>NC_141697.1:776727827-777955622 GCF_964263255.1 Lissotriton vulgaris
TTCGGGGGCATAAAACCATGGAGCTGACCTTCAGTAGGTTATCGCTTGTTAATGCCATATCTAATCTTGAACAAAGTTTATGAGGCGCGGAATAGTAAGTATACCCCGGTGTTTTTGGATATAAATACCGCCAAGCATCTTTAATGTTGTGGATACGGCATTGGTCAAGGATGGACGACCTGGTTTTATGCATCCTTTGATAGCTGCCAAACCTAGTTGTGTCTATTCTGTAGTCCATGATACAATTAAAATCCCCCATGATGATAAGTTCTCCCTCCCAGTCCAAAAGTTTAATATTCAGCTGATCAAAAAGCATGGGTTCATCTGTATTGGAACCGTACACCACACATAGGACATATTTGTGGCTCTCGCAGCTAATCTGCGCTACTGCCCATCTGCCACCCTTGCCACAAGAGGTCTGTATTACTTCAGCCCTAAATCGCCTATCCTTGAGGATAGCCACCCCTCTTATGGAGTACCCGAAGGTGGAGCAAACCACAATGTTGTATCCCAGTTGATTGAGTAGCTTTTTGTCCTTCCCAGCAATATGTGTTTCGGATAGGAGAACGAAATGAGGGTTGTGTAGTTTTAGTTCTTCTGTAACCGAATATTTATTTTTGCTATTTAGCCCCGCTACGTTCCAAGCTAAGCACTTTATTTCATACATTTGTAAATAAAAAAAAGCCTTAAACCCGATATTTCCTCTCCCCTGATGCAGTCCTCCCATCGCGTTAGGCTCCGTGGTTGTTCCCATCGACCCAGCTGACGAAGAAGGTGCTTCTTTTTCCGTCTTCTCCCCTTCCATGGCAGGACGTACATCGTTCTCCAGTGTGGGATTTCCGGCAGCTCCTGTAACCACGGTGACTGGGGAAAGCGCTGCTACTGCTGTGGCTTGTAAGATTGCAGCCGGGGGGGGGGGGAGGGGGCGCCACAGCTCCTCTCGGTTGTCTGCTGTTCCGCGTTGTTCGTGGCGGATTCTTTGGAGACATCCTCCTTGACCACCAGGTGTGTGAAACAGCACGAAGATTGAGGCTTAGCCAGCCGAGCCCCGAGCCCCGAGCTCCAAAGCAGACCTCGAATCGTCTGCCGTAAAAGCCAAGCCGTGTCCGGGAGCCTGAGCATCGGTAAGGAACGCCACTGACAGCGCCAGGCTAAAGCTCCAGAAGCCGTTTATGTTTCCTTCTCTTTTCTCGAAAAGCCTCCGCTGTCTTTCTGGGGTTAAGCACTGGGTTTAATGCAGCTTCTACATTGCGAATGTTACTCCATAAGAGGGAGAGAGAGGAGCCTCCAGGTGAGCTGCTCGGCACAGATCCTCACTCCGCCATCTTGGATCCGCCTCACTTCCGGAAAATGTCAAAACGATAAATATGTGGTATGCAAGATGTCCAAAACAAAATTACTGAGAATGTTCAAAATGGATGCACATTAATAGTCATCAAGGTTCAGATCTAGTGATCAAGAGAAAGTGCACATAGATAGAGTGTAGCATTGCCTTATTGTTTGTAAATGTGAAGCACATCTTATATATCAGTATCTCGAAAGGATCAGTAATTCAAGGAAAAATACCCATTATACAACATCACCTAATTAATTATAACAGTAAGGCACATCTTCTATGCCAACATTCAAAAAAGACAATGACCACTAGGCAATTGTTTGTAAGGAAGAAAACTATGTAGCGGCCATGAAGGAAACAAAAACACTACTCCATAAGTAATCACCAGGGTATCTCACCTATGGTAAATCCATCATAGAAGTGTTACTTCCAGATTGAGACAAATGAGCGGCACACAAAATATGGTTCCACTAGTAGGTAAGCGACTATTCGTAGTTACGATTACAATCCAGATCTGTAAAATAAAAAAATACAAAGTGTATCACATAGATGATAATTACCAACAAAGGCAAACCTATGAAGCAGTTGATAATTTTCAGTAGTTAATTGCTTAGGCAAGTTGCGTCCAAGATAACAAAAAAGCCACACTAAGAAGAGTGGTATCACAAAAACACGCCTGCCACTTAGAATGGCATTCTGTGCATATCACCTTTCTAGCATCTTTCGCTACACCTGAGGCCTATATCCCCAACATTCTCAAAGAACAGCAATTGCTGTTGCAGGTCTAGTCTTCCTCCAACCTCCCTGGTCTTCCTCCTTCCCTCAACTGTGATTGGTCATTGTGATGACGTACATTGGAATGTTATGTTGATATTTATATGACGTGCACCCGTGACCCTTGGTACTCTGTCATCTTCCTGACAGCTGTTCCCTTCCTTCCGCAAGCTCGTTATACTTAAATAAATAATTAAGAAATATACTTCTGCTTTCCCTTGTTTTATTGAAACTTCAATTCACAACATATTTGGCGACGAGTTCGGGAGGTGCTTTTAAAAGACGAGCTTGCTCAGGGATTTCTTCTGGAGCGACTGAACCTTATCTTCAAGGCAAGTGCTCTTATTGCAAATTACGTAAAAGTATCCGGATACAATTTTAATTTGATATCTTCCATTGTGTTTCGGTGACCGCAAATTGTGACCAAGAAATTCACGTGGGCGTAAAGCTGACGAGGTCATCGAAGGTGCAGTGTTCGTGACAGGAGAATTATAAGAAACTAAAAGGCAAGTTCTGGATTACTTTTGTTACGTGCCGATTGATTCTTCGAGTAAATTGGGTAACGTGTGTCTCCACAGCTGGTACCAGATCGTTGGGGAAGTTCAACAGCAGTTGATGCGTGACAGTTCAACTGTCATTCTTCGTTTCTCACACGCTGTGTAAACCGTCATTTCAATCCATACAGCTGTTTGTCAAACAGCAAGGCTGATTACGTCACAACGTCATCGACGTGCTCAACGTGACGCCATTTTGTGATGAACATTTCCTCACAGCGGCGTGTCGGAGCTGAAGGTAATTAAAACGCGCAATATATTTACATTTTTTCACAGCGGCACATCGGAGCCGAAGGTAATTAAAACGCGCAATATATTTACGCGATTGGTTTTAAGTGTACAGGTCGCTACAAGCTTTTAAAAAAAGAAACGTTATCTTTTCATAATTACTCAGTGAATTTTAACCATTCAAAATTGATTTATTAAATAAAAAGAGGCTTCAGAAACCGATCTGGAAAACATGGCCAGTGAGTCGAACTTCAATGCTCCAGCAGTTTTTCTAAACAAACCTGGTAAACCGGTCATGAAATGGCGCAGTTGGTACAGGTCATTTGAAAACTATTTGATTGCCATTAATGGTAAGAAATTCGACGCTGAAAGGAAAACGGCTATTCTTGTTGGGCTGTTGGGTGTGGCAGGGCAAGAAATTTTTCATAGTCTGCCAGAGTATGAACCACCACCAGGACAATTTGTTCCATTAGATGAATTCCAGGAAGCTGTCAGGAGATTGGAAAGACAATTTGATGAGGAGGAAAATATAATGGTGGGCAGACACCGATTCACTGTCAGAAAACAGTCTGAAAGTGAAAATGTAGAGGAATACATAGCAGCTTTGAGAGTTTTTGCAACTAAGTGTGGTTATCAAGATAGGGTGGATGAGTATATACGCGACCAGTTGGTCTTCCACTGTTATGAAAGAAAAATTCAAGAGCGGCTGTTAACCTGCAAAAGACCTACTCTATCTGAAGTCATTGACATTGCAAAAGGTATCGAAAGATCATTAGAAGGGTCAAGGGAAATAACTGGAGCTACAAACAAAAATTCTAATGTGTATTTAGTAAATGACAAAAAGAAGAGAGATAATGTTTCTATCAACAAATTTTAAGCACATGCAAATATTAATACATCCTAATTTGTATGTTCTGGATGTGGTTCTCACAATCACAAGGCTGATTCCTTGAATTGCCCGGCATTGGGGAAGAAGTGCACAAGATGTCTAAAGGTAGGGCATTTTGCGGGGGTATGTGGTACTTTTGGCCAAAAGCGATTTACGCCCACAAAGGTAAGATGTGTAGAAGATTTTGATGAGAATATGTGTTCTAATATTGTACTTACCATTGAGTAGGAATACAAAAATATTAAAGGCCCACTAGGGGTGGCCACTGTAGGAGAAGTTCAACTTCACATTATGGCAAATTCCGGTTCGCCAATTACAATAGTTTCTGGCAAGGAATTTCTTCAGTATTGGCCACACGTGGACTTGATTGAATCTGATGTCAATCCTAAAGCCTTCGGGGAATCTGATATCAATATCTTTGGGTACTTTGAAGACATTCTAAATATCAAGGGTAGATGTGTGAATACAAAGATATATGTAGCAGAACGCGGCAGGGACATTGTGGGATGGAGAGACTTAGCAAAATTGAAAATAATTTTGAAGCCCGGGGCTGAAGACCCCATCGTACTTGATGAGGGGTTTATACCAAGCATAAATGTTTCTGCACTCACATGCAAAAATGAAAGCATATCCACTATACTTAGTAAAAATGATTCACTGTTTTAAGATAGGATAGGCTGTGTAAAAGGCTTTGTACCTAAGATAATTCTTTAAAAAGATGCGGTGCCTGTAAGACATAGTCAGGTCTCTACCACTAACAGTCAAGAATGATTTAAAACTTGTTCTAGAAAAACTAGTCAGTGAAGGAATTATTGAACCAGCAGATTCTGCTGAATGGATTTCGGAGATTGTTTTGATAAAAAAGAGGAATGGTGAGTTCCGCCTGTGTGCAGATCTGAGGTCACTTAATAAGAACATTCTTGTAGATTGTTTTCCCCTTCCCAGAATACAAGAGATCCTAGCTGCAACTGCAGGTTCTAAATTTTTTTCCCTTATCCACCTCAGATCAGCGTACCATCAAGTCAAGCTTGATGAGAAATCCAAAGAGTTGACCACGTTTATCACACCCCTCGGAGCTTACAGATATGTACGATTACCTTTTGGGTTGGCGTCCTCAGCTAGCGTCTTCCAAAAGCTAATGGAGAATATGTTTGGGCAGATGAAAGGCGTACTGAAGTTTCAGGATGACATTCTCATCCATGCTGAATCTGTAAGTGAACATAATGTCATTCTGGAAAAGGTACTTGGTAAGTTAAAGGAGAGGGGTATGACTGTTTCAAAGAACAAATGCGAATTTCTTAAAACTGAATTGGAATATCGAGGCCATGTGCTTAGCCAAGATGGTATCAAACCTAAGATGAATTTAGTCAGGGCAATTTCTGAAGCCCCTAAACCAGAAGATAGAGATTCACTGAGGTCTTTTTTGGGACTCAGAGAATACTATTCAAGGTTTATAGAAAACTATGCAGAAGTAGTTGAGCCCCTGAGAGCTCTTTTGCGCAAAGGTGAGCAATTTAAATGGGATGCACAACATGAGGTATCTTTTGCAGAAATCAAAAAGTCTATTGTAAATGCCCCCACTTTAAAGCCGTTTGATACAAAGGGAACCAACATAATTACTGTAGACGCCAGCTCAGTGGGTATAGGTGCAGTTTTCACTCAGAAAGTCAATAAACAGGTTCACTCAGTAGCGTTTATTTCACGCAGATTGACAGAGGCGGAGAAGAATTACAGTACTATTGAGCGGGAAGCTCTCGCATGTGTGTGGGCGGTGGACAAACTGAAAATGTATTTGTGGGGAAAGGATTTTGAATTAGTTACCGACCACAAGCCTCTCACATTCATGTTTGATGGGTATGGCAGAGGTAACGGTAAGACCTCAGCCAGGTTGGTGAGATTGCTGGCAACACTGCAAGAATATAATTTCTCTATTAAACACATATCAGGCAAGGACAATATTCGAGCAGATTTTCTTTCAAGGCTACCCACTGAAAATGTTGAGATACAGAATGAGGACGACACTGAGTGTGTAGTCTCATCCATATCTAGCATTCATATAACAGGAAATGCAATGTCAGAAAAAGAGTGGTTAGAAGCCATGAATACTGATACTGTTTTAATGAAGGTTAGAAATTTCATGTCCCACAAGTGGCCCCCTATTCGAAATATGTCTCCAGAATTCAAAACTTTTTTCCAGGTGTCAGAGGAATTAAGTTGTGTTGATGGGATTCTAATGAGGGGTGATTTATTAGTTCCCCCATTTAAACTAAGAAACAACTGGAAAGCTACTGCCCACAATACTCATTTAGGTGCCACTATGACCAAAAAGAGACTAAAGGAACAATATTGGTGGCCTCAGATGGACATTGATGTTAACTTATTTGTGGAGACATGTATTGTATGTATTAGATCTGACAAGCACTGGACACCAAGAGTTCAGGAGATGCAACTGGTATCAATCCCAAATTCATCGTGGTACAAGATTGCTATCGACATGGCTGGACCGTTCCAAGTGTTAGACCGAGAATCTAGATTTCTCATCATTATGAGCGACTACTACAGCAAATGGATATACCATAAATTTGTCCAAACTATTGACTCAGATTCGGTCATTGACCTTTTTGGACACATGTTTCTACATTGAGGGAAGCCCACGCATACTGGTATCAGATAACGGGAAGCAGCTTACTTCCAACAAAATGACAGAATTTCTGAACTCGCATGGCATTAGACAGGAAAAAACTCCGTTATACTCCCCAAAGTCTAATAGGCAAATTGAAAGAGTGAATCGATTTATCAAGGATGGCATCCAACTAGCTATATCTTCTAATATTCATGTAAAGAAATTCATCCAGGATAGAGTATTTGCATACAATTCTACCCCAAACAGTGTAACAGGTTTTTCCCCATTCTTTTTAATGAGGGGGAGAAGATGGGATAATGAGATTGTGCCTAAAATTGAAGGGTTTGAGTCAGGTTTACCTGATCCTGTGGTCATAAGTGATGAACAGATTCATGTTAAGCAGAAGATCATTGATAGCCAAGCCAAAGCTAAAGTCTATCACGACAAGGTGCACAAGGCTGTTAACAAAAAGTTTAGCAAGGGTGATTGGGCACTTATCAAAAGACATGATGGACAACTCAAAGGAGAGTCCAAGTACTATGACCCCGAAGAGGTGGTCGAAGCCACCGATAGTGCGATTTGTTTGAGATTTCTGGGATGGCGCAACAAGAGCGATGCCATATTTTTGAGTAAAAGCCAAGCAGAGTTATGGTTTAAGGGATCCAAAAACAAAAAACTGTTTGACAGGGAATTTTCATGGTTGAATACTTATTCAGGTGAAGATGATCAACAAGTTTTGTTATCACACAAAGATGCCTGTTGTCGACCTGTTAACTATGGCATGGCGGAAATGCTTAGAGATAATGTAAGGAATGCTGTTTCTGATATTGAAGAGAGGCATGGCGAGGGCAGTGTAGCTGAGAGACAAGCCAAAGCTGACTGTGAGTCTGATCCCAAACCCAGTACTTCCAGTGTATCAGGTGAAGAAAATGCTAAATGTCATGGAGGTTGGGAGGGTACTTGTACCCGGTTTGGTAGAATATCTAAGTTACCTGCAGGCCTCAAAGACTACGAGTTGTTATAAGTTATTTCACCTTTGTTAGATAAAAGGGAGATGTTGCAGGTCTAGTCTTCCTCCAACCTCCCTGGTCTTCCTCCTTCCCTCAACTGTGATTGGTCATTGTGATGAAGTACATTGGAATGTTATGTTGATATTTATATGACATGCACCCGTGACCCTTGTTACTCTGTCATCTTCCTGACAGCTGTTCCCTTCCTTCCGCAAGCTCGTTATACTTAAATAAATACTTAAGAAATATACTTCTGCTTTCCCTCGTTTTATTGAAACTTCAATTCACACCAATTGCAAACATGGCTTATCGACAGGCTAAACATATCGCAAAGAGAGTTACTATCAGAAACAACCACATTTAAACGTTCCGTGTGTATTCACTCTCTAGCGTCATTGGCTACACCCCGAGATCTATACCCCAACATTTTAAGACACAACGATTGCAAGCGTCTCATCAGCAGGCTTAGCACACAGCGAGAATGTATACTAGCAAGAATAACCCCATCTAAAGCAAGATATCAGTGTCAGCCGATGTTTTATAAATAGAAAAATGCCACGTCTCCGCAGAAGTCTGTAACTTACTTGTATCATGTAGGTGTGCCGGGCTGCATAATTGGCAACAAACTATAAACAATAATTGTGCCATTTAAATACATCAAAGACTGACATAAGTTACGTGGCCTTGTCAGAATGTTTCGCAACAGCAACAAAAATGGAGACGAAAATATAAAACGGCGCTTATGGAGGAAATGCCGCATTTGTCAATGGCGGGCATTTTATAATGCATACATCGGAACAGTTTAAACCGATACGTAGACATATTTATACAAATGTTGTATCAAGTGGTTGAATATAGCTTAACTGGTGCATCAGAGTATTACGTATTTCATGCTTCTGCAACAGAATGTTAAAACGAATAGTTGACTCAGAATAATATTAACCAAGGCACATGAAAACATTCAATATTTTTAAAAAGTGAGCGTAAACTTAAAAATAATAATACATTTTGATAAATAATAATATAAACTGAAAGTTGGTTGGGGCAACAGAAATTGACGTGAGTAATAAGTCTAAGTCTTGACGTTGCCATAATAATAGACATACAAGCAACAATTGTGGATGAAAAATGCCCTTTTTGGTTATTAAATGGTGGCCATCTTATAGTACATCCATTGAACCAAGATGTTGTCCAGCTAGAACATTTTGAAAAGGTTAATGTAAACTTGGAAGTAATAAAGTTTTTTGATACATATTAATATAGAATGAATGTTGTTGAGGCATCAGAAATTGACGTGAGTAATACTTCTACATCTTAACATTGTCATAGTAATAGGCATAGAAACAACACTTGTGTGTGAACATAAACAGATGTCCTTTTTTGTTATTAAATTGTGGCCATCTTATAGTGCACCCATTGAAACAGGATGCTGTCCAGGTAGAACACATTACCACACCCTTCAATATTACCACCAAATCACTATAAACGTAAATCTATCAAAATATCAAAAAGGATATGAAAGTGGTGCTCAATCCACTAACGATTCTAATAACCATGTGTATTGTAATAAAGACTGAGAAGGAATAGGAGTAAATGGGCAATCTACTCGCCTCACCACTTAATTTCAAAGCGATTGAGGATCTACAATGACTAAGATTCAAATGGGGGCCTCCCTGTCAATAGAATGGGAATACAAATCAAAGCAAACATGATATATACAAAGCAACACCCAAGTGAAATTTAAAAAAACTATAGAAATACTAGGATAGATTAAAATCTTGAAACAGCCTTACTAGCCAGTTTAACATTCATAGGCTGATCACGGTACAGCTATATTTGTCATGTTATGTGTCGTCAAATAAAACCCATAGTGCTGTAGCCTGTTAAAACATTTTTTAAACCATCCAAAATGGAAGAATAGAGTATTCTGTGTTTTCCTGTTCAAAAATCCCATCTAGACGTTCATATACAGATTAATACATCACGAGTAACATCTATGCCAGTAACTCCCATTAATATGAGGACTCAGCCCAATAAATAGTGAAGCTCCCTGTATGTATTGTGACCCATCTGCTTGGCCCTTAAGCGACAGATCCATTTTGCCTCTTTTTGTCTAACCAGGAGTTCCCTAACACCACCTCTGCTTCCAATTGGAATATGGACAATACCATGGAACCAAAATGAGTTGTCATCAGGATGCAAATTTTTATAGTGTTCACTTAGGGGGTATCTGTTGTCTCTATTACGTATCGCCCTAAGATGCTCCTGTATATGGATCTTTAGTGGGCAAACTGTACCCCCCACATAGATGATACCACAATTGCATCCTATCACATATATAACATGTGTGGTATTGCAATTCATGAAGTGTAGAAAATTGGATACCTTTGGGGTATTGTAAGAAAATGTGGACATTTTATTCTTACTGCAGGAGCAAATATTGCATAGCCCATACATAAAAAAACTTTTTGTTTAGATGGTAACCAGGTTTCATTTTTGTTAGTAACGTAACTAGAACATAGAACATTATGTATTGATTTGCTCCTTCTATAGGTGACAGAGGGCACCTTGGTAAGATAACTCTTTAGACTAGGAACCTCCTTCAGAATTGCCGAATTCTTTTTCGAGATGTTAAAAATCTTATTACTGTTTGTGTTATATTGTGTGATGAATCTAACGGACTTGTCATTTGTGGCTTATTTGATTTATTTGGCTTATCTCTAAGGGTTAATTAACAATTATCAAAAATAGAATAACGGACACTAGTTACACCTTATGACCTTTGGCATAAGGGATAAAGATCAGAGTAGCCTCAAAAAACTCTGTGTTATGGTTGGAAAAGGTGCGGTGTATGTGTTTCGTCCGCCCCACACTAGAGTTGTGGCAGTTATCATTGGCTACTCTGAAGTAGTGGGTTTGCCAGCCTCGCCCGAGGCGCCTCTGGTCTAGGGTGCAGTGTCCAGAGATTTTACGTGAAAAAAGGTGTAAAGAAAACTGTGCAAAAAAGGAACAAATATTTAAAAATAAGGGGGGTAAACAGCCCCAAAGTTCTTTAATGGGGGGTGTTCCTCACCACAATTTAAAATTAAGTGGTACGATCTTAGACCGAGTTACTAGGTCTGGTAGTATGGTTAAAAATACGTCGACATGTTTCAGCTCCTGGGGCCTGAAAGGGTCTGCGGAGCTTTCGTCAGGACTCACAAAACATAACATAAAGGTATTGTACTCACACAATTTGTGCAGTCATTTTGGTACAAACACTCTTGTTCAGATTGTGTATTGTTAGGGAATTTCCCTTCGTAATCTGCAATGGGATAGACAGAAGTACAGGTTTTGCATACACATATACACCTTACATCTAATGATAGTGAATTTCATTATCAGAGTTTTGTGATATTTTCGGCAAAACTACTAGACTTTAAAATAATGGCAAGTAATGGAGAGTAGAGATGCTGGGTTCTCTTATGTTAAAAACGAAATACTGGTTGATATCTTTGCTGTATATACTTAGTCTAAAGTGCGCGTTAGAGCTGTACTCATAGTACAAACAATTCTATGATCTTACAGTCTTGTAGAGTATAGAGTGTTATCAGAGCACCCGGTATATAGCAAAGCGTGAGGTCAGGCTGTATACATACCGCTATTTCATCGCATAAAGTATGTGCAATGTTTTCCTACCTGAAAGACAGTAGGTATTCTGCCTCACCGGGGTCTCATTATTTTGAAGCCGCTTGAAGCTCAGAGCTGTCGTAGAGAGCGTTCCGTTAGTATTTAGAGGGGATTATTTGTCTTACCGGTATCTCTGGGTGATCGCCGCCATTACCCGCGTGTGTGGATGTTTCCGCCTTGTGCTGACTCTGCCCCGGGGTGTGGTTAGGATCGCGAGCACTGTGATTTAAAGGCGCAAGACGCGTCAGATAGGCGTGCTGGTTTCATTGGAGTTTTTTATTCATTGAGGTGATAGCTTTATTGATCTAATGAAACAGAGTTGTTATTGGGCGGTTTCATCATGAAGTGCAGACTGTAGCTTATCAATGATCATTGTCAGTTGGCAAAACGGTGCCAGGGGATGGCGTCGTTCAGCCCATGTTCACAAGTTTTAAGGCGATCCACCCACCTTTGCTCTTTTTCAAACAAACGGCGCTCACAGTTTGTGTTTTTATCGGTGAGCATCTCAAGCACTGTCCATTGGAGCTCTTCACATGAATGGCCCATTTCAATGAAATGGGCACACAGTTTTGTGGTGTTTTTCTTAAGGCGGATATTACTTTTATGTTCTCCGATCCTCAATTTTATCTTGCGACATGTCATGCCAATGTATCTCTTGTTGCATTTGCAAGTAATCATGTATATGACATGTGACGAATTGCAGTTCGTATGTTGGCGTTGTGTCCATACCAATTTTTCGGTTAGCTGCAGTGTTTTAGACATGGTGGTGGTTCTGCAGGCTACACATGAGCCACAGGGATAGTGGCCTGTCACTGGATTCATACTCACGTCCCTCGTGATGGTTAGTTGTTGTTTTTTCTGGGGACGGGTATGGACCAAAACATCTTTGATGTTCTTTGTTCTGCGGTTGGCAAACCTAGGCTTAGGCCAGTTGAAAACTCCAGTGTTCAGAATATGCCAGTTTTTCTTTATCAATTTGTTCACTTCATATGTTGAAGGGCAGAAAGTGGTGACACAGGTCGTCAGATCTTGTGTTTGTGTTTTGGGGTAGCTTTGTAAAAGGCACTCTCTAGGTTGATTGTTTGCTCTCTTTTTGCAATATTTTATTGTTTTTTCTTTGTAGTTTCTTTTGGATAGTTTCAGGCTGAGCTCTTGTGCTTGGATCAGATAATCTTCTTTCTTGCTACAATTTCGTTTTAATCTGAGAAATTGGCTGAAAGGCAGATTGTCTTTTAGAGGTTTAGGGTGGTAACTCTGGTAAGAAAGCAAACTATTTTTGGCCGTAGGCTTAGTATAAGTTTTTGTTTGTATAGTGTTATCTTCCACAAAGATTGTCAGATCCAAGAAATCCAAACTGTTGTTGCTGGAAGTGTAAGTGAACTTGAGCCAAGGGTCAAGATGGTTGAGCCAATGGATGAATTGTTCCAAATCAGCTGATGTGTCCCAAATTAGGATCACATCATCTATATATCTCCTCCAATAGAGGATGTTTGGAGAGAACTCATTGGCTGCATTGTAGATGAACTTATTCTCAAAATTACTCACATACAGCCCGGCTACCGATGGGGCGAAGGCACTGCCCATCGATGTTCCATGGGTCTGGAGATAAAGATCTTCCTCATAAGCAAAGAAATTTTCTTTTAGGGCTAACTTGCAACACTCAAGAATAAAGTGCCTCGGTGTGGTGTATTGCCATTCTTCTGAGTAGAGTATGTCTTCTAATACTTGTAGTGTGTCATCTTGTGGCAGGCTGGTAAATAAAGATTCCACATCCAGACCTACTAGGGTCATAGTGTCTGGGTCAAAGGTTTTTGCTTGGATCTGTACCAGCAAATCTCGAGTATCTTTTAGATATGATGGTGTTCTCTGTACAATAGGTTTCAGGAACTCGTCCGCAAACTTTGAGAGTGGCTCGAGCACTGATCCGATTCCGGACACTATAGGCCTCCCTGGAGGAGGTGACCTGTTTTTGTGTATTTTTGGAAGCGAGTAAAAATAGGGGATTTTTGGGTCTGAGGTGATGAGGTAGTCAGCTTCCTTTTTGGTCACCCAATTTTTGATCTCTGCTTCATGGACCATGCTGGATATTACATTTTGTAGTCTCATTGTTGGATCGCTGGTTAATTTCCTGTAGAATCTTGTATCTGCCAAGAGGGCCAGGCATTGGTCATTGTAGCCCTCTTTGCTTAAGATTACAATGCCTGGCCCTTTATCAGCGGGTTTAACCACTATGTTTTCATTCTGCTTTAATGAGTCCAGGGCTTCACGTTCTTTTTTGGTTAGATTTTGGAATGTTTTCTTATTCTTGTCTAGCAGATCCACGCCCTTCATTAGAGATTGTTCAAATGTATGGAATTCCGGCGGGACACTGGCATGAGGAGGATTGAAGGTTGATTTCTTGCGTAAGGAAGTGTCGCCTTCTATTTGGTTATTAGGGATGTTATGGAAGAAGGCTTTTAATTTGAGGGTTCTGCAAAACTCAGCTAACTCGCTTTTTAGTTTGAAGGTGTCCAATCGAGGTGTTGGCACAAAGCTTAAGCCTTTATTTAGGACGTTCATTTGGTCTTGGGTCAGTTGTAAATTGGATAGGTTTACTACGAGGGTCTGGTCTTGCTGGTTGATGGTTGTGTTGCAGCCATGCTCCTGGTCTGGACGTTTCTCTGTTGGTCCTGCCATCTTATTGTCTTTTTTCGGCCTCTTGTTTGGTTTTGGCCTCTGGCTAAAAAAGGCTCTTGTAGGTGTGGGTTGGAATTGGATGTCATTTGTTGTTCGTCCATTTGTGGCATCTGTTGTATGCCTCGGTTGAATGGATCCATCCATCCTCCATATTGCGGCACAAAGGGAGGGTAGTAGGGCATATTGTAACCTGGATAGAAAGGTCTTTGCCATCTGTTTCCCCTTCTTGGACGTTGGTTCCTGTAATTATTGCGTCCTCTTTTTGTGGTATACTCATCACTACTCGTGACAGAGTTATTAGAAGAATTGGACCCTGTGGACTCATTATCCGATCCAGTGTCCCGTGTTGTATATTCATCTGATATGTATGGGTGCATTTTCTCTCGACTGAATCTCTTCAATTCTTTACTGAGTTTTTGCAATTTGCTCTGCATTATAAATTCACGAGTCTCATCCATTTCCTTGTTTATTTCTTCCAATCTCTTTTTTACGATCGCTGGATTTATGCCTTTCTTTAATTCATTTTCGCATTCTTCAATTTCCTTCAGTAGGGCATCTGATAATCTTTTCGCCGTCTTTACAATTAGGACAAGGTAGTCCAAAGTACATTTCCAGGAGATGGATGACCAGTCCATCCTGAAGGCCAGATCATGCAGGAAAATTCTGGGTGCATTGTTAACCCAAAGGCCTTTGGGTGCTGTTTTCACTCTTAAATATTCCGTCATGATTATTCCATGGATGGAAGTTCGGATCTGTTCTCTCTTTTTGTCTGTTAAGTTGTCCCAATCATTAGTTTGTGCTAGGGTTTCTATAAGTTCAGCATTCTGTAACAATGATTGTCCTGCCAGTATTTCGTCTATTTCTTTCGCATCAAAACTCAATCCAGGGATGCCTTCCATTACTGCTTACTATATTTAGAGAAATATGCAAGAGTAATTGTAATCCCGCAGCTGTGCGCTGCTTGTACAGAAATTAATCAAAAGGAGGGATAAGGGATCAGAGTCTCCGTTTTCGTTCCCCAATGGTTAATTAACAATTATCAAAAATAGAATAACGGACACTAGTTACACCTTATGACCTTTGGCATAAGGGATAAAGATCAGAGTAGCCTCAAAAAACTCTGTGTTATGGTTGGAAAAGGTGCGGTGTATGTGTTTCGTCCGCCCCACACTAGAGTTGTGGCAGTTATCATTGGCTACTCTGAAGTAGTGGGTTTGCCAGCCTCGCCCGAGGCGCCTCTGGTCTAGGGTGCAGTGTCCAGAGATTTTACGTGAAAAAAGGTGTAAAGAAAACTGTGCAAAAAAGGAACAAATATTTAAAAATAAGGGGGGTAAACAGCCCCAAAGTTCTTTAATGGGGGGTGTTCCTCACCACAATTTAAAATTAAGTGGTACGATCTTAGACCGAGTTACTAGGTCTGGTAGTATGGTTAAAAATACGTCGACATGTTTCAGCTCCTGGGGCCTGAAAGGGTCTGCGGAGCTTTCGTCAGGACTCACAAAACATAACATAAAGGTATTGTACTCACACAATTTGTGCAGTCATTTTGGTACAAACACTCTTGTTCAGATTGTGTATTGTTAGGGAATTTCCCTTCGTAATCTGCAATGGGATAGACAGAAGTACAGGTTTTGCATACACATATACACCTTACATCTAATGATAGTGAATTTCATTATCAGAGTTTTGTGATATTTTCGGCAAAACTACTAGACTTTAAAATAATGGCAAGTAATGGAGAGTAGAGATGCTGGGTTCTCTTATGTTAAAAACGAAATACTGGTTGATATCTTTGCTGTATATACTTAGTCTAAAGTGCGCGTTAGAGCTGTACTCATAGTACAAACAATTCTATGATCTTACAGTCTTGTAGAGTATAGAGTGTTATCAGAGCACCCGGTATATAGCAAAGCGTGAGGTCAGGCTGTATACATACCGCTATTTCATCGCATAAAGTATGTGCAATGTTTTCCTACCTGAAAGACAGTAGGTATTCTGCCTCACCGGGGTCTCATTATTTTGAAGCCGCTTGAAGCTCAGAGCTGTCGTAGAGAGCGTTCCGTTAGTATTTAGAGGGGATTATTTGTCTTACCGGTATCTCTGGGTGATCGCCGCCATTACCCGCGTGTGTGGATGTTTCCGCCTTGTGCTGACTCTGCCCCGGGGTGTGGTTAGGATCGCGAGCACTGTGATTTAAAGGCGCAAGACGCGTCAGATAGGCGTGCTGGTTTCATTGGAGTTTTTTATTCATTGAGGTGATAGCTTTATTGATCTAATGAAACAGAGTTGTTATTGGGCGGTTTCATCATGAAGTGCAGACTGTAGCTTATCAATGATCATTGTCAGTTGGCAAAACGGTGCCAGGGGATGGCGTCGTTCAGCCCATGTTCACAAGTTTTAAGGCGATCCACCCACCTTTGCTCTTTTTCAAACAAACGGCGCTCACAGTTTGTGTTTTTATCGGTGAGCATCTCAAGCACTGTCCATTGGAGCTCTTCACATGAATGGCCCATTTCAATGAAATGGGCACACAGTTTTGTGGTGTTTTTCTTAAGGCGGATATTACTTTTATGTTCTCCGATCCTCAATTTTATCTTGCGACATGTCATGCCAATGTATCTCTTGTTGCATTTGCAAGTAATCATGTATATGACATGTGACGAATTGCAGTTCGTATGTTGGCGTTGTGTCCATACCAATTTTTCGGTTAGCTGCAGTGTTTTAGACATGGTGGTGGTTCTGCAGGCTACACATGAGCCACAGGGATAGTGGCCTGTCACTGGATTCATACTCACGTCCCTCGTGATGGTTAGTTGTTGTTTTTTCTGGGGACGGGTATGGACCAAAACATCTTTGATGTTCTTTGTTCTGCGGTTGGCAAACCTAGGCTTAGGCCAGTTGAAAACTCCAGTGTTCAGAATATGCCAGTTTTTCTTTATCAATTTGTTCACTTCATATGTTGAAGGGCAGAAAGTGGTGACACAGGTCGTCAGATCTTGTGTTTGTGTTTTGGGGTAGCTTTGTAAAAGGCACTCTCTAGGTTGATTGTTTGCTCTCTTTTTGCAATATTTTATTGTTTTTTCTTTGTAGTTTCTTTTGGATAGTTTCAGGCTGAGCTCTTGTGCTTGGATCAGATAATCTTCTTTCTTGCTACAATTTCGTTTTAATCTGAGAAATTGGCTGAAAGGCAGATTGTCTTTTAGAGGTTTAGGGTGGTAACTCTGGTAAGAAAGCAAACTATTTTTGGCCGTAGGCTTAGTATAAGTTTTTGTTTGTATAGTGTTATCTTCCACAAAGATTGTCAGATCCAAGAAATCCAAACTGTTGTTGCTGGAAGTGTAAGTGAACTTGAGCCAAGGGTCAAGATGGTTGAGCCAATGGATGAATTGTTCCAAATCAGCTGATGTGTCCCAAATTAGGATCACATCATCTATATATCTCCTCCAATAGAGGATGTTTGGAGAGAACTCATTGGCTGCATTGTAGATGAACTTATTCTCAAAATTACTCACATACAGCCCGGCTACCGATGGGGCGAAGGCACTGCCCATCGATGTTCCATGGGTCTGGAGATAAAGATCTTCCTCATAAGCAAAGAAATTTTCTTTTAGGGCTAACTTGCAACACTCAAGAATAAAGTGCCTCGGTGTGGTGTATTGCCATTCTTCTGAGTAGAGTATGTCTTCTAATACTTGTAGTGTGTCATCTTGTGGCAGGCTGGTAAATAAAGATTCCACATCCAGACCTACTAGGGTCATAGTGTCTGGGTCAAAGGTTTTTGCTTGGATCTGTACCAGCAAATCTCGAGTATCTTTTAGATATGATGGTGTTCTCTGTACAATAGGTTTCAGGAACTCGTCCGCAAACTTTGAGAGTGGCTCGAGCACTGATCCGATTCCGGACACTATAGGCCTCCCTGGAGGAGGTGACCTGTTTTTGTGTATTTTTGGAAGCGAGTAAAAATAGGGGATTTTTGGGTCTGAGGTGATGAGGTAGTCAGCTTCCTAGGGAGGCATTGTAATCTTAAGCAAAGAGGGCTACAATGACCAATGCCTGGCCCTCTTGGCAGATACAAGATTCTACAGGAAATTAACCAGCGATCCAACAATGAGACTACAAAATGTAATATCCAGCATGGTCCATGAAGCAGAGATCAAAAATTGGGTGACCAAAAAGGAAGCTGACTACCTCATCACCTCAGACCCAAAAATCCCCTATTTTTACTCGCTTCCAAAAATACACAAAAACAGGTCACCTCCTCCAGGGAGGCCTATAGTGTCCGGAATCGGATCAGTGCTCGAGCCACTCTCAAAGTTTGCGGACGAGTTCCTGAAACCTATTGTACAGAGAACACCATCATATCTAAAAGATACTCGAGATTTGCTGGTACAGATCCAAGCAAAAACCTTTGACCCAGACACTATGACCCTAGTAGGTCTGGATGTGGAATCTTTATTTACCAGCCTGCCACAAGATGACACACTACAAGTATTAGAAGACATACTCTACTCAGAAGAATGGCAATACACCACACCGAGGCACTTTATTCTTGAGTGTTGCAAGTTAGCCCTAAAAGAAAATTTCTTTGCTTATGAGGAAGATCTTTATCTCCAGACCCATGGAACATCGATGGGCAGTGCCTTCGCCCCATCGGTAGCCGGGCTGTATGTGAGTAATTTTGAGAATAAGTTCATCTACAATGCAGCCAATGAGTTCTCTCCAAACATCCTCTATTGGAGGAGATATATAGATGATGTGATCCTAATTTGGGACACATCAGCTGATTTGGAACAATTCATCCATTGGCTCAACCATCTTGACCCTTGGCTCAAGTTCACTTACACTTCCAGCAACAACAGTTTGGATTTCTTGGATCTGACAATCTTTGTGGAAGATAACACTATACAAACAAAAACTTATACTAAGCCTACGGCCAAAAATAGTTTGCTTTCTTACCAGAGTTACCACCCTAAACCTCTAAAAGACAATCTGCCTTTCAGCCAATTTCTCAGATTAAAACGAAATTGTAGCAAGAAAGAAGATTATCTGATCCAAGCACAAGAGCTCAGCCTGAAACTATCCAAAAGAAACTACAAAGAAAAAACAATAAAATATTGCAAAAAGAGAGCAAACAATCAACCTAGAGAGTGCCTTTTACAAAGCTACCCCAAAACACAAACACAAGATCTGACGACCTGTGTCACCACTTTCTGCCCTTCAACATATGAAGTGAACAAATTGATAAAGAAAAACTGGCATATTCTGAACACTGGAGTTTTCAACTGGCCTAAGCCTAGGTTTGCCAACCGCAGAACAAAGAACATCAAAGATGTTTTGGTCCATACCCGTCCCCAGAAAAAACAACAACTAACCATCACGAGGGACGTGAGTATGAATCCAGTGACAGGCCACTATCCCTGTGGCTCATGTGTAGCCTGCAGAACCACCACCATGTCTAAAACACTGCAGCTAACCGAAAAATTGGTATGGACACAACGCCAACATACGAACTGCAATTCGTCACATGTCATATACATGATTACTTGCAAATGCAACAAGAGATACATTGGCATGACATGTCGCAAGATAAAATTGAGGATCGGAGAACATAAAAGTAATATCCGCCTTAAGAAAAACACCACAAAACTGTGTGCCCATTTCATTGAAATGGGCCATTCATGTGAAGAGCTCCAATGGACAGTGCTTGAGATGCTCACCGATAAAAACACAAACTGTGAGCGCCGTTTGTTTGAAAAAGAGCAAAGGTGGGTGGATCGCCTTAAAACTTGTGAACATGGGCTGAACGACGCCATCCCCTGGCACCGTTTTGCCAACTGACAATGATCATTGATAAGCTACAGTCTGCACTTCATGATGAAACCGCCCAATAACAACTCTGTTTCATTAGATCAATAAAGCTATCACCTCAATGAATAAAAAACTCCAATGAAACCAGCACGCCTATCTGACGCGTCTTGCGCCTTTAAATCACAGTGCTCGCGATCCTAACCACACCCCGGGGCAGAGTCAGCACAAGGCGGAAACATCCACACACGCGGGTAATGGCGGCGATCACCCAGAGATACCGGTAAGACAAATAATCCCCTCTAAATACTAACGGAACGCTCTCTACGACAGCTCTGAGCTTCAAGCGGCTTCAAAATAATGAGACCCCGGTGAGGCAGAATACCTACTGTCTTTCAGGTAGGAAAACATTGCACATACTTTATGCGATGAAATAGCGGTATGTATACAGCCTGACCTCACGCTTTGCTATATACCGGGTGCTCTGATAACACTCTATACTCTACAAGACTGTAAGATCATAGAATTGTTTGTACTATGAGTACAGCTCTAACGCGCACTTTAGACTAAGTATATACAGCAAAGATATCAACCAGTATTTCGTTTTTAACATAAGAGAACCCAGCATCTCTACTCTCCATTACTTGCCATTATTTTAAAGTCTAGTAGTTTTGCCGAAAATATCACAAAACTCTGATAATGAAATTCACTATCATTAGATGTAAGGTGTATATGTGTATGCAAAACCTGTACTTCTGTCTATCCCATTGCAGATTACGAAGGGAAATTCCCTAACAATACACAATCTGAACAAGAGTGTTTGTACCAAAATGACTGCACAAATTGTGTGAGTACAATACCTTTATGTTATGTTTTGTGAGTCCTGACGAAAGCTCCGCAGACCCTTTCAGGCCCCAGGAGCTGAAACATGTCGACGTATTTTTAACCATACTACCAGACCTAGTAACTCGGTCTAAGATCGTACCACTTAATTTTAAATTGTGGTGAGGAACACCCCCCATTAAAGAACTTTGGGGCTGTTTACCCCCCTTATTTTTAAATATTTGTTCCTTTTTTGCACAGTTTTCTTTACACCTTTTTTCACGTAAAATCTCTGGACACTGCACCCTAGACCAGAGGCGCCTCGGGCGAGGCTGGCAAACCCACTACTTCAGAGTAGCCAATGATAACTGCCACAACTCTAGTGTGGGGCGGACGAAACACATACACCGCACCTTTTCCAACCATAACACAGAGTTTTTTGAGGCTACTCTGATCTTTATCCCTTATGCCAAAGGTCATAAGGTGTAACTAGTGTCCGTTATTCTATTTTTGATAATTGTTAATTAACCATTGGGGAACGAAAACGGAGACTCTGATCCCTTATCCCTCCTTTTGATTAATTTATCTCTACGGGTGTCTTCACTTTTTAAACATTGAGCTTTTTTATGGCTTTGTCAAGAAGCTCACTTTTATAACCCCTCTGTAGGAATCTCTGTTTAGATTCCGAAATGTTATGAACATATGTATCCTCTTCACTACAGTTTCTCCTAATCCGTGTCCATTCCCCAAAGGGGATATTATGAACAACGGACATAAGAGTGTGCACTGTCCGCATGTAGTATCCCGTTACACTCAGTTTATTTCCTATAAAAAATACTTTGTATAATCCCGTCTTAGACATAGAATCTTATGTCCAAAAAGTTGATTTTCTCCTTATCAAAGGCCATGGTAAGTTTCAGATTATATTCATTAGTGTTTAATATGTGAAATATTCTTGTAGTGAGTTAAGAGATCCAGACCATAGACAAATGATATCATTTATGTACCTCCCCTAGAACACAATGTTATCAGTCCAGAGGGAGTCGCGTGACGTCTGCCCCAGGCGTGCTCCCTCTCAAACCACCCCATAAAGAGGCATGTGTAAGAGGGGGCAAACCTGGAGCCCCTGGCAGTACCGAGTATCTGTTGAAACCAACATTTGTCAAACAGGAATTTTTTTTTACTAGGAATAATATCCATTATCTCCATGATCATTTCATTAAAGGCATACATATCAGCACTTTCTTTATCCAAAAAAGAATGTACAGCCAAAACACCAAGATATTTACGTATGTAGGTGTATAATCTTTCAACGTCAAAAGTGACGAATATCATTTCATCTGACCATTCATAGTCTTTGAATTTCACCAAGATGTCTTTAATGTCACGAATATACGTGGGAAGATTACCCACAAATTTTTGAAGCTTCAAGTCGACAAACTCAAAGTTTTTCGGTGGGCGAGCCTACCCCCGAGATGATTAGACGGCCACGAGGGAACAGGCCTGGATTATGAATTTTCGGCAAGATGTAAATGCACTGATAATTCAGACATTCTATCCTCAAATGTCTGAATTCATTCTCGGTGAGTAGAGCAGTGTCCTTCCTTTCAGATAGTCTCACTTTTATCATAGTTGTTAAATTCCCAATTGGATTGCCTACGATTTTCTTATATATATATATATATTTATAAACAAAAAAGGGACCCGATGAGTAACTAAGGACCCCGTGTATCAATTATTTTAGCAAACAATGGTCCTTAGAGTGAGGATATACAGGAAAAATGAGATATAGACCTAAATGGGTACTATATATATTCAATGTCCAGCCGGACAAAGAATTTTAATGTGACAATGTATTAGGAATGGCAAATGATATACGAAAAACAATAAAGCGGGACGCAATCCTGCACCCGATACAGAGGGCAAAGAGCAAAAAGAAAAAACAATAACAATTAAACAAAACAAGTTACAGGCAAAACTGGAGCTATGGTAGCTTGTACTAATCTATACTAATATAATAAAGCAAGAGCTCCAACCTTTGAGGTGGGTAATCTCAGGAACCACAGCACCAATCACAACACCCAATACAGCATTGGAAAGGGCAGTTGCAGCAGAAGGACATAGGCTATGCAGACGCCCACCATATTCATTTAAAAGGTAAAAGAACCATGCCAGCAAAGTAGTCCCTGGTGGGCGTGTCTGCGTTGTGCTGGGGGCATGAAAAACGCTGGGGGCGTGTGGTATGTTCCGCCCTTCATGCCATGTCTCATATCGTGTGCTGTGGGCGTGTGCTGGGGGCGTGGGAGTGTGCGGGGCGTGGGATTACGGAAAAAAAAGCGAGCGTTGTGCCCAATATTTCATAGTTTTTTCTTCCCAGGTACTGTACATTCCAGCTCCGGGTGTCCACCCTGCTCCCTTTAAATACCCCTGCACCCCATAATCATAACCCACCCTTACTCCTTAAAATACCCCAACACCCTTAAACACTAACCCATCTTAACCTTATAAATATACCCTGTACCCCAAAACCCAAACCTATCCCTAAACCCTAAAAATACCCCTGTACCCCAAAACCCAAACCTACCCATGAACCCTAAAAATACCCCTGTACCCCATAACCCAAAACTATATCTGAACCCTTAAAATACCCAAACACCCCAAAACATATGCCTCAGTACCCCAAAACATATACCCTATACCCATTCTTACCTTATCCAAACATTAAACAAAAAGACATTCTTTTACTATTCATGCATTTACAACGAATTTCGTTGTAAATGTATGCGTGGTAAAAGCATATAAAATGTAATGCCATGTGTTATAATGGCATTGCGGAGTCATGGTACTTTCGTAATGAAAGTATGCGGAGTGATGGTATGCGGAAAGAAAGTTGCGGAATAATGGGTGTTTACCCTCCCGCGGTAAGTACATTGCTGGCACGGCGGCCCACATCTCCAGCAACATACTCATATTTTTTCACCACCGATTTGAAAAATGCACAGGTCTCTCTCATTGATGGCCAGCACTGACATACACTTTTAGACACACCTCCCGCCACAAGTTCTAGAATTGCGAACTTTAGAGCTGGGGAGCTACGTTCGAATCTCGGCATCAGCTCAACATCCTGTGATTCCAGGCAAATCGCTTTGTCTCCCTGTGCCTACCACAAATGAATGTGTTCTTCTGTAATGTAAATTGTGCTAATGCCATGTTGACGAGTTTGCGCTATATAATATTGCAAGGAAAAATAAAGTACGGAAATTCGAGTTCACACACTACTGAACTCGCACTCTTAAGTGCATCAGCAGTGCACTGTGAATCTGAGCGTTTCACAGACCTGTCACAGATAAGAAATGCTATCAAAACGAAATCCTACAAAACAATATACTACTGGCGGGCAGCAATTCATACCCGGAGAACGTCGGGACAGACTGCTAGTCATACAATAAAGCAAGCTAACCCAAATAGTAACCACATTTATTACACACATTGAACCATAGTGGTACTATTTTGAATTGTCGACGACGTTTCGATCCCAAGCTCATTAATTAGAGGGATCATCATCAGGACTAAACAATTAAGTTTGCCTGGTGTATACCAAAATGCCTGTTGGGATAAAAACAGGGGAACAAACAACAGGGACCTGTCAGAAATTCAGAAAAGAAACAGGGTTTTCCAGCATGTCAACAACTGATTTAAAGTGGCTACACACAGATCAGATGATTTACGGCAAGAGAGTTTAATGTGGCAACACCTAAAATAAATAACTTTCAGCGAGTGGGGAGAGAAAAAAGGAGGGGGTGATGAACTTCCTGTGCTGAGTCACGCGCACAGTATCTATGTGAGAACCCGTATCACAAGGCGCTTGTACTCGGGACTAGATGTGTGTCCAAAGGTAGCTATGAATGGGATAAATTGCTTTAAGATTAAATTATGAACGGCGGAGTTGGTAGGTTAAGGATGGTAAAGAAGAGCTGAAAGGCACAGAGAGATATATTTGCATGCAGTGCCTGATGACTAAATCACAATTAGCGATCCAGATGGAAAAGTGAAGAGCAGAATTGGGTGCCATATTTCAAGAGCTACTAATTTGTCATGCAGTGATGTGGCACCTGCTTGTGGTCTTGACCGGTGGATTTAATGTGGGCAATTGGAGGTAGGGCTTTTTACACGATTGGCCTGGTTATGGCGTGGTTTTAAGAGAGTTCAAGGCTTCTAGGAGCGGCTGAATCCAGTTTGGGTGGCGGTTTATGTGCACCGCTGGAATGAGAATAAGGTTGAAAATTGTCTGGGGGCTGCCGTGCCATTGCGTGAAAATATTTAAGGTGAATCATGCCTGGCGAATACCTTTCAATTACTGTCCATTCCGGAGTAGAGGTAAAAAGGTAGAGCAAAGCTCCTATTCATAAGTGTCCGCCTCGAGTTTGGCGAGGCAATGTTAAACAGCTTCCTCCAGGATCCTGGAGGTGTGTCAGCCGTGGCAGGGCGTTTGCAAAGTTATGAGGGGGAGAGAATGGAGAGCGGGGGATCGTGGTTATAGACAAAGTAATGCTTACGAGCGTTTTAAGAGGGGGCTGTGGGGAACTCAAGTGGGGCCGCATCTCTTACCTTCAATGAAGACGGCAACGGGCTGCCGTTGGTTCCGAAGCACGATGGCAGGAACTGGGGGGCTAGAGTGTAATGGGAGTTTAAATAGACCGCGAGCGGTCGCCATCTTAGGTGAGTATGCTGATGAAAAGGGAGGAAAGACTACCAAACAAGTCAATGTATGCAAGGGCAATTAGTGTTATTGGCATCATTTAACGGGTTACTGGAAAATGAGCTAAAAATTGGAAAATGATCTAAACTATTTGGGAGAAAATTATGGTAAAGCGTGCTAGGAGTAAATTTAGTGAAAGAGAGGATGAAAAGGGGTGCCCCAAGTTGATCCAAAAAGCAAGTGAACATAGACATTTAATAAAAAACTTTTAGTTACAACATATGTAATATGTTTCTTAACGCATTCGTTAGAAGACATTTTGGAACTCAGGGGTGACTTGCAGAAAAATGCCACCATTTTTCATTTGGTCATTCCAGTATGCAACAAGCACTTTTTTGGAACTCAAAAAGCAGCTAACATGTTCCCTTGGTCATGCCAGTGTTCAGTAATTGACATTTATGGAACTGGGGAGCAACTTGTGGTCAAGTCAGTTATTTGTGGTTCACAACTAAGTTGTCCAGTCTTCAGTCATATTTAGGCCGTTCCTGATGGTATCAAAGAGAACTATCGATTTCAGTTCTTCTCTGTTCAGTAGTTGAACCATGTTGCCACCTCTTTATGGTAGTTTCAGTACTTTAAGAATTGTCCAACAAATGTCATCTTCATCATGGTTCGCCTGTGTAGTGTTCTACCAAAGGTGTGTAGGGTGTTTTGCACCTGATCCTACTCCGGTACTGGAACATCCTTGTTTTCATTTTTTGCGTTGTTTGGCCAATATACAGTTTAAGACATGGACACTGTATTAGATAGATTACATTGCATCTGGTGCAGTTTGAGAAGGCATGACAATTTACAGTGATGTTATTAAAAGTGAAACATTTTTCATCACTGGTGAATTCGCACACATTACAACCGCCACATTTAGAGTGCCCCAAAATAGGAGCAAACCCCATACTGAATCAAGTGTTGTGTGAGGACTGGGGTTGGGCAAAGCTGCTCTCACTAGGTGATGTTTTAAATTGCGGCTTTTGCGTAAACCGAACAGTGGTCTCTCGATGTTCAAACTGCCTGCATTTGTCATTGGCGAGTGTTGGAGTATCGTTTTACGTATTTTGTTCGAAACTGGTGAGAATGCGGTGACACAGGCAATTCTTTCAAGTTCATTTTTAGGTTTGGGAGTGAGAAGAACGTCCCGAGGGCAGTACCAGTCTCGTTTGGATGCATTCCTGACTATCTTTTTTGGGTAGCCCCGTTCTTTTCGTTTGGTTGAGAGAGTGAATGCCTCTCTAAAGTAGTCCTCTTTAGTGGAGCAGTTACGCCTTATTCTCAGAAATTGAGAATAAGGAAGCGAATCCCTTAGAGCCCTAGGGTGATTGCTTGAGTAACTCAGAAGCGTATTACGCTCCGTGGGTTTTCTGTAGACACACATGAGTAATTCGCCTTCAGAGTGAAAAATGGCCAGGTCTAGAAAAGCAATGGATAATTTGTCAAAGGTGATGGTGAATGTGAGACCGGAACCATTATTGTTTAGCCAGTGTAAAAACTGGAGCAAACCATTAATGTCATCTCTCCAGATGATAAAAATGTCATCTATGTATCTCCGCCAACGGCAAATGCCCGGAAAGAAAGGATTTGTTTCAGTCAAAATGGAGCCTGTTTCCAATTGATCCATAAACAGAATGGCTAAGTTTGGGGCACAAATCGCGCCCATAGAGGTGCTTTGGATCTGTTGGTAGTAATGGTTATCAAAAGTGAAGACATTTCTTGTTAAGCAGAGTTCTAAAAGTTGGAGAATGAAAAGTGTGGGGGCGTTGTGGGGACGTGGCCGTGAGTCGAGTGTTCTTTGTATTACCAATAGGGCTGCAGTCTGTGAAATATTGGTATATAGGGACTCTATGTCCATGGTGCACAATGTGTCTGTCTCGGGATTGAATGGGTGGTGTTCGATAAGGTTAATCATTGCCATGCTGTCTCTTACATAGCAGGCAGACAAAGGTACAAAGTCCCTGATGAAGAAGTCTACATAGGAGCCTAGGGGTTCTAAAATGGAACCACATGCTGAGACAATAGGATGTCTGGGCGGGTTGGTGGCATTTTTGTATACTTTTGGCAAGGTGTATATTACCGGGGTAGGGGCCGATTTGACATTTAGGAAACTAAATTCCTTTTTGCTGAGGAAGCCATCATTGACAGCTTCTTTTTTTTGTTTTATTTTTATTGGAGTTCATGGTGCAATAAGGAAATACATAAATACATAACCGTAAGCAAGGTATAAGAACATCTGATACATATATGAACAATTAAAGAGCACAATATTTTATGTGGAGGTAAAAAATTATATAAAGGTCTATCAATAAATACAGCAATACAGTACATTTCAAATTCTTATTCTATCGTCCATCCATTTCTTAACCGGGGCCCATAATCGTCTTCCCATTTCTCGTTTTTTAACACCTTTAAATTCATAGAGGCCAGACTCAATATTGTAAATGACCAAGAATCTGTAGATCCACATCTGAAAAGACGGGGCTGTAACATCCTTCCAGCCGGCCGAAATAATGATTCTGAGCACGGCGACCAACATAAAAACCAAAGCAGCCTCGTCATCTGTTAAAACCAATTTAGAATCTGAGCCGAATAACATTAGTGTTGGGGATAGATCGATCTTATGACCTAGCAGCCCCTCCCAGAATTTTGTTATTCCATCCAGGGCGGGGGTCAGTCGTTCACAAGTAAACAACATATGTAGTAGGTCAACTTGTCCCTTATTGCATCTCGGGCGGCAATCATCATTCCTAACACCCCAAGCAAATAATTTAGCTGGTGTATGATACAGATTAAAGACTGTTTTGAAATGTTGTGCTCGTAAGTTGGACGCCCGAAAAATCTTTTTATTCAAGCTTAGTGCTAGGTCCAAATCTACATCCGGGTTTCCCAATTTAGTTGCCCAATCACTTTCTACTTTTCCCACATCATCCTGTAATCTGGACACCAGTATGTTGTAAATATCTTTTATCTTCCTACACCTTCTTCTTATACCGTCAACCACAGGAAAGTCTACGAGGGGTTTGAGCTTTGGCCTACAAGCCTGTATGATACCGGAGATTTGGCCATATATAAGCCATTGATTTGAGGGGAGGCCATATCTCCTTTGCATGTCCTCAAACCCGCTTATCCTATCTCCTACCATTAGGTCTCCAATAGTCTTAACCCCTAAGTCCTTCCAGACTTGTAGGATCCCGTCATTGCTTAAGTGAGGAAAAAGGCTAGAATTAACCAACAGGAGAGAAGGGTTGACTTTAGGAATATGAAAAATTTTTAGAATTGATTTCCATACTTGCCATGCACCTAGCAGGATCTTAAATCGTGCCTTTCTATAGAACCTATATTCCAGTTCCGTCAGCAGTAATCCCGTAGCTTTCTCCCCCATTAGTAGATTGAAGATGGGAGGGGGACCCTGGTTGTCTGTAATAGTCGCATCAGTGTCGCATTGAAGCAGGATTGACATCTGGATTAGGAGACAGGTCCAGTGATACAATCTCAGGTTCGGAAGTGCCATCCCACCCCTTTCCCGCGGAAGGGACATAAGAGTCGTCAAGTGTCTAACCTTGCCGTACTGCCATATAAACTTGATAAAGACAGACTCTAATTGCTTCAGAATTTTCTCCTCAATATATAGGGGAATGGCTCTAAATAGATATAGGACCTGTGGAAACATCGCCATTTTTACAACATTTACTCTCAGGACCAGCGAAAGATGAAGGGCATCCATCCTTTTCAGTTCTAGCTCTATGGATTTAATAAGGGGGGGGGGGGTAATTCTCTTCCACTATCTTACCCACTGTAGCATTTATCTTAACCCCTAAATATAAAGCAGAATCAACATACCTTGGGTCGGGTCTTGGTATGTTTCTAGAGCAGATTATCTGGGTTTTGGATTCATTCAGAAGATATCAGAACCTTGACCAAAAAGTTTAGCCATCTGTACCAGTTCTGGGAGTGCCTGCTGCAGGTCTGTTCTGATAACCGCCAGGTAATCAGCGTAGGCTAAGATCTTGTTTTCATAACTATTATAAATCACTGGAGATATTCTAGGGCACTCTAAAATCTTCTGAATGAGCGGGTTAATGTATAGAGCAAATAGTATGGGGGAGCAGGGACAACCCTGCCGTGTCCCTCTACTTATCTTAACCACATCGATGCTAGGCATTTTCCCCTGCTGTGCTGGGGAAGATCCAAAATAATGGTTTCATGACGAGCTCAGCTCGTCATCAGTGTACCAGCAGTACACTGCATGACGAGCTGAGCTCGTCATGAGTGTCGAAGGTGTTAAACTTATCTGATTTCTCTCCCATTGCCGTAATTTTCGCTTCTGGGTCTATATACATAGCTTTGATAGCCCTAACAAAAGTTGGACCAAAACCCTTCCCGGCCAAAATACTCCAGAGGAAGCTCCACTCCAACCGATTAAAAGCTTTTTCTGCGTCGAGCAGGATCATGGCCATCCCTCCCCCCGCGGCTTCCTGGGCATCAAACAGAGTTATTGCTCTAGATGTGTGATCTGCCGTACCACGCCCAGGAACAAAACCATGTTGCCATGGAGAGACAAGATCGCCTATGATCCTGCCCAACCTCTTCGCCCAGATCCTTGAATATAACTTGGTATCGGCATTTATTAAGGATATAGGTCGATATGACCCAGGATTCTCTGCTGGTTTGCCTTTCTTATGAAAGACTATAATGTTAGTTTCCTTCCATGAATCGGGGACCACCCCAGAGTACAGTATCCCATTAAAAAGATCTACTAAAAGAGGAGCGATCTCTTTTTCAATAGCTTTGTAAACCTCCGAGGAGAGACCATCAGGACCAGATGCTTTCCTTGGCTCTAATTCTCGCAGGGCAGATAAGACTTCCTCAGACGTAATATCTTTATCGAGTGCTTTTCTTGTTGTATCATCCAAACATGGTCCTCTGTCAATACACCTATCCTCCTGATCATTATTGAAAGGATCCTTCTCATATAATTTCGGATAGTATTTTTTAAATATCGCTAGGATATCTTTTATCTCAGTATATGTTATCCCTTCCTCTTCTATACATGGGATCGCATTCTTTGTTTTTTCCTGTCTAATCCAGAGTGCAAGTGCTCTACCAGCTTGCTCACCCGTTTCATACCTCTTTGCCCTCGAAGCTTGGTACTCCCCTATTGCTTTCTGTGTAACCTCCTTCTGCAGTCCCGCTTTTACTGCCAGCAAAACTCCCTGACTAGCCTCGGTATTACTGCCAGTAGCGATATCCTTTATATGTTGTTCTTCCACCTCGACTAGTTTGACCATTAGTCTCTCTACTTCGCTTCTATCTTCCTTTCTAAGCCTGGCAGCACAGCTGATTGTTTCTCCTCTTAGAGCGGCTTTGAAAGCCTCCCAGACCCCATTTCGCGATGTACTATATCTATTTGCCGCAAAAAATTCGCCAGCCCATTTATTCAAATGATCCACAAATCTGCTATCTGCTAACAGCCTTCTTTCAAAAGTCCAGTTTGTTTTAGACCGTTCTAGCCCTCCCATATCGTAGTTCAGCAGCAAAGGGTTGTGATCAGAAATGACCCTTGGGAGTCTACTTAATTTAACTGTTTCAGATTCCAAAGCAGAGACAAAAAAGTAGTCCAATCTTGAATATCTCTGGGCTGGATTTGAAAAGTAAGTAACTTAGATTTGAAGGTTCTTTAGCTCTCCATAGGTCCTGAAGCCCATGAGAAGCTAACATAGATTGAACCGCTTTAAAGACTCTAGGTTTTCTTCCCTGATACGATGTACCCATCCCCCATTCAGATGAGATATTTAAATCTCCCGTAAACACTAGAGGAGAGGGCGAATTTGCAAGCTCTATTTCAAGGAAGTCATAAATTTCGGGATCGTCCTCATTAGAACCATACGCCGTACAGATAGTTAGACCCAACTCCATCTCAATAATCACCCATCTGCCAATACTATCTACTTTAACCTTTTTCGCTTTCCCTAAACTTTTTCTTCCTAGAATGACAACCCCTCTGATTGTTGATGTTTGAGTTGTACAGGCTAATGGTTCAAATCCATTTATACAAAGCAAATTTCTCCTAGACCAAGGGAGGTGGGTCTCTTGTGAGCAGAGAAGATCTATTCTGTTATGTTTAACTAAATATGCTAATTTCTGCCTTTTCCTCCATTCGTTTAATCCCCCCACATTCATTGTACATATATTAATGTGTGTCATCGCTTAGAGTGTTACAACCTGTATCAAAAATCCTTTCAAAAATCATTTTCCTTGCTTGCCTCCGTTGACCTTTACCTATTCTGCACCATTCCTTCCCTTTTCCATTTTTATTGTTTTCTTCTCACCCACCCTTCACCCTCCCTTCCCTCTCCCCCCCTTCCCCCCTCCCGTCTCACACCTCCTCCCCCCAACCAGTCCCTGAGGCATCCTGGGACCATGGGGCCCCAGGTATGGACGATCGAGTGATCCGAGTATCACCGCCTGCTTGATTGCCTGAGAATTTTTAATTTCCCTTGTTTTTTTTTTTTTTTTCTTTTTTTTTTGCCATATAGCGTTTCAGATGGTTATCTTTAGTTTTCCCCTTCTATTTTCTTAGTTCAGAGAGTTCATGCAAATAAGTTTCAGCTAGGATCTCGCTTGTGAAGTTCTTTGTCTTTCCTTTGTAGATTACTCTCAGGCGCTCTGGATTCAGCAAAAAAACGGTTGCTCCAATTTTCTCGAATGGGGCAAAAAGTTGTCTCAGCCTCCATCGGCGTTCAACCGTTGCGTGTGCAAAATCTGGACGGACAAAGAAGTTATTTCCTTGGAATTCCTTCCTGCTTGTTGGTCTAGCCAGGTCGTAAATTGCTTCTCTTAAAAGAAAGTTTCCGAAGCAAACCAGAATGGCTCTTGGGTACTGTTTTTCTTTAATAGGGCTTTTGGGGAGTGTCAGAGGGAAGCGAGGAGCACGTTGTACTTCTTGTTCCAATTCCCACTTTGATAGTTCGGGCATGGAGGACCTCAAAAGGTTTACAATAAAGCCCTTGACATCCCTTCCTTCTGCCCCTTCTGCGATTCCCAAGAAGCGAAGGTTGTTTCTTCTTCCCCGATTTTCAAGGTCCTCCACCTTTATCATCAAGTCTTTGATAATAGCAGATTGAGATTTTTCTTTAACCTGGAGTTTGATGACATCTGCTTCTAGATTTTCGGTGCGGCTCTCCACCGAGGCCATCCTATCCACTATCTCCATACAGGTATTATCTACCTTCTGGATAGCCCCTTGGAGTTGTTGAATCGCGTCATGATTCCTTTGACTATCTGTTTTAACGTCCAGGTGAAAATCCTTTATGGTCTTCAGGACCTCACTCAATGATGGATCTGGAGAGCCTCCTAGTTTGTCGATATCATGGTGTTGTTGCTTTCCCTTACTTTTGCTCGATTCAGCTGCTCCAATTTTGGGATTTTTAAGTTCTGTGTCTTCTATCTGTATAGGAGTCGGACTTTTTCAGAGGGGTCTGTGTTTTCTCTTTGCTTGATCCTGGTTGCTCCCCTGATCCGTTGTTTCATCCTCTAGTGGTTTGTGTGGTTTTCTAAATTTAGATTTCTTCTTCTCCATTTTTTTTTTTAGAGGCTAAGTCTTGACCTGGTTCGTTATTATTGATCTTTAACTCGGTTACTTCCAGATTAGCGGTTGGTGAGTTTTCATCCTCGCTAGCCGCACTTGTGGCTTCAATTTCACTAGTGATCGAGACCCCAGTTTCATAGATTTCGGAGTCAGATTCCTCTGACAAATCTTCGCCCACAGCTTCCGTTTCTTTACCCCCAGCTTGAATTTGTCCATTAGCATCCATATAGTCCCGTTCTTGATCGATCAAATCTGTAGCCATTTCTGCCTTTTCTTCACTAGTGCTAGTTGGATTTATTCCATCACTAGAACTCCTATTGATCAGTACATCCATTAACTTTCCATTATCATTGAGAGTGCTACAGCTGTCATCTCCCTTGCCTCCTTCCTTCCGGGTTTCATTTTCTTTTGAGAGTGGCGTAAATATGTTAGATATCCATGGTTGAGATTCATCGCGCAACCCTGTTAGTTTTGCTGCAGCCTTCAAATTTTTAATAGTTTGCACTCTTTTAGCCTTTTTAAGCAAAAGATCAATATTCTCATCAGCTTGTTCATCGGATTTCTCTCCTTCGTTGGGTTCAGTTAGTTTCAGTTGTTTCTTCTGTTTTCCCCTTTCACCATCTCTCTCCTTCCCCTTCTCCTTCCCCTTCTCGTCACTTTTCGGGGCATTTTTGCTTTGAGTTTGACTTTTGCCTTTCTCCATGTTTTTATATTTTACCTTGTCAACGGTCATGCCCTCTATACCTTCCTCGCCACTTTTGGCCTCATTGACTTCTTGTGCCTGTGCTTTCAATCCTCTGGTTTCTGGTCTTCTAGTGGAGCCATTGTTTTTTAATTGTTGTTTTCTGGTGTTTTCGTGTTCCACTGTCGGCATGTTTTTTGTTGGTTTTACGGTTGTTTTGGTCGATTCTTTTGGCTCGCTAGGTTTGTTTACCTCATCCTCTGAAAGCACCTTGCTTATAGATTTACTTGAAATTGTTTCAGGCATTTTCTGTGCTGTCTGCATTATTTGTATAGAGTTTTCAGCAATTGGTGCAGTTGCCGCCATAGAAAATCCCACAAGACCCTTGAGTTAAGGGTTAGATTGTAGAGCCCTTTGTAATGCCTTTTGCAGCAGTCTATGCTTGTTTTGATTATATTGCTTGTTTTGTTTACTCTTAGATACTGTAATGAAAGGTTTCTCCTTGCGCTTATACCCCCTCGTAAGGCTTTCTTTCTCACTCAAGGGAAGACAAAAGTGCATCTCTCCACTGCGCCCTATGCGATAGAGCTCCATTTTTTTTTTTATCTCTCGATAATTCCTGAAAATTTATTGACGCTCCCTAAGTGCTGAAAGCCGGCGGCGTGACTTTGTCTTTAATAATAATCAGCTGGCAGGGCTCTGATGACGTCTACAGTTTCTCCTGTGGAGCACACGGAGCAGAGCAACAACCATTGATCAGCGACGGCGGACGGTAGGCAACACAGCCTCACAGTGCAGAATGAGTTTATTAGGGCTCTTCTTTGAAACTTGCTCAGTCAACCCTAATATGCATTTGCCAACATTTTGTAGAACCAGAGGGCCGGGCCGGGCTATCGGGACATCAGAGGGGCAAGCGGAGAAGTCATCCACGCTTTGAAACAGCCTCGCTGTACGCAATTACACACTACCGCTCACTGCGCCCGCGATGTAGTCGGCGTGCTCACCTCTCCATCCCACAGCATATCGCACCCATCAGCTCTCAGTCGTCGTGACCCAGTACACCGGCCTCTTTCGCTCGAACCACCGCTCGATCACCGAGCCACCAAGTCCTTGATAGGAGGTTTTTTCCTACTCTACGCACAGCTGGCCATCGTAATCTTTCTCTTGGGGATATGATATAATTTAACCATCAAAGGCACTCAGCCATCTGGGCTATCTCTCAGGTCCTCAGGAGCAGGATCGATGTGCCTCCTCACTCTGACGCCATCTTGCCTCCCTCCCGTAACCGTCATCATTGACAGCTTCTGTTGTGTTTTTAAGGATTAGGCCCTGAATTTCTTTAGCGGGATTGGAGGACAGCCTTTGATAGTGTTCGGTATTATCAAGTTGGTGTAAGATTTCTGCCTTGTAGGCATATTTTTCTTGTAACACTATGCCCCCGCCTTTATCGGCACTATTGATGACAAGGGACTCATTAATTTTGAGCGATTTGATAGCTTGTTTCTCTTCAAGAGAAATATTTTAAGAAATAAACCGTCTGGTGTTTTCTATAATTGACAAATCCTTGAGTACCATCTTCTCAAAAGTGAGAATCTCTGCAGGAATCATGCCTGAAGTGAGAGAGAATGTAGAAGGTGGTCGGAAGGGGGTATTAGTAGCTCTATTTGGTGTGGGGTTGAGTTGAAAGAATGCTTGCAAACGGATCCGTCTGAAGAACCTAAGCAGTTCCGTTTGTAATTGTAAAAAGTTAGGTGGGATTGTTGGTAAAAACGAAAGCCCTTACTTAAGAAGTGAGAGTTCGGGGTCTGCCAGTTTGTGGTTTGATAGGTTGAAGATAGGGATGACTTCAGTGGATGTCATAACCTTGTTAGGGGTTCTACCATTGGTAAAAATTGTTGCGTGTTCGGCGTTCCCCTGGTGGGTTGTACCAACGTTGTGCTTTCTTCACTCGGCCCGTTGTGGAGTGTCGTGTTGACCTCTGCCTAAAAAATTGCCACTGTGAGTGCCTCCTCTTTTTGATGTGCTTGGCCCTTCTCCGGGGTCAGATCCGTCTGAGGAGTCGGCAGAGGTATCAGAAAAGCCCACAAGATTTTGGCCCCTATTGAACCGACCCCACGATCTGGTGTTCTGAGGATTGGAATAGGATCTATTGTTATAAAAATCCTTTTGCAGGTATGGATAAGTGTTATCTACGTTGTAAGCCTTAATGTCTTTTTTAATTTTGTTGGCTTTCTTATTTTGTTCCAATCTGTGAAAGTCAGCAATAGTTTTTTTAAACTTGTTTCAATAGTTTCTTGCTCTCTGCTGTACTATTAGAATCCTGTAGTTGCTTCTCAATGTCGGCGATCTCAGTTTCTAATGATTTCAGGGTTTCAGTGGCAATATCTCTCCCTAACACAAGCCAGTGTCGGGAACAGGTAGTACCGATATAGCTGAAGTTCAATATGTATTTTGGGTTGTCAGTAAAAATCCCCGGGATGTTCCTGACTTGCAGGCCTACCGGATTGACTTCTGCTTTAAGATAGTCTGTAAGCATCAAAATCATAAGTTGCAACCGGACCTGTTTTTTCTTAAATTTTTCAAGCTGCTCTGGAAGGGTGGAATTAGTGAGAGTGGGGGCATCTGGAGTGTCTGATAGAAGAGAAGGACCTGAGCATATTTTCCATATATAATCGTCTGAATAAAGTGGTGCATGTGCTGACATGCTGAGGTTGTGAGTGGAGGGGGATTGTGGGGTTTGGGGAAAGAAGTGCTAGGAAGGTCCACCCCGTAGGGGAGTTGGTAAGTGTAAGGCCCTTGCAATCCGGTGATTGCGCTACAGTTTTTTATAAACAAACAAGGGGACCTGATGAGTAACTAAGGACCCCGGGTATCAATTATTTTAGCAAACAATGGTCCTTAGAGTGCGGATATACAGGACAAATGAGATATAGACCTAAATGGGTCCTATATATATATTCAATATCCAGCCGGACAAAGAATTTTAATGTGACAATGTATTAGGAATGGCAAATGATATACGAAAAACAATACAGCGGGACACAATCCTGCACCCGATACAGAGGACAAAGAGCAAAAAGAAAAAACAATAACAATTAAACAAAACAAGTTACAGGCAAAACTGGAGCTATGGTAGCTTGTACTAATCAAACAATAAAGCAAGCTAACCCAAATAGTAACCACATTAATTATACACATTGAACTATAGTGGTACTATTTTGAATTGTCGACGACGTTTCGATCCCAAGCTAATTAAATAGAGGGATCTTCATCAGGACTAAACAATTAAGATTGCCTGGTGTATACCAAAATGCCTGTTGGGATAAAAACAGGGAAACAAACAACCGGGACCTGTTAGAAATTCAGGAAAGAAACAGGGTTTTCCAACATGTCAACAACTGGTTTAAAGTGGCAACACACAGATCAGATGAATTACAGCGAGTGAGTTTAACGTGACAACACATAAAATAAGTAACTTTCGGCGAGTGGGGAGAGAAAAAGGAGGGGGTGATGAACTTCCGTGCTGAGTCACGTGCATAGTATCTATGTGAGAACCTGTATCACAAAGTGCTTGTACTCGGGACTAGATGTGTGTCCAAAGGTAGCTATGAACGGGATAAAGTGCTTTAAGATTAAATTATGAACGGTGGAGTTGGTAGGTTAAGGACGGTAAAGAAGAGCTGAAAGGCACAGAGAGATATATTTACATGCAGTGCCTGATGACTAAATCACAATTAGCGTTCCAGATGGAAAAGTGAAGAGCAGAAATGTAAACCCTTACGCAAAACTGCCATCTCATGTTTGTCAAGGCTTTTATTGGACAAATTAACAATTTTTAGATCATTTTCATTAATCACATCAATTGTCCACATTGGATGGCACAAATCAGAATTGTTCATTCTTTGGACCATGATTCTGCATTCCCCCTTCCCTCTTTTGGAACCTCCCTTTTCTCCTCCTGCCGCCCCTCCTGGTTTTGGTTGGTCCCTTTTTCGTTGTAATCTGCTGCTGATACATAAGTTTGCGAGCTCCTTCTGAAAAGAAGAAGCCCCGTCCCCCTAAGGGACCTCATGAGCAGTGTTGGACGCTACACTATCAATGGAGGAAGAGGTAATACTACTTATAGATCGAGTATCCTCACCCTCATCCCTCTCATCTCTGGTACTCTTCTTCTCTTCTCCCCCTTGTATAATATCAAACTTTTTGGCAATAGTATACACGCATCCATCACGATAATCCTTATTGTCTCGCTTTATTTTCTTCAGCTTTTTATCTTTAAGAAATAGCTGGTGATCCTCCATAACTTTTTTCAAAATGGCAAAGTTTTTTCTATGAGATCTTTTTGTTCTAAATCATTGATCTCCTTCTCTACAGCCTTTATTTTTTCTTGAAGCTTTTCCCCTTTCTCCCTGGCATGTCTAATCAGTATTTGCATCATAATTACTGATGCATTTTCACGATTACCCTCCCAATCCTTCAAGAGGTGCGCACTTATATCCTGGAAGGTAGGGAAGATCACTATTCTTAAACCTCTTGGAACTTTTTTGTTTTCCAAATACTGTTGAAGCATCACCCCGTCCCACCACTGGGAGAGCTCTCGTTTTCTCAAACACTCAAGACTAAGGAATAATGTTTTAAGGCTTGTACTAGTTGAAGTATCCTGTCGTGATTTATTTGTACCAAATAGGTTAAGGGCCTGTGGAAGAACTGGAAGGGCTGGACCTACTCTCAATTGCACTCAGGACAAAGAAGTGGATTTCTTGTTAAATGACCTTAGAAGTGGCTACACAGACGTAACAAGCGCCAAGAGGCCTTTCCTGGAGGAGTCCGGCAAACCAGCATCAACTGGACCCTGCTGTTGGCCGCTGTCTGACATCCTGAGATTCTTAGTGCATTTGCATATGTGCCTGTGGGTCTTAGAGGTGTACTGCTATGTCCGTTGGCGGGCCGGTTTTAGAACTGGTGGCGCCAGTGGTAACAATGTTTGCAAGCACCCCCAATGACCAACTCTGCCTTGGATTCCCTCACTACCACCCTTTAACAGTGTCCCTCAAGTCTGCATACCACTCTCTTTTTAGATTAATTTAATTTGTTTTTTTTTAGCGCCATTTACACTAGTGGAGGGTGTCAGAACACCTTAGATCACAGACATATTACAGAGAGAAAATCATAACTGTGTAAATCAGTGTATAGGAAATGTTACATAAGACAAAGAACTACAAGTTCTAGGAGTTACATGTCATCCATATGAGTAGTTAGTATAGTTTGAGTGCTTGGTCTGGAGAAGCATAGATTGTTTTCTACTCAAATGAACCCTTTTTGCAACATTAGGATTACAAAAACTGAGGAAAACATCATAACGCAATCTATAGCTTGCAGTTTGCATATATCTCTTTGACACTTAATAGCTCACTGTACTATATTGTAATGCACCTTGTGATCTCCATGCAACACGTTCTTTGTATCAGGAATATTAACCCTCTGCGCTACCTTACGATGAGTCAAAACTTCCATTAGACAAAATGTGATCTCCCTCCAGGAAAAACATTAATCAAGGGAGTTATCTTGACATATTTATTGTTGACTGAAAATTGCTGGGGGCCAGGAATGTGGCAGCAGATGCTTTCAAAACTGTAATACACTTGCATAAATGGTGCCCCCACCCGAAGTCAGCACCCGGCGCTGTGACACCGATCGCACTATTCCTAGAGCTGCCCTGACTTTTGGGGCACCAGAAAAAAGTCTAGAAACTTCTGAAAACCTTTCCTCCAAAGGGACCCACCAGAAGAAAGTATCCAACCTGCAGTTCCATATCATCAGATTGGAGTTTAGTTTTGTCCTGCTCAAAGATACACGCACCTCTGGAAAAATGACTAAGTCCTGTTCTGAAGTGGGACTGGATGATGATTTTTCTTCAAAAAAAGTGACAATACCTTTCTGAGTTTATGACCTAGAATAATTTTCTGATTTGTTACTGAGAAACGTTTTGGAACTTTTCGATTTCCAGAATTTCACTGGGAATAATCCACCTGTGTATCATACCTAGGCCCCATCGAAAAGGGCCTGGAAATTGTACCTAACCTTCATCCCTGTGGACAGCAACCATTGACATACATTGAATGCTTTATTTTTCTAGGGGATTTTTCACTTAGCATTTTTTTTAAATTAGATATTCAGTTCCCTATACTGAATTTTGTTCTTTTGGTGTCATTCTGCGTATTACATTTTTATGAATTGGTTATCAAGAGGAGACTTGATTACAGGGTTGGTAGAGAATGTATTTGTCCAAGAGGCCACAAATGAGTGCAGAGGCATACAGTGTTATTTCCTTTAGCCCAAGATTTGATACTAAACAGAACGATTGAAAAGGAGCATACAGTATATCATAAATATAGCTCAATTAAGAGCATTCAGAGAGTTCCCAGAAGAAAAATGCAACAGCAGACAGTGTCCATAAACAAAATCCGTATTGAAATCCTTGGGAAACTGTTCAAATCCTCCTTTATTGAAGTTTTTTCGGGTCAAATACAGTTTCACATCAGCCCAGCCAACACATTTCGTATCTTAGGACTTTACCAGGGCTGTGAGATTAAAAACATATATATATATATATAAATGTTTCACAAGGTTTATGAATTAATAAACCCTTTTGCTCTGGAACCTTGTCCTGACCTTTGTGATTGTTCCTCTGAGTGCTCGTTGGGACGCCGTTTTCGTTGGAATATATATATATGTATATATATGTATATATATATATATATATATATATATATATATATATAAATGTAAATGTAAATGTGTTTCGATTTATATAGCGCACTTTAACCCAGGGGTCCCAAGGCGCTTGCTTAGGGAACCCGTCCTGGTATTCCCTGTGAGATATCCCGGCCGGGTATCCACAAGGTGAAAGCCAGGCATCCCGCCGCGAGGGGCCGTAGTGGAGATTAAGCAAGCTATTGCCCAGAGTCGCAGAGTGTGACCCCGTGAGTCGAGTAGGCACCGGAGCGAGAATTGTCGACTCCGTGGAATTTTTGAGCCCGAGACCCGCCGAGGCGGGGAATCGAACCCTGGTCCACGGCTGATCTCAGCTTCCGGGTCTGCCGCCTCTAACCACTGAGCCACGCTTCTCCACCATATATACATACAAACAGGATCCCAAACGCTCTGCATAGCGGTTCAAGCGGGCGTAGACCTCAAAAGCCTCAACTCGAAGATACGATGGTAAATCATCAGCCAGCACAAAGGTCCAGTGTCAGCAGTGCATTTTATTATGCAGAAAGTGCAAGAGCAAGTGCCCTCCTTGACGCGTTTCGTTCCGCGGACAGAGCTTGGTCACATGACGCGTCAGGAGTAGGCGGTGAGTTAAATCATGATTAAAAGATCAAGCAATAAATTAAATGTGACGTCAAACACCAAAGTTCATCATGTAAATACATGTGCCAGAAAATAAATCAGAGCATAGTGCTCAAACAGGCCAAGTGTAACACATTTCAAAATACAAAAGCGAGTTCATAGTAAATAACATAAACCCTCTCTGTATATAATAGAAGAAGAAATCGTGATGTAATCAACCCGTCTACCCGTCACATAACAGAGGGACAAATATAGCAAACCCCAAAAGAAAATCTATTGCAAGTGCACAATGAGGTTCTTAAATATAACATAATGGCCTGATAAAAAGATGATCATCACGAGTTTGCTTGTATGTACAAATGCAGATCATTAGACCAAAAAATAACCTGTTCAATACATGGAATAAACATAGCAGCAGAAGACTCTCTTAAAGAAAACTACCAAAATTCTCTCGATATTGGAAATATATGCAAGCTGTAAATACATCCAATGTGCATATAAGATTGTCCATAATTTTGAAGACTACTATTCATAATCATTCATCAACAACTATTTCATCTTGAACTTCCAAATCAGAAAGTATGAATCACACAAACCATCAAAGATTTTTTGAAGACAAACATCAAAAATGTAAGGAACATAATTCATTTCAATAAAGACTCTGACAGAAAACCACAAAATTCACAGATAATGATGTAATTCATCAAAAGCATTTAAACCGTTGGGGGATCTGGTATCGAGCAAAAGAATAAAAAAGGCTTCTCTTTGACGGAGAAGATTTTCTCGATCACCACCCCTTCCAGGGTTAGCCACAGAGCACAACAAAGTGTATTTTAGGTCTTTCAATTTTTTGTCGTGTACTGATTTGAAATGGCGCGCGACAGGGTAATTCATATCCGAATTAACTATGGCCCGTATATGTTGCAGAATTCGTTGGTAAGCTTACAACTTAGTGCTCCCAATGTATGATAAAGAACATGTGCAGGTTAATTTGTAGACTACATTTTTTCACTCTCTTGGTAGCACATTATTGCCATTACAACGTTTTGCACTAACAGCGTATTTGCACTACTTGCAGTCTCTACCTCAGGTCTTATGCATTTGCCCACTTGGGCATTATTGTATATTGTTTTGATTCCATGACAACGGGGAATTACAATTAGAGCAATTTTGCACATCTCCATTTGCACATGTTAGCAGTGGTTTTTGGTATTTTAATGGTTATATATTAATTGTATATAATTATTTATTCGGCTTTTAACTTTTATACCATTTTAAAAGTTTTTCATAGCCGTTGCCATGTATATTTATACTGCATTTGCTTACCTGAGAGTCATTTCCTGGTCGATGTTAATTGTATTTTACTGCAATTTTAGATCAATTTTTGACACTGTGTGCAATACCGGCATTTATGCCGTAATGTATTAGTTCCAATAGTATGGAAACATTTAAAGTATTTTTTCTGTTTCCATCACATGTGATGGCACTTTGCACTTTAAATGGGTGGTCAGCCCTCATGACGATGTCATGTGATCAAGGCTATCTCTAGCCGAAACGCGTCATGGCGGACTGGTGCTGGGCTAACATTCAATAAAAGAAAATTTGCGCCATCTTTGGGTCTTGCTGGTTCCTGTTTTCCTGAGTGGCTGAATTCGCTGCATTGGTTTACTTTGGGAGCTCTACATACCATATATATATATATATATATATATATATATATATATATAACATGTCCCATATATAAACACACAATATTAGTTACAAATTCATCTATATACAAAGTAGTCATACATTATTATTATTATTGGACATTTATAAAGTGCCTGGTTACACCACCGGCGTGTCCCCACGCTATGATAAGTGGAGAAGCCGCCCCTCCCGCCCTTAAAGAAGTCTACCTACTATATAAATGGGTTTTGTGTTTTTTTCTAAACATGGTCTCAGACGGTTCCAGACGCAATTCTAAAGGCAGAGCATTCCAACACCTGGGAGCGAGGTATCTGAAGGATCTCCCTCCCATGCGAGCCTTCCTTACTCTCGGAACCTTTAGCAACCCAGTTCGGGAGGAGCGAAGATTGCGCGTGGGCTCAAACCAGGTCACCAGACTCTGAAGCGGAGCAGGAGCTTTGCCGCTCAAAATGCGATGGCATGTGGAAAGAGCTTTGAACTCCACCCTTTTCCCCACAGGGAGCCAGTGCAGTGCCTGAAGCGCTGCATTAGAGGGAGATCTCTTAGGGAGCCTTAAAACTAAACGCGCCGCGGCGTTTTGCAGCACTTGGAGGCGGCCCACGACCTTGCCCGTGGCCCCCAGATACAACAGATTCCCATAATCTAATCGCGATGTGACCAGGGCGTGCACCAACGTCCTGCGAGCCGCGATAGGGAGGAGATCTAATACCTTTCTTAAGGTTCTCAGAACGCTGAAGCACACCCCTGCCACCCGACCAATCTGGGGGCCAAAGGCCAGATCCGCATCCAGCCACACTCCAAGGTTCCTTGCCTCCTGACATGGGACTGGGACTTCTCCCAGGCAGGGGGGCCACCATGCCGACGACCAAGCAGACGGCCCTTCCCCCACCACGAGCACCTCGGTCTTGCTACCGTTCAACTTCAAACAGTTTGCGGACATCCAGGTTGCCAGATCTTGCATGCAATCCCTGAAGATGTCCGCTGCAAGACCGGGTGCACGCGAAAGGGAGATGACCAGCTGCGTGTTGTCGGCATAGGACACCAGGCGCAGACCGTATCTTCCTACAATTGTTGCTAAAGGTGAGACATAGAGATTGAATAGGGTCGGGCTCAGGGATGAGCCCTGAGGCACGCCCTGGCCAAGCCCAATCTCCTTCGAATAACAGTCACCCAAGCGAACCTGAAAACACCTGTCTGACAGGAAGGATCTAATCCAGCCAAGCGCTTCTCCTGATACCCCTCCTTCATTCAGACACTGTAGCAAGGTGGAATGTGCTATAGTGTCGAATGCCGCGCTTAGATCTAGTAGAATCAAGGCCATAATTTGGCCCTCATCCACACCCTGTTGTAGGGTTTCTACCGCCATAAGAAGTGCTGACTCCGTCGAGTGACGGGGGCGGGAGCCAAACTGAGAATCATGGAGCAGGGAGGCCTCCTCCACAAATTTCATAAGTTGTAAGTTTGCTATTTTTTCTGCCACCTTAGCCATATAAGGCAGGAGAGAAATTGGGCGGAGATTGTCTAGTTTTTCAAAGCTGACATTAGCTTTTTTTCTGCAGAGGAAGTACAATTGCTTGTTTCCAAGCCATAGGAACGGTCTGAGTCTCAAAAGAGGTATCTAGTAGATGGCGGATATAAGGTTCCAGTACTTGCAAACTACCCTTCAGCCGACTTGGAGTAGTAGGGTCCCTCGGGGAACCAGATTTTATGGACCCACAGATGCGGGTAAGTTCCTCAGTAGGCGGGGTAGAGATGATGGTCAACCACTTTTCCCCTTTAGCCTTAGTGGTTTCCAAGAGCTTAGGGCTGTTACCAGCCTGCTGAGGGAAGGTGGTGTATATATTCGCCACCTTGTTTGCAAAGAACTCTGCTACGCGATCACAGCCCTCCGTTGAACAAAGCTCCTTGGGCACCACTGCAAGCTTCCCTACCGAGAGTGATTTGTAGATTGAGAATAGTTCTTTTGTGGAATGTTCTGCTTCTTCAATCCTATTGCCAAAGTACAGCGTTTTGGCCTTCATTATCAATCTATGGTAGATACGCCTATTGGCTGTATACCCTGCTTTGGCGTGGGCAGTGAAGGCTATCCTCCATTGCCTCTCTGCACGTTTACATGCTACTTTGGCCACACGCACCTCCTCATTATACCATGGTGCCGTTCTCTGAACACGGCCCCCCACCCTTGCCACACCGAGTGGGGCCACCAGATCCAGAGCTTCCGTGATTCGCTGGGCCAGGTTGGTGTTAATTTCTTCCACTACCACTCCCCCAGGGTTGCCCTTCGCAGTGGGCACCTGATTGAATTTAGTTTGAGAGAAAGCCGCCCATCTCCGCCTAGGATGTTTGTCAGCAGGAGGTTCTGCCGGCCGTGCTCCGTGAAAACAGATAGTAAAAGGGATGAGATGGTGAGCCGACCACGGGATGGGTACCGGCTTCTGAGTTTCCACTTGTTCCCAATTTGCAAAAATCGGGTCCAAAAGGTGGCCCAGTTGGTGAGTGGGGCTCTTAACTTTTTGCTCAAACTGCAGTCCTGCCATTACTTGATAGAGATCCCTAGCCACCTTATCCGTTGGGTCATCTAGATGTAAGTTAAGGTCGCCCAATACTAAATATTTATCGGCTCGTAATGCAGCCTCAGTGATGCCTTCAACTAGGTTCTCAAATCTCACTGCCGTGCCAGGTGGTCGGTAAATCAGAAGGCCCTTCAGCGTATTGTTTCCATTTATCGAAATAGAAAATGTGCCAGCTTCGCTGCCCTCGATTATGATTTGTTCTAGATGGCATTGGAAGCCCTGTTTGACTACTATGGCTATCCCACCTCCTCTACCTAATGCTCTATCTAACCTCAGCAGGGAGTAGCCCTCCGGAATAGCCTCAACCATGTCCGGCATGGAATCATGGTCTAACCATGTTTCCGTGAGGAAGAGCAGGTCCCATTGCTTTCGACTAAGTAGGTCATACATGTCGAGGCTGTGCTTGCGTAGAGATCGTACGTTCAGCAGGCCACATACCAAGTCATGTTGCTCTCCAGTTTCCACATCCCCTTTACGAAAGTTGAAACTGCAATAGCTGCAGCCCGCGGTGTTTTCAGCTTTCATACTGTGTAAGCATGGTCCCAATTGCTCACTGCGGAGGAGAAGCAGATCATCTTGACTCCAGCTGACATGCTCAGATGGAGGGGCAGGGGGACTGGTCCTGGACCGCGGTCGGCCACGGACGGGCGCAGACGGGCTTAACTTAGGCGCAACTTCGGAGCGCCTTTGTCGCGCCCGCTGCGCTCGTCCGCTGAAAGGCCTACAACACATCCGCCTTATATCCCCCCCAGCGTCCCAACAACTAGAGCGCTGCAGGTAGCTGCCGGAAGTAGCTGGCTCGGACCCTCCACGCCCTCTGCTCGAACGGTGCTAGTCACCAGCGTCAGAACGAGGCGGGAGGGAGGGACGAGTCCAGCACTTCGTTGCTAGGTTACTGCAACTGCCTATCTGCTTCCAAGAACTCAGCCGAGCAGAGTGCAGATTAGTCAGGTAAAAAGAATCCCCAGCTGCGCAAGAACAAACAGTGCACAAGTCGCGTGCACGCACTGGCTCACAACAGTGCCCAAGTGTTTTAAAATCTTTAAAAGAGCTCATGCGCTATTACAGCATACAAGTAGCATTCACTAATACGCCGGTAGCGCTTCTGTAAAAGCGGTAGGGACACTGCCACTGCCCACTTACCACGAGAAGATCCAGGATCCAGTGCCTTATATCCCCCCCAGCGTCCCAACAACTAGAGCACTGCAGGTAGCTGCCGGAAGTATCTGGCTCGGACCCTCCACGCCCTCTGCTCGAACGGTGCTAGTCACCGGCGTCAGAACGAGGCGGGAGGGAGGGACGAGTCCAGCACTTCGTTGCTAGGTTACTGCAACTGCCTGTCTGCTTCCAAGAACTCAGCCGAGCAGAGTGCAGATTAGTCAGGTAAAAAGAATCACCAGCTGCGCAAGAACAAACAGTGCACAAGTCGCGTGCACGCACTGGCTCACAACAGTGCCCAAGTGTTTTAAAATCTTTAAAAGAGCTCACGCGCTATTACAGCATACAAGTAGCATTCACTAATACGCCGGTAGCGCTTCTGTAAAAGCGGTAGGGACACTGCCACTGCCCACTTACCACGAGGAGATCCAGGATCCAGTGCCTTATATCACCCCAGCGTCCCAACAACTAGAGCGCTGCAGGTAGCTGCCGGAAGTATCTGGCTCGGACCCTCCACGCCCTCTGCTCAAACGGTGCTAGTCACCGGCGTCAGAACGAGGCGGGAGGGAGGGACGAGTCCAGCACTTCGTTGCTAGGTTACTGCAACTGCCTGTCTGCTTCCAAGAACTCAGCCGAGCAGAGTGCAGATTAGTCAGGTAAAAAGAATCATCAGCTGCGCAAGAACAAACAGTGCACAAGTCGCGTGCACGCACTGGCTCACAGCAGTGCCAAAGTGTTTTAAAATCTTTAAAAGAGCTCACGCGCTATTACAGCATACAAGTAGCATTCACTAATACGCCGGTAGCGCTTCTGTAAATGCGGTAGGGACACTGCCACTGCCCACTTACCACCTATTACATCAAGTTTCAAATACTAGAAAACACGCTACACAAGACTCCCTACCTATATACATCTTAAAAAAGACACTTATTTGTATGTATTCTTGCTATATTGACACACTTATATAGATGTAATATACATATTTGTATGTTTATTCTTAGTGCCCTGGCCTTCTAATTGCTCAGCGCTATTTACAATCCAAAGTCCTTAACGTGAAATTTATAAAACAGAAAAAAGCACTCACTTGGAAGCTTCATAAATCCCTTATTTCTTCTATTGTACAATGTCATCCAAGTACCTACATCTGGAAAGGTTCAAGCTTGGGTGAAGGGTGGTGTAGTAACCCCTATTCTATCTACAATTGTATGAAGAGTATCATTAAGTCATGTGCACTTACTTCCTATTTAATAGATCAGATCTCCCTAAATTTGTTTGGTCAAGGAATCTCAGATATCATGTATATTCCAGGTGCGCCATCAATACTTCATCAATAACTATGATACAAATTTATTTTAAAAAAGACAAATGTTTTTGTATTTTAATGCTGTTAGTTGAAATAATTAATTATAAAGTCTAGTCAATTATATATGCAACACACTCCTCCTCCCTTCTAAATTATTCTGACTCCTAAGGAAACTTCCATATTATCGTTGGGACTGTCTTACAGTCCTAAAGGAGATTTTGATTATGCTACCACCAAAATAGACATATTCAAGTTTGTGCGCAAACTCAAACTTCGCAAACATTTTGCAACGCACACTGGAGCAGATCGAAATTCTGCCAATACGATTCAAGAAGCTGCTCCTGTTACAAATGCATTGAGTGGTGCCAGTGACACTGTAACGTTAGGAGCAGCCTTAACAGTAGAACTATTGGAACTCCAGCAAGAGGAATTGTGTCCTATTACAGAGAGTCAGACAGCACTTGGAGGCGAACCCTTACCGACTGCATGTTCGACTCCTTTCAAAATCAAATCCAAATTATATCCCCTGATGCTAAAAGACAATGTGGATATTTTTCATGACCGTGTCACCTCACAATTAAAGGACCTACAGATCAAGACTGCTAATTCGACCAAGCGATACAACCACAAGGACAGAGAATACCACACTTTGATTAAAAAGCTCAGAGCAAACAAAAACTTGGTGATTAGACAATCGGATAAAGGGGGTAATGTGGTCTTATGGCCGCGCAAGATGTACTTGGAGGAAGCCCACAAACAACTTAACGATAGGGAATGTTACAGGCGCATCTCTATGCAGGAGGCTCTCAAGGCAAGGAATGAAATCTATCTTAAATTGTCCGCCTGGAGGAGCAAGGGCTTGATTTCAATGGATGAATATAAGTTTCTTAAAAAGGACTATCCAGTCACGCCTGTTATTTATTTCATTCCAAAAGTACATAAAAACTTACAACAACCCCTGGGCAGGCCCATTATATCTGCTTGCAACAGCCTGCTGGAAAATATGAGCAGATACATTGATTTTTTTCTTACAGGACTATGTAAGAGGCCTACCATCATTCATACTGGACACCAGTGATCTACTGAGAAAAATTCAAGACTTTAGATGGAGTCCTAATTTTGTTCTGGTATCTATGGACGTCACGTCGCTTTATACCAGTATATTCCATATTGATGGTCTGAGGGCCATACAACATTTCCTTGGGAAAAGAGACACTTGCTTCCAGGAACATTCAAAAATGTTTTAGACATGATTACTATCTGTCTTGAAAATAATGTTTTTTTGTTTGCAAACCAGCTTTTTTTACAGACCAGTGGTGTGGCAATGGGGGCCTGCTTCTCTCCCAGTGTTGCCTGTCTTCATATAGGGTACTGGGAGGAGCAGGTCCTGATGAAACAACATGTTGCCATTATGAATTCCAACGTAAAACTTTGGTTAAAGTACATAGATGACCTGGTGTTTGTATGGGAGGGAACTGAAGAAGGGGTCATTGAATTCATAAAGGAATTGAATGATAATAATCTCAACATTCAATTCACTAGCACCCTCAGCAAACAGTCCATCGTGTTCTTGGATGTGGAGATCTTTGTCCAGGAAGGTAGCCTTCAGACCAGACTATATCGTAAGCCCACAGCAGGGAACACATTGCTGCACGCGGATAGTCATCATCCAGCACATCTGATACGCAGTATCCCCTACGGGGAGATGCTTCGTGTTCGGAGAATATGCAGCAATGAGCAAGAATGCCGGCTGGCACAATCCCTCTGTAGGGCTCGTTTCATTCAACGGGGCTACAAGTCAGAAACTATAGACAATGCTATCAAGAGGGCAAATAAGATTGATAGGGTAACACTCCTGGGCTCAGGTAGTGTTCAACAAAGGTCTTCCACTGAGAAATCGTGTGAAGAGACCAGACTCATTATGGAATACAGTAACCAACACAAAAGTATCCATAAAATTGTCAGGGACAACTGGTTCTTAGTTTCCAGTGATCCCATTATAGGCCCTCTTTTGACCAAACATCCTAGCATTACCTATCGTAAATCCCGTTCAGTGCATGATAGTCTGGTATCTAGTAGCCCTGAGGTGATTTCTGGATCGTGGCTCAGTGACAGTAAAGGTTTTTTAAGGTGTTCTACCTGTAAAGCTTGTAAACATGGTATCAGTAAAACGGAGGTCATTACTCCTCTATCGCCTTTTCCAATTAAAATCAAACAGAAATTGAACTGCAAATCTGAGTTTGCAGTTTATGTTCTAGAGTGCCCGTGCGGGCTGAGATATGTAGGTAGCACTAGACCACAAGTGCACAAGCGAATACTACAGCATCTGTGAGCTATCACCCACGCAGATGCAACATATCCTGTAGCCAGGCACTTTGAGAACAAACATGGAAAAGATGCCTCTCTGTTGAGGTACTTTGCGATAGATTGTGTTCCTCCCCAGAGAAGGGGCGGTGACAGGGAGTCTCTACTTCGTAAATTGGAGACTCGCTACATAATATTACTTGACACCAAGGCACCGCAAGGCCTTAATATTGGGGAGGACTGCCACACCTATCTCTAAGTACCCAGATACTATATGTTGCTAGCTTTCTGCACCTTCTGTGATTCAATCGTGTAATGAAATCTGTCTGTTTATGAACTGTGGATTATCATTTCCATATTTTAAAAACATGCTCCCTATAACCTCCATGACCTTTTTGTTTAATTGTTATGATTTATCATTTTTTCACTCTTGGTAGCACATTATTGCCATTACAACGTTTTGCACTAACAGCGTATTTGCACTACTTGCAGTCTCTACCTCAGGTCTTATGCATTTGACCACTTGGGCATTATTGTATATTGTTTTGATTCCATGACAACGGGGAATTACAATTAGAGCAATTTTGCACATCTCCATTTGCACATGTTAGCAGTGGTTTTTGGTATTTTAATGGTTATATATTAATTGTATATAATTATTTATTCGGCTTTTAACTTTTATACCATTTTAAAAGTTTTTCATAGCCGTTGCCATGTATATTTATACTGCATTTGCTTACCTGAGAGTCATTTCCTGGTCGATGTTAATTGTATTTTACTGCAATTTTAGATCAATTTTTGACACTGTGTGCAATACCGGCATTTATGCCGTAATGTATTAGTTGCAATAGTATGGAAACATTTAAAGTATTTTTTCTGTTTCCATCACATGTGATGGCACTTTGCACTTTAAATGGGTGGTCAGCCCTCATGACGATGCCATGTGATCAAGGCTATCTCTAGCCGAAACGTGTCATGGCGACTGGTGCTGGGCTAACATTCAATAAAAGAAAATTTGCACCATCTTTGGGTCTTGCTGGTTCCTGTTTTCCTGAGTGGCTGAATTCGCTGCATTGGTTTACTTTGGGAGCTCTACATACCATATATATATATATATATATATTACCTACTGGCGGTCGCCAGTAGGTAGTTATAGTTAGGATAATTTTCAATGTTAAATCTCAACATTCTATTTTGAATAACTTTGGCGCCGGTTGACGAATCTGCCTGAAATTTTCAGGAAAATGGTCTCATGGCGGTCCGGTCCTTCCCTGAAAGTTTGGGGGGGATTCGTCAAGCGGGGGCCGAGATAAAAGGGGGGTCCCAAAACGCGTTTTCCCCATGTTAATTTCCATAGGGCGGTCGATTTCACTTTTAGCCCGAACGGCTGAATGGATTTCCACCAAACTTGGCAAAATTGTAGGGACTGGTAGCCCGATGTGCCTTTGCTATGTCTCAAGATATGTGCTCCAGTGGATTTTGAGTAATTTAGGTTCAAAAAAATATATATATCTATAGCAGCGCACCGGTGCGCGCACCGGGGAGCGCTCCAGGCGCGCCACGCGAGGTGCGCATGGAAAGCTGATTGGCTCTCGGGTGTCTGTAAACATTCGAAACAGTCCAGAGCGGTCGCCATCTTGTGTCTCGGTAAAATCGAGACATAAGAGGTGGCTAAAAGAAAGTGGGAACTGGCCATAAGGCGTCAGGGATAGACCCCTTTGACCCCCTAGGTTTGATGTGGGGGCTATAAAAGGGCCCCGCGGGGCATTTAAAATATTTTTTTTTTTTCGTTTTGCGCGGGGGAAGCGCACGGTGCGCGCACCGGGGAGCGGCCCTGGGAGCGCACTATGATGAAAAAAGGTGACAGAGTGTTTAAAAAATGAAGTTTTGATTTAGAAATTGGAGGTAGTTCTAAAAAGAACTTTTTTTTTTCTTCTTTTTGTTGTTTTATATTTTTTTTGTGTTTTTTGAACTTTTTGTACTTTTTTTGGCTTTTCAAAACAGTTTTATATATTTTTTTGTATTTTTTTGGGGGAGAAACAAAAAAAGGGAATTGAAACTGGCTCAACTGGAGCAAAAAAACAAAAAACCCAAAAAATTACTTCTTTTTGGGGCACTTGTGATTATCACCTGCAAGGACGATGAGTTTCACACTTTGTTCCCCATAGGAGATAAGTTTGCCACAAGCTTTGCAAGTAATTTTAAAATCAGCAAACCTCGGCTGAATGCAAGGCATCACTTCAGATGTTTCTGGTTGCGAGGAAGTGGGTTGGTTTCTTTGGGAGGGGGTCCTTGATGAATGGGGGAGGTTACTGGCCAGTTCCCGGAACTCTGCACGAGAGTAGTTGTTTGGATGCTTTCTTGTCATGTGCCGAATCATGGTATAGTTACCAAAAGAATATTTCTTATTTGGGTTGCCCCGTGAAAGTTCATCATTGCAGATGAGGCAAGTGACTTTTGGCGCATTCACCTTTTTTTTCCCCTCTGGAATTGAAAAAAACTCCCAAATGAAGTGTGGTTTGGGTTTATAAGGTGTGTTTTCTTCAGGCAGCCATCTTCTTCTCCCCTCCTCCTGTTCCTCTTCCTCTTCCTCCTCCTGTTCTTGACCACCAACATAATTTGGAGCTGGTCCTCTTGGTGGTTGTGGTGGTGGTGGTGGGGCAGATGCACCAGCTGATGCTACTAATGAAGCCATTTTATAGTACAAAATATTACTCAAAGAGCAAAAAAGTAGACAGAGCAACAAACAGGTCTTCCTCAGTCAAAGGACAAAGTCAGAATAAGGAAAAAAGGTGGGGTCTTTCATCATTTAGAAAAAAAAACTGTCCTGAACCAATGAGAAGTGTTATTTTCAGGTCACAAGACCAGGGGCTTCATCATTATGAAACCAAAACTGTTATGAACCAATGAAAAGTGTTATTTTCTGCTCACATGACCCGACGCGCTTACGCTACGCGCCCGGGGCGCGCCCGGGGGCGCGCCCCGGGTCGCGCAGCGTAAGCGCGTCGGAAGTTTACGTTGTGCGATCGTATTCGCTCGAGTACTTCCGGGTGCGCTTACGCCGTGCGTATCACGCGGTCGCGGCTACGCGATACATCACGATTATGTTTTCGTTTGCGATATTGGCGCTTACGGGACGCTCCCCGGAGCGCGCCCCGGGGCGCTTTGTAAAAATACGCTTTTCGGGGCGCTCCCCGGGGCGCGCTCCGGGAGCGCTCCCCAAAATAATTTTTTAAAAAAAAATTGGGAAAATTGTAGGGACAGGTAGCTCTATTCTGAAGTGGTTTGTAAAAAACATTAACTTTAGAAAAATATGTATTGTGCTACATTGGGCTTAATATATGTTAGAGCCAAAATGTAGCCCAAATGTAGCCCAAAGTAGCCCAATGTAGCCCAAAGATGGCCACCAGAGATCAAAAATTGAAAATGTAGCCCAAAATTCAACTAGATGTAGCCCAACTGTAGCCCAATGAGAAAATGTACCAGATTGTTAAAAAGAACAACTAGAGTGCTAACAGTCTTATTTATAAAGTGAAACTTATAGTTAGGAATTAGCATTAAAAAAACCTTTGAAATTCACTGAAAAAACCATAGGTTTCACACCAGTTATAGTTAGGAATTAGCATTTAAAAAACCTATTAAATTCACTGAAAAAACCATAGGTTTCACACCAGTTATAGTTAGCTGGAAATTTTACTGATATAAAACCATTGAAATTCCCACGTTATAGTTAGTCGGACTCACTATAACTTGCGCGTGCAATGCACTGCTGATGACATCACATATTACATCACTCATGACATGGTCAGTGACATCACTCATGACATCACTGATGACACCATCCTTGTGACACAGTCACAGACCTCCTCTCAGTGTAAAGTAACCCTTGAGACACATATTCAAAAATAGAAACTGAAATTTTTTAAAAATGGACATACCTATATCAGTTACAACAAGCAATTCTGTACTTCCACTATCTATATACACATCCACTCATTCACCAACAGTTCTATATAGTCACTCATACATATACTCACTCATCATATGAAGAGATACACCTATACATCCTGTTACACACCGACATTCATCCAAAAGTTACTCACACACATATTCACACGTGCAAATAAACTATTGAACAACCATTTATTTGAATATAGAGTTATACACACACTTCCACCTTACTTTTATTGAAAATTACACATATTTATTCTCTTAAACAATCACTTATAGAAACACATACTTATTTAAACAGGAAATCTTACAATCTCTTACTCTCACATATACTCACTTATATAAATCAATATTCATATATACTAGATTAAAACATATGTAGTTACTGATAAAGACACTAGTGAGACAGTCATTCACTCACTAACAAACACATATAGACACTCATCCACCCATACAGTCCTGTACATATGCTGTCTTCAAAACACATACAAACAAAGAGTCAGTCACTCATGCATCTATGTGCTAAGTAATACCCCCACCAAACCATATAGACACTCATAGTGATACTAATAAAAATATCAAATAACCCATATACATACGCATGTAGCTACTTATCAACACATGTAGTCACTTATACACAAAGTGAAACACTAATATATGTATTTAAATATTTAAACATAACTCACTAATATTTATTTTTCAGAAAGACACATATTCACTGGATGGTGTCATCAGTGATGTCATGAGTGATGTCACTGACCATGTCATGAGTGATGTAATATGTGATGTCATCAGCAGTGCATTGCACGCGCAAGTTATAGTGAGTCCGACTAACTATAACGTGGGAATTTCAATGGTTTTATATCAGTAAAATTTCCAGCTAACTATAACTGGTGTGAAACCTATGGTTTTTTCAGTGAATTTAATAGGTTTTTTAAATGCTAATTCCTAACTATAACTGGTGTGAAACCTATGGTTTTTTCAGTGAATATATATATATATATCATGTCCCGTATATAAACACACAATATTAGTTACAAATTCATCTATATACAAAGTATTCATACATATTACATCAAGTTTCAAATACTAGAAAACACGCTACACAAGACTCCCTACCTATATACATCTTAAAAAAGACACTTATTTGTATGTATTCTTGCTATATTGACACACTTATATAGATGTAATATACATATTTGTATGTTTATTCTTAGTGCCCTGGCCTTCTAATTGCTCAGTGCTATTTACAATCCAAAGTCCTTAACGTGAAATGTATAAAACAGAAAAAAGCACTCACTTGGAAGCTTCATAAATCCCTCATTTCTTCTATTGTACAATGTCATCCAAGTACCTACATCTGGAAAGGTTCAAGCTTGGGTGAAGGGTGGTGTAGTAACCCCTATTCTATCTACAATTGTATGAAGAGTATCATTAAGTCATGTGCACTTACTTCCTATTGAATAGATCAGATCTCCCTAAATTTGTTTGGTCAAGGAATCTCAGATATCATGTATATTCCAGGTGTGCCATCAATACTTCATCAATAACTATGATACAAATTTATTTTAAAAAAGACAAATGTTTTTGTATTTGAATGCTGTTAGTTGAAATAATTCATTATAAAGTCTAGTCAATTATATATGCAACACACTCCTCCTCCCTTCTAAAAAATAATTCATATAAATATTCTTATGACCATCAAGCAACAATTTTAATTGAAGAGTTAATTTTAAGATTACCCTCCTTGATCATTCTAAGACCAACATAAAGTGATCTTTAATTACTTGCTTCATCTCGATGGTATTCAACTGCTGTAAGCATGTTTTCACATTCTATACTATAAACCTGAATGAGAACAGGCCGATTTCTCAGGCCCCAACATATGCAAATGCTGATTCAAAAGATCAGACGTGTGAACACAAGAATTTGATATACTCTATTGTATTTAGAAACTTTGTACATTTTAAATATAATTTGTTTGATTATTAGACTAGCAGTGGGACGAGAAAGATGGCATATGACATAAGAATGTGCTTTCCGTGCTGTGACGTGTGAACAGGAATATCTAATTTTTTAACATATGTTAATGGCAAATGTTTGGTATTCTGTACATACTGCAAGGGACTCTGGTCCTGCTTCCGGGAGTCATTGGCTTTTTTGGCTCAGGATTCTTGAGTGCTTGGCTTGAGACATTATCAATCATATCTTGAAATAGCCAAGGATATATATTAGCCTTGACATCTGTTAGAACTGGGATTTCTGGTTGGCTAAGGCTTGCGCCAAAGTCAGGCAGAAACCACCACTCTAGTCAGGGCAAGGGAGTCACAAGCCCACATAACCCCTGCTCACCCCCTTGGTAGCTTGGCACGAGCAGTCAGGCTTATCCCGGAGGCAATGTGTAAAGCATTTGCGCACGCACACAGCAACAACATCCCAGGCACACCACAAAAGGAACTCCACACAAGGTTATATAAAAATAACTTTTGTATTCTTAAAACACATCAGATAGTAATCACACAATATACATTGTGCCAACTGGCACGGGCAATATTCACAAGGGATTATTTACACCAGGACAGGGCCACGTGGGCCACTGTCAGAATCAGCACTTAGTAGAACTAGCACTTAGAATAACTGTCACACCAAATACCAATTATAGATCACAACCAGTAACCACTGGTAACAGGTAGGTACACACTACGCAATACTAATAACCATAGGCCATAGGCCATGCGTGATGCATGGACATATAACCTCTCTAGTATAACATACTAGGCAAAGCAAACTTCTAAGCATGAGCACCTTTAGAAGTATAACACAAGCATAAAGGCAAAGCACATTACGCAGCAATCACATTTAGGCCTAAACAGTATAACTACAGTAGGCAATCTCTCACTAGTCTAAACACATTAGACTCTCCCCCTAAGCATAACTCACATTTAGGGGCGTGACTCACAGTGAAGTAAACTCTCACTAACATAAACCTACATAGGTAAAATAACCTCATAATCATAGTACCATCACATTGCGCAAAAATCACATTAGGCAATTACCATCATAAACATAGTAAAATCACATTGTGCAAAAATCACATTAGGGCCTTGCGCCCTACCAACATACCATCCCTCTGGCCAACTGGCCATCTCAAGAAGGGGCTCAAATGCCCTATGTCCAGAATGTCAGGGCGCGCTGCCACACAGCGCCAGTCAGGGGTGCGCCACCGGCTGCAAACCTAAACGTTGCAGCTGCTCACTAATTGCTGGGCAGCTGGGACAAATCACAAGGGCCAAAACGCTGCAGCTGGCACTAAGTGCTGCGCAGCTGTGACAGGCCAAGGTAGGGGGAAGGAGTGCGACTCACTCCTGAGTTCTGGCAGTAGTCACTTGGAGTGTGTGCTTGAAGGAGCACGTGCCCTCACCCTCCTGAAGGTGGCATGCTCTATCAATGGGCTGGCACTACCCAATGGGCCCCGCGAGGGTACTTTACCAGAAATCTTTTTATAAATCACCAATGAAGGACTGGAGAAGTGAGTGTGTTCCAGTCGGTGAGTGAGAAGATTGGAAAAATGTGACTTAAAATCAACTAAAGACCTGGTGGAACTATCGATTTTAATAGGGATCCAGGTATATGATGAATTAACACAGTGTGAGAAACCACTGAACACAATGATCCAAGTCTTTCAGATACCAAGGATACTATATGGCACATGATCAAGTGGATGTACAATGATCTTAACTACTGGTCTGCATGTTTCATGCCAAAATATGCCATGGTGTGATCAAGTGGAATTTCTTTAGTACCTATGTAGTTGCATACCTAATCTTCTTAAGGGGGGGGCCTAAAATGTCTTAAAGTGTCCTCACCTCTGTGGATGGTCTGATAAACCAACCAAAACAGAGAGAAAGACTCATGCCACGCAATTGTGTGTATGTTCACATAAAAACTGTGGCACTCCATGTAGTAGAGAAGGTCCCCTTGGTTAACAAGGAAATTACTCACTCAATGAAGGCTTTGTATTGAGTGAGTCATTTGCACTGTCCTTGAATCTCGAATCATGAAGGGATACCCCCTGATATCTTTAGAATGGAACCTGAACACTGGGCCCCCAGTCTCATACAAACTTTTAATGCCGCGGTTGCGTGGGGGGGTGCCGCCCATCTTCCTCCATTATTAGCCCCATATTTTAAAAAGGGAGATAGGGATAACCCCTAGTGCTACTGACTAATTTCTTTTATCAACAGTTGTGTAATTTTTGAACAGTTTATTCTTAATAAACTATGTGGGCTGAAGAGAATCGTATTCTCTCAGACCTGCAGTACCAATGATCCGTGTCTCAACTAGTACCTTAACGTCTATAAATACTGTCAAATGGACTCAATACATCTGGCCTTTAAGGACCTTTTTGTCCGCATTTGACAGGGTAAACTGAGGCAAGTTGAGGAAAATCCTGTTGACTCAAGGGGTGGACCCTGATACTGTGTATTTTCCAGTGGGACCTGCAAATGAAGTCTGTAGTAGTCTGTTACAATAAGGTTTTTCGTTGTACAGACCCTTTCAAAATTGCAATGGGGTGCGACAAGGCTGTATCTTGGCCCCTTTGTTTTTTGTTTTTCCCTTTATACAAATGACCTGGAGCGATCTTTCACCATTATGGGCCGAGATGTTCTGAACGTTGACAATCGTCAGCTGTCTGTGTTATTGCATACAGATGATGCAATTCTGACTGAAAGAACCACCTCGGGCTACAAAAATCCCTGGATTCTTTTGTGACATTTATGGATAGCTAGCATGCGACAACCAATTACAACCAAAGTAAACTTGTTACCCTACCTCAGTGTGTTTAAGGATGTGACCTAGTCCCCTCATTTTAAAGGCCAAAAATTAAAAAAAAATCTACTTTTACGAATCAGTTTTTGACTTTGAGGCTAAACTCGGTTAAACATCCTTGATGTCACTTTCGGCAATATACCAATCAAAAAGCGTTTCCTCCATGGCCTATAAGAGTGATATTTGGGGTTACCTTGATTCCTCCTTTTTGCAGGTTGTAGAAAATAAGTTCATCCAGCGATTAATGAACATTACCCAGTCTACCTCTGTTTATATAATTCAGCTAGCTTTGGGGGTGAGTTATTTATCAGATTTCCTGGCTCTGCACCCCCCGCCTGCATTGATTACTGCCTGGTTGAGTAAAGAGGCAACACTGGATCAAGCTAGAATACGGGATTGGCCCCTTCATATACAAATCGGTGCTCATTCCCTGGCTTGCATAAATAGATAAGATGTTTACACAAATCGACGACCGGGATTTATTCTTAAACCCCGAGAAGATCACTGAACCTGACATGGAATGGAATACAGCAGTTTTTATATTGAGACGTAAGGCTGATGGGGATGATTAAAAACTGCCCAAACATTGCGTGAGATCACATACATTATCCTACTTTTGAAAATTATTTATTTTAATCAAGTGTGCCCTGCCTTGCTGTTTAAACATGTTTTTTACAACTTTTAAACGAGTTAACATGTTGCATGCTTTTTATCTACTGTTATGGTTATAAGAAGGTCGCTGGATTATTGATTTTAGCTACACGTGCCAACATTTAGCTGTTTTACAATTCTGGATTCTTTATGGAGGCAGAACATGTAGTTTCATGTTGGGTATCTTAGTGCCCACACCGCCATGCGCTCCCCTCTTTTGTACAATACACAATTACAATTCCCACCCAAAGGAAACTCAGGAGACATATTCGTGGGAAAGAACTGCTGCAGGTTTATTTCATACAACACAGGTATGACGTTATGGTGGGTCATCTTAGGGCGATCCAAAGCAGGCAGTCCCTCGCTGTCCCGCATGCCTAAGGAGCCATCTTGCATGGCGAGTCGATGCTCTGACGGTGTAGCACATTACGATTTCGTTATACTCCCGCCCCCCCTGTCAGGGCGAAGCGGTGTGGCACGCCCGCGGTCGGTTCAGGCCCCCCGACCGCCCAAAGGACTAACGGGGCGCCGTTGCGGTTTCCCGGAACCTCCTTCGGCTCCTGGTCCTTGGCTCAGGCACCCTTACTGTGCCAGGCAGAGGTACCCTTACTGTACCCTTCTGCCGCAGAGGTACCCTTACTGTCCGTCTGCTTCCAGATCGCCCTGTACTCCGCCACAGTTCTGGAGGAGGCCCCCATCGATGACAGAGCCCCCCCACCCATCATGCTACTTACAACTTTCCGCTGTCAGAGCCTCTTGTATGTCTAGGAGGAAAACATCCATACCCAACCCGGACAAGTGCACCCCGTCTTTCTTGTAATACCCTTTGGTTCTGTCTTGTATGAATGCATGCCTGATGAACCCCAGGCCCCTCTTTTCCATGAACTTCTGCATGGACCTGTTGACCCTCCTGCGGGACTGCTCTATTGCAACCAGCGATCTAGCACCCCTCCACACTTTGCAAGGGACAATTTCTGACCAAAATAGCTTGGTGGACCCCAGCTTGTTGGTTACCGCTGCCACATCCTTCTGCATGGCCTGAATCAGGGCCCTTTTCCACAGCGTGACCAGATCATTCCCTCCCAGGTGAATAATGAGGATATTAGGAGGACCACCCCGTCCCACCAGGCATTGTTCTAGCTCGCACTTCAGGTGACCCCATTTCATCCCAGGACACCCAACCACAGAATTTGTGTCTTTGCGAAAGCCATGTTCCATTTCTTGGATGTCGCCCATTGTTCCAACCTGGGAACATAGGAATGGCCCATCACCCACATGCAACAGTCAGCTGTAAAGAAAACAAGACAATGTTCAAACAACAACTAAAAAGGGGGAAGAGGACTAGACACCGTCATGTTAACACTTTGTTTATTAGTGCACACTTCACCTGAAAGACGTGATGACACATATATATAGCGACCCGTTCACCAATAGACGTAGCATTCAATTACATATGATACAGATTACTCACCACTTTGTACAGCATAACGCCCGAGCAACCCTCCTAAGGGCGGATGTGGCGCTGGTAGCAAGAGGATGACCACCTTCCTACCCTTTTGACTCCTTCCTCACCCAACCCGGCTCTGAATGCAGTCGTGGCGGCCCCAATCCTGAACGAGTGGCTGGAGAATTTTTGCCCTGCCCCTGACAAACCTGCCTTTGCCAAGGCTGCGCCCATCACGCGTTCAAGCTGGAACCTAGTTAGGGGCGTGCCATCGGCATGTATGAGGAAGTGCCCTCCCAAAAGTGGCCTGATCCTCAAGTACTCCCTGACCGTAGCAACCGGGCAATACCTGGGGCCCTCCAACGCCTGTAGTATTATTGTCGCGCCCTTCCTGGCCTGGTCCGTCTTGGATTTCCGAACCCTCAGCACCAGGGCGTCCCTTGCACAGACATCCAGCATATCCAAAGCTCTCCCAGATCTATCTGACTTGGATTTGGCCACTAACTTGCTTGCTCTAAAGGCGCAAAAGAACGCCAAGCAGAAAGCTGTTGAAAAAAGCTGGGCTTCGAATGCTGAATTGGTCACTATCGGCAAAATGTCTATCATGCGCTGCAATGTGGGAAATTCAATCCCTACCCTCTTGTTGGAGGACCTGATCTCCTCTCGGGCCCACCCCTTGAGTGCTGCCCTAATCCTGAATGCACCTGTGGGGTCCTCGGCTCCGCTAAGCTTGATGTCATGTTTGAACGCTGCCAGGTGGCCGCACACCCATGAATACGCCTTGCCCGCCTCCTTGGCCCACACCACAAAAGTCTCAACCTGTTCTACGGGACTTAAAGCAGAAGCTCCCAGCGACAGTATTACTGTTCTGAAAGTGGTCAGCTGGGCCGCATATCTTCTCCGGGTGGCCTGTGCCAAGGAATGCTGTCCCATCATCTTCAAACGCTCCCCCACTGAAGGAGTCGCCACAGTGGCGACGGGAATGGTGTCATCGCCGCCCTCGCCTGCGGCCAGGCCTCTCTGAATCGGAGCCACTGAAAGCGAGAGAGAGCGTCAGCTGCCACATTCTTCACACCTTCAATATGCCTTGCCCTAAACTCACTACCATGTTATCCGACCAAAAGACTACTTTTCTGTTGTCCAGTCCACCGGGCCACAAGTGTAGTGCCGCCACTATGGGGAAGAGTTCCAGTACTGTTATGTTTGCGGTCACCCCTTTCTTGCGAGAGAGGCCGAGCTATGGCTGCAGCGTTATAAGTACTGAGGGGCGCCCCTCCTCCCCAGGTGAGCCCTCCCCTTGGGCCCGTGAGAGGTGGACGCAGGGAGGGGCGCCGATAGGTAGGCTCGCTGGCCGGGTGGGACTAAAGCGCTGCCCTGCCCATGCTCCCCTGCGGGTCACGCGGTCAGCGGCAATTTACCTGTGGATAATGGCATTTAAGCCATGCCTTTACTCATGGGGAGTGGCTTCTCTCTGCTTAGGGTGTCCGCCGGCAATTTTTTTTACTAGGCACCATAAGTTTTGATGAATGCTGATCTTTTGTGGTTTGCTTGTTAAAGCATATTAGATTTTAAGGTACATAAAGTCACTTGTACAAAGGAAATTTTGTTCTTTTAGAAACTGTACGAAAATGTTAACTCAACTATTTGTTAGTTTTACGTATAACTTGAGAAAGATATAAATAATTAGGACTATACTACCTGGTAATTGGAAATGGAGTCCTCAGAAGAAGAAACATATTCATTTATATTTATAGAATGTTGCAACTCGGGTGTCCTGGCACTGTATACATTGTCGACATGAAACAGCAGACAGGCATTCTAGTTGAACAGCCTTGTTTTCAGAGGTTTAAAAAAAAAAAGCAGATTGGATTGCTTGTAGATACACAATCTTTAAACATAAAATATATTCAAATTCAAATTGCTGGTATTATGTCATTAATCTGATTGATTGTAAAAATATGTGTAGATGGTTGTAAGTGGCTTTCTAAATAAAATGAATATTATTGCATGATCCACTACCAAGCAAAAATGAGTTTGTGGTTTTCTAGGTTACAAAGTAGAGATTGGCATTAAAAATATTTCACCTACCTTTTGTTTTGTTCTCTAAGTTTAAACTGGGCTGGTTTAAGCTAGGTTGAAATGCGTTCTTAGTCAAATGGAATACATAATGAATACTGTAACTACAATTTTGAAGATTGAACAGAGTTCTTTTTATTCATGTATTTCACAGCATCTATACTGTCCTCCACATGGTCTGTAGAAGGGTAAACCCAGTCTTTAAGAATGGTTTTGATCTTGATACATGAATTATAGATGGAATACCCCTAATGTGTCCAGGTGGTAAGATCATTGTTAAGCATATATTTAATCACCTTTTTAGTATGGGTGGAATCAAGTTAATATTTGACTAATAACCCAACAGAGTTCTGTTTCACGAAACCTTCAATGAATCATTGCTTCATGGTTTCCTGGTTGTTTGATTGGTAAATAATGCAAGGTCTGGCTCCCTTGTAAAGTCCTCTAATGCTCTCCGCCCCTGTCCACGCTATAAAAAACTGCAAAAGCAAAGCAAGATCAGTGAGGTGAGATGCCATTCTCAAACACCTTTTGACACTGAAAAATCCTATCTGATGGGATTTTAAGCTAAAAATCCACAGTAGATTTAAGAATAGCTGTATGTTGGTTCAAAGTTTCCAATTTATTTAGGCATCACTTTAACATGTATTCAATGTTCAAGGTGCAGTCCAATGCTCCTCAATTGCTAGCCTTCAAATTCATTTTCCTATGTATGACAATAGCATGTTTATTCTGAATAAAACAAATGGAATGTTTTGAAAAAATACAGGGATATCGAGAACATTTTCATAAAAATAAGTCTCTTGCTTGGTAACATTTTTATATATACCCTGCTCATGTGCCTCCTTTGCACACAGTACAGTGGAATGGAAACACTATTCACAGGGACCTGTGGATAATGACAAATATTTAATGGGCCACTAGGAAATATGGGTTTCCACTTTCTGCATCATAATGACCGCTCAAAGCCACTCTGGAAGGCCACCAGGGTTTGCAGCAATAAAGAACAAAAACTATACAGCACAGTTATCTAACGTATGCAGCAAGAAAAGTTCCCTCATGCAGCAGATTTTCTGGCAGTATTATTTTCATCCATTTGGGCTAGAATTTACAGGTGCTACTAACTAGATGTACGAAGCATTTTTGCAGTCTCATATCAGGCCGTTTCCATTTTGGTATGTATTAATCCCAAATTTCGCTTCAGTAACATGTTACTTATTCGCTATTTGTCATTGCAAATACGTGCTGATTCGGTCTTTGTAAGGGTCCAAGATGTGGTTACAAAAAATACACACTTTACCACCAACTCAAGTAGGTGGTAACCCATGCGCAAATAGGAAGGGGTCCCAGGAACCCCTTTTCCCATAGGTGTTTTAAAAATTGTTTTTTAATATCAGCCAGTAGTCCAATGGACAGCTGCTTCCTCTTAAAGTATAAATTAAACTTTTTTTATTTTCCTATTTGTGAACAGATCCCATTTTCCTTTAAGGAATACAGGCTGCATTAAAAAATAAAACAAGATTGCTTTATTTAAAAGCAATCACAGACATGGTGGTCTGCCTTGGTAGTCTGCTGACCCAGCAGGCCACCATCCTTGTGATGGCTAGTGGGTCACAAATTGTGATCTACCTCATTAATATTCATGAGGTAGGTCTATTTGTGACCCGCTACGAATTGTTAATGGGTCTGATATTACTTTTGTACATTGATAAGAGTGATTACCAAAAAATCGTTAGTGATTACCAAAAAATCGCTATTTGATCATCACTCTTACTAATCATTCTACATACATCTAGCTCTAAACCATAACTATGCAGTAAATGCCAAAGTCCCAGAATTGCATTATTCCACTGGCCCTGACCATTGTATTACTAACAATCTATTTATGATAGGTAAAGAAAATCTAAATATTATAATATTAAATACTGCCACTTTTTATTATATATATATATATATATATATATATATATATATATATATATATATATATATATATATATATATATATATATATATATATATATATATATATATATATATATATATATTTTTTTTTTTTTAACATTTATATGGCGCACAGCTACCCAAAAAGGGTTTCCCGGCACCTGTGGCAAATGGATGAACAAAGATATATGATGAGCATGGTTTTAGCATAGTTGTTTCTCGAAGAGCCAAGTTTTAATATTCTTTCGGAACCTGGCGTAGTTTTCTTCTTTACGGATGTGTAGGGGAAGTGTGTTCCACAGAATACGCCCTCTGACAGAGAAAGATCTTCCACCCATTCTTGTCAATCTGAACCTAGGAACAGCGAAATTTGCTGCAGTTTGAGAACGCAGATTTCTCGCTGGTAAGTAGGGAGTGGCTAGTGATTGCAGATAGTTCGGTGCCGTTTTGGATTTGATCTTAAACATGTAACTCAGTGTTTTAAAACTGATACGGTTTTCTACCCCGAGCCAATGTAGATCATTCAGATGTTTTGAATCAGCTGAAGCCGTTTGATGACTGCCTGATTTGAGCTCAGGTAAAGGATGTTGCCGTAGTCAAGACGCGATATAATTAGTGCGTTGACTACGGTCTTTTGGGTGGCGGGAGGTAGCATCCATATAATTTTTTTCAGCCACTTTATTATAGTGAAGCATAGGCCTGCAACTTTATTAGACTGCTGTTTCATGGACACGGCATTATCAATGATAACCCCTAAATTTCTTACCTGGGTTGCTGGAGTGGGGAGATTTCCCAATTCGGGGGGCCGATGAGAAGAGTTCCATAGTTCTTTATTTTTTCCTAACAGGAGGATCTCGGTTTTATCACCGTTTAGTTTCACCTGGTTGGTGGTCATCCAGCTGAAATTTTTTTGGAGCCCGTGTTTGAGGAGGGAAGAAGCTGAGGGTTTTGAGTCTGACAATGAAAAAATAATTTGGGAGTCATCAGCGTAGGTCATGAGGGTGAGTCCTACGCTGTCAGCTAGGTCAGCTAAGGGTCTGAGATAAAGGTTGAAAAACAGCGGGCTCAAGATGGAGCCCTGCGGTACTCCATGTGGGGCATACAAGGTGTCCGAGCAGGCGAGGGTAGATTTGATCTGGAAAGTCCTGTCTGTTAGGAAGGACTTGATCCATTTCAGTGAATCACCGCGGATACCGTTCCTCTCGAGTGTGGCCAGGAGTTTACCTTGAGAGATGGTGTCAAACGCCGCACTCAAGTCTAATAGAATGAGTGTGACCGTTTGACCTTCATCCAGGAGTTTCCTGATGTTTTCCGTAACACCTAGCAGGGCGGTCTCCGTGGAGTATCCTGCTCTGAAGCCCGATTCTGTGGAATGGAGGAGGTCATTTTCCTCGGTGAAGAGAGTGAGGGCAGAATGTATGTGCCTTTCCAGGAGTTTGGAGAAGGCTGGAAGCAGAGATATTGGCCGGTAATTTGTCAGAATAGCGGGGTCAGCTGAGGGGTTTTTCAGGAGTGGGTTTACCATTGCGTGTTTCCAGTGTGATGGGACTGTGGAGAGTTGGAGAGAGGAATTTAGAGTGTCTGTATAATAGTCAGGGGGGTGGTGACAAGCTGTTTTAGGACGCTAACGGGTACTGGATCACAAGGGGAACCTGATGAGATGGTCTTGAGGGAGGATTTTAGAGAGTCCACGGTTATAGGAGGCCATTGCTCTAAGCTGTTCATTGATGTTAAGAATGATTTTTTCGATTTTTTCATTGAAAAAGGAGGCAAGGTCCTGGCATTGTTTTTTATTTAAAGGACGAGTCGTTGCAATTGTTTGAGCACCTGCAAGGTCCTTTACTGTGTTAAATAATATTTTTGCTTTGTTTGCGGCGGTGTTTATAGTGTTAGCAACATATAGGGCACGGGCCTTAATACAGGAAGAGTGGTACGCGTTTCTGGCCTTATTGTATATCATCTTTTTTTCTTGGTTGTAGTCTTTTCGCCACTGCCTTTCAAGGGCTTTGAATTTTGATTTTTCGGATTTAAGAAGTTCATTGAACCAGGGGGCTGGGGGGCGATGGATGTTTCTTTTTGCCTGAGTTAGAGGAAGACATTTGTCGGCTGCGTTTTCTAGCCATAAATTGGTGGCTTCGGCTATACTTTCCATATTCTGGGCATGAGTAGGCGGTCTATTTGTGAGGGTTTGGTTCAGTTTTTCGATATCAAGAAGTTTCCAATTTTTCATGGAAATAGCTGGCCAGGCCATGTTTGTTGGGGGGGCATTGGGTAGAGTGAGGCAGAAGCGAAGGAGATGATGGTCTGACCAACATATGGGGCTGGTTTGAATCCATTTTAGTCCTGGAATATTTGAAAAATTGGGGTCTAATAGGTGTCCTGACTTATGCGTAGGTCCTGAGTTGAGTAGTGTCAAATTGAGTGCAGCTAGGTCGTCAATTAGGTTACAACATGTCACGTTTGTTGAGTCCTCAAGGTGCAAATTTAAGTCACCATGGAGTGTGAAGTTTTTGGAGTCTAGATGTAAGGGGGTGATATAGTTTGCCAGGTTAGCTGCCCATGTGTTGGCATTTCCGGGAGGCCTGTATATTAGGAGACCGGAGAGTGTGAAATTGGGATTTAGGGTGATTTTAAAAGATGCGGCTTCACAGTCTGGAATATTGACTGGCTCCAAGTTGCACGTAAATTCTTTACGAAAAATGATCGCAATACCTCCACCTACTTGGCCCTGTCTGTCTCTTCTTACGATGGCGTAGTTAGAAGGGAGGGCGGTTGCTATATCTGGCCCGGAACTTTCGTGTAGCCATGTTTCCGTTAGGAACAGGACACTGGGTACTTCGTCTAGCAAGAAGGTGAGGATGTCAAGTTTGTGCTGCGCCAAGGATCTGCAGTTAACGCTATAAAAGGAGTATTCGCAGGAGGCATGCTTTGAGCTTTGGGATGGTGTTAGCGTACAAGTTCCAGGGTCAGACTGTGGTTGGATATTAGTAATGGAGAAGTTGCAATTCGTACAGTGTGTGCTATCTGATGGTGTTAGCACGGTGCAGTTACAGTGTATTGCAGGCCGTAAGGCTCTTAATTGGTCGGAACTCATACCTGAGATAGGACGGACTGGTGGAGTATGGTTCCATGCCCCATGACCCGTACTGTCCCGGACGGGCCCAGACGGGCTGGTCTTAGGCTTGTCTTTGGCGCGGCTATGGCGCGGACGCTGCGCGTCATAGGGAGTTTCTGGTTTATGTAGAGGACGGGCTAGTCTTCAGCTCCGCCTCTACACATTCGTTTGCCCAATCAGTGCCTGCCCCAGCCTGGAAGCCGGAAGAAGGTACCGCCCTGCACCCTCCACACAAACAAGCCTAGCGCTTGCGGTGGACCGGGGCTACAGGGGTCACAAGTATTTTAAAATTTCATTGTTCCCTGAAGAACACAGCTTAAAAAATCTCTACCTTATACAAAATGTGTTTTTAATGCTAAGGGTGTTTTTTTCATAAAATTCTACATTTGTAACTTCATCATTCATATCTGTTCTACAGCAACTAAATTATTTGGTCCAGGATTTCTATTATTATTTTAATTGAGCATTTCCCAGTTTGAAAACCTAACATTTTCAAGTTAATTACTCCAAAAAATAAATCTCTAATATAAAAATTGCATAAGGGGTTACAAGGCCTAATGATTTAAATCCTCAATGGCAAAATTTGCCCATTTGCTCCATTACTCACCATTAACATGACTGAAAAACCATTAAAAGGTAGCAGTTATTGTGTGTTTTGGGTATTACATTCCATAACTGGTAAATCCCAGGGCTTCAAGTTTTGTGTTCTCAGAACCATACTTATCCTTGTAAATTCTTTTTTCTCACTGAATATATACATCCCATGGTGGTGAAAATAAATGTAGCCCAATCACACTTGTTATTTGCAAAGAGAGTCCTCATAAAACATAATTCACACATTTATCACTAGAGGGCTACAGTGTTATTACCACAACAGAACTTAATTTGAGAAAGCAAACATTAATTAATGTCTCCCAGATTACATTCTAGATTTAATTTATAGAAGAAAACAAATGGGGTCATACTCACTAGATATTGTGATTTTCTTTTGTGTGTGTGTAATTTCCCTGCTAGGATTTAACTTCTTGTGTTCTGGTTCCACATCTTAGTCAATGATTACAGCATATGAACATCTCATGGTAAAAAACATACATGCAGTTTGCGGAGTTCAATATGGTATTTGTTATTGTAATTATGGGAGTGCTGGGGGCATCATGGTTTGTCCACGCTCTCCACAATGTTAAAAAAATTGAATATTACGCTTAGCACATATAGTATGTTCACTGGAATAAAAACTGTAAAATTAATGAATTGCTTGCACATAAGCCATTAAAATTGTAACTTGCACACTACATGAACTGTGCATGGTTTCTCCTTTGAGGTGACAGAGGCAATAATGATTGAATGAATGATTATCAGCTACAATATATTAAAATGAAAACATAATTCAGCCTAGAGTGGAGTTTATTGGACTTCGGATCTAGATAATGGAAGAACATTTGAGCCAATGAGTACGGGTAAATTTAACTGTACTGAATTATCAAAGAGTTTGGTAATTGTCTGAAAATTCTGATTTAAAATATACCTTCTAGGCTATCTGTGAAATTGATCAACTACAAGGTTATTTTGTTGACGTGTCAAATAATTCATTATGAAATTCATGATGGAAATGGGCTACTTTTGAGAAGGTGTTAACTGGATATAATTGCAGCACTGCTAATGTCATGGATGACTGTGCAAGTGCTAAGAAAAGGATGCATTTTTAAATTGAAAAATAATCCAATTCCGTAATTTTATCTCAACAATATGATTGAATCTGGCATTTCAGCTCTTGTAATGTTGAGCTGGAAAGTCTTAGGGTCTTTGAAAATTGGTGGACGTGGGACATTCTCAAAAATCAGTGAATGACCACCCCTCATATTGACTGTTTAGGTTCTTTGTGTACTATAAAATAGGTGAACAGGGCACTCCTCCTTTTTGGTGGCCATCCTCCATTTGTGTAACTCTAAGTAAGGCTCTTGGTATCCCTTGATAAGGTTTATATGCCTTTTAACAGAAAAAAAAATCAGGAAATATATTGCGTGTGCATTTTTTTGCTTCATATTGATGAAAGTATTTCACTGAATATTGCGTTATTTTTTAGCATAAAGACACTATCCAATGCTCCTTTCTATGTTTTCTTGTCCCTTTTAATTTCAACAGAGAAACTAGATGATTCATTTCTGGGACCTGACTAAAGAGAGCATATAGTTGTTAGTACACCTGAATTCCATTACATCTCTTTCAACTGCAAATAGTTTACCAAGTTTCCAGAGACTAACACTGATACTTTGCTAAAACTTTCACTTATTAATTTATGCATACATTTCTTAACCAACTGCTAAAACCAATTTTTATAGTACTGTCCTCATTCATTAAAATTATTTGTTTTACTACCAAGCAAGTCAAAAAATGTCAGATGCCACAGAAGTACGCCACTTCATGAATTTCCTCTCTGAAAGGAGGCTCAGGTTTGTGACTGACATTACAATATCAAGTTTTCCCATTGTACATTTCTTGCTTTTTTTTTTACCAAAAATTAAATCTCACTTTTCACAAGAGGGAGAGGCAGTAGTTTACTCAATTTCACAGATCTGTTTTTTTTTAATGTCTTTCATTTAAAGTCCTCATAGTAGAAACTACATTCATTAAAGTAAATGCTATAATTATAATGGAAAATATATTTTAGATTTATAGTAAACCATAAAAATATGTAACCACTTTTCATAAGTAATGTGGTTAAATAATAACTGTGGGCCAAAAATCCATTCCGCTCGCGTAATTGGCGGATTTTCGGCAATTTCGTGATCCGCGAATCTTGCGAAATTGCCGAAAAATCAGGGCAGATTTTTGTTTTTGGCTCACAGGAAACACTTACAGTTAAGGGAGGTGCTCGAGTTGAAGCTAATTTTGTAACCATTTTAGAATGGCGCCGGCAAGCTGCCAGAGTTGAAGTTGCTTACTTGCAAGTTGCAACTTCAACTGTGGCAGCTTGCCTGCGCCATTCTAAAATGGTTACAGAGTTAGCTTCAACTCGAGCACCTGCCTTAACTCTGTAAGTGCTTCCCGTGGGCCAAAAATTAAACCTCTAACGATTCAGAAAAGGGGGTGGTGATGAACAGAGTGTCTGAATTAAGCAGACCACTCTTACCCAGTCCAAAGATCAGGGCTTGATCCATCACCGTTATTTATCTCACTGCACCATCCCAGCTCAGAACCTGGCTATATGCAAATCAGTCTGTCCCTGGCCCAGTGCATCATGGGAACAGGGCAGACTAAACTACCAAGCCAATTCTTCACCAGAAGGGAGACAAGCTACCGGGGACCGGTTTCTGGCATTTCAGCCGTCTTCGGCCCGGCTTGCTTGAATCCTGATGGTGCAGTGAGAAAGGGACTCATGTCTGAGTATACCCTGCCACACCTATAGTGGCCAAAAACGATTCAGAAAAGGGGGTGGTGATGAACAGAGTGTCTGAATTAAGCAGACCACTCTTACCCAGTCCAAAGATCAGGGCTTGATCCATCACCGTTATTTATCTCACTGCACCATCCCAGCTCAGAACCTGGCTATATGCAAATCAGTCTGTCCCTGGCCCAGTGCATCATGGGAACAGGGCAGACTAAACTACCAAGCCAATTCTTCACCAGAAAGGAGACAAGCTACCGGGGACCGGTTTCTGGCATTTCAGCCGTCTTCGGCCCGGCTTGCTTGAATCCTGATGGTGCAGTGAGAAAGGGACTCATGTCTGAGTATACCCTGCCACACCTATAGTGGCCAAAAATGATTCAGAAAAGGGGGTGGTGATGAACAGAGTGTCTGAATTAAGCAGACCACTCTTACCCAGTCCAAAGATCAGGGCTTGATCCATCACCGTTATTTATCTCACTGCACCATCCCAGCTCAGAACCTGGCTATATGCAAATCAGTCTGTCCCTGGCCCAGTGCATCATGGGAACAGGGCAGACTAAACTACCAAGCCAATTCTTCACCAGAAAGGAGACAAGCTACCGGGGAGCGGTTTCTGGCATTTCAGCCGTCTTCGGCCCGGCTTGCTTGAATCCTGATGGTGCAGTGAGAAAGGGACTCATGTCTGAGTATACCCTGCCACACCTATAGTGGCCAAAAACGATTCAGAAAAGGGGGTGGTGATGAACAGAGTGTCTGAATTAAGCAGACCACTCTTACCCAATCCAAAGATCAGGGCTTGATCCATCACCGTTATTTATCTCACTGCATCATCCCAGCTCAGAACCTGGCTATATGCAAATCAGTCTGTCCCTGGCCCAGTGCATCATGGGAACAGGGCAGACTAAACTACCAAGCCAATTCTTCACCAGAAAGGAGACAAGCTACCGGGGACCGGTTTCTGGCATTTCAGCCGTCTTCGGCCCGGCTTGCTTGAATCCTGATGGTGCAGTGAGAAAGGGACTCATGTCTGAGTATACCCTGCCACACCTATAGTGGCCAAAAACGATTCAGAAAAGGGGGTGGTGATGAACAGAGTGTCTGAATTAAGCAGACCACTCTTACCCAGTCCAAAGATCAGGGCTTGATCCATCACCGTTATTTATCTCACTGCACCATCCCAGCTCAGAACCTGGCTATATGCAAATCAGTCTGTCCCTGGCCCAGTGCATCATGGGAACAGGGCAGACTAAACTACCAAGCCAATTCTTCACCAGAAAGGAGACAAGCTACCGGGGAGCGGTTTCTGGCATTTCAGCCGTCTTCGGCCCGGCTTGCTTGAATCCTGATGGTGCAGTGAGAAAGGTCCCTTGCTCATTGCACCATCAGGATTCAAGCAAGCCGGGCCGACGACGGCTTAAATGCCAGAAACCGGTCCCCGGAAGCTTGTTTCCTTCCCAGTGTAAGAATTGGCTTGGTAGTTTGGTTTGCCCTGTTCCCATCATGCACTGGGACAGGAACAGACTAATTTGCATATAGCCAGGTTCTGAGCTGGGATGGTGCAGTGAGCTAAAAAACGGTGTTGGATCTAGCCCTGATCTCTTGACTGGGTGAGAGTATTCTGCTTAATTCAGAAACTCTGTCCATCACCACCCCTTGTTGTTAAATATTTTGTCCACCACAAGCGTGGAAGGGTATACTCAGATGTGAGTCCCTTGCTCATTGCACCATCAGGATTCAAGCAAGCCGGGCCGACGACGACTGAAATGCCAGAAACCGGTCCCCGGAAGCTTGTTTCCTTCCCAGTGTAAGAATTGGCTTGGTAGTTTGGTTTGCCCTGTTCCCATCATGCACTGGGACAGGAAAATACTAATTTGCATATAGCCAGGTTCTGAGCTGGGATGGTGCAGTGAGCTAAAAAACGGTGTTGGATCTAGCCCTGATCTCTTGACTGGGTGGGAGTATTCTGCTTAATTCAGAAACTCTGTCCATCACCACCCCTTGTTGTTAAATATTTTGTCCACCATAAGCGTGGAAGGGTATACTCAGATGTGAGTCCCTTGCTCATTGCACCATCAGGATTCAAGCAAGCCGGGCCGACGACGGCTGAAATGCCAGAAACCGGTCCCCGGAAGCTTGTTTCCTTCCCAGTGTAAGAATTGGCTTGGTAGTTTGGTTTGCCCTGTTCCCATCATGCACTGGGACAGGAACAGACTAATTTGCATATAGCCAGGTTCTGAGCTGGGATGGTGCAGTGAGCTAAAAAACGGTGTTGGATCTAGCCCTGATCTCTTGACTGGGTGAGAGTATTCTGCTTAATTCAGAAACTCTGTCCATCACCACCCCTTGTTGTTAAAAATTAAACCTCGGCAGGAAGCACTTAAAGATACAGATAAAGCAGGTGCCTGAGTTGAAGCTCAAATTCAGTAACGTTTTAATCAGCCCAAAACATTAGTGAGCATGGTCAAGGCTGGGCAAGTGTGCTTTAACCCCATATCTGCCGTTCAAAAATTAGCTGTAATACTCGAGGGAGGTTTTCGAATCCCTGAGTTTCTAGCGCAACCCACCGTGTAGTTCCTGTGACCAGGAGGCTGCTTTCTCCTCACCTGCTGCCCTGCTCGCTCTCTGACCCTTTATACACAAGAGGCATGTTGACACGCATAGACGCCCCGCTTGTTTCGACCTGCATCACACACTAGCGGTATCAAACGCCTTCCCGCCTTTTCCCAACTATGATGGACAGCTCACTCAAGGGACCTCAGCGCCTTTTGGTGCGGTGGCAAAGTTACAGGCACGCATGGTCAGTGGAGAGGTAGCACTTACTGGATTAGCGACCTATAACCGTCATCCATCTGAATGGAAGCCCACTGCCGATGCTTTGCCAAGATCCGAGAGAAGTCACAGCCCAGGAAAAACAGCTCCTGAATCAATTTGGGCGACAATCTTAAACACATTGCAACTCTCGGCTACAGCACTGGAATTTCAATCTCAAAAAATGGACATACAGCTCTGTGTTTTACAGACAATGGCTGACTCAATTTCAGGAATTGACTGTAAAATCGCTGATCTAAATGGCCTCATAAGGAGAGGTCAAGATGCCGTCCTTGCGGCCCAACCAACATTATCACAACCACTATCTTGTGATCCAATTTTAGATAAACTTTCATCTTTACCATCGATGTTGGGGGCACTAATAAGTGACCTAAAATCAGCAGTCTTACCAACCCATACATCACAAACCTCCGACTCACCCTTAGATGTCCCATCAACACAAACGGACCTATTTGAATACCCTGTCCCATCAACACAAACGGACCTATTTGAATACCCTATCGAGCGGAGGTCAAACATCATTTCATCTTCAACCGAAATATTACCAACCAGACCGCTGGGATCTGAGCAACCCATCACGACTGCCATTACAGTCACACCTTTTTCAACACTCGTCCAGGAATCTTCTAAGGCCCGTAGAAAGAACAAAAGGAAAGGAAGGAATCGGGCACAAAAAAGCTCAAATAAGATGACGGTAATATATTCTAATTCCTCCCCTTTAGTAGCGACCGCTACAGAGTCTGTTACAGAGTCCCCAACAGCCAACGTAGCACAACCCCCTCAGTATAAGGCATCCGGAACTGCATCTCCCGTATCCCCAGTGGCTCACTCAAAAGCAACAAGAATGGCTTCTACGAGACCTGCACAAAAAAAACTTAAGCAGAAAACCTTACAATTCACAAAAACTAAAGTGGCAGAAAACTCGATTAATCCGGAACCAACATCACATGAATCCGTCCCAACACGAGGAAGAGTGGATACCGCCGTAGCTAACAACACTGAGTCCTCCTTACACTCGACACCTACATCGGTTAGTACCAACGGTAACCCGCTCATAGCTAATAAACAACGTGAGCAATCAAACGCTTCAGTCATACCAGACCCAAGCAACCTTTCTCAATCAAATCAACAGGGTGTCAAGAGACCACTGTCGGACTCAACCAAACCACTGCTTGTGAACAGTCCAACAACACACATAGCCAATACTCAACGCGAGCAATCAAACGTTACAGTCATACCAGACTTAAGCAACCTTTTTCATCCAATCCAACAGGGTGTCAAGAGATCACTGTCGGACCCAACCAAACTACAGGTTGCGAACAATCCAACCCCAATTCTCTTCATCCCGGAATATACATCTCGTGGCAGGAGTGACATACTGAATAGGGGAAACATAATAAGGCTAATGCATTCAATACCAAATTTATCAAATATCAGTTCATCTGATCTTCTGGCAATAGAATTCCAGCCAAACACCGATCCTCTTCGCCCTGAAATCACAAAAGCAACTTGGCTCTCACTTGAGACAGCACTTAAAATTATGGAAGAAATAGCGATGTTCCAGCTATGGGGAATAGAGCTGAGACTTGAAGAAAGACCTCGCTATCCTACTCCTTTTCTCCCTTTAGTCAGATCCCCAACACAAAAAAGCACTACTTCAATATTAAAAGGAGCGAGAAGCAGCTCGCCTAGGCCGTGCTCCAGAGACCTAGAAAATCCCAACTCTGAACTAAACCAAAAGTTTAGTAGCTGTTCACCACGTCAAACTGGTCATAATTGGAACTTAATTCAACGCACATTCACAAATTCCACTATTAATAACTGACAGAAAGAGGGAAACATGGACATTAGAATTTGCTCTTGGAACATCAATGGTTTGGCGTCTAAAAGGAATGACCCCGAGTTCCTAGAATATCTAACTACATTTGACCTTATCTTGCTCCAAGAGACCTGGGAAGAAAAAGCATTTGAGCTCCAAGGATTCACGTCCTGCTGTATTCCAGCAAATAAAAACTCAACCTTTGGCCGAAGATCAGGCGGTCTGATGCTTTTTGCATCTATATCATCAATAGGTGAAATCGAGGCAATGGATCTTTCTATCCCTCCCCCAAGTGTCATTCAGGCGGTAAAGGTCCCACTTTGGTTAAAGAAGCAGCCCCAAGCTGTAACCATAATTAATACATACCTCCATCCCAAAGACAAACAAAAAGGCGCGAAAGACCTAGTCAAACTGATGGAAAAAATAATGGAGGAAAGCGAGTCTGACTTATTCATCCTGACAGGGGACTTCAACATGCTCCTAATTAATAAAGAGCAACCTAGCGACCTTACTCGGGACCTGAACGTTGCATGGGCCGTGCCGACACAAGGCCACACAAAAAACAAGAACTTAACGAAGCACTCAAAACTTCTACTTCGTCACTTGGAACAACTCAACTTAAGGGCCCTGAATGGCCGCTACCCTGGTGATGATCCACCAGTTGCCACCTTTCATGCGAATAATCAATCTTCCCATCTCGACTACATGTTCACATCACTAAACATACTCTGTCGGGTAAAGTCCTTTCGAATAGGTACGACCGACCTCAGTGATCACTTGCCACAAGAGGCCACAATAAATGCCACTTCCCATCTGGGACTTGAAACATTCACAGGCCTCGAAACAGACATTGCCCCAAATTTAAGGCGGCTTCGCTGTACCGCCGAGAACATCGATTCAATTAGCTCCATGGCGAAAAATCTCTTCTCCCAAGCCACCAGCTATGCCCCCAAGGGATCGGACGTCTGGGACACTTTCATCAAAACCATCAGGGAGCAAATGGTAAAAAAGGTTCCCACCAAGCTACATCACCAACAGTTGCCCCTTGGTGGGACTCGCTCATGTCCAGAAATGAAACTACAAAAAAGATTAGTAAATCAATCACTGAGACAATTGCGAAAGGACCCCACAAATCATAGCTTGCAAACTGCCCTACGGGAAGCTAAAACAAAATTGAAACGGACAAAATGGGGCAACCAGCAGCGAAGGAACGAAGATCTATGGGCGAAACTAGTGCACGAGGGGAAGCAGAAGAACAGCTCCAGATTCTGGCAAATGGTTAAAAGAATACAGAATCCTGACCTTCCAGGTCAGAACTCGCACATAACGGAAGAAGTATGGTCGAAATACCTACAGGAGCACTTCAACAACGATGGGGCCATAGACAAAGTTACTACAAATAAACCTTCTTTAATACCTACAAAACATAACAAAAAAGCAAACCTCAACCACTACACCCCCACAAACCCCCGTGAAATGGGGGAACACATTGTCTTGAATGCACTAAAAACTGATAAAGCTAAATTGGATAAAAACTTAACAAAAGCACTTGAGTCAGGGCCCAAGCCAATTCGCCCATCAGACATCCAACGACAAACATCAAGGGGGCGACCAACTGGAGCTCCTGGGCCGAATGGCCTACCACCTATGCTCTACAAATCAGATGCTGAATTTTGGAGCGCAGCCTTAGCACCAGTGTTTAACAGTATCAGACTCACACAGACCCTTCCTGAGTCCTGGCACGGTTCAATCATTAGCCCGATACATAAACAAGGTAGCAAGAGGCTTCCAAACAACTACCGCCTCATTGCCCTCATAGACGTGGAGGCAAAATACTTTGCTGGCCTTATCCTGGAGGAGTTAACATCATGGGCAACTGAGAATTCCATCATGCCAATTAACCAAACGGGTTTCTGTAAAGGCCAAGGGACCACAACCAATCTAATGGCATTATCACTGCTGATGGAAGCAGCAAAAGAAACTAAGTCATCTCTATTCTTTTCATTTATTGATTATACAGCTGCATTTGACCACGTGGACCGAAACAAACTTTGGATGAAATTGGACAAACTGGGAATACCTAAACACCTATTAGACGTCCTAATACTGCTCCACACAAACACCTGGATTAAAATTAAACTTGGGGCTGGAACGCATCTTTCAAAACCCATAACGACAACAAAAGGACTGAAACAGGGATGCCTACTTGCACCGATCCTATTCAATCTTTTTTTAGCCGACTTACCTGTGCAACTAGACAAATGCTCCAATCACGCCCCAAAACTAGGGAAAATCATCCTCTCAAACCTGTTATATGCGGATGACCTGTTGCTGATAAGTCGGACTCCAATGGGCCTTCAACATCTTTTGAACATAACCAATGCCTTTTCAGAAAAAAATGCCCTACAAATAAACTTCAACAAATCAAAGGTGATGACTGTGAACTATAAGAAAAAAAAGAACCCCCGCTGGTACTTGAATGGCGAAATGCTTGAGCAGGTTACCACATATAAGTACCTGGGAGTAATCCTGGACTCAAATAACACCTCGAGGGCGCAGTTTAAATCCTTGCGAGGGAAGGCTATAATGACTTATATGTCTCTAAAAACACTGAAGGGTAAATTACCTGATCTGACTCTGAAACCTCTTCTCGATCTATTGAGTGCCAAATTAAAACCGACTCTCACATATGGGAGTGAATTACACCATGGTAAGGACGCGGCGTTACTGGACACTCTTATTGCCAATTCATACAGGGCTATTTTCAATCTTCCCAAGTACGTTTCCCCGGCTCAGATACGACTAGAATTCGGTATCTTGAAACAAACTCTAGAGAGGCGGAGCGTGTATGCAACAAACTGGCATAAAATTCGCAACGCAGATGCTGGATCTCTATGTGCAAACCTATGGGAAGAATTACTTCGGCACCGCAATCTCGCGCCGAGAGCCTACTTATATGATTCTCTCAAAGTTCTAGGCCTGACTGAAACCTGGGAAACATCAATGGATCTCTTGTCCTTTAAAAAAGTAGCTAAAAAATCAGCTAGCATCATCTCAGCGATAGAAGACAAGAAAGACCTAGCAAACCGAGCACATGGATGGCTAACGGTGGGAGCTTATGAAAAATTGCGGCCACAAGCGTACTTCAGTATTGGCATGAAAATAAATGTTAAAGAAAAATTCCTAAAATTACGACTTGGTGTAATTCCCATACTTCCACATCTTCCACCTTGGGAGAGAAATAACCCGTCACAACAGTGTCGCATGTGCAAAACCGGCAAGGAAGACATAATTCATGTGATTTGCATCTGCCCTAGCATAAAGGACCTGAGGTTCAATCTCTTACGTCCTTTTTTTAACTTTTATGCTGTCCGGACTTGCAGACAGGCAGCCATATTGTGCTTTTCTACTAGCGACACTAAATTGAACTGTCAAGTTGTGAAGTTCTTTGACCTAATAAGAAAGAGACTTAACCATGCCATATGAACTTTTAATCCTATGATGCTAACCATATAACTGTTAACATCACTGTAATTTTATGCACCTTATTTTTTGTTTTTGTTTGTACGTTAAAGCAAAAATTACTACGGATACTTTTCAATTTTGTAAAGATTTTAATTAATCATATACAAATAAATTTTACTTACTTACTTACTGGATTAGCCAGTAGAAAGTACTCCAGTTGAGTAGAGTGCAAATCGCAAAAAAATCTGCGAGTTTGCGGGAAAATTCGCGAATTTGTTTGCGATTTCACGTGAATTCGTGGACCCGCAGATCCGCAAAAGTCACCCATACTTATTAAATATGGTTTCAGTAAACAAGTTCATTAAATGGTATGTTGCAGTAATATCTTATTTGATAAAGCAACCATATATTTTGTTCTTGAAAATTAACTGTATACTGAAGTGTTGAATGCATCATTTTTCATTCCTGCACATCTGATCTGGGACATCTATAAACTCCCTATTGTAAGAAAATTAATGGCAAGGGTGAGAGTTAGTGTTACTTGACAGCATGAGTGCCGTTACTGTGCAGTTTTAAGTAAGGCAGACCTACTGGCTATGTCAAAAGGATAGAACACTAAAATACATAAAAAGCAAAAAGAGTCACGTTCGAGACCAAAGTGGCCGCATGAGAGCACGGCTCCACCGACCTCCCTTTCCAGCCTTTTTATCCTGGTGAAGATCCTGCAGTAAAGCCCCACTCCTGGATCGAGCAGAAGAAGCGAAGTCCCCGGCCGCTTCTCCGGTTCGCCTGTGGAGCTCGTCTCTGGAGTTCTGCCGGCCGGCGGTTTGCGGCCTTCCCCCACCTGGAGCCGGGGGCTCGAGTGAGTGAGGAGCCCACAGCCAAACTCACAAACATCGGGGCCGTAAACAAGAAGTCACCAGTCCGGCCCCGTAAATGATCAGAAGTTCCCTCAAGACTGTTGCGGGTCCTCTGGAGTGCGCTGGGAGGTGGGGCGACAGCAGGGAGACCCGGGTACCAAGTGACTCGCCTGGGCAGCCCTGTGGAGTGAGAGTGGGGCTGCCCTGCATAGCTGCGAGGCGCTACACTGCGGGGCGGTGGCTCGAGGCGGACGGCGATGAACTGTGCCACAGCTGGGGGGCCAGAGATGCGCACTGAGTCCCTGGGGGGTAGTTGCTTGGTGGAGCTGGTCCCCTCTGGACCCCTGTGCCTGTCCTGTACCGCCCGGTCACCTGAGGAGCCGAAAATAAGAATAAGTGGTGCGGGGGGAGTGCCCATTACCCACACTGCGTGAGGAGCAGCAGTGGTAGTACAGACGCTTTGTACTGGAGGGAGATCCACGACGAGTGGGAGAGGACCGGCCCCGGAGGCGCTTTGACTGGGTGCACTCTGCTCTGCCGTGGAGAGGTCCGCCTGTTGATAAAGGTGCAGGGTGTTATGGACATTCATCTGGCACCACGACTTGAGTGCAGCCCTCAACGGAACTGGTCATCCTTTGGGTGTCAGGTGAGGGGTCCAGTTGCTGTGGGGACGATGGAACATCTGGAGCGGAGTGGCCCAGCCACAGTGGGGGTTTCAGTGCCTCGCAGCTCTACATGCGAGTCAAACTACTGGCTTTGCGGGCAGAGGTGTGGGCACTACCGACTGGCGCTTTGTCCTTTGAGCACGTGGATGACCAGTGGCTGTCGGGACCGCCCGCCTGTTGACCGGCTGGAAGACCCGTGTATTGACTTGCAGTGACTCCTGGGGGTGCCGCGACGCAGCGACTGGTGCTGGTGTGTCCAGGAGACGCGCCGAGAGCCTTATGACCCTGGCCCCTGGGTGGGATCCTCTGTCCAGTGTCGGACAGTGAAGACGCAACCGCGTTGAGATGGTAACCAAGCCGGAAACCGAAAAATCCCTTCCCAGATTTTCCAAGGGGTCCAGAAATATCCAAACCAATAAGTTGGATTGTTATACCATGCCCAAAGGGTCCCCTGCCGAAATGAAGAGGGCTCCGTCAGTGGGGGAAGACGGAACAGACACTCCCACTGAACCAACCTTGACAGATCCCATTAACGGAGTCCAGGCATCCCTAGGCCATAAAATGGAAGCCTTAGATAACAAACTGGACACGGTCACGATTGAGGTGGGATTGATACGAGCGGTTCTAACTAAGGCGAGCAAGAAAGTTAAATCACTTTAAATCAAGACAGCCAGTCTGATCGACAGCGTGGCACTGCTGCAGTAAGAGGTAAGAGACCTGAAGGCCTCAATAATGCTTACAGCTCGCAAACTTAATGAATATGAGGGAAGGGCCAAGCGAGACAATATTCGCATTCTTGGGGAGCCCGAGAAATCAGAGGGCCGGACACCAGATCTGTTCGTCGAAGACATTGTCCTCAACCACCTCAAGCCCAGGGGACTGAGCAACTTTACTGGAAGGAAGGCCCAAGCCCAGGGCCCCCCCTCGCTCGTTGATTGCGAGGGTCCTGAATTTTCGAGACAGAGATGCGATCTTGCAGGCGGCATGAGTGGGGACCCCCTTGCGGTATGAAAATGCAACGTTCTCCTTTTTCCCGGACTTCACTCAAATGGTGCAGAAACAACAACAGAGCTTCCTACCGGTAAAGAAGAAACTCAGGGACAAGTGGCTGAAGTACGCTATGATGTTCCCGGCCCGACTGCGGGTGGAACTTAACAGGAAGGCCTGGTTCCTTGATAACCTTGAGGTGGCGTCGGACTGGTTGGAGGGTGTGCATCCGAGCGAGCCAGAGGACCGAGACCGAGGTGGAATGGATGAACAACTGGAATAAGCATAAAGAAGGCCGTGGGATTTAAAGTGTAGTATTGTACGGTCAGGGGGTGGGGTGGATCCACAGCCAATATTTTGACAAGTTCTGCTTAATTGAAAATTACTGTGGGTCAACCCGGATTCGAAGGAATGTTTAGGGAGGCTGGGGTGGGGGGGGGGCAGAGGATTCTTGGCCCTCCTTCCCCATTCCTACTTTTAGTTAGTCTGTAGATTAGTGTTTGGGCGACAGGCACACTGCTAGTTGGGGATGGGCTTCAGCCATATGCAGGGGTGCAGGGAGGGGGAGGGGGGTTGAGAGTGAGTGTTTTTTTTTGGAATTGGGATTGTATTGTGTGCAGTTATATTTGCTATTTGTTTTGATTTTCTTATTGCATCTGGTGACATAGCTATGATTGCACTGATTCCTTACCACTACAATGTCTGCTGTTAGACGGGGATCAGGGATAAATGTGCTCAGTTGGAATGTGAATGGTCTGGGGGATAAAATTACGAGGGGAATGGTAAGCCAGTTGATTAGGAGACATTCCCCAGATGTGGTGTTACTGAAGAAGACACATCTTGTTGGTAATCGTTTCATGGCCTTACACAAGGGGGGATATAAGCTGGTGGCCCATGCAGGATTCACTACGGGGTCCAGAGGGACGAGTATCTTAGTGAGAAACTCCTTTCCCCTGGCCATCCAGGCCACATTGGCTGATCATCGAGGCAGATATATCGGCATATCGGGGCTATGGGAGGGGAGAACTGTTACTTTCATGTCTGTTTATGTTCCACCAGGCCTGCACTCTGACACTTTCCGAGACTTGGGTGTCCGATTTTCCTAACTCTGCCTGTGGGTTTACTGGAGATGGGTGGGGATTTCAATGCAGTGATAAATGGTGAGGTAGATAGGCACCCAGCCTGAACTCTGAAGCCGTCCCAGAGGTGGCTTCCCGACTTCTTAGAAACAACAGGGCTTACCGATGGTTGGTGGTTGAGGTACCCAAGCGGGGTATACCACACACACGCATCTGCTGCACACCACACCCTATCCAGAATAAACTATGTACTGATACCTGCGGCCCAGGCGGCGACGGTCCGAGAGGTGCGGCACCTGGGTAGGGGAATCTCTGATCACTCGCCGATCGGGCTTCGGGCAGAGGTTGGCCAACTTGACGTAGGTAGAATAGCCCCCATAAATGCATGGCACTTAAGAGATCCCGCCACCAAGAAGGATATCGTTACAAGCACGGAAAGGTATTTTCATGAGAACACGGGCTCGGTCGGCTCGGCATTAACCCTATGGGAAGCATATAAGACGGTTATCCGATTGGAGGTTTCATCACCAGTTGCAGGGAAAAAGAGGAAAAGTTGGGCCGAAGTAGACCGGGCGGAGGCGGAAGTGACCAAGACGGAGATTGAGGTATCCAAGGATGTGACCCCCGAGGGTACACAGCGGTTGAAACTCCTACAGGATGAATACAGGGGCTTAGCTAGGGATAGGGCCATAGCACGCAGACACTCAGAGCAGTATATATGAGCACAGTGATAAAGCAGGTAAACTGATAGCGTGGCTGGAGAGGGGGGAGTGGGCGTCTAGGCTAGTGCCAGAGTTGCAGAAAGGTGACTCGGATAGGATAACTGACCCGCAAATTATAGCAAATGAGTTCTCGGAATATTATTGTTCAGAATATACGTCCGCAAGGATCTATACAGAGGCAGACAGTGCAGCCATGATACAGGACATTCGTATGCCCACACTGACGGAAGATGATCAGAACTACTTAGACTCCCCTCTCACAAATTATGAATTGGCACAGGCCGTTAGGGGTGTACACTCCGGGAAGGCCACGGGCCCGAACGGAATCCCTATAGAGCTTTATAAATTGACTGCGAATAGGCATGCTCCGTTTCTTCGCGCCATGTTTGTAGAGAGTAAAGAGAGGGGACGGCTTCCTTATGATCAGCGAGTAGCGAATATTGTTGTTATTCACAAAGCGGGAAAGCCCAAGGCGCTGTGCTCCTCCTAAAGGCCCATTTTGCTACTAAATGCTGAGCCTAAAGTGCTGGCGAAGCTCCTGGCAACAAGACTAGCTAAATTCATCACCACCCTGGTTCACCCGGACCAATCTGGCTTTATGCTGCGTCGAAATACGGCCCTTAACTTACGAAGGCTGCATGGGATATTAGACGGTGCCCCGAAGATACATGAGCCGGCGATGCTGGTATCATTGGATGCTACCATGGCCTTTGACAGGGTTGAGTGGCCCTACTTATTCGCAGTCTTGGGGAAGATGGGCATTGGCCCTGAGTTTATCAACTGGGTCCGTCTCTTGTATGCAGATGCACTCGCCAGGATTGTGGTGAATAATCAAAATTTTGCTGACTTTTCTTTGGGCAGAGGCACGAGGCAGGGGTGTCCACTGTCCCCAATTCTGTTTGCCCTGGCTCTTGAGCCATTGGCGGCGTGGGTCCGATGGGACTGGTCGATTAGAGGGCTGCGTTGGACGCCGGACTGGGAGGACAAAATCTCGCTTTCCGCAGACGATATCCTGCTCTACCTCACCACTCCCAGGGAATCTCTGATCTGTTGTCTATGTGCTTACTCTATTTGGGAGGTACTCCGGCTTCGCAATTAACTGGTCGAAATCAGTGCTTTTTGTCTTTAGTGGAGATCCTCCGGTAGTCCCGAATTCCTGCCCGCTACAAATTGAACCGGTAGGATTCCGATACCTCGGCATTTATGTGACGTTCGACCCGAAGTTGAAATACACCAATAATTTGGGCCCCCCGCTGACCCGGCTTAGGAAAGATGTGGCAAGGTGGAAGGCACTACTGCTCTCCCTCTTGGGTAGGGCAATACTCTTCAAGATGATGGCCCTTCCCCGAATCCTGTACACACTCCAGAATGCAATGGACCCGGTGGCATTGTCCTACTTTAAAGAAATTGAGGCCCTTCAACGCAGCTTTTTTGGGAGGGCAAGCTTCGCATTGCCTTCTCTAAACTTTCTCTCCCCTGGTACGATGTGGGGATCGGCTTGCCGGATCAGCGGAAGTACTACTGGGCCTCCCAGCTGGCGGCAGTGAACCACTCAGTTTATGGGTCTCCTGTGGGCGACTTTACGAGGGCGTTATATGCCTGGGCCGGCTCTCCAAGGAAAGTACCATCTACAGGAGAGTGAGCATTACCAATAACTTCAAGTTAGGCATGCCCTACTTACACATATTCCCAGAGGCGCCACACTCCCAGACGCCTCCCCCCTGGAAGACCGAGTGCTAGATGGTCATCTCCCGGAAAAGACCATTTCGTTAATATATAAAAAACTTATTAACAACATGGGAGACCCTCTGGCAGCCATTAGGGCACAATGGGGCGCCGATGGCTTGGATCTAGATGATGAAGACTGGAGGGAGGCAGTCTCTTCTCCAAAGGTAGTGGCTATTCAAATGAGACTTAGGCTTGTGCAATTAAAGATTCTTCATAGGTCGTATGCCACGGGGCCCAGGCTAGTACACATGGGTCGGGCGGAGAGTGGGGAGTGCCGGAGGTTTTGCAGGAGCTTGGACCCTTCATGCATATTTTGTGGCAGAAATACAGGAATATTGGGACAAAATTCACGACAAGATGCAAGAGGTGCTAGGGGTGGAGATAACACTGGAGGTTCGAAGTTGTGTCTTAAATGTCTGGAGCCTACAGATTTGAGTGCATATGGGAGACAGTGGGTGACCCTGGCGTGTATGATTGCTAAGCGCAACAGTGCTCAGCTGTGGAGCGCCAGCCAACTGCCCCAGGTCGGAAGGTGGATGGAAGACCTGGACTGGTGCATGTATAGGGATAGGTCGGTCTACATTGCTAGGGGTTGTCCTGTGAAGTGGGGAAAGGTTTGGGGAGCCTGGAATAGTTATCGGGGGATATCTGTGTTCCCCCAGTTACTCGGGAAGAAGCAGTAAACACGAGTCCCTGAGATCCCTCAATGTTATTCTGTATGTATTATCTTGTAGTACAGAAATGTATATATGACAAATGTGGAAGCGGTATATGTCACCTGATGCCTTTTCATTTGGTTTTGTTAATAAAAAGAGTATTTTTTTTAAAAATACATAAAAAGCTAACCTAAACAGCACTTCAGTTGAAAGCATGCCGCTCCAGCTTGGAGTGCTTTAAAAATAATGGTAAGCTATCCTGGGTCATGCATTTAATGACCCAAGAGCCTTACAGTTATTTGTTTAATTACCTGGCAGGTTACTCTTCTCCTTGCAGTTCCCAACACTTTTATAACATGTTGGTTGTGCCCTTAGTCAGACAGGAGCAACACCAAACAGTGGAATATATGTAAGGCCATTATGGGGTACTCCTGTCCAGGAGCAGTAAATAATAAATGAGTGGCTTCTGCCTGCATTATAGCTACTTCGGTAAGTTATATCTAGCGAATTTCCTTTTTTTTGTTGTTTAAAATGGTATGTTTTAGCTGACAATTTCAACTAGTTATAACATCACTTTAACCTTTGTTTTTTCAGTGAATAGCTGATGTGTTATTGTAATGTCAATTAAAATAATATTACCATACATAACTGTCACTTTTACATTTTAACATTTGCTTTCTTTAGTGTGTGTAAATGTAGGTGTACTTATATAGCGCAACCTGTCACCCAAAGGGCATCCTGGCGCTTGCTTAGGGAACCCGTCCTGGTATTCCCCTGTGAGAGGCCCAGGCAGGGTGTCCATAGGGTGAAAGCCAGGCATCCCGCCGCGAGGGGCCGTAGTGGAGATTAAGCAAGCTATTGCCCAGAGTTGCAGAGTGAGACCCCGTGAGTCGAGTAGGCACCGGAGCGAGAATTGTCGAGACCGTGGAATTTTATGAGCCCGAGACCCGCTGAGGCGGGGAATCGAACCCTGGTCCACGGTCAATCTCAGCTTCCGGGTCTGCCGCCTCTAACCACTGAGCCACACTTCTCCACTGTGTGTATATATATATGTGTGTGTGTATGTATATATATATATATATCACCCAGTGGCAGTCGCCGCTGGGCAGGGGTGGCTCCACCGTAATGGCCGAGGAGCGTCGCCCCCCCCCCCCCGCTGAAAGCCGGCGAAGGTAGAAAAATAAAATGATAATAAGGCATTTTATTATCATTATATTTTTGTCCCTGTAGGCTGTGGGGGGAGTGATGGGCACTGCCAAGTGTTCATGACAGTTTGGCTGGCCTTCTGGGGCCGGCCAAACCACCATGCGCACTTAGCCTTTCTCCAACGAGCTGTGTTGTACAGCTGGGTGGAGAAACTGACTCAGGCTCCCAGTAAATGTCTGAGCGCCGAACTGAGGCACTCAGACCAATCCCAGCACTGCTCAAATGCTGGGAACAACATTCCCAGCATGTGAGCAGCACTGAGTTTGGGAGCCTGCCCAGTGTGCAGCAGGCTCCTGACAAGGCCGCAAGGATCAGGAGCAAGGCAGCAGCTGTCGGAGCAGGTAAGTTTTATTTTCTTTATTTATACTTTTTTTGTGTGCCCCCCCCACCCCACCACTTCGCAGTACGAGCATCTGCTACTGCCAGTGGGTAGTTATAGTTAGGTCATCGTTTCCATAGGAAATGTATTTTTGTGTTGCTAATAACTTTGGCACAGTTTGACAAATTTCTTTGTAACGAAAGTTTCTAGGTGATCTGTCAAGCAGTGGGCCAATAAAAAAGGCTATCTCAAAATGTAAAATCCCTATACATGTTCCATTAACTTCTTCAAGAAGTACTACCGCAAAAATTGCTGAACGGATAACACCGCATTTGGTAGGGAACTAGATCCTGGTCTGCAGATTGTACTTATTGTAAATCCATTCAGTATTTTTTGAGAAATAAAGGTTTAGAAATAATTCTATATCTGAATGGAGAGGCTTGCGAGAATCTCGCGGGAGCAACCATTAAAAATTGGGGAGTTCTGATTGGCCCAGCAAGCTTTTTTTCCCTTGGGCCATCTCATTCTTGCTGGAGTCAGAGTCCCACAAGAGTGGGTGTTCTGATTAGCTGCCATCAACTTTTTTGTGTTGCTGGCAGCCATCACAGGACTCTGGTTCTTAGGGCCAGATTTCTGAACACATTGAATCGCAATTGTGGTCCATTAAGAAATGCAATACTGTCTTTCAATATGTACAAAGGCCTAAATGCGGTTGCAAAATGCAGTAGAAATAACTTTTTAACATTCCCTAAAGAGGAAATCGCAAATCAGGTTTTCCTATTTGCGATTTCCTAAACACATGCACAAAGCATTGCCTAAATGCAAAATCGGCATTTAAGAAATCCTATTACCATCGACTTAAAGTCGATGGTAATCCTGTGCAAATTTAAAAAATGTATTTTTTAAAGTGCCATGTAACGTGCACATGCCCCTAGGGCATTTATGCACTTTACATGTGCACCAATTCTTTTTGGGGTGCATCAAGGGGGAGCGGGGATCTTAGGCCCATAGCCACCTTTGGTTTTGCATCTCCTAATTTGCGATTTTCTATTAGGAAATCGCAAATTTGGAAATGCAAAACCACTCATACCTATAGGAACAAACGGTTTTGAAATAGTGATTTCCCAATAGCGATTCCTATTCTGTAGGAATCACTATTAGGAAATCTCTATTTTTTTACATTCCCTTTTGCATTTCCTAAATAGCGATTTCTTAGGATTCGCTCTTTAGGAAATCCAAACCCCAGGGGCAAAAATCCCCATAAAATCTTGGTTTTGCCATGATCCTGCAGGACTTCATTGGGATCACAGCAAAAAAAAAATATGGGTGCCTTTTTTTATATATGTGGAAATGGTTGTGAGTAAAGCCCCCCTCCCCTTGCCCATTTTTAGGCCCCAGGTACCCCACCCCCAGGGACCATTTAGATTAAGATGAGATAGAAAACGGCCCCTTCAAAAGCTATATTTGGCCCCATCCTCAGGGGTCCAAGGTGTTTTTTAAAGGGGAGGGAGCCAAGCAGCCACTCTCCTGGAGCCTTTAAAGGCCCCAGCGATCTGATTGCCTTGGCTTGCTCCCTTGCTGTGTCCCAGAGAGCCCACACCCAGGTCACAGTGGTATCTCTTCCCACACTGGTGCAGGCAGGGAAACTTGTGTTTGCTCCTGTCTGGTAGGAGCATTTTCAAATCTACTGCTAAACAGGAGCGAACACCAAGTTTGCTCCCAGTGAAGGGGAGCTTTAAAAATGCTGCTGCTGGCTGGGAGCAGACTTTGATCTGTTTCCATGTCAACACCAAGGCGGGAAGGGAAACAGAACAATATATTGCTCGCTCCCAGAGAGAGCAGCATAAATAGCTGCTCCCCCTTGGTGGGAGTAATGACACCTCCCCCACAATGCGGGGATCTGGCTGGGGTTGCAGGTGTTCTGGGGTTCCCCCGGCATCCCCCAATGTGTTTCTGAATGCTCTGGCTGGGCACCGGGGCACCCACCTACTTTAAATTTAGGCCCTGGGGGATGGGGTCCCTGGGGCCATAATAGGCTTGGGGAGGGGGGGGGGCAGGGGCGAGCTGCCCACCTCCCCTTTAAAATAAAAATGGTGTTCGCTCTATTTTCGATTCTGGTGGACAGCTCAACTTACCCAAAGAACACAAGCCCGTTTCTCATCGATTTTGATGGTGCATTCTTGATGCAGAGGAATAAGAGGTCATCTCTACTAAACAAAGAAGCACTTACCTCATACGTTTAAGAGGAAGTACCCTTGTTTAGTGGAGATTCAACTCTTTGTCTGATGTCTCATCACCTTCTCTTATGCGAGGATTAATATGGTCACTGATTTCTGCATGAAGACAGTCGAGGACCAATCACATTGCCAATGTCACATGTAAACAACGTCACTGGAGACATTACCTCATGGTCCTTTACACAGGTGTAGTGTACAATATCCACTAGACATTCACTCGACGAAGTTGCACTTACTACAGAACCAGTAGAAAATACTCCAATTGGGTAGACATTTTGGGCAAATCTGTGGACTCTTCTTGGATAAATACACAGGTGCAGTTCCATTCTGGCCCTGTTGCTCTTTTCACAGAATTTAAACCTCAAAAGGGGCGCACTTACTAGTGTAAAGATAGCAGGTGCCCTAGTTGAAGCTCCTATCTTGTAAAGGAAAAATCATCCTACTTTCTTGCGCTTGACCAATTCAAAGCATGTGTGTTTTCTCTATATTTCCACTTTGAAAAAATATCTGAAATCTTGAAGGAGGTGAATGCATTGACGATTTATTGGAGCACAATCTCTTCTGTGGTGACCGTCCAAAATGAGTACATTCTTTCTTGTCGTCTCATGGTATGGGAGCAGAGTCTATGCTTCTTACTACTGCTAAGATATGTAAATGTGCAGAAATCACCTACAAACTCCACCCATTAGGCTGTTCCTCTTCCATGTTGGTAGTATGGAATGGTGTTCCACCATTTTCTAGGATGATGGACAGCTCAGTTTACCAAAGTGAACTGAGCGTGTTTCATGCAAACTTTGATGGTATCTTCTTGAAGCAGAGAATGAGGACATCTCCACCAAACAAAGCAGCACTGACTTCTAATTAAGAGGAAGTACCCCCTCTTTGGGAGAGATTAAACTCTTTGTCTGTAGTCTCATTATCTTCTCTATGCAAGCATTCATTTTGTCACTGATTTCTGTATAAAGAAACTTGAGGAACAATCACTTTGCCAAAATTACACGTACACAAGGTCACTGGAAACATTACCTTTTGGTCTTTTATGCAGCTGTAGTGTAGACAAAACCAAAGGTTAAAATAACATAGTTAGATGTGATAAAAAGATAAGTTTTTGTTAAAAAATAAAACCTTAGAAATTCACAGAAAAAACAAAGGTTAAAGTGACTTATAGTAGGGTGAATAAATCAGTAAGAACATTATCTTTTTGAACTAAAAAAACAGAACTTCACCAGTAACTTGCGCCCCCGCCATACACTGCTTATGACTTCACATATTACATCACTCATTACAATTTCCATGACACCATTTATGACACACCCTGTGTGTTTAGAGCTGCATCTACCTCATTCCAGAGGATGACATTAAAGCTATGAGACTTTTTGATTTAGAACTAAAAGATTTCTTTGGTTACCAGGAATCCTGTTTTAGATCCATTCCTAGGTATTGAAGATCCTCTCTCTTTAAATGTAATCAATTGAAAGTAAGCACTATTAATATCTATTTTTGTAGCAAGGCAGTTAATGATCAAGTTGTGGGTAAGCCCTGACCCAATTAAGCTTTCTCATCATCCAAAGCTGGATTATAGACAAAATGCACATGGAACTCCGAATTGGATTACAAAAGGGACTACAAATTAATCCCGGACAGAGAACTCCGCTCTGCTCGTGGAGTGTGCAGAGATTTGCTTTCCGCACACTCCGTAGTGTAGCGGAGTTGGCCAGCCCTGCCACCACCCTCCCTAAGAAGTAAGTCAACATTAATTAAAAATAAATGTAAAACCATTTCCCTCTGTACTGTGGCATCCCCGGGCTAGCTGCCTCATCTTCCTTGACGCACCGGTAATCCTTGAGAAAACTGCATATGCGCACGCACATGCGCATTTCTTGAAAATACAATGAGAGTTGAAAACCCCTGCACAGACTGGGTTTTCAGCTTGTGTTTGGAGCATCAAAAGCATATGTTTTGCAATGGATCTGGGGTTTCAAGATTGCAGCTGCTTGAGCGCTGTGCGAGCCTCCAGCTTCAGCTTCTCTATAGGGTATTTATATCCTTGGTGATATTTACAATGCAGACAGTGCTGCTCCAGGCTGTGAGAAAGCTGCAGGCCCACTTTAAAGGAAGTATTTATTTGGAGCCGATTGGTGCTAAAAAGCTTACCTTGCAATTGTTCTGTGCCGCGACAAAGGTGCTTGTTGGGCTCGGGTGTCGTGTATAGTGGAGTCGGCAGGTCACAATGCCTGAAGCTGAATAAGGCTGCCAAAGATCACAACAAAGCTGGAGTACCTACTGGGGCCTGGGAAGCCTCCCAGAGTCAGATAACCTTGGCCGGTCAAAAGTCAGATGACGTTGCAGCCTCCGCCGAGAAGCGTGACATGGATGATGCCGCCGGTAACAAATCAAAATTGACGGAGCTACGGTCTAGTGCTGACCTGCTCAGAGGGAAGTAGACAGTTATTCCGGAGATTTTTGCAGGATGTGTGGGCGCAGGCAACACGAAAGCAAGCTCTGTGGTGGCTCTGGCCATGACTCACCTGGAAAGAGGAATGGCAGTGAATTCCTCCTCTGGGATGAATACTGTGAGTACCGCTTTAACTTGCTGGCTATTTCATGACAGTATAGCAGCTGATAAAGTTGGCTTTAAGCTGCTTCTAGGTAAAATAGCGGTTGAGATCGCGGATTGTGTCTCTTTGCTCAGTCAATCTTTGCTAACTGAATGCCTGGTGGACTAAGAGAATCAACCTCTGGGGAGTGAAGCACATGAGCTTCCTAGTCCTGGTGGGTAGAAGCTGAAAGCTTGTGCTCCTGAAGGGGCTGAGATTATTTTCTCTTCCTGACGAATCTGACTTATCTGGGGTTAGCGATGCCCAATTTGATGCAGACTTGATAGTTCTCTGGCTAAGCCTGCCACTCAAAAATGGGTAGCCTCTCAAAAAAAGAAAGTTAATGGAAAGCCGAGGTCTGGGGAGCTTGGTTTTGAGTCTGCCCAGAGTACGGCCAACCAGTTGAGATGGGACTACTCTGCCTCAAATCTAGCTCTGTGGGAGGGGTGTTCAGCAGCTAGGGGAACCCCATGGGAAGTGGCAGTTATAAATCTGGAGTCTGAATCTCCCCCCTCGTTGTGTCTAATCTATCCTACACTGAAGCAAATGTAAAATGAAGCCCCATGGAGGCTAAGAGAGCACATCTGGCTACAAAAAAGCTTCAAGTGGGCATGCGTATGGTCAAAAGGATTTGTACCAAAATCTCAGAGCACACGACAGCTGTGGAAGAACGGACAGTAGCGCTAGATGCTGGGGCCGAGGCCGAAGCCATGGGAAAACAGCTATCCTCTCAGAAGGTCGGGTTGCTGACATGCTGTGAAAGCTCAAAGATTTTGAAAACCGCCAGAGTAGAAATAAACTCAGACTTCTTGGTATTGCTGAGAAAGCCGATGGGGGCGATCTTTGGGCTTTTATGCAGAGAGTACTGAAGGTAGCCTTCCCTGAGCTGGCACATTGGGAATTTGAGATCGGGAAGCAGAGGTGCAGAGTGCATCAGTTTTCCCTTATTCTATTAAAAAGGGTGCAACCGGATTCAAATGAGAAGTCTAGAGCCATCCTAATGTTTTGGAGGGAATTTCCTCTTGTGCCAAGCAATTGTTGAGAAAGCCAAACCAGAGGCCAAACGTACATTTGATGAACATACTTTTTTGTGAGGACGGATTTCTGCCATGTGACCGTAGAGAGAAGGTAGAGATTGCGACAAATGATTCAACAGACTTAGCTGTGGAGTTTACCTATTGAACTCTGCCCATCTCAAGGTCATTTGAAAGAAAATCCCTGGGTATTTTCAACAGAAATTCAAGCCCAACAATTTTTTAAGGAGATTTCGACAGGGGGGAGTAGTGTGTGACCATGGGTTGAATAATTGACTGAGGCGAAACAAAATCTACTGTGACATAGGGTACACAAATGATTGAAAACCAGCTGGGGATCTAATTAACATCATGGGGAAGGTAGAGGAGTTTCTAGTGTATCTGGCTATGGTCCTAATTTTATTTTGTTACGGTTCTTGGATTTGCATGATCACCAGTGTGTTAGTAGTTGGTTGGGTGGGGTGGGGCTGGTGGGCAGCTTGGGGGCGGTGTGTATGCAGGGGGCATCACAAGGGTCACCCTGACCCCATTGCTCATAATAAGGAGGGTGGGCATGGGGGTGCTCGGGTGGTTGTGGGTGAGAGGGTGGGTGGCCCGTGGTGGGGATTTTCTAAGCACGCTTAGTACGGGAGTGGCTATGGGTAGGATGGTTGATATGTTCCGGTTGATAACAACCAAATATAGATAAGTAAGTTAAGGATAGTGTCAAACATTTGCAGATTAAATAATTCCATGAAAAAACAAAGGGTTTGTGGATATACAATTCCTGAAGGCAGACATCGCCTGCCTTCAAAAGAAGCACGTTGAGGCAAATAGACTAGAAGTTGCAGAGTTAGCAGGGTGTCAATTAGTGAACAACACCACACAAGACGCACACATGGGTGGTCATTATGGCTTGTAAGGGGAGTGCTAGGTTTTCACGTAGCAGGGCGGATAAATATGGCCTATGGGCTATTGTGCAATGTTGTGTCGACAATAATGTTTTTAAATTATGTTCAGTTTATGGATCTGTGGCCGACGATCTGACCATGTTTGACTGGCTTAACAATGAATTAGCCGGCTGGCCGCTCCCTCTAATAATCTGTGTTGATTGTAATATAAACATTAATGGTCAAGGGGGCAGCTTTGAGACTGGAAAGGTACAGCATCAGGGCCATAAACCAAGGGTGTTTAGATCTCTGAGGCACTTACGTCTGCCCCACAGGTTATATGATGTTTGGGCTAAAAAGGAGCCACTCGATATGGGAAATGCATTTTATTCTGCCCCACATAGGGTCCATGTTTGGCTGGACTATTTTTATATGTCTCACCAACTATTAAAAATTGGTTTCACCAGCACACGCTGATGTCAACATGTATTGCATAAATAACAGATTTCAACAATTTGTGTCTTTCTTTGTATTTGTTAGATTTACTCTCATATGTTCTTGTTTCGTTCTTTTTTAGCCTCTTTTTAGCCAACACATGTTTCTTCGCCCAAGGCAGGGGGCCGTGACTTCCTCAGAGGTCAAAAATACAAGCAAATGTATTTGCTACTAGAATATGATTGTTTTGAAGTATAGGCGACTTATGTGTCTATATTAAACTTCCTTTTCATTCAAGTAACTTTTTATGTGTGGCAACCCATGCACATTGGTTATGTCCTACAGAAGTGGATGTACAAAGCAAAGAAAGTTATATTCCCCAGAAAGAATTTGCATCTCAATTATTGCGAACATTCTTGTTATTTGGTTGATCTTAACTTCAATTGTTTTTTATCTATGTCATATTTATTGAACAGCTGGCTTAGTTTAGGCATTTGTATTAACATCTTTGAATTCATTTCTATTCCCTTCATACATTAGTTTCCATTTATCTTTTTATTTTTTGTTATTTACCTTTGTCTTGGAAACATGCTCCTTTGAGATCAATTGGGTGCCTGTGTGCTTTTTTTTAAGTAACATCAATCAACCTGTCGTGCAACCTAATCATATAGTATACCTGTTTCGTCGGTATGGTTAGTGATATCTGAAATATATTAAGTACAAGCTAAGTTTTTGTCAGTCAACAGGCCATCATTTGTTATGTAAATACTACTAGCATACTATATCGTTCGGTCACTACCGGCCATGCGCCTACCTTTAAACCGGTTGTCATTCTGTTGCAGTTTCTCCAAATATTTCCTTGTCTTGTACCTGTATAAGTTCAGACAGTCGGTCTGTACAAATCCTCAAGTATTCATTACATTACATAGTCGAAGTGACATGTATCAAAATAGAAGTGGCAATAAACATCCTTCAGACATATTTTAACATCATTTTTTAAACATCACAATCTTTTAGCACAGACATAAGTTTTATTAATCTATTAGCCACTCCTATTCACTCAGAAAATACTGAAGCTCATGATCAGTGTTAAGGCACATTTCAACACATCTCAAGCATAATATCCACATAGCTACCTTTCTTCTGAGGGTGAGTTCCTTGTTTTCTCCACGAGGGTCTCTTGGTATGTGCTCCATACCGTAGAAGGTGAAAGATCTGTGTTCCCCTTGTTTGTCACAGTTTACAATGTGTGCGGCTATGGGGTAGCTAATGTCATTCTGTATGACTGCTCTCATATGTTCATTTGTTCTATCCCAGACAGCCCTTATTGTACTGCCTACATATCTTAAATAACACTTACATACAATTCCATTTATCACATATTTGGAGTTGCAGTTGATGTTTGATCTAATCTCAAATATATGTTTATTGGTCACTTCAAACTCCTTCTTTTTGTCTGCAGCCCATTTGCAAGTAACACAATGGCCACATTTAAAAAAGCCTTGTGTGTGTTCCTGCAACCAATGTGGTTAAGGAGTGTGAGTCCGGTAGCTGGGACTCAACACATTTCTTAGAGAAACTCTCTTACGAAAGGTGAAATCAGGTTTATTTGAGAGGAATCCTTCACAACTTGTATCCGCCTGGAGGATGTGCCAATGTTTACCCATGATATGCGTCAGTGTTTTTGTGCTATTGCAATAGTCAGTCACCATGTATATCTTGTTTGCATTGTCTTGTTTTCTCCCTTTGTCCTTCAATGTATCTGTTAACTGAATCCTGGATATTCTTTGGTTAGCTTTCATTAGTGTATTCCTTCTATAACCGCTATTAATGAATCTGGAGTTCATATCAGTAACACAGTTCTGAAACTCCCCCTCTTGACTGCAATTACGTTGTGCACTTATCAACTCTCCATATGGAATGGCATTGATCTGGTGTTTGGGATGGCAGCTGCTAGCATGAAGTAATGGATTGCAGGAGCTTGGTTTGAGGTACAATTTGCTGGGAATCCTGTTCTTCTCTATGTAAAGTTCTACATCCAAAAATACCAGACTTTGTAAACTGTGTTGCTATGTGAACTTAATGTTGCTCTTATTGCTGGTTAATTGGTGGCAGAATTCATGTAATTTATCAGTGGATCCAGTCCAAATCATGAGGCGATCATTGATAAATCTGCCCAGTATAGGATGAATTTGTTCCATTGTGACCCTTTTTGTACCCATTTCCATTCCTCTTTTAGGCAGCCCATGAACAGATTAGCATAAGATGGGGAAGAGCTCGAGCCCATGGCCACTCAGTGTCGTTGCTTGTACCAATCATTTTTAAATAAGAACACATTATTAGTCAGGATCAGTCCTGTTATTTCCACCCTGCATTTCTGTATGTTCCAATAAGCTTGCAGATCTTGTATTTAAGATACGTTCTAAAGCCTGGATCCCTAGGTCGAGCTTAATGCTCGTGTATAGTGAAACAACGTCTAAAGTTATGTCAGGTTCCCATATTAAATCAGCCAATAGATTCAAGATGTTTTTTGTGAAATTTGTGTGATGGTAAATTTGACACTATTGGTTGTAGAAAAATATCCACGTATTCCGAAAGTCTTTTGGTAGGTTCCCTTATGTTAGATATTATTGGTCTGCCCAGTGGGAAAAGGAGGTTCTCATGTATTTTTGAAGGGTGTATATACATGGAAATCTAGGTCGGCTTATTTTGAGCTACATGTATTCATGTTCATCTAAAAGGCATACATCATGCCACTGCCTTAGTGAGTGGTTGATTTTGTACATCAGGGCCCATATTGTGTTATTATCCAAATTTTCATAGCATATTTTGTCATTAAACTGTGACAGTGTGTCATGTTCATATTCTGTAGTGTTCATAAGAACTAGTATGTTGCCCCTTTTGTTAGCTTCATGTATAGTCAAGCTATCGTCCTCTTTTAATATTTTTAGTGCCTCCCGTTCTCCTTTGGTGATGTTGTCAAGTGTACCTTGAACTGTCACTTTATTGATGTTTAACTTGTCCAAATCGTTTAAGACTAGGTTGTGAAAAGTATCAATATTGTAACCCACAGGTAGATTGATTAGGTGTCCATCTTGATTTCTCTTTTGGTCCACTGATAGTACTATAGTCCATTTGTATGTTTAAGTCCTCCAAGACTCTCCTGCTAGTCGTTATGTCCCTAATATATAGTCTGTTATTGAGAGTATTGTCCTCATATCATAAATATTCTGTATAGATCATTCACTCAACATAATAGCATGTTGAGATTCCTTACTTGGTTTATTGAGCTTTGGGTTGAGACCAAAGTGTTTTTTTAAATTTTCAACCGTCTTATGAATTTAAAGATTTCTATTTTAATTTTTCAAATATTTCCCCATTATTGGGGCAAAAGCTCATTCCCTTTTGTAAGAGTGAGATTATGTCCTGGCTGAGTGGTTTGTCTGTTAAATTAACTACTGTAATGTCATCCAGTTTCTTTTGTTCCAAGAGCGTGTTTTCATTCTCCCGTATCCTGCCCCATGTGCCGCCCCTTCTCTTTCCCCTCCTTGTTTTCTTATAGTGTCCACATGTTGTGTTTATTCCTAGTTGCCCTTCTATATCCTCTGTACATCAAAATAGTTACTGGTGGATAAATCTTTTGTAGCTGCCTGTCTACCATCTGATTCGCTCTCACAAGTCAGGGGGGTGGAGCTCAAGCTTCCTGATATACTATTCGATGTCTTGTTTGATGGGTCTTTTGGTATGAGATGATCATATTTTTTGGCGAATGTAAAGACCCTCCTGCTGTCATAGTCTATCTTATCCCGCTTTCGTTTTTTGCCTTTTGTTGTTTGATATCACTTTAAATACTGTACTGATATCCATTAAGGATATCGTACAGTATTTTGCAATTCTTTTCAGTCGCTTCAGCAAGGTTTCGTTTTTTTATCTCTAGTTCTAATATTTCTGTTTCTATTTTTCTAAGTTTTCTTTCGGAGTTCTCTTTGAGAATATTCATCACATTGTTTGAGTTAGATGTCCGTTCCTTATCCCAGGCTGTTAGTAGCTCTTCATCTAAGTTATCATATGTTGCAAAGATCTGAGATCTTAAACCTCTGAGGATTCTTTTGAGTTTAATATATTGTTTTAACGTTGCCCCATCCCACCTCTTCGATAGTTCATTTCTTTTGAGTCTTTCAAGTCTTGTCTCACGAACTAGCGCTGACAAGTAGAATATATAAATACCCCAGGGTTAGGTCTGATCATAATCCTTTGGTGGTGGAGATAGAGATGTCGGCAGCTTCCCCTTCTTCTTTCTGCTAGTAATTTGAAAGGGCCCTGTTGTATGACCAGGAATATATTAAGTACATGAATAATTGGATACCGAGGTTTATTGCGGATAATATAGGAAGTGCCAGGAATGAGATTTTTCGGGATGCTTTCAATGCTGGGGTATGGGGGAGACCACAAGATACAGCTGGACATGTCAGAAAAAGGGGAAAAACTGCTGCAAGAATTGTATGAGACGTTAGTAGCCGCAGAAAAACAGCTAATTACGCCAATTACTGGGGTGAAGAAATTGAAAAGGTCCAGCTGAGTATTGTGGTTGACAAATCAGCGAAAGATATTTCTACAAAAAAGGGGCGCAGATATTCAGTCTGGAAGAGTAAGATGTATGAGTATAACGAAAGGATGGGGCATCTGCTGTCCGTGCGCACAAGCCAGAAACTAACGGTGGGTAAGATTAGGGAGATTTGGGATCCACAAAGCGGGTTGCTTTCTGATCCGGTTGGAATACAATCCTCCTTTAAAATATATTAGCAGCTTTACACAGAGGAGGCTTGTCAAATGGGCCATTAAATTGATGAATATTTAGAGGATATGTCATATGAAGGGTTAACTATGGAAGAGAAAGAACTGTTGGAGGACCTAATTTGGGGGGAAGAGGTGATTAAGTCTATTCAATCTGGACCAGTAGGGAAGGCAGCCGGGACTGAACTTATAGCGGGAGAGTTCTATAAGGTGTTTGCCCCCCTGCCTGCAAGCTCTTATGGTGGAGGTATTTTAAATCATAACCAGGAGGAGAGGCACCAGAGTTTTGGGCTTTGGCCAATATAATAGTTTTCCCTAAGAACGGAAAGCCTGCCCAATAATTAGGATCATATCGACCAATTACTTTGGTCAACAGTGACTTTAAAATCTACGCTAAAGTTTTGGCTTTGAGATTGGCAGAGGTAATTAAGAAATTAGCCACCCCGGTTCAGCATGGATTTATTCCTGGTGCAGTGTAATAGATCATATTAGTCCGGCAATCACATTATTTGATGCCTCAAAGATAGCCGGAGACCCTATGGCTTTAATCCTGTTGGACTCAGTGAAAGCTTTTGATAGGATCTCCTGGCCTTTTATATGGGCAATATTGGACAAAAAAGGCCGGGGTCCCGGGTTTATTACAGCAATACAAACTCTTGATCGCAATCCAGTAGCCAAGATCTCGGTAATGGAGGCATGTCTGATGTAGTGGTCATAGGACGCGGTACAAGACACAGGTGTCCCCTGCCCTCCCTTGGTGCTCACTCCATACATAGATCCTTTTATTAGGAAAATTAAGGTTAATATTTGTATCTCAACAATGCATAGCGAATGGGGGGGAAGACAAAAATCTTAGCATAAGCTGATAATTTGGCAGTCACCACTCCCTATCCCGAGGGTGCATTGAGAGAAATTGTGATGGAGCCGAAGAAGTTTGGACAGCTGTCAGGATATCTGTTAAACCAGAATAAAACACAATTTGTGGTCAGTAGAATAGTTCAATCAAGCGATAGTCGGGTGGTTCCACATACTGTTTATCTTGGGGTGGATATCACCCCTGAGATTGAGAAAATTGTGGAGAATAATTTGGACTGCTGATTCAGAGAAAAAAACTCAATTTAGCAAGAATGAATAACCTTAGGCTTACTTTGATTGAGAGAAGCAATGTAGTAAAAATGTTGTTCTTACCTAAAATGTTGTATTTTTTTTAGGGCAATTCCCTTGGAGGTTGATGGCTCCTGGTTTAAGGCATTTAACTAAATCTCTAGTTTTTTGTGGGCCTATTCACGCACCATAAGGGCCTTGAAGGTTTTGAACTAGGGAACGTGGAGGTTGGGTCGTTCCAAATCTCCTGCAGTATTACTGTGCTTTGGCCCTTCAACAAATGATAGTCCTGTTGAAGGGGTGGGAGGGCGGGGTTTCTGATCTCTATCTTATCACTCTAGATCTAAACCCCGTTCTGGTCGACTGAATCTTTATTGCCTGTCATTGAGGAAAGAAAGTGCATCAATACCAGGTTAGTTTAATCAATAATGGGCTCGACTCTGAAAAACCACAGACTGCTTCTAAGTTTTAAAGGTTTATTACAGAGTCATTGATAACTGCAAGTACAGGCATCTCAGAATGAGATTCAAAAGATACAGAGGCACTATTACAAACATGTGTTCTCTGAAAGCTCTTAAGCGAGCAAAGAACACTACTAAAATTAGTTCTAGAATCAACAGGGCTGCAAGCATAGACACGAATTGCGATCGATCCGTCATTTAAAAAGGAGGAAAGGAATCAGGTTAGGCTGTCCCTACCCTGTACTAGATGGTATCCCTACTTAACAAGGTCCCAACATATCAAAGGTGTCAGCTGTGAATGTCTTCCTGAGAAGATCACTCACTCTTAGTCTCTAGGTGTAACCCTATGATCTCCAGTCATGACCCCTCTCTGCCTACCCATCCGCTCTCTGAAGGGTCCTCAGGCATCTGCTCTAACTCCACCCAGGGGTGCTGACCCTAATACAAAACACAGTTTACAGCTGAAACGCCCCTCACGAGACGCCCCTCACGTGGTGTCGATTCTGGCTTTTTCCATGATGATCTTCCTCTGGGCCTTGTGTTCAGCGTTGACCTTGCTTCTCAGGCTCTTCTCCGGCCCGCTGATACCCCCTAAACATTCCTGAATCCTCTTCCATGTCTGCACCAGTCTACTCGAACAGAGCTCTATTCATTCAACTTTTAATCTAAACCCCCTCGCACCTGCAGACAGACATCCGCAGCTTGAATCCCATTCTCATAGACTTTTTAACAGAAGTTTGCAACTTATTTCTCAATACAACTCGACATGTGTCAACACGTGCAGCTAAGAAACCACATTTCTCTTTTCAGGCCTACAACCCTTTTCTCAGAGTTTAACTGAAATAACATGTTTAGCATCTTATGCTTGAATAATAAGAAAACACTTCTATGGCATATAAATCTAACGAGTAAACAAAATCACTATCATTATTGCAATCCATGTTGATGTATGAATATTCATTTCTAAACCCTTCTGCCCTGGCCATAAGGCCTGCTCCTTGCAATGCCTTGCAGCATAACATTCCTCCATTAGCAGCTACATAACATGGATCATGATTAATCACGTCTAATAAGAATACATTTTCCACACGTTTCTGTATCAGTCCCACTTCTATATGAATTTCTATGTTAACTACACACGTCTAAGTATAGGTGAATATATATCTTCAACGCTTACAGGCACTTCCATTATAATCGTGCGACTAACATGTGCTTATAGTGCACTCGTGCATTTTTGTTCAGTTTGCGCTCTATCAGTTCCCCCCTTTGATGACCTCTCGTGGTCATCACCAAAATTCAAACTGAACTAGTTGCCATTCTCTCTCGTTTCAGTATTTCTAGAGCTCTCAGACTCTTGTACTGATTGTCTTGCATGGCAGCTAATCTCCTTTCCTGTTCTCTCCTGGATCTCTCCAACCTATTTGATCTGTACCATTGGTACGACCTCACCAATCCCCACAACACGATCACGCAGATCAGTATTATGATGATAGGCTTCAGTATGTACCATACAAAGCTCTTCCCTATGTTGGCGAACCAACCTCCAACTTCACCCATTCTATGACCCACTTTTTCCCAAACATTTACTTTAGTCAGGTCTTCGATCTCTTTGTGAATGTTAGTTATGTTCATGATAACTTTCTCCAGAGGTTTTGAATTGTCTGGAATGTAAGTGCAACATTCCTGGACCTTCAAAGCCTTACAGACTCCGCCCTCTTTTGCTAGCAGAACGTCTAATGCAAGACGGTTCTGAAGCACCATGGCCCTTATCGATTGCATCTCTCCTTCCACCAGCATTAAGGATGTAGCAGTGCTGGCAGACAACCTGTCTACGACTGTGGCCAGTCTCCTAATCTTGACATCATTGAGGATCAGTCCTAAAATAGGAAATGCAGCACCAAATACATCTCCAACTAGTTCTGCATCCCCTACGTCTCTTCTTCCTCTTGCTGAGGTTTTGCCCTCTATGATCTCTAAGTCTTGTGCGTGGTATATTTTGGGAAAGACAATTGCCAAATAACATGATCCGTACCAGCTGTCGGGTAGTCTCACGTAGGCATTTCTTCCACAGACAAAATATACATTTGGAATCACTTGCATTCCCTTCAAAAAGTCTTTTGTGTAATACTCTAATCTAAAAGCATGTTCACAACTGACCTCCCCTACGAATACATTTTCGTAGTACGTTGTGCTCCTGTGAAGGCATAACTTCCCTCTCTGTCTTATCCAAAGCTATAGGACCACTACTACCCTTTCTTTTATGGTCCTTCTCCTCCTCGGTCCAATCTGTCTTCCACTGTCCTGATTTCTTCAGAATCTTTTGCCTTCTGTAACGATCATCCACTTGCCCTATAAACTTCTTCTCGACTTCTGACACTTTGCAAGTCAGATTATTTCTGCGGGCATGTGAAGTATCTAGAGTATCCCAAGGAATGAAGAACTTGGCCAATCTGTCTTCACTCTTATAATAGTCCCACTTATTCATTTGCTTATAATTGGGGACCTCAGGTAACACTGAATCATAATTAGAAAAATAGTACTCAAAACTATCTCTACCATAAAATATTTTAAGCAATAAGCTACATGTGATACCATAAGTCAATGGGAGATGATGATATCTAATGCCTTCATCTACAGACGCAGGCAGCTGCATACAGACATAGCAGTCCTTGACCTCCATGGCATCTACATACTCATATAATAATTTGGCATAAGCATTTGACCTATAGTCGCCTTGGGACTCATCCATGTGTAACCTACGTGCTTCTGCTGCTAATAACGCTTTCTCCTGTTCGGTTTCACCTTTCTTACCAGCAGCAGTGGGTTTTGGTGTCACTACAGATTTTGTCTCTGGTACTCCTGCCTCACTCTCGTGTCCCAATACATATGATACAGTAACTACTAAAGCTATAAGAAGTATCACTCCTACTATAAGTGTGCCTATTATACATTTGGCTCTGCGGTTCGGACTACCGGCTTCCATGTTCCTCAGACGGTATGATTCCTTTCTCTTTTTCAACACAAAGTTCCTTCTCATGAGTTCCTTTACAGTCTTTCTTATTTCTTCTTCAGTCTTTAGAACCACACAATCGGAAGCTGGCAATCTCCTTTTGCAAAAGTCTTTTCGAACTTTCTCTCAGACAACCCTAGCCCTTCTCCCTCCACTTAAAGGAAACCCCTAAGTTTTCTCTGCATACCTAGGCGCTAGGTTATCTTCTTACTTCTTGTTTATTTACAAAGTCTTTAAGCATCTACAATGAGGCTTGTGCCCGCGGCTTGGATAGCATAGTTCAATAGCTCCAAACGAAGAATGTGCTCTTCATGACTTGTTATCGTTGTTCCAAAGTCGGGGAATTGCAATTCAGTGAAAAACATGTGCTTTAACTTGCTCAGGTAGGGAGGGTTGGGGACTTTGAACGTTAGTGACCCTTCGGTTTCGACTCCAGGCACCAACAGCTGTACTTCTACTGTGATGATGGGTTCAACGTTGGCCACTGGCACCGCCCTTATTCTCCCTGTTGTCTGTTCCCAAGACATCTGTCGCCAGATATATCCACTCAGGAGTGGCGTATCTTCTGCTAGGCACACGTACTCGCCTTGACCTTCTAGGACCTGCTGCTTCTGCGCCCAGAGCACCTTCGTCCGGATCTGAGTCTTCGGATATTGGAGCAAGAGTCCTCTCTGGAGTTGACCTCAGGCTTGACCTTTTCCTCTGCGGCCAGCTAGCCTCTCTGCGCCTTGCCCCTCCGCTCCTGATCCTTCTGCCTCGCTCGGGCTCACTTTCAGCTTGTTCAGCGTCGGATTCGTACTCCCAGCTACTTCCTCCCTCTGTGGCGTCGTCGGTTTCACTGTTGTACTGACCGTCCTCAGCTTGGTCAGACACACTCCCAGCTTCTTCTTGCACCTCTACAGCTTGGCTGGCCCCCTCTGTGGCTTCTCTGTCCGCAGCTGGACGTACATCCGAGAGAGGAGCTGTTTCTTCCAGAGGTGCTGGAACTCTCCGTGTGTGAGACGCGTGGATCCAATTGGGCAGCCCTCCCACCTTCACAGCAGTGTTCGTTATTAGGATGATCTGGTAGGGCCCCCTCCACCGGGCATCTAGACAGCTTCTTCTGACGTGCTTTTTTATCAGCACCCAATCTCCTGGGCACAGGTCATGACACAAGTCCTGGCTCGACGGGACCTCGGCAGCCTGCACCTGAAGGGACACAGAATGAATGGCGTCAGACAGACCCTTACAATAGTCCAGGATCATATCATCTGTGATATTTAACAAGGCTGCAGTCGGTACTGATGGCAATCTCATTGCCCTCCCCATTAACACCTCGTGTGGCGATAGTCCTGTTCTTCTGTCTGGGGTACTACGGATGCTCATTAGAACTAGTGGCAAGGCATCAGGCCAACTTAGAGACGTTGATGAACACATTTTTGCAATTCGGGATTTGATGGTGCCGTTTATCTGCTCCACAATCCCCGAAGCTTCTGGTCGATAGCTACAATGCAATTTCTGGTCTATGTTCAGGGCTGCACAGATCATCTTCACAAGCTCGCTGTTGAAATGCGTTCCCCTATCTGATTCCAAAGAGGCCGGTACCCCGAAGCGCGGAATGAGCTCCCTAAGCAATAACTTGGCTACTGTGAGAGTGTCACACCTGCGTGTAGGGTATGCCTCGACCCATCTGGAAAATATGCAAACAACCACCAGCACGTATCGAAGGCGGTTGCACCTTGGCATTTCAATGAAATCAATCTGCACTCTATTGAATGGACCTCCAGACCTCCATATGTGACTCAATGCAACTGGTATTCTTTTCCCTATGTTTAGCTGCTGACAGGTCACACAACGCTGGCACACTGCTTCTGCTGCTACTCTGAACTTGGGGTTGTACCAAGTTTGTCTGAATACTCTCAGCATGGCGTCCCTCCCCAAGTGTACTGGACCATGAATCTGCCTGGCCATTGGGCTCACCAACTCATTTGGCAGCACTGCCCTTCCATCTGATGAAACCCAAAAGTCTGTGTCTCCCACCACACATCCTGCAGTTTCCCATGTTCTTTTCTCAAAATCTCTTGTACACATTTTAACTCGTCCCAAGTGTCTACAGTTTCCAATATCATAGCTAATTCAGTCCTCACATTGATTCCACCCACTTCCACCTCCGTAAAAGAGTACCCTTGTCCAGCGCAGTACCGCGCGACTTCGTCGGCATATCTATTGCCTTGTGACACGAAGTTCATGTTTCTTGTGTGGGCAGTACATTTTACGACGGCAATAGCTGCCGGACATTGCAAGGCTTCCAACAACAGACGTACGAACTCTCCATTTCGAATAGGGGAACCTGACGAGGTCATGTAACCCCTTTGAGACCATAATTGCCCATAATCATGAACTACCCCGAAACCATATTGGCTATCGGTGTATATGGTGACCCGAATTTGGCTGCTTGCCAGGCAGGCACGCGTCAACGCAATGATTTCAGCTACCTGAGCGGAGTGTACTCCTTCCAGGCATGCGGCTTCCACAACTCCCGTAATTGTACAAACAGCATAAGCTGCTCTCAACTGCCCAACATCGTCTCTTACACATGAGCCATCAACAAAGAAAACTTCATCAGGGTCAGTCAGTGGCTCATCCACGATGTCGGGTCTCGGTTTGGTGCATAGTTCAGTCACATCGAGGCAATCGTGGTCTGTACATTCGTCGTCATCAATGTCACTTGGGAGTGGCATCAATGTAACAGGGTTCAAAACCGAGCATCTCTTGAGGGTCACGTTCTCTGCAGCAAGAATGACTTGCTCATAGCGCGTGAGCCTGCTATTTGTCAGATGCTGTGTTTTGGTCCTGGTCATCAACAGTTCAACAGAATGTGGCACATACACCTCTAACTGGTGTCCCATAACTATATTCTCACAACGCTCCATGCTGACACCCGTTGCAGCAACGGATTTGAGACATCCGGGCAACGCTGCGGCTACTGGGTCTAAGGTAGCCGAAAAGTAGGCAACTGGTCTACCGGCATTCCTATGGATTTGGACCAGGACTGACAAGGCACAACCCTCTCTTTCACAACAGTAAAGCAAGAATGGTTTGTCGTAATCAGGCATTCCCAGAGCAGGAGCACAACACAGGTCCTCTCTCAGCTGCAGAAATGCCATGAAACAATCTTTGTCCCATGGTACCGGATCACTCACCTCCTTGTGCGTCAGTTTTTGCAAGGGTTTTGCTTTCAGTGAAAAGTTCGCTATCCACTGTCGGCAATAACCCACCATCCCTAGGAACATCCTGACCTCTCTCTGTGTTTTGGGTGCATTCATTTTTATGATCGCCTCTATCCTGTCTGGGGACACCTTCCGCTTTCCTTTTTGCAATCCTGTGCCCCAAATACTGCACTTCTGTCAGGCAGTACTGCAATTTGCTCGGAGACACCTTGTGTCCGTTTACTGGTAGGTGATTTAGCAATGCGATGGAGTCCTCCCTGCAAGCTTCTTCAGTTTCTGACGCGACAAGTAGGTTGTCTATGTACTGGACCAGAACCGAATTCTGGGGCAGTACTAGACTTTCAAGATTTTTCTTCAAAAGCTGGTTAAAGATCGATGGGCTCTCTGTATACTCCTGTGGGATACGACACCATGTTAATACGCGACCTTCCAGCTTAAAAGCGAAAAGGAAATGGCTGTCCTCGTCCAAAGGGATCGAAAAGAAAGCCTGGCAAAGGTCTATCACGGTGAACCATTCGGCTTGGAACGGTATCTGAAACAATATCACTGATGGATTCGGTACCACTGGACAACATGAGACAACTATGTTGTTGATTTTTCGAAGGTCCTGCACTGTTCTGAATTTCCCACTTGGTTTCTGCAAACCCATAATCGGGGAGTTACATGGACTACCCACGATTTCCTTCAGTATTCCCTGCTTAATCATGGACTCGATCACGGGTTTTATACCTGCAATCGTTTCTGGTGTCAATTTGTATTGGGGTGTTCTCGGAAACTCAGCATTTGGTTTCACTATTATTTTCACTGGGTCCACTCCTTTGACTAGTCCAATCTCTTCCCCAGTGAAATCCCATACTTCTGGTACCACGGTCTCCCTCAGATCCCAGGGGAGCTCATCCACTGTCAGAGTGGGGTACAGCTCCACGCACGTTCTTGAGTTTGCAACCTTAAAGTCAGCGTCGTCATCATTAGTCAGTACCTCCACTCCCTGCGGTGTACAGTATATTGTACAATTTAACTTGCACAATAGATCTCTTCCTAACAGACATACAGGACTAGAATCACAAACCACAAACTGATGCTCATCACTGTATTTCCCTATTTTCACTAGCACTGGTTCTGTCAGTGGGCTTGTTATTCTCCTGTTTACGACCCCCACCACTTGAATCGTCTCTCCGGACATTGGCAGGCCTGGAACTACGGCTGATCTTATCGTGGATCGAGTGGCCCCTGTGTCTACTAAGAAAGTCGTGGGGCACCCTGCCACTTCGGCCTCAACGTATGGTCCCCTTTGATCTACTTCTAAGACGGCCCCGAGGGTACAGTCTTCTCTCTCCACTCTCTGTCCGGTTAGGGGATCAACGTAGTAACACTCTTCTCCTCCTACGAAAAGAGGCATCTGTCTATAGGTCCTTCCCCCCTGTCGCTATTCGGGGTGGCTGAGGGAACTGGGCTCGTGGTGCGGGGGTCCCCCCTTTGACCACCTTTCCTTGGTATGCTGTTGCCCCTCTTCCTGGAGTCTCTTGAACCTCTTCCTCCTCTATTCCTTGCTCTCAAATTTCAACGTTGTAGGGACACTCGCGCTTCCAATGTCCCACCTCGTTACATTGATGGCACCTGGTCGTCTTTTTCAATGCCGCAATGTCTACCCTTGGTCTAAAATTGGAGTTCTCCTCGTTGCCCTTGTTCTGGTTATTCTGACTCCTGCCCACGGTCCCTGTTCCCTGTTGCTGTTGTCCACCTTTACCAGCTGACTGCATATGTACCACCATCAGCTTCTCTTTTAGCTTTTTGGCTTTTGAATCTATCTCATCGCTGCAGTACCTGGCGTACCTCAGAATCTCGTCCAAAGGTTTGTTTTGCCAACAAATCAAGTGTTGCTGAATCATTAAACAAATATCCGGTCTTAAGCCCAAAACGAATTTAGACACAAACTGCCCTATGTCTTTAGGATCCATTACGTCCAACCCGCTATATTGTTTAAACGCCTTCAGCAACCTTTCATAATATTCATGAACTGTCTCCTTGGGCTCCTGTCTAGTTCGATCTATTTTGACCCAATCTATGTCTTGCATTGGCACCTTATCCTTCAGCCAAGTCATCACTCTCTCATATTTTGCCATTACTGTCTCGGACGGCCCATTAGTCTGTGCATCTCTCTCTGGTTCTGATGTGGGCCATTCAGCACTGACTTTACATGCTGACCACAAGTCCCCTGGTACTACAATGTCAAACAGAGTGTTCAGGTCAATCCAGAGTACTTTTGAGATTTTTACGAACCTCTCTACCTGCTTATACCACTCCACTGGATTCTCCCTCAATTTAGGAAAGGAATTGGTAAAGGCAGCTAAGTCCCCCCTACTCCAGGGCACATGCACGTAGCTCCCGTTTGCAACCTCACGCAAAGGGTATGCCTCTATCTTCTGCAGTCCCCCCTCTGGGGACATCCCAAGCATGCTCCTCCTGACGGTCCCTTTCTTGGACCATCTTTCTTCCCATTTATCCAGTGCTCTCCATGTCCTTATTCCAATGATCAGTTCCCTTATGTGTATTTTTAGTCCGATTGTCCTTCTCTCATCTAGGTCCTGATCTGAATAATTTAGCCTGTGGTTACCCTGTAATGCTTTGGTCCTTGACAAGTCTACCATGTATTTTCCGGCCAGTTCGACTAGTTTCTCATGTGCTGCTCTCGCTTTCCTAGTGCCATCCTTTGCCACGAACAGTATTTCATCCTGTTCATACATTTCCATTCTCTCCAAAGGCAAAGTACCATCTACCATGTCGTCCAGATCTGCTCTTAAACTGGCGACATCAAGTCTCTTTGCTTTTATCTCGGCTCGCAATATGTCTTTCCTAGGGGGTTCATTGCTCTCCCTCCCATCCCAGCTCCGAGTCCTACGCCTAGGATCAGGGGCATTAAGGAGGGTCCTCCCTTGTTCCCATCTTTCTAAGTCCCATGCTCGGCCATCTTCCCTTGGAGGGTGGTGAAACACTGCCCTGTTTCCCCCACTTTCGTTCTGTCCCTCCTGCCTGTTCTCCTTGGCCCCATGATAGGACTCTCTGCTGTTCTCCACTCTGTCGCTATTCCCTCTTTGTCTAGTGTCACTCAATATCCTGTAGGCTCCTTCTCGGCTCCCCATGTCCCCCGGATTCCGTTCATGTCCGTGATCACAGGGGTCATGGCGGGACCTCTCGCTACTCTCATTTTGTCCGCTATTGCCAGACGTATGGGGTGTACACTTAAAGCTGTCCCTGTACTCCTGCGTTCTCCTATCCCCTTCACAGTGAATGGGGCGGGACACCCCTCCACACTCCGGGCTCCTGTTCTCCAATACTGGTCTACCTCCATTTCTGGTGCGACAAGTATCTTCTCTATTTTCCTGACTCCTCTCGTCCCACTCCCGACTGCTTTCGCCAGCCCCGCAGTGAGTCCGGATCTTGCTATCTTGGCTTTCCCTTTCAGCTTCCGCTGCTATCAGGCTCTTGTGAGCCTCTACTGTCGCATCCCATTCCTCCAGGTACTCTCTTAACTCTTGGAAGGATTTCGGCCCTGATCCCCTCAGATCCATTGGCCACCTTGGGCCCCCCTGATCTCTTGTGGGATCTACTGCTGTGTGTACTGGGGTACTCCAATCTCTTGGTCCTGGCAGCTGGCTGGGGGAATTGATTGTATCGTCCCTCCTCCCCACTCCTGCTCTCTCCTTGTCCAATCGTACCTGTTCCTCCCCTCTGGCTCTTTCCGGGTCATAAATCGATACTATAGGACCTATAGTAACAGGTACTTGCAGGGCGTCTGGTAGTGAATAGGATGTGGCACGCTCCGTTTCCGGCGCCTTTTGTACCACAAACCTTCCGACTACCCTCTGCACCGGACTAGGTTGAGGCAATGCTTTACTTGCAGTGGGATCCCAATCCGTGCTAGGAAGCGGTCTATACTCCCCTATGTCAGCCCCTCCTTCCCTGCTGGGCTTGGCATTTTCTGTCTCTCTGTTGTACGGGGGTGGCCTATCTGTTAGCAACCTATTTATCACGCTGTCCTCTGACTCGCTCTCATCATCTTCCTCGAATGGGCTCTTATTTTCCGTCACCTCTATCACTGGGTACAGTTTGTTTACTTCAAGGTTATGGACTCTCTATCTTTTAGCATCCGCATCCCATTTGGCATCCTGTACTGCTCTTACCGATCTTTTCACCCTTTCTTGGCGCCTATTCTGGTTTCTATTGTGCGCCGCCCTGATCCATGCATTGAGGGCTTCAAACTGGGTCGGTCTAGGCAGAGGTCTCATTGCGGTCATAACTGCTTTTAATCGATGTAATACCTCTAATCTAAACGTCCCGTACTTTGGAAACGTCAGTTCCTCATTCCCTTCCGTAATCTTACACCAATTCGAAATCCACAATATAGTGTGCAACCCAACATTCGTTGCCATATACTCTGCCGGCGTACCCTCCGGCGGGGCTTCTTCCCCATCATAAGATCTCCGCCTCTCTCTCTTAAACGCCGCTCTTAACCATTTAAAACATTTCATGATTAAGCGCACAATTTCCTGCTTCGCTATTCTGTTTACTTCCTGGTGACAATCCACCAATCCTAGCGCGGCTTTGCTAGCTGGGCCTATCACAGCGCGGTCTCACCCGTACCGGCCAATCCCAGCGTGGCACTTGCTGACGTCACTTGTCTTACGGCGCAGTCTCACCCTTGCCGGCCAATCCCAGCGCGGCACTTCCTGACGTCACTCGTCTCCCTTCTGCAGCAGTTCCCCTCCTTTCTCAGCTCGTCTCCCGGTCACGCATGCGTCCCATTCATACACCGAAAGGTGACTACTTCCGACCAAGCGATCACTTTTCTTGACTGTACGTCCACAGTCGATCTGTAATTGTCACCACAACTGACGAAATGCCTTTCCAGGCAATCGTCTCTCTGATAGGTTGCTTACACACAGTAACTTCTGACCAGCGTCCGTTACTCACACGCTCACTCTTACGTTCCCCCTATCACGGTCCTGCGGGCGATCAATGGTACCTCATGACCCCCTTCACACTTGGTTGACAATTACTTTGGATGTCCGATACACCCGAACCACTTAAGCTCTCTTCTGAACTTAAGATTTGCACCGGTTGCGCGCGCTCACAACCTGTTCCACAGTCACTCTACAGGCATTCAACTCCGCCAAACATTACAACATGGAAGCAACACAAAAACACCGCAATCTAACACGCATGACCCTTTATACTCACTTTCGACCGTTTCTGCTGCGTTTCTTTCTCCCGCCGTCAGCACCCTCTTCGGCGGGCGGTTCTTCCGATCATCTATCACTAGGGGCCTTGGGGTAATCTAACCTGGCCTAGATCACCTTCCTCGAGAAGGCAACCATCCTCTATAGCTACCAACTGGGAGGGTGGGGTTTCTGATCTCTATCTTATCACTCTAGATCTAAACCCCGTTCTGGTCGACTGAATCTTTATTGCCTGTCATTGAGGAAAGAAAGTGCATCAATACCAGGTTAGTTTAATCAATAATGGGCTCGACTCTGAAAAACCACAGACTGCTTCTAAGTTTTAAAGGTTTATTACAGAGTCATTGATAACTGCAAGTACAGGCATCTCAGAATGAGATTCAAAAGATACAGAGGCACTATTACAAACATGTGTTCTCTGAAAGCTCTTAAGCGAGCAAAGAACACTACTAAAATTAGTTCTAGAATCAACAGGGCTGCAAGCATAGACACGAATTGCGATCGATCCGTCATTTAAAAAGGAGGAAAGGAATCAGGTTAGGCTGTCCCTACCCTGTACTAGATGGTATCCCTACTTAACAAGGTCCCAACCTATCAAAGGTGTCAGCTGTGAATGTCTTCCTGAGAAGATCGCTCACTCTTAGTCTCTAGGTGAAACCCTATGATCTCCAGTCATGACCCCTCTCTGCCTACCCATCCGCTCTCTGAAGGGTCCTCAGGCATCTGCTCTAACTCCACCCAGGGGTGCTGACCCTAATACAAAACACAGTTTACAGCTGAAACGCCCCTCACGAGACGCCCCTCATGTGGTGTCGATTCTGGCTTTTTCCATGATGATCTTCCTCTGGGCCTTGTGTTCAGCGTTGACCTTGCTTCTCAGGCTCTTCTCCGGCCCGCTGATACCCCCTAAACATTCCTGAATCCTCCTCCATGTCTGCACCAGTCTACTCGAACAGAGCTCTATTCATTCAACTTTTAATCTAAACCCCCTCGCACCTGCAGACAGACATCCGCAGCTTGAATCCCATTCTCATAGACTTTTTAACAGAAGTTTGCAACTTATTTCTCAATACAACTCGACATGTGTCAACACGTGCAGCTAAGAAACCACATTTCTCTTTTCAGGCCTACAACCCTTTTCTCAGAGGTTAACTGAAATAACATGTTTAGCATCTTATGCTTGAATAATAAGAAAACACTTCTATGGCATATAAATCTAACGAGTAAACAAAATCACTATCATTATTGCAATCCATGTTGATGTATGAATATTCATTTCTAAACCCTTCTGCCCTGGCCATAAGGCCTGCTCCTTTCAATGCCTTGCAGCATAACATTCCTCCATTAGCAGCTACATAACATGGATCATGATTAATCACGTCTAATAAGAATACATTTTCCACACGTTTCTGTATCAGTCCCACTTCTATATGAATTTCTATGTTAACTACACACGTCTAAGTATAGGTGAATATATATCTTCAACGCTTACAGGCACTTCCATTATAATCGTGCGACTAACATGTGCTTACAGTGCACTCGTGCATTTTTGTTCAGTTTGCGCTCTATCAGGGGGAAGAGGAAGCTGGATTATGAGAGGATGGCCCACCTTCAATGTATTCATTACTGGTAGGAGATGATGCCAGGTGCTGTCCTTTGTGCCAATTGGAGTCTGGATACTTCAAAAGAGTTATGTTTAAAACTGTGATTTGTGCATACAAATTATGAAAGGCAGTCCGGAAGAAACTTGGGTTAGGTCATTTGAACTGCTCACCCCTATTAACAACAATACCCAGCTCCCTGATATTTTAAGGATGGTCATGTCAGGCGTTGGAAAGAGCTTTGAGGTTAAAACTGGGAAATTTTGTGGGCAAGGCAGGCATTTGTTCATTTGAAGAGATAAAAAAGCAAGTTTGGTTTGGAGCATGGGTTTTTTTTTTAATGCCTGCAGAAAAGAGATTTCTTGAGAAAAAATGCGTGGCCTAAGCGGGTTTTCAAGAGTTGATGTGATTGACTTGCTTCTCTAATCAAAACCCTTGTTTCGTATACTTAATAGGATGCTGAATGTCAGAATTGGGGGTGATTTAGCTAAGCACACTACAAGGTGAGAAGAACTTCTACAAGTGGGTACAGGGGAATGTGAGGATTCTTTGTATCTTGCACAATCCACTTTTGTGGCAGTTAACTTACAGATGAAGCACTTTAAAACATGGTTCAATTTTTATATTGCTCCAGGCGAAAATAGCGAAATGTGGCGGGGTCGATGGAAAACATTGTCCTTGATGCGGCAGCTAAGCGGTGGACTTCATTCATATGTTTGCAACTTAAAAGGGATGTCAGAAGAATGCTAGAGACACAGCTGGGGCTTTCTGGTAACAATTACTCCCCAGCTTATTATGCTAGTGGTAGGCGAAGACACAACCCCAAGCCATGCCCGGGCCTTTATGTTCATAGCCCTGATGGTATTAAGTCTCTGTCTGGCCACAGGATGGTTAGATCCGGTTCCGCCCACTAGTCAACATTGGATGGTATGACTCTTAGCCATATACCTTTTGGAATCAGCAGTGCATGTTCGGAAGGACAGGGCTGAAATTCTGGGCACCTTCGGGGGCCTAGACTAGAGACATGGAGGGTGGGGCCTTGGATGGGGAAGGGACTTGGCAGGGGGGGGGGGGCACGAGGTGGTCTAGAGAGAGTGGGACAGCCTAGGCCGTTACCTGCATGGGGAGGATTGCATGATGAATTTGCATAGATGATTTTTCTTATTTTTTGTATGTAGGAAGATTTCTGCGATTGGTTGTTTTTGGTCCCTGTAACCTTCCTAATGAATTGAATTGATTGTTCTCTGCTTGGAACAGGTTTGGAGAGGGGCTTGGGAGTCTGGGATTGTAAGATAAAATTTGCAGTATTTTTATTTTAAAAAGCATATTTTTTTTGCTTGGTGAAGAGGGTGGTCTGAGGTGACTGAGCCTGCGCTTGGCACAAAGGGCCCCACCATTCTCACTCATGGTCCTGCTCCTATTTTTCCATGGGGGATAGTTTTACACTTCCGTAGGCCTAAAAAAACATACATGCTCGATTGTACAGCAGACCTTTCTGAAGATTTTTGGGGCATCTTAGAGTTTACATTGAAAATGAATCAACAGCATGGCGCAGAATAAACAGATTTTCCTCTCGCTATTTCAGCCGAACTGTAAATGTAATAATAGCAGGCATGCTGATTAACAATCCTAGTCAAGCTGAGATTGTGTCATAATGTATTCAGGCAGAAATACAACCCAGAGGATACTGAGTCATAAATTTACAAAACTGTCACGGAACGTAGCCTAGCACCCAAAGTTGTTGCACAGCCTTGTGTTACAGTGAGAGTGCAGGAAAGGTCTATATCTACTGAGATATGACACTCCTCCTCTCTTCCCTAGCACCGGTGCACAATCAAGCAGCCGTGCGCCACGCCCACACCTTTGCACCATAGTGCAAAGATGTCTGGATGAGTCTAGCATAGATTTTGAATTGCAAGGGTACCCTTCCAGTGCAAATACTATGCTTAGATTGTAAATTGATACTTGTATAGTGCACTACTCACCCGCAAGGGTCTCAAGGCGCTTGTACGAATACCACTGTGGAACCTATCCTGGCTTTCCCTGTGAGGCGTCCACTCCTGGGCACCCCCAGGGTGAAGGCCAGGCATCCTAAGCATTGTGGGGGCCGTTGTGGAGATTAAGAAAGCTATTGCCCAGAGTTGCAGAGTGGGACTCCATGATTAGAATAGGCACAGAGGCGAGAATTATCAGGTCCGTGGAATTTTGAGCCCAAGACCCGCCGAGGCGGGGAATTGAACTGGTCCCGGGCTAGACCTCTGCATCAGGGTCTGCCGCTCTAACCATTGAGCCACACTTCTCCATTTGCTTTTCCCAATTTGGATGTGCGCTGTACAGTGAAGCACACATACAAAGTGGAAAAAGTTTGGAAAATTAAATGCATTTCTCCTTTTTAACACGTGCTGTTAAGTAGCATATATATTTGGTGCAAAACCCTGTCTACTATTGTTAGTAAATATGGTTTTGCATCAAAAACCATGAGTGGTTGCATGGGAACATCCATGTACAACTCATGGAACTCCTCCATAACACAGAGTAAGGCAAAGCAGAACTTCATGCTGGTTTGTGTTGCTTATTATTACAAAGCAAACCTAAATACCTATTTGCACTGATTTCTAATTCCTGAAAAGGATTTTTAATCTGGTTTATGGTACAAAAGTAAAGCTAACCTGAGGCAAAGCCTTTATAAATCTAGCCCTGAGTTTTCTATTTCATCTGTGTATAATCACAACAACACCTCTTCCTTGATACTGCTTTGATAAATATATACTGCCGATGTAGTTTAATACTGCCTGTAGAATGCATATAATTCTAACATAGATAAAGTAATTCACAGGCAACTTTTTTGTTGCAACAAGTTGAAATATGAAGTATTTTTTGTTCAATATTCTGATTACTAATTTAACCCCTCCCATGCTCATGATGGAGCCGCTCCATCATGAGCATCGGCTGAGCTGTGCTCATGACGGAGCAGCTCCGTCATGGCCCTGCCGCCGCGCCTGCGCGGCGCTGATTACGCGCCTGAGCGTCGCGTTCTATTGAGCGGGTGGGGCCATAACGGAACCGCTCCGTCATGAGCATAGCTAAACCGCGGCTCGTGACAGAGCGGCTCCGTCACAAGCATGCAAGCGCCGCTCGGCCCCCCCGCCCCCCAGCGCTGCGGCGGAATTCCCGCCGCAGCGAAGGGGTTAAGAAAAGTTAGTTCTTCAAAACATAGCTGAAGAGTTTGTTATGTTGGTATAACTTTAAGGTTTCACGTTCGGTAGTTGCTGGTGGTGGGAACCAGTGCTCATTTTTGAGGACTGGGACTTATTTTTCATCATCAGATTTTGGCCCATGATTTAATAGATGAGGAGGTACTCAAGATCGTCCTGACACAAGAGGAGATAATGGGTGCCTCGCAAAGTTTACCATCTAGCAAGGCTGCTTGTCCAGGCCAGATCCCTTTAGAGTTTTACAAAACTTTTGCAGATATAACAGGACCTGATCTGACTGAGGTTATTCGGCAAGTCCAAAGGGGTGGATCTGCTCTGGAGTACATTGTCATTAAAAAAAAAAAAAAAAACGTCGAGGGAGCATGGCTCATACCGGCCAATCACTCTTTTAAACAGTGGTGTTAAAATGTTTTCAAAAGTGCTATGGCAACAAGGTTAAATCGTATTATGAGGAAAACAATCCATCCTTGTCAACACAGGTTTATAATTGGTCGGGGAACAACGCAGCATGTCCGCCGAGTAATAACGCTTTTTGATGTAACAGAAATCTCAGGGGAACCTATGGCCGCTTTGCTTCTGGATGCTGAGAAGGCATTCGACAGGGTCTCCTGGGATTTCTGTGGGAGACTTTGAAATGGTTTGGTTTAGGGGACAGATTTATCAAAGCCATCCAGGTGTTGTACTGAGCAGCTACAGCTCGCCTAAGGCTAAATGGTGGCTATAAGGCATCTTTTTTTATTGAGCGCGGAACAAGACAGGGTTGCCCATGCTCACCCTTGCTATTTGCTGTATATATAGATCCCCTAATACGACTATTGGAGACCAACAGCGGAATTAGGCCTATTGTGCGTCAGGGCCTGGAATCTAAAGTATTGCCTATGCGGACAATGTTGCCATAGTCACGGCAAATTCTTCTGCTGCGCTCATGGTGGTGGAGGTGGTAGCACAGGATTTTGGCAGAGTCTCAGGGTATGCACTAAATAATGCTAAAAGTCAAATCATTAAGAATAGGCATGCTATTATGGCTGACCCTCGAGTAACTGAGTCTGCAGTGTATTTATGTCGTAATTTGACAATGGCCGGGTTAGCGCTTAGCTTTGCTACACGTTATTCCCCTTAACTTGGCCATATTAGAAAACACCATTTTGTATGTTACGGTGGCCATTTTAGGGAATGAGCGGCCTCGTGGTCAGCATGCCCTTTAGTCCGTTGTCCGTACCATTGACCACTCGACTTTGCCCAGCAACAGGCTATTTTTAGCAACGGTCAAGCCCGTACATGCGCAGTCCCAACTGACCAGTCACCCCTCAGGAATGTTCTGCCAAACTGACCAGTGGAGTTGTAACCCCGCCCATGAGTTGGCTGTGCTCCAAAAATGACCATATATGTACATAAAGCTCTGTAACCATGTACCGCCTATTTTTTATTACCTGTTTAATGTATAAAAGGAGGACTCACACCAACGTTCGGTGTGATACTTCTTGCATTGCCGAAGGGTGCTGTAGGAATGTACCACCACCCCATGGGGTCTTAATAAACTTGTCCTTTGTACTTTTCAGTTTCCGTGCCAACAGTTCTTTCGGTGTACGTGGGTTATCTACGGAGCATGTAGGCCTTGGGAACCCGATACCACAAATTGGCGACCACGAAGGGACTCATCGGTGACTCGGATGCCCGAAGGAGAGGTCGTGACGAAGTATCGGAAACTCGCCATGGACGCGTACGCTGCCACCGAGTGACACGAGTCTTGGCACCCACAGTGTTTCCTTCCTTTCCTTCTGATCTGACCTTCCAGGTGGCGCCGGTCTCCGACTGAGTTCCTGATCGTCTGCGTTGCTGGATAGTGCCGTTTGGCTGATTCGATTAAAGACCTTGGCAGTTGGAACCTGGCTATATGAAATTGGGTAAGATTTGTGATCAGTAAGGTAGTCTACGGGCGCTTACTGAAGTTCTACGATTTGTGATCGGTAAGGTAGTCTACGGACGCTTACTGAAGTTCTATGATTGTGTCTATGATTTGAGTTAGCTAACATTTTGACTTTGTGAACTTTGAACCTATATGTGTAGTGCACTTCACATAGGCAGGCATGTAGAGATGTTTCTCTAATTTTGTTTTGTACTCTGAGCGGCACATTTGTGTGAAGTACTGTAAGTGCCATTTATCTGGTATCACGCTTTCGTGATACTTTTTGAACATGCCTGTTTTAAGCACACTCCGAGGGATGTGCTGTCTTGGAAATGGTACCACAATTAGGTTAGCGGAATCACAGCCGGCTCCTCCAGAAGGAACTCCCAATCGTGAGATGTATGTGAAATTTGGCCTTCCCCCTATACTGTACAGTAAATTATGGCATAAGTATACCAGAACCGATCCCGAGTTGCAATGGCCACTACATGGGTCGTTCGATTTGCGAAAGGTTCAGTTTGTGGAGCAATGTTTGTTTCAGCGCAGGTCTAGACAAGATATGTTTGATTGTGTGCGAATGTGGGAGAAAGCGGTGCGTGAGCGTATGAAGCGTGAGGTTGCCTTGGCGGACAAAGAGCAGCGCAAGGCTGCTCGGGATAAGGCTTTACAGCTTGAGGAAAAGGAGGCCCAGGAGAAGAAAGAGAGGGAGGCACGGGAACGTAATTTGCAAACGACTGGTCAATTTCCTATTCGTCGTCCGCTTTATCCTGTCCTTACTAATGAAATTGATGATTTTTCATTACTAGATCGCTCCCCGCCTCCGTATGTCCACCCTACGGCTCCGTCCGAGGATTCCTATGACGAAGGACAGGATAAGTCGGGAAAGGGGGATAAGTCCAGTGTCAGGTTATCTGCGGAGAAAGCCGCGGACTTGCGTAGTTGGGCCCGTAAATTGAATTTAAATTATGTAACCGTGTCTGACGTTGTTACCGAGAGGGGTAAATGGACAGAATGAGAATTGATGTGTTTTTTGACTACTCTGGCTGATGAAGTTGTTACTACATTTCGTAAATATTCAGAGACTTTAGAACCTAAGGCTGTGTCGGTTCATCGTGAGAATTTGGATAAAGGTTTATTTGTCCTTGCAGATGTCGATACCTTTTTCAAGCAACTGGTCCAGCTGCGGGATGAGACGTCCAAGCTACGGGAAGAGCAGAAAAAGAATAAGGAGTCCGTGCCGGGGTCCGCTGAGCAGTCAAAGGAGTGTTCTCTTCGGGGTTCAGATAAGAGTTCTAAAGTGCATGTTATGCCTATGCGTGAAGCTGCGCCTTTGTATGTTCCCCCTAAGGGGGATGGCACAGATGAGGATAAAACGTCGTAGGATGCGAAGGGGTACTTTATATATAATTGGGTATATACGCCTTGGAATAGAGCAGATGTTATGGCATAAAAAAATTCTTTGCCTGATCTTCGGAAAAATCCAGCTGCATTCTATGAAGGGGTGGGGGGGCCATTTCCTCTTGTGTTATGACTCTTGTTGATATTGATCTCTTCTTTGGGTTAATTCTTCCGCCTGATATGTGGAGGTTGATTCGTAAAACTAATGACCAAACGACTCTTGGGGCAACTTGGAGGGATTTAGAAAAGGCTGACTTAGAAAGGGAACCTGCATGTAAACCGTGTGCTTTGATTTTAGATCTCCCGACGGCTATTTTGACTAAATTAAAAATGCTTGTTCCTTCTAAAAAGATCGATTGGACTATGTTAGCTTCATGTAAACAAAAGTTAGATGAATCGGTATCAGATTTCTTTACACGGTTCGAAGAAGCGTTTCATGATTACAGTGGTCAATCATTAACAGATGATACGGGTAGGCATTTGTTTGTCGACAAGTATGTGGCTAATCTCCTACCGGAGATTGCGAAACGATTGAAAACGAGTGAAAGTTCCTGGACCACGGCGACCCCTGCGTCTTTGTTAACTATGGCTCAGTATTATGAGCGGCAGGAATTGGAGGCTAAAGAAAGTGTTGATAAGAAAGCGAAGGAATTGAAAATGAAGGTGATGTTGGCACAGGTTCGTGGATCACAATCTAGAGGGAATGATAGAGGCAGGCGAGGAGGGGGTACTGCGTCGTACCGGCATACGGATATAGCGGAGGACCAATGTGCCTATTGTAAGGAGTTTGGGCATTGGGCTGATGATTGTCCGGTACTTCATGAGCAACGTAGTCAGCGTGGTCGAGGAGGTGGAAGGTCAAGGAATAGTTATTCGGGGGCGAGAGGTGGCGGAGGTGATCGTGGTAGGTTTGAAGAGAGGGGCCGTGGCCAGGATGAACGTAATACATTTGATAGACGGAACCAGTATCAGAGGGTGAGAATGTGGAGCATCAGGATTATGTGCATGCATAGGATTGCGTAGGATGGGGTGTGGAATCGGTTGAAGTGCCAGTAGATCAAAGAGGTCCATATGTATCAGCGGACATTTTGGGTTCTACTGATCAGTTTTTAGTTGACACAGGAGCTACTCGTAGTGCTCTATCTAAAAACTTGGTTCCAAGGGCTCCCCTGTCTGGCGATACGATCACATGTATAGGGTTTGATGGCACACCCTCTCCTAGCCCATTATCACAGCCTCTTGCATTTTGCATTGCTAAATTTTTCAGTTTTTCCCCGTTTTTGTTGTCACCTCACACTCCTGATAACATAATGGGTATTGATTTGCTTAAATATTTTCGAGCCACGATACGTTGCGCTCCTGAAGGAGTGCGGGTTATTTTGAATGACAACTACCCAGACTCACACAGATTTTTTACAATTAAAGACATTGAAGCATTAGCCTCTCTCCCTCACAGGTTATGGGCGACATCGGATACGGATGTGGGACAGATGCTTATTCCACCCATTCAGATTACTGTCAAGGAGGGAGTCTCCTTGCCACGTGTCCCGCAATATAAGATCTCTAAGGAAGGTGAAATTGCTCTGACGCACATTGTTCAGGATTTGATTATTGCAGGAGTAGTGGAGGAAGTTCCTTACAATGTCTGTAACAGCCCTATTCTTCCGATCCTTAAGAAAGATACTGACGACAAAGTCTATCGATTTATTATTGATTTGAGAGAAATTAATAAAATTGTCATTCCCCAATATCCGGTGGTGTCCGACATCACGACATTGCTCACATTGGTTCCGCCGATGGCGACGACATTTAGTGTCGTCGACCTGAAAAATGCGTTCTTTTCCATCCCCATCCATCCTGATAGCAGATATTTATTTGGCTTTACGTTAAATAATAAATCGTATAGATTTTGTCGTGTTCCTCAAGGTTACACTGAGAGTCTTAGTATCTACAGCCAGTCTTTAAAAAGACAGCTTGATTCTTTTCAATTGCAATCTGGAGTAGCCCTTATTCAATATGTTGACGACCTTTTGTTGGCTGCAGACACTTATGCACAATGTGAAGAGAGTACGCTTGCCTTGCTTTCCTTTTTAGCTCAGAACAACCATAAAGTGTCTAAGAAAAAGCTGCAATACTGTAGACCCAAGGTGACCTACCTCGGTCATCTTTTGTCTAAGGAGGGGCGTGCATTAACATTAGATCGAATTCAGGCAATTCTAGATACTCCAGTCCCCCGCACTCAGAGAGATGTACGTGCCTTCATAGGACTAACATTCTTTTGTAGACAGTGGATAATGGGGTTTTCACACATTATCAAACCTTTGTTAGCGTTACTGTCCAAAACGACACCAATGCCCCTTGAATGGACGGATGAATGTCAAAATGCTTTCGAACAATTGAGACAGGCCCTTTGCTCTGCACCCGTGTTAGGTACACCAGACTATTCAAAGATTTTCACATTGTACGTGCACGAGAAAGATGGGTGTGCGTTATCAGTGTTAGTGCAGGCACACGGGGATAAGCAGAGGCCATGTGCGTACTTCTCAGCGGTTCTTGACACTGTAGCACAAGGGTTACCTGGGTGTTTTTGAGCAGTTGCAGCAACAGCGGTAGCTATACGGCAGAGTGAGGGAATAGTATTATCGCACAAATTGTTGGTGCTAGTTCCCCATGCAGTAGATGCCCTGTTAAATCAAACAAAGACTCAATATCTTACCAGTGCACGTTTAACAGGATATGAGCTCACACTTTTGGCGCCACATATCCCACTGAAAAGATGTGCTACCCTGAACCCTGCCACTTTATTGCCCTATCCGGTTGAGGAGGGTCAGGAAGAAAAACATCATGATTGTGTTTTCCTGACCGAGGAACAGACAAAGGGTCGTGTCGACTTACAGGATATGCCACTTCCAGATGTGGATGGGGAACTGTGGGTTGATGGATCGTGTTTGAGGCTGCCAGATGGCACGACTTCTGCAGCATATGCGATCACGACACTTAAGACGGTGGTAGAAACAGCACGAATACCACAGAAATCGGCTCAGGCAGCAGAGCTGATAGCTTTAACAAGAGCCTGCGAATTGAGTGCTGGCCTATGTGTGAACATCTACACAGACAGCCGGTACGCCTTCGGAGTAGCGCATGACTTTGGCTTACTCTGGAGAGAACGTGGGTTTTTGACTTCTCATGGAGTACACATTATGCACGGAGAGTTAGTGCGTGATCTCCTAAACGCGTTGCTTTGTCCAAAGAAGGTGGCGATAATTAAATGCAGTGCACATAAAAAGGTCACTGACAAAGTGGGACAAGGCAATGCTTTTGCAGACAGTATAGCAAGACAAACAGCTATGTCACGAAATGACTCCCCCATGTATGTAACGAAGTCACAGGCCGAGCGATGGCATGATGCTCGAGCAGAAATACTAGATATCCAAAAATCAGCGTCGGAAGCAGAACTCGCAACCTGGGCAGCAGAGGGGGTGCTGGATGATGAGGGTTGTTGGAGGAGTAAGGATATGGCACGATGGAAATTGCCTGCGGCTTACTTGCAAGCGATGGTTCAGATGACACATGGGTTGGCACATGTTGGAGCTCTTGCAATCACTCGATTGTTAGCACGGGTTTGGGAGCATCCCGAGATTGCCAATACTGCTAAGAGAGTAGTGCAGACCTGTTTGATATGTTTGCAACATAATCCTGCAAAAGGGACGCATACTCCGAAAGGAGGGTTCGTTCCACCTTCTGCGCCGTTCGAAGTACTGCAAATGGACTATATTCAGCTTGAGCGTTGCAATAACCTGAAGTATGTCTTAGTGGTGGTGTGTGCTTTTAGCAAATGGGTTGAGGCCTTCCCCACGAAAGATAATACAGCTTTGACAACGGCTAAGGTTTTGCTCAAGGAGTACTTCCCTCGTTACGGCGTTTGCAAATTTTTGTGGAGCGATAATGGGCCTCATTTCGTTGGGAAAATTGTGGAGTATGTACTGAAGGGGTTGGGGATCCAGCAGAAGTTTCATGCTGTGTTCCACCCTCAGTCAGCAGGTCTTGTCGAGCGGTACAATGCTACGTTGAAATTGAAACTGGCTAAGATTGTGGCGTCCATGTCATTGAAGTGGCCGGATGCCCTGCCGCTAGCATTACTCTCTATCAGATCGGTGCCCCATTCTCGGACTGGCCTCACACCTTATGAAGTGGTGTTCGGAAGGCCTATGAACATATGGGGAGTGCCTAAGCCGCGATTGATACATGATGTGCCTTGTATAATGATGAACGATTATTTGGCACGATTAACAAATGATTTGCTTTCTATTCACCAACAGGTTCGAGAAGCGCTCCCTGACAATTCTACTGGAGAGGCTCACAATCTTCGCCCTGGTGATTTTGTGATGGTGAAGTCGTTTGAGAGGGCGAATAGCTTGGAACCGAGGTGGCGTGGCCCCAAGCAAGTCCTCCTGGCAACTCGAACAGCTGTACGAGTGACCAACAGAAAGCGGTGGGTGCACTCGACTCACTGCCGTCGTGTCTCTCCAGACCTGGTGAATCCTACTGTGCTGACCGACTACAAGGAAATTCTGAATAAAGAAAAGAGCCCAGCTGTGACATCGGCCAAAGTTGAGGGAGCCTTCCCGGACCACACTGTTTCTGGACGACAGCGCTACAACCTGCGGCCACGATAGGAAGAAGATTTTTGTTTTTCAAGACTGGTTGGTTACCGCTCTGGGGTTTGTGAAACGGAAACCGGGAATCTCAAGGGGGGGGATCAGTTCTGCCAAGAGTAGCGACACCCGTCTTGACCCCGGAGAAGAAAACAACGGCTACCTCGGAGCTCAGCACGGTATTTTTCTTTTTTAGGTATATACACTTGAGACATTGTGAACTCTTTTGAACTATGGCGTCTTCTGCATCACGAGACAAAAGAATACTTGGTGCCATCTTGTTTGTACTGACAATCATGGTGATAGCAGTGATAGCCTGGGTAGTAGAACTTGTGGTGCCTGTACGAGAACACTTGCTGCCGACTACCCCGGCTCCATCTGAACATTTTCACTTCACCTTGCCCTACCATGAAGAACGGCACCAACAGACTTATTTGAACAATAGTTTTATTCAGATTTTGCATCACACTCATAATATGACGAACACTTCCAATTGTTGGGTGTGTGGGATGTTGCCTGGTCATCAGAAGAAAGGGGGCACTCCGCTCATCCCACTCCCATTCTCCCATAATGGCTCCTGCAATGCCTGGTATACGCTTCTATTCCCTTTACGATGGCCAACCAAAGGGGGGGGTGCTCTTCCGTTTGAACAAAATTTGTTACCAGGATCGGGATGGGTATCCAAGAGCTGAGGGTACTCGATTTGAATGGGAAGAGTACCGCCCCGATAATGTGTCTGCACCCCGTGTCTACAGCAATCAAAGGAACATTAATATGTCTAGCTCACACGTCATTAATGTTATAAATACTAAGGCTGATCTCTGCATACGTAATAAAGGTACAATCCCGGTTGGAAAAAGTGAATGTAACACCACACTTACATTTGACAGTCCGAATGGTATATCATTTGTGGCCTCTCGAAATACATATTTCATCTGTGGCAATAGAGGTTATCATCAGCTTCCTCTCGGATGGTTAGGCACATGTTACGTATCTTTTGTATTGCCCCCTGTATTCATTGCCCCACCAATGTGCCATAATGATTATGTTCTTTACCATGACTTTGTGCTGAATCGTGTTAAACGAACTGTGGTTCTGGATGATATAGACCAGACCAATACCGCCCTACAACAATATGTAGACTTTAATTTGGGACTGTTTTCCTATGTGGGGGCTGCCTTGAATAGTCGGAAAATACGACGACTGACTCGTGTTGTTGAGGCTGTAGCTAATGATACTGCTATTGCATTGGGGAACATAACGGAAGAACTCCAGATTTCTAGAATTGTTACGCTCCAGAATCGTATGGTTCTAGAAGTGGTTCTAGCTGACCGTGGGGGGGCATGTAGAATCATCGGAAGTAGCTGCTGTGTATACGTGCCTGATAATTCGCCTTCTGTTTATGATGCCATCTCAAAGCTCCACAAAATAGCTGCTGAAATACACCTGGACAATGGTACTTGGACTCTTTCAGGGTGGTTCTGGTCAATGCTTACCACCTGGGGTTGGAAACTGCTGACGATTTTATGTATTATTGTTGGGATACTGTTCTTTGTATGTTTATGTATACAATGTGCCCCTGCCTTATGTTCCATGTGTTTATCAGCTTGTATCCCATCCAGACAAGCTCTTGCTCAAAATGAAATGATGCTTCATAAAGAAGTTGCTCAAATAATGTTAATTGATATTGAAGATGAGTATCCCGATTACGTCCACTATGAGGTAGCTTCAGCTAAACGCTAAAAGGGTCGTCTGTCGTAATTTGACAATGGCCGGGTTAGCGCTTAGCTTTGCTACACGTTATTCCCCTTAACTTGGCCATATTAGAAAACACCATTTTGTATGTTACGGCGGCCATTTTAGGGAATGAGCGGCCTCGTGGTCAGCATGCCCTTTAGTCCGTTGTCCGTACCACTGACCACTCGACTTTGCCCAGCAACAGGCTATTTTTAGCAACGGTCAAGCCCGTACATGCGCAGTCCCAACTGATCAGTCACCCCTCAGGAATGTTCCGCCAAACTGACCAGTGGAGTTGTTACCCCGCCCATGAGTTGGCTGTGCTCCAAAAATGACCATATATGTACATAAAGCTCTGTAACCATGTACCGCCTATTTTTTATTACCTGTTTAATGTATAAAAGAAGGACTCACACCAACGTTCGGTGTGATACTTCTTGCATTGCCGAAGGGTGCTGTAGGAATGTACCACCACCCCATGGGGTCTTAATAAACTTGTCCTTTGTACTTTTCAGTTTCCGTGCCAACAGTTCTTTCGGTGTACGTGGGTTATCTACGGAGCATGTAGGCCTTGGGAACCCGATACCACATTTAGGTATCACTATTATGCTGGAATTGGGGAATCTGGTCGCTAGGAATATTGAGGCGGTTATTAGGAAGGCGAGAACTGATTTTGACAGAATAATAATCTACACATGTCATTAGTGGGCTGCTGCAATGTGGTGAAGATGATGTTTTTACCAAAAATACTCTACTTGTTTAGCGCAATACCAATAGAATTTGAGAAACACTGGTTTGTAACGTTGGAGAACATAGTGAACCGCTTTATTTGGGGGCATGGGAAGACTAGGAGGGCTCTTAGATTCATGTCATCCCCGCGGGAAAGGGGGGGCTTTGCCGTCCCTGATTTTAAAACGTATTACTTGGCAGCAGCTCTCCAGTATATGAGTATAATTTTTGGTGCATCCCCTGGCAATTCTGATGAGGAAATAGGGCTTCCTGATGTATGTAAGTTGTTGCTCGGGGATCATGCTGCTAATTGCTTTATTAAATTCAGTGAGCCCAGTTATTATAAGAAGACGAAATTTAAGACTTTACTGGCCGCCTTAAAAATCTGGGAGGCACTCAAATAAAAAAGTCTGGTCTTGGGAGGATCAACTATTATACCCAGCTTTATAAAAAAAACATGTTTCCTGAAATATTTTCTGATGGGATTATGGCAGATTGGGAAGAGAGGGGGGTCCGGAAGGTCAGGGATTTAATACATAAGGAAGGCTTTTGCCAGTTTTGTGATATCCAGATGGAGTGTGGGCTGGATAGATGTATTTTTTTTTTAATTTTTGAAGCTGCAAAGTTTTTTTAGTAAGAAGTTGGGGGGTTTATTGGGTTTAGTAGATTCAAAGTCATCGATATCATTAGAGATAGCAGGAATGGCGCATCATGTTAATATATGCTGAAATAGTCACATTGAAACAAGATGATTTGGTTAAACATGCGGGAAAATGGGTGTAGCGAGTGGGAGTCGAACCGGAGAAGTTCCTTGACTCTCTAGAACTAGGTCAGACAGTAATGTGCTTGGCAGGGCTTCAAGCACAGCATTATAAGACTGTTTTTGCACTTTATTACACCCTGGTAAGGATTGCACAGTGGGGTGGGCTGGTTGGAATTAGCTGTCCGCTATGCGACGCACCTGCGGCTGATCTTATACACATGTTTGCATCTTGCTCATGCCTTGAAAACCTGCTAGACTCTATCATGACGTTTTTGGACTTGTCATTAAGGTTTAAAGTGACGCTAACCCCTGCTCTGATAATTCTCGTAGTTAGCAACGATGATGTGCAGGATCAGGCCTATCAATTCCTCTTTCTGGCTATGGCCGTAATACGGATAATTATTGCCTCTGCCAGGCTTGATCCGGTGCCCCAAACATTTCAGCAGTGGCTGTCGCAGTTACTCTCAATGTTTACTATGATAAGAGCTATATATGAAAGACAGGGTAAAAAAAAGCGACACTCCTGGGTCGACGTATCTGGGTTCCTTTAGTTAAAAAGAAGGAGTCATAGAAGGCTAATGATCCTGGATTTTCATGGTGAGAGGGACAGGAGAATTTATAGGGGGGGGGGACATTAGTTAGTAAATGTTTTAATTGTTGCTGTTTGCTGTATGAGTGATATATGGCAGAGTCCTCCCTAATTATATTTTTGAGTGGATGTACTATTGCTTATCTTCTTTTTTTTATTGTAAATTTGAGCGGGACAAATGTAATGCTTATTTCCTTTTTCATTTTTTGATTGCTAAAAAAAAAATCTGGATGTAACCTCACGGTTTAATGTGCTATATAAGAATGTGCTGTCTATTGAAATGTTAAAACTTGAATTAAAAAAAAAAAAGATTTTGGCCCATAGCAAGAGAGAGTGAGCAATAGAAAAGGGAGAAAGAAGGTGGCAGAGAGAGGTAGGAAAACCGTGACTGAGGGAGGAAAAATGGATTTAAAAGGACCTGCAAAAGTGAGATACAGAAACAGATGTGTAGGATGGTGAAATAAAGGGAGGAGACGGAATCAAGAGTAGGCAGCCTTGGTACACTGCAAATACAGCAATCAGCATCATAGGCTCCAAGATTGAAACAAAGTTTGGGTTCTTGCACTTATTTTTGTAACCAAGCAAAGAAGCTATTTTAAAGTAAATCATGCGAAAAAGCATAGGGTAACTGTAGAGTCTGCATGTAAAATGGCTGCTATTGTGTCATCACTTGTACCAAAATGAAAGACCCAGAGCTTGGCATATGTAACGAGTTACACATTATAATTGCATGCCCTCCTTTTCACTTTTGTTATACTTCTGGAGGAGTTTATCTTTAAATGAGGTCCATGTCCTTGAGTGCCCGCCTCCTGCTCACACTTCTGTCCAGTCCCTTGGATAGGAAGTGGTGTCAAATGTACTGTTGGTTTCTACTGTCCTTACAACATGACATCTCATCCACTCCTTAGGAAAAAATGCATCTACAACAGGCGTAGCTTAGTCAGTAAGATTCAGGGCGTGAATCGTAAATTTCCCAACTAAAAACAATATGTTGAAAAATGGATGGATGACCAAGGTTTGGGATACACTATTGGGGGTGAGTGTCTGAAAAGTTGCAGCACTCCTTCCATCATCTCCTTGTGTTTGCTTTGTTCACCCTAAGTTGGTAGGGTATGCCCAGACATGTATCCCTTGCTCGCTATGCCACTGGATTCAATCTAGCCTGGCTGACGAGGGGAGTTACCCCGAAACTGGTCCCAGGATGCTTGTTTCCAGTTCAGGGAGGACCTGGCTGGGCAGTTCCGGCTGGACTGTTCCCACGAGGCACAGGATCAAGACTGATTTGCATATAGCTGGGTCTGAACTGTGGTGGTGAAGTGAGCTAAAGAACAACGATGGCTTCAACCCAGATCTGTGACTGCAGTGAGTGTCTGAAACGTTTCAGCGCTCCATCCATCATCTCCTTGTGTTTATTTTGGGATACACTATTGCCATAAAGCAACGTGTTCAATACTGATTTGCATTAGGTGGGCTTCTGTCTAGGTTCATGATAAAATTATGTTAAAACATTTTAGTCCGACGAAGATGACGAGAAAAAGTATAGGAGACCTGTCTCGGAGCCCCCAATCCTAACTCAACCAAAACATTGATTTATTTGGGAAGTATCACATCTGAAACACCCCCCAAAGCTAAACCCCTGCTCCCTTTCTTACAGAATGATGACCCAACAGCTCCCCCTGAATTTAGGTAAAAAACACCTTGATGTCTTATGCACCCTGGTCTTGCCTGCTCAAAATTCATTGTCAGTTGCGCTACTTGAGTTCCTGGGGGTGGTGTGCTGGTCATGTACTTGTGTGGCTTCTGGCTGCGTGTTGTGTGGCTGGTTGCAGCACTAAATCCTTGCATAGTTGTTCACTGTTTTTGGAATGCAGGAAGTCCTCCGAATTCAACGCGTATTTTGGTTGACTGTAGGGATGTTTTTTTTGGTCTTTGGTGGAAGGCTGATTTTGTTTACCCAAGAGATTGTGTGATGACATGCTGTCTGAGCCTGATTTATCTTCAGGTGGTTTCAGATATGAATGTTCTCTTCACAGTGGTGTGGTAAGGGATTCCATTAATTTATTAGAGATGATGACATGCTCCTTTACGCTGTGGTGTAATTGGGTATTAGTCATAGCTTATCGATTTTCAGATGCTCTTCCCCATTGGGTGGAAGTCCGAGTTTTGCCCAAACTTGATAGTCTCATATTCCTTCTCACCGCTACCTGACAAATGCAGTTTATGTCTTTGACAAATGTCTTGCTTTATTTTGGATCAATTGTGTTGCTAGGTCTTCTGTAACATGTTTCTTCTTTTCTTCTTCCTGGTACGCTTTAGTCTGTGCATCTTTAGTAGACTTAACTACTGCTTGACACCCTGTGTGAAACGTGGCTCCTAGATTTTTTTTTGTGTTCATCATCAACGGTAGAAGCCAGCTTCACTCTCCCATTCCTCCTCGTTTGGCACTGGATGATGGCATTGTGTGCCACATCGTCAGCTATGATGGTTCATTGTCGCTTGTGTTTTGATGGATGGAGTGTGTGATGTCTCTTCTGTCTTGCTTCTCTTTTTTACAAAGAGGTTATCTGCTTTTTCTTTACAACAACAAGGTGATAGATGGAATGCTTGAATTATTCTCAGCCATTAGCAATTGTTTAGGACCTGGGTATGACAAGAGTGGGTCACTTGAGCACTGTACCCAAGCTCACTGACAAGGTCTAACAAGGCTTAAACCGGTATGGGGATGCTAGTTTTCTCTTCTGGAGGGGACTTTGCCTAGTAGTTCAGAATGAATTGTTCCCATGGGTAGCAGGGTCAGAAGTGATTTGCAGAAGGTGGACCTTTGTCTAGAGTGGCACAGTGGGTAAAAACAATAGATTGAAGTGTTACCTTGAGTGACTGCTAGTAGTTAGACTACTCGCAAGCGTGCCTCTGTCACCTTTTGTGTTATTAATGCTTTTTCTTTATCTAGCTCACAAGCCTTAATCTTACATTGATTTCCTTTAGTGAAAAAGGCTTTGAGAAGCTTGTATTCAGTTATTTTTGACAGGCAACCCTCAATGATTTGCAGTGAAATTAAAACTTAATTTTGAATATATTGATGCAATGCTGCATCAGATCTTCTAACAGTGCAAAAAAAGATGTTAAAGGTTTGCCTGCCTTCTGGTATGCCAAACTGAAAATCTGGTATTCTTGTTGCACATTTCTTTAAAAGTTGAAGTGTACTCAGAGTGGTTCCTTAAGTTTTTTTTTTTTCCAGTCTTTCTTGTGGAAAATGTTCTCATCAGGCGCCAGTCACCATGCCTCACTAGATGTTTCAGAAGCTTCTATTTTTGTTTATCTTAGAACTTCCCTGCTGCTAACAGAGAGTCATCCAGCAACTCTAACAATCATTTCCACCAGGGCCCTAAAGTCTGTGAATCAATCTCTATGACTCTATGTGGCACTTCAAGGGCGTGAGAGGAAAAGGTGATATACTCTCTCCTTAGGCATAATGATATGGTGTTGGGGCACTTAAATTCTATTATTTTATTTGATCTTTGAGATTATTTCACTGTTCTGAGTCCTAGTTCTTCGGTTTCTTTCTCAGTTTCCCTGGTGTTTGACTGCTTTATAAAACATTATACACACATACTTATGGAAGCATGTGCTGTGCGTTTTAGGTCAAAGACTACCAGACAGCTTAGGTGCCTGGTTGCAAATACCTATCACGGACATGCTGAAAGGTTGTCTAAGAATGCATTTCGCCCATTGCCTGCCATTGGCTTTTAGTTTTCTCATTTACATTTGCTTTCTTTCTTTTTTGCTGGCTCAATTTGTTTCATCTTGTCCAGCATTTCTCTTTACCATCTCTCTGACTGGATTCTTCATTTCTTCCACAAGTGCTTGCATTTCGTGAGCTCTATATTTTTCTTTTTCCCAAGGCGCTCCATGAGAGTGCATTCTTAATCCAGCAGTCTTCCTTGTATGCAAAGTGTGCTTCTATGCTACCCCCCATGATCCAAGTTAGTTTTTCGCCTGTGCTGATATTTTTCTTGCGTGCATCTGCTTCGTTAAATAACAGGAACTCGGCTCCAAGGTCAGTGGATCGCTTTTTTTTTTTAAATTTGTTTATTGGCATAGTGATTAGAGCCACAGCACGGAACAGTTATATGACGAAGTCGCATATAGGTGCGCTCTATTAGGCATAATAACAGCAAGTATAACGCACATTTTTCATTTAGTTGCATTTCTGAGTAGTTGAACAAAACCATTAGGAACAGAAAAACTCCCACCCGCCACCCCGAAGAGCCCCACCCCAGACACTCTTACACCATGTGTGCATATATCAGTTGGTACTTGGCTATACCCATAAAACAGCTCTTTTCAAAAATGACATTCCATACAATCAGTCAGTGACATAAACAATAACTTTGTGGGTTATCCCATATCATGGTCAAGTGCACCAGGCCTTTCTGCGGTACATGCGAGCCCGCTGAGGACAGGTCATATTTCAGTCTGTAGGTAACGAAACATTAGACTCATCATCACCCCCGTCTCGAATATCCCCAGCATGGCAAACCAGTCCAGTGAAATCGGCGTTTTCCTGAGGCCCCTGCGTTCTTCGCGCTGCAGTGCTTCACCCTCCGCCTTACCCCAACGTATTACTTCCGTTTTCCACAATTCAGGATCAGGTGGTTTGGGTGACTTCCACCTCATAGTTATTGCACGTTTCGCAAGTAGCATGGCCATATCAGTGAAAAGTGTTGCTACACTCAGTTTACGTGTCGCTGGTCCCAGCCCCAGTAGTGCATACTCTAAGGTGTGTGTTTGTAGCGTAGCACCTGCCCCGGTCAGTGGATCGCTTTACCCAGTGACGGCTCCTGCGCTAAGGTGGAGGAGTGTCGCCCCACTGCTTTTTTTGCAGTGAAACAAAGGGAAAATAAAACTATAATAACTTTTGTTATCATTTTATTTTCTCTGACTTATGCAGCTTTGCAGAGGAGGAGTGGTAGGCAGCAACCTTCTAAGTGCACAATGACTACTTGGCCAGCCCACTTGTGCACTTTGCATGTTCTCCATGCAGGCTGCATCACAGCCTATGTGGAGAATATGCCCAGGCCACCAGTCAGCGTTTGAGTGCCGAAACATGGTGCTCAGATCAATCATAACGATGCTAAGGCAGCTTTGTGATTGGCTGACTTGGAGCCTTGGTGTGCTTCCTGTTGAGGCCGAGCAAGGGAGTGCAACGGAGGAGAGACAGGGCAAGGAAGTGGCGAGAAGGTACGTTTATTTTTTATTTTTTTATACCTGCTTCCCCCGCGTCTTCCCACCCCACCCCCAGATTTCTGATCCATGCCGGCTGACGCTGGCTTTACATTGAGGTTTAGTTACATTACGCACTGTCACATTTGTTTTTGAGGGGTGGAGAGTATAAGTGAATCACAGAATGTTCAGATGAAGCTTGGACTAGAATCTTGTTCCCGATTTACAGAGTCGGCACCCCTGACTATAATTCTGCATCCTCTGCCCTCTACCTCTTTTAGAAATCCTCATCTTGTACATGCGCATCTCCTTGCCCCTCCGATGCTTCAGCCCTCCTCCTCTGCCACAGTCCAGTTAGTTTTCACTAATAAAGTAAATTGGTCTTTATACCGAGACCTGTTGACTTTGTCAGTGATGTTTATCGGATCAACAAAAAAAACATATTCTGTTACAGAATAAAGGCTGGAGAATGGCACCTCAAATTGCTGCAAGCTGCCAGAACAACAGTGAAGGTCAGTTAAAAATAAAGAAGGCAATGGCTAGGTTCGACAGGCAGACTCTGCCACATTAGTTATTAAAGAAGTACGCGGTATTATTTGTTCATAGTCCATGTATCTTCTGGTGCTTCAAGATAAGAAGGAACCATCCATTCCTTCTCGAATGGACATAGTCCAGAATACGACAATCACAATGTCTCCAAGCACACAAAAATCCCAAGCTGAGGTTGTGGTTCAGTACTCTTTTATATTTCAATCATCTAAGACACGCCCCTTCGCAAACACGTGTTTCGTCTCATGCTGTTAGTCCCAGCAGACTTTATCAGGGCAAAGCATCTAAAACAAAAGTACATTCTATTAAGGAGGAATATCAATGTAATTTCATCTAGCCTTCACCTGGGTCGACTGATCCCAGAAGATTACCCGAAAGTGTCGATCACGTTTGGAAATGCACGATTGTGGGAATGATGGGCTAAGTATCTCTTTTCTCAGTGAGAATCAACTGTGAATTTGGTGCCTCACTTCTGTGGCTGATGAGATCTAATTGAGTCATGCCAAACATTGTGCACTCTTACATACAGTTGGCAGCATGCATCTCTAATTCATTTTATCACCAAGTGTAGGTTTGTGAATAGTGGATAGGTGGTAGAAGAGAGAGGGTCTCATACTCAGTCATGATATGACCAAGAAATAATAAAATCCAGGTTAGGAATTGCTGGCTTGATCTTGTGTTTTCTGTATTGCATGGTGTTATGCACAGTGAATGAGACAATCCTTCTAAGTTAAGACTGCACAAGACAGACAAGAGTTATCCGATTTTTTTACCTTACGTCAGTCCTTATCTTCAATCAGAGAGTGGAAAGATGATCTACAAAGAAAATTGCATAATTTCATTATGAGTGTGTTTAGACCAGAAAGCGCCATATCAGTGCAACCAGTATATATATAACAATCACGTGTATATGGTTGGCATTGCAACAGGTTGTTAGCAATAAAGTCTCCATATAGCGATTAATGCGCAATGGAAGTGCCCACTCTGTGCAATCAGTATAAATAGAGCTTATCTGGTGGGCATTGTGATGAGTTATCTCACTACGAGCAGGACGCATGTAAAGCGCTGACTCTGTGCAACGGGTATGTGTGAACTAACGTGTATCGGGTCGACAATGTGGCTGCTTTTTAAAATTTTGTAACTGCTCAAGCGTCATCTGCAAAGTAAAGGACACTGTGTGCTGACTCCTATTTTTTTAGCTAAAGACAAAGTTGCAGTGGTCACTGGTGAGCTGTATTAAACAGCATAAAGAGTTAATCAATGTTATGGATGGGTTGTGGTCCGATTTCAAAGTAAGCTGATGGTAACATCAGACGCAAAAGGCTATAACAACCCGTTCATGCAGAAAGTCGAAAGACTGGTACAGTGTTCTCACTTTAAAGAATCTTGTCTGTGGATTCCAAGAATTTGTGTGGATGCACAGAGTACACGAGACCGGCGTGGTAGTTGGCCACCATTATTTCCACTATATATTCTTTGGAAATAGACGATGCCTTCTGCACTTGAGTATCCCATCCTCTGATATGAAACGGTAGCGGCCATTTTGGAATCCCTAGTAATTCCATGTGTATCTGTCCGCTGTGGGTGTAAATCCTCAGGGGCGTGGTCTAAATTCATGGGTACACATCGGATTGTCACTAAATATCAACATTCAATCCAAGTACAATATGCAGGGTATCCATTGGTATTGGATAAATTTAAACTCTATCTGAATCTTAATCCGGAACCAGGGTGGACCTTATTTTAATGCGTGTGTAGTATGCTGTAGTTATTAGTCTGCCTGAATTGGGAGACGGGTCCTGTATAATCGAATAGTTCCCAAGTATAGAACGAGAACAAAACCAAAGAGCTGTTCTCTCAAAAATATGCGATCATCAGCGGCTGGTAGTGTATGTTCAAATAAATACAATTATTGGTGACGCTCCCGGAGGGATCCTACCTGTGTTCAGAAAGAGTAGATGTTCTTACTAGTATTGGTAGGTAGGCAAGCTGCGTGTCTACTCAAGAGACCAAGGTGGTCGAAACGGTTTATACTATGATAAATAAGAGTATGAGAATTAATGGATGCAATAAGGGGGGGGGGGAGAGTTCCAAATGCCCAATGAAGTGTTTGGTGTGTGAATGGGAGATGATACTTGTGGCACTTATATTACTCGACCTTAGTGCCGCGTTTGACACGGTCTCCCACACCATCCTCCTCAACACCTTGCGGACCTATGGCATCACGGGACCGGCCCTGGCATGGCTTAAAAGTTTTCTCTCGGAGAGAACTTTTCAAGTCTTCTCTGCTACATCCTCCTCTAAACCCCACCACCAACCTTATGGAGTTCCCCAGGGCTCAATACTCAGCCCCTTACTATTCAATCTATATGTCAGTCCCCTTGCCAGCTTAGCCGAACAATCTGGGTTGTCGATCTACTCTTATGCTGACGACACCCAGATTGTTTATTCACTCTCGGCAAATGCAAATTCCAACCCGTCCTCCCTCCACTCTGGCCTTAACAACATTGCCAACTGGATGTTTGAGAATAAGTTAAAACTCAACGGAGGAAAAACGGAACTACTGCTGTTTGGAAAACAAACCTCCTTGTGGGGCCCACAACATTGGCCATCCCAGATGGGACCCACACCCACCCTTTCTAAATCCGCTCGCAACCTGGCCATAATTTTTGATGAAAACCTGTCCATGAAACAGCAAGCTGTTAGAGTGGCCGCCACGTGTTTTACCATACTCAAGTGGCTTAAGAAAATCAGGTGGATGCTCCCACAAAACACACTAAAAACGGTAGTCCAAGCCCTAATTACATCTAGGCTGGACTACGGCAACATATTATACCTGGGAGCATGCAAGGATGTTACAAAGAAACTGCAAACAGTACAAAATGAAGCTGCGAGACTGATATGTATGTTACCAAAAAGATCCTCTACGTCATCTTGTCTCCGGAGTCTCCATTGGCTCCGTATTGAACAACGAGCAAAATTTAAAGCTCTATGCTTTATGCATAGAATCAAGGCTGGTAAGGCTCCTGCCTATTTGAGCTCTCTGGTCCAGCAATACACCCCCCCTAGAACCCTACGTTCCTCGACCCAACATAAGTTCCAGGTACCTAGGATAAATCGAGTCAGACAGGGAGGTCGCTCCTTCTCCTATCTGGCCCCCACATTGTGGAACTCCCTTCCAATTCATCTTCACACAAATGAATGCTATTTGCAATTCCGTAAGAATCTGAAAACATGGTTGTTCAACCAATAACTCGATTTTCATTAACTCACTATCCCTCCTTATTACTTGTTTCAGTTTCACTTTAGCGCCGGGAAACCTTAGGGTAGCTGTTGCGCTCTACAAAAATAAATATAATAATAATAATAATATGGTTATATCCATCAAGTAAACTATTTGGGTGCATGCATTCCCTCCCATGTCTCTTGTTCATATTGGTGGGTATGAAGGGAAAGTGAGTGGGTATGTGAAAAAAGAATAGGTAGTAACTGTACAGTACAATTATTACATTACATTCATATGGTGTCCAGACAATCGATATCAACATTATGCTCAGATTGATTCCATTGTTTCCACAATGAGTAGGCATGTAATCATTTACAGGGTCATATGTCAGGACAATATGAGAGGAGGTACATGAGATGACCGGATATTCATCACAGTAGAAAGGCATATTAATACTCAAATTCATGTGCTAAAACAATAGTCATTGCATGTTTTCAGCAACAATACATCTACTGTCTAATATAGAGACCAGCTTGTCTTTACTACGGGCATTTATACAGTTCCACGTAATCAGTTCATACCAGTGGTCTAATAAAGCCTCAAAGGTACCCAGTATCTAGCGTTGTTGATAGGTGAAAATTGCCCTTCCTGTTACTCATTTGGGCAAGATTACATGAATCACCTGGGAAATAGTGTTGTTCTCGGTCAATGTTCAATCCCCGGTCTACTGCTTTGAGACGCAATATCCATATTGCTTCCTGTTGTTCCAACTGCAGTTCCCGGTTACCACCCCTTTGATTGCGTGGAACCATTTCCAGATCATGAAATTGAAATGTCCTATACTGTGTCTGTTTGTTACATATGATTGTATGAGAAACAAAAGGGTACTTAGGATCGCACTGTTTAGTGGCTCTTGGGCGTTCCATTATCCTATCCATCATTCTTTTTTTTTTTTTTTACTTTTTATTGACAGTTTTTTATCCCATATATACACATCCTCCTCCCTCCCTACCCACCCCCAGCACAAGACCACTAGCATACGAGAAGACTTATTACAATCATAAATCTGAAGTTAATACATTAGAGTTCATTAGGACATATACAGTGACAGCAAAATCATAAAAAATAAAATAATAATGAAAAATAACTACATTGCAACCTATGTATATCCCTGAATCCATTGCAAAAGTGGTGCCCAGATCTGCATACCCTTTCTTCTTTTGTTAGATCCTTTATTTTTTATAGATTGCGACCTCTAGGCTGCAAGTTGCAAGCAGCCTCGCCCTCCATTGTTGGAAGGCAGGAGGATTAGGATCGAGCCAAGTTGTGGCAATACAGAGTCGAAGGATTGCCATGGCCACAAAAATCAACCCTGGATGTTTTTCTGCCGCTCATAATTTGCTACCCCCAAAATAATTTCCTCGGTTGTAACATCCACTCTTATTTGGCACACCTCTGACAAGAATTCGGATATATCTTTGATCAGAATATTAAGCGTTTTACATGTTGCAAACATATGTATAATATCGTCCCCAAACAACGCACACCGTGGGCATGAAGTTCCCTTCCCTATTGTCCATTTGGCCATTCTCTCTGGCGTATAATATAAGCAATAAAATGTTTTATAGCATTGTGCCTGTAATTTGATCGACATTAACGATGTTTGGGCTAACTCATAGGCACGATGGGGAATGGTAGGCTGCACTCTCAACTTAATCTGTCAAGCAGAGTAATGTTTGTCCATATCATCTGGAAAAACTAAATTAAGGGCTTCGTATATTTTCCCAATCTTGGATGCATTTTTTTTACAGAGATTATCAATCAATTGATTATTCTGAAAATTGCATCGCCCGCCATTTTTCTTTGCTAAAAGTCTCTAACCTACAGAAACTTAAAAAAATCCCTTTGGCTAATATTATATTCTGCATGTAAATCTCCAAACAGCTTGAAGCCCCCTAGTGCATAAAAACAGCCCAACTGTACTATTCCAGCCGATACCCATCTATTAAAACAGCTATAATGAAAAATTTCAGGTAGATCATTATTATGGCTCACTGGAGTATAGTATGAGTATCGCCCAAACCCCAAATCCCTACGAACATTGCTCCACACTTTATACACCCCGGCAATAGTTTTAAATTTAACTTTCTTAAAATAGCTATCATTTAAATGCCGCCAAAAGCAACCAGTACAATCTTCTCCTAGTATAATTTCTTGTGGGGTCGGAATCAATTGCCCGGTGCAATCATGAGATATCATTTTGACACAGTATTTTAAGACGGTGGCCCAATAGTAAAGTTTAAAATTAGGTAGGGATAATCCTCCTCTTTCCTTTGGTAACATAATCCATTTTAATGCCTGTCTAGGTTTCTTATATCCCCAAATGAAACTTGAGAACATAGAATCTATAGTTTTAAATATTTGGGGAGAAAACTCAAGACAAATGGTTCGAAAGAAATATAAAAAACGGGGCAAAAAAATCATCTTAATAACATTACAACGACCCCCAATAGTCAGGTGTAGATTATTCAATCGGATAAACTCCTTCTTAGTTCGTGATATTAGTGGGGTCATGTTGTTGTCAACAATATGTTCAATTTTGGCATTTATTTTAACGCCTAGATATACGGCCTCAGTGGTCACTCTAGGGTCTCTCATCATGATTTTATTATTAAGAACAATCTCGGTTTTATTAGAGTTCAATTTATAGCCGGAGACTAACCCAAACCGATACGCCTCTTCTTCTATCACAGGCATGGCTAAATTAGGATCTCTGGTAACAAGCACGATGTCATCGGCATATGCTAGGATTTTAGTATTATGCGTTCGTATTTGAATCGGTGGTATTGATTCAAGGTTCTCCAGCCATCGGATGAATGGTTCCATGTATATCGCGAAAAGAAGAGGGGAGCAAGGGCACCCCTGCCTAGTCCCCCTCGAAATCGCAAAGTTCTCTGACAGAAGTCCATTAACTAATACCTTGACACTTGGTTTATGGTATAGCCTTTGAGTAGCCTTTATGAATCTATTAGTGATTCCACAGTGAGACATTGCAGCCCATAGAAATCTTCAGGAGACCCTATCGAATGCCTTCTCTGCGTCTAGCAGGATAAGCGCCATAGGGTCTCCTGTTGATTCCGTATAATCAAATAGAGAGATTACCCGTTGTATATGGTCAGTTGTTGACCTTCCTGGTATAAAGCCATGTTGATAATGTGATATTACTTTATTTAATCTTGGTGCAAGTCTAGCTGCCAAAAGTTTTGAATAAATTTTTGAGTCCCCGTTGATCAATGTGATAGGTCGGTAAAATCCTAGATCGAGAGGGCTTTTATTTTTTTTCAGGAACACCACGATCTTAGCTTCTGACCATGAGGCCGGTGGAGTCTCCCCCTGAAATATATGAATAAAGAGTTCTACCATTATGTTTTTTAATTGATCAGCAAATTTCTTATAGAATTCTGTAGGAATCCCGTCCAGTCCTGCCGCTTTTCCACTAGATAGTGAATTTAAAGAGTGAAGAATCTCTTCCCAAGTAGGTAGATCATCTAGCATATCCTCATCTTCCTTCTCAAATCTAATCCCTGGTATTGTATTTAAATATAAATTAGGATCCCCCAGTCCCACAGTAGGTTCTGTGTATTAATCTTGATAAAATCTCTGGAATGATGCCCTTACCTCAGATGGTTCCGATTTTAGGCCTAGTCTAGGATCTTGAATTTCTTTTATAATGCTAATTGATGTCTCCTCTCTTATACGAACTGCCAGCTGATGTTCGACCTGTTAGCTTAGCTCATATACCTTCTCTTTATATATTGATGCTTTAATGATAGCTTTTTCCTTTTTTTTTTTTTTAAATCTTTTTATTCACAGAATTTTTTACATTTTTCCCCCCTCTGGAGCACAGAGGGGGCATGGAGCAAATAATAAAGAAAAACAATATTGCCTACTCATATGAGATTTACACCGTATGTTTCATCTGAGGTAAACAAAAAGAAACTTCTTCTTAATACCAAAATAATACATCACTCCATATTGGGATGAGATCACTCTCCTTATACATGCACATTAATATCAATTATACATTCTATATGTGTTATACGTTGTTATACCTTTTTTACACATAATGTACACATTAATACAAGTTATATACAAGTTATATACATATACATTTCCTATACAAATCATTCTTCTTCCTTCCATTTCGTTATTGTCTCCCATATTTCCAAGCCTAATTTCCTCAACCTTTTCCCTCTTCTGGAGTAGATCGCTTTTTCTAAATTGTATATACTCAGCAGCCTGGCTAACCATTGTTGGAATGATGGCGCCATTTGATCTAACCATGCAGTGGCAACACACAGTCTGTACACTGCCATGGCCACAAAAATAAAATATTTCCCTGTCTCAACATCATTATTTCCATCTACACCTAGCAGAATAATCGCGGGTGTTAGGTTAGCAGGTAGTTTTAGTGCCCTTTGTAAAAACATTTCTATCTCTTTAAGTACTGTAACTAAACTCGGACATGTTACGAACATATGGATGGCGTCTGCATCTGCACTCGTGCATCTGGGGCAGTTTATACCAGTTGTCGCTCCCCATTGTGCCAATTTAGCCGGGGTATAATATAGCCAATACATAGTCTTGTAATGCTGTGCTTGTAATGACGCAGAGCATAGAATATTCATCCCTAATTCTAATGATATATAAAAACACTCTTGTTCTATGCCCAGCTTCGTTGACCAGGTTTCCCCCCATTTAGCCATGTCGTCTGGTCTTTGTTCATTTAGCTCGAGATAAAATCTTTTAATTGTGCAATCTACTCCAGTCTCTATTATCTCTAATATGTTATTTTTTTCAAATCCTCTTGTTCCCCCTCTTTTGTTTTGTAAAAAGCTTCTTACTTGTAAATATTTGAAGAAGTGATGTGTCGACAAATTGAATTTTTTCTGTACTATTGCAAATTGTTTCACCCCTTGTGTCCCCATTACATCCCCTAGTTTTATTATCCCTTTCCGATACCATTCTGTAAAAACTGAATCAGAGAATATATCTCTCGGAAATAACATATTCTCGTGTAACCTCGTATACCTATTAAACTTCCCCAAACCAAACTTTTTCATAAAAGCCTTCCATATATTATATGCACCCAGTAAAGTCTTAAAGCGTGTTCTTTTAAAATATGCCGTGTCAAAATTTTTCAAAAAAATATTTTTTGTTTCTTCACCCATCAATATGCCATATACCGCTAATGACCCTAAGTGATCTTCTCCTTCTGCTTCAGCTCCACCTATTAATCCTACCATATACTGCAGGGCAGCGGCCCAGTAATACAACTTAATGTCTGGTAACGCCCATCCTCCTCTTTCCCGTGGGAGTGCCAGGAATCTCGCCGCTCTCCTAGTTTTACCTTTGGACCAAATAAATTTGTTGATCATATTTTCAATCCTTTTAAACCACGTGTTATCAAACCATAAGGGAATTGTTCGGAAGAGATACAAGAATTTCGGCATGATTAACATTTTTATAATATTCACTCTTCCAACCAAGGTAAGATGGAGATTATTCAGTCTGTCTAGTTCCCCCCCAACTTTCCGTACAATAGGATCAATATTTAGTTCTACTATCTTGTCTAATTCTGAAGTTATAGTTATTCCCAAATAGGTTCCCGTCCGCGCCACCCGAGGATCCTGGCATAAAGCCTTACTATTTTTTATAATTTGTGTTTTTCCGGTGTTCAAAGAATACCCGGAAACCTTCCCAAAATTCTTTGCCTCCTGCTCCACGTGTCTTATAGCCTCTGTGGGTGATGTTGTTATGACCGCCACGTCATCGGCATAGGCCAAAATCTTACACTCCCCCCTAAGTGTAACAATTGGGGAGATATTCCTATTTGACTCCAGTCTTCTGATTAGTGGGTCTAAATATATCGCAAACAATAGCGGGGAGCATGGGCATCCCTGCCTTGTGCCCCTGTTAATTTTTACTTTATCCGTTAACCCCGCATTAATTCTAATTGCCGCCACAGGCTCTCTATACAATGTCTTTAACGCTGTTAAAAAGCCACTCCCAAATCCCAATTTTTCCAAAACACTCCACATATATACCCATGACACATGGTCGAAAGCTTTTTCAGCATCAAGTAATAATACCGCGAATGGGACCCCATCAGCCTCTGTTTTATCCATAAGGGTAATTAACTTCCTTACGTGGTGTGTAGTCCCCCGTCCCGGTATAAAACCGTGTTGGGTGTTAGTAACTAGAGGTGTTATTACACTGGCGAATCTTGTTGCCAGTGCCTTTGAGTAGATCTTTGTGTCCGTGTTCATAAGAGTGATCGGTCTGTATGACCCCGGGTTAGTTGGCGTTTTCCCTTTCTTAAGGATAACCACAATTTCAGCCTCAGACCAAGTGCCTGGTATTGAACTCCCCTTCTGTGCCTGTTTCATAGTATAGAGCATATCTCCACCTAACTCCTCCCAAAACACCTTGTAAAACTCTAGCGGGATTTTATCTGGACCAGCCGCCTTTCCTGATGGTAAACTCTTCATGGCTGTTTTTACCTCCTCTAAGTCTAACAAGTTGTCAATCCTCTTCTTATCTATTTCCTCCAACTGCCTCCCCTCATAATAGTTCAAATACTCCATTATGTCTTCAGGATCTTTTATATCGCTTTCAGAATATAAATCCGTGTAAAAATTCCTGAAGACTTCCCTTATTTGTTGTACATTAGTAACAATCACCCCTGAACTGTCTTTGATTGCTTTTATCTCCCCAAAGGATACCTTCTGTCTAGTTCTAGCTGCTAACATTTTACCCACTCTTTCATTCATCTCGTAACAATTCTCTCTGTTCACTGTATATTGTTTGGCTGCCCTTTCTGCTATCTGTTCTTCCTCCTCCATTCGCAATTTCACGAGTCTAAGATATGCAGCGTCCGTTGGAGCTCCATTACCAGTTTGATCTGTCCTACTATTCAATTCCTCCTCTGCCCGCAGTAGTTCCCTCCTTACCCCCTCACTTCTTTCTTTCTCCTGTTTCCTTTTCCTAACCCCATAGCTGATGGTCTCACCCCTCACTCCAGCCTTAAAGCAATCCCACACTATCCCTACGGGTGCTGTATGCCTATTTATATTCAAGAACTCAAATATCCATCTCCTCATATGTTGAATATATGCGTCCTCCACTAAAAAAGCCTTTTCAAAAGACCACTCCGAAGCCTTCCTTACCACTGTCATATCTTTTAAGGTGACTATAAGAGGATTATGGTCCGATAACAACCTTGGTATTCTTTCGATGTCTATCCCATCAATGTCTTGGCTGTTAACTAGAAAATAATCTAATCTGACACTTATCCTATGGGGTGCTGAATAATATGTAAAACCATCTTGACCAGGGTTAAGGGTGTCCCAAACATCAAGCAAGCCATTATTTCTGGCTAAGTTAACAATTGCTTTATAAACTCTTTTCTTCCTTCCCTTATATTTAATTGGGGGCCCCAGCCCCAATCCCCCTGCTCCATTGATATTAAAATCTCCTCCTATCAATATAAATGGAGCCCAGGTTGCCAACTCAGTATCGATTTCTTCAAAAATCTCCGGATCATCTCCTGTAGACCCATAAATAGACCCAAGGGTGACCCATGTTTCTCCAATCAGACATTCTATCAAGGCCCATCTACCCCATACATCCTCCCATTTTTTCCTAGTGGTGACATCTCTTTGCCTTGCCATAACCGCAACCCCCCTATTCCTACTTCCCTGCCTAGAGTGTGCTAAAACAGTAAGACCCAGCTGGTCTAGCAGCCTAATTTCAGACAGTTGTATATGGGTCTCTTGGAGTATTAGAAAGTCTAATCTTAAACTTTTGATCAAGACAGCTGCCTTCTGCCTTTTTGTCTTATCATTAAGGCCACACACGTTCCATGTCATTATTCGTATACTCATCCTGGGTTTTTAACAGATACAATCACAATTTTAGTCATTAAAAAAAAAAACACATTACACATTGTAACCACGGCTTTATATAACACAACCAACACAAACCTTCCTTCTGTTTCATTATTCCTCTTATTCCATAATGTTTCCTGTATTATACATTTCCTATATGCTTTACGCTCCTTGCCCCCCCCGTGACTCCCACCCTTTCCCCCCACCCCGACTATCCCACCCCCCCTACAGGCAAATAGGTCCATCGGACCTATATGTGACAGCTGTGTCTGCTTGGGTCCCACGCCCCCCCCCGCTCCTATTGTGTTCCTAACCCTCTACATAGAAGATGCTCACTTATTGTTACCAATCTACAAAGTTATATAGCAATACGCTACAATTCTCTGTTCTTGTGCTTCTATAGAATTTCAGAGATCTTAACTTTATATCCTACTACCTTTAGCTGGTAAATCTACCACTAGACCCTGAGATTGTGCACTGTTCTGCGGGGTCCTTTCCTTGAGCCATGCCAAAAATTCAGCCGCTCTGACCTCAGAATGAAAGATTTTAAACTGGCCATCTTTTACCACTTTCAGCCTACTAGGGAACATTAGGTATGCCTCACACCCAATTCTCTGAAATGGAGCTATAAGCTCACGGAGTCTCCACCTGCGCTCTACCGTTATGTGGCAAAAGTCTGGTCTAGCAAAGAACTCTACCTCCTGGTATCTGCATTTTGCCTGTGGTCTTGCTTTGGCCATAATCTCTTCTCTCAATAAGAAATTGCCCACATATATTAGGAATGCTCTAGGCTTTTTTGATCCATCCCCCTTTCTCTGTATAAAAGGAAATCTATGAGCACGCTGAATCTCAGATTCCCAGTTCCAGCCTTTTATGTCTGGAAGTGCCCCTTTGAGGAATTCGATTATGTAAGCTCTTGCATCCTGTCCCTCCCTTCCTTCCGGAATACCTAAGAGTCTAACATTGTTTCTCCGCTGCCTATTCTCAAAATCTTCGAGCTTCCATAATACATCGCTGTTAATTTTTTCTTGGTCTTGTCTAAATTCCTTCCATCCCTTCATTTCATCTTCCAGGCCCCCCGTTCTTTCTTCCACCTCTGTAACTCTCCCTGCCAACTCTGTGCACGCTTTATTTACTTTTCGAAGAGCGTTTTGTATTTTTTTACTTTCCTGTCTGGCTCTCTGGCTCTCTACCCTTGCCTCAGTCTGAATTTGTTTAAGCATTGAAAACATCATTTCAAACCCCAAAGGTGAATTTTGACGTTGGAGTTGCTCCTGATTTTGAATCTGAGTTTCGGGTAGGCCTTGCCTGGCTCTCTCCTCATTCAACCGTAAAGATCCCAAAGTCTCATCTAGACTCCCAACACCCTCTTTATACATCTGAGATGTAGCTGCGTAGTCCCAGTCGAGTCTCTTTGCAACATTAATAGCTGCTGGGCTTATAGATCCTTTTGTTCTTCTCCTTTTTTTAGTCAAGACTTTAGATTTACGCTTTGTAGCTGAGTCTTTATCAGAAGGCTCTCCAGAACCAGAACCAGATGTAGATATGGTCTCTGTTACAAGTCCTGATAATGTCTGGTCACTTCCCAAGTCGGCGATAGAGGAATCCTCTGACTCATCCCCCCCAACTGCCCCCACCTCTTCTCCTTCCTCCTCACCCTCATTAACAGAGAAAAAACATTCGTCAGAAGGGGAACCAGTTAAAGATATCACAGCCTTAGGGTCAATATTAATCATTTTACTCATATTATCACTTCCGTTTCCATCACCATTCCCCTCAGCAACTCTCCCCCTCTCAGGCTGTTTAGATGCGTTAATATCATTACTGTCCCCCTCTATAGTAACAAGGGAATTAGAAGCATTAATATTACTCTGCTCCTCCCTTAATGCCTCTGTCAATGCCTCCGTCAGAGTCAGACTGTTGTCTGACCCCGGGTTTGGAGGCGGAGTACTCTCTTCAGCATGGTGCAGGACACTATCATTCTCTATACAACCATGGTTGACATTTGTATTATTTGGAACATTGTTATCGTTTCTAACATTCCCAGTAACATTCCCAGTATCGGGTACAAGTTCCCCCCCTTTCTCATGACTCTGTTTGACCTGTCCAGAAGAAATCCCCACAGTCTCCACATTCTCCACATTCTCCTGTACCGGAGCGCCTTGTAACGGCTCACCGTCTCTGTGCACCTTCTTGCTTAGAGCTCCCAAATTATCGGTCTGTGTTAGATAGCTGGTTGCCAGAAAGTTACTGTCTATCTCCCTCGCAAGGGATCCATAGTCAGGGTCTAAGGCCACTGCTTCACCAAAATCTGTTTGGGGTATAGTTGAGCCAGACGTTACGTGAGAGCTAGTTGTAGTTACAGGGAAAAAAGCCTCTGAAACTAATGGCTGTCTCAGATTCCCCTGTTCCGTTACTTTTCCCTTGTTTCCTTTTATTATCAGTGCTGCCTTAGTTTTATCTTTTTTTTTCAGCCTCTCCCCAACGCTGCTACCAGCCTCCTTACTCCGTATTACACTCCTTACTTGCTCCGCAGCGCGAGGGTCTTCACTCATCTCCTGTGTCCACGTCAGCTTCTTTGTACGGAGGTTAGCTGCCGGAGCATCAGACTCGCTCCAAGCAGCTTTCTCCTCCCTCAAAGCTTTCGAAATCTTCGGTGCCATTAAACGTCAACTCGTGGACGAAGCACCCGCTGAGCTTTGCTGCCAATAACGCTTCAGCTGCTTCCGCTGCCGGTACTGTTTCCTCCAGCCAGTCGCCTTCACCATCAGCTGACGAGCATTAGCCAATGCTCGAGTCAGCACCACTTCCACCGTCGGGAGGGCTAGTACCTCCGCTATTGTCTTCGTGGTTAACCACATAAATCACTCTTCACCCCGTTACGACTCGTAATTTAGGAGCCGCTGCACAGAACAGATAAACGCTGTCAAAACACCGCCGTTTTACGGTTCCATTCTTCTCCTTCTCTTAGCGCTTACTCCTTACGTGAAAACCCGAGCGGGGGAGCAGGTAGGAAGCGCGTCCTCACTCTAACAGACTGTCAGCGGCCATCTTGCCCTCCATAACAGTTCTCAATGATAGCTTTTTCCACTAATATTTCTGATATAAGATTCCTGGCTACGGCTACCTGAGTCAGGATGTTAGCTATCGACAGGCCCTGTTGTGTTGCTATAATCAAGTCCTTCTCAATTTTACTCAGATTTTCTTGTAGTGCTGCCATATGGAGTTTCCCTTCCCTATTAGACCTAAGGGCGTCCCAGACAATCTGGATTGATACACTGCCCAGATTGTCTTCAATAAATCCCGGGATCCAACCCCTCATGTGTTGACAATACTTATCGTTCTTAAATAATGCCCTCTCAAATGTCCAGTTCATAGATGGGCGACTATTATGGTTGCAAATGAAGTTTAAAATTAATGGATTATGATCCGACAAGACACGCGCAATTTTTCTATCGAACATAAAGATTTCAGTGAGTTCAACATTAACATATAATCTAGCCGTGCATGCCGGGAATGAGGGTGTGAAAAAAAATTAAATCCAGGATCTCCATTATGATTATATTGCCACCCACCTATTAGGTCATGTGTAATGCACATATCTTTCAGTGCTTGGAAGACTCTTGGTTTTCTACCCTGATATTTGAATTCAGGACCAGGTGTCCAATCCCCTGGAAGATGTAGATTAAGATCTCCAGAGACAATCAGGGGTAGGGGCCAATGTGTTAGCTCATTAGAAATCTCGGTCATCCTTTCTGGTTCATCAGAGACGCTCCCATAGATGGTGCAGAGTGTCATTTTAATTAGCCCATTATTATACAGACATTCAGTGATTGCCCATCTACCAAATCTGTCAGACAATACTCTATTAAATTGGAGCTCCCCCCCTTTTGCTAGGATGCCACCCCCTTAGTTCGGACACCTTGTGTTGAAGCAATAATAAGTTTATACCCCAGTGTTTTAAGCAAATATTGCTGGGATCCTTCAATATGTGTTTCTTGCATGCAAACGATATTTGCTTCCATTGACTTCAGCCCTACTGCAACCTTCTGTCTTTTTTTAATATCATTGAGTTCGCAGATGTTAAGTGAAACAATTTTTAGCTTAGCCATATTATTACTAGGTCTTTTTCCGGATTGCCAAATCTATTAGTCATTGTGTCTTTTTCTGTATGCCCCCTAGCTAAGTCTTTTCCACCCTTCCTGTGCTCGAAATCCATTGGTCTTGTGCCCTCCCTTTCTCCCTCAACCCCTCCCTTAGTCCCCCCCCCTCTCCCCCTTACCATCCTATGAGGCTTCCTGGGTCCCTTAGTACCCAGGTGTGGGCGTCCGTGTAGTCCGAGTGCGCCACAGTGCGCCCCATGGGCATGCCCTTTATGCTTTGGTCGTATCGGATGGGTGGGGTCAATGATGTAATCAGATATTTACCCTAAACCATTATTAGAAAACAGATATTTATACCAAATTTCAGTTCATATGTTTTTAAATTTTCCCCCTCCCCGACCCCTTCTGATTACTCCCCATGCTTTTGTGTTCATAGACAAGTTGCTGATTTGCGCTCATTTTCCTGAATTCCCTTTCTCAGTCACTGAAATTTCTCTTAGGTAAGCTTCGGCTTGGATTTCACTTAAGAAGCTTCTCGTTGATCCCTTGTATATTATTTTTAGCCGGGCCGGGTTTTGCAGGAAGACTGTTGCTCCAATTTTTTCAAAGGGTGTGAATAATTGTCTCATTGTCCACCTTCTCTCAACAGTTGCGTGGGCAAAGTCTGGTCTGGTGAAGAACATTAAGTCTTTATATTCCCTCTGCTTTGTGGGCCTAGCCAGATCATAGATGGCTTCTCTTAAGAGGAAATTCCCAAAGTAGACCAACATTGCCCGAGGATGTTGACGTGCTTTTGAAAGTGTTTGGGTAGCGTCAAAGGGAATCGATGGACACGCTGGATTTCTCTATCCATGTCCCAGGTACCAAGTTCCGGGAAGGCTGATTTCAGTAGATTGATCATAGAGCCCCTTGGGTCATTCCCCTCAAAGTCTTCGGGTATTCCAAGGAACCTCAGATTATTTCTTCTTGATCTATTTTCGTGATCTTCAACTTTCATCATGAGGTCCTTTATAATTCCGTCATGCTCATTCTCCTGTTTTTGCAGCTTAATTACGTCCGTTTCCAAATTTTCTGCACGTGCTTCCACTGAGGCCATTCTATCTGAAATCTCAGTGCAGATATTGCCAACTTTTTTAATTGCCCCTTGTAGCTTCTCCATGGCGACATGATTCCTTTGGGTTTCTTTTTTAATGTCCTTATGGAAATTTTTATTGGAGCTCAGCACTTCGCTAAGCAAAGGCTCTACAGTCGTTGCTGAGCTATCTCCATTTCTGGATTGCTTCTGGCTTCCTCCTTCTGCCTCAACTAAGGTGTGCTCATGAACATACTCTGTTTTTCCCGGCAGCTTTGAAGTCCGGCTTTTTCGTGTAGGTTTAAGTCTTGTTATGGCATAGTCAGTGTTACTGCCAGGATCTGTGGTCTCATCATTAATTAAGTTACCTCTTCTCCTTTTGTCTCTCACCCTCTTTTTATCACGTTTTTTCCTTGAGTTCGAGATTTGACAAGTTTCACTAAATTTTCTGGATTCATTGGAGTCTAGAATCTCGGAGGCTACTGCTTCTAGTATTTTTTTATCATTTGTTTCGCTTGTTTCACTTGTTTTACTTGAGGTGGACATCCCTGTTTCGTATATGTCTGAATCCGAGTCCGCTTCGGAGAGCACGTTATTACCAAGCTGTGGGGTTGGCTCAGGAGGAGATGTTTGCACGCGTGATGAGGCAGAAATTTGTTTTTGAGCCATATTTTTCCCCTCCACACTGATTCGCTCCACAGACGCGTTAGAGTCGCCCCCACAGGTACCGCTCGCATTGTCTGCTTGGTTGCTTTGTTGTTTTTTAATTACTGTAGACTCGCTTGGTCCTTCCTTGGATAGCGGGGTAAAGATATTAGATATCCTAGGCTGAGAAGAGGCTGGGAGTCCAGTATTTTTTGCGGTGGCTTTCAAGTTTTTTATTGTTTGCAGCCTCTGAACCTTTTTAGCCATTAATTCCAGGTTGGCTTTGTCCGCTGTATCGCTCCCCTTCTCTTTATCATTCTCTTTCTGTTTTTGTTTCACCTTTTCTTTATCCCTGTCCTTTTCATGTGTTTTTGCTTTTATTTTTATTTTTATTTTTGTCACTCTCGTCACATATAGCTTTCTCCACATTATTCTCCATGGCTTTAGATCCTCTGGTTTCAGGTCGTCTTTGTATGTCCTTGTTTTTCTGCGGGGTAAGGCTTTTTATACTCTGTGTGTTTTTTAAGTCTTCCCGGTTCCCCAGGTCTTCTGGGCTCTCTGTGCTCTCTGGGTCCGGGTCTTCAAGATTTTGCACCTGCATCTGTGTCTCATGCATATCTAGGATTGCTGATGCTCCCTCCTCTCCTCTTTCTCCTCTTTCTTGATTAAGCAGCGATGGGCTTTGTGCTACTGTTTCTTTAATTCCAGCCATATCCTTTATCTGCGTTTGTTCTGGTGCTGGCAATCGAACCTGACCTTGTGGCTGATTCTGACCTTTTGTTTTTTCTGAAGGGATCTGGTGCCCCCCCTTGTTTTTTTTTTATTTATTAGCACTTTTAAAGCAGCCCAGGGTCTTTTTTTAGGCACAGTGGAAGATCTGCGACGATTTTCAAGGGAGCTTGGAGCTTGAGACCCTATAGTGTTGCAGGTTAGCTTGGTTACGTAGATTTGTAGTCCTAATTAAATCACAAGTTTAGGAGGGATATCTGTACTATCTGGGTCTAGTAGTGCGCCCAACCTCCTCCACTCCACTGCTTGCACCACTGTTCCTGTAACTGTAACTGTGCAATGTTCACGCTCACGTTACTGCTGCAGTAGCTGTTCCCGTTGTCGCTTATCTGACTTCTTCATTTATTTCATTTATTTCTTTCACCTTTACGTGCGCTACCCCTTGTTTTCTTGATTTCTACTCCTCAGTTTTTCTCTCTGCCGGGGCAATTAGCTATTGGCCAGAACTCCTGCGTCCCCCTGACAACGAAGCACACGCAATCTTAAAAGCGTGGGCCTGCAAGTCAGCAGATGACGTGCAGATGACGTGCGATGACGAGCGGCAGGAACCAGGGGGAAGGGAAAAGCAAGAAGGTATGGCGTGAAAGCGAGCGAGCGCCGGAGACAAGAACCAAGGTGAACAGAGGGTAAGCAAATGCGATAGGGCGATAAGGGAATAAGGGAGATCAAGTGCCTAGTGTCTCAGCTCCAAGATTGCACAATGCTGATGCCGAGTGTTTAGTTTAGTTCAATTCCACATTTCACTAATCACTGTTCACTGTATGCAGCATCCCATCTCCCTTCCATCTTTCATACGTCCTTAGGGGTTAGTTCAAAACAGTTCAGAACAGTTACGCACGAATTCCTGGCAAGGGGGGAAAAAGGTAAACTATCTCCTGACAGCATGAATTCAAATTCTGGACTTTTATACTCTGTGCCTGGTAACAGCCACCATCATTCACTTTAATAGCACAATTCAGTACTCAAAGTTCAGAGGTATGTGTAGTTCAGAGGTGTGTCCAGAGCGATGTCGGTATGTCGGTATTATCACAAGTCACTCATGCTTCCGCACATCTCAATTTTATGCGGTGACTGTGGTTATAGCTCTCATGACTGTTGCCGCCGTCGCAACCCCCTTAGCAGCGCGTCTCTGAGGTATATGTTATCGAGGTCTTCCCTAGACCGTAATCTCCTCACCTCTGCACCTCTTCTATTCCTCTTTAACTCACCCTTTACACCGGCTCCCCCCGCTCTCCACTTTTGCAGTCCCCTATCCATCATTCTAATCGTGCTGCCCACATATATCTTTTCACATGTACATGCTGGAGCCTATACAACAAAGCACATGTTGCAATTGATGTTCTGGGTGATGTGGTATGTATGATTGTTGTTGGAATTAAAGCATGTGGTTTCTCTGTCAAATCTACACATAGAGCATTGTCCACATTTGAAGGAGCCTATGCTGTGCTTTGTCAGCCAGTTGTGTTTAATCGTAGTACCCGGATAGCTTGAACTGATGAGCCCTTTTAGTGTTTGCCCTCTCCGGAATGTAATGTTTACATTCCTATTGGTGTGTTGTTCAATAATCTTATGTTTCCTTAATAGGTGCCAGTGTCTATTCAGTGTCTTACTGATACTGCCAGTGTTACTACCATATGGGAGTATTAGTCTGATCTTCTCTTTTTTTTATCTGTCTTGGGTTTCTTGTGAGCCAATGTCTTAGCTCTCTCCAGTTCGACAGCCCTGCTGCTGGCCTCCTTGATTATTTTTCTGTCATATACTCTGATCATGAATCTTCATTTGATGTCTGCCAAGTTCTTAGTGAATTCATTATCTGTACTACAATTTCTCCTAGCCCACAGCATTTCACCATAAGGTTTCGCCTAGCGTGGGCGCTACTGGCATGTAGTATTGCGTTGCAGGATGTGTCCTTTCTGAACATCCTACTCAATATTTTCGATTCATGGATATAGAGTTTGATGTCCAGAAATTTAATCTTACGGAGATCAAAGTTCATGGCAAAGGACATGTTATAGGAGTTGTCTGCAAGTATCCCTCAAAGTATTGTAACTGTGTTATGGAACCAGTCCATATCATGAGCATGTTGTCTATGAATCTTTCTCAGTGGTGTATTTCCCATTCTGGAGTAACATCTCTGTGTGTGATAATGTGCTGGTCTCTTATGAAAAAAAAGAGTGATTGTTATCATTCCAAATTTCGTCTGTATATTTGTTTACAGCAGCACCAAATCCAATGTGAACATAATTATCCCCTCCTCCCATGTGACATCACTCATCAGATTTAGGACGACATGTTTGGTGTCTTTGATGTGGGAAAGTAAGTTCAGAACTAGAGGCTGAAGAAGGACATCTACAAATTAAGATAGTCATTCAGTGGGTCCACCAATGCCTAATACAATCTGTCTGCCTGGTGGAAATCTAGCCTTTTTATGTATTTTTGGCAATGTATATAGGTATGGGTACCACGGGTTGTCAACTTTCAAAAACAAATATTCTTCAAATGTGATTAGTCCCTGCTCATACCAAGTTTTGCTATTCTGATTTATGTCATCCGATATGCGTTGCATAGGATTGATGTCCAGAGGGCAGTGGCAGTTTTTATTGTTCAGTTGTGAGTAAATCACTTTGTTATAGTCAGTTCTATTCATGATAACACAACCCCCTTTGTCTACCTCCCTTATGATCAATGATGATCATTTCTTAGTTGTATGAGTGCCCTTCCCCTCCCAAATGTGAGGTTGTTCCTGGCTGTCCATTTTTTCTTCATTGCTGTGTATGGGATATTGTCCAGGGCCCTACATATATTCTTAAAGAATAGGTCACAGCAATTGTCTGCTGGCTCAGAACCTACCTCATTATCATCTAGTAATACCTCACTCAACTCCACAGGCACTGTAGGAGGAGAATCAGATAACCAAGATAGATAAGGAATGCCACCTTTTTTTCAAGAGGTTTTACGGATCAGGAAGGGCAACAGATACCCTACAGCAAGAAACCAATCCGATCCAAAACCAGGAGGGGCAGGGGACGAAAGCTCAGAGGATTACAGAAGGAAGCTGAGATCAGGGGCCAACAGGAATTAGATGGTGTAAACACTAGGGAAGTGCAGGTGATCAACCTTTCCAAAATAAACCTTACTCCAGACATGGTTTCCCTTTTAAGCAAAGGTCTTAGTTTTAACCCATATGCAACGGGGGATATTTGTAAATTAAAAATCGATTTGTTTAAATTTGTGAGGAACCTCAAACTTAAAAAGCATTTCTTTGGCTTGGAGAAAAAGGACAGAGGGGTTATCAATTCACCTGTAACTAGCACCACTGAATCTTTATCAATAAATGATGTACATGCAACTCATCTTCTCTTATCATTGACCGACATGGAGGACTCTCCTCTAGACATGGACAGACTTCTAGAGGAGTTGGATATAGAATCTGATTTTAGCATTGTCAGTGGACTGAAGTCCAAGTCCAAATGGATTCCCACACTACCTGGTGGCAATGCCATAGACACTTTTTACAAACGTGTGTTAGAGGATCTTGACAAACTGAACCGTCTACGCAAGGACAGAATGTTCAAATATAAGGATAACCTTACCATTGGGGAAAGAGTAGCACTTAACACACTTATGAACGACAACACTATCACCATACGAGAGGCAGATAAGGGAGGGAATGTAGTGATTATGGATCGCATGGACTATCAACTAGAAATTAGTCAGCAGTTACAAGATGAAGTATGCTACGAACGCCTCACTTACAACCCCATTGGTCCCTTAACAATAGAAATCAATTCTCAGTTGTTAAAGTGGAAACAATCAGGTTTATTAAACGAGGAAGAATACCTATATTTGAAAGTATTTAGACCTACATATCCATGGTTATACACCTTACCTAAGATTCACAAAGAACTCCCTTTTCCACCAGGGAGACCTATTGTTTCTGGCATAGGGGGCCCCACGGAACGGATAGCAGAATACGTGGATCTCTTTCTGGGTCCGCTAGTCAAAAACTTACCGTCCTATATACATTATTCTAAACATATCCTAAATACCCTAGCAGACATGGAATGGCAAGAAGATTTTCTTCTGGTAACAATGGACGTGGTGTCATTGTACACCAGTATCAACACAGATCTGGGTATTCAGGCTATTAACAAAATCCTGTTCAACAGACCAGCTACACTATGGAAACATACTGAGATGCTATCAACAATGATAGAATTAGTCCTTAAAAATAATTATTTTATGTGTGACAAGAACTGGTACCGACAAAAACAAGGTGTAGCCATGGGCTCTAAGATATCACCCTCGTTTGCGAACCTATTTATGGGGGCACTGGAAGCAGACCTAATTTGGGGCACTAAGGGTGCTCAATATATCGACTCCATAATATTTTGGGGTCGATATATTGACGACTGCATCCTCATTTGGTCAGGCTCAGAGGAGCAATTACAAAATTTCTTCAAATACCTAAATGACAATACGTGGAAGATCAACTTCACCATGAAGTGGAGTAAAACGAATATAGAATTCTTGGATATTGAGTTCTATATTTCTTCCACCTGTCTGCATAGTAGACTGTTCAGAAAGTCAACAGCATGCAACGCAATCTTGCATGCATCGAGCTCACACCCCTCACACCAGATTAACGCCATACCTTTTGGCGAATTTATTCGGGCAAGAAGAAACTGTAGTGAGGACTGTGAATTCGGGAGATGTATTGCCAGCATGAAAGAAAGATTTCACACAAGGGGTTATGCAAATAACACCATTAAAAAAGCTGAAAAAAGAATTAAAAGAGTTAGGAGAGTAGACACCCTAACCACCAGACATAAGCTCAACTCAGATAACAAGGAATGCATAAGAATGGTCACAGATTTCAATTCACTCCATCTGGACTTAAGGAAAAGTTTAACAAAACATTGGAGTTTACTGAAATCTGAAAAAGCATTGACCGAGTACATTACAGAGCGACCACAAATCTCGTTTAGAAGAGGAAATACATTACGAAATAAGTTGAGTCCTACGGTACCCCGGGACACTAGGAGTACTGACTGGCTGACACAACGGGGTTTGGGTTTTCATAAATGCGGTTTCTGCAGTATGTGTAAATGGGCCAAACATGGCACAACAAAATTCACAGGCCCAGATGACATATGTTATACCATCAAGAGCAACATCAATTGCACAACCAAATTTGTCATTTACATTATTGAATGTGAATGTGGCAAATATTACGTAGGAAGCACAATAAGACCATTGAAAGAAAGAATGATGGAACATATAAGAGCGATTGTAAATTGTGACCCTAAATATCCAGTGGCATTGCATGTAGCCTCCTGCCAAAAAGATCGTATGAACAAAAATGTGCAATTTTTGGGAATTGAAACTATACCATTGGCAATAAGAGGTGGGAATCGAGAATTGAAATTGAGACGCACTGAAGCGATTTGGATTATGCGTTTGAAATCTGTAGAGTCAGGATTAAATTATGACCAAGAAATGCAATATTTCTTGGGTGACTAAAAACGAGGTACTGTTTGTACTACATTGTCTGAATAATGTTTATGAAAATTGTAATATACTGCAGGCCTGTACATGTGAACTCGTCGACACTTAAGATCTCTCCTAATGCTGGGATGATTCTCTTGTACAGATGAATACTATTATGAGACCTGAAAGCAACAACTTAGGATACTGTACAAAATGTTAGATGCTAAACAGTCACAGTATGATTGGGCTTTTCACCTATATAGGAAGTCATAATCATTCACGGTGCGCACTTCACCATAAGAAACAGTCTTTAAAACTAATGTCACGCTATATTTCAGCACGAATCAACAATCCTAGATACCCGAATTTCCCAGATAATACACCCATTCTCACATTGGAGCGTATACATTTTTACAAATACCCGATGGGCACTTTTCTCATCACTCGAATTGCGATCTACTCATCGCATTTTTTTCGCTCTAAATATAAGTAAGTACAATATGTTTATAATATGCAATTTTCTCATCGTACACGGTGTGAAAATTCCCTTTAATTGACGTTTATCTTCACCACACGGGTAAATTGCAACATGGAGAGACCATCCAACATGGTCGGTAACAAAAGTATCATACGCGTTCTAGTCTTTAGAACACGTTACGTTCAAGCACGCATATAGGTCTGTTTGGACACAGTCACGTGTCCAAACAGGAACCGAGCTCGGAGGTGGTGCACCCGCCATACGCGCTGGAGAAGCCAAACACGGGTGAGTTATTTGTGTGATCGTCTTCAAGCGCTGAGGTAGAACTTGGAAATTATGACTCTCCGCACTTTAACATAGTCTAAAAACTATTATTACTCGTTCCCCTTCAGCTTCGAGTACGCCGGAATTAGAACCGAAACCGGTATCCACGCATTGAAAATTGAATAGGTAAAACCTGGGCAACAACTTTCCAGTTATGACTTTGCGCAACAATGACTTGTTACAACCATGTCAATATTTAACATAACTGTCATTTCTCTTAACAGTAATTTTTTGATAACGAAAATCATAAACGCCAAGAACTGTATCGGGTTACCTCCGAGCCCATTATAAACGTCTTGACTCTATACTCATGTAAGTGAATAAGCAGTACCTTTGGGTATTGCGTGACATGCTAGAAATTGGTGATGAGTCGGATCGAGTAGTAATGTTGGATTATAAGACAGGGAATTCCCTACAGGTACATAATAATTTTTAAACACCAGGGCTCCAGTGAGATTATCCCTGTGACATTACAATATACAGAAAATAACTATCTCATTTTATCTTGATAACGTCTTGAACAACACATATTAAGACAACATATATTGTTTTTACTTTGTCATAGAAACAAAGATATTGACCGCTGCTGGACGCACTCGAACCAGCATAACTGGTCACGGGCCCGGCTGGGTCGGAATTATCACCAGCTGAGCGGTAAGCTGTCATATAATTAGTGGCGAACAGTCTCGTTTGGTGACATTTTGCCTGAATATCACTAAAATTTGGTTAGTGATGAGATTTTTTCGATTTTGTCTTCTTTTTCTCTAAAATATGCAGACCTTCTGACGTTGATACGGCCTTCTAGGTATGCGCTTACAATGACACTTGTTTCTCACTATTTTCACGAAAGGACTAGCATGTAGGATGAAAGAGCCGCGCACGATTAGGACACTTTCACCAAGATATAGAGCATGTGTCATTGCTTGCCTTTGAGATATAAAATCGTTATCTCGACCCTACACATATCCATCACAATCACTATCACATTCACGTCACTATAGATAATCGGTAATATACACCTTAACTCCGACACGGATGTGTTGTGGTTGCACGAGCGAAACAAACCTGATAAAATAAAACAATCACTGTATGCTCACTGCAGGAGGAAGCTGTATTGTATGTTTTATAACGGCCATACACTATGGTCTTGTATGTAAATCCATCTGCTCAAAGAATATGCTAGACGCTACTTATCTGTTTGTTTCAGCCCTGATGAATCGCGAAGGCGATGAAACACGTGTCGGCTGGCTGTAATCTCCATTAAAGACTCCAAGATTCACTCATCTTTTGGATCTCTTGTTACTTCTGTCAGAATTGGTGTTTGAATTTTGTAAATTGTTACTGAACAATTCGTATACTCACATTAGAGTGCTTCGGCAATTCGTGAAGTAATTAGCAGTAGTTTCCTCTACTCTAGGGAGTGGTTTAGGTTTGTCCACTCGCCGAATAGCACCTAGGACACCCACAGTAATTATAATCGGATGCGTATAAACTGGCAGTGCACCCAATCACAACTGATTTAAAAACCTTCCTTTCTCTAATTGTCTGCTGGTAGGTTGGGGGTCCATTTCGACCTGGGCTTCAGCCCACTACCAATGGTATGTTCTGTATCTATGGTATGCGTTGTATTGATTTTCGTTGTAATGGTACTTTTCAATCATTTAAATTACTTTGCGTTGTAATGGTATGCGTTGTAGAAACTTTCGTTTGTAATGGTATTTGCGTTGTAAAAAATGCATTGCAATGGCATACGTTGTAAAAGGATGCGTTGTAGTGTCATACATTCGCATCAGTAGTTCCCTAACGCTTGTTTCCTCATTGCCTGCTATCAGAAAAAGTAAGGTTGTGATGTTAATAGCATCCTGTATAGAGTAGTCACTCCTTATTGTGGTTATCCCAGTCGGGACGTCATGACTTTCTTGCGAGAAAAAGTGTTTCTTTAGCTTAAGTCTATGAACAAATTTGTAAACGTCAATCTTAATTAGATCAATATCCTAATTTGTAAATGGCCAACACCCAAACCTTTTTTAAGCACTTGATTCATGTAATCATTTAGGATTTTGTAAGTCAGATTCAGAATTATGACATCCATTTTTCCATCCGCTTCTAAATCAACACCACTTACTGTTTCTTCCTGGTCCATGACCTTGTTCTCATTCCTGCCCTGTCTCCTGATTGACCCCTTTTATCTTTTCCCTCTTCTAGTCTTTTTCCTTGGCCTATGCATGTGTTTGTCCTCATGGTGCCTATCCTGATCCGTCTTATTTCTTCTAAAAAACGATTTCTCCCTTGTTCAGATGTACCTTCACCTGGGTCTTGATTACTTTCGCTGTCACTAGAAGGTACACCGGACGAGCCAGTAATGATTGTATCAGATGGTTGTCCTATGCTTTCTGTTTTTTTACTCACTAAATGATCAAGTTTCCTGGCAAAAGTGAATACCCTACCCCCTAGGTAGTCATTTTCATCTCAATTTTAACTTTCTCGCCTTATGTATCTTTATATCATCCTGATGCCGGTTCAGGGCCTCTTGAAGAATTTCATAGTTCTTCTTTGTGGGATCTGGTAGGTACATATCCCTAATCTCTTTCTCAACTTTCTTAATCTCTTTCTGTAGTTCAACCTTTTTCTGTATGAATGATCAGTATTTCTATTACGTTCATGGAATTATTAATTAATTCCTTCTCCAACCTCATTAGCAGATCTTCCTCAAGATCGTCATAGGTAGGGAAGATTTGGGCACGTAGTCCCCTCGGGGTCCTATTAAGTTTCATGTATTGTTTAAGAGTGACTGCATCCCACCATTTGAATTGTTAATTCATTTTCAGTTCGAATTTCCTTGACTTCTCTTTGAATCCCTCATCTTTAATGGGCCTGTTTGAAACTGGAATACCAGCGCTCAAATTCTGAAACAACTCCTTTGTCAGCCAGTTGTGTTTAATCGTAGTACCCGGATAGCTTGAACTGATGAGCCCTTTTAGTGTTTGCCCTCTCCGGAATGTAATGTTTACATTCCTATTGGTGTGTTGTTCAATAATCTTATGTTTCCTCAATAGGTGCCAGTGTCTATTCAGTGTCTTACTGATACTGCCAGTGTTACTACCATATGGGAGTATTAGTCTGATCTTCTCTTTTTTTATCTGTCTTGGGTTTCGTGTGAGCCAATGTCTTAGCTCTCTCCAGTTCGACAGCCCTGCTGCTGGCCTCCTTGATTATTTTTCTGTCATATACTCTGATCATGAATCTTCATTTGATGTCTGCCAAGTTCTTAGTGAATTCATTATCTGTACTACAATTTCTCCTAGCCCACAGCATTTCACCATAAGGTTTCGCCTAGCGTGGGCGCTACTGGCATGTAGTATTGCGTTGCAGGATGTGTCCTTTCTGAACATCCTACTCAATATTTTCGATTCATGGATATAGAGTTTGATGTCCAGAAATTTAATCTTACGGAGATCAAAGTTCATGGCAAAGGACATGTTATAGGAGTTGTCTGCAAGTATCCCTCAAAGTATTGTAACTGTGTTATGGAACCAGTCCATATCATGAGCATGTTGTCTATGAATCTTTCTCAGTGGTGTATTTCCCATTCTGGAGTAACATCTCTGTGTGTGATAATGTGCTGGTCTCTAATGAAAAAAAAGAGTGATTGTTATCATTCCAAATTTCGTCTGTATATTTGTTTACAGCAGCACCAAATCCAATGTGAACATAATTATCCCCTCCTCCCATGTGACATCACTCATCAGATTTAGGACGACATGTTTGGTGTCTTTGATGTGGGAAAGTAAGTTCAGAACTAGAGGCTGAAGAAGGACATCTACAAATTAAGATAGTCATTCAGTGGGTCCACCAATGCCTAATACAATCGGTCTGCATGGTGGAAATCTAGCCTTTTTATGTATTTTTGGCAATGTATATAGGTATGGGTACCACGGGTTGTCAACTTTCAAAAACAAATATTCTTCAAATGTGATTAGTCCCTGCTCATACCAAGTTTTGCTATTCTGATTTATGTCATCCGATATGCGTTGCATAGGATTGATGTCCAGAGGGCAGTGGCAGTTTTTATTGTTCAGTTGTGAGTAAATCACTTTGTTATAGTCAGTTCTATTCATGATAACACAACCCCCTTTGTCTACCTCCCTTATGATCAATGATGATCATTTCTTAGTTGTATGAGTGCCCTTCCCCTCCCAAATGTGAGGTTGTTCCTGGCTGTCCATTTTTTCTTCATTGCTGTGTATGGGATATTGTCCAGGGCCCTACATATATTCTTAAAGAATAGGTCACAGCAATTGTCTGCTGGCTCAGAACCTACCTCATTATCATCCAGTAATACCTCACTCAACTCCACAGGCACTGTAGGAGGAGAATCAGATAACCAAGATAGATAAGGGATGCCACCTTTTTTTCAAGAGGTTTTACGGATCAGGAAGGGCAACAGATACCCTACAGCAAGAAACCAATCCGATCCAAAACCAGGAGGGGCAGGGGACGAAAGCTCAGAGGATTACAGAAGGAAGCTGAGATCAGGGGCCAACAGGAATTAGATGGTGTAAACACTAGGGAAGTGCAGGTGATCAACCTTTCCAAAATAAACCTTACTCCAGACATGGTTTCCCTTTTAAGCAAAGGTCTTAGTTTTAACCCATATGCAACGGGGGATATTTGTAAATTAAAAATCGATTTGTTTAAATTTGTGAGGAACCTCAAACTTAAAAAGCATTTCTTTGGCTTGGAGAAAAAGGACAGAGGGGTTATCAATTCACCTGTAACTAGCACCACTGAATCTTTATCAATAAATGATGTACATGCAACTCATCTTCTCTTATCATTGACCGACATGGAGGACTCTCCTCTAGACATGGACAGACTTCTAGAGGAGTTGGATATAGAATCTGATTTTAGCATTGTCAGTGGACTGAAGTCCAAGTCCAAATGGATTCCCACACTACCTGGTGGCAATGCCATAGACACTTTTTACAAACGTGTGTTAGAGGATCTTGACAAACTGAACCGTCTACGCAAGGACAGAATGTTCAAATATAAGGATAACCTTACCATTGGGGAAAGAGTAGCACTTAACACACTTATGAACGACAACACTATCACCATACGAGAGGCAGATAAGGGAGGGAATGTAGTGATTATGGATCGCATGGACTATCAACTAGAAATTAGTCAGCAGTTACAAGATGAAGTATGCTACGAACGCCTCACTTACAACCCCATTGGTCCCTTAACAATAGAAATCAATTCTCAGTTGTTAAAGTGGAAACAATCAGGTTTATTAAACGAGGAAGAATACCTATATTTGAAAGTATTTAGACCTACATATCCATGGTTATACACCTTACCTAAGATTCACAAAGAACTCCCTTTTCCACCAGGGAGACCTATTGTTTCTGGCATAGGGGGCCCCACGGAACGGATAGCAGAATACGTGGATCTCTTTCTGGGTCCGCTAGTCAAAAACTTACCGTCCTATATACATTATTCTAAACATATCCTAAATACCCTAGCAGACATGGAATGGCAAGAAGATTTTCTTCTGGTAACAATGGACGTGGTGTCATTGTACACCAGTATCAACACAGATCTGGGTATTCAGGCTATTAACAAAATCCTGTTCAACAGACCAGCTACACTATGGAAACATACTGAGATGCTATCAACAATGATAGAATTAGTCTTTAAAAATAATTATTTTATGTGTGACAAGAACTGGTACCGACAAAAACAAGGTGTAGCCATGGGCTCAAAGGTATCACCCTCGTTTGCGAACCTATTTATGGGGGCACTGGAAGCAGACCTAATTTGGGGCACTAAGGGTGCTCAATATATCGACTCCATATTATTTTGGGGTCGATATATTGACGACTGCATCCTCATTTGGTCAGGCTCAGAGGAGCAATTACAAAATTTCTTCAAATACCTAAATGACAATACGTGGAAGATCAACTTCACCATGAAGTGGAGTAAAACGAATATAGAATTCTTGGATATTGAGTTCTATATTTCTTCCACCTGTCTGCATAGTAGACTGTTCAGAAAGTCAACAGCATGCAACGCAATCTTGCATGCATCGAGCTCACACCCCTCACACCAGATTAACGCCATACCTTTTGGCGAATTTATTCGGGCAAGAAGAAACTGTAGTGAGGACTGTGAATTCGGGAGATGTATTGCCAGCATGAAAGAAAGATTTCACACAAGGGGTTATGCAAATAACACCATTAAAAAAGCTGAAAAAAGAATTAAAAGAGTTAGGAGAGTAGACACCCTAACCACCAGACATGAGCTCAACTCAGATAACAAGGAATGCATAAGAATGGTCACAGATTTCAATTCACTCCATCTGGACTTAAGGAAAAGTTTAACAAAACATTGGAGTTTACTGAAATCTGAAAAAGCATTGACCGAGTACATTACAGAGCGACCACAAATCTCGTTTAGAAGAGGAAATACATTACGAAATAAGTTGAGTCCTACGGTACCCCGGGACACTAGGAGTACTGACTGGCTGACACAACGGGGTTTGGGTTTTCATAAATGCGGTTTCTGCAGTATGTGTAAATGGGCCAAACATGGCACAACAAAATTCACAGGCCCAGATGACATATGTTATACCATCAAGAGCAACATCAATTGCACAACCAAATTTGTCATTTACATTATTGAATGTGAATGTGGCAAATATTACGTAGGAAGCACAATAAGACCATTGAAAGAAAGAATGATCGAACATATAAGAGCGATTGTAAATTGTGACCCTAAATATCCAGTGGCATTGCATGTAGCCTCCTGCCAAAAAGAGCGTATGAACAAAAATGTGCAATTTTTTGGAATTGAAACTATACCATTGGCAATAAGAGGTGGGAATCGAGAATTGAAATTGAGACGCACTGAAGCGATTTGGATTATGCGTTTGAAATCTGTAGAGTCAGGATTAAATTATGACCAAGAAATGCAATATTTCTTGGGTGACTAAAAACGAGGTACTGTTTGTACTACATTGTCTGAATAATGTTTATGAAAATTGTAATATACTGCAGGCCTGTACATGTGAACTCGTCGACACTTAAGATCTCTCCTAATGCTGGGATGATTCTCTTGTACAGATGAATACTATTATGAGACCTGAAAGCAACAACTTAGGATACTGTACAAAATGTTAGATGCTAAACAGTCACAGTATGATTGGGCTTTTCACCTATATAGGAAGTCATAATCATTCACGGTGCGCACTTCACCATAAGAAACAGTCTTTAAAACTAATGTCACGCTATATTTCAGCACGAATCAACAATCCTAGATACCCGAATTTCCCAGATAATACACCCATTCTCACATTGGAGCGTATACATTTTTACAAATACCCGATGGGCACTTTTCTCATCACTCGAATTGCGATCTACTCATCGCATTTTTTTCGCTCTAAATATAAATAAGTACAATATGTTTATAATATGCAATTTTCTCATCGTACACGGTGTGAAAATTCCCTTTAATTGACGTTTATCTTCACCACACGGGTAAATTGCAACATGGAGAGACCATCCAACATGGTCGGTAACAAAAGTATCATACGCGTTCTAGTCTTTAGAACACGTTACGTTCAAGCACGCATATAGGTCTGTTTGGACACAGTCACGTGTCCAAACAGGAACCGAGCTCGGAGGTGGTGCACCCGCCATACGCGCTGGAGAAGCCAAACACGGGTGAGTTATTTGTGTGATCGTCTTCAAGCGCTGAGGTAGAACTTGGAAATTATGACTCTCTGCACTTTAACATAGTCTAAAAACTATTATTACTCGTTCCCCTTCAGCTTCGAGTACGCCGGAATTGGAACCGAAACCGGTATCCACGCATTGAAAATTGAATAGGTAAAACCTGGGCAACAACTTTCCAGTTATGACTTTGCGCAACAATGACTTGTTACAACCATGTCAATATTTAACATAACTGTCATTTCTCTTAACAGTAATTTTTTGATAATGAAAATCATAAACGCCAAGAACTGTATCGGGTTACCTCCGAGCCCATTATAAACGTCTTGACTCTATACTCATGTAAGTGAATAAGCAGTACCTTTGGGTATTGCGTGACATGCTAGAAATTGGTGATGAGTCGGATCGAGTAGTAATGTTGGATTATAAGACAGGGAATTCCCTACAGGTACATAATAATTTTTAAACACCAGGGCTCCAGTGAGATTATCCCTGTGACATTAGAATATACAGAAAATAACTATCTCATTTACCTTGATAACGTCTTGAACAACACATATTAAGACAACATATATTGTTTTTACTTTGTCATAGAAACAAAGATATTGACCGCTGCTGGACGCACTCGAACCAGCATAACTGGTCACGGGCCCGGCTGGGTCGGAATTATCACCAGCTGAGCGGTAAGCTGTCATATAATTAGTGGCGAACAGTCTCGTTTGGTGACATTTTGCCTGAATATCACTAAAATTTGGTTAGTGATGAGATTTTTTCGATTTTGTCTTCTTTTTCTCTAAAATATGCAGACCTTCTGACGTTGATACGGCCTTCTAGGTATGCGCTTACAATGACACTTGTTTCTCACTATTTTCACGAAAGGACTAGCATGTAGGATGAAAGAGCCGCGCACGATTAGGACACTTTCGCCAAGATATAGAGCATGTGTCATTGCTTGCCTTTGAGATATAAAATGGTTATCTCGTCCCTACACATATCCATCACAATCACTATCACATTCACGTCACTATAGATAATCGGTAATATACACCTTAACTCCGACACGGATGTGTTGTGGTTGCACGAGCGAAACAAACCTGATAAAATAAAACAATCACTGTATGCTCACTGCAGGAGGAAGCTGTATTGTATGTTTTATAACGGCCATACACTATGGTCTTGTATGTAAATCCATCTGCTCAAAGAATATGCTAGACGCTACTTATCTGTTTGTTTCAGCCCTGATGAATCGCGAAGGCGATGAAACACGTGTCGGCTGGCTGTAATCTCCATTAAAGACTTCAAGATTCACTCATCTTTTGGATCTCTTGTTACTTCTGTCAGAATTGGTGTTTGAATTTTGTAAATTGTTACTGAACAATTCGTATACTCACATTAGAGTGCTTCGGCAATTCGTGAAGTAATTAGCAGTAGTTTCCTCTACTCTAGGGAGTGGTTTAGGTTTGTCCACTCGCCGAATAGCACCTAGGACACCCACAGTAATTATAATCGGATGCGTATAAACTGGCAGTGCACCCAATCACAACTGATTTAAAAACCTTCCTTTCTCTAATTGTCTGCTGGTAGGTTGGGGGTCCATTTCGACCTGGGCTTCAGCCCACTACCAATGGTATGTTCTGTATCTATGGTATGCGTTGTATTGATTTTCGTTGTAATGGTACTTTTCAATCATTTAAATTACTTTGCGTTGTAATGGTATGCGTTGTAGAAACTTTCGTTTGTAATGGTATTTGCGTTGTAAAAAATGCATTGCAATGGCATACGTTGTAAAAGGATGCGTTGTAGTGTCATACATTCGCATCAGTAGTTCCCTAACGCTTGTTTCCTCATTGCCTGCTATCAGAAAAAGTAAGGTTGTGGTGTTAATAGCATCCTGTATAGAGTAGTCACTCCTTATTGTGGTTATCCCAGTCGGGACGTCATGACTTTCTTGCGAGAAAAAGTGTTTCTTTAGCTTAAGTCTATGAACAAATTTGTAAACGTCAATCTTAATTAGATCAATATCCAAATTTGTAAATGGCCAACACCCAAACCTTTTTTAAGCACTTGATTCATGTAATCATTTAGGATTTTGTAAGTCAGATTCAGAATTATGACATCCATTTTTCCATCCGCTTCTAAATCAACACCACTTACTGTTTCTTCCTGGTCCATGACCTTGTTCTCATTCCTGCCCTGTCTCCTGATTGACCCCTTTTATCTTTTCCCTCTTCTAGTCTTTTTCCTTGGCCTATGCATGTGTTTGTCCTCATGGTGCCTATCCTGATCCGTCTTATTTCTTCTAAAAAACGATTTCTCCCTTGTTCAGATGTACCTTCACCTGGGTCTTGATTACTTTCGCTGTCACTAGAAGGTACACCGGACGAGCCAGTAATGATTGTATCAGATGGTTGTCCTATGCTTTTTGTTTTTTTACTCACTAAATGATCAAGTTTCCTGGCAAAAGTGAATACCCTACCCCCTAGGTAGTCATTTTCATCTCAATTTTAACTTTCTCGCCTTATGTATCTTTATATCATCCTGATGCCGGTTCAGGGCCTCTTGAAGAATTTCATAGTTCTTCTTTGTGGGATCTGGTAGGTACATATCCCTAATCTCTTTCTCAACTTTCTTAATCTCTTTCTGTAGTTCAACCTTTTTCTGTATGAATGATCAGTATTTCTATTACGTTCATGGAATTATTAATTAATTCCTTCTCCAACCTCATTAGCAGATCTTCCTCAAGATCGTCATAGGTAGGGAAGATTTGGGCACGTAGTCCCCTCGGGGTCCTATTAAGTTTCATGTATTGTTTAAGAGTGACTGCATCCCACCATTTGAATTGTTAATTCATTTTCAGTTCGAATTTCCTTGACTTCTCTTTGAATCCCTCATCTTTAATGGGCCTGTTTGAAACTGGAATACCAGCGCTCAAATTCTGAAACAACTCCTCCGTTATTTTCTCTCTATCTTGTGGTTCAGATATTATTTGATTTCTATTATGTAGTTCCTATCTGTACCCTGATGGTGCAGCCTACCCATACAACGTCAAAAACAAAGAAGGCAATGGCTAGGTTTGACAGGCGCACTCTACCACATTAGTTATTAAAGAAGAGGTATTATTTGTTCATAGTCCATGTATCTTCTGGTGCTTCACGAGGAGAAGGAGCCTTCCATTCCTTCTCGAATGGACATAGTCCAGAAAATGAAAATCACAATGTCTCCAAGCACACAGAAATCCCAAGCTGATGTTGTGGTTTCAGTAGTCTTTTATTTTTCAATCATTTAAGGCATGCCCCTTCGCCAACACGCGTTTCGTCTCATGCTGTTAGTCACAGCAGACTTCATCAGGGCAAAGCATCTAAAACAAAAGTACATTCTATTCAGGAGTTGTATCAATGTAATTTCATCTAACCGTCACCTGGATCGACTGACCCCAGAAGATCACCGAAAGTGTCCATCACGTTGGGAAATGCACGATTGCTGGATGATGGGCTAGGTATCTCTTTTCTCAGTGAGAATTATCTGTGAATGCGGTGCCTCACTTCTGTGGCTAATGAGATCTAATTGAGTCATGCCAAAAATTGTGCACTCTTACATAAAGTTGGCAGCATGCATCTTTAATTCATTTTATTACCAAGTGTAGGTTTGTGAATAGTGGATAGGTAGTAGAAAAGAGAGGGTCTCATACTCAGTCATAGTATGACCAAGAAATAATAAAATCCAGGTTAGGAATTGCTGGCGTGAGCGTGTGTATTTTGTAAGGAATAATGTTTTGCACAGTGAATGGCACAATTCTTCTAAGTTAAGACTGCACAAGACAGACGAGAATTATCCGATTTCTTGCCTTACGCTAGTTAGTCCATATCGCTAATCAGAGACTGTGAAGATGATCTACAAAGAAAATTGCGTAATTTCAATATGAGTGTGTTTGGACCAGAAAGCGCCATATCAGCGCAACCAGTATATGTAAACATCACGCATATATAGTTGGCATTGCGACAGGTTGTTAGCACTAAAGGCTCCATATAGCGATTAATGCACAAGGGAAGCACAACTCCATGCAATCAGTATAAATACAGCTTATCTGATGGGCATTGTGATGAGTTATATCACTATGAGTAGGACGTAAGTAAAGCGCGGACTCTGCGCAACGGGTATGTGTGAACTAAAACCTATTGGGTCGACAATGTGGCTGCTATTTGAAAAATTATAACTGCTCAAGCGTCCTCTACAAAGTAAAAGACACTGTGTGCTGATTCCTATTGTTAAGCTAAAAACAAAGTTGCGGTGGTGACTGGTGAGCCGTATTAAATAGAATAAAGAGTCAATACACGTTATACATGGGTTGTGGTCCGAGTACAAAGTAAGCCTACAATAACTTCAGACGCAAAAGACTATAACAACCCTCCATGCAGCAAGTCGAAAGACTTGTAGAGTGTACTCATTTTAAAGAATCTTGTCTGTGGATTCCATCAATTCATGTGGATCGGCAGGAAACGCAAGACCGGCGAGGTTATTTGCCGCCATCATTCTCCACTATAAGTAGTGAAGAAATAGACAACGCCCTCTACACTTGAGTGTCTCTTCCTCCGAAATGAAAGGGCAGCAGCCATATTGGAATCCCTAGTAAGTCCATGTGTATTCGTCCAGTGTGGGTGTAAACCCTCAGGAGCGTGGTCTAAATTCATGTGTAAACATGGGATCTTCACTAAATATCAAAATTTAATCCAAGTACAATATCCTGCTTATCCATTGGTATTAGATAGATTTAAACTCTATCTGAATCTTAATCAGGAACCAGGGTGGATCTCATTGTGATGCATGTGTAGTACTCTGTAGTTATTAAAGTCTGCCTGAATTGGTAGACTGGTCCTGTATAATCTAATACTTCCCAAATATAGGACGAGAATGAAATCAAATGTCTGTTCTCTCAATATTATGCATCAGCCGCTGGTAGAATATATTATCTGTCCAAATAAATACAATTATTAGTGACGCTCCTGGAGGGATTCTATCTGTGTTCAGAAGGAGTAAATGTTCTTTCTAGTATTGATAGTTAGACAAGCTGAGTGTCTACTCAAAAGACGAAGGTGGTCAAAACGGTGTATACTGTGATAAATCAAAGTATGAGAATTAATGGATGCAATAAGGGAGGGAGAGTTCCAAATGCCCAATGAAGTGTGTGGTGGGTGAATGGGAGATGATATGGTTATACCCATCAAGTATACTATTTTGGTGCATGCATTCCCTTCCATGTCTCTTGTTCATATTGGTTGGTATAAACGGAAAGTGAGTGGGTATGTGAAAAAAGAAGAAGAATAGGTAGTCACCAGATAGTAAAATTATTTCATTACATCCATATGGTGTCCAGACAATCAATATTAACATTATTTTCCTATTGATTCCATTAATAGTTTCCACAATGAGTGGGCATGTAATAATTTACAGGTTCATATGTTAGGACAATACGAGAGGAGGTAAATGTGATGACTGGATAGCCCAAGTTTGCGGAGTGAGTTGGTGGAGCGGCACCCTGCTGGGCAGTGATGCTGCGAGTGGACCATATTTCCTGCCATCCCTAGCACCTGGAAGCGCTTCAAAACACTGTCGCCGGCCCGCGACCGGTGTAGCCCGAATTTGTGGAGCCAGTAGGTGGAATGGAACCTTGCTGGCCAGTAAAGCCGGGAGGGAACTACATTTCCCACCATCCCTAGCGCCTCGAGGCGCTTCAAAACACCATCGCCGGCACAGGCCAAGGGCAGGCCCGTCCACACCGGTCGGAACCCGGAGGAGGCTAGAGCTGAGGGAAGACTGTCTGGAGGTGAGGCCAATTCATTATCCCTTCACACCCCTCTCCCAAATGTCGATAGGCTATCCAGTTGCTGGTATTGATTTACTCATACAAAATGAGGCTCAAACAATGGGCCCATAATCCCCTAGTGCCCACACCGTCATCAGCTTCCACCCAATAACATGCACATCTGCCCCATACAAGGATACACTGGACACGTAATATGGGTAAGAACTGTTGCAGGTTTATTTTCATACAACAAGCGTATGACGTTTCTGTGGGTCATCTTACGGGCGATCCAAAGCAGGCAGCCCCTCGCTGTCCCGCCTGCCTAACGAGCCAGCCAGCACGGTGAGTTGATGCTCGGATGGTGCAGCACCTTGTAGATCCGATCTTATACCCGCCCCCCTTTCAGGGCGGAGCGGTATGGCACACCTCCGGTCTGTTCAGGCCCCCCGACCGCCCGAAGGACTAACGGGGCACCGTTGCGGTTTCCCGGAGCCTCCTGCGGCTTCAGGTCCTTGGCCCATGCACCCTTACTGTGCCATGCAGAGGTACCCTTACTGCACCCGTCTGCCTCCAGATCGCCCTGCAACTCTGCCTGCAACACAAAAGACAACGTTATAACATTCCATCACTTCACACCACCTGTCGAGCCGCTGGGAAGAAGATAGGGTGGGTGCAGCGCTCAGGCGGGCGGAAGCGGCAAAAGAGGCCGAGCCAGGGGCAGCCGGGGCTTAAATAGGAGGCACACCCCCTTGCGACTGGTCCCTCCCCTGGCCGCGCGTCATGGCTACCCCCGGGAGGAGCAAGGAGCCCTCTGATCTCCCCTCCTCCCCCGGGCAAAGTCGTGCGCTGCGACGAATGGCCACTAAGGGGGCTGCTCCGCCAATGTCCCCCTGCGTGAGACGCGAGCAGCGGCATAGAGCCCACACCGTCATCAGCTCCCACCCAATAACATGCACATCTGCCCCATACAAGGATACACTGGACAGGTAATATGGGTAAGAACTGTTGCAGGTTTATTTTCATACAACAAGCATATGACGTTTCTGTGGGTCATCTTACGGGCGATCCAAAGCAGGCAGACCCTCGCTGTCCCGCCTGCCTAACGAGCCAGCCTGATCAACAAAAAGTGAGCAACCCAAAATACCCTTGAGGGCTTGGGTAATTATGAAGAAGGGTAAAGGTGCCTTCAATGGAATTTATTTCAAAAGTGTTTCTGATTCAAAAAATGATTTAAAGGATAAATAAATATACCTTGTCAACAATCAATTGTGCAAAATAATTCTTTGATTAGATATGAAACCTCTATTAGGTCAAAACATATAAACAACATATAAACAACAGACACAAAGGTGTATTCAAAAGATATAGTTTTATCAAAAAGTCATTTGGAAAGATAAATTCATATACAGATAAGTGAAAATATATAAAATACTTAGGCCTGTGGGTACACACACAAATAAATTAATTGGTGACTCAACAGAACCTAAGAACACCTATCCCAAATCAAAATGAATCAAACAAGACAGGGATAAGATGAAAGGTCGACGTTTCGGTTTCCTAAATAGCACTTTCAGAAACCATCTTCAGGACTGATGTCAATTGTAATCTGTATAGAAAAGTTGCAATCTGAAATACAAATATTTACAGTTACAAATGTGTACTATATACAAACATTCATGACACCTTTGTGACACAAAAAACACTTAAAAAACAAACAAAAATAGTGCTACATACAAAGATAATGTTCTCATGTTTAAACCTTGGAGTTTGTCTCAGCAAATACTTTTGTATCGACATGTATATAGATTGTATCATCCCAGCACATGTATCTATATTTCAAAATGAGAACCACATCAAAACTAATTCAATAGTTAGAAAATGTCTATTACAGTTGAGATAATAGACAGAGCAACAAACATAATTTCTCATTTGTATAAAAACCTTTTCTAGTATGTCATATGTTTCATTCAGAGAAGTAAATTTCAAAGAACTATATTGGGACGATGCATTTACTCAAAAAAGCATATCTGCTTACAATTTTGTACACAGAGCGTGGAGTAAAGTAATTGATTACATTTCTTATTAACCAGACAATCCAATATCAAATTAGGATGGATTCAAAATGCTTAGTGGTTCCTGCGGTGCTATACGAAACCATTCTAAGGTATCAATAGTCAATTACCTCAATTGTAATGCTGCAGGTATAAGGTGGGTCTAAACTCGATCACAGTATCGTCAGGGACAAGGTACTTGTACTGCTCCTAAATATAGGCATCAGAATTACTTAGTGTTTGAACACAAACTTTGGAAATAACCAAAAAGACACGGAGATAATGTTTTACCTATTTGTGAATCCGTGTGGCTCCTGATTCTATTATTCGGGTTTGTCAATTTTGTACCGCAACCTAGTAAACTGCAAATTAAAAACCTAATTTTAGAGGCTTTCGATATCGGAGTTTAACGTTCAGTTTTGAACATGACATAGAGAATTTGTTACATACCTATAGTTTGGCAATGGAGAGGATTGATTTGTATCAAAAAGGAGTAATTTTCGTGAAACGCAGGGTTATTTATCCGGGCAATACAGCACAGTCTGTAAAAATAATTGAGCCCATAATCTATTAGTTTAACGCCGATGGACTGATATGTCACAATAAAAGTAAAATTAAAAACGGATACCTAATTAAAGCCGCAAGCGTGGAGTAATTAGTTGAGCCGCAAGCGTGGAGTGATTTTGAGCCAAACTTCAGTTAGACAAAAGGTGGTTAGACAAAAGGTGGTTGCTCTAAAGAAAAAATAAATATTTGTCAAAGCTGTGGGGTCACTGAAAGACAGTTGTACCCATAGCGCTAAGTGGCATCCGGTTTACCTGATATCGCGATTTCTGACGCTGTGCAATGCAGCATGCCAAGGAGCTGGAAGCAAAAAGCAATCGCTGTTTGGGGCACTCGTATTTAACTCGCGGTTTGGAGCTCGAAATAGGACTGAATATTGGTGACCATATTGAGCTAGTCAAATGAGTCTCTTTACTAATGGCATAAACGGATATGGCAACTAATTGCACGGACTCTGATAATTTGTATATCAAGTTGTATCATCGTAGTTAATCGATGTACAAAAAATATGAATTGTAACTACAGGTTATACTAGCGCTAACTAATCATATATAACGTGTAAAGTGAAAAAACGCATTGGTCAAAGAGTACTATGGTAGAAGATAGCGCTGTGATTCCCAAGACGATACTGTGATCTTAAAGTCGTTCATAGAGCATCCGCAATCTCTAGATGTACATTGTGGAAATACACATCATCATAAACACTCGTAAATGTATCATGTGATATATACAGTTAATGTCACCAACATAAATTGTGTGTAGTAAAGTAGTGGCAGCCATATTTACTGTATATCAAAATCAAGTAGATGCAACTACAAATATGGTTCAGGCTTGCAGGGGATTGTGGCGAAAAAGCTGTTTAAGGAAGGCATGCTAAGGCATGCCACTCAGTTGCAGAGTTGAGACCCCTTCTAACCGTGTCAGTAAGGCAGATGAGTTTGCCTTCTCGTAATGCAAGGATCCTGTCGATGTTATTCTGTCTTTTGTTGGGTTTTAACACTTCTAGGACCCACCACACCATGTCTGTTTCCTTGTGACACAATTGCAAATAGTGTTCAACTAGAGGCGCAGTTTCTTTTTTGCAACGGATCCGAGATTGATGTTGCAGGATTCGTTTTTTGACGTGTTGAATGGTTTTACCCAGATAGTGTAACAGGCATGGGCATTGAATGCAATAAACCACGTTATGGGGTATTGCAATTAGAGACATTTTTGGCTGTGAAATTGATGTCATTGATTTTGCAAGTTTTAACCGTTTTGGTAGTGGCACATGCCGTACAGTTGTTACATTTATGATGACCAACTAATGGAATTAGTTGCCTCATGCTGTCAACAACGTTTTCAAGAGGGGTATTTTCATAGGTATGAATTAGCCTGTCCTGTAAATTAGTACCTCTTTTGAACGCAAAGAGGGGTTTCTGTACAAGTTCAGGAATAGAATGGAGCAGATTCTATTGTCTCTATACGATTCTTTTGATCGCATTAGAATGTGTACCAAAAGTGGACACACAAACAATGTTTGTCTTATTCTGTCGATCTTTGACAGTCAAAAGGGCCTCGCGGTTATTGTACCAGGCCCTTTTCATTGATTTGCGTAGTAATCTGCAAGGATATCCGCAAGAGTGTAGTTTATCTTTGAGCTTGTTGGCTTCACAAAAGTAGTCATCTTTGAATGTGCAATTTCGTCGAAGACGAAGAAATTGGCCAAACGGTAATCCATCCTTCAATGCATGTGGATGATGACTCGTATATCGTAGCAGTGTGTTTCTAGATGTTTTCTTAGTAAATAGAGTGGTATACAGTTGATTATTCACATCAACTTTCATATTAATATCCAGAAATGGCATTTTGACAGTGTTGTAGTCAAGTGTGAACTGTAGGTTAACGTTTCTGGAGTTTAACCATAGATAAAATTCATTAAGCTGGTTCACAGTGCCATCCCAGACTAAGAAAACGTCATCTATATAACGTAGCCACTTCAAAATATTTGTAGAAAATGGATTGGAAGAGTGCCAAATATGTTTGTCCTCAAACTCAGCGACATAGATATTTGCTATGTCTGGGGCAAAAATAGCACCCATAGCCACTTCTTTTAGTTGTTGATAGAAGGAGTTTTGATACAGGAAAAAGTTTTCACATAAAGGAATCCTAACACATTCTAAAATGAAAGCAGTAGGGACAGAATGTGGTCTTGGTCTGGAATCCAGAAGCATGCGGAGTATGTCAAGTACCTCAGTTTGAGGGATGTTAGTATACAAGCTTTCTATATCCATAGAAGCAAGTATATTAGTTGTTGGGTCAAATTGAAATTTTTCAACCTCATTTATTACCGCTGTGGTGTCTCTGATATATGAAGACCGCTCAGTAGCAAAAGGTCTGATAAAATGATCTGCATACTGGGCCAAAGGTTTAAGGATTGAGTTGCAGCCCGAAACAATGGGGCGACCTGGTGGGTTATTTAAATCTTTATGCACCTTGGGGAGCATATAAGTTACAGGTTGACTAAGAAAGAAGCCTCTTTCTCATTGAGCCAACCGCCCTCAAGGCCTGATTTACTCAGAGTTGTAATTTCTTCGATGAGCCTATTGGTTGGATTGCAAGTCAATTTTTTATAATGAGTAGGGACAGATAGTTGTCTCATCATCTCATCATTATATTTTGATTTTTGCCATACCACTATTCCTCCTCCCTTATCCGCTGGTTTAAGCAAGGCATCTGGTAGCTTCTGAAGATTTTGTAAAGCTATTTGTTGTTCCTTCGGTAAATTGGGTTTGAATTTACACAGATTTTTGAAAAGATTCTCAATCTCTATAAGTGTTGCATTTTCAAAAGTGATTATGTCTTTGTTAATCATCGTATTAGAGGGATAGAATGTGGACAGATTTCTAAGTCCTGTAAAGCCTGTTTTAGGATCTGAGACATTATTAGCAAAAAATTTTTTTAGCCGAGCCAGCCAGCACGGTGAGTGGATGCTCGGACGGTGCAGCACCTTGTAGATCCGATCTTATACCCGGCCTCCCCTTTCAGGGCGGAGCGGTATGACACACCCCCGGTCGGTTCAGGCCCCCCGACCGCCCAAAGGACTAACGGGGCGCCGTCACGGTTTCCCGGAGCCTCCTGCGGCTCCTGGTCCTTGGCCCAGGCACCCTTACTGTGCCATGCAGAGGTACCCTTACTGTACCAGTCTGCTGCAGAGGTACCCTTACTGTACCCGTCTGCCTCCAGATCGCCCTGTAACTCCGCCACAGCTCTGGAGGAGGCCACCGTCGATGACAGAGCCCCCCCCAACCTACTAGCTATTGACATCCTGCTGCTGATAGTGCCTCTTGTACGTCCAATAAGAGCATATCCATTCCCAAATTTGACAAGTGCACCCCATCTCTATCATAGTAGCCTTCCGTTTTTTCCTGAATTAATGCGTGCCTAATGAAACCAAGGCCTCTCCGAGCCATGAACTTTTGCATGGACCTGTTGACCCTCCTGCGAGACTGTTCTACAGCTGGGGGATATCTTGCCCCCCTCCATTCTCTGCGAGGAACAATTTCGGACCACCATAACTTGCACGATCCCAATTTGTTACTTATTGCCACCATGTCCTTCTGCATGACCTGAATCAAAGCCCTCCTCCCTATGGTGACCAAGTCATTCCCTCCCAGGTGGATAATGACGACGTTGGGTAGGGGGCCCCTTAATGCAAGGCGTTGTTCTAGCCTGGGTCTAAGTTTACTCCACTTCATGCCCGGGGCGCCCAACCATATGAACTGCATCTGCGCGAAACCCAGGGTCCAATTCCTGAGAGCTGCCCACTGTTCCAACCTGGCAACATAAGAATGTCCCATCACCCACAACAGCCTGCTGGAAAGAAGACAAATTGTATTCAAACAAATGGGGAGGACGCAGTCTTATAACACACGTGGTTTAATAGTTGAACACTGCACACAAAACTGAAAAACGTGATTGGATTGCGTATCCTATACATAATCAAAAGAAGTAATTCGTAACAACCACTATGGTGCTGGTACACCTCTATAACACCGCCCAGCCTGGGATTCCATGGGCGGATGTATCATTGAAAGCAGTTAGAAGTCCAGCGTCCCACATTCTTGACCCCTTCAGGCCTCATTCCTGCCTTAAACGCAGTTGTGGCCGCTCCAATCCTGAAAGAGTGGCTCGAAAATCTCTTTCCCTCCCCTGATAGCCCGGATTTGTTCAAAGCTGCTCCCATGGTGCGCTCCAACTGGAATCTGGTCAATGGGGCCCATCTGTGTGCATTAAAATATTTCCAGACAGGGCCGGTCTGGTCTTCAGATATTCCCTAACTGTGGTGACAGGGCAGTATCTGGGGTCCCCTAACGCCCGCAGAACTATGGTTGTGCCCCGACTGGCCTGGTCTGTCTTGGATTTGCGGATGCGGAGCACCAGGGCGTCCGTTGCACAAACATCCAGCATACCCAATGCAGCCGCTGACCTATCCGTTTTTGCTGTTGCCACGAGCTCACTCACCCTAAAAGCACCAAAGAAAGCCAGACAGAAAGCGGTGGTGAAAAGCCTAGCCTCGTAAGGGGAATTGGTGACTAGGGGTAAAGTATCTATCAAGCACTGTAATGAGAGAAAATCAATTGGCGACCTGGTGTCGGCGGACTTTATCTCATCCCGAGCCCACCCTCTTAGTGCTGCCCTCACCCTAAATGAACTGGTGGGGTCATCACCCCTGTTGAGTTTGGTGTCATGCTTCAGGGCCGCCAGGTGGCCACACACCCATGAATGAGATTTGCCCGTTTCCTTGGCCCAAACCACAAAAGTCTTGACTTGTTCGTCCAGTCCCAATGTCCCTGCTTCTAAGGACTCTAACGCAGTTCTGAAAGGTACCAACTGGGAGCCATATTTCTTACGAGTTGCCGGAGCCAGCGAATACTCGCCCATCCACTTCCATCGCTCCCCCACCGAAGCAGCCGCCATAGTGGTGCAGGGAATGGTGTTATCGCCACCCTCGCCCGCGGCCAGGCCTCTCGGAAACGGAGCCACTGAAAGTAAGCATGGGCGAATTTTGCGAATCTCGCGTTCGCGAATTTTGCGGATTTGCGAACTCGCAATCCGCAAAATCCGCGAATTCTCGCGAATTTGCGGATTTTTTTTTGTGTGTTTGCGCGGGTTTCTGCCAGTTCGCGAGGGTTTTGTACAATGTCGCAAATTGCGAACTTACCTGTCGGGTCGCAAGTTTCGCGAACTTGTTGTTTCTACGTGTCCAGCCTGTTTGGGACACTCTTCTTCATCACTGCCACTCTCTGTCACCACTGCCACTCTCTGACTACTCATGCCACCCTCTGGCCCACCCATGCCACCCTCTGTTTCATCACAGCACCCTCTGGTTGTCCAGTCAGTGTACATTATTGTGGCAACGCAAGCACACCTTCCCTGCCTCAAGTGACCTGAATTAATTTGGGGCTGATTAATGTGTCACAGAATATTTTTTTAGCTGGCACCTGCTTCCTTAGTGCTTCCTGATTAGTGATCTTTTGCACTTGCTAAGTGCTTTCATTGTTGCAAAATTAGTTACAACACCTGCCCTGCCCCAACTGACAATAATGAATTAGGGGCTGATTAATGGATTTGAACTTCCAGCCTGGCTCCTGCTTGTCTCCCTTAGCTGTAATTCAGGACCTTTGTGGCATATGTGTAACTATTCTGAGGTTCAGAGCAGGGTCACATAATAGTTGCAACTGGCAACTGAACTCTGGAGGGGCCCCTCAGGAAGCACTACAGGAAATGGCTACTAATGATGAGCCTGAACTTTTGAACCTGGTAAGTAGTTTCAGTTTTGCTAAAATCGTATTTCTGCAATTTTGCACTTATTCGCGGGGCGCGAAGTTGTACTGGGAAGCCGCGAACTCACGCGAACAGTGCGAGCAAAATCCGCTGCTCGCGGATTTGCGGATTTTGCGGGAGATTCGCGAATCTCGCGGATTGCGAATTTACCGAAAATCCGCAAAATCCGCGAGCGAAACGGATTTTCCGCCCATGCTTAACTGAAAGCGAGAGAGAGCGTCAGCTGCCACATTCTTCACACCTTCAATGTGTCGCGCCCTAAACTCTATGTTATTCTGCAATCCCGCTTTCACTAATTCTCTGAGTAGACTCAAAACAAGGGGGCATGTGGCTGATAGTCCATTGATTGCCTGAACCACGGCCATGTTCTCTGACCAGAACACCACCTTCCTGTTTCCCAACCTCTCTGGTCATAAATGCAGTGCCACTACAACAGGAAAGAGCTCAAGGACGGTTATGTTTGCAATAATCCCTTTCTTACGCCATGGATTGGGCCAGTGCATTGCACACCACTCTTCGCCAAGGATAACACCAAAACCCTCTCTCCCTGATGCGTCTGAGAACAGACAGAGTTCCTGGCTACACTCCCAGGGGGCCCTCCAAATGACCGTACCATTGAAATGCTCCAGAAATTCATCCCACATTTCTAAGTCAGCTTTTAGCCCGTAGCCCAGGCATACCAGGTGGTTCTTCTTACTCACGTTGGCTGTGGCTTTTGATAACCTGTGGGAAAACACTCTGCCCGCTGGTATGACGCGGGCCGCAAAGTTCAGCTTACCCAAAAGACTCTGAAGAACACCCAAGGTTGCCTTATCCCTGCCCAGTAGTGCCCAAATATCCTGCATCAAATCGCTAACCTTCTTTGCAGGGAGCCTCGATTCACCCTTGATGGTGTCCAGCTCGATGCCTAAAAAGGTCAGGACCTGAGCCGGACCCTCGGTCTTACCTGGGGCAAAGGGCACCCCGAGATGTCCCGCCATTGTCTCAAAGGCTCGCAAACCATCTGCGCACTCCTGTGTCCCTTCATGTCCAAAAAACAAAAGGTCATCCAGGTAGTGTGTTTCTTGAGATATGCCATGCGTGGCCGAAAGAGCCCATTGGAGGGAGGAGCTGAATGCTTCAAAGTTAGCGCAAGAGACAGCACAACCCATCGGCATGCAGCGGTCAAAGAAATATATGCCTCCCCACCTAAAACCCAGCAGATGTTGACTGGATGGATGCACAGGCAGGAGGCGGAATGCAGATTCAATATCCGCCTTAGCCAGCCACGCCCCCTTCCCTGCCCTCCTTACCATATCTATGGCCATGTCAAGTGAACAGTAAGACACAGAACAAACCCCTTTGTCCAGCCAATGATTGACGGAGTTACCCTCAGGGTAGGACAAGTGATGTATCAATCGGTATGCTCCTGGCTGTTTTTTGGGCACAACTCCAAGTGGAGAGACCAAAAAGTGCTCGAGGGGTGGGGAAGGGAATGGGCCAGCCACCCTCCCTGGGGCCAATTCCTTCCTGATCTTCTCACTGACTACCAGCGGCAGTTCCCTGGCTGATTTGAGGTTTAAAGCATCCCTACAACCAAGTGGACCTTTGTAAGGTATCTTGAACCCGTCTACGAAGCCGTCAGCTAATAGCGCCTTCTCCTTCGTGAGGGGGTAAGACCTGATCAGCGGGAGGATGTTCTGCATAATGATGGGGGAAGGACCTTTGCTGTTGGCGAGTAGCTGCTCCCACCTATCCAACATGGGGGGGCCACGGTGATTGACCTCGATGTGGCCCGAACCGCACTGACACCCTCACTGGCGTGGAGCGTCTGATCTGTTGGCCTGTGCGGCGGTGGTCGAAACTAGGATAGTTGTGCAGGAGAATGCAGGATGCTGTGCGCCGCATTTGCAGCAGCTGTGTGTGAACTTGCAAGCCCTACCCCAGGTGCACTGCCCTCCTTTGAACAGCCTGCATGTCCCAGAATTGAAACTCTTTGGTCCGGCCCTTTGGCCCCTCTCCCGGCCCCCTCGAAAGGACTGCTTGAATGGCCGTCTAGGAAATTGCTCCCATTTCTTGCTTTCTGTCTCACCCTGCACTTTGTGTGTCGATTCTTTCTTGTCACTGTTTGTTCTGCACATGTGCTTGATCCAGAGTTGGATCTCTTTCTGGTCCAACCCTAACTCGGGGCATATGGCCATAGTTTTGCGAAAATCTTGATCGTAGTAGAACCAACCCATCCCTCCTGCCTGCCTTGCTTCCTGCTGGATGGTGCTAGCGTATGCCATCAAGGCTTCACTCTGATCAGGGTCCTTCTGTACTATCACCGCAGCTAAGATGTTGAATGCCGCTGTCCAATTCTCTAGGGACTTTTCGGGCCAACGCTGATACCTGGTCATCTTCTCATCATCTTTCCCCCCCATCCTTCTAGTGTCTGCACCTGCTGTTACATGCATTAGTAAAGTCAGGATATCAATGTACTCTCGTCTCCATATCCTTTCTTTTGCTGCCTGCGGTACCTGCAATGCTAATGAACAACGGCCAGAAGCCAGGGGAGCTTGCATGACAGCCGGTCGCAGGACCCCACCAGCGGCCACTTTCACTGTCTCACCCAGGGCGGGGGTGGCCCCGGACGGGCCGGGCTGTACCACCTCCGCTGGTACATTCGTGCGTGACGCGCTGGCGCTGGGTGATGCTGAGGGACTGTGCTGGATGTGCGCGACCTCGCTGGTGGCCCTAGGGTTTGCCGCGCCAGCGCTTTGGGTGGTCATGGCGCTGGGCTGGGCAGGCTGCTCGCCCGTTGGGGTCGCAGCGGGAACAGCGGATAATGGGCCCAGCACCTCAGTGGTTGGGGACCCTGCCCCAGGCGGCACTGCAGCAGGCCCCCCATGTTGAGCCCAAACTTGCAGCACTGATGTCTGGGCCGCTGCAACAGGGGCAGGAGGCAATATCTGAGGTGCCGCCGACATATCATCCAAGCGTTTCTGGAAAAGTGACATTAGTCCCAGCATTTGGTCCATAGCCTTACCCATTTGGGCCATATCAGTTAGGCCAGCGGCCGAGTCTTGCACCACCACTGGTGCCCTCGCTGGGTCGGGGGCCTGGGCGGCGGGAGGCAATGATGTCTGTTTCGTCTTTGCACGCGGTGCTTCGGCCGGGAAGTCTTTGCGTGTTTGTTTGCACCTACGTGTAGACCTCCATGGCTTTCCGGTTGAAGGTCCCGCCGCATCGTCCGGTGGGGGGGGGGACAGCGACGTTCGCTTCTTCGTGCCTACATGCCTCAATGAAACCTTGTGCCCACACTGGTCCTTTCGCCTTGGCTATGGCCAAGAATTCGGCCCACAACCCATCCTGCGGTGGCGGGGTCCCAAGCGCGTCTATGATGGTGGCTTCTACCTTTGCGGGTCCCTATGGGTGAAAAAGTACGTGAATTCATGCGCTCCCTGCATTGACCACCGCATAACTGCTCCTGGAATCTCACACCTGATCTCTGCCCACCATGAACGCACTGTGTCCCCAGGCGACCTAACACGACTTATACCTGTTTCGTTTGCGGTTGCTGCCTGTAATTGCGCTGACCACTCCCTTCAAACCTCTGCCGAAAAAACCTGAAATGACAAGGCAAATTTTAACAATCTCGACCTATACTGGTCATGAGAAGCCACCACAACCTTGCGCCCACCCCTTATGAATGGGAAAGTGTCGGCGTAGTACAAGGGTGATTCCCTCACCCGTAGAAGTTCTATGTCATTTGGCAACCACGTGACCAGAACTTGCATTAAGGGCCCAGCACAGAGCCATCATCCTAATAACCAACAGTTTCCGGATGCAAGCAAGAAATTTGGCGATGCCAAAGGCACATATCAATTAAAAGACACCGAGCATGCGCGGACTTTTTGCGCCAAGGTCTTGTAGCAGAAATTGACAAACCGCTTTGTTCTGTGTGACACTGACCTATATATTGCACAGATCCCTGCAGTGACGCGTGTATCCCTGAGCGAAAAGTCTTTACCCCTGTGTGCAGTGTACAAAGGCACCTTGGCTCAGCTGACATAATCACACCTTAAATGCAGAAATACCCCTCTGGGGCCTTCATTGACAACTGGTTTCAGAGAATGCCTGCCCAATCTGCTTTGCTAAAACAGCGGCGAGTTGTTTTGTGAGGAGGGGTGGTGAGGGGGGGCGGTCTGACATCATAAGGGGATGAATGGGGCGATGCACGCTGTGGCTGCAGGCCCACACTTGCATGACTCGGTGGTGGGCCCAACCTGTCTGGCCTTTTATCTTTTCTCCGCTTAAGCTGCACAACAACCCAAAAGTTAATAAAATTGCGGCACCGCCTGAACTGTGCTCTGGTCAGGGGCTCCTACCCTCAGCTGCCTCCAGAGTTGTATCGGGTCGCGCAAGCCCTGACACTTAAGGACCTGTGTTACGAGCAGGGTTGCGCGCTTACTTCTGTCTGCAGAAGCCCGTTCGACGGGGGGCCACCCCTCACTCCAGGCACGTAGGAGCACTCAGGGGTTAAAATTGAGGCTGGCACCATACTCCAAACGAGGCCCGGCAACCTGGCTCAATCCCCTTTTCCTCGAAAGTTTGAAACTCAACGCCATCAAAATAATCGAATGAAGCCTACGTTGAGGCTCGAACCCGAGTCTCCCGGCCCCAGAGCAGCCGCCCCGCCCGCCACGCCAGCCCCGAATAGCCTTGGGCATAGGGTGACAATGCATTTGAGCCTGGGAGTATAGTACACAGGATAAAATGAGAACTTTGATCATCTGAGGATTACTGCAGCATGCTCCGATATAGAGCATGTCTGGGACTAGCTGGTTAGTATGGGTATCTAGAACTGGGTTCTAGCACGCGTGGGTAGGGTGTATTGTGGTGTGTGCTACGAGGAGTTGTTGTTGGGACACTGAATGGCAGAGTGTACAACGGAGGATGTTCAGATGGAAGGCGCCAACAGCTGCGTCCCCCTATGGCGCTGCATCTGACCCCCTTTACTCCACAGTCGGACCCGCAACTAAATCTCTGGGCCAGCCATACTCCACAGTTGGTGGCGCTCCACGTGGCAGGTCCGCTGTCCGAGTACACGGAGGCCGCGGCGGCAAACACGGTGTGCCGGAGTCGCAAACCCCGGCCGCCAGTAGGGGGGGGGGCTCCACGAGGCAAGCACACCCACCTAGGCCGTGGGGGAAGGACCACACATCTGCACAGACTCGACCCGAAGGTGTTCACACCCCTCTCCCAAATGTCGATAGGCTATCCAGTGCTGGTATTGATTTACTCATACAAAATGAGGCTCCAACAATGGGCACCAAATCCCTGTCTAGTGGTACGGTCAGCCAAGATCCTACTGACTCCCCCATTGAGCCGCTGGTTAAACGGAAAAGAGGGGTTAGGCTGCAAAGACTGACTAAAATGAACATTACACTGGGTGGGGGCAAGAGCTCTCCCCTGAAGATCACAAGCGGCCCAGGGAAGTCTGCACAGCCCACACAAAAACGAAAGCATCATGGCCCGACTGCTACAGCCTTTATTAAAGAGACTGGAACGTATCAAGGCTGAGCTAGCTAAAATCAGTGACAGAGGGGGAAGTGCCTGTGCTTGTGAATGTATTAGTAGGCATACTGAACATGTACAGAAGGTAAATTGTGCATGCCAGTGTAAATGTAAAAATCCTTCTCTCACTAACATGCAGCTTACAGTCCGAGCTGAGTGCCGGCAGGATACCTTATGTACCCAAGTTATTAGGGAGACACATGCAGCTGCGGGAAGGGGGCAAATTAATGATAATACACTTTGTGTGGCTGACTCGCTGGTAATGAGCAACCTAAATACTCTTCCAGTTATTGCCAATCAACAACTGTGTTGTGTCCCCCGGACCTTAGTTATATCTAGACAGGCCACCACTCACCTTGTGGTACCCCCTCGGCATCGACAATCTCTACATCTACACTGTACTTTAGATTCTGCTAGGCCAAGACAGGGTTCCCAAGGGGAAGGTGAGGGAGTGTACCCATCTCACCATAAGCTTAACTTGAATCTACCCCCAGCTGCATGCCCCTTTGTGATGATTTTAGTAAACACCCCATCATTGCATCATGGCCAGATGGCAACTACTCAACAACTGATGAACAAATCATCACGTTTGGCTTACTAAATTTATTCCGCCCTACAATTGCCTTAATGTCGCCAACCACATCATCATGACAAGAAGAGTTCCCTGGGTGGGCAGCAGTCCAAAATCAATCGGGGGGATTTATGTATGTACGTATTTATTTATTTATTTATTTATGTCGTTTGTAAAGAGCCTGAATCACCCCAACTGGGGTATCTCTGTGCTGCAGCGGCCTTTGGATATCAAAACATGGGAATCAGAAGAGTTCCATTTTTAACAGCTGTCTGAAGGATTTGTAATTGGTGCAGTTTTGGATATGGATAGACAGTTGATTCCAGTATAGTGGGGTTAGATACAAGAATGATTTCCCCTCCAACCTAGCCTGTTTGAGACGAGGCATAAGAAGAAGGTCTTTGGATCCTGATCGAAGGGTCCGTAAGGGGGTGTATCGGACCAGTCAAACCATGAGGATGGACAGTGGATATAGCACCAAGATATAGCACCAAACTCGTATCAACCAGACATGATAAGTAATTCAAAAAGTAAGTCCAGTGTGCCACTTGAAAAAAACGGTACCCTCTGTCCAGGGGCACCTCACGTGAAACGTGAATCCAAAATGTTTGTCATCCAGTTTAGGGCACCACTCCAATCATAAACAATCAGTTCAAAATTTCTCAGAGTCCAAATCCAAATTTAGAAGTCTTGATTTTCTCAGTTCAGTTTTTTATTTTCTTATACTCAAAAGAACCATCAGCCAACGCGTTTCGTTCTGAACCACCAGAACTTCTTCAGGGCTGGAATAATCAAACATATATAAAGACAGACTGTCACAAAGATGTGTATATAAAAACCACATATAAAATTGTACATACAACCATATAAATACATAGAAAAAACACAGAACATCTGTATATATTAAAAACATGACATAGCAACACATGACAATAGATTAGCTATTTATGTAATTTTTTGGAGGATTACAAACCTCTTTTACATTTGTGAACTTTCAAAAGTTTCACTATTCATCCTAAAATGCTGGACTCTTACTACAGAAATGAGTGATAATAGAATATAAATCATTACTAAAACGGAGCAACAATACAATAATATCAAATCAAACAGAAATAAGAAGAAAGGGAAGGGGGGAGGGGGAGAAAGAGAGCAGTCTCTGCATACCGTGTGCAATTGTAGAAAACACCAACAGCGAATACCACTGATAGGTTTAGGATCCTTCCAAGAAACAAAATAAATCCAATATAAATCCAATTAGAATATCTGGATAAGTCTAACTGAAAAGAAGAAATATGAAGAGACAATTACAAAGGGAGCATAATAGCAGCAACAGCCATAAGCGATGATACAAACATATGGTGGGCGGGAGATGGAAAGAGTTCATTGATATCTTTTCAAAAAACGGGCGACCATGAAATTTACATCATAGTACTTTCATCTGCAAAGTAGGCAAACAATAATCAAAGACATCTATGGCAAATGTCAAGTCAAAAAATAATAGATAAAATATCAAAATATTGCAATAAGAGAAACACTTGTATGTGTGTTAGTTACCTAGAGTCCTTGTCCTGGAACATAATACACGTATAGCAATAAAGATGGCCCAACTAAGTAACTCAAATAACACATAACAATGTGGAGCAATAGGCCTGCCTGACTGGCTTAATCGTCACACAATTGTTAGTAGCAGCTGTTGGTCGACAGATATTATAATTCAGACATTAGACCTGATAATCTCAGCAACAAGCCTATGGTTAACCAAAAGTAAAGGGCAATATATGACACATGACATTATTACTTATGGCTTGGCTTCAAAAGTTATTAACACAATTAAAGACTCAAGACAATTGCCATCATACCTATTTGTAGGGTATTGGTGTGTATCTTCTCAAATATTCCCAATATGAATCCGACCCAGTTTATTCCAAGTAAGTAGTCCCAGTCAGATTTGCGATGAAGCAAAATGTACCTAGACGTAATACCGAATAGGTATCTAGGAAAAGTGAAAGACCCAGTGTTAGTGTGCCTGTTCCAATAGGAGAACTCGATATCTATCAAAAATTAATTAATAAATAAACAAGCGGTCATAACCGCGTTCAAGAACACGAAGCCCCGTGGTAAAGTCAGACAACGGGAGCCAACCACGCACACATGGGAATCACAGCTGACTTCCCACCCGTATTATTAAAAACGGCGAGTGCATGTCTAGTCAAAAACAAATTAAGCGCCCAACGGTGATATCTACCTTGCCAATGTATTTTAGAGACAACGGTCACCCTCCCGCAGGTCGCGATAACGTAACGAAGAGATAACAGCAAATATAACCAAAACCAACCCACAACAGCGATGTCAAACTTACCCCTGTGACTCGGCCAAATCCGCCGCAGTCAGTGGACAGGAACCCGAAGCGCAACCGATTTCAGTCGCGTCCCGACTGTCCAAGGCGAACAAGCCATGTTAATGCACCCCGCCCATGCGTGTTCTCGCGGTAACACCCACGCGCACCAAAGAGCCCATAGTTTCACATTACGGTGCGTGCATGGCGGACATGTTGGAACTTCCTGAATCTGGGTGTGAAATGCCCGATGAGTAATAATTTGGCACTTTACACGGAGAAATGTAACTGAATTAATCAAGAATAGAAAGAAAAAATATGTAATAATAAATACAGTCAAAAAAGTTATAATAAAGAAAAATTATAAACTTTTGCTTATTAGTGGATCCAACCTAAAAACAATAGCACTCACTGTAGGTGTATCATTTATATAAACTAAAAAGAGAGACACAAGGGAGGCGGAGGGAGGCAAAACAAAGGTCCAAGATGGAAGGAAATGTCACCCAACAATAACCATATGTGAAAGACACAGTAATACCACACCTCCTGAGAGGCTGAGGCTAAAGTAAAACACCAAATTATTGCATTGAGCCCAATGCAATATATTTGGGCATGCACTGAGGGCTAATCCCCAATTCCTGAATGAGCAAAAACCTATAAAATGCAAAACCAACCAATCTAACCTTGAGGTGGAAATTCCTAAGGGATGTTATAACATTAAGGGATAAAGAAAAAGCAGTAAATATGTATGTTTGAGGAGAGAGAGCAATGAGTCAACCACAGATCCAAATAGTATATAACTAACCAGTAGAGATAATGCAGGGCTACAGGAAATAATGCATCTCATCATCAGTGTTATGGCCCAATTCTATACATTTAAGATGACAAATCCACATGGCTTCCCTCTTTCTAAAGCACAACTCTCTGTTACCCCCTCGTGGATTGGGGGGAATGTGATCGATGCCATGAAACCATACTTTGTTGTCATTCGCGTGATTCTCACGCATATGGTAGGCCATAGGATACTCAAGTCAAACTTTTTAAGTGCTCTGACATGCTCCTGTATTCTCAATTTTAAGGAACGAACAGTACTACCCACATAGATCTTATCACAACCACAGCCTATCACATAAACAACATGGGTGGTATTGCAATTAATGTAATATCTTATGTCATGTTCTTCTGAGGTGTTGTACCTGAAACACTTGGGTGTATCGGACCAGTTTGTCCTCAATATACCTTAGTCCCAGGTTGTTAAGGGCTTTGTAGACCATGCAGGAGATTTTAAATCTGATCCTTCTGTGAATAGGGAGCCAGTGCAGTTTGCGGAGCAGGGGGAGTGAAGCTGTTCTTGGGGGGGGGGGAGGAGAGGGGGGGGGTTGTTGGTCGCTAGTTGCGCTGCTGAGTTCTGGATCACTTGCAGTCTGTTTAAGGAGTATTCCTTGGCTGAAATTAGCAGCGCATTGCAGTAGTCCAGGCGACTAGTGACCACTGCTTGTATCAGAGAGTTTTCCGTGTGGACAGAGGAAGAAGGGGGAAGACTTTGCACAAAAGACCCAGTGCGTGGAAACAGGTTCTGGCGGTAGAAGTGGCATGTTCCTCCAAGTTTAACTTCTGGTCAATATGAACCCCTAGGTTCTTTACCACTTGTTTTGGGGATGGGGCTGTACCCAGATCTCCTGGCCACCAGTTAGGGGACCACTTTATTAGTTCTTCTTTAAATACCAGAATTTCTGTCTTCTCTGTGTTTAACTGGAGGAAGTCATTGCTCATCCAGTCCTGTATGTTTTTCATTTCCACTGAAAACGTAGCCTGAATGCTGGTGTTGTTTTTATCAAAGGAGAGAAGCAGTTTTGTGTCATCGGCATAGGAGATTGGTATGAACCCTGAGTTTTTTAGTAGGTTCGTAAGTGGGGTAACATAAGCGTTCAATAGGGTTGGACTCAGACACGAGCCCTGGGGGACTCCTTTGGTGACCTTGGTGATCTGTGATCTGAAAGAGCCCAGGTTGATGGTTTGGGTTCTCTCGGATAGAAAATTAGCCAGCCATTTTAGTGCATTCCCCACGACACCTATTCCTCTCAGTCTCTCCAATAAGATCTGATGGGAGATGGTGTTGAATGCTGCAGACAGGTCAAGCAGGATTAGTATCACTGCCAGACCGTTGTCTGCCAGCATTTGGATGTTTATATATAAAGAAAGTGGTCCTAGACACAATTTTATAAAAGACAATACAAATGATATGAGTATTACTTATTCACAGTCAACAAAAAGTCAGACTTAATCTGAATTTGGATGTTGGCAGTGACTGTCACCAGTGCTGCCTCCGTACAGTGTCTAGGCCGGAATCCTAACTGTGAGGGGTCTGGGCAGTTGGACGATTCTATGAAACTGGACAGATGTTTATTTATGTGCTTCTCTAATAGTTTACTTAGCAGGGGGATCAGAGAGATTGGGTGGTAGTTAGTGACAACATCGGGGGGAATTTGGCGTTTTTTCTAATAGGCAAGATCAGAGCTATCTTTCCATTCTTTAGGGAGCTCGCATACCTTTAAGGAGCTGTTTAGAATGCAGCTTATAGGGATAGCAAGTTGATTGGCAAGTCTAGCCGAGATCTTTGCTGGGATTAAGTCTAGATGAGAGATGGATTTTGTTTTTAGTAAGGATACAGTTTCCTCACGGGAAAGCCTAGGAAATTCCACTAATTTATGTGCACAGGGTGTGGTGGGGGGGGATTCGATTATGGTGTTTTTTTGCAGAGTTTTATATAGCGCGAATTTGACCGGCAACCGAATTGGGTATCAGAGCGCTTTACATAGCACCAGTTACATTCATTTTTGTTAGGCACGGGGAGATTAAGTGATTTGCCCAGAATCACAGGATGTTCAGCGTCGTTACCGATACTCGAGCCCAGTTCCCCAGGTCCGGGGTCAAACGCCCTAGCCGTTAGCCAACTCCTCTCCTCTGTTAGATTGGGCACATTTGGACGCTGTGATCTTATTGTAGATATTATCTATTTTTGAGGTGAGGTATCCTGCAATGTCGTCGCATAAGGTCTGAGATGGCTCCTCTTCCTTGTTGCACTCTTTAGGGTTGGTGAATGATTTAAGGACCTGAAATAGTACTTAGGGGAGTTCTCTGCCTGATAAATTAGGTTTGGAATCTGTAGTTTACGGGCTTTCGGGATTGCATAGTAATCAATTTTAGAAACCAGTATCTCATGGAGTACCTTCTGGATTTGATCCTCGATTCCCCTGTGGCATTCACACAAATTCATGCTTTGCCATTGTTTTTTTTTTTTATAGACCACTTGGCACTAATCAGGGCCATTTCTAGGTGTTTTGCCGCCCTAGGCGAGAATTGAAAAATGCCTCCCCCTCCCTTTTATTACCATCAGTCTCCCCCTGTCATCCAGGCTAGAGAGGCACACCCTCTACTGCCGAAACCTTCTGTGCTACTCTCATTTACTATCAGGAAACACGATCATAACAATCAGTCCTGCAAACGACCTCAACGAAAGGCCCAGGCCAGACCGTTATGGTAGCCATACACTTCCAGAACTATGTACACGGATGACCAATAGAGCCTTGTGTTCAAATACCACTGAGGCGTCAAGTTCAACTCGTTTTCACATGAAAACATCAACTTGTCGTGACTTGCATAGGGACCCGCAAAGTATAGTCCAGGCCTTTGTTTCACTGCTGAGTGTGGTGGAAAGCGATCTACAATCCAAGAATAAACCTTGTTTATTAAAGACCCCAACCTGGTTTAATACGGCTTGCACAAAAGCACTCAGCTGTCTACACAAAGCGCTGAAGGAAACGCCAAGGAACATTGCGCTGGTCAGCTCTCCATGCGCAATACAAAAAATGTAGGCAGGATTGACTTATGGCCTTAAGAGAAGATGCCTGGGACAAATTAAAGCCTGCCTCACTATTAAAAAGCTCTAAAGAATTTTGGGAGATAGTCAACTCACCATTCTTGAGACAAGATACAGGCCCCTCTTTAAGTATAAATGTGGGGGAGGATGCATGGGTGGATCACTATTTAGCTACATTCGGGCTAGCTATAGATAGGGTAAACCTGACTGATGACCACCCAAACTGTGACGTGGGCATTCCCATTACCTTCTTAATAACAGAGGTGGAAAATGGCCTTATTCAGTGCAGTAGCACAAAGGCTCCGGGCCCGATGGTGCCCCGATTGACTTCTTTTTTGATTACTCGTAACTCTGGATTCCATTCCTGACCAATGTTTTTAATGCAATTGCTAAAGGGGGCCCTCCTGCTTCATGGAAAACAACAGTGATCGTGCCAATATTCAAAAAAGGGGATAAAGCATTGCCCAAGAACTATAGTCCAATCTCACTTTTAGATGGAACATGTAAACTAATGAGCCGCATACTATTAAATTGACTTGAGGAATGGGCTGCTGACAAAAACATTTTAATTCCAGTCCAATATGGTTTTAAAAAAGGGATGGGGACACTGGATCAGTGCCTAAGCTTAAATCTAATTGCAGTAAAGTATACCTATGTTAAATTAGGACATGTTTTTATGGCATTTATGGATCTTTCCACTGCGTTTGATTCGGTTTCACACAATGAAATATGGAATATTCTGAAAGACATGGTAGTGGCTGATAACATTATACTTTTCATCCGACAACTATACTCCCTTTCTACTGCATGTGTTAGGTATGGCAGTCAGGGTGTATGCACAAGATCTTTCCCAATCTTCCAGGGGGTTAGGCAAGGATTTGTCTTAGCCCCTTTTTAATTCTCATTGTACACCAACTGTGTGGAATCAGCAGTAAGTCTTGAGGTGTCTGATGTACCCATGGTAAACCAGAAACAGCTTCCTATACTACTATACGCAGACGTCGCCATGTTGCTTGCTAGGACAGGTGTAGCCCTGCAAAAATTAATAAATACCTGTGTCATATATGGCAGCACTAGATCTTCAAGTTAATGAATCAAAAACCTTTGTTCTTATAGCAGGGAAACAGTCCCCAACATTGCCATCCTTCTTTATTGCTACACCGAAAATTGAAATAACTAAGACTTTTTCATATTTGGGGGACTTTAATAGTGAAGGGACTTGGACAAATATGATTGAGAACAGATGTAATGCACTAGAAAAGAACACCTTGGCCATATGTTCATTCACAAAACAACTGGGCTCAAAATCATTGGAACCAATCAAAAAGATTTATTGCGCTAAAGCTATATCTATTTTACAGTTTTCAAAATAACTGTACAAGTTTTTTTACATTCATAAATCTTTATTTCGGCAAATTTTTGCCATCAAAGATGTTCAAAACATTCATTTAAAAATACGATGTACAAGGATGATAAGTGATTTCCATTGTCACAAGCAAATTTACAACAATAGACAAATTCGAATTGATGCTTGGGAAGCTAAACAATTGCTATACATCCATGATTTCTTCCATAATAATCAGTTACAAAGTGCTTGTGCAAAAGAATTTAAACAATATTAAGCAGAAACCTACGCTTGTGCCACAGTGCTTTCAAGAATTTTGCTACTGCAAACACTATCGGAGCGGTTAAGTCTGTTTTAAGAATTCTATAGGCCTGCATACAATGAGTAAAGCCCAGATTTTTACAAAGAGGTATGAGCCAGTGCCTTCTTGACTTTTGATATGCAGTACAAAAAAACAAAATATGCAGGTCGTCTTCCAGGTCGCAGTTACAGCCTGGGCAGTTTTTGGGCAAAGAGAGGCACCATTTGCTGGTAAAGGCTCTAATTGGTAAGGTGCCATATCCCCACTGTAGATACAATTTTCTAGTTAAAATAGGAAAAATATCATCCAGGACATATTTTAAAAAATATGAGTCTTTGACTTTTAAAAAAGATTCAGTTAGGGTGCCGATTTGTGGCTTGTGTATAGCAGCAGTTAGTTTATTTTCATAAAAAAATCTGGCAAGGTGCTTACGTGAGACCATGTTACATGTTGTCTCCGGATCTGACCACAAAAGTGGAACTCCCAACTTCCCACATTCAGTTGTTATGTACCTAAGCCATGGTATTTTCCCCGCTTTAGATAAGCTTAAAATTTCTGCGAGTTTCTGTCTATAATGGGAGAGCTCTGGTGTTCTCCAAAGCCTCTGCCAGAATGTTAACGGTTTAAGTCCCAGGTCCTCGTCGATTGGTCTGAGGCCTAAGTCGAGCCTCAGTGGTAACAGAGGAGTGCTAAGGGGGAGGGATAACAGCTGTCTGAGGAATTTATTTTCAGTGGCAACAATCTCCGGTCTACACAAGTAGCCCCAGAGTTCGGCGCCATAGGTGACTGCCCCCTCGCCCGCATTTTGTATATCTCCATAGGTGGACCAACAGGTTTGATGGTGGATTTATTAGAGAGCTTAAGAATGCCCCCAGCTATTTGGGCCAATTTAAATTGGGCTTTGATTTGGTGTAGTGCCCAGGTCATACTTTCGTTTATTGTCACCCCCAAATATTCAAAAGTCTGAACCCGTTCCAACGTATTGGAGCCTATACTAGGGTTTGAGCTTGTAGTTGCGGGGGGGTTAAAAATCATAAATTTGGTTTTGAGGGCATTTATCTCTAGGCCCCGATCAACGCAAAATGCCCCAAAACCGTCCAACACACGTTGGATCCCCATTGGGGATTTAGACAGCAGCAGTGTGCCGTCTGCAAACATGATTGCAGGCATTCTACTGCCAGCAAGCTTCGGGGCGTCACTGTTTAATATCCCGTTCAAGTGGTCGATTACCCCGTTGACAAAGAGGCAAAACAGGGTGGGTGCTAAAACGCACCCCTGTCTCACTCCCCTGTCAACGGGGAATCTAGATGACAGAAGACCATCCTTACCACACCTCACCCGTGCAAAATTCTCCTCATGGAGCCTCATTAATATATTCAGAAGTTGGGGTGGGGTACCCTGCTCTAACAGCACAGACCAGAGTTTCCCTCGAGGGACCAAATCCAATACCGCTCGTAGATCCACAAAGACCATGTAAAGACTCCACCCCCCCCCCCCCCCCCTCTATCCTAACAGTTTTCCAGAACAGTAGAGTCAATCGGAAATTTTGGTCCATTGTGGGTGTGTTTTTTCTAAACCCTGCCTGATAGGGACTCAAAACTGAATGTTCGTCAATCCAGTCCTGGAGGCGATCTAATATCAGCCTCGCACAGATATTTTGCGGCACATCGATGAGACTGATAGGCCTGTAGTTGGCTGGGAGCACTGGAGAGCCCTTCTTGAAGATAGGGACAATCTCTGCGCCCAGCCAAGTACAGGGTACCGCCATGCCCCTCAGGACTGCATTGAAGATAACTAGTAGATATGGGGCCCATACCATAGGTCCGTGCTTAAAGAGGTCGCCAGGGAGTTTATCCAATCCCGGGGCTTTGCCGGCTGCAAGTTTGGATATTGCGGCGCAGACCTCTTCCTTAGTAAAATCATCCGCATCGAATTGAGGGGTGAAATTTAGAAGCATCTCCCCAGGGACCCCAACTGGTTCAGCATTGTCCACTTAATACAGGGCACGGAAGTGATCCTCCCACACGTTAGCAGCTATATTCGCTTCGATGGCCAATGGTGGCTCCTCGGACCCGTGTTCACAATAGACCAAAATTTACGTGAGTCTCTGGTTGCGAGGGCGGCAGTTAAGTTCCCCCACTTATCATAGTCCCATTCGACTTTGGCACAATGAATTAAGAGCTTATATTCCGCTCTCCTGGCTTGTATTAATGGTTTGTTAATATTTTGCTTCACTGACAAGAGTAGATCCGCCTTCGCCTTCCTACAGGCGGCATTGAACCATGAGGGTCTATTACCCCTAGTCGTTGGCTTTGTTACACGGGGGTTAAACACCTCTGCCAGATTGCTGGTAAAGGTCCCCGTGCAGGGCCCAAAGCTTTTGGTGCAAGTCGCTTCAGGTACACATGGAGCAGGGATTTGGGACATGTCCAAAACTGAGCTGTTGCAACAGAAAGAAGATAGATTCTTTAAAAATATTTTATCTCCCGAAAGGTTGCTCAAACTACATAATGCATCAAGAGTTGAATATCCCATTTATATCTGATTTAATAATTATTTCTCCCTGTCCTACTCTGGCACTCAATGTGGACCAGAAACACAGTGGAACTCACTCAAAACATTACTAGAGATTGTTTATCCCTTGACAAGGGGCTTCAGGTTCCCTGACTGTGGTATGTGAAGGTTACGCTAACACAGTTGGGATTAGAAACCCTATTTACAGATCCCCTTACCTACACGGGTACCTCAAAAGAGGAAAAATTAAATCTTGCTCAAAAGATTATAGGGAGAATGAAAGATATGTATCAAATTGTAACAAGACCATGGTGACATATTTGGGCCTTCCACCTGTTCTTGGCTAAGCAAATTCATACTTCTGAGATTTAGATTAAAGCTTATTCCTTGCATGCTGGGCTTTCCATCAGTGACATACTCAATTAACGAACTTTCAGTTTACCCCTGTGATGGCATATCTATTCAATCCAACCTTCATTTGATATTTTTCTGCAAACTTTATTCTTGTCCCTGGAAAAAGTATATTCACCCATTGTTTTTGAAATATAACTTTGTACAATGTCGCCCAGCTTTGTTTTTTCTCAAAATGCTCCCTGACCCTTATGTAAACTACTCTGTTGTATCATACATATGTATGGTTTTATCAAAAAGATCACGTAGTCATTAGCTTGTATTTTAACGGATTGTGGCACTTTACACTTTTTTATAAGATGAGGCCGCGCCTAAGGGATGCTTCCCTTTTTTTAGTCGATACAATCTTCCTTTACCTGGAGGCAGTAGTTGGCAGACAAAGTGGCCCATTGTTTACAAATTCACTTGTTTCTGTAACGCACTAAGCACTTTGCGACTTATTGAATGAACTTACAATGTTTTCATCAAAATTTTGGCTAATGTTTTAACATGGTTCCTATCTGCTTTTTACTCTGTGTTTTATTGAAACCTGATGGGGATGTATCATCATTTTAAATATGTGAACAATGTATTTCTTGTACTTTTATGATCTTAACGTTTAAGATCGAATAAAGTTATATTGATTGGTTGATTGATTATTCATCACAATAGAAAGGCATATTCATATTCAATTTAATACGCTAAAACAATAGTCATTGCATGTTTTCAGCAACCATACATCCACTGTCTAATTTAGAGACCAGCTTATCCTTACTTTAGGCATTCATACAATTCCACATAATCAGTTCATACCAGTGTCATAAATAAAGACTCAAAGGTACCCAGTATCCAGAGTTGACGATAGGTGAAAATTGCCCTTCCTGTTACTCATTCGGGCAAGAATAAATTAATCACCTGAGAAATATAGTTCTCAGTCAATTTTCAATCCCCGGTCTACTGCTTTAAGACGCAATATCCATATTGCTTCCTGTAGCCTCAACTGCAGTTCCCGGTTGTAAAAAGTTGGCCTGGAATTTGCTGTCCATTAGTTATAGTGAGCACCTTGCACCAGTCCAATCGACCCTTATGGATGATTAGGTTAAAGACAACCTTTATTGAAAGCTATCATAGTGGTAGCTATGAAGAGCAGCCTTCAGGCTAAGTCTCGAAGGAATGTAAAGCAGCTTGGTTTACCAGATTATAACTTCCCGAATGACTAAATGACAGGAGAACCACACCAGGTATATATAAAACAAATTCATTTATTATTAAACACTCTCTACTAACCTCTTTTTTTGTTGTAATATTTTTATTAAAAGGTTTTTATGTGATACAGCACAGCAAAACGAAATTTAAGAAAGAAACTAACATTGATAATCGTAATAATCAAAAATCAGTAATCAATCCCTTGTGGGCAATCCTCTCACCCATCAATGATAACATAAACAGTTCAAAATTGTTACCCAAACACGATATATACATTTAATCCATACACAAACCCTCCTTCCAACTCTGTATAGGTTCCCAGATTCTTCGCCCAGTCAATCTCCCCCTTTTTCCTTTCCTCGCGTATATTCCTTTTTCCAGATTATAGACAGCCAAAAGTCTTGCAAGCCATTTCTGTAGCGTAGGGGTTACTTTGTCTAGCCATGCCCTGGCTATACAGAGTCGGAGAACCGCCATGGCTAAAAATAAAAACTCCTCTTGAGATCTGTCAGACTCTGGGCTAACCCCAAGTAAGGTCAGCACTGAAGAGAGAATAGTTTTTATCCCTAAAGATCTATAAAAAAAATTTAAATGTCTCTATTAAGTGTATAAAGCTGTGGGCAAGTAGCAAATATATGAATTATATCCGCCTCTGAGGAATCGCAGCGTGGACAGGTAATCCCAGAAGTGCTCCCCAGCTGAGCTATTCTTGCAGGCATATAGTACAGGAAATATAATGTCTTGTAATGCTGGGCCTGAAGTGCAGCCGAACATAGGATAATCCGGCACAGTTTCAATGAGTCCTGAAACCAATTCTGCTGAAAGTCTAATTTCTCAGACCATTTAGTTCCATACTTCTCTAACTCGTCAGGCTTAGTTGCTACTAATTCTGCATAAAATCTACGAATTGTACAATCCCCACCCTTTTTAATATTATCCAATATTCTGTTATTGCTAAACCCTGCGGACCCCCCATGTTTATTACAAATAAAGCTCGGCACCTGCAAATATTTGAAAAAGCTCTTCCTATCGATGCCGAATACAGCCTGTAGTTCCGTAAACTGTATCACCCCGCCAGGGCCAATAACATCTCCTATTTTCAGAATCCCCTTTTCCGCCCATTCAGCCATGACTGAGTCTGCAAATATCTCCACTGGGAAAGATATATTTTTGAACATACGGGTATATCTATTAAATCTTCCCAGACCAAATTTTTTCGAGAAGGCTGCCCAAATTTTGTAAGCAGCCTGTACTGTCTTGAACCTCGTTCTTTTGTAATAGGTAGAGTCTGTGCAGTTAAGAAAACAGTTCTCTGCGTCTGCCCCCAGCACCGTTGTGTACACATTTTTAGAGGTGGAATTCGCTTTGGGATCTCTCTTCCCCCCCCCCCCCCCCTCTATCAGCCCTTGCATGTACTGTAGAGCCGCCGCCTAATAGAACATTTTGAAGTCTGGGGCACCCCATCCTCCTCTGTCGCTAGAGAGGGTGATGTATCTATATGCCCTTCTTGTGTTACCATGTGCTCATATGAACCTATTCAGAATTAGTTCTAGTGCAGAAAACCATTTAGCTTTAAAAAATAGCGGTAGTGCCCTGAAAAATAAAGAAATTTGGGCAACATAATCATTTTAATAACGTTAGTGCGACCCACTAATGACAGCTGAAGATTATGCATCCTCTCGAGATCATACCTTACTTTGGAAATCAAGGGTTTAATATTCTGTTCCACAGCACCGTCCAGATCTGCAGGGATGTTGACTCCTAGGTAGACAGCGGAGCTGACTACACGAATATCATCACAATCTGTGCTACCAATTTTAACTATCTGGGTTTTAGCCTTGTTGAGTCGGTACCCTGAAACCAGGCAAAGTAACTGGGCTTCAGCTTCTACCTCGTTAATAGCAAGGATGGGGTCTGGGGTGACAAATGCAACGTTGTCCGCATAAGCCAGCGTCTTAAACTCCTGGCCAATAATTTTTACGGAGGGAAACCTCACGTTGGCATCTAACCTGCGTAATAGTGGATCCATATACAGTGCGAACAGGAGCCGTGAGGAGGGACAGCCCTGCCTGGTCCCCCTCTTGATCTGCAGCAAGGCCATGTACACTTTATTTATCCTAAGCCTGGCTGTAGGATCTCTATACAAAGCCTGGATGGCTTTAATGTATCCCTTGCCTATACCACTCCACCTCATGACCATCCACAGGTAATCCCAGGAGACCCTATCAAACGCCTTTTCTGTGTTGAGTAGTAGAACAGCCATAGGGTCCCCTGGGACTCCCGTAGCGTCAAATAGGGTAAAAACTTGCCTTATATGATGTGTTGTGCCCTTCCCTGGTATAAAGCCATGCTGCCTAGGACTAACCATGCCCTCAATCACTCTAGATAACCTCATAGCAAGAATTTTAGAGAAAATATTTGCGTCAGCGTTCATCAAAGTAATGGGCCTATAAGAACCCGGTTCTGCTGGTGGCTTACCATTTTCCAAAATGACTCCAATATCAGCCAATCCCCCCCCCCAGGAATTTGGGATAGAGTCTCCCTGTTGTGCCTGCAGTATTGTATCCTGCATATCATTAACAAAGACCCTTTGGAGAACCGTGCAGAACTCGGCAGATATCTGGTCATGGCCAGCCGCCTTTCCCGATGGGAGATTCTCCAATGATGAGGCAACCTCCTCGAGTTTTATAGGGGAATCTAAAACTATCTTCTCCTCCTCAGGGAGGATCGAAGGTGGTATATCCATTAGGTATCTCTGTATAGCTGCACCATCGCTTTCATGTTTTTGCCCATACAATCCCACATAAAATTTCCTAAGAATTTCCCTTATACCCCCGGACTCAGGTACAGCGTTGCCTTCCTCATCTTAAATCTCCTTAATTTCTCCTGCCGATAGTTTCTGTCTTGTGCGGATTGCTAATATGTGTCCCTCCCTTTCGCTCATCTCGTGACACCTTTCTTGCTTAACCAAGTAAGTAGCTGCTGCTTTACTTGCAATGCCCTCTATTGCTTCGGCTTTATCAGCAATGATTTTAAGAAGTACTGGTTCCAAGGGTACTTTCTGCTGAATCGCTACATTTAACTCTTCCTCTGCCGCGGCTAGCTTTTTAACAGTTTTCTCAACTCTAAACTTCTCTTGTTTTTGCTTATGTAGCGTGTAACTCAACGTCTCCCCTCTAACTCTTGCCTTAAATGCATCCCAAGTCATTCCCGAGGAGGTGCTTCTTCTATTAATCTCTTAGAATACCCGATCCATACATTATATGCTTAACATATTCCTCATCCTTAAGTAGTGCCCTCTCAAAGGTCCAGTTATTTTCCCTACTGCCAACCCTGTCAAGTCTTATAGTAACTACCAAAGGGTTATGGTCAGCATCTATCCGTGGGTGCTTTTCAATTTGGGAACTACTAATAAGAGATTGATTCCATGAATCGTTTCCACAGTGAGTGGGCATATAATAATTTACAGGTTCATATGTCAGGACAACACGAGAGGAGGTACATGAGATGACCGGATATTCATCACAGTAGATAGGCATATCTACTAATAGTCATTGCATGTTTTCAGCAACCATACATCCACTGTCTAATTTAGAGACTAGCTTATCCTTACTTTAGGCATTCATACAGATCCACATAATCAGTTCATACCAGTGTCATAATTAATGGCTCAAAGGTACCCAGTATCTAGCGTTGATGATAGGTGAAAATTTCCCTTCCTGTTACTCATTCGGGCAAGAATAAATTAATCACCTAAGAAATATAGTTCTCAGTCAATTTTCAATCCCCGGTCTACTCCTTTAAGACGCAATATCCATATTGCTTTCTGTCGCCTCAACTGCAGTTCCCGGTTGTAGAAAGTTAGCCTGGAGTTTGTTGTCCACTAGTTATAGTGAGCACCTTGCACCAGTCAAATCGACCCTTATGGATGATTAGGTTAAAGACAACCTTTATTGAAAGCTATCATAGTGGTAGCTATGAAGAGCAGCCTTCAGGATAAGTCTCGAAGTTGAAGTTAAGCGATTTATAGTGTGCTCGGTCACCGTGCGGTTTCATGGCGCTGGGGACGTGGACCTGAAGAAAGAGGCGGGGGACAGCTTAAGAAGAGGAAGCTTGAGAGAAAAGGAAAGTCTTTAAGGCTTTACGAAAGTCCAGGTAGGTGGAGGAAGACCTGACAGACAGGGGGAGAGAGTTCCAGAAGAGCGGAGCCAAGATGGAAAACTTAAGGCCTCCGGATCTTTTCTTTTTGAAATGGGGAACCGAGAGCAGAAACTTGGTGGACGAGCGCAGCTCTCGGTTGGGTATATAGGCTTTGACAAAGGAGTTAATGAAGGCGGGAGCAGTGCCAGCCAGGGCCTGAAAGGTCATGCAACCCATCTTGAAGAGGGCGCGCTGTCGGATAGGGAGCCAGTGTAGGGTTTTTAGGAGGGGAGTGACATGATGAAATTTGGGTAGTTTATAGAGTAGACGGGCTGCGTGATTTTGGATAAGTTGCAAGCGATGAAGGTCATAAGCTGGGATGCTTGAATACGAAACATTGCCATAGTTAAGTCGAGACATGACCATGGCCAACAGAATAAGCTTAAGGGCTGAAAAAGAAAAGAAACTAGAAATTTTGCGAATAGTGCGGAGGGTTAAAAAGCAAGAAGAAACCACAGTGCTAACTTGGGAGTGCAAAGTGAGATTACTATTAAGCGTGATTCCTAGTGTTTTAACAGAGGAGGACGGTGAGGGAGGGGTACCGAGAGTTAGAGGGCCAAAACAGAGGTGACCAAGGGCTGGAGCTGCCACCTGTAAGTACCAACTCGGTCTTATCAGAGTTTAACTTGAGGTGATTGCAGTCCATCCAGTCCTTGATAAAAATCATAACCATCTGGAAATTGTGAATGGAGTCAGGGGAGGAAGAGAGCTTGAAGATCAGTTGGAGGTCATCGGCATGGTTGAATACCATGACCTCCATTTGCTGCAAAGCAAAAATAAGAGGAAAGATGTAAAGGTTAAAAAGGAGGGGGGAAAGGGAAGAGCCTTGGGGTACCCTGCAGCTGACATCCCGCAGGGGTTCAGAGAAGCCCTCCAGCTGGACAGCCTGAGTGCGGGACTGCATGAAGGAAGAAAGCCAGGCCAAGGCCGGTCCCCCAATGCCAGCGCCCCCGACGCGGTCGAGAAGGATGGAATGGTCGACCGTGTCGAAGGCAGCGGACAGGTCCAGAAGGACCAGGGCTTGGGGAGTGTTCGCATCCGCTCCTCCTCTGAGTTTGTCTAAGACGGAGAGGACCACAGACTCCGTAGAGTGGGATGGAAGAAAACCAGCCTAGCAACGGGCTAGAAAGCGGCTTTCTTCAATGAATGAGCTGAGGGCTTTGGTGACATGGCACTCGAGGATCTTGCCTAAGAAGGGGAGAAGGGAAATGGGACGGAAGTTGGAGAGGGAGGATGGATCAGCTCCTGGCTTCTTAAGGATGGGAATTATTTTAGCGGATTTGTGCGAGACAGGGACAATCCCTTGCATGAGAGAGTCATTAAGGAAAGTTAAGGGGGGAGGAGGGCAAGCAGTGAAGATCCTTCGCAAAATACGAGCCGGGCAGATGTCAGAGGGAGATCCTGATTTAACTCTGACAAGTAATTTTAGAAAAGCGTCTCTGGTGATCAAAGGAAATTGATCTAAACAAATAGGATTGGGCGGGGGTGAAGGACATTGAAAAGAAGGGGAGGGAGGTGAAATGTTAGACTTAATCAGAATGATTTTCTCAAAAAAATAATCGTTAAGAGAATCTGGGAAGGAACAGGTCTGGGCGCGACTCTATCAGAGGATGCTTATTCCTGGACTATAGAAAAAATGTCCTTAGATTGTCTTTCAGCCTGGAGGATCTTAGAAGAGAAGTATTCAGGTTTAGCCTGCAGAATGGCTTTTTTGTAGTCTTGCAGGAGAGTAGAAAATTGTGATTTAAGAGAGGGACAATAGTTGCACCTCCATGCCCGTTCTACCTGCCGAAGCGCAAGTTTTTTGCCCTTGAGCTCCAGGTTAAACCATCTGTTGGCGTCATGAGCGCGCCTGGTTCTGACGCGCTTGAGGGGAGCCACCCGGTCGCATTCGGCGGCTAACCACTTAGTGATGGTGTCCGCTTGTGTGAGAGGTAGTACCCCATCGAGGTTGGGGGCTGAGGCTAAAAGGGAGGAGCAAAGTGCCGGTATATCTGTATGGTTCCAATTCCGTGCCCAAGTATTACTCGGAAGAGAGGGTTTCCGGGCAAGGCTCTGGTCAAAGAAAAAGGAAACAAACCAGTGATCTGACCAGGAGCAGGGGGTAACTAGCGGAGAAGAGATGGGAACATTAATTGACCAAACTTGGTCTAAGAAATGACCCTTGGTGTGAGTGGGAATGTCGAAGTCGAAGGAATGTAAAGCAGCTTGGTTTACCAGATTATAACTCTCTGAATGACTAAATGACAGGAGAACCACATCAAGTATATATAAAATATATGCATTTATTACTAAACACTCTCTACTAACCTCTTTATGAGATTAGAAAACAAGGCACACAATATTACAGTACTAGAACAACAGTAAATAGCACAATACACAGCGGGCTCCACGGAGAGACCATATACTAAAAGTGGTATAAACAACCATGACTTGACTAGACACAGTGCCTAGAGCACGTAGAATCGCTGGGACCCAAAGGATCCACCCAAGGTAGTGACAGAGGGGACTCATGGGGGACGCGTGCAGTACGAGAACACAGTCACGAGCTCCTTACAACTCTATGGGAAAGTCGCCGTTGGATTTTTAAAGAATAAGAACACTTAGGAGAGGACTTTGAGCAAACCCTTTCAGACTTAGAAGGCTCTAAGGCGAGCACCCATGTGAGCTCTGGAGTACTTGTGTTACCTAACACAAGGAAGCCAGGTACATAGGTGTCAAATGGTGTCTGGAATCTTTGTTGTTTTCAATGGCGAGGTGCTGCAAAGTGCTGCTGCCGTGAAGAGTAAAAGTGTCCGGTGTGATCCAAGCCTAGATTGAAGCTGTGAAGAACCTGAAAGCAGAGGAGACAGAGTCTGGGTCACTTGCTAGTGACCAGGGGCACAATAGACGAATGCCCACTGATGTCGGGTGCTTCAGGTGAGATGAGGTGAAGCGTGACTCTACAGCCACGGGGACCAGAAGACATCAACGATGACCAAAGTCCACAGGCGAGCTGTCCAATGAAGGATGTAGATTGCTGGGGGGGGGGGGGGGTCAGTGTCCGGATTGACAACTACAACCCACGCGATTGGAGAAAAGATGCTTTGGTGAGGACCAGCAAGGTCTTGGGGACTCCCCAAGCAATGGCGAGTCGGAGCACATCTGGAGCATCCAGGAAAGCCCATTGAAAGCTAAAGTTCCCTTCTCAGGGACCCACAGGTCGATGGGCCAGGGATCACAAAGGGACCTCGAGAGGAATCACAAAACACCAGCCCACAGAACACTCATGGAGTGTAGGCCAGTAATCTTTAGTGAAATCACTGCTTGGGGTCCGGACTACGAGTAGCCCAAAGCACAGCTTCAGCGCTCACCTGAAATCAGATGCTTCTGCAACTTGGAACGGTGCACAGGGGTTTGGGTTGCACAGTCTCCACGAGGGATACGGGTCTCAGGATTACTGAGCACTCTAGTCAACCTCGGGACGCTTGGAAACCCACCTCCTGTGTTGCAAAAGTCTTCAGAGTCCTCAGGAGCTTCAGAGATGCGTCTTTGGTGCCTGCTTCGGAGAGGGTAACTCCTTTACTCCAAGGGAGATTCTTCAGTCTTCTAGGGCAATGTAGATCATCGAAGTACTTGGTTTCTGTAGCAGAGTTTTGTTCAGGTAAAATCTAAAGTCCTGTAGCCAGGGGTTCCTTCTTTATACCCAAGGCAGGGGTGGGACAAACTCTAGGGTCCCACCTAGGGGAGGGTCAGGACAGAGGGGTGGCTACACCCATGTCCTTTGTCCAGTTTCGCACCAGATCAGGGGCTGATAGCCCCTGCAACCAGTTTGAGCTGGACTATGCACACGGGCACCAAATGTGTCCCCAGTGCAGGCATCAAAGCACTCTGAGTGCACCCACCCATCCCCAATACACTAAAGCTTGTCTGGGAGGTGGTTACACCTCCCTGTGACAGGAAACCTATTGTCCTGCTGCCCCTGCCAGAGTTTCGTCCAGCAGCAGGAGGGCAGATGCGTGTCTGTGGCTGGCAGCATCCATCTTATTATGCCTGGGTTCTGTTAAGCTGGTACCGGGTGTACCGGTGTTGTCATTTTTCTCCCTCTAGGAGGGTGGAATCATACCTCCCCCGCCAGTTACTGCCGGGGTGGTATGATTCCAAGGTGTTTGACACCAAACACAATAGGTTTCTGTGCAGCCTTTTTAAAGTTAACATTTACCGCGAGGTTATAATGCACTTAAGAGTATATAGTATGGCTGCATCACAGAACAACCCCAGAGAATAAATTCCGAAGGCTGCAGATGGCCCTGCTCATGCATGGGCACCCTCTCACATAAAACCCAGCACCCTGCCTTCAGGATTGATAAGGCCTGACATAGGGGTGACTGATAGGTATATATGTGCATTGATAAGGTAGATATAGTGAACCTATGTCTAAGTAAGGGGTGCATGCGCCACCTTACACAGGTTTCAGTAGCAGACCTGTGGTTTCAATTTGAGTGGCTTCTCAGGGGTGGCATAATACATGTTGCAGCCCCTGGGAGGCCCCTGGGATACCTATGCCCTGTGTATATACTATACCATATACTAGGGACTTATAATCCAATCTGGAGTGTACCGAAAGTGCATGCAATCAGTTTAAAGGAGAAAGCAGCTAGGCTGGGCCCCAGCCAGACTAAGTTGAAAACAGTGAAACATCAGCAAAAAGTGGGGGTAACTATAAGAAGCAGATCCTACGCTCCTAATCCGGTTACCACCCCTTTCATTTAGTGAAGGTCTTTTACATGGAGAAAAGGCAAAGCTTTTTTAGTTCCCGATTAACACAAGACTCCGGTTTGATTCCTATGCTATGAGGACACACTGGCTTTCACTGGACGTGGCATCAACTGGGCATGGTTTCTAACTCACTGCCATCTCCTTGTTGCGTTCATAGAAGACTGCCTGTGGTAAGACCCGGCAAAACCATTCCAGGAACACTGGAGTAAAAGCATGTATGACCCATTGTTATAAAATAAACTACCTATTCTCAGGGCTTTCTATGGCCAAAAATAAATGCAGGTACTCATCAAAAGGAGGGGTAGACTGGGGCGGAGTTTAGGGTGGGCATAAGGGCCCTGCTAAAGGTGGAACAAGGGGCGGGCTACGTTTGTAATCTTTCCAAGCTTTTTATGTAAGAAATCTGCATGCATTGTTATAGTATCGGATGAATTTGTCCATTTGTTTTTTACATTAATAACCATTTATATAGCACTTACTAATAAGTAACCCTTTTTTAGCAACCTTAAAATATGAAAAGATTGAGGAAAAAGCAGCGAGGTTCTATATATATATACCTTGTTGTTGCATGCAGATCCTTGCTGGAGGAGCATATTCACTAAGATGTATGCCACAGATGTTGACTTATGACCTGTGCTCTACGCAGTAATCTTACCTGGGTGCTTTCCTGATTGACTGCTGCCCGTGGAACCTTAGAGACTTTTTGGGGGCTTGTTGAGGCGCGAGGACGCGCAACACCGGTCTCCCCCGCTGTCGCTGCCATTTGTGACCTAGTGTGTAGCCGCTGAGGGGGGAGACTACATCTCCCAGGGGTCCTTGCAGCTGGACGCCACCCACACGCCCATTTCGCGCCAGGTGGCGCCTAAAAGAACGTCGGAGCTGCGGTGGAGCGGGTGCTCTACGCAGTAATCTTACCCGGGTGCTTTCCTGATCGACTGCTGTCTGTGGAACCTTGGAGACTTTTTGGGGGCTTGTTGAGGCGCGAGGACGCCCAACGCCGGTCTCCCCCGCTGCCGCTGATGGGGGAGACTACATCTCCCAGGGGTCATTGCGGCTGGATGCCGCCCACACGCCCATTTTGCGCCAGGTGGCGCCTAAAAAACGCCGGAGCTCCCGCGTAGCGGGCGACGCCGGGCTATGCCCGGGCAAAGGGCGGACCGTCTGTGGCCGTCAGGGGCCGGAAGAGGCTGGGATAAGCCACCTCTCTAAGAAGTTGGACTTGGTTTTTTAATTAGTCTTGTGGTATTATTTAATGTATTGACTATTGCCCAGTACATTTTCCCTTAAATATGAATAAGATCAATACTCCCAAGAATACATCCATGGTAGGGACCTTAGATGCATTTTTATTAAGGGCAGAATCCGTCATAACCCACGAAATTGCACTCACTCAGCGAAGATTGTCCCTTGAACACCCTCTTCCACCTAGTAGACTTTCTTTAACACCCACGATGTTGCCATCAAATGTAATAGCTATTGATGAAACTTCTTCTATAATTGAGGGCTCTCCAGGTCAGGTGGGACTTGATTCCCCTCTAAGTACTAGTGTAGCATCATCATCCAGGCATAACAATGTAATACCACACTGTGAGGAACTGAGTGCACAGTCCGGGGAGTCCGGAGCGCCCAGCGTGGACCATTTTCCCTATTACCTTTCCCCGTCTTCTCTCATGTTCTTTCAGAGTGTGTCCGAGGATCACTGGCCCTTTAAGGCGTCTAGCTTTTCGGAGGAACCAGAGAGATCACGTGGTCCTGAGTTCTTCAAATGGAGTGGCCCCGAAGACAGCAGGCGTTCCCTGGGACCAACGGACGAAGAACGCCAGGAGAGGAAATTCACGGAGACGTTCTCGGTGTTGCCTTGGAATAGAGCCGGAATACTGCAGGAGGAGGAAGCTGACTCATCGTCGGAGAAGTGCCGGAGCAGACCCGAACTCGAGGACGAAACAGACGGGCAGCCAGACCCTAGCTGGCAATGTGACAACTCGAGCCACGGCCCTGGAGGGACGTGGCTCCACAAGGTACGGGGGCGCATTTCCTCAGCCTGGGGCCGCGCACTAGAGGGTGCCAAGGGAGGGGATAAAGTGGGTGAACTAAATGCAGAACCGTCCTCAGCGTAACAAAGCAGTACGGCATAAAGGCAGCGCAGCGTGAAGCACTGGTGGCGGTAAAGGTGTTAGTTTCCCACACTTCCCCAACATCCTGACAAAACAACCTGTGTCGAGCACCACCCCCTTACAAAGTTATTTTTGTCTACTTATTTCCTTTCCGGGAGCGCTGGCCATCTCCTTGACGAGCAAGACCTAGGCAAACTAACCGGAGAAGCACTGCAGAGGACTACCTGTACCAGAAGCCCTTGCGCCGGAGAAGTGATTTCTTTTGACTTAAAGACTGTTCTTGTTTATAAGACTATAGACTTGTCCGCAATTCCTTAAGTGACAATAAATGCACTAGAAAACTCCCTGTGTATCCTGGTCTGCTTCTCCACCACCCCACACACACGTATTAACCAGAGGGCAAAAGGCCAAATGTAAAAGCAACTATATAAATAAGGAAGAACTCCCAGCAAATAACTCTAAAAGGGAAGGCCAATCCAAATCAATCTAAAGTTGTTGTAAATCCACCTGAAAAGAAAAGAAAAAAGGGTAGACATGTAGGCAAACCTGAAGATCGTGTAGATAGTGTCCATGACAGAAATAGTCTGGACAAACCTGAAGAGGATGAGAATTTTTGGAGAAGAATGGAGACTCTAATGACGACACTTTTAGAGCCTATTCACTTAAAAATTACTACCATAGAAACCCGGGTAGCTATACTAGAGGAAAAGATGATTAACATCTGTCAATCCGTCCAGATGGTTCACACTAATTTATTAGCTCATCCACCCCTTGACAAAATGATAGAAAATCCCAAGGGTATGACCTCGGTTATTGTTAACCCAGGACAATCTAAAAGCAGGGAGGTTAATACCATCACTGAACATTATAACTTAGCGTGTAACACTGGAAATGGTGAGGCAAATTCAAAGGGGCCAAATAGGGGAGGTAACTAGAATTGTGAAATATAGCCCGAGACCAACCTGGCCTTAGGGATACTCCAAACAACCCTTCGTTAATTTTAAATCTCCCGCCTGAAGCCACACCATAAACAGTTGTTTTAGCTAATGTTCCAGTCTAACCCCCTAATGTTTTTGAACATTGGTCAACCCTGAGGAACAAATCCCTTCATTTCCTAACTACCAGGGCAGGATTTAAAAATTCTCTTTTTTCTGTATTCAAAATGGCCAGAAGGGTTACTTGGGTAGGTACATCCCCCAAATCCTTAGAGGGAGACTGTGTTATCTTAACCTTTAGGACCCTGCACTTTGTACCTAACATCATTGATAGGGGTTTCAGTGGGGAGGATAACACTGAGGATATAAATATTCTACCCTTGGGCTTCTTTTATCGTCCCTTGGGTTCTGTAATGTATCCAGGCCCTCAGCGTATATCTGAAAACTATTTGGGTGCTAGACAAGCAAGATATCGGATACCGATATCAAATCACTTTGAGGTTTTGAGTGGCCTGGAAACGAATGATTGACTGCAAATAGAGACCACTGATAAACTATCTAGTGAAGTAGTCAAACATAACCATCTGCTCAACCAGGGGGACCTTGTGAGAGAGTGGTGGGATGACCCTGGGATTGTGTGGATTGAAGGTACCAACAACGGGCAAGTGTTTTCTGAACCTACCTCTGAGGTAGTGCACCCAAACTGGTCCTCATTTGAAGAAGTTAGCCCCCGAGTATCTGCGCCGATACCCGTTCTATCTGCATTGTGTCACGTTATCTCCTGGATCATTGCAGGAATCAAATCAAAAATTAACAATCCACTCTGGCTGAATTTTATTCAGTCTCAAGAATTACTTTGTTTCCAGGAAACATGGATTAGGGAACCGTTCATTTAAACGGCTATAGAACGTATCATACCCCTGCTGTCGAGGCTGTATGTGGGAGAGCTAAGGGGGGGCTTAGTATTTATCTCTCCAATAACTTGAATTTAAAATCGGTTAGTGAGCCTGTTAAACATGTCTACTTTCAATTCCTAGTACTTGACTTGGACTCTGATACCTCTATTGCTGTGGTCAATTTCTATAACAATATCCCCCCGGGTGAAGTATTGTCTTATATTAACAACATGTCCGAAGGATTGTCCTGCCTAGTTAAAAGCAGAAGGAAAGATGTGATGAGTCTTTTGACTGTCGATTTTAACTGCTCTTTATGTAGTGAGGTTGAAGATGACTGATGTGGGGTGTTATAGGAAGAGGAAACGTGTTCTTCTCATTTCTGTCATACTGCCCTGGGTGAACAACTAAACGAAGTACTTAATAATTTTGACCTTGGTTTTGCAAATGAATTATGTGTATTGCCATCCTCTTTCTCCCCAACATTGAACGGCAGGGGCTGTTCTTCTACTATCGATTTTGTTCTTGTCACTAATAATCAAGCTCATAGAATTCATTCTTTCAAAGTCTCTGATAACTCACTTAGTGACCATTTCCCTCTCTGCCTGGCCATCCTACTTCCAACGAAGAATACTCTAACGATTAAAAAAGAGATCGAGTTCGAGAGAACTTATCTATTGGTAGTACAAATGGTTACTCGCTACGATGGGCCATGGTTGATCAATCAGAAATACTTAAGATAATAATTGGTAAATGTTCGTTAGGGTTCATGTTATGCTTGGGCGAAGATACCCCCCCCCCCCTGTAATTATTCTTGCCTCTTTTTTAACAATCACAAAAGTAATAAGTAATTATCTTAAAAGGTTATTTAAAAACAGCAGAACTCAGGGAGGATGGTTTGATTCTAAATGTACAAAAGCCTATGCACTATTGAAAAAAGAACTACACAAAAATCCATGAATGATCTCTGAGGTGAGGAGACCTAGGAATCTATACAAACTAGCAGTCAGAGACAGGAAGAAGACGTTAAAACTAGAGGCCTGGGATGCCCTGCACGTAGCTTCTGTAAATAATGACAGTGCAGGCTTCTGGAAGGCCATTAGAACTCCTTTTTTAGCGGAAGAGACTGGCCCAAAAATCGACATAGCTATCCCAGGAGCTGATTGGATTAGGCACTTTACAAAGGTTTATGAGGGAGATTAATCTTTATCCCCCTCCTGCTCCACTATTGCCTGTCCTACAACAAGGAATTTGGCGTTTACTTTGGAGGAAGTTGAAAGGGCCCTCAATGCCAGCCAGGGTGGTAAGGCTCCTGGTCCGTATGGTGTACCCATAGACATATTTAAGGCAAATATTTCCCTGTGGGGACCTCTTCTGGTCCAGGTGCTTAATGCAAGCTGTAACAGTAGATTTCTATCTACCTGGGTGGAATCTATAATCGTGCCTATCTTTAAGAAGGGGGATAGGCACGATCCGGGTTGTTATAGACCTATTTCCTTGTTGGATTCTTTCACAAAGATAGCTGGTCTGATAATCTTGGAGCGTCTCCTGGACTGGGCTGAAAATAACACCATTTTATCTGATTTACAATAAGGATTTCGGGCTGGTCTAGGAACGGTAGAGCAAGGTTTGAATCTTTCAATGTTGGTGGGAAAGTATACTAGGGCTAAGAAAGGAAATCTGTTTTTGGCCTTTGTGGACCTCTCAGCCGCATTTGACTGCATGGTCCACTCTAAACTATGGAATTTGCTAGAACATTTGGGGGTTGATGAAAATATTATTTATTTTCTTAAACACTTTTATAGTGATGCGTCAGCTCGCGTTCGTTACGGCCTGAAAGGTGAACGCACGGCTGCAATTCGGATTAGGAGTGGAGTCAGGCAAGGATGTGTCCTGGCTCCATTCCTTTTTAATTTGTATATAAATGGATTGGAGGCGGCCCTGTGTAGAGATAGTTTAGACTCACCGTATGTCTCAGGCCATCCAGTCCTGGCCCTTTTGTACGCAGATGATGCTGTTTTAATGTCTCGTACTCAAGTGGGTCTACAGCGCATGGTAGATAGTTTCCCCCTTTTCATGAAAGATCTTGGATTGAGGGTGAACACTTCTAAAACAATCATTATGTGCTGTGGTAAGGGTTTTAAGGTAAATAGGGCCATTTTTATTGCGGGACAGGAGCTTGAGACAACCAAACAATTTTCCTATTTAGGCATATTGTTGCACAGAATGAGTCTTGGGCCCAAGCTGTAGCAGCAAAGAAATTGGCAATGTTACGTTCTACTTCTGCCCTTATCACCTTTGCCCAAAATTTGGGTAAAAGACCTCCCGTTGAGTTAATGAAAATCTACAAGGCAAAATGTGTTTCTGCTGCTACTTATGGGAGTGGGGTGTGGGGGTTTACCGACTCTACACCCATACAGGTGGTTGAAAACTCCTTAAAATACATTCTAGCTGTTCCCAACAGTACCTCTGGGTATATCTGCCATGCAGAATTAGGCCTTCCTTTTATATCTGATCTAATCAAGCTCGAGCCTGTGCTATTATGGCACAGGCTGTGGACAAAAGAGGAAACAAAGCTGAATAGAGACATTTTGACAGATATTTTGAAATTGGAATGAGCAATGAGGATCCCCTGGTTGAGATGTGTGTACAATTTTTGCAAGGATCTCGGTAAACCAGAATATTTTCTAAATCCTCTTACTACTTTGCCAGTAACTAGAAAAGACCTGAGGAAAGAGGGCCTGATTATGTTGGACACTTTGAGAATGTCAACGGAGATCGTAAAACCAACTGTTCTGCAACATCAATTTTTATTAGCTACTTTTAATATTCAACCCTATTTGAATTTTGTTCTCGGCGATTATGACTGCTTTTTATTAACTCGTTTCAGGTTGGGGATCTTTCACAGATTAGTTAGTTTTCCAGCTATTAATGACTGGTCGCGAGACCTCCAGCCCTGCCCTTGTGATGATGTATCTTCTCAAACCACCATACATGTTATTTTATTCTGTAAATTTTATGCTACCGTTAGGCGCAGGATTTTGGTGCCTTTTTTAAATTGATGGGACTGCAACAATGTCGTTTAGCCCTGCTATGTTTACAATTTTTGGAGAATGAAAGAGCTGTTGCAATAATTACAGTCTTCCTGAAAAAAGTGGTCTATTGGAGTATGGTTATGTAGTTGCACTTTATGTATAGTGATGTGGACCTGAGTGTAAACCAGTTAATAATGATGTCCAATATGTTTTTTTTAATATGTTCCTTTTTCTTAATATAATGATTTCATATCTTGTAATGAAATGTGGTAATTTTAAATGTATGGTTTTATGATTGCTATTCAACAATCGAATAAAGCTATTTTTGATTTGATTGACTTATGACCTACAGGGAAGACAAGGATCTATGCAACAAAAACAAAACAGTAACAAAAACAGTATCCAACTGAGCTATCTACATAAATAAACAAATCTCTGATCTACATGTTTCCAGCAGGCTCAATGACACTCTATGCAATGGTATGGTGAGTTAAACCTTAGATTGGAATTCACACTGATCTTTCTAGCAAGTGCATTAACCACCAGCGTTATCCACTTTATTGCTACTAATGGTGCCCCAATCTTTCTTACTTAAGAGAAAGGCCCTGGCTTTCTGTTTCTTATGATAAGTGAATGCGTAGCTGCAAAAAAGCTAACAATTCATCAGACTCTTTTCATTTTCGGCACTCATGGGTGTTTCTGTCTAAAATGGAAACCAGAGTTGCTTTCCTAGGGACATACTTTGTGTAACTTCAGTAAGCAGCATATTCTCTTTCTCTGTGCCACTGGGTAAGTAATGTTGATACAGACATTGGCAAAATTGCTTCTGGTGGCTCAACCTTTCAACATTCCATTTTATGTGGTTGAAAAGGAGTGGTGGACATGATGGAGCGGTAATTTCTTCTGGTAGTTTCTCAATGCAAAACCTTCATGCTACCTCTAATTTACCGCTCAAAAGGTGTTGGGCCCTTCACACCATGTATTACGTTCAGGAGACTTTAAATAAAGATGAACAGTCAAAAATGCAATTATTATTTTAAGCCAATAAAGAGAGTTGTTGAGTATTTAAAGGGTTTTATTTTCTAGTCAAAAGTTAATTTTTCTCTGACCCTTTATTCATTAGTAAAATATCAATCAGGTTACAGAATTTGGAAAACAGGAAAAATAGCATTAATACAGAACATATTACAGTCTGCATATAAGCATTACATATAGGAATGTGGCGCAAAATGTCATTCAAAACTCTTAAAGAGTTTCTAAGAAAAATATAGTCTTGCAAGGCGAATCAAAAATCAAATAGTTTGCAAAAATCTCCAATAAAGAGAAATAAATGCATAAGACAAATAAATCATTTCAGACCTAATTAATTAGTCAAAGCATAAACTTGAAGTTTAGCATCTAATTCTATTTAATCAGCTGCACTCTCTGTCTGTCTGTGTCTAAAGAGCAAGCAGCCCGCCCTTCACCGGACCTCAAAGGAATGTGGCCTCAGTGCAAAAATATGACGTGGAAGCAAGAAACCTCCCCCTGACACTCCTCGGACGCCACTCCTCCCTTCAGCAATCTCCCGGGACGTTTCTCGTACAAAATGAGCAAGAAGCCAGCTGAGCTAAGAAAGCCAGCCCCTCCTCCGAAGAGGTCAGTTTTTACACACAAAATTTTGGCAGACTACACAAAATGTTGCATTTCAGGAAAACCTGTACATGATTGGTCAGTCATGATGGCATGAGTTTGCACAACCCTGACTCAGTCTAAAAACCTGACTATATCAGTTTTAACAAAAGAAGCATACATAATAAATACATTTTATAAGTTTGCAACAATTGCTAGGGAAAATGTTTCTATAATTCTCCTTCCTTCCTGCCAAAGTGCAGCAGGACGGATACTTTATCAAACTGGTACATTGGCACAATCACAAGAATGTACAGTTCAAGGTGTCCTTGACTTCTTTGTGGTTTGAGTGAAGCTGCCACAGTCTGCGCATGCTCTCTTCTCTTTCAAAGCAAGCCATGGTTTCACAGGCAGCCATTTAATGGTAGGCCCCAAAATAAAACAAACACAAAGATAATATTATTTTCATGTATAAATGTTTACCTAGCCAAGCTACTAGTGTAAAGCAGCTTTTCTATTATTTATGACAACATGGCAATGTGCAACAAAGAAAAATAGGTGTTATTAACTGAAAATATTCATCAAAATATGCAACAAGTCAAAGTCTCTTAAGACAGAAATAGTGGATTTAGGGATGAGCTGGGAAGAGAGAAACATATTCTATTAATCTTCAAAGCTAAAAAGGTCACTTTTCTCTACATTGCAAAAACACATGTTAATTCAGCAAAAGCATTTGAGAGTAAATAGGCCTCACTTTCATATTTTTTATGTGCCATGTTTTTAACTTGCACCAAAAGGTGCGTGGCAATTTAAATGCAGTCTGTCTGAAGCACAAAAATAAAACCATGCCTGACTGCAGATGAAATCTGCTCCATCAATCCACCCTTCTGATAATTCAAATCATAATAAAATGATTTATAATTCATCACACATATATTTCATTTTCAAAAGTGACATTTATTTATTTATTTTTTTAAATTGCAAAAGCTGAGCATATAACAATTTTACATCTATTTCTAAGGCAAACACAAGTCTATCTGTAATCAGATCATATATAGCCAAGCTCAAATGTTTTAGTGCAGAGTTCTGTAAGTAGCTTCTTGGAACAGTTAGTCTTCTTTAAAATAAGTAACTAAAATAATAAAAAGGAATTCAACAGGACAGTGTCAGCATTTCTTTGCTCTTTGTCATCAGCTTGCCATCAGAATGGCTCATTGGCATTCTGTACCTTTTTCAATGCAAATTCGACTACTTAGGTGCTGAGAAACTCTGACAGAGCACCATCAATCCTTTGCACTTTTTCAACCAATGCCTTTCACTCTTATTTTCACTTTGATCAGATTCAGATGTTTCACCACAGCATCTCTCAGATCAAAGCCGTTGCACCATCCATTATGCAGATCTTGTGTAGCAGCTGCAATCTGGTGAGAAACTGCCCACTGTACATCAACCAGACCTACATAGCAATGGCTAGTGTTCACATCATTGTTTTCCACAAGTGCATTTGCATATGCATTTTCAAGCCACTTTAGTGTTGGTGAGACACCGTCTTTTGCAAAAGGTAACTCCATGCTGCCATTGTGTTGCTTTATTATGCTTGACACTTCAGGCAGACAGCTACAATCCATTCCTTGTCCAATCTGTTGTTCTGCACTCATTATCTTTGAGACCACATTATGATCTGATTTCAGAGAAACTGGCAATCTATACCTGGGCATCAGTCTTTGCAATAACACTTTTGCCACTATGCAGTTGTCACTTTTCCCAAAAACAGTTCTGATACAACCCTGTAGTGCTGCTTCAAAAACATTTTCTTGAGCCTCTTTTAATTCATCTGTGAAGATTCCATAGAATGTACATGCTAACAGAACACAAATGTGTGCAACTGAATAAGCATTTCTCTCTCCCATGACAACAGTGACTCTCATTTGAGCAGATATACTGCATGTTATGGTAAGGGCAATCGATTTCGAATTTTGGGCTGAGGTAACTACTGAAAGCCATGAAGCTTTGACAACATAATGTGCTGCTTTTAATGTGTCACCTTTCAAAAATGGGCCATCTACAAAATGGACATTGTTGGGCTGACTCAGACATTCATCATTAAAGTCTGATTTTGGCTTTATGCATATTTTCATGATATTTAGGCACTCATATTCAGTTTCATCACAATCCAATTCATTTGCTGACATTTCTGTGAAGTTAGGGTCAAAGGTCATTGGGCAATACATCACAGACCTTTGAACACAGTCATCTTTTTCAATAGGCAATGAGAGAGTGCAGCCCTCCCTCTCACTGCAAACTGGTGTATTTTCTTTCAAATAAACTTTCATTCCTAGTGCTGGGGCGCAACATTCTTTCTCTTTCAACTCTAGGAATGCTTTTGTGCAATTGTTGTCCAATGGAAGCGGATCAGACACAACTGTGTGTGTCAGCCTCAGTAAAGGCTTGGCCACTAGGGAAAGGTTTAGTAACCACTCTCTACAGCAGCTAACCATTCCCAAAAATGTCCTGACTTCTTTCTTTATTTGAGGTGGATTTATTTTGGAAATTATTTCCACCCTTTCTGGTGACACCTTTCTACCTTCCTTTCCAATTTTGTGTCCCAGGTATTCATCTTCTTTTTGAAAGTACTCCTGACTATTCTCATGCAATGGCACGGTTACATGGACTTTGCAAAAATCAATAAAAGTAAGCCATTCTTCAGCACATGGAATGTGAAAAAATATATTGGCTGGATTCGGTACCACAGGACAACATGAAAAAAATATGCTTTTAATCTCCTGCACTATTCTGTTCTTTTCATTTATTTTCTGTGAACCTGTGATCAGAACGTTACATAAACTTCTAATCAGTTTCATCAAAAATCCTTTTATTGGTAACATTTCTGCAACTGATGGTGTACCTGAATACGTGTCATCTGGTTCTAATTTTATTAAGACATGTTCTGCAAATTTTTTTAATCTGACATCCTTCTCTGTGAACTCTGTTATTTCTGTGTTTATATTTTTTTCCAAATCAGAAGGTAATTTTTCAACTGTCTTTTCTGAAAAGAATGCTACAGCTGTCTCTTGTTGGGCCATTTTAAAATGTACCTCCTCATCAGGAATCTGAAAAATAACATTATCTGATGTACAGTAATCTGTGCTGCTTAATTTGCAAAACAATTGTTTTTCTGCTAGGCCTGAGTCACAAACAACAGTTTTGCAATCTTCCTCAAATGGGCCTAATTTTGGTGCAAATGTTTCTAAAACTGGGTTTATAATTTCTTTGTTTAAAACTCCTGCAACTAAATCTGGACTTTCCACTGCCTTCACAATGGACTTGGTAAATTCAGAATTGTGAGGGTTAAAACTCTCATTTTCAAACACAGCAACCTGTTGGACTGGGTTCTGTTTTTGTCTCTGGAAATAATTCACATTTGCTCTGGACAACTTATTTAAATTAATGTTAGCCTTTTCCGGGGGGGCGTGGCCGACCGGGCAGCGTGATGGCCGCTCTTTGAGTGAGCTCCGCCGGCTGCACATGATTATCCTTTAACTATCCTGCTCCGTGACTTCAGAGAGCCCCGATCTGCGTGGGGATTGATTTCTGACGCCCAGCTGATCCTTTGGTTGCAATTTGCAGTGGACCAGAGGCCGGGAGAGGAAGCTGTGCACTCCGAGGATCTGGCCGAGCTGCGCTCAAAACGGAAGCCCACAGCTGCGGAGCCCGTGCCGGGAGCTGCGGCCAACTCCAGCCCGGGGCTCGGCGGGCCTCCGGAGACCCACCGAGAGGAGATGTGCTGACCCCCGTACCGACTCGCTGCACATACAGGCAACACTGGTGAGTCGCTGCTGCACCAGTGGGGAGATTTGAGGCTCGGCTGGCCCTCGGAGCGTGGTGGCCGGGCGCTGGGTTGCCGAGGGCAGACGTGGAGGGGCACCTAGAGCGGAGCCGCCATTTTGCTTGCGGACCTGGCGCTCGGCGGTGGGAAGCGTGAGACCTTGATCCGGAGGTCGGAGCCTCGGGCGGCACTCTGCATCCGCTGATACGCAACTACGGATCGGCCCGGTGGGGCCGGGCGTCTGCTTCATCGAACCCCCCTGTGCTGGAGAGCCGGTGATCCTGCGGTTAGCTAACACTTTAATAGCTGCGGGCGAGGCGAGGATCCATCGGCAGCACCACCCTAACACCGGCAGCCATCTACTGTCTGGAGAGATTCCTCTGAGTCACAACAGCATTCCTGTGCAGGCAGCTCTCGGGTAGCACTGGTGCGCTCATTCATTGCAGGACCCGCCATGTTGCGTTAACGCTGCGCGCTGACTGCCCTACTGCTGCCCAACGGTCCTCCCTGGTAACCTCAGCCACCATAAATGTCCGTAGGGGTGTGATAAGTGATCCCTTTCGGAACTGTGCAAGCTTGGCCCCCCTCAGTCTGCCTACCACGAGGGGGTGGCCCTATCAAATACTGTAGATAGGCCCAAACGGCCTCTTGGATTGACCACCCGGCCCGTGGCATACGCTCTGCGCTAAGATGGGAGGAAAGAATGATGCGAGGCAGCCCAGGCTAAATTTCGAACAGAAGCAGAAAACTAAACAGAACGCGGCTGATCAGGATAAGGGCGAGTCTTCCTTGCAAGGGACTGCCGCTGACATTGATTTCGGTGCATTGATTATGGAAGTGAGATCAAGCCTCAAAAGCATAGACACTAAACTAGATGCCATGTCCTCGCAGCTGGAATCTGTTAAGACCAAGGTGGACGCACACGAGACTCGGTTGGACTGCCTGGAGAATAGGAACACTGAGTGCTGTGAGTTCCAACAACACACCAAGCAACACATCACCAATATCGAAAGGGAACTGGAGTCCCTGCGAGCTAAAGCGGACGATTTGGAGGCTCGTTCCCGGAGATCGAACATTCGCATCACGGGAATTCCGGAAACGACGAACACTGGCAAAATGGAGGTGTTTGTAGCGGACCTACTGCACAAGCTATTTGACCCAGACCTCTCGCAGGTATTTACGGTTGAAAGGGCGCATAGGTCTCTTGGCAAAAAACCGCCGTTGGGCACGCCGCCACGTCCTATTCTTGCTAAGCTTCTGAATTTCCAGGACAGAGACCTCATCCTGCGCCTTGCCAGGGAGAAGGGTAAGATCACCCATAAAGGCAACAACATCTCCTTCTACCCTGATTTTACCCCTCTGGTACAGGCTGCCAGGAAAGAATTCATTCCGGCCAAGAGACTGTTACTACAGGCGGGGGTCCAATACTCGCTCCTATATCCGGCGAAACTCAAGGTAGTACATGAGGGTACCACACACTTTTTTACAGATGCACAATCAGCACTGAAGTTTGCAAAACACATTTGCGGCCCTGGGGCGAGAAGGAAATCGCCGAGACTGGGGGATGACTCTGGTCAACTTAGTGATAATGATTGAGCGTGATGTGGCGATATATCTTGTGGTATCATCTAATTGTATTTCTCCCACTTTGCCTAACTGATCCGCTCCCCCCCTGAGCCTTCAGTTCTATTGCTTGCCCTGATTTGGTTTGGAGATGAGACCTGGGGGAGGCTTTATTTTATATGTGTAACTTCTGATTCACGAGATGTTCCTTCTGTTTGCTGGGATGTTGATGTTCGTCCCTGAGGCGGGGCGCCTTCTGAGTTGTGGAAGCTCACATTTACGTGCAGCCACCCTGTGCAAACAGGGGTGTATGCAGGGAGCACCACGCCCCCATGGGGTGTCTCCCACTGTTTCTGGTTCTGGTTTGCCAACGCACTATGCGTACTTTTGCAGGGGATTTCTCACGACCTAATTGGGGGGTTGGTGAGGGAGGGGGGCGGAGGGGGTGTTGGGATGTTTGTTAATTATCAAAAGTTGGTGCGATAGAGGTTGCTATATGACGTATATTATGTGCGGGGCATTGCTGTGCTTCAACTGGGTTGGTTCATTTGGGGACACTGTGGCGGACACCGGACCAAGCTTTGCGGGTTTGAAAAAGACACGTCATGGGAGGTGTTAAATTGTGGACATGGAACATTCGGGGTCTTGGGGACTACAAAAAACCTAAACTGATGCATGGGATGCTTGTCAGGCATAATGTGGACATTTGTTTTCTACAAGAGACACACATTAACTCCACCCCTTCACCTAGGCTGAAACACTACTGGTGGTCAGGGGTGTACTCTGCAGTCTATTCCAACTACGCTAGGGGGGTGGCGATACTCATGCGCAGGGGCTTGGACTGGAGGGAACATGCTGTTATGCTAGATAAGGAGGGAAGATACGTCATTGTACATGGCTCGCTTCAAGGCAAGCCGCTGGTACTAGCAGCTATATATGGCCCAAACGTGGATGACCCAGAATTTTTTCGAACTGTTTGGGCTCAGATCATGTTGCTGGATTGCTCACGGATTGTTCTGGGAGGTGATTTCAATGTGGTACTTGATGATGAGTTGGATCGCAGAGGAGCAGGGAGGCCCACGCATGCTGGACCGCGTCAGGCGATTCTTGATGTAATGGAGGAGGGTTTGCTGTCTGATGTGTGGCGATCTAGGCATCCTGGGGACAAGGTGGGAACATGTGTAACGAGCCATCATGCGGCCTGGTCCCGCCTGGACTACTGGCTTGTGTCTCCGGACGTAGCGTCCTGGGCGGTGGAGGTAGACATACAAGCTAGATCACTCTCGGACCATGCCCCCTGCCTGCTTGAGTTGAGGATACCCGACGCCCCTAAGAGGGCATTTTCCTGGCGCCTGCCCCCCATGCACTTACTGACTCCACCTTCACTGAAGAAATTAGATCAGATATTGTAACATACTTTGCAGAGAATGAAGGCTCGGCATCCACAGAGGCTATAGTGTGGGACGCATTCAAGGCGGTAATTCGAGGCCAGTGTATCGCTAGACAAGCCGGGGTGCTACGGGCTATCCGTGATGCTCTGGCCCGCCTTGAACGAGAGTTGAGGGAGCTAGACCGGGCCTTCTGCCAGGACTCCTCACCAGAATTAGCGGGTCAGATGAAGTCCAAGCTGGTCGCATTTAATGAGGAGGCACAACAGGAAGTTAAATTCCTTGGGAAGCAGGCGGAGGCCCGCAGGTACGGTGAAGGGGACAGGCCGAGTAGAACCCTGGCACGACTGATCTCTCCTCACTCACAGACACATTACATACACTCCATTAAGGATAGCGGGGGACACTGCTAGTGGGTCAGGAAGCTGTGCTTAATACATTTGCTGAGTTTTATAAATCCCTGTACACCACTAGGAAGCCCACTGTCCCGGATTCCCTGGAGGGCTTCCTTGATTCCATTGCCATTGTCTGGTTCAATGATGCCCACCGCCGTTATATGGATGTCCCTGTCACTGTCCAGGACATTATCCAGGTCATTAAGAGCATGCCTGCGAACAAGGCTCCAGGCCCGGATGGGCTGACTACAGCTTTTTACAAAGCGTACGCCGAGGAGCTGGCCCCCAAACTTCACTCTGTCTTTGCTGAAGCCCTGGAATTGGAGTCCTTGCCGGACTCGATGCGCGAGGCCCTAATCATAACCTTGCTGAAGCCGGACAAAGACAGCCAGATCCTCGACTCATACCGCCCCCTTTCCCTGATAAATGTTGACGTTAAGATCTACGCCAAAATCATTGCGGACAAGCTGCAGCCTCTGTTACCGATGGTGGCACTCCCAGATCAGTCCGGGTTTATACCTGGCCGAGCCACATCCCACAATCTCAGGACGATATTCTCCATCTTGCACTACCTACACCCCTCCGTGCAGGCTGCTGTTATTTTTTTGGACGCCACTAAGGCGTTTGACTCGCTTGAATGGCCATACCTCTTTAGGATTCTTGGTAGGATGGGTTTCAGCCACAACTTCATTACTTTGATTAGGATACTGTATGATGCGCCCAGGGCACGAGTCAGTGTGAATGGGCTCATTTCTCAGCCCTTTGCCATATCCCGCGGGACCAGACAGGGCTGTCCTTTGTCCCCGCTCCTCTTTGCTTTGGCCATGGAGCCCCTTGCGGCCAGGGTACGACAGCATCACACTGCGAGAGGGATAGGCTTCAGCTCTCGAAGCCTGCTGATTTCTCTGTATGCCGATGACGTCACATTATACGTTCTCAACCCTGATGTGAACTTAAGCCCCCTGCTGCGAGAATTTGTCCGCTTTGAGGGCCTGGCTGGTGTGTCCATTAACTGGTCCAAATCTGTTGCCTTTCCATTAACTGACACCACCAGGGAATCACCATCTGACTACCCCCTGCGTTAGGAACCGGACGCAGTCAAATACCTGGGGATTTGGATAAGCCGAGATATACAGGAGCTATGGACCTTGAATTTTGGCAGAGCAGTGGATTGGCTGGAGGGGAAGGTGGAAATCTGGAATAAACTCCCCCTGTCTCTGGTCGCGCGCATAGCACTGGCTAAAATGGTGGTCCTCCCCAAATTCCTATACCTGTTTGTAAACATTCCAATGCCCTTGACAGCGCACTTCCATGCTCGTGTGCGGTCGCTGTTGCTGGCGCTTGTATGGGCAGGTGGCCAAGCAAGAACATCCTGGGCGTTGCTCACGCTCCCGCTGCGTCAGGGAGGACTGGGAGCTCCTGACATGAAACTGTACTCACTGTGTGCTCAAGCGCAATTTTTGCACTTCTGGGCTTTTCCCACCCCCTACCAGCCGCATGTGGCGGTGGAGTTGGCCGCGGTGGCCCCTTCGCCGCTCAGTGTAGCACTCTACGGCAAGGTGTCTCGCCCGTCGAAAGACGTGGATACTGTGGACATGCTACGGTGGTCGTGGCGCAAGCTGCGCAACAGGGCGAAGCTCCCCCTACTATACGCACCAGCCACTCCGTTACGGGGTAACCCGATGTTGCCTCGTTTGCGTGATGGGGGAGGAGTCCTCACGCTTCGAGGGCAGACCCTGCACACTTTTGCTGACCTTTACCCGGAAGGCACCTTCAGGGACCTGGGCTTACGTGAGGATGGCCAACCCGAGTCGTTCTCTGACCTACTCCTACACCATTCGCTCAAAGAATCCTGTAAGGCACTGTGGCCTCAATTCCCAGAAGAACCGCCACAGCTCCTTGCCCTTCAAAACCTCCTCTCGAGGCCCTCTCCTAGGAAGCTTGTGTCTCGATTGTACAACTGCATGCAAGATCAATTCCCCATTATTGTGCCTTCTTCTATGCAGGCCTGGAATACTGACCTGGAGACCCCCCTGACGGAAGAGCAGTGGGAGTTCTGCTGCAGACAGCTTACGGCGTTATCGCCCAACTACAGACTGAGATTGGTGCACTTCAAATTCTTGCACAGGTACTATCGCACGCCAAGGTCGCTACATCGCATGGGCATCAGAGATGACGCTACATGCTGGAAGTGTGGCTGCGAGGATGCATCCTTCTTGCATGTGGCGTGGAGGTGCCCCAGGTTAGAGGAGTATTGGTCCAGCACTTTCACTGCCATTAATCAAATCTTGCGAAGAACCGATGCGCCATCCCCGCTTTTGGGACTGCTGGGACCCAAACATAGGAAGTTACATGCATTGTTGCTCCTTTATGCCAAGAGACAGGTGGCGGTGCACTGGGGTCGCAGGGCATTTCCAACATTTAACGCATGGGTGAAAGATGTGACATATTGCAAAGCACAGCTCGAACACTACTGGGAAACGATGCCCACCACTTCTAGGCCTAGGGATATATGGGAGCCATTCCTGCAGTGGTCGAGGGAACGTGAAGCCTCCCCTGATTCTAGGCGATCGTCGTCAGTTGACATCTCTGACGATATGGGTTAAATATCACTTGTGATGTGGCTGGTATCTCCGGAGGTGATTGGATCTTAGAGAGACTGTACCCTGTGGCCATGCTTAGGGATAGGCGTGGGCCCTGCTTGTGCCCTTATGCAGATGACTCCACAGGTTTTACTGTGTCTCTCCCTTGCCCTGGTGACCCCATAGGAACTATTGCTCCCCTCCCACCTCCCTTTTCCGGTCCTAGACTGCCTGCCCGACGTGGTCCCTGCTGCTGTCTGCGAATCTGCACTATGACACTTAGCCCGGAAGCACGGATCCTTCTACATTAGTGACAGTATGCCCGTTTAGTGCTCCTCCTCTGCACCTGTAGTGTTCTGTTGATGTTGTTTGGGGGTTGAAAAGGGTCTGGAGACACTGATTGATTCGCACTAATTGCTATTTGTACTGTGAAGCCTATATATCGGTACTTTTGCTTTGCTACCTTCCTTCCCCCGTTGGTATACTGTATATGTCTTGACCCCAAAAATGTAAGACACACTGCTTTATTATGGTTACATATGCTTACCGTTCATGTTTTTGGACCATGTCAACTGAGAATGCACTGTTAATTGCACTTTATGACAACTTGATTGTGATATGCTTTCTCCTCATAGCGGCCAGCTTCCGGGTTGTTGGCGTGACGCTGTGTAACCCTGACTAGCTATAATAAACGTCTTACACCAAAAAAAAAAATTTTAAAAAAATGTTAGCCTTTTCCATATTTTGAAGGTCCATCTTTGCTTGGAAAATTCGTGCCATAGGTACCTGTTTCTGAACTGACATTTGCATTTGCTTAGCTGGTATATTTTGCATCTGCATTTTTCCATGTTTTTGTGCATCATGTTTAAAGTTATTTTCCTTCTTCCAATGCTCAAATATGCTATAAAGATGGCAAAAGGACACATTTTCCAGCAGTACAACATCCATACCTGAATTTTCACAAACCAAAACACCTTTACTTCCATCCTGTGTTCTTTTAATCTGTACCCAATCAACATCCTTTGCTGGCACTCCACCCTTCAGGAAAGTAATCACTGCTATATTTTCCTCCATAACAACAGAAAATGATGGTGCATTCATGCAAACCCTTTTCATTGTCTCCTCACCTAGCCCTTGAACAACTTTAGATTCAAACCACATTTTAGTCTGCATGGCAATGTAAAAGAACATTTCCAAATTAATGCACAGCTCTTTTAAAATCTCAACAAATCCATCAACTTGTGGGTACCACAGCATAATTCTGTCTCTCAATTGTGGGAATGTGTTCAGAAATGCTGCAAGTTCACTTTTATTCTGTGGCATAGGAACATGCACTTCTCCCACCTTTTCTCTCAATGAGTAAGCAAAAGCTTCTCCCTCATTCTGCTTATTATTTTTCTCAACTAAATCTGGTGGCTTCTTTTCCTTATCCAGTTTCATTGCAAGGTCTGGTGGTTTCTTTTTCTTCTGATGTTTTCGTGCCCATTTGTCTCCTAATTTCTCAAACCCATTGCATTTAAAAATATATTTTATTTCTGCAATGTGCAATTGCATTCCTGAAGAACACATTTCCTCATTTGCTTCATCATCCATATGTACCCTAAAACTATTCTGAGATGGAAAATTTCCTGAACCATCAGTTTCATATTTTTGAGCCAAATCTGTCAGGCCATTATGTGTAGTTAATGCACATGCAACTGTTTCCTTACTCAGGGAAATTAATTCTTTTTCCTGACACTGGTTCGCATTTTCATTATTTAAACAGCATGGACTGTTATTTTCTCCATGTTCAAGTGCTGAATTTAAAACACTAAGCTGTCTCTCTTTTTCAGGGCCTGTGTTAATATGTTCTCCCATGTTTTCTATCTTTTTAATCACTGCTGTTTCCTCAAAGCAGGTTTGAGAAATCCCATTTTCAAATATATTTATTTTATCCTGTGCTGTAGATGTTGTAAAGGCCATGTTTCCCTCACCTTTCAGTGCTTGGGGTAATTTCTGTTCAATAATCTGTGTATTCTGAGTTTCTGAAATAAACACTCCTTCTGCAGCTCTTTGAACCTTTTCAGTAGGGACCATATTAATTGGGACAGTCATAATTTTTCTATGCATTATCTGTGCATCTGCAGTTAGCAATTCTTGGACTGAATAAGGCACATTTGAAGCAGTAACACCTGGAGGTATCACTGTCAGTGCTGAATCAACAGGTAATGGGTCAATCTGAAATGTTTGCACAGTTTTCTCAATCTGTGTTTTTCTCTGTTCAACAGAAGCAGTAGCCACTGTAGTGCTTACTAGTACACTATTTTCAGTATTTTTAATGGGAACCACATAAAGTGGTGGACACTCAGTTAACAATGCATCCATTATTTCATCACCTGAATCATTATTTATTTGAAGCTCTTTATCATCATTAATTCTCTTCTCCTGCATTTGGTGCTTTACCTTTTTATCCTCACTTGCTTTCTCTCTTGCTACCTTTTCCCACAGGCTTAAGGCCTCAAATTGTGCAGCTTTAGATGGTGTCTTTATTTCACATAACACTTCCTTTAATTTGTCAATAATTTGCAATTCAAAAGTACCATCTTTTGGAAACCTCAAAGCACCCTCTTTTTCAGCAATCTTGCACCATTGGTGAACCCACATACATGTATTTTGTCCCAAATTGGTAGACATAAAATGCACAGGTGTTCCTTCAGGAGCATCACCAATAAAAAACGAATTTTTCACTTTACCTCCTAACAGCTTCTTTAAACCTTCAAACATTTTCATTTTTGCAATAGTTCAATGCAATTTCTTTTCTCCAAAGCTGTCAATTTCAATTTCAGTCAGTTTTACTCCCAACACTGACCCTCCACAAAATCTTACTGCAATATTTCTCTTAATCAATAAATCTGTTAGTAACAACATAAATACATTCGCTACTCTGTCTGTTGTGCTAAATAAAGGATAGATTTATATTCACTGCGAGTAACACATTCCGCTTACCCTTCAAAAAGTAAGAACTTCCGTTTACTCTTCAAACACTACAGGTAAATCCCTTCTGCTTACCTTTCACACAAGCTCAGAAGAACCTGCTACTCCTTTGGCCTTATTCTTCAGGATATATCTTAGGCCAAAGTTTCACCAGCGAACCCTTTTGCTATCAATCAAGCTCAGAAGAACCTGCTACTCCTTTAGTGTGACCCTTTCTAGGTGATATCAGACCAAAGTTTCACCAGCGAACTCTTTGCTACAATCACTCATACAGAAAATAGTCCCTAATTTAACACTGCCAGCCCTACCCAGCTTCTCAGTGTTATTCCAACAGACGAGTAACCTCAGTGCAGTGTGGCTTCCATTTACCACCCGCTATTCCTTCCCGGGATTCCACAGGTGTGCATACCTGCGTGTTCAGACAATCATGGAACAAGACACTAACTTAACATGAAGAGTTAAAACATGTAATCAATAACCAAAAAAGTATGTCCTATGAAATTACCAGTATAATCAATAACACCATCAATTCAAAATGAGCAAAATGTCACCAACAGTAAAAACCTTAATATTTTCAACACTTCAAAAAAACATCCTAGCATATTAACAACATTTCACAACCCTATTAATACTCACACCACTTCTTTCATCACCTTCCAGTACTGCTTTGCCAGTCTTCAGGTTCTGAGCATTGGAGTCAGGAATCAGGACTTGGACATTTATCTAACTTGGGCAATTATTTTACTTCCCTCTTAAGGTCAATGATCCATTAGTTGAGTAGTTGATGGTGAAATCAATAATCATTAATCACCAAACTAATCAATAATGACCATCCTCTGCTTACCAAAAACTGATGGAGCGGTCATTTCTTCTGGTAGTTTCTCAATGCAAAACCTTCATGCTACCTCTAATTTACCGCTCAAAAGGTGTTGGGCCCTTCACACCATGTATTACCTTCAGGAGACTTTAAATAAAGATGAACAGTCAAAAATGCAATTATTATTTTAAGCCAATAAAGAGAGTTGTTGAGTATTTAAAGGGTTTTATTTTCTAGTCAAAAGTTAATTTTTCTCTGACCCTTTATTCATTAGTAAAATATCAATCAGGTTACAGAATTTGGAAAACAGGAAAAATAGCATTAATACAGAACATATTACAGTCTGCATATAAGCATTACATATAGGAATGTGGCGCAAAATGTCATTCAAAACTCTTAAAGAGTTTCTAAGAAAAATATAGTCTTGCAAGGCGAATCAAAAATCAAATAGTTTGCAAAAATCTCCAATAAAGAGAAATAAATGCATAAGACAAATAAATCATTTCAGACCTAATTAATTAGTCAAAGCATAAACTTGAAGTTTAGCATCTAATTCTATTTAATCAGCTGCACTCTCTATCTGTCTGTGTCTAAGGAGCAAGCAGGGAGGGAGACAGCCCGCCCTTCACCAGACCTCAAAGGAATGTGGCCTCAGTGCAAAAATATGACGTGGAAGCAAGAAACCTCCCCCTGACACTCCTCGGACGCCACTCCTCCCTTCAGCAATCTCCCGGGACGTTTCTCGTACCTAACCCATAGAATGAAGCAAAGCCTAAGCCAAAATGAGCAAGAAGCCAGCTGAGCTAAGAAAGCCAGCCCCTCCTCCGGAGAGGTCAGTTTTATACACAAAACTTTGGCAGACTACACAAAATGTTGCATTTCAGGAAAACCTTTACATGATTGGTTAGTCATGATGGCATGAGTTTGCACAACCCTGACTCATTCTAAAAACCTGACTATATCAGTTTTAACAAAAGAAGCATACATAATAAATACATTTTGTAAGTTTGCAACAATTGCTAGGGAAAATGTTTCTATAGTTTTCCTTCCTTCCTGCCAAAGCGCAGCAGGACGGATACTTTATCAAACTGGTACATTGGCACAATCACAAGAATGTACAGTTCAAGGTGTCCTTGACTTCTTTGTGGTTTGAGTCAACCTGCCACAGTCTGCGCATGCTCTCTTCTCTTTCAAAGCAAGCCATAGTTTCACAGGCAGCCATTTAATGGTAGGCCCCAAAATAAAACAAACACAAAGATAATATTATTTTCATGTATAAATGTTTACCTAGCCAAGCTACTAGTGTAAAGCAGATTTTCTATTATTTATGACAACATGGCAATGTGCAACAAAGAAAAAGAGGTGTTATTAACTGAAAATATTTATCAAAATATGCAACAAGTCAAAGTCTCTTAAGACAGAAATAGTGGATTTAGGGATGAGCTGGGAAGAGAGAAACATATTCTATTAATCTTTAAAGCTAAAAAGGTCACTTTTCTCTACATTGCAAAAACACATGATAATTCAGCAAAAGCATTTGAGAGTAAATAGGCCTCACTTTCATATTTTTCATGTGCCATGTTTTTAACTTGCACCAAAAGGTGCGTGGCAATTTAAATGCAGTCTGACTGAAGCACAAAAAATAAAACCATGCCTGACTGCAGATGAAATCTGCTCCATCAGACAGAGTAAACATGTTGCCCATGTGATATTAGATGAACAAAGGTATCTACTGGGTTACCTGAATACATTCTGTGTAACATGCAGCATTGTCTGTAACAGAGCACACATAATGAAAAAACGTCTCTGTTGGCTTATTTGAATTGTTGACATTACTTTGCAGTTTTTACGGCGATCTCACATGTGTTAATTTAGATAATGACATTTTATATGCCTCATATACTTCATGTTGTAAATGTCAAGTGTATTCCTGAATTTTTAACTGTTGAAATAAATATTTTTTAAAAGCAACAGGCATTCACATCATGTTACAAATGGCAAGAGGGTTTTCCAAATCAAAATTTGACTACTGACACGAAGTCCCGGTCAGGAGTTGGGGCTTATTACAATTAAAATATGTTTTCTGTGCTTGTACCAATAACCACCTGGGGCTGAAAAATCGTTGAAAATGTTTTCCAGCTTTTGCCGTGCGATCACAGTGTGCAATAAATTGCAACCATGAGTGTGAGTTACACGCAGGTACCTAGGCATGAATTACGTTAATTGCCTTCTGATAAAAAATACAGCTGCATACTTCGTTGTGGCATGTAAGCCTGGATGGTTTAGTGCTGGCTGCAAACATCTCTGTTCAAAGAGCATATCACATTTTTCACTGGGCTTCCGTCCTTCTCTTCCGTTCAAGGTCGATTAACAGGGATCAGTGAGTTTGGTAAGGGAATCCCATATTATTTACACATGAATATAGGAAATTCAGTTGTGGAATGATGGTTAGTGAAAGTGAAAGCAAGCGCCACTTTTTTTGTTCTCTCCACAGCATATTGAAAATACCCACAGCAGGGAAAAGTATTTTCTTTAACTGGAAAAAATGCTTGTATGTGCTTTGTAGACGCACAATTTCAAGGATTTGGCATTTACTTAGTGCTCAACATATTGGCTTGTGATGGATTTACTCGCAAATTTGTGTTAAAAAGTCTAATGGCACCAGTTTACATATTGTGATTTCTGCAACAGAAGCGTCATTGCAGCAATGTATTACGGTGAACAATGTCTCCCACACCCCCGCCCATTAGGCTTTACAGCCATATTTCTGTGACAGCTATGTAAGAACAAAGGATAAACTAACCTCCCTGTAGTAAAAACACCTGCTCTGATGACTTCCAGAGAAGTACATGCAGATTAGTGTGTAATGGAGTCAAGAGCCGGGCCCAAATGTAAGAACGTCTTTTGCGATCGCAAACACTGCGATTCGAAGAATCCAGGGTGTATGCAATCGCAAAACAGACTGTTCCATTGTAGGAAAGCTTTCCGCATCGCAAAAATTGAGAATCGCAAATTTAACGATTACCATTTTTTGCGTAACAAAGAATCTGCGGTAAAAAATAGCGAATTCGCAGTGTGCGGCTCAGTATTTGCGCAAATCGCAAATACCGTCCTTGCAAAATGCAAATTCGCATTTTGAGATGTAGAAAAAAATCGCAATTTGCCATTTTACGAAAAACACAATTTTGCACTTCTCAAATACCACCAACTCAGAACAGGTGGTAACCAGGTGCAACCTATTTAAACAGGCCCGCAATGCCAATGGGGCTTCCCACCATGGCTGGCCTATATGTGATAGCCAGGAGGCTGCTATCCAAGATGCTGCACAGAGAAGGAAACACCAGGAAAGGATCTCCAGGACACGCATCACCCTCTTCGAGTGGACCCAGGAGGACATCCATGTGCACTACAGGCTCACCCAGACAGCATCCTGGATTTGATAGAGGAGCTGACACCCATACTTGAACACCCCATATACAGGGCACACACCATTCCTACCCACATAGAGGTTTTGTGCTCACTGCACCTCCTAGCATCAGGGAGTTTTCAGAGGGTAATAGCCGCAGCAGGAGGGGTCTCTCAGAGTGCACTATCGCGCTTTTTCCACGCTTTCCTTGATGCTATGGTTCAGAGGATGCATCACCACATACAATTCCCAAGCACACAGCAGGCAGGAGATCAGACCAAGGAAGAATTCTACCAAATAGCCCAATTTCCCCACGTCATTGGCTGCATAGATGGGACCCATGTCGCACTGTCACCCCCATCACAGAATGAGTATGTTTTTAGAAACAGAAAGACATATAATTCACTGAACATCCAGGTAGTGTACAATGCTAAACATATTATCACAGATATTATGGCAAAATTCTCATGAAGCACACACAACTCATTCATTTTTCACCACTGTGGATTACATTGCAGACTCTCAAATGGCGGGTTTGGAGAGGGATACCTGCTAGGTAATTGCATGGCACACACACAACTAGGGAAGGTTTTAACTGGCAGGACAGTACTTAACATCAACCTACTTTTGCCCTGCAGGTGACAGTGCGTATGCTGTATGTGACTACTACATCCTCACACCACACCTGAATCCAGCCACAGCAGCAGAGCGGAGGTACAACAGTGCCCAAAGAGCCACATGCTTCCCCATTGAGAGGACATTTGGAATCCTTAAAAGCCGTTTCCGCTGCCTCCATAACAGTGGAGATGCACTACAGTACAGCCCAGAGACATGTTGCAAAATCATGGTTGCCTGCGCAATGCTACACAACATCGCTATCAAGAAGGGCACCCCTGTGGATCTGACAGATGCAGACAAATCAGATGAGGAGGAACCAGCTCCACAAAGCAGACGTGCAGGTGGTGCCGGGGTGGCTGCCGGGCGCCTGAGACTTGATGACATCACACAGAACTACTTCTAGGAGGGAAAGGAGGACACAATGCCAAATAATAATGCTCAAGTTTGATTTTTATTTCCTTAACTGCAGGAGTAAATCGGTCACACAGCGTGACTTAAATGTTGATGTTTGCACATGTTCAGGCCACAGAGCTATAATTACCATGAGTCTGTCAGTCCATTTGGTATGTGTTGCTTCACACATACTAATGAGTACATGCTGCCTCTTCACCTCCTATGTGTCCGCTCTGTTGCCCCTCGTTCAGGCTGCACACTGACCTCACTGGAGTCATCACCTGCTCTACCTTGACGCCCACTCCGGCGTCTATCTGCAGCAAGTGGTGGAGTGATGCTGCTCCTGCTGGACTATTAGTCCATATCTAAAGATCCCAGTGTCCCTATGCGACCTGTGGCAACTGCACGCATCTGGTCCACAGCATGTGTGACCTACACTAGGCCCCTACCCACATCCTGGCAGCAGTGGGCCATTTCATGATGCATGCTTACACATCTCTTGGACAGCAGGGATGTGGCGGTGGACTGGCGGTTCACAGCACTAGTGTACAGGCCCATGCGGGTGTGTAGACGGTGTTTCTCCCTGCGCCTGGCTACCCTGTCTCACCTGATCTCCCTGCACAGTCCTTCCAATGCGCCTGTCATGGCCATGACAGTGAGGCGCAACTCACATGTTGTGGTTGTGTGCTGCAAGTTGGCGCTGCATTGATCTTATGCCTTTAACTTGCAGGCGCTGTGCTTTCAACATGTTGCCCTCCAGGCCAGAGAACACTGGGCTAGATGTAGGTGGCTAAATACCGGTCGGTAACGCCGAAATTTGGTAAATTTCAGTGTTACCGACCGGTATTTAGCCTTGTGCGATGTAGGTATTACCAATCGGCATCGGTAATAAGGAATCGGTAAAAAATAAGGGAAACCAGTTACCGTTTCGTTATTTACTGTTTGGCTGTCAAAAATACCGAATCAGTAAATAAGGAATCGGTAAGAAATTGGTAAAGCGATGTACCAAAAATCGGTAATACCGAATATGCTAAAAATCGCTATTTAAGAATCGGTATTTAGCACTGACTTAAAGCAGGTGGTAATCAGGTGCACTGCATAAAAACAGTCCCAAAATGCAACAGTGTGAACACAATGGCAGCCCTCTATGTGATAGCAAGGCGTCTACGTTTGCGAGCAGCAGGACTGAGGATCGGGAGATGGGAGGAGCGCATGTACAGACTGCGTGTAACACTGTTCCAAATGACTGAGTCTGAAATCCATGACAGGTACAGGCTACACCCAAACACCATCCTGTTCCTCATACGAACCTGCACCCACTCCTGGAGCACCAGGGCGCACGCAATACCCACTCATGTACATGTACTCTGTTGCCTGCACCTCCTGGCATTTGGCAGTTACCAAGAGGTAATAGCTGTGGCAGGTGGAGTCTCACAAATTGCCTGTCGCGTTTCTTCAGGAAATTCCTGGATGCCATGTTGCAAAGGATGGCACACTACATCAAATTCCCCAGCAGACAGGCAGAACTGCTGTAGACCAAGTTGGACTTTTATCAGAAGGCCCAGTTCCCACACGTCATTGGTTGCATTGACGGGACACATATACCAATATGCCCCTGTGCTGCGACTGAGTACATCTACCGCAATCGCAAGTCCACACATTCGATCAATGTACAGGTCATATGTGATGTGGCTAGCATTATCACCGACATAGTTGCAAAATTTCCAGGGAGCACCCTTAATTCATACATATTCAGGAACAGTGGGATCTATACCTGTCTCCTTGCAGGGGAATTTGAAGAAGGCTATCTGCTAGTTAAGTACATGTGACACCCCCTGAGGTATACACCTGTTGCAGGGATTGTAGACTGGGAATTACTTACTTCTCACACACAGGTGACAGTGCCTATGCGGTGCGCTCTTTCATCCTGACTCCGTACCTGCACCCATCCACCCCAAGTGAAAGGAGATACAATGTTGCACATAGATCGACACACAGTGTGGTTGAGTGAACATTTGAACTCCTCAAAAGCCGGTTCAGCTGCCTGCATAAAAGTGGAGGTGCACAGCAGTACCAGCCCCTGGTGTGTTGCAAAGTCATAGCTGTATGTGCCATGCTGAAGATCCTGGACACTAAGAAGGGTACACCTGTGGAAATGTATGATTCTGAAGAGGATGATGATGAGGAAGGTACACAGCCACAGCATAGTGCAGCAGGTGGCGCAGCTGCAGCAGATGGGAGACAGAGACGGTCAGAGATCACACAAAATTATTTCTGAGTAAGTAATGAGACTAAGCCAGGTAATGCATTTGTGTCAGGTTGTTTATTATGCCTTACAACAGGCAATTGTCCAGCACGCCATAACACCAGCTATGTGTCCAAAAGGGGTTATGTCACCCACAACAGATTGTGAGTAGAGGGTCGTCCTATCTCCTGCGCCCCCGCACACCAGTGCTGTGTTCTGCATGCACACTGTCCTCAGCAGCACTGTGTCCTGCAGCAAACCCATGCCTCACACTGTGCCTCCTGCTCTCTGGCAAGGGGGGGTCTCAGTGCTACGACTGCTTGCCTCCTCACTCTCCTCCACATCCCCTGTACCAGTGGCAGCAATCTGGTTTGTCTACATCACCTCTACAGCAGTGGTGACTGTGACCAGGCCCTGGGTAACCTGACGGCTGCACTTTGCCATCTCAAGTTGCATGGCCACAGATCTCCTACTCAGCACGTGGGTCGCATTGCACAGCCTGTTCACGGACTTGGTGAAGCCTGCAATTACCTGCCTGTCTCTCTGCCTTGCAGCACACTCCCCATCCATTCTGCCACTTAACTGCCTCCGATACCTCCTTCAGTCCCTCTGCAACAGTATTGTTGAGGCAGTAGATGGCCTCCTTCATGTTGTACACCTTCCTGTTGTTCGCCACCATCTGTCTCTGAATGGCCCTCATTGTCTTCCCCTGTAGGCGTTGGACTTTCAGCATTTGGCCCTCTAGTCCTGAGAAGACACTTGATCCTTCAGCATCAGCACTCTGTGACCTCTGTCGCTGTCTATGGGCACCTGTTATGCTTTCCACCACGGTGGACTGTGCACCAGATGGCTGTGTGTCTTCGCCCAGTGTTGTTTGTTGGGCTTCCGGCCTGTCCTCCTCTGTGGCATCTATCTCCTGGAGTGGAGCCACTGTGTATCTCTTTGACCGTGGTGGTGGTGGTGGGGTTGTTGGTGCAATTTCTGGAGGTGATAGGACTTCCTCCTCACTTCTGTATTCCTCCAAGGGGGCATCAGCAGTCTCCCCCTCTGCAGCCTGTGGCGCAGTTCCGCCTGTGGATACAGAATGTACTATTACTCACTTTTCTTGCAGCAACTGTGTGCAAATAAATTTCACATCTGACATTCTAGCTGTCTGTCCTCTGTTATCTCATCTATTGATGTGTGTGACTTTCCTATGCTTATTGGGGAGTGGCTGATTTGCTACCCATTGATAGGGACTACATTTCCCATGATGCATTGCTGATCTTACATAAAACATGGTCTGGAGTGGAATTGTTGCAGGAGGAATGGGGTTAGGGAGCGGAGACAGCATGCTGTGCATGCAACTTCCCTTGACTCTTGGATGGTGTAGCAGAGCTATTCACATCCCCGACGCAACTGAATCTCTCTGGCTGGAGGGTGGATTCGATCAGTTGGTCTAGGACAGTAGGAGCAGGCGCTGTGGAGCTTCCCCCACCTGTCTTCCCCGCTTGTATTTGTCGCTCAGCCATCCTCTCCTGGGCACGTGCCCTCAGGTCATACCATCGCTTTTTTAAATCCTCAGTTGTGTGATGTGTCACCCCAATTGCATTTATCTTCTCCTGGATTGCCATCCAAATGCTCCTTTTCTGGGACTCATGGACGTTTAGTGATCTCTTCCCGAAGAGCTGGCCATGGTCTTTCACTACTTCCTCAATGAGGACCTCCAACTCACTTTTACTAAACTTGTGCTTTCTTTTCCTCCCAGCAGCATCCTTCCCTTTCTCAGGTGTGGCCATGGTGCAGTTCTTCTGTGTGATCAGTGTGTTGGCTGTGCAGCTCCTCTGCTGTTGCTCCTACTCTCTGTCTCTCCAACCCATTACATGTAATGGGGTAACCCTGTAACCCTCAGAACCTGGGTGGGTAATAGACCAAATAATAATGGTTCTGTCGGACAGAAATACACAATGCTTTAGTATTTCAATGTTTCTTATTGCGTACTTCGATCCTAGCCAGGATACAAAGATAAATGTACTTATACACATACAAACAAACACACTGACCACGAAGTAAAAAATGAAAGCAAATTTTTACTCATAAACTTTCATATGTGAAAAACAAATTACTTCAATTGCTGTCCCTAAAGCATATTTAAAACACACATGGCACGTAAATTTTGTGCTAAAAAATAATACACACTAAAAACAACAAGTAAAATTGTTACTTCATATACTTATTGGAATTGACAACTATATATATATATATATACAATAATCCTGTAGGTACATCAATTCAATCTTGGATCCTACAAGGTTTTGAATAGTTTGTTCATGTCAAAAAGGGATTGCGTTGACGTTTCGACCCTGGGGAGCGATGCGGTGATTTCACGCATCAAGGGCGGGTCTTCATCAGGACTGTATATATATGTAGGACAGCCTGTTAATCATAAGGGACATGTGTCAGAGACTTGGTCAGTGGTTTAACAGCTACGCAAATGAGAGCATGTAACTTTGCTCACCTCTTGCAGACCTAGCTCCGCTTGGAGTCCTGGTCTCTTTCTGAAGCATAATCACGGTCCGTTTAGTCAGGCCGGATAGATGTTCCATGGACATATAATTAAAGATTGGGGGTTACTCAATTCCTAATTTTAATTTCTTTTTACCAGTTAATCCTGTTGGATCACAGTTTCCAATACATACCTCTGTATTGATTAGTATATACAGGTGGTTGTAGAGTTGCTCCTTTGTATCTGTAATAAAGGAGTATTCCATTAACTCCTAACTCTAATTGATCTACATTTTAAAAAACCGTGACTTAAGTGCACGTGCATATGCTACCCATTTCGACTGTGTGACTATTGATTCAATGAAGTGGTACCATGTGCAATGAAGTTGCTATTAACCATCCTGCCGAGTCAAAATATGACCAGGAACCACTAAGAAACACACTCTACCTATACTAGTATGTTACCCTTATTGTTCAATGATCGTATTAAGACGCTCCTGAAGAACAATTTTTACCAGCACTCACTTGTCCGATTTTTTAAGTCACATCGTGCTCAGAGACCCCTGGGCATTACCACCACTCTCTTTGTAGTTCGCTATGCCTATATCCTTAAAGGCGATTTAACAACACCCACGTAAGCATACTTCGCCTAGATTTCTTTATCGTGGACTATTTCGGTCCATTTCTTAAAGGTGGCGTCTGACATGATCATTCCCACCCTGGCCATGCACCCGAGTGGTTGCACAATACATTAACTCTCACTATTTGCGGTTTAATTACCCAGTGCTTACGTTATATTCTATTGGTGAGGCCCGTGTCTGTAACTGATTAAGGGTAGACTCGTGAAATTGCGCTAAAGCCTATTCTCGCCCCCGTCTATTTTTTACTTACTTCTGACTCGCGTAGTTCGCGTCCTTAGCCTTCCGTTTGTTCTGATATCTCCTATCTGCTTGTTAGCCTACGTATATAACGTATACCACGTGTATAACGTATCTAGTAGTCTGGAATCTACTAGTGATACTGGCAGTGGCCTATCGCCCTCTAGTGGCGTATTATCATAATTGTTGGAATCATTTAGGTGTATGTGATGGTATTGTTTTCCTTTTATCGTAATTGTTGAAATCATTATGGTTATGTGATAGTAATATTTTATCCTTTTTGACCCCTCACTTGATTCTAAACGATACTGAAATCGACATATTTAACCGTTAGGCACATCGATACATTGTTGAATTAGGGCGGTACATTTCTCGCGTTCAACAAAGATTCTTCAGTTTGTTATATACAGCGTTTTCCTACTAACTTGCATCTACTGTTTTTGTTACCCTTTTAAATTCCTTACATAATTCTATTTGTCATGCATAGATCATTGATTTATCTCACATCATTGATTTATCTTACGTTCAAGGACTGCCAGTATTACCGTACATTTAACACTGTAAAATCTTCCTCATAGTTAATACTCAAAACATTCCATATTGCTATTTACATTACATTCTGCATATTTCACCATAAAGCAAAAACGATTTAACGGTATTGGCAATTTTCTACATACACCGATAACTTCCAAGCATTTCTATATATCTGTATAGTATTTACACTCCATTCAGATTATTCCTGACACCTACTTTTGATGACATACAACGCTCATTGGAGTATAGAATGCATTTACACATACGTCATGGATATCTCTTGGGAGATTTTTTACCCTATCTGGATTGTTCCCTACTGTGTGACGTTAAGCTATGTTCGCCTCTGTTTTGAGCCCAAAGTTATCACAAAACTATGTGGTGACATTTACAGACGGCTCATTTGGACATAGGTCTCTTCCGTTTCATTCAGACCCTGTGTTGTTGCTTCCATTATGTGTATCCATCTACACTCTTTATAGTTTAGTTGGTTAGAAATGTCTCCACCCCTTGGGTGTATTGTGACCTTCTCCAATATTGTCCATTCTATCTGTTCAGATGTATGTCCCAATAGTGAATAATGTTCCACTAGTGGTGCTCCCACCACTTTCCATTTAATTCTACTCTGGTGTTGAAGAATACGGCTTTTCACCTTTTATGTGGTTTGTCCTATGTATATCAGCTGGCATGGGCATCGAATGGCATACACAACATTTCGGCTATTGCAATTGGTGAACTGATTCATGTTATAGGTCTTTCCTCGGTGTACCATCCTAGTACCGATTATAGAGGATTTACATGCCTTGCAGGCCCCACATCTTTGTTGTCCCATGATAGGTTGCAGGCCCAGTTGTGTCCGAATATCTCCTACAGGGGGGGTTTCTAGGTAGGAAGATACCCCTCGATCTTTAATGTTTTTTGCCCTCTTGAAAGCAAACATAGGTACTTCAGGAATGCCAATTTCTGGGCCAAATAAATCCCAATATTTTCTTATGATGTTATTTACTTCATTACTCTTTGTGTTGAATGTGGTCATACATATCATGCGTTCCTTTTGTACATTCTTTTGTTGGATTTCCAAAAGCGTTTCCCTGGGCCTATACCATGCACGTTTTCTTGAACGTTTTAGAAGTCCTTTTAGGTATCCTCTCTCTCTTAATTTATTGATCAGTTGATCGCTTTCATTAAAAAAGTATTTTCTTCTGGTGCTGTTCCTGCGGATTCTTAAAAACTGACCGTAGGGAAGGTTGTCCCTTAAGTTCCTGGGATGGTGTGAATCATACTTGAGTAAAGTATTTCTGTCTGTTGGTTTTTTAAAGAGATTAGTCACAATTCTATCTTCTTCTACTTCCAACCTCAAGTCTAGGAATGGAATAGACTCATTATCACTCATCATCGTGAACTGTATATCTTGTGAGCGAGCGTTCAACCATTCAAAAAACTGAGTTAATGCCGCATTAGATCCAGTCCAGATCATTATGACGTTGTCAATATATCTGTGCCTCGATGTTATATTTTCTTTATATGGGTTGTGGTCTGGGTATAGATGTTTTCGCTCAAAACTGGCCATGAACAAATTCGCCAGACTCGGTGCATAGCTTGCGCCCATGGCCACTCCATTGCATTGAAAATAAAAGTGATTCTGGAATAAAAAATAATTCTTCGACATTGCAATTCTGAGTAGCTGGATTAAGAATTCTGTAGGTATCCAAGTGGGTGCTGGACGTTCATTGAGGACTTCCTGAATTACCTCAATAGCATCTTCTTGAGGAATACTGGTGTATAATGAACGCACATCGAGGGTTACAAATATTTGCTTAGATTTGTCAAATACTTGATTTTCTAGAATATTTATTGCATGCATTGTGTCTCTTATGTATGCAGGTGTTACCAAAACAAATGGCTGCAAAAATGATCTAGAAACTGGTTGACTCGTTCCGAAATAGACCCACAGCCGGAGACTATAGGCGGTCCCGGGGGCTGCTGTAAGTTCTTGTGGACTTTGGGAATTGTATATATAGATGGGATTCTTGGTTTTTCATTGTTTAAAAATGTATATTATGCCTCGCAGAGGAAGCCTTCCTCTAATCCTTTTTTGGTTAAGTCTCTGATGAGTATAGATATTTCTTGTGTGGGATCACCCACAATGCGGGTATAACTGTTCTGGCAATTCAATTGTCGCATAATTTCGGCGATGTAATCGTCCTTATTCTGGATTACAATCGCCCCACCTTTGTCCGCGTTCTTTATAATGATCTCTTTGTTGTTTCTGAGTGAAGCGAGGGCGTCTCTCTATTCTTTTCTGATGTTATGCTTGATGTATTTTGTCTTCTGTAAATTGGTCATGACCTCCGTCATGACTACCTTCTCATAGGCCAGAATCCTCTCGTTCATCAGGTGTCCACCTGGGTTGAAGGTGGAGGGTGGTCGGAATATTGTTGCCGCATTTTTTCTTATGTATTCCTCTTTCTTGTGGAAGAAATATTTTAGCCTGATCTTTCTGAAAAATTATTGAAGTTCCAATTTAATATTGAAGGGATTAGGTGGACCAGTCGGAACAAAGTATAAGCCCTTTGCCAGGATATCTTGTTCTGCTTTGCTGAGGACATAGTCAGATATATTCAATATTGGATCTTTATTATTTATTAAAGTCATCCTGTTTCCAGTGTCATTCAAAGGTGTTTCATTATGATGTGGCTCAATCATCACCGGGTTTTCGTCTCTCACCAAGCAATTTGTTTGGCTGTCAGTTTGCTCAGTTCTTGTCTCTATTTCTTGTATGTCCGCATTGTTTGATGTTCTTTCTACTGATGCATTCTCATTCCTCAGCTCTTCATAGGCATTTGCATTTACCAGCGATGCATTTGTCGTCTCGTGTTTATCTCTCCGTGATTCTGTGGGGGTTGTGGTTGAAACCGAACACTGGTGTTGTTTTGGCGGTTGCCTGTTCCCCTGTTCCATCTTTGAGGCCAACTCCACGTTAGGTCTCTGTTGTTCCACGTGGGATCCCCTAAAAAATTCTGCTGAGGTCCAAATGGGTCCTGATATTGTTGGACTCTGGATTGTCCACCTGTCTGGTAACCTCTTGTTGGTTGGTGAGGAGGGGGTTGTTGTTGATTTCCTCTGGTGTCCGTGCTTGTACTTGCGCCCTCTGATTCACTCTCTGGTCCGCTCCCAAAAGACGAGTTGGAAAAGGTGGTATATTTCCTGTTGGATTGTTTATTACGATGTGTGTAGTACCCTTGCAAGTCCTGCACGTAGTAGTCGTCACTCACGTACGGGTAGGTGACCTTCTTATCGTACGCATTTATGTCCTATGACAATTTGTCAAGTTTTTTGTGCAGGGTGATGGTATTGAATTCAGCGGTGGCCTTTTCTGCTTTCTCCAAGGCTTCCTTAGCGTTTGTCAAGGATTTGTCTACTAAGATCTCTTTCTTTAAATCAGCTACTTCTTGCGACAATTTTTTAACGTACTCTAGGGCTGTTTCGACACCCAACACCATCCAGTGTCTACTGCAGTTGTTCGCCACAAAGCTGAAGCCCTCTCGGTATTTCTATGAAGATTCCTGGCTCAATACGAACCTGCAGACCCTTAGGTATGATGTTTTCTTGCAAGTACTTAGTTAAGATATGTCCATGTAGACGTTTTCGTATCAATTTCTTTTCAAGTCTCTCAAGTCGTATCAATTTATCATTCAGAGTAGTATCTATCGGAGTGACCCCTGAGCCCAGGAAGTGAAACACAGCTTGTTCAGCTATTAGTTTTTTAATGTATTCCTCAGTATATGAGAATGTTTCTTTTTCTGACATATTATTTATATTTAACCTGAAGCAATAAATGATGCATAGAACCCTCGCAAGTGTGCACTTGCGCTAGTAAATCATTACATGTAATGGGGTAACCCTGTAACCCTCAGAACCTGGGTTGGTAATAGACCAAATAATAATGGTTCTGTCGGACAGAAATACACAATGCTTTAGTATTTCAATGGTTCTTTTTGCGTACTTCGATCCTAACCAGGATACAAAGATAAATGTACTTATACACATACAAACAAACACACTGACCACAAAGTAAAAAATGAAAGCAAATTTTTACTCATAAACTTTCAAATGTGAAAAACAAATTACTTCAATTGCTGTCCCTAAAGCATATTTAAAACACACATGGCACGTAAATTTTGTGCTAAAAAATAATACACACTAAAAACAACAAGTAAAATTGTTACTTCATATACTTGTTGTAATTGACAACTATATATATACAATAATCCTGCAGGTACATCAATTCAATCTTGGATCCTACAAGGTTTTGAATAGTTTGTTCATGTCAAAAAGGGATTGCGTCGACGTTTCGACCCTGGGGAGCGATGCAGTGATTTCACGCATCAAGGGCGGGTCTTCATCAGGACTGTATATATATGTAGGACAGCCTGTTTATCATAATGGACATGTGTCAGAGAATTGGTCAGAGGTTTAACAGCTACGCAAATGAGAGCATGTAACTTTGCTCACCTCTTGCAGACCTAGCTCCGCTTGGAGTCCTGGTCTCTTTCTGAAGCGTAATCACCGTCCGTTTACTCAGGCCGGATAGATGTTCAATGGACCTATAATTAAGGATTGGGGGTTCCTCAATTCCTAATTTTACTTTCTTTTTACCAGTTAATCCAGTTGGATTACAGTTTCCAATACCTACCTCTGTATTGATTATTATATACAGGGGGTTGTAGAGTTGCTCCTTTGTATCTGTAATAAAGGAGTATTCCATTAACTCCTAACTCTGATTGAGCTACATTTTAAAAAACCGTGACTTAAGTGCACATGCATATGCTACCCATTTCGACTGTGTGACTATTGGTGCAATGAAGTGGTCCCATGTGCAATGAAGTGGCTATTAACCATCCTGCCGAGTCAAAACATGACCAGGAACCACTAAGAAACACACTCTACCTATACTAATATGGTACCCTTATTGTTCAATGATCGTATTAGGACGCTCCTGAAGAACGATTTTACCAGCACTCACTTGTCCGATATTTTAAGTCACATCGTGCTCAGAGACCCCTGGGCATTACCACCACTCTCTTTGTAGTTCGCTATGCCTATATCCTTAAAGGCGAATAACAACACCCACATAAGCATACTTCGCCTAGATTTCTTTATCGTGGACTATTTCGGTCCATTTCTTAAAGGTGGCGTCTGACATGATTATTCCCACACTGGCCATGCACCCAAGTGGTTGCACAATATGTTAACTCTCACTATTTGCAGTTTTATTACCCAGTGCTTATGTTATATTCTATTGGTGAGGCCTGTGTCCGTAACTGATTAAGGGTAGACTCGTCAAATCGCGCTAAAGCCTATTCTCACCCCGTCTATTTTTTACTTACTTCTGACTCGCGTAGTTCGCGACCTTAGCCTTCCGTTAGTTCTGATATCTCCTATCTGCTTGTTAGCCTACGTATATAACGTATACCACGAGTATAACGTATCTAGTAGTCTGGAATCTACTAGTGATACTGGCGGTGGCCTATCGCCCTCTAGTGGCGTATTATCATAATTGTTGGAATCATTTAGGTGTATGTGATGGTATTGTTTTCCTTTTATCGTAATTGTTGAAATCATTAGGGTTATGTGATGGTATTATTTTATCCTTTTTGACCCCTCACTTGATTCTAAACGATACTGAAATCGACATATTTAACCATTAGGCACATCGATACATTGTTAAATTAGGGCGGTACATTTCTCGCGTTCAACAAAGATTCTTCAGTTTGTTATATACAGCGTTTTCCTACTAACTTGCATCTACTGTTTTTGTTACCCTTTTAGACTCCTTACATAATTCTATTTGTCATGCATAGATCATTGATTTATCTCACATCATTGATTCATCTTACATTGAAGGACTGCCAGTATTACCGTACATTTAACACTGTAAAACCTTCCTCATAGTTAATGCTCAAAACATTCCATATTGCTATTTACATTACATTATGCATATTTCACCATAAAGCAAAAACTATTTAACGGTATTGGCAATTTTCTACATACACGATAACTTCCAAGCATTTCTATATATCTATATAGTATTTACACTCCATTCAGATTATTCCTGATACCTACTTTTGATGACATACAACGCTCATACGGAGTATAGAATGCATTTACACATACGTCATGGATATCTCTTGGGAGATTTTTTACCCTATCTGGATTGTTCCCTACTGTGTAACGTTAAGCTATGTTCACCTCTGTTTTGAGACCAAAGTTATCGCGAAACTATGTGGTGACATTTACAGACGGCTCATTTGGACATAGGTCTCTTCCTGTTCATTCAGACCCTGTGTTGTTGCTTCCATTATGTGTATCCATCTGCACTCTTTATAGTTTAGTTGGTTAGAAATGTCTCCACCCCTTGGGTGTATTGTGACCTTCTCCAATATTGTCCATTCTATCTGTTCAGATGTATGTCCTAATAGTGAATAATGTTCCACTAGTGGTGCTCCCACCACTTTACATTTAATTCTACTCTGGTGTTGAAGAATACGGCTTTCCACCTTTTGTGTGGTTTGTCCTATGTATATCAGCTGGCATGGGCATCGAATGGCATACACAACATTTCGGCTATTGCAATTGGTGAACTGATTCATGTTATAGGTCTTTCCTCGGTGTACCATCCTAGTACCAGCTATAGAGTATTTACATGCCTTGCAGGCCCCACATCTTTGATGTCCCATGATAGGTTGCAGGCCCAGTTGTGTCTGAATGTCTCCTACAGGGGGGGTTTCTAGGTAGGAAGATACCACTTGATCTTTAATGTTTTTTGCCCTCTTGAAAGCAAACATAGGTACTTCAGGAATGCCAATTTCTGGGCCAACTAAATCCCAATATTTTTTTATGATGTTATTTACTTCATTACTCTTTGTGTTGAATGTGGTCACACATATCATGCGTTCCTTTTGTACATTCTTTTGTTGGATTTCCAAAAGCGTTTCCCTGGGCCTATACCATGCACGTTTTCTTGAACGGTTTAGAAGTCCTTTTGGGTATCCTCTCTCTCTTAATTTATTGATCAGTTGATCGTTTTCATTAAAAAAGTCTTTTCTTCTGGTGCAGTTCCTGCGGATTCTTAAGAACTGACCGTAGGGAAGGTTGTCCCTTAAGTTCCTGGGATGGTGTGAATCATACTTGAGTAAAGTATTTCTGTCCGTTGGTTTTTTAAAGAGATTAGTCACAATTCTATCTTCTTCTACTTCCAACTTCCAACCTCAAGTCTAGGAATGCAATAGACTCATTATCACTCATCATCGTGAACTGTATATCTTGTGAGCGAGCGTTCAACCATTCAAAAAACTGAGTTAATGCCGCATTAGATCCAGTCCAGATCATTATGACGTCGTCAACATATCTGTGCCACGACGTTATATTTTCTTTATATGGGTTGTGGTCTGGGTATAGATGTTTTCGCTCGAAACTGGCCATGAACAAATTCGCCAGACTCGGTGCATAGCTTGCGCCCATGGCCACTCCATTGCATTGAAAATAAAAGTGATTCTGGAATAAAAAATAATTCTTCGACATTGCAATTCTGAGTAGATGGATTAAGAATTCCGTAGGTATCCAAGTGGGTGCTGGACGTTCATCGAGGACTTCCTTAATTACCTCAATAGCATCATCTTGAGGAATACTGGTGTATAATGAACACACATCGAGGGTTACAAATATTTGCTTAGATTTGTCAAATACTTGATTTTCCAGAATATTTATTGCATGCATTGTGTCTCTTATGTATGCAGGTGTTACCAAAACAAATGGCTGCAAAAAATGATCTAGAAACAGGTTGACTGGTTCCAAAATAGACCCACAGCCGGAGACTATGGGCTGTCCCGGGGGCTGCTGTAAGTTCTTGTGGACTTTCGGAATTGTATATATAGTTGGGATTCATGGTTTTTCATTGTTTAAAAATTTATATTCTGCCTCACAGAGGAAGCCTTCCTCTAATCCTTTTTTGGTTAGGTCTCTGATGAGTATAGATATTTCTTGTGTGGGATCACCCACAATGCGGGTATAACTGTTCTGGCAATTCAATTGTCGCATAATTTCGGCGATGTAATCGTCCTTATTCTGGATTACAATCGCCCCACCTTTGTCCGCGTTCTTTATAATTATCTCTTTGTTGTTTCTGAGTGAAGCGAGGGCCTCTCTCTCTTCTTTGGTGATGTTATGCTTGATGTATTTTGTATTCTGTAAATTGGTCATGACCTCCGTCATGACTACCTTCTCATAGGCCAGAATCCTCTCGTTCATCGGGTGTCCACTTGGTTTGAAGGTGGAGGGTGGTCGGAATATTGTTGCCGCATTTTTTCTTATGTATTCCTTTTTCTTGTGGAAGAAATATTTTAGCCTGATCTTTCTGAAAAATTATTGAAGTTCCAATTTAATATTGAACGAATTAGGTGGACCAGTCAGAACAAAGGATAAGCCCTTTGCCAGGATATCTTGTTCTGCTTTGCTGAGGATATAGTCAGATATATTCAATATTGGATCTTTATTATTTATTAAAGTCATCCTGTTTCCAGTGTCATTCAAAGGTGTTTCATTATGATGTGGCTCAATCATCACCGGGTTTTCGTCTCTCACCAAGCAATTTGTTTGGCTGTCAGTTTGCTTAGTTCTTGTCTCTATTTCTTGTATGTTCGCATTATTTGATGTTATTTCTAACGATGCATTCTCATCCCTCAGTTCTTCATAGGCATTTGCATTTACCAGCGATACGTTTGTCGTCTCGTGTTTATCTCTCCGTGATTCTCTGGGGGTTGTGGTTGAAACCGAACCCTGGTGTTGTTTTGGCGGTTCGTTGCCTGTTCCCCTGTTCCATCTTCGAGGCCGACTCCACGTTGGGTCTCTGTTGTTCCACGTGGGATCCCCAAAAAAATTCTACTGAGGCCCAAATGGGTCCTGATATTGTTGGACTCTGGATTGTCCACCTGTCTGGTAACCTTTTGTTGGTTGGTGAGGAGGGGGTCGTTGTTGATTTCCTCTGGTGTCCGTGCTTGTACTTGCACCCTCTGATTCACTATCCGGTCCGCTCCCAAAGGACGAGTTGGAAAAGGTGCTATATTTCCTGTTGGATTGTTTATTACGATGTGTGTAGTACCCTTGCGAGTCCTGCACGTAGTAGTCGTCACTCACGTACGGGTAGGTGACCTTCTTATCGTACGCTTTTATGTCCTTTGACAATTTGTCAAGTTTTTTGTGCAGGGTGATGGTATTGAATTCAGCGGTGGCCTTTTCTGCTTTCTCCAAGGGTTCCTTAGCGTTTTTCAAGGATTTGTCTTCTAGGATCTCTTTCTTTAAATCAGATACTTCTTGCGACAATTTTTTAACGTACTCTAGGGCCGTTTCGACACCCAACACCATCCAGTGTCTACTGCAGTTGTTCGCCACAAAGCTAAAGCCCTCTCGGAATTTCGGTATTTCTATGACGATTCCTGGCTCATTACGAACCTGCAGACCCTTAGGTATGATGTTTTCTTGCAAGTACTTAGTTAAGATATGTCCATGTAGATGTGTTCGTATCAATTTCTTTTCAAGTCTCTCAAGTCGTATCAATTTATCATTCAGAGTAGTATCTATCGGAGTGACCCCTGAGCCCAGGAAGTCAAACTCAGCTTGTTCAGCTATTAGTTTTTTAATGTATTCCAACGTATATGAGAGTGTTTCTTTTTCTGGCATATTATTTATATTTCACCTGAAACAATAAATGATGTATAGAACCCTCGCAAGTGTACACTTGCGCTAGTAAATCATTACATGTAATGGGGTAACCCTGTAACCCTAAGAACCTGGGTGGGTAATAGACCAAATAATAATGGTTCTGCCGGACAGAAATACAAAATGCTTTAGTATTTCAATGGTTCTTTTTGCGTACTTCATTCCTAACCAGGATACAAAGATAAATAGACTTATACACATACAAACAAACACACTGACCAAAAAGTAAAAAAAGAAAGTGAATTATTACTCAGAAACATTCAAATGTGAAAAACAAATTATTTCAATTGCTGTCCCTAAAGCATATTTAAAACACACATGGCACGTACATTTTGTGCTAAAAAATAATACACACTAAAAACAACAACAAGTAAAGTAGGTAGAGTGTGTTTCTTAGTGGTTCCTGGTCATGTTTTGACTCGGCAGGATGGTTAATAGCCACTTCATTATGTAGAGAAACAAGGACCCCCCTGGTAAGAATAGACTTCCTGGGTCAGGGTAAACAATATATGTAAATAAAACACCCAGGCAAATTCTAACAACCTACTAGCACATGACTGGTGATGAACACCACGTAAATAATAATCAAACACTGTTTTTACACATAGAATACAATTTAATTCTTCTTTCACTGTTTTTTAAAAATCTTTTTCTTATCTTTCTACTGATTGTGTTGATACCTATATGAATGTATGTATGGTACTATCACAAGGTGAATTGTACATCCAGAAAAAGTGTTTAATTGTAAATAGCAGACCATATCAATTGGCATCATTATATATACATGTCCATATTCACGCTAGGAAAATGTTTGACATGTATGTACACTATGTATCATATGGTATTACTAGATGTATATATCTATGCCCATGTTAGAATTATGTTCAGCATGTATCTATGGTTATATTGGGAATATGCCCACCATGTAAATGTACACTGTAACATAATTAGGTTTATCTCCTCTGGTGTGAAGATGTTGAAAAGCTATAATATATTTCAAGGCGGTATCATCATTGCATGTTTAGAACCATTACCTAGCACATATTATCATGGTTAGAGTACTAACTGTTTTTGCACTAAAACACTTTACTATAAAGACATTTTTAAATTTCAAATATATTTTTTTACAGCACTACGATGGTACAGTCCTGAGGAAGACACGGCTAGGTGTCGAAACGCGTAGACAGGAAACCATCAAAGAGTTTTTATATTTAAAAAGTGTTATGTATATGAAAGAATGCATATGATATAATGCGAAATGCTTTACTATCTGTCAACAATTATGTATTGATTTTATCAAAAAAAAATTTTTTATGAAGAATTAAATTGTATTCTATGTGTAAAAACAGTGTTTGATTATTATTTATGTGGTGTTCATCACCAGTCATGTGCTAGTAGGTTGTTAGAATTTGCCTGGGTGTTTTATTTACATATATAATAGCCACTTCATTGCACATGGGACCACTTCATTGCACCAATAGTCACACAGTCGAAATGGGTAGCATATGCACGTGCACTTAAGTCACGTTTTTTTAAAATGTAGCTCAATTAGAGTTAGGAGTTAATGGAATACTCCTTTATTACAGATACAAAGGAGCAACTCTACAACCCCCTGTATATACTAATCAATACAGAGGTATGTATTGGAAACTGTAATCCAACTGGATTAACTGGTAAAAAGAAATTAAAATTAGGAATTGAGTAACCCCCAATCCTTAATTATAGGTCCATTGAACATCTATCCGGCCTGAGTAAACGGACCGTGATTACGCTTCGGAAAGAGACCAGGACTCCAAGCGGAGCTAGGTCTGCAAGAGGTGAGCAAAGCTACTTGCTCTCATTTGCGTAGCTGTTAAACCACTGACCAATTCTCTGACACATGTCCATTATGATTAACAGGCTGTCCTACATATATAGACAGTTTTGATGAAGACCCGCCCTTGATGCGTGAAATCACTGCATCGCTCCCCAGGGTCGAAACGTCGACGCAATCACTTTTTGACATGAACAAACTATTCAAAACCTTGTAGGATCCAAGATTGAATTAATGTACCTACAGGATTATTGTATATATATATTTGTCAATTCCAATAAGTATATGAAGTAACAATTTTACTTGTTGTTTTTAGTGTGTATTATTTTTTAGCACAAAATTTACGTGCCATGTGTGTTTTAAATATGCTTTAGGGACAGCAATTGAAGTAATTTGTTTTTCACATTTGAAAGTGTATGAGTAAACATTCGCTTTCATTTTTTACTTTGTGGTCAGTGTGTTTGTTTGTATGTGTATAAGTACATTTATCTTTGTATCCTGGTTAGGATCGAAGTACGCAAAAAGAACCATTGAAATACTAAAGCATTGTGTATTTCTGTCCGACAGAACCATTATTATTTGGCCTTTGTCTCTCCAACAGCTACAGATTCAGTCCACCTGCATGGGTGTGGCCCCTTCCTGGTTGAGAGGTAATGTGTTTGCTCAGGATTGGCTGACTCGACTAATACAGATTTTTTCAATTACCGAATCGGTATTTACCGAATCAGTATTTACCGAATCAGTATTACAGATTCAGTAATACCGATTCGGTAATGGATTTTCGGTAATTTTTTACCGATTTCTATGAAATTGCTAATTATTACCGATTTTTACAGAATCTGTATTTTTTAGCGAATATTTACCTACTTCGCAAATACCGATTCCTTAATACCGATTCGGTAAAAATCGGTATTAAGGAATCGGTATTTGGGAATTACCTACATCTAGCCCTCTGAGTCTTCCTCGGAAGGTGAATTGCTGGTGGAGGGCTGTGCCCTGCGTCTTGACCACTCCCATTTGAAGTTTGCGCAGTGGACTGTGCTGTGAGCTGCCTTGCATGTTGCATTGGGACTGGCTGTGCCTCCTCAGCTGTATCTGTGGACTTTGCATCCATCAGTGGCAGTGGTGAGACTATGTTGCGCCGTCTGCTTGGCGCAGGATCTGCTTGTCTTGCTGCGCCCTGCTTCTCCTGCCCCGCCACGTCCACATCTGCTGGTGTGTCCACCCCTTCTGTCACGGTTTCCTGTGTTGTCGGTGGTGCTGTAAATTTAAATACACACATTAATTGTGTGTCATGTGTAACTTTTGTTATGCATTAAAGTTTGAAAATATCTAATCACATTACTAATACTTGTCTGTTTTACTCATTCCAAGGTTGACTCATCCCTATTCCCCGTTTCTATGTTTCACAGGGCCAGTTATCAGTGCATGTGACTACATATCCCATATGCATTGCTGGCTGTGCTTGTAGACATGTACTGAAGTTGCACTCAGGTTGGGTGTTTGGGGCTGTGAGTGGGCTGGTTATGTTTTGGGGGTATTGACATGCATCTTACCTTGTCTGATGTCTGTATGTTCGGAGCTGTCCAGGTCAACCACGCCAGTCACAGATTCAGGCATAAGGGAGCCCTCCACCAGCTCCTCCAGGGGAGAAGGCTCTGGTGCTGTTGACGTCCCACCTCTGGTCAGTTTGGCCTCAGCCAATCTTGTGGCCACCCTCTCCTTTGACCTTTGCCGTATATCATACCACCGATTGCGCAGGTCTTCAACTGTGCGGTGTGTGACGCCAATTGCGTTCACTTTCTCATGGATGTCACTCCAGATTTTAGGTTTCTTTGCCTCCGGCACACAAACTAAATTTTTCCTGAATAGGAGGTCATGTTGCCTTACTATTTCCTCTGCGAGGGCCTCAAGCTCCCTCTCACAGCATTTTTGTTTTCTTTTTCTTGGGTTTTCTTCTGGTTGCTTCTCACTCCCCTGGGACTCCATTTCTCCTTCCTGCAACTGCTGTTCAGAAACCCCACTCCCTCCTCACAGGCTCTCTGGCAGCTTCTGACTCTGACACAGGTGCTGGCAATCAGGTGCAGAATTGGCAGTCACACTTCCTGGTTGTGATTTCATCATTCTGCACCTGAATTACTGTTTCCCGAAATGTGCGATTCTTTTATAGCGATTACGCAATGAAGGAATCGCTATTTGAGTAATCGCAAAAATATTCTGCTAATTTTTGCTAATCGCTAATTATTTGCGAAATATTACCTACATGGGGATTTGCTATTCTGAAAATGCGATCTGCAGAAAATCGCATTTTCAGAATCTCAAATCCATTTTTACCTACATATGCCCCCAGATGTTCTCTTGTACCAGCCCAGGCCTCCACCGTGATTAAGAGTTGAAGGTGTGACAAGGCACTAGGTGATTGATGAACAGAGTCCCACCTGCGTCAAAGCCTGGCCCTCGTGAGTACCAGGTCCGGACTGGCCGTAGGGGGCACCGTGTAACAAAAGCAGCTGCAGTTTTTCCCAAGCACACCACCACCACCACCCCCCCTTCCCTCTGAGACTGGGTGGAAGATCGTTCCACAACTTTGGTACTACGTGTGGAAACAATATTCCTGCCCATCTCATCCTTTTTGCCCTGGTTGTACTGAGGAAATATTGTGAGGATCTCAGGTGTCTAGTTGGAACATAAGTGGTTACCAACTCTGAGCTTTATTGGGCCCTTGTTATATATGGCCCTATGAGCAATACAGAGGGATTTAAACGTAATCCTTGCCTCCATTGGGAGCCAGTGCAGATGTTTGAGGGGTTCTCTTGCAGAGACATAACTAGGTCCTTCAGAAGGAGCCTTGCTGCCGCATTTTGCACAGTCTGAAGTCTCATTATTATGTATTTGGGTGCGGCCACATAAAGTGAGTTGCCGTAATCCAGACGGGATACTATGTGGGATTGAATTACCTTTTGCCTTAGATTCTCTGGGAGCAATACCAGTATCTTCCTGAGCATTCGGAGAAAAGAGAAACAGATGCCAGTTTATTTGCTTGGTGGTCCATTGCTAGCAAATTGTCCAACCAGATTCCCAAATTTTTATCACCATTTTAGGAATGGGGGGCATGTCAACAGGCCAGCTGATCAGAGGTCTGTGAATGGCTTGGTTTCCAAATCATGACTTCCTTCTTATCACCAGTCAGCTTTAGGCGGCAACTTGACATCCAGTGGCGCAGTTTATTCAAGCAGGGTGCCAAATGTTTATTTCCTGGATTAGGGCCTTCTGTAAGAGAAACAACCAGCTGGGTGTCATCCGCATAGGAGACCCCTGACAGGTTAAAGTCCTGCACTAAAGTGGCAAGCTGGCGCACATATATATTGAACATTGTGGGACTGAGAGACGATCCCTGAGGGACACCACAAATCATTGGAAAGCTGTCAGAGAGGCAGTCTTTGTCCCTGAGTTGGTAGGATCTGTTTTCCAGATACGAGGTGAGCCAATTGGGAATCAGCTTTCACAACACGGTCATTACATCACGTTACCTTTACAATGTGGTCGTTATAACGACCACGTTGTTACAACGCGATGCCTTTACATCGCAAGTCATTAGATCGACTTGTTCTAGCTGCCACTCCAACCTAAGGAATAGTATAATTTACTATTCCAACACCTTCCCTACTGTTGCGCAGGCTGGAGTTGGAATAGTAAATTATACTATTCCTAAGGTTGGAGAACCATCTAGAGCTAGTTGATCTAATGATGTGCGTTGTAAAGGTATCGCGTTCTAACAACGCGGTTGTTGTAACAACCGTGTTGTAATGGAACACGATGTAATAGCATGTTTTGTGACATGCTATATTCGGCCAATCTAATGCTTTGCCCTGAATTTCCAGCTCACAAAGTCTATCTCTTGTGTTTTTGTGATCCACTGTGTGCACTTAAATCCAGTAGTTGGATGGCGGCTGAGCCTCTGTTATCCAGTATAGCTTTGAGCTATGGTGGGTACGGAAGCCTATCTGGGTTGGATGAAGAATGCTATTTTTCAGAAAGTTTGCTAATGTACGATTGATATGTTTCTCTAGGATTTTTACTAGAAAAGGGAGTAATGAGATGGGTCGTAGATTGGAAAGGATTTCTGTTTCTAGCTGCGTTTTTTTCAATAGTGGCCTAATTACTGCATGCTTCCATTGCTTAGGGACCAAGCCTGTCTCTAGTGAGAAATGAAGAAGCTCCATAAGTGACGGTAATATAACCTTTGCCACTTTGGATAAGGTATGTGGGGGAGTGGGATCTAATGAAGAGCGGATTTGGTTGCCTTTATAAGATTATAAATAGTCTCTTTGTCAAGCATAGGGATTTTTGGTAGTATTGGAGGCAGTGGCAGATCCCTGCCCTTTGTTACCTCCGCTACCGCAAGTTTGGAATTGTCCTGGAACTGATCATAAATATCAGTCAATTTTTTGTGGAAGAAGGATGCTATATTTTTGGATCTTTCTTTTGTGGCTTGGGGAACAGTGTTACTATCAAGTGGAGTGGATAGGGTTTTGACCACTCTAAATAGTTCTTTTGGGGAGTTCAAAGCCTGAGTGATTTTTTCCTCATAGAATTTCGCCTGCGCTTTCTTTATTTCCTTGTGATAGCATCTAATTGAAGCTTTATATTTTAATTTAAGTGCCTGGTTATCTTCCTTTCTCTAGTTTCTTTCTAATTTCTTGCAATGTTTTTTTATTGCAAAGAGGTTGTCATTGTACCAAGGGGCTTGTTTTGTATGTGTTTTAGGTCTGCATTTAGTTTGGTAAATGCATGCATCTAGTGACTGGGTGATCCAATGTTCCCATTGCTGATAATCCTCTTCTGTATTACCTACAAATTTAGGAGTTGCATCCTTCAGGACTGTTTATCAAATCCTAGGATCTAGCTTCGACCATCTTCTTATGGCCGCCACCTGGGTCCTTCCCTTGATCTGTTGAGCAGGTTTGGGAAGTTTATACAGAATAAGACAATGATCAGACCAGGAGGCCGGTATTATTCTAGAAAGAGTAACCAGAGGGTCATTGGAAAAAATGAGGTCCAAAGTATGTCCTTTCTCATGTGTGGGGGTTGATACGAGTTGGGTTAGTTGTAATGCCTCAAGATCTGCTTTTAGCTTTTTGACAGAGGAGGAGTCCTGTATGTCGAAGTGCAGGTGAAAGTCGCCCAAAATAGTCATGTGGGTTTTTTGTAGAACTAGGCTGGCCAGTGTGTCTAGGATTGACTCCAAGAATTTGGAGCTAGTGCCCGGAGGGCTATAGATAAGGACACCTGAGAACGTATGGGTGGGGGAGAGTGTGACATGGAACTGAAGGCTTTCACATTCTAGAAGTGTGAGTGAGGAAGTAACACATCTCAAATCAGTTTTTAGAAAGCTGGCAAATCCACCGCCAACTTTTCTGACCCGATCTGGTAGCCCACCGGGAGGGCGAGGTGGATATCAGGATCTGAGCTGTCGTTAAGCCACGTTTCTGTGATAAAACATCCAGCGGATCCTCATCTAGCAGGGTTCTAATGTCAATGGCATGCCTGGACAGTGAGCGCCAATTGATAATTCCCAGATTCCATGTTGCTACCTGTAGCTCCTGAGTAGTGAGATGAGAGTCCTTATTCCAGTACAGTTCGAAGCTGCATTGACTGCATACTCGTTTGCTATTGGTTGGAAGTTCATTATTTGACCCCAGCAATGATGAACATAGAGGTAGTGGTGGGGGTCTCAAAGCTAGTAGCTGATTTGTGGTGTACTTGAACTGACCTTTGCTGAAAGGAGCAGGAGTCCTGGGCCCGTTCGGGCACAGATGGGCTTGCCTTTGGCGCGCCTGGCCCGGCCCGCAGCCACCAATAAATAGGAAACTGGAGTTAGCAACTAGAACGCCAACCTACCGTCTTCACTCTAACTTTATGGTTAGAGGAGGTGAAAAGCGTACCCTCTGGTCCGCAGATTCAAATTCAATTTCATACAGTTCAGTGCTAACAATGCTCTCAAGTAGTGCATTCAAACATATAAAGCATAACATTTTTTTAAGATTTAGGAAAAGTTTGAAACAAGCGTTTAAAACAAGTTATTAGACATGAGGCTGAGGATAGAACAGCACCCTCACCTCTGCACCTGGCCCGCAGCCGCCATTAAATGGGAAACTCGAATAGGCAACTAGTGTGCCAACCTCCCGCCTTCGCTCTAACTCTATAGTTAGAGGAGGCAAAAAGCGTTACTCTATGGTGAGCAGATTCAAATTCAAGATCATACAGTTCAGTTCTAACTATCCTTTCAAGTGGCGCATTCAAACATATAAAGCATAAAAAGGTTGCTGCAGGCAATGTTTGTGGGCATGTTGCACAAAACATGGCTAAAAGACCTTGTCAAAGCCAATAGCTCTCGCATAGGTGACACCTATTGGATTTGTCAATGCTTGTTCAACTTGTAAAGACACTGTATCAGTCTTTTGCAGGGTATGGGAGACTGAATATATATAATGATGGCGTGGCACACCTTCGGTTTATGTTATTTCCTCTGGGTAATCCTAAAATAAAATTTCTACACTTTTTTGGGCGCCTTAGGAAAGGTCCCTTCTGGCTCAGGGACTCTAATTGAAAACAAATGTGAAGGTAGTGTGGGGGTTCCCACACTGAATCCTGATAGATGCTCCTCAGGAGGTATAACAAGCCTCCAATGTATTAATAAACTATTTCAAATTCAAGAGGTCAGTAGTTTTGCCAAGATTTTGATAAAAAGTTCATGAGGTCAATTAGTCGTGTATTGTTTTCATACAGACTGTAAGAAATATCACATCCATGATAAACATTATTCAGAAACGTGAAAAATCCCTATGCATTTCGGGACGAAAGTCCCTTCATCAGGGGACTTGGCGATATCTAAAAGGAAATAAACACTGTTTTAGGAAAGGGACTGAACAAAGGCTGAATGGCAAAGAAATATAGCAAAGAAATATACAACTACACTAAACATGCGTGTCAAATAAGAAGTGGGTTGATCGACTCCTTAAACTAATAAGTTTATGAATCTTTAGGCGAGTACACTAAAGTGGTGGGAAGGTGATGGAGAACAAGACGGTAAACGTGGTAGAGTTTAAAAGTGAACTCGTGCGCGAAAGCCGATTTTACTAAGCAGTCCAGGAAACCCACTAGAAAGTCACCCGAAAATGCGTGCATTTATCGTGCGTGTCAAAAAAAATGAGGTAACAAGAAGAAGACAGCATGCTTACCGGGACGTTCAGAAAACCGTGTTCGGGAATAGGTGGTATGAAACAAAACCGCGCGGGTGATGGTGTTTAAAATGAAAAGAGGTCATATGGGGTGAAGCGGTTCCGTTGTCTGCATAGAAAGCGGACTGAAAGAAAGGTCGAATAACCTAGTGCGTGTAAATAATAAAACGTGCAGACCGTGTTCAGACACTAATAACAAGTGAGACATATTAAAGTGCACTAAATGAATTTAGAAGTGAGGTAATGGGGTCGAATAGGAAAAGATTATATATCTGATGAAGATAAAGAAACGTCAAATAGGTGTCGGCCATCTTGAAGAGGGAAGGTCATTTAAGCACATAGAAACGGGTCACAGTTACATAAAGAAATACTGTTATTCAGAATATATATTATAAGATGAATTTAAACGGAAAACAGCAAAGATATTTAAAAAAACTGGAGAAACAAAAGAAATGAAAGAGTATAGAGAATGGTAAACAAGATAAAAGTGGTCAGATGAAATGAGAAAGTATAAGAGAATAAACAAGAAGACACAGTATCATACAATGTCAGGGCACATGTTTAAAGATGACAACTATATTCAATACGGTCATTCAATCCTTTTGATTGGCACGAGTCCAACATTTTGATCCAGAACAGTTCGCGTTGCAATAGTTTCTTGTGGTTGTCCACGCCAGATCTAGTAGGTACAACCTCCAGTACAAGGAACCTCAGCTGACTGATATTGTGTTGATGTTCAATAAAATGGGCTGCTAGAGGAGATTTGAGATTTGTGTTTCTTATAGTGCTCTTATGCTCGGTGAGTCTGACTTTGAGTTTTCTTTCAGTTTTTCCAACGTAAGGTAAGCCGCATGGGCATTTCAATAAATACACCAAGTTCATAGAATGACATATGGCGTTGGTTCTCAATTTGATTTGTTTACCAGATGATGGATGGTTGGTAGAGTTACCTTTAATTACGTTATTGCAGTGGCTGCAATTATGACAAGGTTTGGTGCCAGAGAAAGAGATGTCCTGTGATTTGGGTTTGAGTTCCAACATGTTTTTCAGATTATTAGCTCTTTGATAAGCGAATAATGGTACGCAATTGAACAAGCCTTGAAAATCTGGTTCGCATTGTATCATTTTCCAGTTCTTTAAGATTATGTCTTTGATGACTTTGCTTCTGGAGGAATATCTGGAGACGAATACCGGTCTATCAGTTTTGCGAATGTTAGCTTCAGGGTTTAAGAGGTCTGCTCTGTTTTTTAGTCTCATGCGGTTGCTGGCGGCCTGCAGAATCACTTCAGGATACTTCCTCTCCCTGTATTTTTGCAGTATATTCTTCTCGGTGTGTTGATATTCCTCTGGTTCAGAACAGATTCTTTTGGCTCTCAACAGTTGTGAGAACGGCAAATGTTTCTTCAAGGCTGGTGGGTGACAGCTGGTGTATAACAGGGCGTTATTACGGTCAGTAGTTTTGACAAATAGAGAAGTTTTTAGGTTGGCATTATCAAGAGTAATTAGAATATCCAAAAAAGGTAAACACTTAGTGTCCGCATTGTAGGTGAATTGGATATGGTCATCCACGTTGTTTATGTAGGAAATGAATACTGGGATCTCTTCTGGTGGTCCTGCCCAAATTAAAAAAATGTCATCGATATATCTCCAATAGGTCTTGATTTTGTTCGACCAATGGGCATTATTCAGAATATGATCAGTTTCTAGCCGGTGCATGAACAGATTTGCGTAGCTGGGCGCTGCGCAATTGCCCATGGAAGTACCAACCAATTGCATAAAAAGCTCATTGTTTCAGGTAAAGTAGCTGTGGTACAGCGTAAAATGCATCAGTTCGAGTAGTAGCACTCTTAGATCTTCTTTTAGAGGATGGTTCAGTAAGAAAGATTCCAAAGCTTCAATGCCTTTGTTATGTGGTATGGACGTGTATAAAGCACATACATCGATCGTTACCAAAGTATATAGAGTGTCGGAGTTCAAAGTCACTTTATTCAGTCGGTTGAGAAAGTCTGTGGAATCACGGATGTACGTGGACATGCCCTTCACTATGTGGCGTAATCTTAAGTTGCGCATGAATTTAAAGAGACAAATCTCCAATTTGAGAGTGTTGGGGTGATAGGTAGGAACAAACGATATTCCTTTCTGTAGAACATTCATCTGGTGGGTGGACAATGGAGTTTTTGAAATGTTGATAACTAAACTCTTTTGCTCCTGGTTGCCTGTGCTATGGACGTTGTTGTGGCGGTGACTGCGGTTTCTACCCCTCCGGGTTCTACGGTGACGGTGGGACCTTTCTCTAAAAAAGGATCCTGGGAAGTAGTGGGAACAGACTGGATTGTATTTTCTCCACCTCTCTCCTGGGTGGTCGTTCTTTGGGGTCTCCCCTGTGGTTGACCACGTTTAAAGCCTGTTGATCCATCTGAAGAGCTGCCTTCATCAGATGACGGGTTGATGAAAGGTCTTTGTTGTCTTCGTTGGGCATAGACCTCTGCCCAACTATATACCTCCCCCAGTTTGTAGTCCATTGTGTCTCTCTTGTATTTTCTTATTTTTCTGTCATTTATTTCTTTGGTGTATTTATCCAACTGAATGTTGATGTCTTGAAGAGCTTTCTCTAGTTCATCCTTGCTCATGTTTTTCTCCAGATTCTGTGAGATCTGGCCAATTTCTTTCTCAAAATCATTGATAACTTTGGAAAGTTCTTCGACTATCAAAAGAATGAGATCTAAGGAACAACGGTTTAAGATCGCGTACCAGCGTTCAGTGAACTTCGGGTTGTTCCTACATAGAGTAGGCTTTAGGGCGATGAGTAATCCTCTAGGGATGCGTTGATCTTTGTGATATCGGATCAAAGTTCCAGCGTGTAAACGTTGGTTAATGATGCATTTTGATGTATATAAAAGTTGTCTTAACATGCTTGGGTTAGAAAATGTGCTCGTTGAGGTTGGGTCCACTTCTTTGACCAGTGAGTAGATCCTTTTTGTTTCTTCAGAATCGAAACCAAAAGTGTTGGCTCGGTTCGCCGTGATGTTTGAGATTTCTTCAAAGGACATCTTATCGGGGTGCTCACACTGGGGTGCCAGAAAGATTTGATGAATATATATAATGATGGCGTGGCACACCTTCGGTTTGTTATTTCCTCTGGGCAATCCTAAAATCAAATTTTTACACTTTTTTGGGCGCCTCAGGAAAGGTCCCTTCTGGCTCAGGGACTCTAATTGAAAACAAATGTGAAGGTAGTGTGGGGGTTCCCACACTGAATTCTGATAGGTGCTCCTCGGGAGGTATAACAAGCCTCCAATGTATTAATAAACTATTTCAAATTCAAGAGGTCAATAGTTTTGCCAAGATTTTAATCAAAAGTTCATGAGGTCAATTAGTCGTGTATTGTTTTCATACAGACTGTAAGAAATATCACATCCATGATAAACATTATTCAGAAATGTGAAAAATCTCTCTATGGGAGACTGAAGGCATTTGTGGTTGCTGCAGGCAATGTTTGCTGTAACATGGAAATCAACAGTGAAAAACGGTCGGGAGGCGGGGCCAACTGCCAATAGGAATGGCCGCAGCTTGAGACAGCTCCGACCGGCCGCCACCGACTTCCCCGTCTATCCGTATAATTATCCGAGACACACCATCAGTGTGGGTTGCGAAGACAAGGGAAAGACTAGCGGCACCCAAAATAACAATGATCTGACGGCAGGAAGTCCCTGGGAGTGAAGTCGCGACAGCGACCTGGCAGAGACTCCAACGGGGCACGTGGACGAAGTGGGGAGGAGCCGGCTGAAAGTGAAGAAAAGTCATCTGGGGCTTCACTACGAGTCTGCGATCTGATGGGCCTAGCTTAGGAGCCCGGAGACATTGAAAGATTGGTACCAGCTCCCTTCGAGAGAGAAACCGGAGCTAAAGATCTGAGGTGAAGGGTTTGACAGAATTTGAGGCAAGTGTGCCTGAACATCTCCTGAACAACAAGGGGGTCTTTGGCCCTTCCTCCCCTCCCCCTCGCTGGAAATTGAGTCCGGACAGGCGCTGCTAAGGGGGCAGCTGGCGGACTAGAGTGGTGCCTGATCCTAGGATGTGCCCAAAAAAAGAAAACCACGGGGCCCATTCGGTGCTGGGATTAATGCTGAGACTCTGGAGCACTAAAGACGCTGACGAAGTGGATAAAAGGAGTGAGTACCTGGCGACAGAGGCTGGGTGGGGTGTGGTGGAGTTGGAGAGACCCCAACAGGCCATGGGTGGGTGTTTTACACCTGGTAGGTGGCGGGTTGCATTCTTGCTTTCCCACCGACTTTCCCCCTCTCACTAACGACTTGCGGCAACGTCCCAGAATGACTACAAAGAGACGCCGGACAGCCCTCCAAACCAAAATGGATAAATATGCCTAGCCGAAAGCAGAGGCCCACACCGGGGAGGGAGATACCAAGTGTAGAGCTCGAAAAAAGATGACTCTCCAACCCTTCACAACATCATGGCTGCAATACAAAAAGTAAGTAAAGCAGAAATTCTCTACTCTACTCAAAACATCTACTCAAACCATCCATATGTATCTCACAGTCTTAGACACTCCTCAGAAATATATATGTAAATTAATAAATGAACCCTGAAAAACAATTGTCGATATATAGCTATTCTCTATGAAAAATATTTTTATTGATATTCATAAAGTACAAAATTATCAACAAGAGAGAAAGGGCATGAGCAGACACACCTATACCCCTGTAAACCTATCATAAACAACTAAGGAGTGACTAAGTGAAACAGAATTAAAACAAATGTTTATGTTATATTTATTGGTTTTGTTCCCCTCCAAAACAATGAACCAAGTCAGAAAAATACCCCCACGGGGCAACCAATGCCCCTGTGTGATTAAAAGAAAAGGGAAAGGCAAGTCTTTCTCTTTTAAAAGGACCCTCACTCACCACTAGTTGGTGACATGCTTCATCATAGGGTCCCCGCTGGGGGGCCGAATGCCTCCCCAGCGGGCTACAACGCCTGAATTACAGCGGAGCTGGATGGTGGTGTGTGCAACAGTGCTCAAACTAAAAATGTGAGGTTAACTGTGAGTGCAAAGTTAAAAAATACAAGGTTGGAGCCTATACAATTTTTTTTTAATAAAGGCCAACCTGTATTGGGGTAAAAACGAAGTGGGCGGACAGACTAGGTTCTGTATTAGGAAACCTGTGTCCTTAAATCAAACAATTGGTCAACATGTTTCTGCTGTTCGTTCTGCTATTTCGCTCAGCATTCGTCAGGACCTAAATAAAGTAGAAGATAGTCCCCCGGTGGTATGCGCATGCTAAGGCGCACCCTCCCGTGAGGCTCTTTTGGTGAAAAAGTAAACTATTTCGTGTTACTCACGGTTAATACCCGTGGCAGCTCACTGAGAATCACAGGAGCAAAAAAACCTGTAGAGAAGGGATGAAACACAGACAAAACACAATAACATATACTGACACACTCTGACACAACGTTAACTTTCTTATTATTGCCAGCTAGTCCATAGTAACATGGCATACTCATTGTCAACAAAGTTAACTTTCTTATTATTGCCATTTAGTCCACAGCAACATGGCATACTCATTGGCAAGTGTTCTCTGAGCCATTATTCTGTCATATTTACCAGTTAGTGAAAACCTCTAATCGTATCTCAGAGCATCCAGGATTAGATGATTGCCCCTTTAATTTGATTTACAATTAATCACCCATAGGTCACTAAAAGCGCTAAGTTCAAGCCACTTTATGTTAACGTAGGCAAGGTGTAGTGAGAACATTCCCTACTAAACACGACATTTATGCTGCCTACAGAGTTGATTAAAATCAATGTTAGTGATTCATCTTAAATCGTAATGAGGCCCCTATTGGAGCTAAGAAAACCAGGAAAAATCCCTCTTGAGGATTCTGTGGTGTTGTAAACAAATCAAACACAGGCACTCACGTTACGAGAGAAAAATGCTCTCCCCTTGGGTCGGGACAGCGCAGGATATCTTCACGCGGTGTCAATCTTAAAAAAGGGGAAAAGCAATATTATCCATCAAGCGGCAAGTATTCCTGCAAGTAACCGCTTGTATGAGTCTACGGCAAAGTCATAACTTACTTGAGCACACGCGACTCCCCGCCTGGTACCTACACTCTGGGTAGTTGTCCGCCCGGAAGTGAGGTAAGCCAGCCGTGATCGCATTTATCAATCGCTCTCTGGTAGTCCCGATCACGTGCACAACGTGATCGTGCGTCGGTGTAGTCGGACTAATTCCCTTAAAGGGAAAGTTTCTGAAATACCGCTCCTGAGACAGGGTTCGAAACCACAGTGAGATCTGACCTAATGTGAATAGTTATGGACCCTAAGTCAGCTCAGAATATTATATAAATGTTTAAAGTAATTTCAAAACTCCAATGGTGTTAACCTCTTCGCTGCTAATGACAAGGGTAACTCGTCATGGACTTTCCATTGATTTCAATGGAAATTACATTATAGTAGTAAAATAGCCTTAGCAGTAAAGGGGTTAAGGATTCAAGATCCATAAATCATAGTGATCACCCATCACGCTGTTGGAATCGTCGTTGTCGTATAGACGACCGGTATACGGACAGTCAAAACTGTCCCATATACAGCGTGATCGGGCATCTAAAAATACGGCCCCCTTCATTTAAAGGGGAAGTGTCTGAATTGTTAAGCCAAACCTGGGTTCGAATCCCTGGTGGTAATTCTAGTGGGCAAGCAGTAAAATTATTTTACACCCGAGATGTCCGAAGGGTGAACAACTATTAAATATTATATGTCTCTAGTCATATCAAACTTATCCAGGGCATTGTGTAAATTCTGTAAAACTGTTTTTTCTTGACAAAGAAATCAGAATAATGGCATAACCCACAATTAGTAAAAGGTTTTGAAAGATGAACCGTCGCACTTGTAATTGATTTGATGGTAAAAAGTTAATTTTCAAGGTGGTTAGGTGCTAAATGAGTTCCTCCTTCTGAACCTTGGAGGCTGAATAATATATGTGGTAGCGTTATTCCAGTCGGGAATGACGTCCTCAGATACACACTACACAATAAGTTTCCTTTGTACTTCGTAATTTCAAATAAAGTGTTTATTGAAACATTCGATTATTTCTTTTCATCATTGTTTTTCAAAATGTCATTTGTTCAAATATCCAAATTATAACTGGCCCAATGCATTTCGGGCATTATGCCCTTCGTCAGGGGCATTAACTCACTGTCAAAGAAAATAAACACAACTGTCATATATTCATTGATACACTTAGTTAATTTTCAAACTGAGATACATTTGCAAAACTCCTTATATCCGTTTTTTCACAGTCATTTTAAATTGTGTTACATGAGGCTTCATGGCATGTAAAAAAATATGCGGAATCATTTAAACACATTTTGTGAAATCATGAGGGATTAAAAAACAAAATAGTGGTGTGCACAATTATTTCTCCACTTGTGAAAAACACCATGTTTCATAGTTAGTTAATTGAAAAATCATACCTCCTAAAACTGTCCACTTTTAGAACCCTTCATATTGCCGTTTTGGATGAGAACACGAGTTAGACCTGAAAAAGCGTATATCGCAATCTTAGTATGCTATGGTCAATGTGTGTGCCGTGTTGAAAATTACCGATGTAGTGATTACAAACATACCTGATTTTTAAGTAAAGCCTGAGTCAGGTCAAAAAAGTTTGTAGAGTTGTCCGGGTTCACAGACCGCATTCTGAAACAAGAAAGAACCCTGCCGTCACTAAATGTCAATTTCGAAACCGAGTAGGCTCGAATTAATTGGAAACGGCATTCTTGGCAAAGTATCTTCATGGACGAAATTGCGCCTACCAAGGACGGATGTCGTCGGGTGGCAACACGGATCACTGTGCCGCTACTCCGGAAAAGTAATGTGAAATTTACGCGGGTGCCGGGTCTTAATATTCCTGACCCGGAAGTGATATGTGAAGTTCCGAGTGGACGGTGTGACATGTCGGAACCGCGGTAAAAATGGAAGAAATACTGCATGTTGATGCAGCGTTTCGGGAATTGGGTAAACTCTAGAGAACTCGAGTGAACCTTGTAAAAGATCTCAATTGTTAAACGATAAAAAAAATGAAATAGAAAATAAACCTGTGTGATTTCTTATTGAATGTGACTGAAGCCTGTGCTAATTATAAAAATACTCCTCTTATGTCAAATACTCATAGTCAATTAGAAAATGATACATATGCAGTTCAAAAGTGTTCTCTATGCAGATTGGATTTAAACTGAATTCAAGAGTCATAAGATATGTCTGTATTCGCAAATATTCTTACAATCATTGATTTTACAAGAAGCCATTCAGTTTGTTATTCACTTTACAAAAAGCAATTCAGATCAATACGGTCATTGAGACCCTTTGGTTGTGCTGTGTTCAGAGGGGTGATCCAAAAAACTTCTCTGCGTAATAGGTGTTGAGTATTGTCTCTTCCTGGTAATATCGGTGTTATTTCCAAAATAAGAAATCATACCTGACTTGGAAAATGATTGAAATTGTTGGAGTGGGATGCCAATGGAGATTTTGCATTCTTGGTTCTGATATTACTTTTATGTTCAATAATGCGTGTCTTTATTTGGCGTTCTGTTTTCCCTACGTAAGCTAAACCACAAGGGCATTATTCAGATAGATTACGTTTCGACTATCACAAGTTCCAGTCACACGTAATTTGATGGAAAATCCTTGGCTGGGATGTTTGATTTTGTTGCCTTTTATTATGGAATTGCAATTTCCACAATTGTGGCACGGTAAAGTGCCCTTGTATTTGTCTGTTTGTACCAGAGATTTTTTTGTTCAACATTTCCTTAATGTTTAGAGATCTTTGAAATGCGAATCTGGGATTATGCTGAAAAATGTTATTGAAATCTTCATCCAATGTCAATAAAGACCAATTTCTCAATATGATCCTCTTGATTTTTTCACTTTCAGTTGAGTATTTGGAAACAAATACTATTCTGTCCTCATCTGTTTTTTTAGATTGAGTCTGTAACAATAGTCGTCTGTGTATTTTCAGCATTTTGGTTTTTGCTTCTTCTAGAATCCCCATTGGGTAACCTCGCTCTTGAAATTTGTCAATACAGATTTGCGTGCTTTTTTCCAATGACTCCTTGGTAGAAGAGATCGTTTTTATTCTCAACAATTGAGAATACGGTAAATCTCTTTTTAAAGAATGTTGATGAAAACTTGAAAAATGTAATACATTGTTTCTATCAATGCTTTTGGTGAAAACACTGGTTTCAAGCTTGTTTTCTGTCTTTTGAATTAGCACATCCAGGAATGGTAATTTGTCTGTTTGAATGTTGTGGGTGAATTTAATCCGATCATTTACATGATTCAAATCTTCGATGGCTTGCTCTAACCCCATCCGTGTTCCCTTCCACAAGACGAAAATATCGTCAATATATCTCTTGTATGTTATGAGATTTTTTGACCACTGTTCTTTAGTCAGAATGTTATCCAACTCAAATCTATACATGAAGAGATTCGCATAGACAGGTGCGGCACAATTGCCCATAGAAGTACCAGAGCTTTGGATGTAAAATGAATCTTGCCATGAAAAGTAGCTATGGTATAGTGTGAAATTTAAGAGCTCCATGAGAAATACCTTCAACCCTTCTTCCTTTTCTGACAACATTAGAAATGATGCGACTGCATCTAATCCTAAATTGTGGGGAATTGAGGTATATAGTGCCTGTACATCAATAGTACACAGTAACATGTCACTGGTAAATTGTGTCTGTTGGTCTTCAAGTATGGTTAAGAAGTGAGTTGTGTCCTTGATGTACGTAGTCATTGATTGTACTAATGGCTGTAGATGTCTGTCAATGTACTTGCCAATTGGTTCGTGGATGGAATTAACCGTTGATACTATTGGTCTGCAGGGAGGATGGGTAGGATGTTTATGTACTTTTGGTATCATATAGATATATGGTACTGATGGATTCGATTTGATAAGATATTGCTTCTCCTTAGGTCCAATTATACCCAACTCAATTGTTTTGTTTATAATGATAGAAAGTATTTCTACGAATTCCTTGGTTGGATCTCTCTCTATTTTGTAGTAGGTGTTAGTATCATTGACATGTTCATTGACTCGGTTGTTGTAAAAATCCGTGTCCAAAATGACAAGGGCTCCCCCTTATCAGCTTGACATATGGTAATCTCAGGGTTTTCCGACAATTTTTTGAGGATGTTTCGTTCTTTGCTTGAAAGGTTAGCAAATTTTGGTTTTGGCTGTTTGTAAATTTTCTCTACCTCCTTACTGATGACTTTCTCAAAGGCATCCAAGACCTTATGACTCACTGGGGGGATGAATTTACTTTTGTTCCTAAGTCCCTTCAAGGTGTCTTTTGGTGGTTCTTCTGTTATAGGAATGATATTGCTAAAAAAAATGTCGCAATCGTAATTTTCTCATGAATTTATGAATACATACTTGTGTATCCAGAAGTTTGGAATGAAATGTAGATACAAATGTGGTTCCTTTTTGTAAGACGTTTATTTCTGAACGAGACATATGTTGGTTAGAAAGGTTGATGACTAAGGTTTTTGACTCCTGGTGTTTTTTGCGATTGAATCCTCTGTTGCTTGACCTTTTGCCCCTCCTGGTTCTTCGGATGATTTTTTGGCCTCTCTCTAAAAAAGTATTCCCTGTATTGTTTGTGCCACTAGATGTGGTTGGTTGCTCTTGTGCTGTTTTTGTGGTGGTAGAGGGTTTGAACCTTGGTGGTTGTCTCCTAGATTGGGAATCATCCGACGATGATGTTTCATCTGATGGTCTATTGGAAGTGGATGTTTGTTGTCTTCTCCTTGCGTATATATCAGCCCAATTATAAACTTCTCCAAGCTTGTAATCAAGCGTATCCCGTTTAAATTGTCTAATTTTTCTTTCATTTATATCCTTTGTGTACGTCTCAAGTTGTTTTGTGATGTCATTTAACATTTCTTCCATTTTCTCAGTTGTCAACATATTACTTTGGTCTTGTTTTAATTGTTGTGTTTCTTTTGTTAGATCCTCAATTAGTTACCACGACGATACCAAAGGGACATTACCCTTGTGGTACATGTTCAGTGTGTCCATTGACCAGTAAATGTAGTAGCGTCATGTTATCCACCGGAAAAGAATGGTTCTTAAATCAATTTAGTAACTGTAACACCACTAATGTGGTTTATAGGTTACTGTGTAGTTGTGGTCTACAATACATTGGACTCACTACGAGGAGAATAAAGGTTCGCATACAGGAACACCTAAGCACCATCAGGGCTGGGAAACTGACGACTAAATTGGTCCAACACTGTTATCAAGAAAAACACAGCTTCACATGGACAGTGTTGGAGACAGTAAAGGGAAATCCTACTAACGTGGAGTCAATCTTGATCACAAAGGAAGCAAAATGGATTTTCAGAGAGAGCAGTGATAAGCAGGGCCTTAATGAGATTATACAGTGGAATAAGGTAAAATAACTTGGCAACCACTTTTAATTTCTGCCTCCTGAGCCGGCGCTTCTGAGTTGTATACACTAATTAGGGTTATACATTCTGCCACTGTAATTGGACATCAGCAGTATCTACGAACTTGATACCATGAATGTGTATACATACCTGAGGAATCTATTTGAAATAACATATTTAAGTTCAGATGTTGTATTCCAGCTAAATGTCAAATGCACAATATATTCTGAATCAACTTCATTGGTATCTATTATTTTCACGGTTGCCACTGTAATGATTTAGATATAATCATAGAACTAATCCGCCATTTCAAAATGGCGCCCACATTGGTCATTGAAGCCCTTGACTTCCATACCATGATACCTTGAATGTGTATACATACCTGAGGAATCTATTTTTTGATGTTTAAGAGATTGGCACACACAAAGGCGGGCCTTTCATTTAAGCTTTTTCAAAACTCTGGTTTCATTCGAAAAATTGAAATAACATATTTAATTTCAGACGTTTAATTCCAGCTAAATGCGAGATGCACAATATAGCCTGAATCAACTTCACTGGTATCTATTATATTCACTGTTGCCACTGCGGTGATTTAGATACAATCATAGAACTAATCCGCCACTTCAAAATGGCGCCCACTTTGGTTAGTGAAGCCCTTGACTTTCATCCATGCCTTTTTTGGCCCTCCTCACGTGACAGGGGTTGGTCCCGATCACGTGACCATGGTGCGCGGGGCTTGTTTTGCTCACCCGGGAGGTTTAAAAGGTGCACCTCCGTTCCCGTCCGTTGTTCCTGGGACGATACAACGCCCCCTAATCTTGTTTGTACGGTAAGGAGAGGGCTCTGTGATTCGGGCTCCTTAGGCGGCCCGATTTTGCATATTGGTTGTTTTGATCCATGGGTCCGCTTATACTCGAGTGAACAACGTGTACTATCCACACTGTGTTCACGGGTTGCAATAGCGCTCCCAGTACATTTGCAGTAGGTCTTACAGGCGGTTTATTAGTTTACCACACCCGCGTGCAGATCCTAGGAATTAGATCATGCAGAGTTCATGGGTTCTGTGGGGGTGTTTCTAATGAAAATTTGTGTACATATATTTCTTAACAACAGTAAGTAGGTTGCCCTCAGTATAAGTATCAGTGATGGGTACAATGGGGTCAGAGTAAACGCGTGTGTTATGTGAGCGTTCCAATGAGATTTTGGTTACATACCTTTTAATGACAGTAAGCAGGTTACCCTTAGTATAGATATCAGTGAATGGTACAATAGAGAGGCTCCCTTTGGTCAGCAATTCTCTGTTGATGCTCTTTCTGAGTAAATGTGTATTGGGGTGACATTAGTCCGCCAGTGGGGTGGCAGCCCACGCATGCAAGGTGAATTCGAAGAGCATGCTATCATATACATATTATAATGATTGCATATAAATACTCCACAGGTTGATGTGACAACCGACAACCAGGCGGAGAACTGCTTTTTCAGCTGGTACGAGGGAGCATAGCTGAATAAGGGTAAACCAATAATAGAATTTTTTTAATAGAATCCCCCACCCCCTATGTTTTTTATGTTGGGTGTAAGACATATGGTAAACTGGTGGAGGATAACAATTTCTTGGAATCAGGAAATTGTTTTTTACAATTAAAAAAGCACAAGAATTTGGATGTCTAGATTGAGAACTGGTCGTGATTTCATTTCATTTTATTATTATTTTTTCAACTCGGCAGCTTCCTGTTCAAAAGATGTCGGAAGTGGGTGCAGCAACAGAGTATTAACCCTGATGAATCTGCCATAAAGGTTATTGGGCAGTGAAACATGTCGGTTACAGGTAGTGGTATGCGACATTAAGCTACCAGCCTTTTTTATTTCAACTGTGCACACCCCAGTCATTAATAAAAGTAGTACAAGAGGTGTGTCTGTTGATTTTACCTTTCACTCTGTTTTGTTTGTCTAAGGAGTTATGCTCTAAGCTCCTTGCTATGCACCGTCTTTTTACCTTTTCTTTTTCTCACTTATTCACTAAATTCTGGAATAGGAATGGTCACCTATGATGAGAAAGGGGCCAAGTTTCTGGTAAACATCTGACCAGATCGCCCCGAGGGTGTTCGCCCGTGAGGTGCCTTCCTCTCCGCCACACATTTTCTCTTGATTATTTTGGTGTATGTGTGGGTATATGTATGGTCCTATGTAGGGCTGAAATTTTTTTGGTTGCGCCGAGTTGAAAATATATGGAACCCCCCACAATCAACAATATTGACAGACTAGATTGTTTGTTCAGGGACAGTAGGGCATTAGAGACAATGAACACCTAAATATAGAAATAATATCAGGTGTTCTCCGTAATTCTACGATCTGAGAATTTAGGCGGACAAGGGTCTCATGCCCGCTAGATAATTACTAACTAGAGTCCTGGGTACTGGGAATTCTTTTGGATTGTCCTCAATTAGTTTGGCCAGTTCTTCCACTATCAAAAGTATGAGGTGGAGAGAACACTTATTTAATATTGCCTGCCACCTTTCTGTAAATTTTGTGTTGTTTTTGCACAGTGTAGATTTGAGCGAAATACGTAACCCGCGGGGGATTCTTTGAACTTTGTGGTAACGTATAAGTGTGCTTGCATGTAACTTTTGATTGACTATTTTCTTTGACATATATAGGAGTTGTTTGATATTGCTTTGTTTGGATCCTGTACCGGGTAGTAAGGTTTCACTTTCCTCGATTAGTGAATATATTTGTTGTGTATCCTCCTCCGTGAATCTAAGAGTGTCTGCTCTTTCATCAGTTATCTTAATTATATCGTCGAATTGCATTTTTTGTCAGGTGGCGCGTGGTTCACTTGGCTCAGAAAGACATAATGAACAAAAGGTTTTGAAAGATGAACCGTCGCACTCGTAATTGTTTTGATGGTAAAAAGGTAATTTTCAAGGTGGTTAGGTGCTAAATGAGTTCCTCCTTCTGAACCTTGGAGGCTGAATAATATATGTGGTAGCGTTATTCCAGTCGGGAATGACGTCCTCAGATGCACACTACACAATAAGTTTCCTTTGTACTTCGTAATTTCAAATAAAGTGTTTATTGTAACATTCGATTATTTCTTTTCATCATTGTTTTTCAAAATTTCATGTGTTCAAATATCCAAATTATAACTGGCCCAATGCATTTCGGGCATTATGCCCTTCGTCAGGGGCATTAACTCACTGTCAAAGAAAATAAACACAACTGTCATATATTCATTGATACACTTAGTTAATTTTCAAACTGAGATACATTTGCAAAACTCCTTATATCCGTTTTTTCACAGTCATTTTAAATTGTGTTACATGAGGCTTCATGGCACATAAAAAAATATGCTGAATCATTTAAACACATTTTGTGAAATCATGAGGGATTAAAAAACAAAATAGTGGTGTGCACAATTATTTCTTCACTCGTGAAAAACACCATGTTTCATCGTTACTTAATTGAAAAATCATACCTCCTAAAACTGTCCACTTTTAGAACCCTTCATGTTGCAGTTTAGGATAAGAACACGAGTTAGACCTGAAAAAGCGTATATCGCAATCTTAGTATGCTATGGTCAATGTGTGTGCCGTGTTGAAAATTACCGATGTAGTGATTACAAACATACCTGATTTTTAGGTAAAGCCTGAGTCAGGTCAAAAAAGTTTTGCGGAGTTGTCCGGGTTCACAGACCGCATTCTGAAACAAGAAAGAACCCTGCTGTCACTAAATGTCAATTTTGAAACCAAGTAGGCTCGAATTAATCGGAAACGGCATTCTTGGCAAAGTATGGTCATGGACGAAATTGCGCTTACCAAGGACGGATGTCGTCGGGTGGCAACACGGATCACTGTGCCGCTACTCCGGAAAAGTAATGTGAAATTTACGCGGGTGCCGGGTCTTAATATTCCTGACCCGGAAGTGATATGTGAAGTTCCGAGTGGACTGTGTGACGTGTCGGAATTGTGGTAAAAATGGAAGAAATACTGCATGTTGATGCAGAGTTTCGGGAATCGGGTAAACTCGAGAGAACTCGAGTGAACCTCGCAAAAGATCTCAATTGTTAAACGATAAAAAAAATGAAATAGAAGATAAACCCGTGTGATTTCTTATTGAATGTGACTGAAGCCTGTGCTAATTATGAGAATACTCCTCTTATGTCAAATACTCATAGTCAATTAGAAAATGATACATATGCAGGTCAAAAGTGTTCTCTATGCAGATTGGATATAAACTGAATTCAAGAATCATAAGCTATGACTGTATTCACAAATATTCTTACAATCATTGATTTTACAAGAAGCCATTCAGTTTGTTATTCACTTTACAAAAAGCAATTCAGATCAATACGGTCATTGAGACCCTTTGGTTGTGCTGTGTTCAGATGGGTGATCCAAAAAACTTCTCTGCGTAATAGGTGTTGAGTATTGTCTCTTCCTGGTAATATCGGTGTTATTTCCAAAATAAGAAATCATGCCTGACTTGGAGAATGATTGAAATTGTTGAAGTGGGATGCCAATGGAGATTTTGCATTCTTGGTTCTGATATTACTTTTATGTTCAATAATGCGTGTCTTTATTTTGTGTTCCGTTTTCCCAACGTAAGCTAAACCACAAGGGCATTTAATCAGATAGATTACATTTCAACTATCAAAAGTTCCTGTCTCACGTAATCTGATGGAAAATCCTTGGCTGGGATGTTTGATTTTGTTGCCTTTTATTATGGAATTGCAATTTACACAATTGTGGCAAAGTAAAATGCCCTAGTATTTGTCTGTTTGTAGCAGAGATTTTTTGTTCAACATTTCCTTAATGTTTAGAGATCTTTGAAATGCGAATCTGGGATTATGCTGGGATTAATTCGAGCCTACTCGGTTTCGAAATTGACATTTAGTGACAGCAGGGTTCTTTCTTGTTTCAGAATGCGGTCTGTGAACCCGGACAACTCCGCAAACTTTTTTGACCTGACTCAGGCTTTACTTAAAATTCAGGTATGTGAGGAGCTACGACGGCAAACAAGATGGTTGCTTAGGTTCCCGGCTCCGCTGATCTCAGTTCTCCGCCGCAAGATCCTGTACTATATCCTGACTTTACGCCCAGCCTCTGTTTGTATGAAGTGTTCCTCACTTTGATGGCGAAATCCCGACGTTTTTATCTGCTGATTTAACGAATTTACACCGTGTTGAAGATTGTGGCCTGCTCCGACGGTGGGCCTCGAGTATCCGCAATGCCGGGCGGCAGTGCAACAATATCGGCTGGAGACCTTGGCAGGGTCCGGTCGATCGCAGTGGAAACTTCACCTATGCCCGAATTTGGTGGCAATTGTTTTCCTATCCCAGTACCGGGAGAGAGGTGACCTGCTTGCTGACTGAGGGCGGGGATCCCTGTCCCGCGGACCCGGCATAGATTTCTGCGGGGTCCCGGCGGGTCGGGACCCCGGCCTGCGGTGTTCCGTCGGGTCATTGGGGTGCTGGATAACGGCGGGTCACCGTTTATGCTTGCCCTATCGTGATCCTGTTTTCCCCTCCTGGAAATGCCAGTTTCACCCGGGGAGCTAATCAAGACTGGTACTGAACTTGATAACATGGATCAAGCGACATCAGGGCTAACGTTAAGATCGATACTGTCGGAACTTTGGGCGTTTAAATCGCAGATGGAAGTGTCCTTGACTAAAATGGATGCATGCCTAACTGGGATTCTGCTCGAGGTCCCGGACCCTGCCCTACGGTTGAATCAGCAATCTACAGCCGTTCAAGCGGCGGCCATTTTGCCTTTGTGTGAAGACCCCGTGAGGGAGCGAGTAGAGAGGCGAATATCAGAACCAGCGGATGGCGCTCTGGAAGATTGTGACCCCGAGGCCGTGAGTGTGTCACTGTACCCTATATCGTCATTGACTCTGGAAGCATCGTGTGGCGTCCCCCCCCCCCCCGCGGACCTGTGCCGTAGACTCTCCCCTCATCGTGTGGTGGTCCCTTTCTCCATCTGAGATTCTACTATCCTGGGGCGAGAAACATCGAGACGGTCCAGCCCGGGGAAGGACATTTTCAGTGCTTGAACTTTTGGTAGAATTATCAGCTACAAGTGGTAATCACTTGACTTTCGATGGCTTCCGTTTCATTTATGACTTGTATGTGTGCTCATGGGTCTCACTGGGGAGGGTGCGTGTGCTGGTTCGGAGGGGTCAGGGTTAAATTCATTGCATTGGGATGATGTGAACCTACTGTTGTCGGCGCCTGAATTGAAATTGTTTGATTAATGAGGCTGGGCCGTATATCACGGTACCCCCTGTGGTCCTTTGTAGGAGTAGCTCTTCATCCGTCCTTTGCGACAGGGGGAATCTGTGTTGGGCGGGGGGACTAAGGGGTCGGAAACATTGTATGATTATGCCCTCCTCCACTCTTTTTCTTCTCTTCCTTCTTTTAGGGTTTAGGTTAGTGGGCGACAGGCACGCTGCTAGTGGGGTTAGGCTATAGCCATCGGCAGGGGTGCAGGGTGGGGGGGTTGGAGGGGGGAGGTTTATTTTGCCTTTTTTATTTTCTATGGCCTTTCTTTTCTCCCTTCCCTTTATTCCTTTGGATCAGTATGGTTTGTGCATTATTTTGACTCATCGAGCTCTGGTATAAAGTGCCCTTGATTTACGTTCAGTCGAACCTTGGGTAGGCAGGCCCTGAGTACTGGCGTCCACGGAAATGTATATTGCACTGCTGTGTTCTCTGAATCGTAAGTCTTAACGTCAGAGTCCCATGATTGGCTCTTTCATCTGCATATCCTGATTTCTTGGCCTGTCCCCCGCGTCCTATTGTTCGTATTGTATGGCACCTGATCCGCTCATTTAAATAACATAAAACGAAACCTTTATTATCTCCTGTAATGCATCAATGTGTTCTAGTACAAGATCCATTCTGCATCACTGCCGTACCTCAGGGCTGTCGGCTGAGGAGCTGTGTTAAATTCTGATTACTCTGATTTCACTTCTGTTTAGCGGCCAGCCCCTGTGGTTGTAGGCCCATACTTGTACCTTATGAATGCTGCAATAAAGGTTTTAAAAAAAAAAAAAATCAGGTATGTTTGTAATCACTACATCGGTAATTTTCAACACATTGACCGTAGCATACTAAGATTGCGATGTACGCTTTTTCAGGTCTAACTCGTGTTCTTATCCAAAACGGCAACATGAAGGGTTCTAAAAGTGGACAGTTTTAGGAGGTATGATTTTTCAATTAACTAATGATGAAACATGGTGTTTTTCACGAGTGGAGAAATAATTGTGCACACCACTATTTTGTTTTTTAATCCCTCATGATTTCACAAAATGTGTTAAAATGATTCAGCATATTTTTTTACGTGCCATGAAGCCTCATGTAACACAATTTAAAATGACTGTGAAAAAACGGATATAAGGAGTTTTGCAAATGTATCTCAGTTTGAAAATTAACTAAGTGTATCAATGAATATATGACAGTTGTGTTTATTTTCTTTGACAGTGAGTTAATGCCCCTGATGAAGGGCGTAATGCCCGAAATGCATTGGGCCAATTATAATTTGGATATTTGAACAAATGAAATTTTGAAAAACAATGATGAAAAGAAATAATCGAATGTTTCAATAAACACTTTATTTGAAATTACGAAGTACAAAGGAAACTTATTGTGTAGTGTGCATCTGATGACGTCATTCCCGACTGGAATAACGCTACCACATATATAACCCACAATTAGTACCATCTAATTAGTAGCGCCTGACTGTGCCCCATGGAATATCATCGTTCAGCCCGTTTTTATTAGTGGCCAAACGATAAATCCAGCGTTGTTCTTTTTCAAACAACACTGCCTCAGAGCTTGTTTCTAGATGTTCCAGAATTGTCCAATGTAAATCATTTGGAGTGTGGTTTTTCTCTAGGAAGTGTACAGTCAGCTTGGTTGTTGCTCTATGACAACGGATATTGCTGCAATGTTCGCATATCCTTGTCTCAATGCGTCTTGTAGTCATGCCTACATACTGAAGGCTACATCGACACGTTATTAAATAAACAAAATTGGTGGTGTTACAGTTTGTGTGACTGCACTGTTCCCATCGTTTACCATCAGTCAGGTTCAGTGATTTTGTGTGGGTTGTAAGACGACAAATATTACAATTCCCACAGGGGAAATGCCCAGTGACTGCGGGTAAGCCCCATGCATTCAAAACATTGGCTTCCCGTTTTCCAGTTGTCATATCTCTTGGGCGTGTGTACACTAGAGAATCTTTTAGGCTCATAGCTCTCTTATATGAAAACAGAGGCTTATCCCATTTGTTTTTATGACTAGTGAGTATTCTCCAATTCTTTGAAATGCATTTACTAACTGCGTTTGACAAGGGGTTATATGTGGTCACACATGTCAAGGGGATCTCATTGTTGTCAGTCTTGGGATGGTCACCCAAGAGTATGTCCCTTTGCTTGTTTCTTGCTCTTTTCTGACTTTTCTGACTTGACAGCGCCAAGACACCCACGGGTATAAGCTGCGCTCTATAAATTTTAAAAATAAATAAATCAATTATACCTTTGGGATACCCTCTATGTGCCAGCTTCGTTGTCAAATCACCTGCCTGTTGTTTGTAATCAGACAGGTTACTACAATTTCGGCGTATCCGAAGATACTGCCCATACGGGATATTCTCCCGCAAGGCTCAAGGGTGGTAACTGGTAAAATGAAATAAGTTGTTCTTCGCAGTTGGCTTATAGAAGGTTTTTGTCTCCAAAATGTCACCCTTTATTTATATATGCTTGTAGAGCGCCTGAGTCAATTCCCAAAGGGATATCTCTGCGCTGTTGCTTGCATTTAGGCAGTTTACTGTATGAATTGAAGCTGAAGGGGGGAGATTAGATAGAATTTATGGCAAGGTAAAGAGGTAAGTTTTCAGTTTTTTCCTAAATGGTTCTAGATTCCTGATCTGTTTCAGTTCGGTGGGTAGGGAGTTCCAGAGGATAGGTCCTTTATAAGACAGGGCTCGGCCTCCCTGTCTGGCTCTTCTTATCTTTGGGACCTGTAGCAGTAGATGGTTGCTAGAACGTAGTGTACGTCCAGGGGTGTATGGTACAAATTCTTCTTTTAGATAATTGGGGCTAGTACCAAACAAGCATCTGTGTATCATGTTACAGATTTTAAATTTGATGCGCTGTTTTACGGGTAGCCAGTGAAGTTGGCGTAGTAAAGGGCGGGAAGGCGTTCTGGGAGGGGCATTGAGAGCCAGTCTTGCTGCCGTATTTTGGACAACCTGAAGTTTATCTAGCTGTTCTTCATTTGCCGATAAATATAGTCCGTTGCAGTAGTCCATTCTGCTTATTATAAGGGTTTGGATAAGAGTTTTTCTGTGATTATCTGGCAGAAATGGAAAGACGCGTCGCAGAAGCCCCACCACATGGAGGCAAGCACCTGCCACTTGTGTGGTGTGCTCCTTGAGCAGGAGCGCCTGGTCTAGCTTGACGCCAAGGTTTTTCGCTATTGGTTTAGGGTTAGGAACAGGGCCTAGCTCCAGGGGCCACCATTCTGGGGACCAAAGGAGAGTCGCCCCTCCAAACAGCATGACCTCGGTTTTGGACACATTGCATTGAAGAACATTTTGAGCCATCCAATGTGCTACTGCTCTCATCCCGTTAGCAAATGATGATTGAATTGCTGGTGTGAGAGTTTGAAAAGGATACAAAAGCTGGGTGTCATCAGCGTATGACACCGGAGTGAATCCGAAAGATCTTATCAGATTTGCTAAGGGGGCCACATAAATGTTAAAAAGCGTAGGGCTGAGGCATGAGCCCTGTGGCACTCCCTTAGCACTCTTGATGGAGAGGAATGAGAGCCCAGTCTGACACCTTGAGTTCGGCCAGAGAGAAAGCTTTGCAGCCATGATAGAGCCGTTCCTCCTACCCCCGCATCACTCAGTCTTTCGAGAAGAAGTTCATGTGATACCGTGTCGAAGGCAGCGGATAAATCTAACAGCACTAGAATCACTGATCCCCCCTTGTCCAGTGACATCCTGATGTTGTCGGTCACGGAGAGGAGGGCTGATTCAGTGCTGTGATTGGGCCTAAAACCAGATTGGGATGGGTCCAGGCCCTCCGCTGCCTCGATGTATTTCGACAGGTGGGTGTTGACATGCTTCTCTGTGAGTTTACTGAGGTAGGGTAGGAGGGAGATGGGTCTGAGGTTTGATTGGTCAGACCAGGGTAGTGTGGTATTTTTCCGAATGGGGTTGACTACTGCTTGTTTCCACTCAGTTGGTACCTGTCCTTCGCTAAGGGATTGATTTATGATGGTTTGTATAGGTGGGCCTAGTAAGGAGTTTAGAGGGGCCATCATTTTTGCAGGTATGAGGTCATTAGGGGAGCCAGATTTTATATGGTTAGTTAGTAGGGGGAGGTCGGTGTTGGACACTGGGGGAAAGGAGAGTAAAGATAATGTTTTCTGTTGCGATGCAGTGGGGACAGGGTGACCACAGTTGGTACTAGTGGCTTTCAAGATTTTATCATATATGGTGTTGATTTTACTCTCGAAAAACAGGGATATCTCATTACAGAGTAGCAGTGAGAAGTCATCCGAGCTTACACAGGCTGTAGGTTTTACAAAGGATTCAAGTATCTTATATAATTCCTTCGAGGAGTTACCTGCCTCTGACAGTTGTTGGGCCAGACTATTTTTGCGAGCCTTTCTGATGTTTTTATAGTATTTCGATTGGGCTTCTGAATAGGCTTTCCTATCCTCTACGAGGTGCGACCTCCTCCATTTTTTTTCTAGTCTTCTACACCCTTGCTTCTCAGTTCTTAATATGTCTGTGTACCATTTCTCCTTTTTGTGAATGGGGAATTGTTTGTGAAGTTTTAGCGGGGCTAGCTTATCTATTGCTTCCATAAGAGAGTCATTGAATTTAGCGAGCGTGTCTTCTACCTTATCTGTTTCAAGGGATAAGGGTTTTTTCCAGATCTTCTGTAGTCCTTCTGTAGTGACTTTATGCCACTGACGTCGCCATACTGGAGGAATAGTTTTGTTGGATGGCCGTATGTTTGTTATAGGAAGGTCAAATTCTAACAGATAATGGTCTGTCCAGTCCAACTGAGAAGTGGCTTTACAGGGCAAGGTGGGGCAGTTCGAGAAGAGTAAATCTAGAAGGTGTCCCCCTTCATGGGTGGGATCGGAATTGTGGAGTTGAAGCCCTATCGTAGACATGTCTGCAAGCAGAGCTTTTGTTTCTGTGAGTTCCAGGTTGTCTGCATGTATATTAAAGTCGCCTAGGAGAACAAAGTCTTCTTTGGCTCTGAGGTAAGGGGCTAGTAATTCCATGAGGGAAAGGGAAAACCCTGCACATGGTCCCGGTGGGCGGTATATAAGTGCACCCTTCTTGCTGATAGTGACCTCCAAGAAGGTTATATTGTCCACTGCATGCTCATGTGTGAATTTCAGATGTCTATCACATGTGTTGACCCAGGCAAAGAAATGGAATAATAAATTCTCCTCGCCCTTCCAAATCATGAGCACGTCATCTATATAGCGTTGCCATAAGATGATTAGCTGCGTATGGGTTCGTCGGGTTCAGTATGTAGTTACACTCGAAATTGAACACATAAAGGCCTGCCACCGAAGGGGCAAATGTGCTGCCCATCGAGGAGCCTGTTGCTTGGAGGTAGATCTTACCCTCATATTCAAAATAGTTACGTTTTAAAGCCAGAGTGGCACAGTCCACCACAAACGAACGGGTTGTCACAAAATTCCACGGTGCTCTATCCAGAGCCTCTTTTAAAACCTTGATGGTTTCATCCTGTGGGATGCAGGTGTACAGGCTTTCTATGTCCATAGTGACAAGAAAGCATGGATCTTTGGGCATTGTGATCGTTCTGAGAAGGGAAAGAAGACTCTTTGTATCCTTCAAGTAAGTGCTCGTAGATTGAATGATGGGTCTAAGAAAGAAATCGCAATACTTTGAGAGGGGTTCCAGAAGGGAGCCTATCCCTGAGACGATAGGTCGCCCGGGAGGTGGTAGCACCTTCTTAAAAAAGTTTTTTGTCTTAAAAATTTCAGTGCAATACAATGTCACAAGCGTGTTCACACAAAATGATATTGCAAATATAAAAAAAATTAAAATATTTTGAGACAAAAGACGTGAAACATTAAATACATCATAAAAACGGTTATCCCTATAGGAATTAATCAACCATGAGAAAGGATGTCCACCATTCAGTAGTTAATTGGGACCCCGAAAGGTCCTTGGGTATAACTCTCAACCAACAGGGCGACGACGCGTTTTGTGGTAATTAAACAGTTTATGCAACCACCTTGTTCAGGACAATTAATAAGTGGTCTCTCTTATGGTTGTCATGAATTCATTACATCTATTTAAAAACACATAGAACATCTTATAAAGTAGAGAATCATAAATTAATAAACAACACTTTACAGGTCAAAACCACATAATTCATAATGTTTTTTTTTTTATGTCCTCATATTTCGCCCTTGGTAACCAAATAGTAGCACGTGAAGATGGACTTACTCTCACAGGTAGACTGGTAGGGGATCTAAGTGGAACAGCACAAGTTGCCCCTCAGTAAGTATCGCCAAACTCCAACCACACCACATTGGGGTCATATGCTCCATAAAAATACCCATTTCTGTACCGAAGTCAACTTTATTGGGTATAAACAAACGTGGAAAAGGTGCCAAGCAGCGTAATCATTGGACCTTGGGGGGGGGGGGGGGGGGGGGGGGGAAACATGGTCAATTAGGGAACCAATTTAAAAGCAGCCAGAAGTTTCTCTTGCGTAAGTTGCCTGATCTTGAGAGGTCCAACTTCCATATTTGTAGCACAGAAGTGCGCCAGTCCAGCAAGGAAGGAGGTAGCGGGTCTTTCCATCTCTTACATATCTCACTCCTGGCCAACAAAATACCATAAAAAAGTAAATTTTTTGCCAACCCCTAAAACACAGGAGAAACACCAAAAATAACAAGAGCAGGACATAATATAACCTGGGATCTCAAGGAAGTGGAGAGCGATAGACAAACTGCATTCCAAAAGGGTGATAAAAGTGGGCAATCTAAGAACATGTGCAAATCGGAGGCGGCTACCAAACCGCATTTAGGGCATGAGACAGGTGAATTAGCTGAGAACTTTGACAGGCGTTGTGGCGAATAGTAGGCCCTATGCAGCGTGAACAGGTGGTTCCGGCGTAGCCAAGATGGTTTCACAATATTCCACGTGATCTTAAAAGACTCAAACCACAAGTTCTCCACACTAGTGTTGGTAATATGTGCGGTCCACAGCAAATCGGGCAACTGGAACTCACCCTCCATTTCATCAAGTAGTCAAGTCAAGTCAAGTCAAGTCAAAAGATTTATATAGCGCGCTACATACCCAGAGGGTCTCAAGGCGCTTGAGGAAGGGTGGGGAATTATTTGTCGAATATCCAAGTTTTAAGTTGCTTTCTGAATGCTAGGTGGTTCTGAGTGAGATGAAGGTGAGTGGGGAGTGAGTTCCAGGTTTTAGCTGCAAGGTAGGAGAAGGATCTACCTCCCATGGTGGTTTTGTTGATGCGAGGTACGGTAGCAAGGGCTTGGTTGGAGGAGCGTAGCTGGCGGGGGGGGTGTAGAAGGAAAGTCGTGTGTTGAGGCAATCGGGTCCAAGTTCGTAGAGTGCTTTGTGTGCGTGGGTTAGGAGGCGGAAAGTAATCCTCTTATTGACGGGGAGCCAGTGGAGGTTTTTCAGGTGACTGGAGATGTGGTCTTTACGCGGGATGTTTAGTATGAGTCTGGTTGATGCGTTCTGGATGCGTTGGAGTTTTTTCTGGAGTTTTGCGGTGGTACCGGCGTATAGGGTGTTTCCGTAGTCCAGGCGGCTTGTAACCAGTGCATGGGTGACCGTTTTTCTGGTTTCGGTGGGGATCCAGCAAAATGTTTTTTTGAGCATGCGAAGAATGTTGAAGCAAGATGATGAAACAGCGCTGACCTGTCTGGTCATCGAGAGTGAGGAGTCCAGGATGACGCCCAGGTTCCGTGCGTGGTCCGTCGGGATGGGTGCTTTTCCGAGGGCCTCTGGCCACCAAGAGTCATCCCAGGCGGCGGGGGAGGTACCTAAGATAAGGACTTCTGTTTTGTCTGAGTTCAGTTTCAGACGGCTATACTTCATCCACTCGGCTACTTCTTTCATTCCTTCATGTAGGTTGGTTTTGGCGGTGTTAGGGTCTTTGGTGAGTGAGAGGATCAGTTGAGTGTCATCAGCGTAGGAGATGATGTTGAGGTTGTGTTGGCGTGCGATGGTCGCGAGGGGGCTCATGTATATGTTGAAGAGGGTGGGGCTGAGTGAAGATCCTTGTGGTACGCCGCAAATGACTTCAGTGGCCTCTGACTTGAATGGTGGGAGGCGGACTCTCTGGGTTCTTCCGGTGAGGAACGAGGTGATCCAATCCAGTGCTTTTCCTTGGATTCCGATGTTTCTGAGGCACTGTAGAAGGGTGCTATGGCAGACTGTGTCGAAGGCTGCGGAGAGGTCAAGGAGGATGAGGGCGACTGTGTCTCCATTGTCCAGTAGAGTTCGAATGTCGTCTGTTGCAGCGATGAGGGCGGTCTCCGTGCTGTGTTTGGCTCGGAAGCCGGACTGTGAGGGGTCGAGGGATTTATTGGTTTCGAGGAAGGCGGCGAGCTGGTTGTTGACAGCTTTCTCGATGACTTTGGCTGGGAATGGAAGGAGCGAGATGGGGCGGTAGTTTTTGAGTTCGGTGGGGTCCGCTGAGGGTTTTTTCAGAAGGGCGCTAAGCTCGGCGTGTTTCCAGCTTTCCGGGAAGGTGGCGGAGTTGAGGGAGCAGTTGATGACGTCTCGGAGGTGTGGTGCTATGATGGAATCTGCTTTGTTAAATATGTGGTGAGGGCATGGGTCTGTAGGGGATCCTGAGTGGATGGAGTTCATCAGGTGGATGGTGTCCTCAGTGGAGATTGGGTTCCAGTCGTTAAGGATGTTCAAGGGGGGTGAAGGTACGGCAGAAGGTTGGGTGGGTTGGTCTCCGGGATGGTTGTCGAAGCTGTTGTGGATGTCTGCAATTTTGTTGTGGAAGAACGAAGCTAGGGAGTCGCAGAGGGCTTGAGAGGGGGTGATGTCGTAGGAGTTGGCTGAGGGGTTGGTAAATTCTTTGACGATGTTGAATAATTCCTTGCTGTTGTGGGCGTTGTTATCTAGTCGGTCTTTGAATGCGGCTTTCTTGGCAGATCGGATTAGTTGGTGGTGTATGTGAGTGGCGTTTTTGAAGGCGTCCCTGGTGGTGCTGTTTGGGTCTTTTTTCCAGGCCTTCTCGAGGGAGCGACAGAGTTTCTTCGATTTCTTAAGATCATCGTTGAACCAGGAGGCGTTTTTGCTGCCTAGTTTGATTTGACGTTTTTTTCAACGGTGCTAGGATGTCGGTGCTGTTGGATAGCCATTGGGTGAAGTTAATGGCTGCTTGGTCGGGGTGTGAGGAGTGGACAGGGGGGTTTTGAAGAAGCGATGAGGAGATCTGGTCGATGGTGATTTTGTTCCAGTTTCTTCGTACAGTAGGTTGAGGATGGTTGTGAGTTGTGGTCTTATTGTAGATAAAGTGAACGCAGCTGTGGTCCGTCCAGTGTAGAGTTGTGGTGTGACTGAAGGAGACATGTTTGCTGGAGGTGAAGATAGGGTCGAGTGTGTGACCTGCGATGTGGGTGGAGGTAGTGACAAGTTGTTTGAGTCCGAGGTTGGCGAGATTGTCCAGAAGGGTGGTGGCGTTGCTGTCATTGCTCTTTTCCAGGTGAAAGTTGAGGTCTCCCAGTAGAATGTATTCCTCGGATGGGAGGGCGTGTGGGGTGATAAAGTCAGTGATGTACCAAAGATTGTACCAAAGTGAGACCTCTTTCTTAGTTTGAGGCTTATCCATTAAGAGGGACACTATTTTGCTATCACCCCCTAACTGAAATCTACCTTTAACAGAAATCTGTGAGTGTGCCCAGCTTTGTATTTGTAGGTATTTAAACCTGGAAAACCCAGCCCCTATTTTTGAACTCAAACTTGGGATCCCCAAACTTAAACAAAAATTCATGATCAGCAACCTTTTCCCCTCTAAGCAATGCCGCAAACATGTGCCCACATCCCGAGTTTATCGGAGATTTTAACAGCATCCTGGCATGGGACAACTGAAAGGCCCACCCATAGAGCTGTAGGTCAGGCGCTGCCAAGCCACCCTTCTCTCTTCGGCGCCTGATCTTCTTCCAAGCAATTCTAGGACTGCGATTATTCCAAATAAAATAGCATATGTCACTTTGGAGTTTGGCTATCATTGTAGGTTCAAAAAAAAGGGGGATGGTATTAAATAGGAATGTAACCTTCTGGAGAATAGTCATTTTGACTAGGTTGGATCTGCCTAATAAAGATAACGGAAGTGAAGACCATGATTTCATAAGTCTGCGACACTCCTTAGCAATAAGCGAGAAATTTGATGGGACTATCTCGTTTATATCCTTATATAAATTTAGACCCAAATAGCGTAGGACTGGACTTAGCTGTACCCCTGCCACAGGCACAGGGTCATTCCAGACCATTATATCCGTCTTGGCAGCATTGACTTCATAGCCAGACACGGATCCAAACTCCTCAGCCAACGCAATTACAGCCGGAAATGCCGAACGTAGTTCCGATGAAAAAATGAGAACGTAGTCTGCGAATAAGGCTACCTTCCTCTCCCAACCTTCAAACATAAAAGGCTTGATTTTACAGTTATCCCGAATACGTTGAGCAAAAGGCTCTATTTACAGATCGAACAGAAGGGGGGAGAGGGGACAGCCTTGACGGGTACCACGAGTAATGTTTATTGGGTCTGATAGTTCTCCGTTGACAAGTATAGAAGCTGACGGGTTTCTATACAGGAGTTTGACTACGCGCCTAAATTTTTCGCCGATGTTAAATTTTCCCAAGACCTCCGATAGGTAAACCCAGTTAACCCTATCGAAGGCCTTGGTGGCATCCAAAGTCAGAACTGCAAGGGGAAGTGACGCCACTGTCGCCATGTCAATGGCACCTATAAGATCATAGGTCAACTTGTATAGCTGACGCCCCCTTACAAAGCCCTTTTGATCTACGTGCGAGATGTTTGTTGCGACTGCCCCCAACCTATTTGCCAAAACCGATGTAAAGATTTTATAATCTGTGTTTAAGATAGAAATTGGTCTATAAGACCCACAATTAGTTGCTGGTTTTCCTGGTTTTAATATCAGTGTAATTGAGGCATTATCCCATGAAGTAGGAGGGAGCATCCCTTCTTGGAGGATCTTATTAAACAGTTCAGTTAAGATAGGGACGATTGTTGGAATCAGGGCTTTATAAATTTCCAATGGCAAACCGTCTGGTCCTGATGCCCTCCCTTTTTTACTACTAGCCACTGCCATCCTACCTTCCTCTTGAGAGATAGGATCTTCTAGTACGATGTTTGGTTGTGGTGACAGTGCCGGAAGAGAGACCCCCGCCAGCCAATCTTCAACCTGCTTTGACTCAACATTCTTATCGTCACAGTATATTTCACTAAAGAAATCTCGAAGCGCTCTCCTAATGTCAACATCGGTTGAGAATGTTACACCACCGGACGTAATAGAGTTAATATTATTACGAACTTGCTCGGTCTTCATCTTCCAGGCCAACAACTTGCCAGCCCCCTCGCCATATTCAAAATGTGCCAACTTGCTGGCATCCCACCTCTCTAAGACCCTAGCATTTAAGACTGAGCTTAGCACACCTTTTAAGGTGGTCACTTTATTCTGCCACTCATGTACTGTAGTCGAAAGGGTGTCCGGATGCCTAGCAATTTCGGTTTGAATTTTAGTCATCTCCAGTTCTAAAGAGGCCACTGCTTCCCTATAGATCTTTTTCTTATGTGAAGCTTTATTAGTTATGTAACCCCTTAAGAATGCTTTAAGCGCATCCCATATGATACCTGGAGAGGCCGAACCCAAATTTGCTTCCATAAAGAACTGCACCTCCACATTGAGGGCATCGATGATATTTGGCGAGGGGAGCAATGAACGATCAAAGGACCAATTCCTTGATCGACTCTTAGGAAACCCTTCCAAATCTAAAAGAATAGCCGCATGGTCTGATAGGTGAAATGGTAGATGGGAAACCGATTTAACCAAGTTAACTAATGATTGGCTAATCAAAATAAAATCAATTCGAGACTGGTGATGGTATCTGTAGTTTCGAAATGTGACTCCTCTTTGCTGTCCATGCAGTGATCTCCAGATATCATTGTACCCTAACTGCTTCATGCTATCTTGCAGGTAAGACCTGGTTTTAGATAAGACTTTAGCTCTGTTAGAGGGTGATTTATCTATTAAGGGGTCCAAAACTATGTTAAAATCGCCTGCTAAGATAACCGGTTCAGGGAATAGATACAGGTGTGAAAAGAGAGTCTTCAGGACCGATGGGTTATCCTGATTAGGACCATAGTATCTCACTATGGTAATTGGGGACCCCGATATTATGACTGATGCTATTACCCACCGGCCACCCAAATTGACCAACTTAGAGACCAATCTCGCTTTAATAGATTTTTAAAAAAGGATTGCCACTCCTCTAGTGTGCATTGTTTGCGAAGTTGTTATGCTAAAATCGATCTACCTATTCTTTTTGGTCAGGGAGAGCATTTCAGACTCAGCCAAATGTGTCTCCTGGAGTACTATAATCTGTGCAATTGTATCACGAAGATATTGCATAATAATATTCTTCCTTGGACTGGTTCGCAAACCGTTAGTATTCCAGGAGAGAATAGCCAATTTACTCATTATACTGATATTCCCACCTCCCTACTTTAGCGATGCCCCCAAGTTTGATAAAGCACTTCAGCAATAGGCCCCTAACCAAAAAAAAAGTTTGGCCAGTCACGTGCCCTTTTGACATCGACAATAAGAACTGCAAGCATAAAGCAAAATTAAAGCGAAAATGAGGACTTTTAAAAAAAAATTCCCCTGCAACCCCCCCCCCCCGTGCCCCTGCCTATCCCTCCACCCCCGTGGGAAACCCTTGCTCTATCTATCTGGAAGAACCAGAAGATAGCACTCTATCATGGACACCTGCCATTACTATGAATGGGAGAAAAGAAAAATATCATAGGAGAAAATGAAGAGAAATAAATCTATCCTATACGCCCTATACTAGCCCTACGGGATCCATGTTGTGTAATATATGTTGTTTATTATGTGTTATTGTGTTCTGTGATATATGTTGCACTAATTTTGTTTCAAAACATAATTACACCCCCTTTTCCCCCACCCCCTTTTTGTCCCCTTTTTCCACATTCTCCCTCTATCCTTATACACATGTATTCCCCTTTATCTCTTTCTTTATGTTTTTAGTTTTAGATAACCACTCAGGGAAGCTTAACCTAGCTGGACATTCCCTTTTCTTTGCCCATGGTCAGCAGTAGCTCGTCCGCTGCCTGCACTGATCTAATGTTATGCATGCTATTATTATACATGACTCTCAATGCTGCCGGAAAGACTAAATGGGCCACTGCACTGTAACTTCTAAAAGGCTCGAGCCTTTTCCCAAACTCCCATTGCTTATCCAGAGTAACCCTGGACAAGTCAGATCAGATTTGAAAGTTGAATCCCTTCGCACTAACAGATTTCTGTTTTAAGGCCAGATTTAAGATAGTTTCCTTAAGGGAACATGTATGAAAGTTAACCAAAACTTTTCTGGGCTTAGATCTTTGGGGATTCTTTCTTAAAGGCTCTATATGAATGTGTTGGATGTCTAAGGCTAATTCTTCCTCTGACTGGTCTAATCACAACGCTTCTTTCAACAGCGAGATGACAAACTGCTTAATGTCCGAACCTTCTTTATCCTCAGGGATATTCAAGATACGAAGATTGTTCCTTCGGGCATTATTTTCCAGCATCTCCATCCTTTCTGCTAAGATTTGATCGTCTTTCCTAAGCGTGGTGATGTTCGCTTTTACTTCATCAAGATGTAAGGACATGCCTGCTACCCTGTCTTCAAGTACCTCTGTTCTAAGTGTGAGATCACTTCGTTTTTTATTTAGGGATTCACAAAAACACCTGATGTCCGCCTGAATTGCCGGCGAAGTCTCAAACCCTTTCTTAATATCAGCCGACAAAGATGAGAACATTCCCTGAAAGGAAGCCTGCAAAGTGGTAACCAGGTCTGCATTAGAGCCACTAGACGGGGGTACTGGTGTACCTAATGTGGCTGATGTGGCCCCCTGCATAGTATCTTGTAAGCTTGAACCGGATGTTACAGATGAGGGGGCCAACAAGAAAGGAGGAGCCAATGGGGGAGCCAGGACCAAAGCAAGAGGCGGGGGGGGACCCGATGTACAAACAACAGTATCGCCAGCGACTCTCTCTGAACCTCCGGCTCCAACTTGATCTAATCCAACCTCCACGGTAGCTCCTAAGTGCACTGAGCTTTCTACGCCGCCTGTAGCCATAGCCATTAGGGTATTATTATTAGGAAAGACCTCATTACTCATTGCCCCCTCCAGACCTATAACCTCTACTGATGACTTTTCGAAGTTGTCAGGGGAAGGACTTTTATCTCATAATAATACCACTTGTGGGATTACCTTAAAAAATGACCTCAGTGACGGAGTTATTTTCGACACAGAGCTGGAGTTTTTACCCTTAGACCCCTTAGATGATTTACATGTATAGGCGCACTTCGCCTTAACCTGGAATGTCAAGTATGAGGAAAGCTTCTTTTTACTGTTCGTTCCGGCGTTATCAAAGATAGTGTTACTGGCCCCCACAGATTTCACCAGATCAGTCACAGACCCCACCTCACCTAAACATGAAACAGTGGGCAGGCTTAAACCGACATCCCCAGATAACCTAGTGACTTGAGGCAGAGTTTGTTTATCCTTCACTTTTCTGGCCTCACCTTTGCAGACTTTATACTTATTTCCTCTCAAGTTGTAAACTCCCTCTACCCCATTACCACCATTGCTGCAGCCTCCACCTTCTTCGCTCCATTCCTGTACGGTCGTCGGCTCCTAAACCTCTAGAGTATTCCTAGCGGTATTTCCAGTCACCTCCACCTCCGAAACGGGGCATGCAGCAGCACCACAACGTCCAGGGAGAAGGCTTTGAGTCCGGCGTCCCCGTCGGAGCTCCAGGGCGGCCAGGCTCCAAACTGAAAAACCAGCTGATATTTGAAGAGACCCCCGGCGTACGTCCCAAGTCTCCAAAGTCTCCTGCCGACACAGAGTCAGCGGCAGCCGGGATGATCGCCGCGGCGGCGGCAGCCTTCACAAATAGACACACCCTCTCCAAACACATGGGGTAATGGCAAGCGGGCGAGCAAGCAGGAGAAAATAAACGCCGACTTTCTCAGACGGTAAGCTCAGTTGGTTAACCTCAGCGGCGTAATGCTACTAAACAGCCTTACATGTCGGAAAAACTGCCTTTCAACTCAGCCCAGTAACATTTTGATAACCCGGACGGGAGTCCACGAACAGAGCGCCGCAGCAGCTCAAACAGCTGCCGCCATGTTTCCCCCCACTGGCTTCAAAACAGCTAAAATCCATAATTCATAATGTTACTATCCATTATTTTAATCAAATCCTCTAACAATTGTTTGAGGGTCCAAAGGATTATATAGCTATAATACATTTCATACTCACACTCATTCAATTCTTATCATGCTTTACTTCTGTTATCTCATTCATATACTTTTATTGGGGTATTAAAGGGAATATATCTCCATCCTAAATTTGTGCTTGTCTGCAGGGATTGCTTGAATTCATACTACCCACAGGAAAATCTGGTTATGATTTATCTACCCATTTTTTCCTTTCTGGTTTTTTAGAGTAGCAACAGTTAACAATTGATATTTCTCAGTGCACCAGGGTCTTATGCTAATCTATATATAGGACTCATAGTTGTATTGGAATATATAGAATGGAATATAAATTTCTCTCATCCTCCTTATAATAACCAAACTATACTTCTGCCACAGGTTAATCGAATATAACCTACCTAGTTCAGAACTGATTTAAAATCCCCAGATCTTCAAAAGAAGTCGGATAAAGTATGCTTCATAGGCAGGACTGCAATATTTCCATATATTTATTCATGGAATCCTTAAAGAAAGTGGAAAAAACTTCAATCGAGATGCATCTATTAGACAGTCTCCGATATTTAATAACGTCTCCATATGATTCTTGTTTCACTCTACTACTTGGACATTTTTTCACGTAAATCTGAAATAATATGGAATCTTGTTATACATTCATCACTACTATCTAAGCACCTCCTGCTAAAGTGATGTAACTCTACAGATTAATCGCTAAAATTAGGATACTTTTCTCACCTCATTTTTATTTTTAGTTTAGCAGAGGCACAAGACCCCCAATGTAAGTCGCAATCACTTTATATTGAAGCTGGTTAGCTAAATTCTTTGTCGTTATAAATATATAGGTTCCCATTGTAACTCCCAATGTGGGTTATATGTCTCTGGTGCTTTTATGTTAGAGACGGGTAACCTGATTATATATAATTATACGAATATTGGTTCCCGCCTGACAAACAATACTCCATAAGTATATGGGTACAATACGCATTGACATTGGAATTCTCCGTGAGCCACAATGTAGATCAAATGCTTCTAATACTTATATACAAACAATTGGTAACCGGAGTCTGAATAGTAACAAGTGTACTTATTTTAGTGCCCGCCTAAATCCCAATGTAGACTAACTATACGGGTACTACGAATACAGACATTTGCTCCTTACTTGTTTGGGGGCTCCGATAGAGCATATACAGCCGCTCGGCTTCTTAGATAAAAACGATCGCTATTGTTTCTCATCATTTCGCGGTTTAAATACGTTGTTTGTCGGGTCATACCTGGGGTATGGCTCACTATGTCATTACTTCGCAACAGGTCGAAAAAAGGGCTAATAACATCTCCCTTAAGTCGGCAATACTTATAAAAGGGCACCTTCATATACGGCGCAACAAATGGGCCCCCCTGTATAATGTTATTGCATGGGTGGGATGATGGTTCTAAAAATAGAACCAACTAATTTCTATACATCGATAACCAATCTAAATACTAAAAAAAATATAAAAAATATCTGAACTATTATCTGGATGGCGATTATTGTTATAAAAACACCGTAGTTAAATTAATCAATGGTACATCCCATATAATTTTCTTAGATGTAGAATGGGTCCATCACGGTATATCCAGACCTATCCTAATTAAAAAGTGCTTGCCGTGGGGCCATGACTCGCTCTACAAGATAATGGTTACCAGAGGGTTCACCCTGGGTATTCCCAAACCGCTCAAATTTGGGTACCTGGGCCAGTCCAATGGCCACCTCAAAATGTGTCATAATAGTTTATTGATCCTTCGTTTTGTTCCAGCATTTACATACATAGTAGTAAATACTGTTGTACAGGGAATACAATGTGGAGGCAATGTCAACGACTGAAACAGACGCCCGACCGGTACAGGTCTCTGTCACGATCCATCCCATCGCACATCACATTGCATCCTAAGCAGAAAATATGTAGTAATTCACATCCGTCCCTATTTATACTACTCTATTCAATTTATTAATCACATCCATCCCTCCTTTTTATTTAAACCTGATCCAATTGTGTCTAGTATGAAAATATACCATTGCTCACGTTTTTTTCTTTTTATCGAGAGATCACCACCTCTCCTATTTCCCTTGATTCTTTCCACAATAAACCACCTAAAGTCTGTACATGTGTGACCTGCTTTCCTAAAATGGTCAACCAAAGGTGCATTCTCCTTATTATTTTTAATGGCCGATTTTGTGTTCTAAAAGGCGAATACGTAATTCAAGCGATGTTTCGCCTATATAGGCCAAGTCACAAGGGCATAGTAAACAATAAATCAAATTTTTGCTTCCACCGTTATTAAAATCTCTCAATACTAGGGTATGTTTTCGATATGTTATCTCTTTACTCACTATGCATTGGTTGCACATTTTGCAATTACTGCACTTGTAATTGCCAACAACTTTGGTGCCTATGAGGGAGTTTTGTCCTGCCATAGATGTTTCCCGGTAGGCATGTACCAGTTCCTTTTTCAAGTTGTTGTTGCGTTTAAACGCAAACAGTGGTCTATCCAGTGTCTTTAAATCATTGCCATTGAGAATACTCCAATTGGAGTTAATGACATTCTTGATTTTATTACTGATATATGAGAACTGGCTTACAAAAACTATCTTTTGATTATTTCTGTCTGTATATTTTTCAACCCTAGTGATTGATAACATTGTCTCCCAGTTATAGAACCTGACACGTTTGAAGGAGTGAGTTTTTCGTTTTTTTGGGTACACCCTCTCTTTCAATTTAATCTTCCAAGTTTCAGAGTGCTTATAATAATCATCCAGTGTTGAACAGTTCCTTCGGAGATGAAGGAACTGTCCAAACGGGATGGCGTCTTTCTGCGCCTTAGGGTGGAAGCTCGAATAGTGCAGTAGAGTATTTTTATCTGTGGGTTTTGTAAACAACTCCATTGCCAAGCTTACACCTACATCCTTTATACTGAGGGCTAAAAAATTCACAGCATTGTCACTCTATTGTGATGTGAATTTTAAATTAGCTTCCCCCAGATACAGCCATTGTAGGAATTCCTCTAAGAGTTCTATACTGCCTTCCCAAATAAAAAGAATGTCATCTATGAATCTGCTCCATTGCAAAACATTTTCAAAAAATTTAGTAGATTCATTGAAGGTAAGTATATTCTCAAAGTGCCCCACATAAGGGCATGCCAGACCAGGGGCACATGTGGCCCCCATGCTGGTACCCTTACATTGAAGGTAAAGGTCATTTTTAAACAAGAACAAATTGTGCTTAAGGACCAATGAAGCGCATGCTAATATAAATTCCACATTGGCACCTTCTGCTTGCTGCAGGACCCAGGATGCCACTGATGATATTAAGTGTGGCATCCTGGGGTATGTTAGTATACAATGCTTCAATGTGTAGTGTCCCTAATAGATGTGTGTTACGATTAAAGCTGCAACCCTCAATGTTATGAATCACGTGGGCAGAATCCTTGATATAGGATTTTTATTTCTGTACAAGCGGTCTTAGAAAACTATCCACATATTTACTTAGTGGCTTGAGTGTTGAGTTTAAGCAACCACAATCGGTCTCATGGGTTGATTAGTTAAGTTTTTACGAAGTTTCGGCAGACCGTATATGGCAGGGATGAAGGCTTTATCATTGTAGAGGAAACTGTACTCTTGTTCTGAAATCAATCATTGCTTTTTGCTAAAGTCAGGAGTTTAGTAATTTCTTTGTTCAGGTTATTCCATTGGCTAATGGGGCCTTTTCTTTATTGTTCTTCCACTCTGAGAAGTTCCATCATTCTATATTCGTAATCAGGGGTGTCAAAAATGACCACCTCCCCACCTTTATCGGGAGGTTTTATAGTGATGGTACAGTCATTCTTAAGGTTGTTAATGGCTTCCTTGTGTATTTTACTCACATTATTTATAGGTGGTCGTTGCTCACACATTTTCTGTATCTTAGATTCGACCACTTGTTCAACCTGACTAATGGGGGGGGGTAAAAGTAGATTTAGGCTTTAATCCAGAGATATTATTATCTTCCCAATGTTATCTATCCTCAAAAAACCGTGTCAGTCTAATCTTGCGGAAAAATGATTTAAGATCCTTTTCCAATAAAAATGTATTGACCTTTGTCGTGCGGGCAAAACTAAACCCTTTCTCTAATACTTCTAATTCAGTCTGGTTCAGTGTCCTATTGGAAAGGGTAATAATGGGAAATTTGCTGGTGGTTACCGCCAATATTTCTGATTCCTTTTCTGGAGGTATTCCTGAGGAGGTTGATGCTGATGCCTCACACACTCTTGTTGGGGTGGATGTCTTACTTACTGTCCTCTCCTGTATCCCCCATTTGATCTCAAGCCTCTCCTTGGGCGCTGATCTAAAAAAGAGTTAGAAGAGGTAGGGCAATTTGCAGTGAACCACCTAGTCCATAATCCGTATTATGAAAATGACTACCCTGATCTAGGATGTGCCGAAAAAAAGAAAAACATGGGGGCCCATTTGGTGCTGGGATTAATGCTGAGACTTTGGAGCACTAAAGATGCTGACGAAGTTTGGTGTGGCATCACAGTTACCATTGTGGATAAAAGGAGTGAGTGCCTGGTGAAAGTGGCTGGGTGGGGCGTGGTGGAGTTGGAGAGACCCCAACAGGCCACGGGTGGGTGTTTTACACCTGGTAGGCGGAGGGTTGCTTTCTTACTTTCCCACCGGTCTTTCTCCCTCTCGCTAACGACTTGTGGCAATGCCCCAGAATGACTACAAAGAGACACCGGACAGCCCTCCAAACCAAAATTGATAAATAAATACGCCTAGCCGAGAGCAGAGGCCTACACCGGTGAGGCGAGATACCAGCATCCCCCCAACCAAGTGCAGATCTCGAAAATAGATGACTTTCCAACCCTTCGTGACATCATGGCTGCAGGACAAGAAGTGCAAACCACTCTGGAGAGCAAGATAGACACAGTCTCAGTGGAGGTGAACTTGATGCGAGCAGACCTGCAAAAGATGGGAGCAAGGGTTAAAGAAAATGAAGACTCTATTGGCACGCTCCAAACCAAGACTAAAACTCTACAAGCACAAGTGGGAGAATTGAGGGAACTAACACACGTGTTGGAGAGCAGAATGGAAGATGCTGAGGGACGTTCTAGACGTAACAACATCTGCATTCTTGGTGTTCCCGACAAAGCAGAGGGCCCGGCAGTCAACTTATTTGTGGAAGATTTGATCCTTCAACATCTCCTACCCAAAAACTTGTCAAAATATTCTCAGTGGAGAGCGCTCACTGGGTGCTGTAGACAACGCCATGGCCGGGAAAACCCCCTTGTCTAATTATAGCCAGAATCTCTAACTTCAGGTACAGAGATGTGATACTTCAGGCGGCCTGCTTAGCACCGCCTGTGAAGTGGGTAAACAGCACAATCGCGTTCTTGTCGGACTTCACCCTTCGGGTTCACAGAATGAGACGGTTGTTCCTGGAGGTGAAAAAATCTCTAAGGGAGAAGGAACTGAAATACGCAATGATGTTTCCATCAAGACTAAGAGTTGTGGTGGACAACAAAACTTCGTTTTTTGACACCCCGGAGGAAGTCTGGTCTTGGCTGGAGGGCTGGTGAACGGTCGGCAGAGGAGGAGGTTCGGAAAGTAGTGCTGTAGTGAAGATGGGGTCAAACAGAGGAGGGCCAACAAGATGTTTCTGTGTGAGTTATAGGGAGACAAGCACGTTTTAGAGACAGACTGCCCGCAGTGAAATGTGATCTGCTTTTGCCAGAGAAGAAAACCTTGGACAAAGGAACAATATAGTGAGCAGGCGAATGTAGACACTCGGGGGGGGGGGGGTCCTCTTGGCCTGGGGTCTTCGGATAAGGCTCCCCAGGGTGGAGGTAGTCATAAGGATTCTACAGTAAGCAAACCTTAAAGCAGACAGTAATGTAAACTGGTGGTGTGTACATGAGACTAAATTGGGGTGTGGAACATGACCTGGGCTGCGGCCTCCGCTCCCCAAGTGTTTAAAATGTGTTTTAGGGTTAGAAGCACTATACATAGTTGGGGTGGCGGGCAGTTTGAACCTGTAGTGCAGGGAGGGGAAGAAGTTGGGGCTTGGGATTGTTTGCGTTGTAAGAGTTTTCGCCATCTGCAATTGTGTTGCCAACAGAGGGGTCTGTTAACTTGCTGATTAAACTGCCCCTGTCCATACATCCTGGAACTGACTTAAATTGAATGTATGTATGTGAAGGTTTTGGGAGAAGCCCAGAATGAACTTGAGCATGCATCCGGCCCTCAGAGACTAGACGTTTTTACCCCCTGGGGAAAAATAAAGGGTTTAAGGTGATGTCCCGGAACGTCAATGGGATGGGAGACCAAATAAAAAGGTGGACAGTACTGCAATGCTTGAAAAGACATGAACCAGACGTAGTCCTCCTACACGAGACACACATTCAGGGTACACAATATGTGCCGCTCAACCGATGGGGCTATGAATTAATTGCGGATTATGGATACAATAGGGGCACTCGAGGAGTCGGTATATTAATGCGCACTTCCTTTCCCTTTACGAATCCAAGGGTAACGCATGATCCCCCGGGTTTAATGGTTGCGGTTACAGGTGGCTGGGAGGGGCACATCTTTAATATTATCTCACTATATTTTCCCTTTTATAGCAATCCCTGGTTCTGCCATAATTGGGTGCTCTCCTTTTGAGTCTCCCAGAGGGGGTGATGGTCATTCGGGGTGACTGTAATGCAACCCTGTCCAGATACTAGATCGTCATCCACCACAGCCGCAAGACCAGGGGGGTATGATACTATCTGACTTTGTATCTGCCATGAGTCTGCACGATATCTGGAGGGGCCTCAACCCTAACTCATGACAGGACACATATCTCTCTGGGGCACATGGTAGTATGTCACGTATTGATTACTGTTTTACTCTGGCTCAGCCGGCACCCCATTTTAGAGAAGTTTATAATATGGCTTGTGGAATATCAGATCATTATCCAATGTGTGTCCATTACGAAATGTCAGAACTTAGACCGAAACGCCTGGGCAGGATTAACCCCTGGTAGTTTCAAATTCCCGCGATTAGATCCAAAATATATGAAGCAACCGAACAATACATATCTGAAAAAACTGGAACAGTTGACTTGGCCTGCATACTCTGGGAGGCTTATAAGGCGGTAATCAGGGGTCAGGTAATTTTTCGAATAGTGGGTGAAAAAAAACAGAAACTTATACAATTTGAGGAGATAGAATGAAACATCCTGCTTTGAAGGCAAGTTTGATCATTAATAATGATATGGAAGTAAAGCATCAGCTGGGTTTAAAAAAAGAAAAACGAGTTTAAGGCACTAGCCGAAGAGGCGGCAAAAGCCAGATATCGGGCGATGCAATAAAACCTTTACGAAGTGGGAGACAAAGCAGGCAAATTGCTGGTGTGGTTAGATAGGAAATCAGCGGCCTGTAGATGGATGCAGGAAGTGCAGAGAAGGGGTGGAACTACTGGTCAAGGTTGGGAGTCAAATTGCAGAGGTGTTGGCAGACTAATATGAACATCTATATGCACCGCACTCCAGCACTACAATTGTGACCTGGCGGAAGCAAATAGCTATGCTTCAAATGCCACGTCTCAGGCCACAGGAAAAGGAATCATTCGAGCAAGACTTGGCAGAGTATGAAATACCAAAAGCAATTAAAGACCTCCGGTCAGGTAAAGTCAGTGGCCCCAATGGGCTATCGATTGAATTATACAAAATCACTTTGACCAAAGTGACACTCCTATTGCATAATATGTTTAACAAAAGCTATAATAATGGAATACTCCCTAGAGACCAGCGAATAGTAAATATTGCGGTTATTCCAAAGCCGGGTAAGCCCCCTAACGACTGCAGCTCATATACACCAATTTCCCTTTTGAAAGCCGAACCTAAATTCTTAGCCAAGTTTTTGGCCAACCGCCTGCTCCCGGTGATAGATTCTCAGGTCCACCCTGACCAGTCAGGCTTCATGCCGAGACGTAACACAGCTCTTAATCTTAGACGATTACACAGGGTGATCGGTAGAGCCACGACCATTGAGCAAGCTGCATTGGTGGTGTCCCTGGATGCAAGCATAGTGTTCGACACAGTGGCCTGGCACTTTTTGTTCGCAATATTAGAGAGACTGGGTTTCGGGCCAAAATTTTAAAACTGGATCAGGTTTTTTATGCGGAACACCTGGCACAGGTTTCGGTAAATGGGAGTGGGTCTAGAGTGTTTGAACTTCGGAGGGGGATGCGGCAGGGATGTTCGCTATCCCCCCTTTTGTTTGCATTGGTCCTAAAGCCCCTGGTGGCCTGGATTTGGGAAGTTCTCATGATCTATGGGTTACAGTGGCGAATAAAATTTCTCTATAAGCGGGCGATGTTCTTCTGTATGTAGCGAACCCAAGGGTCACACTCCACAAGATGCTCATTAATTTGAATTGTTTTGCAAGTATTCAGGGTACACAATAAAATGGGACAAGTCAGTGATCGATGTTCTAGGAGGAAGCCAGCCGGTACCCCTCAGTGGATGTCGACTCCAAATAGATACAAAGGGATTTTGATATTTGGGTATATACATCACTAACGGTCACAAGAGCTTTTATGAGCAAAATGTGGCCCCTCTATTACACTATTTGCAGTGTGACACCCAACACTGGCGATTGTTACCACTTCCCCTTCTAGGTAGAGCAGCACTTTGAAATGGTGGCTTTGCCACGATTCTTCTATGTGCTCCTCAATGTGCCTTACCCAGTGACCCCGCAGTATTTTCAGAAAATAGATGCAACAGTACAACAGATGTTGTGGGATGGGGGAGTGGCCTGAATCTCGTTAACAAAATTCACCAGGGGATGGTACGATGGGGGTATTGCACTTCCCTCGCTTACACTACTACTGGGCGGCCCGGCTCACAGTCATCAATCACTGGGTATAAAAACCCCAGAGTGTGCCTGCGTACAGGATGGACCATCACAACATGCAACCAGGAGGATATCTTATGAGGCTGTATGGGGGAGCGCGGTCGATTCCTTTTACCCCCCCGACCTCAACTTCGCTTAGAGTTTGGCAGGAAGGTACCAAGGCGCTGGGATGGCTGGTTAGAATTACCTTGAGGACTCCCATGTGGAACTCGAGGAAGTTAGTCCTGTTGAGCCTCTGAGGCGAGCTTTGGTGGATGGGACATGATTGGGATCTCAAAAATGGGTGACCTCTGGGAGGGAGGGGCGATTAAGACCTTCCCTGTTCTACAGAAGGAATAACAGATGCCACAGTCTGAAACTTTTCGATATCTCCAAATCACACATGTGCTAAGAGAGCCGATACCCAAGGGGACTATATTGCCAGAGGCCTCACCACTATGGACAGGCTATTAGATGGTTATCCGTAAACTTATAAACAATCTGCCAGACCCCTTGAGGTCGCTGTGTAGTAGGTGGGAGGAAGTCCTGGGTGTTTTGGATGATGAGGAGTGGGTGGAAGCCATGGCCTCACCCAGAGAGGTGGCCATAAGATTGCGCTTCAGATTAAAATAGCTCAAGATTCAACATAGGGTCTATCATGCGTATACTACACAGGTGAAATGGGGATACTCACCTTGCCATTGTGCCCAAGGGGGTGTGGGCAGGAAGGTACCTTCCTCCACCTAGTGTGGGAGTGCCCACCACTTCAATATTATTGGATGGCACTACTGATGACTATGAGGGAGGTGTAGAAGGTGGAGGAAGACAAGTCACCACAATGGTGTCTGTTAAACATTTGGGGAGACTTGGACCTTACAAATGCTGAACACACGTGGGTAACATTGGGGTTTATGATTGAAAAACGTAATATCGCAAAGAAATGGAGAGCACTAGATGCTCCGACACTGGAGTGGAAAATGGATCTGGACTGGTGTATGCAGGCGGGAAAGGATGATCTGTGAGAGTAGAGGATGCCAGAAAAATGGACAAAGATTTTGGGTAAATGGAACCGCTATCAGGGAATACTGTGTAGCCCAGTTGCTGGACAAGATCAAGAGCAAGAGACATTATAATTGACTGATGTGCTTGGGCATGGGTGGGGGACTTTCTGGGAGATTTTCATATACTATAAGAAGACTGTTGTCAGTTTACTGGTCTGCATGAGAATTGTCGAAATTATTGTGATATGTATCCATTAAAGAGATGGCATGTTGTAAAAATAAAAAGAACAATGAAAACCTTTCCATCAGGCCAATAAAATAGGCCCACAAAGAGACAAAAAACCATCCCACAACCTGACTTGTCATGTCAGTCCTCCATGCACTGCCTGATTACTCTTTAACAAAAAGAAAAGAAGAACAATGGATGGTCAGAATGATGAAAAATTTCCAACCTTCACCTCAGTAAAGAAACTGGGTCTAAATCCATGTTTTTTTTCTCCCCATGTCATTCCAGTTTGAACCCAGCCATATGCAAGTCAGTCTTGACCCTGCCCCCCATGGGAACAGTCCAGCCCGAACTGTCAGGCCAGGTCCTCCCTGGACCATAAACAAGCGACCTGTGACTGATTTCAAGGTACTACCCCTTCATCACCCAAGCTAGCCTGACTCCAGTGGGATGGAGAGCATGGGGACCCACGTCTGGGCATACCCGTCCCACTAGGGGTGACAAATGCAAAAAGAACAATTGATGGGCAGAATGCTGAGAAATATCAAACATTCACCCCAGCACAGAGATCTGGTCCTAAATCCATCCTTTTATAGCTCCCTATGCCATTCCAGTTTGAACCCAGCATATGTAAATCAGCCATGATCCTGCTCCCCATTGGAACAGTCTAGCCTGAACTGCCAGGCCAGGTCTTCCCTGGACCTGAAACAAGTATCCTGGGACGGGTTTCGGGATATTGCAGCTCATCGGCCAGATTAGCTTGACTCCAGTGGCTTAGAGAGCATGTTTTGATTTATTCAGTATTTCGTCCATCATTTGTTGCTGCAGCATTTTTTGCCCTAATTGGGATGGGTATGCTCAGACGTGGTCCCTTGCTCACTGTCACTGGACTCAAGCTAGCCTGCATGATGAGGGGGTGCCTACCTTCCATGAGGAGCGTGGAGGCGGCCAGAGTTAGGCTGGTGCGATTTTTGATCCCATGGGGGGGGCAGCACCCCCGTCTGCTCGTCTACCCATCCACCTGTTGGCGCAATAAACTTAGGAGCACAACGCCCATTGGGCTCAAAGGGCTTCAGCCCCCCCCCCCCCCCCCCCCGGTCGTGTGTGTCAGTCCGGCTGAGACAGCTTCCCGGGCACACACACCCGCACCCGAGTACTTCACAGGTCTTTAAAAGACCATTTAAATGCTAACAAGGCTTTGTTGTGTTTTCTCCCCTTCTTAGAACCCCTGCATATCCACTCTGCATATTTCTGGAAGACTCAGCCCCCCCGAAATCTTTAGTAGACCCTCCTGAAATTTTGCTCTAGTTGTGCCTCTGAATCAACTCAACATGCATCTTCCTGCTGCCTTCTCTGCTAACTCGGTTTCCTCTCTTCGTCTTCGCCACTCACAGCATCCACAATACCATTAGGCTGGCACCATCGGCATAGTCATCGTTCTCTGGTAGTCTCCACATCTCTAGATATCGGCCCTGGGAAGCAAGCACTGTGTCAATTTCATGCAAACCTCCTGATGTGATCAGGAAAAATTTAGACCTCAGTTCTAGTGGTGAGTGAAAAAGGAAGTCAAAAGGGCAGGCTAGATTCATGAAAGCCGGACAGAACCGCTCAAAGATATCTCGCCCCTGTTCATTGGTGTCAAGTGTGCCACTTTTCCAACGGCAACCAGCTTCTTCAAGAAAGCCAGCGATAACAAGGCTAATATCTCTTTAGATGACATCTCAATACTGGGCCTGACAAACCCCAATGCAACCAATATGACCATAGTGACAGCATCCCAGGACAGTTCTGTACGCATCCCTCACTCTCTGGTGATGGTGTGAGCATCATTGGTGTGGATGTTTTCTTCACACCAGGCTAGACACCATCAGACTCCAGAATGAACTTTACAGTGGGTGCATTCAGCGAACCATCCTTATCACACTCGGACATCGCAGGCTGCAGCTTAACTCACTCAGAAGAATGCCTATCTGGCTAGTGAGCGGCCCCTGCCCTCTTGAACAAGCAACAAGGCTCAAATACTCTGCTGCCTGCTCTAAATGCACGGACACCATTAACAATAATCGATCGGAGCGTCCCATCTCCAGTTCAGTTGAATGGGGAGGAGGTCCCATTGGAAGTTATTCTAGCGAAACCTTCACCTAAATATTAGGTAATGAGGATTTAGAAAACATCTGCAATGGGCACGGATAGCCACAAGACATGGGGTAAAAGTCTAGACACTAAGTTTGAAATCAGACTCATTTCACAAAGACGAGCTGGTTCTTCACCCACTCTACTCCTGAGTTTGACCAAGACCCTGACCTGGAGCAGCTGAAATGCAAGGCCGGAACTAGCACTTTCTCAAACAGTACAGCACTGATGGTGTGGTGCTGTGTCACCTTGCTGAATACTCTTCAAGTGATGGTCAAGGCCTTCAATTATTATTCTTCAAAATTAAACATCCAAGTGAATATGTTAACCACGCTGGATTGATTTACATGAGGAATTGACACAAAGCTGGAAAGGCTAAATCAGTCGGTATCGCATGTCCAGGTATCCACAGAGGCTAACTTCATAGCCTGTCCCTGCTCACGCATCGTGGACAAGCTGAGCACCTTTCTAGAGTTCCTAAATACCTTGATGGCTGAATTACAAAACTATAACAGCTCAAGGAGGCCTGGTAGGGCCACCAGGGGCAGTAGTACATCATTATCATCAGAGCACAACACAGCTGGATCGGGCTTGGGATCAAAGACTAGTCGCACCACTGACCCAGGGTGGATAAACAACAGGGGCCATGGGAGCTAAGCCTACCTACGCAGATGTAGCTATTTTAGAACCAGCCTCCCAGCAGAAAAAAAACTTTTGATCACAGACTCAATTATGCTTCATCAGAAAAGCCGACCACATTCCGGCCAACTATCATATGACAAAGACCAAAGTACTTAACTAGGCAGAGAGGCTACCCCTTGTCAACTCAGGGTGGCTTTCACAACAACCACATCATCAAGTTGCTAGCTGGGTTTTGGTCGTCGAAATTGGTATTTGTCCCGAAATACTAGTCAAAGGGCAAACATGACATCTTAAATCTCTGCAACATGCTCAAGCTCCTAAACCCAATCCGCAGCCTGAATAGTGTGCAGTCCACAGACCTCACATCCATAGAATTCCTCAGATTAAGAGGGGACCAGCAAACAGAACCAACACTGGTCATGTTCTCATCTCCTGGTATGGCTAAGGACATCTTAGATGTCAACGATGTCTTCCGGTAATACGACATAAAAATCACTAGGTACCACGAATACGCCTACCTGTCTAAAGTAATAACGTCACCATTGCAAGCCATGGACAACATTCTTCCAAGACATCACCTCAGACAGGAGTATAGGGACATACCCCCGCATAGTCAAAATAGTGAAACATTACATCAATATAAAAAATGCACTCCTTTAAAGAATAAAAAGGGATTCGAGGTGAAGCATAAACAGAATGAAGAGGCAACATCAACTTTGAATGTTGCCACATTATCTCAATGCGATAGGTGGAGTGGTGTGGCTCACTGGTTAGAGGCGGCAGACCCGGGAGCAGAAGTCGGGCCGGGACCAGGGTTCAATTCCCGGCTGGCAGGGTCAGCGGACTCGATAATTCTCGCCTCGGTGCCTACTCTAACCAGGGATCACACTCGGCAACTCTGGGCATTAGTTTGCCTAATCTCCACAACAGCCCTATCAATGCCGCGGATCCCTGTCTCCACCTTGGGGATTCCCAGTAGGGACCATCCCAAACGGAAAGCCAGGACGGGTTCCCCAGCGGTATACAGCGCCAGGACCCCGGCTGGCAACAGTGCGCTTTACAAGTAATACATTACATTACATTACATAGAGGGCACAAGGTGCAGTATTCGATTCTAAAAAAAATAAATAACCAGCTTTAACTGCAAAGAAAACACTAAGACCCTAACTTGATGTCCTCACAGAGAACACTACAAAGTGAGCACATGACACGCAACTTTACTGGTCCTGCCTCCCAGTTGCATTTTCAACTAAACATAAACCAGCAATAGCCCCAGGAACAAGCCTGTCACCCAGGTGGACCTTACAGCTTTACTAAACATCTGCTCATGGAATGTGTGAGGACTGCCCTCTAAAATGACTGTCAGTAACATCTCCATTTACTGGCAAGGTTTCAGAGTAATCGCAATCCAGGAGACCTGGACTATGACTTTGTCACTATATCACACAGTATTTCTGTGTTCTGTAGTGTCAGGAAAAGAGCATTTAGTTGTTAAGGACGAGAACCCTCACTCACCCAGAGGTGGCAAGATTCATCATAGGGCTGCCTCCTCACACAAGGACCGCAAGGTAACTTGTGTGGGCTACACCTCTCACATATATTGGGAGGCGCTGAGGTGTTTTAGATGAGCAAGATTGTGACATTGGTAGGTGGGGAGCAGAGTGCGAGGAAAGGAACAAAATTAGTGATTAAAACGATCTCCTGATGGGCAAAACAATATTTTTATTCTGGTGCCCCCTTCGGATAGAGCTAAAAAAGTGAGGACAGGGGGTAACAACTACCCTATCTCAATGGGTCAACATGTTTCTGCCCCTTAGTGACTACATACGTTCATGGGCATTTATCAGGACCAGAGATAAGCTGTAAATCTGCTCAACAATAAAATGAAAATTAATTATTAGCCGTACATTTAACTGGGTGATTTCCTGGGTGTATTATTTTCATCCTCAGGTTTCACCCATAGCACTGAAAGAGACAAGGAAAAAACACAGCAAATGTTCGATGGTACTTCAATTACCAATTCATGCCACCAAATTAGGGGTCGTGTGATATACAGCATATTGAACATCACCATAAAACACACTCATGCTAGGGTAGTGCATTGGATATAAAATAGAAAGGGTATTATTCTTACCCAATGTATTACAACCTAATCCGAAGTTTATTTTTTTGATCCCATCAGTATAAACAGAGCTGACTTAAAAGCAGTAATAATGAGACAAGGAAAATATAAAAGTGAGTATTTGTTTCAAATATATAGGTATTTGTTTGACAGCCTTATCACCATTGTGTCACACTGTCATTTATAGCACTCTCAACCTAATGAGGCACTTTCCTAACTCCAAAGCAAAACATCAATGTTTTGATGAATATCCATAACTTAAAAAAGGGTGATAAAATTGTTTTTTGTAAATTATCCTGTTTACAATATTGAAAGATGCAACCTAAACATGCTCATCGTTAAGGTACACCGCACAAAGGTACTATTTGAAATGCATTTGGCGGTCCATAATCCAGCCAAGTGATGCCCGGTTACTCACCGGTAATATTCATTACTCCGAGTCCTGGTCTCCCCATCCCATTCCTTAACAGTGAGCAGCTAGTCTGCTCTACAGAAACCTATTACCTAGCCGAGCTTTTGCACTTCCCCCAACATGGCATCACCATCATGTGACAATAATGGGGGAAGTGCGGTAGAGAAACTTCCTGAGAATACCAAAGAAAAAACCCAGAAATGAAACAATCACCGCAAACCAAATACAGGGAGGGAGGGAAGGGCTCAGGAATGGGACGGGGGGACCAGGACTCGGAGTAATGAATATTACCGGTGAGTAACCGGGCATTACCTCCTCATCCTGTCTCCCCGTTTCATTCCTTAACAGTGAGCCCATACCCAAGCACACGGTGATTGTAAGATAAAACAGACCAGAAAGTGCGAGAAAAACAGGTCCATTTAATCAACAGAAAACAGTACACATCACAAACCATGTACAGCAGACAGGACATGAGCGCCAAAAGCAGCAGAGGCCGCCATCCCTAATTGAAGACGATAATGTGAAACAAACGTATGGGGAGCAGCCCATCTGGCAGCATTACAAGTGTCCCTCAAGGAGGCTCCTTTGAACATGGCCCAGGAGGAGGAGATGCCCCTGGTCGACCTACCCTGAACAGAAGAGGGGAGAGGACATTGGACAGAACCGTAGGCGGAAACCACAGCACCCATGACCCAACGAGTCAAGGTGGACAAAGAAGGACGAAGACCCTGCCCAGAGAGGTCATAGGTGACAAACAAGGAATCAACCTTTCGGAAACTAGAGGTCCACTCCAAGTAGATGTGGGGAGCCCTCAACACATCCAAAGAATGGAGGACCACCTCCTCAGAAGAGGCAGGATCTGGGAAAAAAAACAGGGAGAACAATATCCGCCTGACAGTGGAAAGATGACAACACCTTAGGCAGAAAAAACTGACTGGGACGGAGAATTACTTTATCAGCGCAAAAACCCAAAAAGGGGGGCGAAGCCATCAAAGCTCCAATCTCACCAACCCGCCGCCCAGTAGTGATGGCCACCAGAAAAAGAACCTTAGCAGAAAGGAACTTTAGGTCTACGGAGACCAAAGGCTCGAAAGGGGGACCCGTCAAGGCCTGTAGAACCAAGGGAAGATATCAGGCAGAGGTGAGTGAGAAACAGGACGCTGAAGCAAAAACTCCGCAAAGAGCGAGCCACCAACAGAGAGACAGAGGACATAGAGGAACCCCGAAAAGCAAGAACAGCAGCCCACTGCGCACGCAGGGAAGAAAAAGCGAGCCCCAAGATGAAACCATCCCCCAAGAAGTTCAACAGCCTCACAGGAGGCAGAAGAGAGACCCTTCCCAAGACACCAGGAGGAGAAATTCTTCTAATGACGGTGATAGGACTTCAAGGTGGAAGGGCATCGCGACAACTGGAGGCACCGGGCAACCTCAACCGAGCAACCCTGACCCAACAAACTCAACCTCTCAAGTGCCAAACTCCCAGCCGGAGGTGGCGCAGGGAGGCAAACCTGAGAAGAGTAGCCCGCAGAGGGGAGAGACACAGGGGAAACCTCCAATGGGGGCATACAGACAAGGTCAGCAGCAGGGGGAACCCAGACTGAGGAAGGTTCTCTACCGCACTTCCCCCTTTATTGTCACATGATGATGACGCCATGTTGGGGGTAGTGTAAAAGCTCGGCTAGGTAATAGGTTTCTGTAGGGCAGACTAGCTGCTCACTGTTAAGGAATGGTATGGGGACACAGGACAAGGAGGTAATATAGTATATATACCATAGAACCATGCTATATAGAGATTATCGTTATTTGACTTGTCAAAGAGAACCATCAGGCTGGCCCATCTCAGTACTGTGGGAAAGTCAAACCGCGAGTCCTGAAGCGCCGCCCTACCCAAATATAAATAACTGCTGAGTGTTTCCGTCCTTTTCCACATACAAGGTTCAAGAGGCGTACTCGTCCTTGGCATTTGTGTGTTCTCGTCCGGCTAAACAGGAACTGTTCATCAGTATTAACTGGAAGAGCAACAATTGTTGAGGAAAGTAGTTCCTCATCGTGACAGTAACTCAAAAATAGTTGTGACATATTTGTGCCCTGTTTTAGACCTTAACATTAATTTAAAACCTCTCTATTTCTTCAGCGGTAGTAACATTTGAGAAGAGGCTGGTCACAATGGCTGAGAAACGTCATTATCCTCCACAGCAATTCTAGTGGAGCACCCGGGAATGCTGGTATTTGTAGTCTTGGGTCATGACTCACTGAGTGTAATTTTTCAAGAGTCTTGACACATAATAGCCTGAGTTATTTAAAACAGAGTATCACGTATCTCTGCTCTTAGACTGTTTAGGTGTTGCATTCTAAGTGGATCTGTCTATACAATACCTTTCATGGTTCCTATCAAATGAATAAGCAAATGTATTAGAAATTATTTCAGAATTTTTATATATAATACACATATACAGTAATTTCGTGGTGTATCTCACAGGGATGGCTTTTATTTTCAGTAAATATTTGCAATGTTTGTCAAATGATTGAAATTTAACCCTTTAAAATTTCGCTTAAGTCTAAATATCCAGCATTGTTCTCTGCGAAAGATAAGTGTATCCAACTCTCCAATTTGTATAGTGAAGTATGGTTTACATAACACTGTCCACTTGATCTCATTTTCAGTATGAATTGACGTATTAGAAAAATAATCTATGGAGCTATACCGATCCACACTCAATACATGGCATATATACTTTCATTGCGTTACATGAGATCACCGTACATGGAATGGAAAAGTACTGGTAGGCACTGTAGCTTAAAGGAAAGTCCATAAGGCACACAAAGCTCATTTAGAAGTCTGCTTCTGCTATTATTGGGGAGGGTCAGGAGGGGTGACTCCCTTTCGTCTCGGTGCCTGAGAGCACGGGTACGGCACCTCCAGGAATGCGCTTATCACCTCTGAAACCAGATGCGACCTTGGGTCTCAGAACAAGAAAGGATAGTATGAATTCAGCTGTCTGTATAACTCAACTAACAGGGCTTACTGGACTGCTAGAGGGTGGCATGTGACCACGTTTCGAGTCTAATACATGTACAGCAACATGGAGTCCGTTTGGTTCTCAGTCGGCGTACAGAGAAATATAATGCAAAAGCGGGAAAGGAGTTACTGCATTGACATAACTAATTAGTCTAAGTTATAAAATACATGTGAATATAGATACATCATGCTAACACAAAAGATTAAGATAGATGTAGAAAATCGATTTTATCCCTCAGAACCACCCTTTTAGCATGATGTAGCTAATCAAGAAAATTAGTCCTCAAAAATATCCTTGTCCATCTGCATCATCTTTTGTATTTCTTTTTGGACCATTTGGGCTTTGACTTTAGTCTGGGATGGCTCTGTCACAGAGGAAGTCTATTTGGATGCACAGTAAGAACAACAGGCAACCACAGTGTATGCAGAGACAACAGGTAAAGATGACACCGGCTATGCCAGCTAACACCATCAGAATCTTCCAACCCCAGGTAGACAATAAACCCCAAAACCATCCAGATAGGGACCAAGTACCTTTGTCTGCATGTATTTCAGAAGCTAAACGATGTAATTTTTGAATAGCCAAATGGACAGAGGGGGCGGAGTCAGGGATATACACGCAACAGGAGCTGCCGATCACGCGGCAAGCTCCTCCTCGATCTGCTAAGATAACGTCTAGCACCATACGACTTTGAAGAGAAAAAAGTCTTGTAACCTGAAGCTCCACAGTCAGATTAGTTAATATACCGGCTGTGGTATTTATAACTCTCTCAACTACTCCAGATAGGTGCCTTACTTCTTTACTAGTGATGATGGGCCCTCAAATAGGAAATACTCCCTTGACAATGTCGATAAAGTGCTGTTCAGGAGTATCAGTCTGATCTATCTCACATGTATCCAATTCCCGTTTATCTCATATTACAGGCAAACTTTGTCCATCTAACCTATGATCTGTATGATAATTGGAGGGTGCTATATAGACAGGTGGATACAGAAAGGACAAATAACAATGACCTGTCTATCCCCGGGGAAGCCATGTGTAGACATTCTTGCCACACACAAAATAAACATTTGGAGGGGTTAACAACGGATGGCTACTAAAAGTACGTAGCCGATAAGTATAATTACAGCTGCTGTCTCCTACTGAAATGTGTCCAGTTCCCTGTACACAAAATGCGGAGGTGCTATTCAATATAGGCACCGGGATAGCTTTGTTATCAGTAACATTCCGAGCCTGAAATTGCGGAAAGTACTGAGTAAAATTAAATTCTGCAAACTCAAGGATTTCACTCTTCAACCATGTAACATTCTTATATTCTGTATATAAATTCATACAGGCATTTGGGTCTAGCGATCTTTCCCCATCATTTCCCTGTGCATCAAAACCCTGGTGTACCTCTATATAGGCCAAGGTCATTTCATAATCACGCTAAGAGTATCGAGATGACTCTACCGTATAATGTAGGTACATCATTGACAGCAATTTGAACCAGGCCTCACAACTTTCCAAATAAGATAAAGGCAATGAAATAAAAAGATCATGTCTATGCATCACTGAGGGCAGCAGACCACAAACCCAACAATTGGTTGTATTGGTAGCACTATGCGTTTGATGCAACATCTCTACAAATAAATTTTTAACATAAGTCTGGTGATGCCTTTCCTTATGAGGGGCTAAAGTAAGAAAATAATGCTCAATCGGTGGTGTAGGAGTTCCTAACACAAAATGCATAGGATGATGAAATTCTAAATATAAGAATACACTCATTATGATGAAAAAAAATGCTACAATGGTGATTACAAAAGCAACTTTCACACGTGTTGTCCAAGAAGAAAACATAGGTACATAAGTAGACATATATCGAGGAGCGAGGGGACGTTCCTCCTCAGGAATAAAACAACCAAAGGAATACAAGCTAACTAAAAGTCCAAACTACCCTAAGGGACGCAGTCCAACCTGCCGGAGGGTACTTCTTTCCTGTGTTCGTCTAGAGCCTCACAGGCAGGCTCCTATCGTTCATCAAAGGGAAAACAGATCCTTGCAATGATTTTATATACACAGTTGCAACCTGGGCCCCTTCTTCAGCTTCTTAGTCTTTCTTTCTGAACAGCGCAATACAATATTCCAGCTCTCAACGTGTTCAGTCCAGTGTCTCGCTCAATACCCCCGAATTAATCTAACAATACCCTAGTACTCAAGTCTCTCCCTTTCTCCTGCCGTGTTCGTCGGGGGTACCGTGTTGTTTTCTGGGCCGCAGGTTGTAGCAAACAAGACCAGGTAACTCCTGGTCGGCAAACAAAACAGATGAAGTGGCATTCGCGAAGCCTGACTTAACATGAACTCCTTGTGCAACAATAGGGGCAACCGATTACGGGGCCAATTTCACTGTTGATGATGAGAGCCCTCTCATGCCTGATGCTCCTTCCTCTTGCCTTTTCTCAATTTCCTGGGCGTCAGAAAAAGGAACAGCACAAAGAGCCCTCTCACTCTCCTGGGTCAAAATTCCTTCTGGATTTGGTTGATCAAAAGGAAGCAGGAAAGGTAATTTCTTCAGATGGGAAACATGGATTCAATGTTTCCGACCATTCACCTTCACCACTGTCCGAGTAGCCAGTAGAATTTGGACTGGTACGGTCCACCTGGGCTCCAGACTAGATTTCCGCTGATAATTTCTCGTCATCACCCATTGGCCGGGTTCCAAATGATGTCCAGGACCCTCTGGCAGGGGCTGCAGCGTGTCTGACACCTGTTGATGGATAGAACGAAGATCTTTAGTCAAAGCGTACAAGTAATCTGTCATCATTGGGTAATCAATTTCTCGAAAGTTCCTTGGCCGTGGAACGCCTCAAACATTAGCTGGCCGCCCAAAAATGACCTTGTAGGGTGACAGTCCTGATTGGGAATGGGGGGTAACCCGCAAGGATATTAAGGCTAAAGGCAAAGCGTCGGGCCACTTTAACCCGGTGCTTTCCTGAATTTTTGCCATTTTCAATTTCAAACTTCCATTGTATTTTTCAACCAACCCTGCAGACTAGGGATGCCGAACATCATGAAATTTCTTTTTGATGTTTAATCATTTACAGAGATGCTTGATAAGGTCTGCATTAAAGTGCTTCCCGGTATCTGACCAAATCACTCTAGGTAATCCGTATCTAGGGAAAAACTCCTTAATCAAAGCTTTGGCTGTCGCCAAGGCAGTGTTTTCCGTGGTAGGGTAGGCTTCTACCTATTTACTGGAAGCACAAACCACCACCAGAACGTATTTCAAATTATTCACTCTTTCAAACTGAATATAGTCCATCTGAAGTACTTCAAAAGGTAAGGACGGGGGTGCAAAATTCCCACCAGGGACAGATTCCAGCCCTCCTGGGTTATGTCGTAAGCAAACCATGCAATGTTGAACTAAATGGGTTGCAGTTTTGGCAATATTAGGGTTATTCCAAACGGGGTCTAACAAAGCACAAATACCCTTTGCTCCAACATGCGCTGTTCCATGAGCCATAATTACTACAGCATTAACAAATGCATTGGGAAGCATCCACCTTTGTTTCTCACTTAAATCAATCCAACAACCATGTCATCCAACCTCCCCACCTCATTTTCCCAACGAAACAGTTCAGCAGGGCTAGCTTCTTTCTGTATTTCTCGGACACTTTCCATGGTGTTATCAAACATATCAGACTCCTCAACCCATCTAGCCGAACTTACATACATGGGAGACACTTTAGATCTAGCTGTCTCCTTCGCTGTTTGATCAGCAAAAGCATTCCCTTCTCCTACAGTATCCACTATTGCCTTGTGTGCACTACATTTCACAATTGCTACCTTTCGGGGCAGTGTCAAAGCAGTTAACAACCTTAAGATCAAAGGGCCATGTTGTATTCGTTGGCCATGTGAGGTGTGAAACCCCCTTTCTGCCCACAATTTTCCAAAACTATGAGCCACGCCAAAGGCGTATTGGCTATCAGTATAAATGTTCACCTTCAATCCTTCACTTAACTCACAGGGTCGCAACAGTGCTATTAACTCAGCTGCTTGTGCAGAATGATAGGGAATTCGAGAAGCCTCAACTACAGTGTGAAGAGTGGTGATTGCATAAGCAGCTGTCGTTGTGCCATCTGGTAACTTGGAACAGGAGCCATCCACATACAACTTCCCTTGAGGGTCAGATAGGGGCGTGTCTGTGAAGTCCACCCATCCCTTTGTTTCTTCCTCCGTCCGAAATATATAATCATGTATGTCATTGTTTGGTTCATCCGAAGGGAGGGGTAGTAACGTGGCTGGATTCAGAGTGGCACACCTTTTGATAGTGATATGGGGGGTGAATAAAGTCAATTCATGTCCAGTAAGATGTGCACTCGTAAGGTGCTGAGTCTTAGTTTTATTCAAGAGTGTGTCCACAGCGTGCGGTACCATCACTGTGAGGTCGGAATTTAAAACGAGTCCTTCCGATTGTCGGATGGCTACCGCCACTGCGGCAGTAGCCCTCAAACAGCTAGGAAGTGCTCTGGCAACATAATCCAATATTGCAGAAAAATAAGCACAAGGCCTTTGCTTACCACCAAATCCTTGTGTTAATACAGAAAGGGAACAACCGTCCACCTCATGTACATAAAGCACAAAAGGCTTTCGGTAGTCAGGAGTCCCTAAGACAGGAGCCCAACAGAGAGCAGTTTTCAAAGAATCGAAAGCCTTCTGACACTCATAAGTCAAAGGTAAAGGTTCAGGCACATCCTTAGTGGTTAGATACAAAAGAGGTTTAGTAAGAAGGGAAAAGTTAAGAATCCACTGGCGACAGTAAGAGGTTATGCCCAGAAATGCGCAAACATCACTTTGAGTACGAGGTACAGGCAAGTTAAAAATAGCAGCCACACGTTCAGGATTTAGTTTCCACCCCTCTTTTGACAGTAGATGACCGAGATAGGTCACCTCCTGTTGACATATTGAAACTTCGAAAGAGACACTTTATTACTGTTGGCTGCTAAATGCGACAATATTTTAACCGTAGCTTCCTTACAACCTTCCTCCATGTCTGATGCCACTAATAAATCGTCCACATATTGGAGGAGGACGTTCCCTGGGGGCAAAGTCAATTCGTCTAAAAGTACTTTCAAAGCTTGACTATAAATACTAGGACTCTCCGTATAGCCCTGAGGGGCGCGATAAAATCTAAAGCTGCGCCTAGATAATGAGAAGCCGAAAATATGACGGCTATCGGGGTGTATTGGAATGCTAAAGAAAGCATTTTTCAGGTCTATAACGGAGAAAAACTTAGCTGTTGAGGGAATCATAGTAAGAATGGTTGTAATATCTGAAACCACAGGATATTGAGGTACTACTACTTTATTAATTTTGCGCAGGTCGATTACAAAACGATAAGTATAAGCATAATCAGGGCCACATCCTGTAGGGGCCCTTTTCAAAATTGGTAATATAGGGCTATTACAAGTATTAGAAACCGTTTCTTCCACAACGCCCTTGTCGATTAAATCCTGCATAATCGTCAACAATGCCTTCTCACCAGCCAGTGAGATCTTGAACTGCGGAATGCGGGGCAGACGAGCATTTAGTTTTAAAGTGATAGAGACTGGCGGAATATTTAAGAGGCCATTATCCGTATCACCAGTCGCCCACAATGTAGATGGAATGACAGCCAACTCGGGAGGAAGGGGTTCATTTTTCGCAAAACTCTGCCGAGTGTGCTGACCAGGCGATTGAATAGTCAAATACACTCCATCAGGAGAATAATAAATCTTTACATGCAACTTCTTCAGCAGGTCCAATCCCAATAAATTTTCCCCACAATGTGATGTCAACAAAAATGGGGAATCCACCGTGACTGGACCTATGATAAGCGGGAGAGGCTTAGAAATGGGGCTTGCTACCGGGATTCCAGAAAACCCGAGTGAAATATTATTTTGCCCGGACAGTGCAGCTCTTGGGACCAGTGAATGAGTAATCGAACTATTCATTGCACCCGTGTCTACTAGGAAATCCTCAACAGTCCCCATTAATTGTCCTTTAACATAAGGCCCCTCTGATCGACGGGTACTGACACTCGGCCCCTGCTCTGTCCGTGGCTGTCCTACACATAGTAATACCCATCTGGCCCTTCAATTCCATACACTTCATTGTAGTACTGCCTTCCTTTTGTCTTATCAAAACTATTTCCTCCTGCCTCACCTCGTGTCGCTTCTTCTCTTCTCATGTCACTTCGATCAACTCCTCCTCGTCCTCTGCCTCTGCCTCTCACAGAACTGTTTTGTGCTAAGAGGAAAGGACACTGAGCTCGCCAATGCCCTTCCTGTTTACAGTAAGCACATTGGTTTGCTCCCAAAGTAACAGCTGGACCTCCTTCTCGTCCTACTCCCACCCCTCTTGGAACAAATCCTCTTCCTACTGCGTCTCTACCCCGTCCTCTGGCTACTTGCTGTAATAACACTCGAGTCTTAAGGTCTTTTGTCCTTTTGTCAGACTTATCTTTACTCTTGTTTTCCCTATGTTCATAATATTGGGCCATACTCAAAATAACAGAAGGAGTAGAGGTGGTTCAAGTGCTTTCAGCTGCCTGGAGCCGGGCAGATATTTCGGGCAACAGATTAGTCACAAACCGATTAACGAACAATCTTACCCCACCTTCCACTGACAAATCTTGCCCACTCAAATTGAGTAAAGAAATCAGACACACTCTCATCCTTCTTCTGTTTGCAAGCTGTTAGTTTATCCCAATACACCTTCCGGGGTGGATTTAAAGAATGCATATATGTGATAATCCGACCCGGCAAAGCTAGAATTTCCGGTCTTGGTTTATCTCCGGGTTTCTGATCCTTGTCCCAGTCTTTAATTTGATCCCAAGTTCTTCCCAACTCGTTTACGTGAGGTTGATCATGCACCTTTTGCCATACGTTGACAGGGACCAGGAATCCGAAAAAGAATTCAATATCAGCTAAGGTCATCACAGCCGACGAAGCGGCCTCAGTGAGTTCCTTATAATAAGCAGTGGCATTTTTCCGAGGGTCAGGCAACTGGGACTTCAGGGAGAGAACCTCGCTTCTTTTCCAAGGGGTATAAACCCATTTTTCTTGGAATCGAGCTTCAACGCAGGCTTGAATGATTTGATTACCATTGCCCCTGACCTCAGGGATTTCAGGGCGATAGATCGGATGCACTTCCCGCATGGGATGTTGAGTATCCCAACTCGGGCATTTAGTGAACAACCTTTACCGATATTTCATTATGGTCACTAGATTCCCATATACATCTTCTAATCCTAATTCAAATTTGTGTGCCCGGTCCACAATGTCATATAGGACCTGTGGGGCTCTTCCATCTGCGAAACATTGCCCCCATAGAGAAATTAAACAATTGGCCATAGTTTCTAAAGCATATTGCTGCATGAATGGTTCATAATCCTTCATGGTCCCCCATATATCTGTAATCGTGTAGATGGCATTCCGCACCCATTGGGATGCTTGATCTATTACCATCTGTTTCTCCCTCGAGCCCACCGTATTGCGGGTATACAGCCGCCGGGCGCCCAGAGTCCCGGATGCATGGGAGGGGGTTGAATCAATCATAGCGGGAGTCGACGTGGCCGACAGGGAAGGCCAGGCCGAGGCCGGTGAAGCTAATGTTACAGAGGACATAATGGTAGTAGACGGGCCACTAGTCAATAATGTAGCCGTGACACAAAAACAGCTAAGAGGTCTTTTAGTTTTCCAGAATTACTGGGCGCACTTCCTAGGTGGCCGCAAGGTAATATATATATCGGTAGTCAGTTTAGGCAATGAGGCGAGCGGTAATGCCTCTGAACCGCTCCAATGAGGACCAGCAAGCTGATCCACAACAACAGAAAAACAACTTTGCCCCTGCACTATAAACCATTCAGTGAGTAAATTATAATAATAGTGTAAGTTTTTTTTGAAAGTCTAACAATTAAGGCATTTAAGACAAATCTAAACATTCAGTAAATCTCCGAGAATGAGTATATGTGCATGGAGATACATAGGTGGAGATACAGTCTGTTCTTGGTGTGGTCACTTCTGTTTATTGTTCCATTTCAAAAGCCAACACGTGTCTTATTGCAGGGAACAAACTGCGAATCTTCAGGGCTGGATGAAAACATAAAATAAATTTTTTGGGAACATGTTCTTTTCGTAAGCACATTTAGGTAGTGACTTGATGGTGTCAACCCAATGTGACAAAAGCATGCCATTTTATGTGACTTAGTGCGGTGAAAAATCCAATGACTTGGTGACGTTTGTGGGTAAGAAATATGTTTGATGCCCACAGTGACAGAGAACACTGGCCGGATCAATAGGTGAAGTGGCAAGGTGAAAAAGTGTTTTTCTCTTTATATAACGTGACCCCGAGTGACTTAAAAGTGGTGTCTATAAGAACAAAGGAAAGAATGGCAGCATGAATTCCAATATTAAACGCGACGGACATTTGTGCACAGTCTTATACATGATTTACTCTTCCTAAAATGCATACTATGGTTATTTGTGTACTTGTTTCAAGAAACCTTAAATCCCTCTCGTGTATGTAAACCATTCTATTTGGTAGAAATCCTACCTGGATTGAAAAAAACCTCTTGGGACTAAATACAATCCATGCGGATGTCTAGTCCTCTATCATTGTATTGGTAATGAAATTTTAAGGAGATGTCCGGTCAGTGTGCACGGCTCTGTTCCGTGTCTGCAAGGGGTAAGGGAAAACGAAAAAAGAGAGCAAGGGAGATAAATTTGTAGGGATATGCTGGGTACATAAACAAAATACACTACAATATGTAGTGTATTATAGAATGGGCTCGCCCTGATTCTGGTAGCCGCTGTCACTTCCAGCAGAGGCCCATATTGAGGAGTTGAACATGGAAAATAAACACTCACCCTCGTAGGAAAACTTTATGGTAGAGGTTCGGTAGACAAACGCCCAGTCCGGGCGTTACGTGGAATCCTGATTCGGATCCCCAAATTATTAAGTCTGGTTGTACGAAATCTGGGAAATATAATGTGTACACACCCTGTAAACAAATTGTCTCATCTTATATCGTTAGAAATGTAAGTAAACAATCCTGAGATATAAGATGCATAAAAAGGGAGCATACCTCGTTGATCCCCGTTTGAAGCGGTAACCGGGAGGAGAAATACGTTTGTGGAAGGGCGGGTACGCCGTTTTCCACGTAGGCAGCTAACCTATTGTAAATAATGGCAGTAGTTAGTCGAGGAGCATCTAGAATTAGTATGAGATTATTGTCTCGTGTTTTTATGACGGAAGACGTAAAGCCTTATTTCCGATTCTGGCAAACGGGAGCTCGCTTACCTAGTCGTTGTCGATCTCCCTCTCTTAGGTTTCCCGGCGCCGTGTATCAGGTACGGACACGTGACCGGAAGTCAGGCCGATTTAAATACTGTTGTTCCGAGTAGAACAGGAAAACAGCTAGAACGTCAACTAGACTGCTTATTCACAGTAGCTGGCATATGGAAGAAGAAATACTGTACTCACTGATGTATGGAGTATATAAAGTATTTCTTTTCAGAAATGTTTAAGAGAAATTACTGCCGCTTGCTTACGGGTATATAGGACATGAGGCGTGAACGGAACATTATTTACCAATTGGTGGCATTGTTGCCGATTTCTTATTTTTGCCCGCTTTTGATGTAGTAAAAGCCGGTTTAAGGCAAAAACAAAAAGAAGGAGGTTTGTATTATATATCCCATATGAGAGGGTACTTCTGGAGTACCAGGTGTATTTTCTCGTCTGAGTGTCATTTCATGGGGGAATGAGCGAGGTGTCAAATAGCATATTGGTTGCGTGATGAAACCCAGCAAAGACATTTGAAAAGACGACAAGAGGGGTAATGGGAGCATAATTGTGCCCCTTCATATCCTATTATATAGATGCTGTTATTAATGGTGTAGGCATACCATATCATAAGTGCCATGTATCAGAATTATTTAGTCTCTCAGTTGATCAATATTCCTCGGATAAGTAAAAAAAAATAAAGAAAAAAATTATAAAGATTGTATAAGTATCCCTCTAGTCTACGGCTCCTAAGCGCCAAATATCTTGTGTGAGCACCGTGTAAGTGACATATATATATACGAACATTGTCTAGTTATGAACACATACGAAAACAAACGTTACTGCAAGGAGGAAAGTTCTGAGCATGTAAACATATACAATCTTGTTTTCTTTTCAATCAAACAGATAATTGCTAAATGACAAAAAGGCATTGTTCTGTTTGCTTGGTAAAAGATGGATCCCAATGACCACCCTATATCTAATGAATCAGTGGGGCCTAGTCTCCCAGAAAGAATTGCAGTTCCGGGTCATAATTTAGGCCTAGCTCAATGCTTCGAAGACGCATAATCCAAGTTGCTTCTTTACGTCTCAAAGCTAACTCACAATTACCACCCCTCACATGGACGGGCACAGTTTCAATTCCGAAAAATTATACTTGGAAGTCTTCAACATTTGCTTGACATTTAGCTACATGTAGAGCTACTGGGTATTTAGGGTCCTGTTTTTGAATTGCCCTCATGTGTTCTGATATTCTGTCCTTCAAAGCCCTTATTGTACTTCCAACATATTTCTTTCCACATTGGCATTCAATAATGTAGACCACATATTTCGTAGTGCAACTGATATTCACTCTAATTGCATACATTTCTTCTGACGGGCCCTTGAAGTGCTTAGTTTTATGTTTGGCCCACTTGCACATGGTGCAAAAGCCACATTTGAAGAACCCATTACTGCGTTGTGTTAACCAGTTGGGGGTCATATCGATACGTGCGACCGTAGGACTCAGCCTATTTCTCAATGTTCTCCCTTTGCGAAATGTGATCTGAGGGGTTATTGGGATCATTTCTTTTAATATCATGTCATCTCTTAGCAGACCCCAGTGTTTAGTCATACTGTTCCTGATCGAATAGTGAAGTGCGTTAAATTCCGTGATCATTCTCACTGTTTTGTCAGTCACCTTCTGGTTGTCTTTGATTTTCAAAGTTTCTGGTCTCTTGATTTTGTTCAGTTTCTTTTTAGCTTCGGATAAAATCGTCTTTGGGTAGCCACGTTTCTCAAATCTCATAACCATGTCTTCTAAGGTGATATTGAGTTCATCATCTTCACTGCAATTGCGTCTCGCACGGAGAAATTCTCCAAAAGGTATGGATCTGATCTGATGGAAAGGATGAAAACTGTCAGCTCGTAGAATTGCATTACAGGATGTAGGTTTCCTGTATAGCTTACTATGCAGAGTGTTCCTTTTTACATAGAACTCTAAGTCTAGAAATTCTATTTGTGACTTGCTATGTTTCATAGTGAAACTGAGTTCCCAATTGTTGGAGTTGAGATGGTCAAAAAAACTCTGCAGAAGTTCATTTGTACCCGTCCATAGCAAGATGCAGTCATCTATATACCGACCCAAAAAAAGAATGGAGTCAGCAAATAGGCTGCCTTGTGTACCCTAAATGTGATCCACTTCAAACGCACCCATAAACAGGTTGGCAAATGAGGGTGAAAACTTGGAGCCCATGGCTACTCCTCGGTTTTGTTGGTACCACTGTTTATTGAAGATGAAAAAATTGTTATTCAAGATTATGTTCATCATCGAAATTAGCATCTGTGTATGTGCCCAAAGAGATGCCGGCCGGTTTGAGAGAACACGGGTCACCGCTTCTATACCTAAGATGGGATTAATGCTGGTATAGAGAGCGACAATATCCATGGTGACTAAGGTGGTGCCTGGTTGCCATTCCAAGTCTCCCAAAAGGCTTAGAATATGTTTCGAGTCCTGGATGTAGGAGGGTAGATTTCTAACTAGTGGGCCCAGAAACAGATCCACATATTCTGCCAGTCTTTCAGTTGGACCTCCGATTCCAGAAACTATCGGTCTGCCTGGTGGAAAAGGGAGATCCTTATGAATTTTCGAAAGAGTGTAGAGCCATGGGTATGTTGGTTTGAACACTTTTAGATACATGTGTTCGTCTTCGTTCAGGAGACCCTCTTTTTTCCATTTCTGTAGATAGTCGTTGATGGTTATTGTCAGTGCACCCATTGGGTTTAGTGCAATTGGTTTGTAACAAGAATGGTCTGCTAATTGATTGAGTATCTCATTGTTGTAGTCGTCTGCGTTCATAACTACAATATTTCCTCCCTTGTCAGCCTCACGAATAATGATGGTAGGATTGTTAGTGAGTGTGGCTAGGGCGTTACGCTCTCCTTTTGTTAAATTGTCTTTAAATGTGAACGATTCATTCAGTTTCTTTGTATTGATTTTATTCAAATCTTCCAGAACATGCCTGTGAAAATTATCAATACTATTGCCTCCTGGTAATGTGGGTGTCCATGTGGACTTGGATTTTAGACCACTGGCAACCCCAAAATCTGTATCAATGTTAAGTTCCTCTAGTAGTTGCCCCATTTCAAGAGGGCTATCTTCACGTTCAGTAATGGAAAGGGGCGACCACTCGGTCCCCCCGAACGTATGGTTGGGTGCCCCGATCCTCCCGGGAAACCATTTTGGGCGGGGGGCGTGTGTTCTGGCTGGTATGCCCGAAGCGGCGTAGCCGGGGCGCGCCTTTTCCCGCCCAAGAGGGGTTGTCCTAGACACCTACACCGATGACCACGCCCAGTAGGCGTACTGGAGGAGGGTACACGCCCTCCCGAAGAAGAATAAATAGAGCGGGAATCCGAAGAAGCGTCCTCTTGTTCCTGTGCTCTGAAGGCTGCACCCACTCGTTGCTCGTGAGCCCTCGACGGAACAAGCGGCAATTTTGAGAACTTGTAATTCTTGTGTTTCTCTTTCAGGGAATTTAAAGCGAAGGATCCAGGACCGGGTTGATCGACTCAGAGCGGATAATCGAAACCATGTCTGGCAAGAAGGCAGGAAAGGGCTCCGAGACAGACAAGGTGCTACGCATGTTGGTGAACAGAATAGCGGGCATGGATCGTAAAGTCGGACAGGTCCCAGCGCTTGGTCGAGATTTGGAGGTCGTCAAGAAGCAACTGGCCGCAATGAACAAGCCTGGTAACCCGAAGAAGGTAATAGGCCCGGCCTTGCCGGGAGTCGTCCCCGAGGGTAGAGGGAAACGGGTCAAGAGGAGGGCGGTTGCAGGGGAGGTTCCGGTCCCTGAGGTGCCCCCGGTCACCCCTGCCATACCAGCTACTGACCCGGTACCAACCCCAGACGCGGGTCAACCGATTCCGGTTGTGATTACGCCCGCTAACGATGAGGATATGCCTCCTGAATTGGCCACCCAGTTGGCCGCATGGCTCAATAAGAAGGCAGGGGGTGCTACGGCGCCCGGAGACACGGCCGAAGAGGCCAAATTACTAATCCAGCAGTTGCGGTAGTCACGAGATGCTGCAAAGGCGAATCTCTCTCTTGTTTCCCCACAGGTGATACCGGAAGCACCGGCGGCTGGTCGCGAGAAAACGTCGGGAACAACGACCGAACCGGGTAAGCTCGCTTTGCCGCTGGCGGGGGAGGGCTCATTACCCTCAAGACGGGAGAGGGTGGTACAACATATCCCGATTGCCACAAAAGAATTGATATGGGCGGACAAGTATGTCAATATGTTTTCGTTATTAACTGACCATCGTGAGATGGAATATGCTAAAACACAGAAGGATTTGTGGCACCCGAGCGTCTGGCGCGCCAAGATGGCGGAGTTCAGGGTGGAGGAGACAATAACGAATTGGGCAAAGGCCTTTGCAATGTTTACTGCGATTATTGGTGAACGTAAGCCCGAGGTATTGACTGAACTGTCTTGTTATCAAGCCCGTATAATGGATTTTTATGAAATGTATGAGGGGGACGAATGGAAAGGTTACGACATGAAATTCCGTAAAGCAAAAGAGTATGATTCCTCTCTGACATGGGACTGCCTTGACTCAATTTCTTGGCATAAGCAGCTCCTGCCTGGGACGGCAGGGACACCCTCGCCAGGTGGGAATGGGTCAGGGGTTTCCCGCCAAAAGCCCGCGGTGCCCTTTCGAGCAGGCGCTGGTGGTGATCACCAGCCGAAAACCGGCGGGAATGGTGGAAAGCGGGGGGTCTGTTGGGGCTTCAATCGAGGCAACTGTAACAGACTGCAGGGTACATGTAGGTTCAAGCATGTGTGTGCGGGCTGTGGGAATTCCTCACACCCGGAGAGTTCATGTAGATCGAAGAATAGCGGGTCGGGAGGTAAAGGAGGGTCTAAGCAAGACTGAGGTGGATCATTGTGAACAATTGCCTACTCCCGTTGATCTCATGGCTATGACTCCTTGGTTAAACAAATACCCTGATCATGTCTCTGCTGGGGTGTTGCGGAAGGGATTCTTATTTGGCTTCCACATCCCGGCGGGGGATTTTCGGGGGGAACCGTTTTGTAAAAACCAGCTATCAGCACAGCATAATCCAGGTGTGGTGGCGAGAAAAATTGCTAAAGAAGTGAGCCTAGGCCGAGTGGCAGGGCCTTTTCAGCGCCCGCCAGTGGCGGGTTTCATCTGTTCCCCATTAGGGGTGGTCCCGAAGAAGGACCCGGGGGAGTTTAGGCTGATCCATAATCTGTCTGCTCCAAGGGGTCTCTCGGTGAACGATGCTATTGACCCAGAAGTTTGTTCGGTTCGGTACGCATCATTCGATGATGCTGTCACCATGTTAAATCGCCTGGGCCCCGGGGCGCTGATGGCAAAATCAGATATCGAATCAGCGTTCCGGTTGCTCCCGGTACACCCAAAAGATCAGCGTTTGCTAGGTTTTGCATTCCAAGGGAGTTATTACATGGATAAATGCATGCCGATGGGTTGCTCCATTTCCTGTGCCTATTTTGAAAAATTCAGCTGTTTTTTAGAGTGGGCATTCACCGAGGCCACAGGGCATAGGCATGTGATGCATTATCTAGATGACTTTCTGTTCTTGGGAGCAGCCGGCGACACGGAATGTGCGCAGGCGCTGCAGGACTTTTGCATCCTCATGAGGGATTTTGGAGTGCCATTGGCACCAGGTAAGACGGTTGGACCATCTACTTCACTGGAGTTTCTGGGAATTGAGCTCGATTCTGTGGAGGGATGTTTCCGTTTGCCAGAGGGAAAGGTAGCTAAATTTAGGGCTTCCCTGGAACTTTGCCTTAGTAAGGAGAAAGTGACCCTGCACCAGTTACAGCAAACAGTGGGTCAGCTTAACTTTGCCTTAAGGGTAATACCAATGGCCCGCCCCTTTTCACGCTCTATTGCACAAGCTATGGTTGGTCTCAAAGAAGGACACCACCGCACAAGACTGTCTGCAGAGGTTCGCCAGGATATGCGCATTTGGTTGGCATTTCTGGCAGACTTCAACGGTCGAGTAGTGTGGAACAAGCCGCCAGCGTCTTCGGACGAGCTGGGTTTGTGGACTGACTCGGCGGGGAGCGTGGGATTTGGCGCCATCTTTGGTAACCGATGGTCGGCGCAAACATGGCCGGCGTGGTGGCACTCCTGCGGTCTCACAAGTGACATTGGGTTCCTGGAGCTATTCCCTATTTTTGTTGCTCTGATGGCATGGCCGGACGAGTTCAGAGACCACTCTGTGGTATTTTGGTCTGATAATATGACTGTTGTCGAATGCATTAACAATCAGGCAGCACGCTGCAAATGGATCTTAAGATTGTTGAAGGAAGTTGTGCTGCTTTGCATGAGACTGAATGTACAGTTCAGGGCGAAACATGTGCCGGGTGTACTGAATCATGCGGCTGATGCACTCTCTCGTTCACATATGCAGGCGTTCAGGGGTTATCTACCTACAGCGGACCTAGCGGCGGCACCATTCCCCGAAGCACTCTGGCTAATCGGTGCCCCGGATTACAAGACCTCGTGGCAGCAAGCTTAGCCCCCAGGACGAGGAAGGCATACGAAGGAGCGTTTCTTTCCTATTGTGCATTTTTGGGCCCGACAGGGAATCAGAACTGGGGTCAGGAGGATTCCTTCCTAGGGTTCCTGGTAGCACTGCACAGAGAAGGCCGATCAGCGGCAACGGCCAATAGACACAGGGCGGCCATTTAATTTATGGCGCAGGTGCATGGCATCAAAGACCCAACAGGTTCCTTTTTGGCGAAATAAAGCCCTTCGCGGCTGACAGCGCCTCGAGGGTCGCAAGCAAGATGAGAGGCGCCCGATTGGCCTAGAAAGGTTGTCCCTACTCATGGCGAAACTAGTCGTGACATGCTCCTCCCAATTCGAAGCAGTTCTGTTCCGGGCAGCTTTCGCATTAGCGTTCCATGGGGCTATGCGGGTGAGCGAGCTGGTCGCAAGGAATAAGAAAGAGGTGGAGGGAGGCTTGTGCAGGGATCACATCCTAATTAGGGGTGATTCGATGGTAGTCACGATAGCTAGGTCCAAGACTGACCAGGGAGCTATGGGAAACAGTGTTGTTGTGCAGCGCGTGCGAGGGTCCCCCACGTGCCCGGTAATGTGTATAGAGGACTACTTGGCACTGAGGGCGGATACATGGGGGGGGAGTTTGCTGAGGCACAACGATGGCACCCCACTGACGAGATTTCAGTTCCAGAGGGTGCTTGCACTGACAATCGCTGCGGCGGGCATGGACCCGTGCGATTTTGCGACCCACTCCTTTAGGATAGGGGCTGCTACTGAGGCTACAGCCAGGGGTCAGAGTGCAGAGGAAGTGAAACAATTGGGACGATGGTCCTCGAATTGCTTCAAAAGGTATGTGCGATTGCACATGTTGTGAAGTCAAGTGACATGCTCTCACGCTTCTTGTCTTTTGTTTGAATTACAGTTTCGCGAGCATGTCATGCGGGGCGGAATTTGCAGTTGACCCAGTACCAGGAGACCAGCGGTCATGGATCACCGTCTGAGGAGAGAGTGGTTTGGTTCGTGGGCCACTCATACGTGAGGCGGGCAGGGGACGTATTCAAAGAAGGTGACGCGACTCGCGCAGCTGGGGAATACGGGTACAGAGTGGCCTTCCACGGAAGGGGCGGGCTCTGTATTGACCAATTCGAATCTTTTGTTGAGGATCTCTTAGGGCGGCAGAGGTCACCGCCATCTATAGTCATAGTACACCTGGGGGGCAATGACTTGGTGACTCTGGGTAGACGAGTATTGTTCGAGCAAGTTTTGTCTGCCGTTAGCTGGTTGGGTAAAAGAATCCCGGGGTGCACGATTGCCTGGTCCCACATGATTCCCAGGAAAGTATGGCGGGGGGGCCTTTCGGTGTCAGCACTGAACCATTCGGTGAAGAAGGTTAACAATAAAATTGGTAGATTGTTTCGCTCTGCACAGTTGCATAGTATTCCTCATGGGTGTATTCGGGGTGATCACATGTATCTACATGATGGGGTACACCTGACCCGGGAGGGGAATGTTTTACTCATAGGAGACTTCATAGCATGGCTAAGGGGTTTGAGGAAGCATGACCTTTAGGAGGAGTCTGGGGGGGGGGCCGGATAGCCGGTCAACTATCCGGCCTGTGGCGGTAAGGTCATGATCGGTGAGCAGTAAATTTCAAGGTCCCTAGAGTGGGGCGCCACCCAATATGGATGGGAGCGCCCGGGGGGAGCCGGCCATTGGCCCCTCCCACTGGGAGGCGGAACCCACTAAGGATGGGTCGCCTAAGGGGAAACGGCCATAGGCCCCTTCCAGGGGAGGAGGCGGCTATATGCCCCTCCTACGAATTTCCCGGGGCCCGGATATCCGCGACGGCGGATAGAGAGTGTGGGGATGGGGGGGGGAGTCCACGCTGTCCTTCCTACAGATACCTCACACGGGAGCTCGGACGACCTTTAAGATGGCATCGAGCGGAAAGAGGGGGCCCCCAACAAGACAAGGGAAATTAGAGTTGGCAATGAGGGTACAGTCCTCTGCGCATGCGCCATTCACACCGTGAGGGCGACAGTTTTGGTAGTAGGGATCTGACACCAGTTAAGACCTTGCCGTTGGCCCTTAATGCTAGGATGTACAATTTTAATTTAGAATGTATGCATTTGCAGGATGTTAGACTCGGCTAGGAAACCTTTGTATTAGAGATTTGTTAAGGTTAGCCAAAGAACATGTCTTCATCGAAATGTAATAAATGTAAAATTGTACATGATTATGAAACTTTTATTTAATGTTTTAATTTTGTTTCATATTTTAATAAATACGGCCGGGAGGGTGACTCCCTCCCGCCTTCCAAAAGTTCAGAACTGCGTCCGACTTCCCATCCTTGGGGATTGTGTTGGGAGGGGGTGACGGGCATCCTGGCCATATGGAAAGGGGCGACCACTCGGTCCCCCCGAACGTATGGTTGGGTGCCCCGATCCTCCCGGGAAACCATTTTGGGCGGGGGGCGTGTCTCGGCTGGTATGCCCGAAGCGGCGTAGCCGGGGCGCGCCTTTTCCCGCCCAAGAGGGGTTGTCCTAGACACCTACACCGATGACCACGCCCAGTAGGCGTACTGGAGGAGGGTACACGCCCTCCCGAAGAAGAATAAATAGAGCGGGAATCCGAAGAAGCGTCCTCTTGTTCCTGTGCTCTGAAGGCTGCACCCACTCGTTGCTCGTGAGCCCTCGACGGAACAAGCGGCAATTTTGACCCACCCACCAGCCCCTTATGGCAATGTTTGGTTTAAATAAAGTTTTGCGGAGATAGGCCTTTTTTCCTTTGTAGAGAAAGTAAAGGAATGTTTTCAGTAATGTTTTTCTGTGTAGGAGAGAGCAGTTGATGACACATCAAGGCTATGTTAGGAATCTTTCCTTCCTTAGTAGGTAAACAACTGTCGTATTTATTTTTTGTTTGGGCGGTAAGGTCATGATCGGTGAGCAGTAAATTTCAAGGTCCCTAGAGTGGGGCGCCACCCAATATGGATGGGAGCGCCCGGGGGGAGGCGGCCATTGGCCCCTCCCACTGGGAGGCGGAACCCACTAAGGATGGGTCGCCTAAGGGGAGACGGCCATAGGCCCCTTCCAGGGGAGGAGGCGGCTATATGCCCCTCCTACGAATTTCCCGGGGCCCGGATATCCGCGACGGCGGATAGAGAGTGTGGGGATGGGGGGGGGAGTCCACGCTGTCCTTCCTACAGATACCTCACACGGGAGCTCGGACGACCTTTAAGATGGCGTCGAGCGGAAAGAGGGGGCCCCCAACAAGACAAGGGAAATTAGAGTTGGCAATGAGGGTACAGTCCTCTGCGCATGCGCCATTCACACCGTGAGGGCGACAGTTTTGGTAGTAGGGATCTGACACTGGTTAAGACCTTGCCGTTGGCCCTTAATGCTAGGATGTACAATTTTAATTTAGAATGTATGCATTTGCAGGATGTTAGACTCGGCTAGGAAACCTTTGTATTAGAGATTTGTTAAGGTTAACCAAAGAACATGTCTTCATCGAAATGTAATAAATGTAAAATTGTACATGATTATGAAACTTTTATTTAATGTTTTAATTTTGTTTCATATTTTAATAAATACGGCCGGGAGGGTGACTCCCTCCCGCCTTCCAAAAGTTCAGAACTGCGTCCGACTTCCCATCCTTGGGGATTGTGTTGGGAGGGGGTGACGGGCATCCCGGCCATATTGACAACAGTAAATGAACTGATTGTATATCCTTTATTGTGTGTACATCATTTTCCAATACATCAGGAATATTTCTGGCATTTTTTCTAGTGGATATTTTCCCTGCAAAGTACTTTTTTAGTTTTAAATTGCGGACAAACTTAAAGAGATCTATTTTATTTTGGCAGATGTCACCGGTAGAGTATGGATTGAAACTAAGGCCTCTTGCAAGTAAATTAGTCATGTCTGGAGTGAGTGGGAAAGAGGATAGGTTGATTACCTGAACCTCTTGGTTCTCACTATTTATTTCCTTGTTACACCGGATCTTAGTTTTTTGCAATAGTCTTCGTTGACCACCCCTGCTCCCACTGTGGGGTTTTGGGTGGGTGCGCCTCCTTGGGATTGCACCCTGTTGCCCTTGCGGATGCGCTCCATTTCCACTAAAAAAGGAGTGCTAGTGGCATCTAGGAGGTCCCCTATTTCTGGTTCTGGTTCGCTTCTGCCTACAGTATTAAGGGATGTGTTACTGGACGAAATGGAGCTGGGAGCAGACGCATTGCCCCCGGATTTACTGGTGTTATTTGATGGAATCATTGCATCGTATTTGCGGGCGTAAGTAAAAACTCTACCATTGCGGTAGTCACCATCATCTCTCTTTATTTGTCTCGCTTTCCTATTCTTGATTTCTGCCTGATGTTTGAGCAAGACCTCATCCAAGATAGTATAGTTCCTCACAGTGGGTTCCGGCAGGTTAAGGTCTTTTATTTCTTGTTCTAAGGTAGCAATTTCTCCCTGTAACTTAGTGGACTTGCGGTCTGCGCTTTCTATCAGAATGTCCATAAGAACAAAGGAGTTATTATTGACAGAATCTTCCCACTTTTTCATTAGGTCCACATCAAGATCGTCATATGTCGGAAAAATTTGGGAGCGCAAGCCTCTGGGCATTTGTTTTAAGCGCATGTATTGCTTTAAAGTGGTGGCATCCCACCATCGTGAGTTCTCTTGCTTTTTCAATCTTTCAAGTTTTTTGAATTTATCTTTTAGGCCCTCAATCCGAGGGGTACCAGAATTGGCAGCTGCTGTATGTGTGGGCATGCCTTTGGCTAAATTCTCGAAGAGGTCCGCAGCTACTTTGTCTCTATCCATAATAAAATAGAGAAGTTTAGATTTGTATGCTTTCTAAGTGTATGTGCAAGTGGAGAACACTGGCGGGGGCAGCCCTCTCTGGAAGTCAAGTTACACAAAAACAGCTAAGAGGTCTTTTAGTTTTCCAGAATTACTGGGCGCACTTCCTAGGTGGCCGCAAGGTAATATATATATATCGGTAGTCAGTTTAGACAATGAGGCGAGCGGTAATACCTCTGAACCGCTCCAATGAGGACCAGCAAGCTGATCCACAACAACAGAAAAACAACTATGCCCCTGCACTATAAACCATTCAGTGAGTAAATTATAATAATAGTGTAAGTTTGTTTTTGAAAGTCTAACAATTAAGGCATTTAAGACAAATCTAAACATTTAGTAAATCTCCGAGAATGAGTATATGTGCATGGAGATACATAGGTGGAGATACAGTCTGTTCTTGGTGTGGTCACTTCTGTTTATTGTTCCATTTCAAAAGCCAACACGTGTTTCATCGCAGGGAACAAACTGCGAATCTTCAGGGCTGGATGAAAACATAAAATACATTTTTTGGGAACATGTTCTTTTCGTGAGCACATTTAGGTAGTGACTTGATGGTGTCAACCCAATGTGACAAAAGCATGCCATTTTATGTGACTTAGTGCGGTGAAAAATCCAATGACTTGGTGACATTTGTGGGTGAGAAATATGTTTGATGCCCTCAGTGACAGAGAACACTGGCCGGATCAATAGGTGAAGTGGCAAGGTGAAAAAGTGTTTTTCTCTTTATATAACGTGACCCCGAGTGACTTAGAAGTGGTGTCTATAAGAACAAAGGAAAGAATGGCAGCATGAATTCCAATATTAAACGCGTCGGACATTTGTGCACATAGTCTTATACATGATTTGCTCTTCCTAAAATGCATACTATGGTTTATTGTGTACTTGTTTCAAGAAACCTTAAATCCCTCTCGTGTATGTAAACCATTCTATTTGGTAGAAATCCTACCTGGATTGAAAAAAACCTCTTGGGACTAAATACAATCCATGCGGATGTCTAGTCCTCTATCATTGTATTGGTAATGAAATTTTAAGGAGATGTCCGGTCAGTGTGCACGGCTCTGTTCCGTGTCTGCAAGGGGTAAGGGAAAACGAAAAAAGAGAGCAAGGGAGATAAATTTGTAGGGATATGCTGGGTACGTAAACAAAATACGCTACAATATGTAGTGTATTATAGAATGGGCTCTCCCTGATTCTGGTAGCCGCTGTCACTTCCAGCAGAGGCCCATATTGAGGAGATGAACATGGAAAATAAACACTCACCCTCGTAGGAAAACGTTATGGTAGAGGTTCGGTAGACAAACGCCCAGTCCGGGCGTTACGTGGAATCCTGATTCGGATCCCCAAATTATTAAGTCGGGTTGTACGAAATCTGGGAAATATAATGTGTATACACCCTGTAAACAAATTGTCTCATCTTATATCGTTAGAAATGTAAGTAAACAATCCTGAGAAATAAGATGCATAAAAAGGGAGCATACCTCGTTGATCCCCGTGTGAAGCAGTAACCGGGAGGAGAAATACGTTTGTGGAAGGGCGGGTACGCCGTCTTGTCCACGTAGGCAGCTAACCTATTGTAAATAATGGCAGTAGTTAGTCGAGGAGCATCTAGAATTAGTATGAGATTATTGTCTCGTGTTTTTATGACGGAAGACGTAAAGCCTTATTTCCGATTCTGGAAAACGGGAGCTCGCTTACCTAGTCGTTGTCGATCTCCCTCTCTTAGGTTTCCCGGCGCCGTGTATCAGGTACAGACACGTGACCAGAAGTCAGGCCGATTTAATTACTGTTGTTCCGAGTGGAACAGGAAAACAGCTAGAACGTCAACTAGACTGCTTATTCACAGTAGCTGGCATATGGAAGAAAAAATACTGTACTCACTGATGTATGGAGTATATTAAGTATTTCTTTTCAGAAATGTTTAAGAGAAATTACTGCCGCTTGCTTACGGGTATATAGGACATGAGGCGTGAACGGAACATTATTCACCAATTGGTGGCATTGTTGCCGATATCTTATTTTTGCCCGCTTTTGATGTAGTAAAAGCCGGTTTAAGGCAAAAACAAAAAGAAGGAGGTTTGTATTATATATCCCATATGAGAGGGTACTTCTGGAGTACCAGGTGTATTTTCTCGTCTGAGTGTCATTTCATGGGGGAATGAGCGAGGTGTCAAATAGCATATTGGTTGCGTGATGAAACCCAGCAAAGACCTTTGAAAAGACGACAAGAGGGGTAATGGGAGCATAATTGTGCCCCTTCATATCCTATTATATAGATGCTGTTATTAATGGTGTAGGCATACCATATCATAAGTGCCATGTATCAGAATTATTTAGTCTCTCAGTTGATCAATATTCCTCGGATAAGTAAAAAAAAAAAAAAAACATTGTATAAGTATCCCTCTAGTCTATGGCTCCTAAGCGCCAAATATCTTGTGTGAGCACCGAGTAAGTGACATATATATATACGAACATTGTCTAGTTATGAACACATACGAAAACAAACGTTACTGCAAGGAGGAAAGTTCTGAGCATGTAAACATATACAATCTTGTTTTCTTTTCAATCAAACAGATAATTGCTAAATGACAAAAAGGCATTGTTCTGGTTGCTTGGTAAAAGATGGATCCCAATGACCACCCTATTTCTAATGAATCAGTGGGGCCTAGTCTCCCAGAAAGAATTGCAGTTCCGGGTCATAATTTAGGCCTAGCTCAATGCTTCGAAGACGCATAATCCAAGTTGCTTCTTTACGTCTCAAAGCTAACTCACGATTACCACCCCTCACATGGACGGGCACAGTTTCAATTCCGAAAAATGATACTTGGAAGTATTCGACATTTGCTTGACATTTAGCTACATGTAGAGCTACTGGGTATTTAGGGTCCTGTTTTTGAATTGCCCTCATGTGTTCTGATATTCTGTCCTTCAAAGCCCTTATTGTACTTCCAACATATTTCTTGCCACATTGGCATTCAATAATGTAGACCACATATTTCGTAGTGCAACTGATAATTACTCTAATTGCATACATTTCTTCTGACGGGCCCTTGAAGTGCTTAGTTTTATGTTTGGCCCACTTGCACATGGTGCAAAAGCCACATTTAAAGAACCCATTACTGCGTTGTGTTAACCAGTTGGGGGTCATATCGATACGTGGGACCGTAGGACTCAGCCTATTCCTCAATGTTCTCCCTTTGCGAAATGTGATCTGAGGGGTTATTGGATCATTTCTTTTAATATCATGTCATCTCTTAGCAGACCCCAGTGTTTAGTCATACTGTTCCTGATCGAATAGTGAAGTGCGTTAAATTCCGTGATCATTCTCACTGTTTTGTCAGTCACCTTCTGGTTGTCTTTGATTTTCAAAGTTTCTGGTCTCTTGATTTTGTTCAGTTTCTTTTTAGCTTTGGATAAAATCGTCTTTGGGTAGCCACGTTTCTCAAATCTCATAACCATGTCTTCTAAGGTGATATTGAGTTCATCATCTTCACTGCAATTGCGTCTTGCACGGAGAAATTCTCCAAAAGGTATGGATCTGATCTGATGGAAAGGATGAAAACTGTCAGCTCGTAGAATTGCATTACAGGATGTAGGTTTCCTGTATAGCTTACTATGCAGAGTGTTCCCTTTTACATAGAACTCTAAGTCTAGAAATTCTATTTGTGACTTGCTATGTTTCATAGTGAAACTGAGTTCCCAATTGTTGGAGTTGAGATGGTCAAAAAAACTCTGTAGAAGTTCATTTGTACCCGTCCATAGTAAGATGCAGTCATCTATATACCGACCCCAAAAAAGAATGGAGTCAGTAAATAGGCTGCCTTGTGTACCCCAAATGTGATCCGCTTCAAACGCACCCATAAACAGGTTGGCAAATGAGGGTGAAAACTTGGAGCCCATGGCTACTCCTCGTTTTTGTTGGTACCACTGTTTAATGAAGATGAAAAAATTGTTATTCAAGATTATGTTCATCATCGAAATTAGCATCTGTGTATGTGCCCAAAGAGATGCCGGCCGGTTTAAGAGAACACGGGTGACCGCTTCTATACCTAGGATGGGATTAATGCTGGTATAGAGAGCGACAACATCCATGGTGACTAAGGTGGTGCCTGGTTGCCATTCCAAGTCTCCCAAAAGGCTTAGAATATGTTTCGAGTCCTGGATGTAGGAGGGTAGATTTCTAACTAGTGGGCCCAGAAACAGATCCACATATTCTGCCAGTCTTTCAGTTGGACCTCCGATTCCAGAAACTATCGGTCTGCCTGGTGGAAAAGGGAGATCCTTATGGATTTTCGAAAGAGTGTAGAGCCATGGGTATGTTGGTTTGAACACTTTTAGATACATGTATTCGTCTTCGTTCAGGAGACCCTCTTCTTTCCATTTCCGTAGATAGTCGTTGATGGTTATTGTCAGTGCACCCATTGGGTTTAGTGCAATTGGTTTGTAACAAGAATGGTCTGCTAATTGATTGAGTATCTCATTGTTGTAGTCGTCTGCGTTCATAACTACAATATTTCCTCCCTTGTCAGCCTCACGAATAATGATGGTAGGATAGTTAGTGAGTGTGGTTAGGGCGTTACGCTCTCCTTTTGTTAAATTGTCTTTAAATGTGAACGATTCATTCAGTTTCTTTGTATTGATTTTCTTCAAATCTTCCAGAACATGCCTGTGAAAATTATCAATACTATTGCCTCCTGGTAATGTGGGTGTCCATGTGGACTTGGATTTGAGACCACTGGCAACCCCAAAATCTGTATCAATGTTAAGTTCCTCTAGTAGTTGCCCCATTTCAAGAGGGCTATCTTCACGTTCAGTAATTGACAACAGTAAATTAATTGATTGTATATCCTTTATTGTGTGTACATCATTTTCCAATACATCAGGAATATTTCTGGCATTTTTTCTAGTGGATATTTTCCCTGCAAAGTACTTTTTTAGTTTTAAATTGCGGACAAACTTAAAGAGATCTATTTTACTTTGGCAGATGTCACCGGTAGAGTATGGATTGAAACTAAGGCCTCTTGCAAGTAAATTAGTCATGTCTGGAGTGAGTGGGAAAGAGGATAGGTTGATTAGCTGAACCTCTTTGTTCTCACTATTTATTTCCTTGTTACACCGGATCTTAGTTTTTTGCAATAGTCTTCGTTGACCACCCCTGCTCCCACTGTGGGTTTTTGGGTGGGTGCGCCTCTTTGGGATTGCACCCTGTTGCCCTTGCGGATGCGTTCCATTTCCACTAAAAAAGGAGTGCTAGTGGCATCTAGGAGGTCCCCTATTTCTTGTTCTGGTTCGCTTGTGCCTACAGTATTAAGGGATGTGTTACTGGACGAAATGGAGCTGGGAGCAGACGCATTGCCCCCGGATTTACTGGTGTTATTTGATGGAATCATTGCATCGTATTTGCGGGCGTAAGTAAAAACTCTACCATTGCGGTAGTCACCATCATCTCTCTTTATTTGTCTCGCTTTCCTATTCTTGATTTCTGCCTGATGTTTGAGCAAGGCCTCATCCAAGATAGTATAGTTCTTCACAGTGGGTTCCGGCAGGTTAAGGTCTTTTATTTCTTGTTCTAAGGTAGCAATTTCTCCCTGTAACTTAGTGGACTTGCGGTCTGCGCGTTCTATCAGAATGTCCATATGAACAAAGGAGTTTTTATTGACAGAATCTTCCCACTTTTTCATTAGGTCCATATCAAGATTGTCATATGTCGGAAAAATTTGGGAGCGCAAGCCTCTGGGTATTTGTTTTAAGCGCATGTATTGCGTTAAAGTGGTGGCATCCCACCATCGTGAGTTCTCTTGCTTTTTCAATCTTTCAAGTTTTTTGAATTTATCTTTTAGGCCCTCAATCCGAGGGGGACCAGAACTGGCAGCTGCTGTATGTGTGGGCATGCCTTTGGCTAAGTTCTCGAAGAGGTCCACAGCTACTTTGTCTCTATCCATATTAAAATAGAGAAGTTTAGATTTGTATGCTTTCTAAGTGTATGTGCAAGTGGAGAACACTGGCGGGGGGCAGCCCTCTCTGGATGTCAAGTTACACAAAAACAGCTAAGAGGTCTTTTAGTTTTCCAGAATTACTGGGCGCACTTCCTAGGTGGCCGCAAGGTAATATATATATATCGGTAGTCAGTTTAGGCAATGAGGCGAGCGGTAATACCTCTGAACCTCTCCAATGAGGACCAGCAAGCTGATCCACAACAACAGAAAAACAACTATGCCCCTGCACTATAAACCATTCAGTGAGTAAATTATAATAATAGTGTAAGTTTTTTTTGAAAGTCTAACAATTAAGGCTTTTAAGACAAATCTAAACATTTAGTAAATCTCCAAGAATGAGTATATGTGCATGGAGATACATAGGTGGAGATACAGTCTGTTCTTGGTGTGGTCACTTCTGTTTATTGTTCCATTTCAAAAGCCAACACGTGTTTCATCGCAGGGAACAAACTGCGAATCTTCAGGGCTGGATGAAAACATAAAATACATTTTTTGGGAACATGTTCTTTTCGTAAGCACATTTAGGTAGTGACTTGATGGTGTCAACCCAATGTGACAAAAGCATGCCATTTTATGTGACTTAGTGCAGTGAAAAATCCAATGACTTGGTGACGTTTGTGGGTAAGAAATATGTTTGATGCCCACAGTGACAGAGAACACTGGCCGGATCAATAGGTGAAGTGGCAAGGTGAAAAAGTGTTTTTCTCTTTATATAACGTGACCCCGAGTGACTTAGAAGTGGTGTCTATAAGAACAAAGGAAAGAATGGCAGCATGAATTCCAATATTAAACGCGTCGGACATTTGTGCACATAGTCTTATACATGATTTGCTCTTCCTAAAATGCATACTATGGTTATTTGTGTACTTGTTTCAAGAAACCTTAAATCCCTCTTGTGTATGTAAACCATTCTATTTGGTAGAAATCCTACTTGGATTGAAAAAAACCTCTTGGGACTAAATACAATCCATGCGGATGTCTAGTCCTCTATCATTGTATTGGTAATGAAATTTTAAGGAGATGTCCGGTCAGTGTGCACGGCTCTGTTCCGTGTCTGCAAGGGGTAAGGGAAAACGAAAAAAGAGAGCAAGGGAGATAAATTTGTAGGGATATGCTGGGTACGTAAACAAAATACACTACAATATGTAGTGTATTATAGAATGGGCTCTCCCTGATTCTGGTAGCCGCTGTCACTTCCAGCAGAGGCCCATATTGAGGAGATGAACATGGAAAATAAACACTCACCCTCGTAGGAAAACGTTATGGTAGAGGTTCGGTAGACAAACGCCCAGTCCGGGCGTTACGTGGAATCCTGATTCGGATCCCCAAATTATTAAGTCGGGTTGTACGAAATCTGGGAAATATAATGTGTATACACCCCGTAAACAAATTGTCTCATCTTATATCGTTAGAAATGTAAGTAAACAATCCTGAGAAATAAGATGCATAAAAAGGGAGCATACCTCGTTGATCCCTATGTGAAGCGGTAACCGGGAGGAGAAATACGTTTGTGGAAGGGCGGGTACGCCGTCTTGTCCAAGTAGGCAGCTAACCTATTGTAAATAATGGCAGTAGTTAGTCGAGGAGCATCTAGAATTAGTATGAGATTATTGTCACGTGTTTTTATGACGGAAGACGTAAAGCCTTATTTCCGATTCTGGCAAACGGGAGCTCGCTTACCTAGTCGTTGTCGATCTCCCTCTCTTAGGTTTCCCGGCGCCGTGTATCAGGTACGGACACGTGACCGGAAGTCAGGCCGATTTAAATACTGTTGTTCCGAGTAGAACAGGAAAACAGCTAGAACGTCAACTAGACTGCTTATTCACAGTAGCTGGCATATGGAAGAAGAAATACTGTACTCACTGATGTATGGAGTATATTAAGTATTTCTTTTCAGAAATGTTTAAGAGAAATTACTGGTGCTTGCTTACGGGTATATAGGACATGAGGCGTGAACAGAACATTATTCACCAATTGGTGGCATTGTTGCCGATTTCTTATTTTTGCCCACTTTTGATGTAGTAAAAGCTGGTTTAAGGCAAAAACAAAAAGAAGGAGGTTTGTATTATATATCCCATATGAGAGGGTACTTCTGGAGTACCAGGTGTATTTTCTCGTCTGAGTGTCATTTCATGGGGGAATGAGCGAGGTGTCAAATAGCATATTGGTTGCGTGATGAAACCCAGCAAAGACCTTTGAAAAGACGACAAGAGGGGTAATGGGAGCATAATTGTGCCCCTTCATATCCTATTATATAGATGCTGTTATTAATGGTGTAGGCATACCATATCATAAGTGCCATGTATCAGAATTATTTAGTCTCTCAGTTGATCAATATTCCTCGGATAAGTAAAAAAAAAAAAAAAAATTAAATTATAAAAATTGTATAAGTATCCCTCTAGTCTATGGCTACAGATACGGACATTGGTGATGCCTTCAGTGAGTTCTTCCGGAATATCTACACAGAGGAACTTAATGCTAATTTGGATGATAGGAACGAATGGTTGGATAATATAATTCTCCCTGAATTGAAAGGCTCTCAAACTGAGAATATAGATAAAGAAATAACGGAGTTAGAAGTTTCTAACACTATTAAACAACTAACACAGGGTAAGGCTGCGGGACCGGACGGTCTCCCAGGAGAATTATATAGGGTACTCAATCCTAATCTCACTCCAGTCCTTACGAATCTTTTTAATGATATACTGATTAGAGGGGAGTCACCACCAAGCTCCTGGGGGGAAGCGAATATAGCCTTAATATTGAAAACAGGTAAGGACCCAGCCGAGTGTGGATCATATCGCCCAATCTCGCTTCTCAATAATGATTACAAGATTTTTACGTCAATTTTGGCAGCGAGATTGGGAAGCGAGATTGGATCGATTATCCACCCTGACCAAAAGGGGTTTATCAGAGGCAGGCAATTGGCCGATTTAACTTATGATTTGGTGGGAGCCGCGGATATCGCCTCAACTTTCGGTCTACCTCTGGCTATTATGACCCTCGACGCCACCAAAGCGTTTGATAGGGTAAACTGGGCATATTTAAATCTAATAATGAAAAAATTCCATCTTGGTCCCAAATTTTGTAGGGCCATAGGCTTACTATATAAAAACCCCAGCGCATCCCTACTAATAAATGGTACGCGAACAACTCCTTTTAAAATTAGCCGAGGAACAAGGCAGGGCTGTCCTCTATCCCCCCTTCTTTTTAATTTGTATGTAGAACCGTTTGCTCAGTCTATCAGGGAGGATATTAATATTCCACATTTCAGTTTTTCGGGCTGGGAAAAGAAGGTCGGCCTCTATGCCGATGATATACTCATCTATACAACTGATTCCGCGTCGGCACTCCCTATAATTATAAAGAAAGCGGAGGACTTCGGAAAATTCTCGGGAATTGAAATAAATGCAGGGAAAATGGAAATCATGGTCTGGAACATTCACAATCTTCAACTCCCGGTAAAATCCTCAATGAGGTACCTGGGAGTTACAATAACCAAAGATCTAGAACATCTGGCTCAAAACAACTTAGCCCGGATCTCCCGAGAATCCCAAACCCTGATGAAAGCTTGGTCTTTTCTCCCGCTTACCATCTACGGGAGAACCAGCCTGATAAAAATGAGTATTCTCCCGAAGTTTACTTTAATTTTTAACACCATCCCGCTAACCTTTGATACCAAACAGCTTGCAAAATGTCAGCAAAATATCAATTCATTTATTTGGGGATATAAATCAAGCAGACTGGCCTGGAAAAAACTGAGAAGGAGAAGAGAAAAAGGGGGGCTTGCACTACCAGACTTGGAATATTATGCCTGGGCATTTCATTTGTCCCATTCCAGGATGCTACTCAAGATCCCCTGGGAAAATGCAAACGGGCTTATGTATAAGGCAATGTTATTGGGTTTGGACCTTCCAGTGAACGGTTTTCTCTTTAAGTTTGGCCACCAGAAGTTCTTTAAAAAAATCAGACTAAAGACACTATGGGGCACCTTAAAAGAATGGTCTCAAATAAAATCCAAGGCCGGGATAGGATATTTATCCGAACATGCTCTGATCTGGGACTTACCTGGGCTATCACCACAAGAAGCTAACACAGTTAAAAGAGTCCTACTAGCTGCAGGTATAACACAGTGGGGCGATTTGCTGGTGGAAGGATTACTTATGGGTTGGGATATTTTCAAGATTAGGGTAACATCACCACTTGCTTGGATAGTATACTTACAACTAGGCAGCTGGCTTCGGATTCAAACCAAGAAGAAAGCAATGATGGGAGAACATAGCCCTCTAGAAAACATCTTAGTTGAGAGACCTGCGGGAAGAAAAGAGGTCGCACTCTTCTACTGGTGCATTATAGAAGATGGGGAGCGTGACTTAAACCTCCTGGAAAAACTTTGGAGTGCAGAGGGTGAACTAAATATGGAGGACATATGGGAGGATTCTTTTACCCTCCTTTACAAAATCATTAAGCCAGCATGGCTGAGGCGTAATCACTTCTTCACTCTGCACAGAGCGTATTACTCTCCCAAACGGCTTTCGAAATTGCTGCAAATGCTTCTTTCCAGCAGCCTCAGATCTCCATATGTTCTGTGAGTGCCCGAACATTGCCACTTTTTGGCAAGAAGTCAGGATAACACTTGAATCTATCCTCAGATTATCTATCCCCTGGTCATGGCCTTTAATCATCTTCGGCCTGAATAACAACATCAAAGGTTTAGAGAGAGAGTTTTTATTCTATGCCATCTTACTAGCAAGAAGAGAAATCTGCAAAAACTGGGTCAACACTAATCCTCCAACGCATGTAGAGTGGCTGTCTTCATTATATGCAGCATCGAAGGTCGACCTATCTAGAACATGTAGCCCTCGATCTCTGAGATTTTGGGACCTTTTGATCAATTGGAGAAGGGATAGTTAGCCAACCCGGGTTTTTTTTTTTTTTTTTCCCCCCCGGGTCCGATGATTAGGCCTAAAATATCCCTGTCCAAATGGAGGTACCGTATAGTTAATGGACAACTGGCCGAACCGGCCCGAAGGGAGAATCTCCATCCAAGCTCTGCTGGTGACATCGGGGCTGACTCTCTGGGTACCGGGAGCTTAGTTCTAGGCTCCTTGGTGCTACAGGGGGGGTCGGGCCTCTTGTTATTGCGGCTAGGAGCACAGTTGGATCGGCTATATGGCTAATGAGGACAAAAAAAAAAAGATGAGACAATTTGTTTACGGGGTGTATACACATTATATTTCCCAGATTTCGTACAACCCGACTTAATAATTTGGGGATCCGAATCAGGATTCCACGTAACGCCCGGACTGGGCGTTTGTCTACCGAACCTCTACCATAACGTTTTCCTACGAGGGTGAGTGTTTATTTTCCATGTTCATTTCCTCAATATGGGCCTCTGCTGGAAGTGACAGCGGCTACCAGAATCAGGGAGAGCCCATTCTATAATACACTACATATTGTAGCGTATTTCGTTTACGTACCCAGCATATCCCTACAAATTTATCTCCCTTGCTCTCTTTTTTCGTTTTCCCTTACCCCTTGCAGACACGGAACAGAGCTGTGCACACTGACCGGACATCTCCTTAAAATTTCATTACCAATACAATGATAGAGGACTAGACATCCGCATGGGTTGTATTTAGTCCCAAGAGGTTTTTTTCAATCCAGGTAGGATTTCTACCAAATAGAATGGTTTACATACACGAGAGGGATTTAAGGTTTCTTGAAACAAGTACACAAATAACCATAGTATGCATTTTAGGAAGAGCAAATCATGTATAAGACTATGTGCACAAATGTCCGACGCGTTTAATATTGGAATTCATGCTGCCATTCTTTCCTTTGTTCTTATAGACACCACTTCTAAGTCACTCGGGGTCATGTTATATAAAGAGAAAAACACTTTTTCACCTTGCCACTTCACCTATTGATCCGGCCAGTGTTCTCTGTCACTGTGGGCATCAAACATATTTCTTACCCACAAACGTCACCAAGTCATTGGATTTTTCACCGCACTAAGTCACATAAAATGGCATGCTTTTGTCACATTGGGTTGACACCATCAAGTCACTACCTAAATGTGCTTACGAAAAGAACATGTTCCCAAAAAATTTATTTTATGTTTTCATCCAGCCCTGAAGATTCGCAGTTTGTTCCCTGCAATAAGACACGTGTTGGCTTTTGAAATGGAACAATAAACAGAAGTGACCACACCAAGAACAGACTGTATCTCCACCTATGTATCTCCATGCACATATACTCATTCTCGGAGATTTACTAAATGTTTAGATTTGTCTTAAATGCCTTAATTGTTAGACTTTCAAAAAAAAACTTACACTATTATTATAATTTACTCACTGAATGGTTTATAGTGCAGGAGCATAGTTGTTTTTCTAATAATGTAGCCGTGGCTTGTGCTGGGGAAGAGGGAGTAAAAGTTGGCCCCATAGGCGTAGAGGCTGCAGTAACGACTGGGGCCGTGGCTTGTGGGGCGGAGGAGGCGGGGGCCGTTACAAGTAGTATCGCAGGGTATACTCGTTGCGGGGCGTAAGGAGGCAGGGGATGCACATCCAATAGGTCCTCAATTTCATATTTCGGCTCAGTTCGAGCTGTGTAACTTTTATCCGCCTGTAACCTAAACTGCCAATCTATACATTCAACGTTTTTCTCAGTTTGTTGCCTATCATATGCCACGGCCTTCTGGGTTATGGTCTGACCATTTTTTACTTTGAGTAACTTCTCTTCCCTTATACGACGGCAGTTCGCCTCTTTCTGCCACAACTTTGAAGAATCGAACATTGGCTGCCGGCTTCTTTTGGCAAACAATCGATCCTGTAAATACTGTATCTTTTTCTCATCAAATAATCCAGTTAAGGGCCATTGTAATTCCGCGTTATCCTTTGTGTATTTGTGCCATAAATGATCAAACAAAATAGGCGTAAGGCCATGTTTTACATACATATAAAAATTTGGGCTGCCCTCTGGCGGAGAAGGCTGGCTTTCATCCAATCGTCCACTCTTACGGCGGCAACAACATCCAAAACATATTTTACTAAAGCACAACATTTTGTTTATCAACAATACACCCTCTTACAAGCTCTCAAACATGGCCATGCTCACTCATGTTCTATCTCTCCTCAATCAGGGTTTGTCACAAATAAAAAAAAGGACAAACAAAACATACAATTTTTTACATTGACATGTCTTTTCCAGAACCAAACAACCAAAGAACAGAGCCCGTCGACTCCCGTTCATGTAGAACTCGTAGATTTCCAACCACCAGACCAACAGATACCAAAAACAGGTAGTCCGGAGACTACCAAGAGGCCATCAGACCGGAATTAACCACAGACCAGCCTGCAGACCATCCCGTAGTCTCTCTGGTTCACCTTCAGGACTATTCTGACTGAGCCCGCTGCCTTAGTGCTGATCCAGATGTGTCCAAAAGGCTACCCAGTTGTAACCACGGGCCTTTCCGAGAACAGTCCGGCCGGGTACGTGCCACACCAAGGCGTCTGATCGAAAACCTCTATTATTCACCAAACAAGTCTGTGGAGCATCTGCCCATGCAGCCTCAATTCCACCCCGTCAGACCTCCAAATTTCTCTGTGGTACACGACCACCAGCCAAATATAGTTACTGTTTCTAAAACGCCGCTCAACAGCTTAATCCAAAGACACAAAATCAATACACTCACCTGGTGCACACAGGTATGATTGATGTTCTCCACTGCCTACTCCTGAAGACCAACGCTGTTCACTTTCACTTGCGTCGCCACTTGCACTTTTGTGCACGTTTTTGCACCAAGTTCCATGTGGTTGTCACCTTTTCAATTTATGCAGTGCTGTTCTTAACTGTATACCTCCGACCTTGGAACTAATGTTACTATATAAAGATGAATAACTATCTTTTGACATAAAAACGAGTATTCTCCTTCTGTTCTTTCCAAGTAATGCTACTTGCATGCTATTTATAATTGTCTACCGACTCCTACCTTTCAGGACACTGTGTTTTTGTTGCATACTCCTGAAGACCAACACAGTCAGCTCCTGGGTTACACCCGTAGGACTCCGGCGAGGGGTCACTAGCAGCTGGGGCTCTCTGATCGTGAGAGCGGAGTGCAGCCAGAATCGTTAGTCAGTCCACCCCCTCGACCAGAGTACCCCTTTATTTGTCCTTTCTCACCCCGTGTTACGGAAGGACGACTCCAAACGTGGAGTCCCACCAGAGTCGCCAACTGACGTATTACAAAAATAATCTATGGAGCTATACCTACCAATAGCCTCCACTTATCATCTTACCAAATAATCAATCAGTTGGCAGTGAAGAAAAATCAATTGTTTATTAGACAACCAATACTTTATAGAGGAGCCCCTCCGACGTCACCCAGCCAGTGCGTGGGGAAGACTGCCGATCCACACTCAATACATGGCATATATACTTTCATGGCGTTACATGAGATCTCCATACATGGAAAAGTACTGGTAGGCACAGTAACTTAAAGGAAAGACCATATATGGCACACAAAGCTCATTTACAAATCTGCTTCTGCTATTATTGGGGAGGGTCAGGAGGGGTGACTCCCTTTTGTCTCGGTGCCTGGGAGCACGGGTACGGCGCCTCCAGGAATGTGCTTATCACCTCTGAAACCAGATGCGACCTTGGGTCTCAGAACAAAAAAGGATTGTATGAATTCAGCTGTCTGTATAAATCAACTAACAGGGCTTACTGGACTGCTAGAGGGTGGCACGTGACCACGGTTCGAGTCTAATACATGTACAGGCAACATGGAGTCTGTTTGGTTCTCAGTCGGCGTACAGAGAAATATAATGCAAAAGCGGGAAAGGAGTTCCTGCATTGACATAACTAATTAGTCTAAATTATAATATACATGTGAATATAGATGCATCATGCTAACGCAAAAGATTAAGATAGATGTAGAAAATCAATTTTATCCCTCAGAATCTGAATCAACAAATGGTTGGTTAATTTAGTATTGCTTTTCTTGCATCTAATGGTGCTCTTATGTTCCACTATACTTGTTCTTACTTTACGAGTGTTCATCCCTACGTATTATAGTCCACATGGGCATGAGATCAGATAGATTACTCCTGATGAATTACAGTTGGTATGTTTGTGCAATAGCCAAGGTGTTTTCAGCCCTATTTCGACCTGTGTCATAGGTTGCGTTAAGACACAGACTGAACACGTACCACATGGAAAGTGGCCTTTAATATGTGTGTTTGCCCATAATCCTTGCAGTGTAAAATGTGGCCTTGCATGTACTAGCATATCTCCAATGTTTTACTACGTTTTAGCGCAAAGATCGTTTTTTCCCTTTGTTTATCTCCAATATTTAAGATATGTCAGTTCTTAATAATATGTGAAATCAATAAGGACTAGCCTATTTGTGAATTTGCATACACTCAAGACTGTAAGACAGGGTACAAACCCTTTTGTTTGTTCATGAAGCCCTCACCCACCAACCTGGTTGGTGGCATGCTTCATCATCGGGCCCACCCAGTTCACCTGCCTCCGAACCTGCACCGCGCCCGCCAAGCCAAGCACCAGCAGCAACCTCAAGTGCATCCTGCTCAACACCCGCTCCGTCCACAGACACGCCGTGGAACTCTGGAACCTCCTCGACACAACATCACCAGACATCGCCTTCCTCACGGAAACCTGGATGAACGCCTCCTCAGCCCCCGACATCGCCATCACCATCCCGGACGGGTACAAGATCATCAGGAGGGACCGCGTCATCCAGACCGGAGGAGGCATCGCCATCGTCCACAAGAACACCACCGCATCACGACCGACTCCAACGACACCTTTGCGGCTGCCGAGCACCTCCACTTCCAGATTCACACCGACCCAAAGACGACCCTCAGAGGCACCCTCATCTACAGACCCCTGGGACCACGCACACAATTCAGCGAAGACATCACGGACTTCATCAGCCCACAGGCCCTCCCCTCTGCCGACTACATCCTCCAAGGGGACCTCAACTTCCACCTGGAGAACAACAAGGACCGCAACACCGCCGCCCTGCTGGACAACCTCGCCAACCTCGGACTCAAGCAACTGGTCAACACCCCCACCCACTACGCCGGCCACACGCTTGATCCCGTCTTCTCATCCAGCAAGCACATCACCTTCAGCCACTCCACCGGACTCCACTGGACCGACCACAGCTGCGTCCACTTCAGCTTCAGAAAAACCACAACCCACCACCACCCACAACAGGTTCCTCACAGAAGCTGGAGCAAGATCACTGCTGACCAGCGCACCCCCTCCCTCAGCCAGAACCCACCTGCCAGCACAACGGACCCCAACAAAGCAGCCTGCAACTTCACGCAGTGGCTGACCGCCTGCGCCGACGACCTCGCACCACTGAAGAACCCTCCCAGCAGACCCAGAAGCAAGAAGGCCCCTGGTTCACTGACGAACTCAAGGACTCCAAGAAGACCTGCCGCACCCTCGAGAAAGCCTGGCTCCTCGACCAGACCACTGACAACATGACCGCCCTCAAACACGCCACCCGCAAGCACCACCAGCTCATCCGCACCACCAAGAAGAAATCACTGAAGGAACGACTGGACAACAAAGCCCACGACAGCAAGGAACTCTTCAGCATCGTCAAGGAGTTCTCCAACCCCAGCACCGGCAACAACGACATCACTCCTTCATAGGATCTCTGCGACTCTCTCGCCTCGTTCTTCCACTGCAAGATTGCCGACATCCACAACAGTTTCGGCGCACCATCCACGCACCCAACCGTCGAACCAACGCACCCCACCGCCACCCTCCGCACCTAGACCACAGTGACCACCGAAGACACAGCCCGCACGATGAACACCATCCACTCCGGATCTCCAACCGACCCCTGCCCCCACCATGTCTTCAACAAGGCCGACTCCACCATCGCACCCCAACTCCGGGACGTCATCAACACCTCCTTCAACACCGCCACTTTCCCGGAGAGCAGGAAGCACGCCGAGCTCAGCACACTACTGAAGAAACCAACAGCGGACCCCACCGACCTCAAAAACTTCTGCCCCATCTCGCTCCTTCCTTTTCCTGCCAAAGTCATCAAGAAGATCGTCAACAGACAGCTTGCCACCTTCCTCGAGACGAACGGATCCCTCGACCCCTCGCAGTCATGTTTCAGAGCCAACCACAGCACTGAGACCGCCCTCATTGCATCCACCGACGACATCCGAGCCCTGCTCGACAACGGGGAAACAGCGGCACTCATCCTCCTGGACCTCTCTGCAGCGTTCGACACTGTCTGCCACCGCACCCTAGTCCAACGCCTCAGCAACATCGGCATCCAAGAGAGGGCACTGGAGTGGATCATCTCGTTCCTCGCCGGAAGAACACAGAGTTCGCCTCCCCCCGTTTCGCTCCGAGGCCACAGAAGTCATCTGCGGCGTCTCGCAAGGATCATCACTCAGCCCCACCCTCTTCAACGTCTACATGAGACCCCTTGCTGCCATCGCACGCCAACACAACCTCAACATCATCTCCTATGCCGACGACACCCAGCTGATCCTCTCCCTCACCAGAGACCCTGACACCGCCAGAACCAGCCTACACGAAGGGATGAAAGACGTCGCCGAGTGGATGAAGAACAGCCGCCTGAAACTGAACTCAGACAAGATGGAAGTCCTCATCCTGGGACCATCGCCCTCCGCATGGAACGACTCCTGGTGGCCCCCAGCCCTGGGCACCGCTCCCAAGCCAACAGACCACGCACGCAACCTGGGCTTCATCCTGGACTCCTCCCTCTCGATGACCAGACAAGTCAACGCCGTCTCCTCATCATGCTTTCACACCCTTCGCATGCTTCGCAAGATCTTCCGATGGATCCTGACCGAAACCAGGAAGACGGTCACCCAGGCCCTCGTCACCAGCCGACTGGACTACGGAAACACCCTCTACTCCGGAACCACAGCCAAGCTACAGAAAAGACTCCAACGCATCCAGAACGCCTCCGCCCGACTTATCCTGGATATCCCCCGACGCAGCCACATCTCCAGCCACCTGAGGGACCTGCACTGGCTCCCTGTCAACAAGAGGATCACGTTCAGGCTCCTCACCCACGCACACAAGTCTCTCCACGACCTGGGCCCCAAGTACCTCAACGACCGCTTGACCTTCTACACGCCCACCCGCCAGCTACGGTCTACTAGCCTCGCCCTTGCCGCCGTACCATGCATCCGAAGAGCCACCGCCGGGGGCAGATCCTTCTTCTACCTGGCGGCCAAGACATGGAACTCCCTGCCCATCCACCTTCGGCTGACCCAGGACCACCTCGCCTTCAGGAGACAACTCAAGACCTGGCTGTTCGAGCAGTAGCGGACCCCTTCCCCCAAGTGCCTTGAGACCCTTCCGGGTGAGTAGTGCGCTATACAAGTGTTATGATTGATTGATTGATTGATTGATTGATTGAGTGACACCGAGTGTGTTCTGGGTGTGCTTTGACTCCTGAATACAGCGAAGCCGGTATGTTTCTGAGTGTGGAGTGTAGTGACGTGAAGGTGAAAGTTTAAAAGCTATACCGGAATCCCAGTACCCGAGGATAAATTATATTTTAATAACTGGGTCACTGTTAGCATTAAAAAAAAGGCTGTTGGATGTTATAGGAGTGTTAATTAGAGTCTCCTACATCCAGGTGTGGTCTACATGTTTCAGCCAGGCCTTTATGATTAAAACTGGCTTTCCTCAGGACCAAAGTGTGTAGGTGCAGATTACTTAATTTTAAGTGATTGTGTAGTTTTTGAAAATGTGTAGCACTCGCTAAGGTGCTTTAAATGTGTGAGGGGGATTCCCTCTTAGAGCATTACTGAACATACAACAAGTATGACAATACACACATACAAGGGAGAGACTTAGTATGGTAACATATTCACAAAACAGTTTGATTGCCAATATCTATTGTGCTGTGTAGACGATAAATAAGCGGCAAATGGTGTAGCCATATTGGTGGTATGACTAAGGTGAAAGTTATCATATATACATGAAGTTTTGTGGTGGGCTATACATCGTAAGCGCATCAACACAAAAAAACGGTGGTAGGTGCATGAAAGGAAGATTATCCTCACGTTGGCTTTTTGCCAAATTAGCCCCATGGAGTAGTCCGGCAGAGGAGTGGACCCTGGAAAGAGAAAGGGGCCTCAGGGGGTTAGGGACCTGTGGAGAGAGAGCTTACCCGGCTCATAGCTGAAGCGCTCGGTTTACTCACGAAACTTTCTGTCAGTGTCTGCGTTGAACCTCTTGTTGTCTCTGCGGCTCCCGTAAGACTGTCCTGGGCCGTAGTTCTTATTAATAGCCTTCTTGACTATATCTGTCAGATGACTATATGTGTTTCAGTTTTTGATCTTGGATAAGTTTGAAGGAGGGCTTCCCTAATATTGTTGTGAGCCCTTTTGGATGCACGTCGAACCAAATCTGTAGGGTATGGTCTCATCCTCAAATTTCTGGTGAAATTGTCTTCATTCTGTTTATACTTCTCTAGCTCGGTGCAATTCCGTTTCAATCTTAGAAAGTGTCCTATGGGCAAATTAACTCGCAGTGCTCTTGGATGGAAACTTTTATAGCATAATAACTTGTTGGGCCATCAGTTTCTAGTATAGTTCTGTGTAAATACCTCCTTTCTTCAGGTACAGTAATCAATCTAGAAATGGAAGTTTGGTTTACTGAATTCACAGGTGAACTTCAGATTGGCATTCAAGATGTTAAGCCAAGCAGAGAAAGAATCCAGAGAGGACTGATCTCCTTCCCAGATGACCAGAACGTTATCAATATGTCTTTTCCACAATTTAAGATGCTTCTAGAAAGGGTTATTTGTGGAATATATATGCTCAGTCTGGAACAAATGCATGTAAAGATTAGCCATAGTTGAAGCACATGTACTGCCCATGGAAGTTCCTGTTACTTGCCAATATAGCTTGCTCTGGAAGGAGAAAAAATTATCTTTCACAACAATAGAAGCACATTCCATGACAAACGAGGTGGGAGTCAGGTCATCTCTAGTATGTTCTTTCAGCAATTGTTCCACTGTTACTAAAATGTCATCCAGTGGTATATTAGTATATGTTTCGTATCTTGTAAATAGGATGGCATCTCACTGACTACTGGTCTAAGGAACCATTCCACAAATTGCGAAAGAAGTTCCAAAAGGGACCCAATACCAGAGACAATGGGTCTCCCAGGTATCGGTCTCTGTTTGTGAATTTTTGGTAGAATGTAAAATGACGGAATTTTCGGATGAATATTGACAAGGAATTCTGCTTCACCTCTCGTGATCCAGCCTTCTTCTCTGCCTTGTTCTACCAAGGCTGTCTGTTTTTTTCAATTGTCTAGGTGTCGGATCCTTTGTAAGGGGTTGATAGTGTTTAATATTGTTTAGTTGTTGCAGACATTCAGCTTGATACTTCTGGTTATCAAGCATTACAGTTGCCCCCCCTTTATTCGCATGTTTGATGACTAGATCTTTATCCAATCCCAATTTCTTCAGGCACTGTATTTTTTCTTGTGAGATATTAAAGAATGAATGTTTAGCATTCTTCCTCATATTTTCAAAATCTTTAAGCGCTGCTTTTTCAAAGGTAGCCACCTCTGACAGAACTAAGTGTAGCGGTGGATTTAAAAAGGTTTTCTTCCTTAAACCTGTATTCATATTGTTATCCACAAAGATATTCTCAATTTTATCAAAGATAAATAATAACCGTATGTAGTAACTTTATGGGTGTCAGTCCCATTAGGCTTTGTTCACATTATGGGTCACAGTCCCATTTTCACATTTATGATCCCTTACATGAGGGGTGGTGAGTTGGGTTGTTGTCCCTCCTTCACAGTTTCCGTGGTTTCTCTCCTTTAACAAGGAAACTATTCATGGGTGCAGTGCCCCCTCATAGTTTTAGAGTTTCGGGATGTGATACTCCCGTGTGTTTCTCTTCACATTATTATTTTTTTTAATTAACGGAGGAGGACGTGTAATATTTTGTGAGTATCTTTTCACTCTCTTTTCCTTCCTTCTTTGTTTAATCTTTGTTCCCCTCTCGTGATGTGTTTTTTTCCTTTCATCCCTGGGTTCTGGTCTATTGCCTTCATTTGTACATTCCTGGGTATGGTTGTTTTCATTTTTGTATGGTTTAATTAATTTTATAGGAGGAGGATATGTGATATTATAGCCTGTATATTTGTCTATGCATCTCATCTATTCTTTTCTATTCTTCATGTATATTTTTTGTTTGCATTTTCATTCTCTTGTACTTCCTTCTATGCAATCCATTTAATTTTCTCTTGCATATCTTCAGTGCATTTTCTTTCATGCTCTTGTTGTTGTTTTTTCTATCTATGCTGTGATTCTTTCATTTTTGGGTTAATTTATCTTCTTGTATTTTCTCTACTGTTTCACATTTATCTTTATTGGGTTCTTCTTGTATGAACCTTTTCCTAATTTTCGGTTTATTTTTGTGTTGTGTAAGGAGGGCGGATATGCAGTAATCTGTATTGCATTTATCTTGTTGCTTTCTCCCTAGCTGCTCAGCCAGTGTGAATGTGATGCATGGAATGTTGGGGTGATACACATGAATGAAATGTTTGGGTGCCTGGATACTTTAGTGTGAAAGTTGGAGTATGGGCTGAGCAGCAGGCAGACTGCTCCTGTTGGGGCTGTTCTTCAGGATCTACTCAACTCGTAACCACAAATTAATAAATCTACTTGAAACTACACCTTGGACACCGACTTCATTACTACACCATACCTTATAGAAAAAATCTGCCAATTCTTTGTTGGTGATGAATCATCTTCCCAATTAGTTGGTACAAAACCCAAACCAGTATTCAAACCTGGGTTTGTAATGTCATGAGGGTCTTATTACTCAAGTTTACAATTAAGTTAGATTACTCGTTGATGGACTTGGGTCTCTCATCATGCTTCTGGTTACTCGTTGTTCCAGTGTCTGATCCCATTGTAACCTTGTAGTCCATTGGTCCATTTGGCCCTGTTGATCTCAACCTCCTCTTCTTCAGCTTCTTCTGCCCTGGTTCTGTTCGGGGTAGTTGTTACCCACTGTCCTCAATTTTGTAGCTCTCTCTGAAGGGGGCACCAGAATAGAAATATTGTTCCCACCAGGAGATAATTGTAATCACTACTTCCTTTCATTTCCTTGCACTTTGCCCCTCACCCACAAATATCACCATCTTGCTCATCTAAAGCACCCCAGCTCCTCCCAATAGATATGAGAGCTGTAGCCCACACAAGATACCTGGCGGTCCTTGTGTGAGGAGGGAGCCCTATGATGAAGCATGTCATCTCCAGGTGAGTGAGGGTTCTCGTACTTAACAGCTAAATGTTCTTTTCCTGACACTACCGAATATACAAATACAATGTGAAATAGTTCCCTAGGAGCAGTACGTTTTTGGTAGGATTAAACGCTCCAGTATAGACCTCACATGTGTTAGTACTATGACATTGTCAGCCATTACAGGCTTCTTGGAATATCACTGCCCTACCATTAGAGCAAACCCAAAGGGACTGCTAAAAGGAGTCTTGACGGTCAATGTAAGTGTAAAACTTTACATAAGTCACATCAGTGTACTGTAAGGAAAACTGGATACAGGCAGTAAAATTAGTAGGTTGGCTTTATTTGAAGACATTGACAGTTACAGTCTAAATCATCATCGGACAGAGTCCGATCATTTCGCCCAAATAATTAAGCTCCCGATGGCAGCCAAGACCTTCATTGTGGAAAACTTACTGAAGGAAGATGCCCACTTGGATAACCTAGAGACTAACATGGGATGCTTATATCTCTTCTGAGGTAATGATATGATGTGATGAATTACTAGAAGATTGTAACCACACAAAGAGTAACTACATCACAGTATCTGAGCAGTTTGTCGTCTCACTAACGGATTCCTACTCAAGCACAGTTAAGATAAGGAGAATACATACCTACTTGGATAAACAACCGCCTTAGGTATATGAAGTAGGGGTTAAACAATGAATTCCGCGAGTTGACGAAAAATCCTTTCAATCCGGCACAATTTTCCAAAGACCAAGACATGAGGAAAAACCACAAAAAGGAGGTTTGATCAACCTAGAGGGCATGCCAAGAGGTGATGGTACAAAATACTGCACCCCAGCAAAAAATCAAGAATTAAAAGACTTTTGGACATTGATTCATGCCATAGACAAAGGCACAATCAAAGAGTTACATTCGTACATAAACGAGGCTGCCTAGGTCAGTTACCTTCAACATCACGATACAATGCCCTGAGGGGAGCTCCTGTCAACAGGACCGGAATGTATGGAGTAAGAAGAGAAAGCCTCAGCTGGTCACACAGTGACACACCCCAGATCCTCCTGCAAACAAGAAATACTGAAGGTAATAAAGAAGGCCCGTTCTGGGGACACCGCAGGCCTTAATGACTCACCACAGGCTCTTTTAAAAGCCAATCCCCAGATCTGGGTTTCAGCGCAGACTAACTTATACACCACAATTCAGCATCTAGGAGCAGTACCAAGGTCATGGACAGGCTCCATAACTCACCCCATACACAAAAGAGGGCTAACAGCAATTAATCAAATTATAGACTTAGAGCCTTGTTAGGCAACGAGGTGAAAAATAACAAAAGCCTACTACTCCAGCACCTGGCTGAATGGGCAAGCACGATGAAAAGCATGCCTCCTATTCAGACAAGCTTCTAACCCGGGTGCAGCACACTCTCTAACCTTTTAGCACCCACAACTTAAATGGAATGAACCTTCCTAGCCAAATCAACTTATTTTATTGCTTTGCTGATTTCAAAGCCACCTTTGATGGAGTACCAAGAACTCTCCTATGGAAGAAGCCACACAACCCAGGCATAACACCCATCCTCCTAAGAGCTATTTTGAGTCTGTATATAAACACCCGGCTTCGCGCACCATTAGGGTACAGTTCAGAACTGTCACATTAAGTTTGTATTTGTATTTGTATTTTGTATTTGTATTTATAGAGCGCATAAATCACCCAAAGGTCTCAGAGCGCTGGCCAATGCTCAGAAGCAGGAGCAAGTAGTCAGACAAGCTAGAAACGCCAGGTTTTCAGGTTTCTTCTTTTGATTCTGGTCTCACGCAGGGTGTGTGCTTGCCCCCCTACTGCTCAATCTCTGCATCTTAGATCTCTCAACTCATCTCGACCAGGCTAATGCACATCCCCCAAAACTTGGTGAGCACCTAATTTCAAATCGTCTGTATGCGGATGACCTTTTATCACTTAGCAAAACACAGATAGGTCTCCAGAGGCTCCTCAAAAACCTACATGCCTTTAACATCAAATCCCAGATAGTTATCAATCATGGCAAAACCAAGACTCTCAAAATAGGGAGGAATCCTAACGTTTCTGGTGCATGGCACATCAACACTAAAAAATTTGAAACTGTAATAAAGTACAAATATCTTGGAGAAATAATTGATACCAGGGGATCTTTTATACCCCGAGGCCAAATAATGAAATCCAAAGCACTGGCATTTAGAACAGCATTCCCTGCATTAGTAAAGGTGCTGTGTGGGCCTGCAACCACTCTGCTCCTTAAAGTCATGTGCTCCAAACTGCGTCCCTCCATTACATATAGATATGGAACCATGAGAGGGAAACACTCCACACTCCTGGACTTCGAGCTAGCCAAGGTTTATAGATATACTTTTAGACTCCCCAGCTACACTTCTCAGGACCAAGTACTTCTTGAGTATGGCTTGACTGAACAAGATTGTTGTAAATATCATTCTCTTTTGTCCACAGTTCTATTTAGCCCTTTCTTTGTGTTCACCTTTAGATCTTTATTGTAGAACCCTGAATGTTTTCTTGCTTGTCATCTATGCTTGAGGGTTCCAGTTTGGTCAGTTAGAGTCTGGTCAGCTGGAGAGATGTGGCGTAGGGGTTCTCTCTTGACTGTTCAAGAAACGATTTGGGCATGCAGGTCCACCACACACAAACCAGACACAAAATCTCCTTTTGAGATTATGCGGGGAAGAAGACCTGGAACTAAACTAGTTCCTTCTTGGTTGAAGAATTATGATGCAGAAATCTCTTGTAGCGGTAATCAAAAGTTGTACCCTGTTTCAATATCAGTGGGTGATTTGGTTAAAGTAAAGCCAGGTAGAATCTCAAAAGGTCTTACTAAATACAGGGGACCGTTTTTTGTTGAACAAGTCCATCCACACTATGTTGTGTTAAGAAATGGGGAAAAATGGAATTATAGATGAGTTGCTTTGTACCAGAACGGAATTTCAAGAAAAGAAATGTTGAGAAAAGTGACAGTACAATGTGCAATAGTGGATATATGTTGTCATCACAGGATGATCTTGTTAATTTTAATTCTTCAAGATGTAGGAGGGAGGAAGGTGATGGCGATGCTTCACCTCATCTGAGTGGGTTAGTCTCACACACAGACTCAAATGTAAATGATTTCCCGGGGTCTAGCAATGTCAGGACTGTAAGGTCTCGCCGACCTCCTGCTTATCTGAATGATTATCTGTGTTAGTTATTTTTTATAATTTAAGTGCCAATACACTCCAAGGGAAGGAGATGTGTTGTAAATATCATTCTCTTTTGTCCACAGTTCTATTTAGCCCTTTCTTTGTGTTCACCTTTAGATCTTTATTGTAGAACCCTGAATGTTCTCTTGCTTGTCATCTAGGCTTGAGGGTTCCAGTTTGGTCAGTTAGAGTCTGGTCAGCTGGAGAGATGTGGCGTTCTTTCTACTCTCCAATAAACTCATTTACTTACCTCCATGGAGTTTCCTGAGAGCTTATTTCCACTTACAACAAAGATCTAGCAAGCAGATGCTCTTTTTAAAAACTTGTCACAGCTTCGATCTGCGCAACCAGACACCTTGGACTCCCTTACATAGGACAAGATGAGCTTAAATTGCTAGGGCTTTCCTCAACACCGCTATATGGAATCGATAAGTGTTTTAGAGTTGGACAATCTAGCCACTAACAACTACATTTTAAAAGAACTCTGAGCATAGTAACACAACAGCAATTTCTATTCGAGGACAACGTTATATCAGCAAAAAAGAGCCGTGTCTGACAAGTCATCGGTACTTATACCATCTTAAAACCCCAACCATAGCTTGACACCTACTTCTCCAAAACTCTAAAGAGCAGATTTCTATCACATAGGCTCAGCATACACTCAACATTGGGCTGCCTCCAACCATGGCAAAAAAGTGACAGAGACCAAAACTGCAGGCTCTGTGGCGCACTCAAGGAAGCTTTACTTCACATCATATGCATATGACTGGCACTATTAAGTGTACTCCGCTAACCCCTACCAGGTAGGCGAGTACCCTGGAGCTTCTAGACAAACACATGCACCCGCTTTCCCTTGGGCTCACAGATGATGCAATTCCGTGATGGTGCAAAAGAGCAACAGCTTTTATTTACAAATTGCCATACAGGACACATAGTCTATTTAAAACCAGTCTCATCATTCACGCCTCCTTGCTTGGAGTTTAAGTCCAGTCCTTAAACCTTAACTGCACAGCCCTTGTGACATCTCCCTGAGTGAATGCCTCTTCTCAGCAAGTCTAGCACCTCTCTTGCGGCCTCTAGGCTACACCTTGCTGCCAAATTCTGTGGGCGGCACTCATGCCTGATCAGTGCTGCAAGTGCTGTGTCCGCCTTCTGCCGACCTATGGCCTGCTCCCTCTGCCCCTGCCGTAAGGCATCCCAAGGGCACAGATTTGAGCGGCTCCCCTTTGACTATTGCGCTCCATCTGCTGCCCTCACCATGCCTGCTGTGGTTTCTCGACCTCGGGTAGCTCCCCCACTTATCCATCCTGACTCCTTTTATTTAAAACCTAATGACTCTAGTGCCCAACCTATTTTGTGGAGGAACTGCCCCATGCCCACGTCCGACAAATGTACCCCACCATAGTTGTGGTACCCTTACTCTTTAAGATTAATGAGGACATGCCTCACAACCCCACCCATTTGCCTCAAGTCAGGTCTATCAAATTCCACAACTCTTGCAGTATTGCCGTCCCATGGTGGTCCATTTGTGGCACCAAGTTCCTGAATCTCCACCATTGAAAACGAGTCACCGCATCAGCTGCCGCAATCTCAACCCCCGGAACAGTCCATGCCCTAGCCACAATATTGGCCCTCAGCTGGCTGCCTGCCAGATGCCTAAGCAAGCGCACAACTACTGGGCAATGTGCCGTCCCCAGATTCAGGGCCTGAACTACTGCATGATTGTCAACCCATAATGTGATTTGCTTGTTGGAGAGGTGTTTTTCCCATATGGAAAAAACAACCATGATTGGGGCAAGCTCTAGCACAGCCAGCTTCTTGGTGATCCCTTTTTCGTGCCACCAACATGCCGTACAGCAAGATTCTGCCCATGAGAAGCCCAGGACGGTCCCAAAGCCCTCGCCCCCTGCGACGTCACTGAAAAGTTCCAATTGGTCTGCCATCACCCATGGCTCCCTCCAAATCATTGTCCAATTAAAGTCAGCCAGGAATTCTGCCTATTGCCGCAAATCCTCCTTCACCTCTTGTGTTAATCTGACCCAGTGGTGCCTCTTTGTCAGCCCTCTTGTATGCCATGCCAGTCACCCAGTAAAAGGTCTCCCTGCAGGTATCACTCTGGTGGCAAATTTCAGCTTGCCCACAAGCTGCTGGATATCCCCCAACTTAGCTTTCTGTCAGTCGGTCACAAACTTTTTTTCGGTCTTGTGACCATAAAAGTAAGAATACAAACATTTCATTAAAACAAAATTATTAGATACATGCTAAAATGCGACGAAAATTAGTTAAAATTAGTGCTAAAAATGCAAGAGGTCTTAAGCTAAAAATGCAAGTGGTCTTAAGCAGTGAAGCACAAAAATACAGCTGGGCCCATAACGAGAGAGATAGATAGCAAGGCTCATCGTAAAACAGTTAATTCGTTATTTATATAGAGCTAAAGTAGTAAAGACCGTAAAGACATGACTTGCACATTAAAACAGGAAATAGATATGTAAAAAATGTAAGAACTGGTTAAAATGTACATTAAAAGAGAATATCTTAACAATATCCAGAATATGAATGTTATAGCTTCAGGACAGACCTTCTAATAGACCACATGATGCCAAGTAACTTTGCTACAACGCAGACAACTACAGAGCTAGCATCAGATTTTAAGATGTGCAGCGCCTCTAGATGGCACCGGTTTGTACAGTGAGCAAGCAAAAAATATATGACCTATCGATTTCACAGCACGAAGACAGCCTGGAAAATATTGTAAATCAGTGGAAAGTGGGCGCAAAAAATCTGTAAAGGCGCTCACTGGGAGCAAACCAAATCTAAATTGCATAAACAGCTTCCAATTATGAGGAATCATAATAGCATCGAAGTAGTGTTCATATGAAGCAAGCTGTTTGAACTCCGTGAAATCAGTAGTTAGGCGGCCCCAGGACTAATATGAAAGAGAAGGCTGGGTCACCCAATGTAAATATTATTTCTTAAGTAATTCCTTGGTAGGCAGTCCTATGTAATCCCTAGATTTCCACAGTCCCTCTAGGCCAATAGCAGTAGGCAGGGATTTCACTTCCTGCAGCCAAGGGATCTTCTAGCAAAGAGCGTAACTTGTCCTTTTCGACAATGGTAGCTTGTCCCATATCCAGCCTTAGTGGGTGGAGAGGGGTGCTCTGTGGGAGTGAGTCTAAGGCCCTCCAAAACGTGTTCTCTGTGGTCAGCAAACCTTCCATCTTCTCAAATCAAATCCCCACAGTTCTGCTCCATACAATGCTGAACCTATTGCCTTGCAGTCATATATATGGATAGGAGCTGCTACTGGTTTACTATGTGAGGACCTATGCTCGTTAATCAAGGCCCCCGTTATCTGTCTATGCTGCAGAGTGCGCTTCAGTATCTGGGGCTTCCAGGACATGTCGCCGGAGAGAGTCATCCGTAGATAACCAATGGTGCTCACTCTCTCTAAAGAGTCTCCGCCCAGTGTTAACTTCCCTTTATATGACTTGTGTGGGTTCAACATGAGAAGCTTTGTCTTTGATGTATTGATCTCCAGGCCTGAGAGTCACAAAAGGCCTTGAATCAATCTAGAAGCAATTGCAGTCCTCTGGGAGTCTTAGAAACTAGCAGAGTGTTTAGGAGACGCGCAAGCGCACAAACAAGATGGCCACCGCTGCTTTACAGTAGCACGTTTTTGCGCCCGTTTTTCATCTAAAAACGCCGATTCCTGTCAGCAATTTTTACCAAAGTAGATGGAGAGCCTTATGAAGGCCTACCTGCAATTACTGGCGATTTGGTGCACTGGAGGTCCTTCTTTCGACTGTGTGGTTCCTGGTCCCAGTCCAGCTTCTGAGGTACTGCAGGGCTTTCTGTCAGAGAGTGCAGCTCTAGGAAAGGGCCTGGCTTGACCCTAGCCACGCCCACAGCTCATTTTTGCATTCTCACAACTTTTTCAGTTTTTTTGGGCTTCTTTCTTATATTTCTACTGTTTTCTCCTTATTTTTTTGACAACATGGAGGCAAAAGTTGTGGTTAATAATAAAAGGAGGCAGCAAATGTCCCCTCCTCTGGTTAAATCTAAAGTTGTGGAATCTTCAGAGCCTTCCTTATCTTTAATATTGGAAGAAATTCAAGCTTTCAGAGTCAACACTGATTCCATTGCGCCTGAAATCAAAAATGTTCGCAAGGAGATGGCTAGTCTATCCATGAAAAGTTCAGATAATTCAATTAAAATTCAGGATAATAAGGCCAGAATTGACTCTTTCGCTCCTCTGGTGACAAAAATGTCACCTTTGTGTTCTCAGTTGCTAGATTTGGAAAATCGCAATAGGCAATATAATCTTCGCGTTTTTAAGTTACCTAAAGATGTTGAAGATAGATAAGGCTCACAGAATTCCTTCACATCGAAATCCTCACCACACCAAACCACAACAAATGATCTTTAAGGTTCTGTGTCACCACCACTTGGTCTTAATTAGAAAGGCAGCTCGAGAAATTCCTTCGCTGATGGTTAATGGAAATAAGATTTTTATTCACCAGGATTTTGCCAAGGAAACTGTCGCAATTCGCAAAGAATTTTCTACTTTCCGTCCTCATCTTCGACGTCTTGGTTTCAAGTATGGTCTCTTTGATCCATCGAAGATGCGTGTCTGAAAGGATAATTTTTCCAAATCTTTTCAACGTCCTGATGACCTGAGACATTTTCTTGATCAATAGTCTCATCTTTCAATAGACACTAATGATTCCAATACTTGAGTTATGATAATTCTGCCATTTCTGACAGGATGCTGCGATTTTCTTCTGTAGGGCTCCAGTGGTTCTGGCCATTCTTGTAACCGCGTGTGCGTTTCACATTTCACATTTATGTCTCTCGTTTGTCGTTTTTTCCATGTTTTTTTCTCTCCTTCTATCCTTTGATCTGTTTTGGAGCTAATTTTTTCTTCTTTTATTTTAGGACGATTTTTTCTTTGCCTTTCTTTCTCTTATGTCTGTCTTCTGGATCTCATTTCTTACCATTTTATTTAATGGCTAATACTCATAAGCTGAATGTTGTGTCATTAATTGTTAAAGGATTGCGCCATCCAGTTAAGCATACGAAAATATTAGATTATTTAGGAAGGTATTATGCTGATATTGTTTTATTCAAGAGACTCATATTGATGACAACATTTTAGATGATATGAAAAAGAAATGGGTTGATAGCATTGTCTCCTCTCCTGCTTCTGGCAAGAAAAGTGGAGTGGCGATTTTGTTTGCAAAAAGATTACATTGTCAGATTTTAAGCAAACACTCTGATGCTGATGGTAGATATGTACTAGCAAAAATTAAAGTTCTTGATACACTCTTATTTTTATTGAATGTTTATGGTCCTACTGCTGACGATCCTACTTTCTGGTCCACTCTTGCTACAGAGGTCTTAAAGGTTGGAAATGTTCCTTTAATTGTTGGCGGGGACTTTAATATAATTTATGACCCCTTATTGGATAGAATTTCTCGAACCAAATTTCACCCTTCTAAAGTGTATTTCGCATTCAAGGCTTTTCTTCAAACCACTAAGTTAGTTGATATATGGAGATTACACTTTCCCACAGAAAAAAGTTTCACTTTTTTCTCCAATCCTCATATCTCCCATTCCCAAATTGATTGTTTATTAATTTCAAGACACTTAGTCAATTCTGTTTCAGATCCCCGAATAGGTAATATCAATGTCTCTGACCATGCCTTGGTTTCTTTATTTTTAAATTTACAGTCAACATACACTAAACAATCTAGGTGGAGAATGAATGCTGATATTGTATTGAACGAGAAACATAAACCAAAACTTTTAACAGCCATACTGAGTATTTTTCATTTAATCACGAAAGTTCTACCTCTTTAACCCCTTGCGTGCGGGGCGTATTCCCCGCCTGTGCTGACTCCGCCTTGCGCGGGCGGAGTCATGACGGAACGGTTCCGTCATCAGCACAGCTCAACCGACGCTAATGACGGAACCGTTCCGTCATCAGCATGGAAGGGGTTAATTAATAGATGGGATGCATTTAAAGCTTATATTACTACAATCTCAATTATGGCACATGAAAATAAAACCTTCAATGCGTCCATTTTAGATCTACAAAAACAAATTGTGAAAAATTAATGACTCTTTATAACTTCTAATGATCCCCAATATAGACTTACGCTTCAAAAATTACGATATAAATTTAATTCCATTCTTAGTAAGAGAACAGGCATTCAAATTTCCAATGCCAAAGCCAGATTTACTTTTAATACTAATTGCTCTGGCCGACTGTTAGCTAGTTATTTACGCATTAGAAAAGACAAAACTCAAATCAATTCTATTCACAGTTCTCATGGTAAAATTGCTTTTTCACAAAATGATATAGTCAAGGAATTTTTGAAGTTTTATTCTACATTATATAACAAACCTGATTTTCCATGATGACTCTTTAATTGACTCATTTTTATCTTCCTGTGATTTACCTAAGATTTCCTAATCTGATAAAATTGGTCTGTATTCACCCATTACTAAAGATGAAATTTTACTTGCCATTAAATCCCTTAAGAAAAATAAGTCTGGGTTGCCAGCAGAATTTTATAAAGAATTTCAAATACAATTACTACCCTTTTTATATCAACTTTTTTACTTTTTTGGATCCAATGGTACAACCTCTGGTTCATTCACAGAAGCATTAATAATTGTACTCCCAAAACCTGATAAAGATCCCACTCTTGTTTCTAATTACTGCCCCATTTCTTTGATTAATCAAGACTGTAAATTATATACAAAAATACTAGCGTCTAGATTAGCACCTATTTTGGATTCAGTTATCTCTCTCGACCAATCTGGTTTTATGAAACATAGAGTTTTTGCTAATAACACCAGAACTCTACTTCATGTTATTGAACAAAGCTCAACTCTATCATCCCCTTCAGGGATATTAGCCTTAGATGCTGAGCAAGCCTTTGATAAGAATCATTGGCAATTCTTATTTCATACATTGTCTTTTTTAATTTTGGAGATTCCTTTATTCGTATGGTTTCTGCCTTATATTCTGCACCGACTGCTCATTTATTTATAAATGGACACATTTCTCATCGGTTTTCTCTTTTTAGAGGTACGAGGCAAGGTTGTCGGCTTTCTCCTCTTTTATTTTTAATGGCATTGAGCCTTTTCTTTCTTCAATTCGAAAACGTGATGAGATTAAAGGTCTCAGTATTAAAGGTGTCCTTGTTAAAACCCTTGCATATGCTGATGATGTGCTTTTATTTATAAGTGATCCTGTGTCCTCTTTACCACCTTTAATGCATATTATAACAAAATACTCTACAATTTCTGGTTATACTTTAAATACAAATAAAACAGAATGTTTCCCTCTGAATGTATATTGTACCCCTGATATGCTTCCCTTGAATGGTTTAATTTGGCAAAAATTTAAACTGAAATACCTTGGGATTTTATTTAATACAGCCATAAAGTCAACCATTACGTTAAATTGTGATTTTCTTTTAACTTATATTAAGGACAACATTTCCAAATGGTCATCACTACATCTTACATGGTGGGGCAGATTAGATTCTATAAAAATTACTTAAACGCCTAAAATTTTTTATACACTTGCAATGCTTCCAATTCAATTTCCTTTGAAGTTTTATAAAGATGTTAATAAAGTTTTGTCTAAGTTCTTATGGAATAACAAGTCACCTCGTATTAGTTATAAATTACTAAAAATTCCCAAACGTAATGCCGGTTTTGGCATTCCTGATTTTTTTTTTTATCATAATGATTTAGACTTAATTTTTCTTTTCCCCATGAATACTACTGGAGATATTTCCCTTTGGTATAGCACTGTTATCAAATTAAATAGGAATGTTACTTTTTGTTCCTCATGGATTAAAGCAGGCATTTTTTATCTTAAAGATGTGTATAACAATAATAATTTCATTTTGTTCGAACATTTACAATCTCAATTTGGTTTACCTCGATACCATGTTAGCAAATACCAATACTTATGAAATTCAATTTTAGATTCCTTTCCAGATGCTATTCCCTCTAATATTGATGTTGATTTGGCTCAAACGATTTCTTCTTCTTCTCATGGTGTTTCTATTTTATATAAAAAGTTATCAGACACTCTTGGTAATAATATTGATACGCTGTCAACCTTCTGGAATAATGAGCTATCACTTTCTTTATCTAATGACAATTGGAGAGACATATGGTGTAATGGTATTTCTGGCTGGCTCCCTGTTTCTCTCTTTCAATCTAACTCTTATATTTTACTTAATAAATTGTGGACCACTTACCGTTTATTTCATGCTAAACGTCTCCCCTCTCCTGACTGTTAGCATTGTAAAGCTGATTCTGGTACATTGCAACATATGTTATTTGATTGCCCTTCTATTTTCAAGTTTTGGTCTGATGTTTGGGTTGTTATGACTAAGATTTTAAATATTCAAGAAGATATTTCATTCTGGTTGCCTGTTGATTTATATTTAGTTATAAAGTAATGTATGAATCCTAATCATATATTTTTCCTTCCCTTTCCCCTTTTTAATTTCCTTTAAATAATGTTCTATCTTTACCTTTTGCAATCATATAATGTATTGTTTGCTAGTTTTGATAATGTTTTAAGGTATTTTCGCAATTTAGTATTCTTTTTTGTATTGTCTTTATGTGTCACCTGCATATAAAACTTTCAATAAAATATTTTGAAATAGAAACTAGCAGAGTGTTGTCCGCAAACAGCAAGGTAACCACTTTATCACGTCCTAGGGATGGGCCATCTACGGGGACCTCAGAGAGGTACTGGACAACCCCATTTATGAATAGTAAAAAAAGTGTGGGTGCCAGTACACAACCTTGCTGGACAACCTTGTTGAATTTGATTTGGTCAGTAAGTTGTCCTTGGTTGCCCCAGCGAACCCTTGCATAGTTAGACTCATGAAGGCGAATAACTAGTGCTAAATTCTTGGGAGGAAGGCCCATCTCTTTGAGAGTAGCCCAAAGCTTATCTACAAAGTTAAAAGCAGACCTTAAATTAATAAAAGCTACTTAAAGACTACCCTGCCTGATGGTCACCGTTTTCCAGGTCAGTAAAGAAAAGAAAACGGGGTATGATATGGGGAGGCCTTGGAATCAGCAGGGTGTAGGTAACTAGGCCTTTCTTGGTGGGGGTCCCTGGAGTGACGGTGGCCACACTCAGTGCTGTGGCGGAGTTACAGGGCGACCCAGAGGCTGCAAGGTACAGAGGTTTACCCTCAGCATGAGCACAACCAGAGTGCATAGGTCAAATTTCCCCAGGGAAATCCTTGCGTTGGACCCTGGAGGAGCGGCGGTGCCCCGTTAGTCCTATGGGCGGTTGTAGACCTGAGCAACCGGGAGTTGCCTGGAACGCCCCGCCCCCCTTCTGGGGGGCGTGAGTAATGGGGTGGACTGGCGGTCCACCGGTGGGAGGGGTTTACCCTCCCCCAATTCTGGCAAACACCGATGGGCGGCGGCAAGGGGCTGCCTGCCCTGGGGTCGCCCGTAAGATAATACACCATGTTGGCATATTTGTTAAGCAAATAGACTTGCAGCAATTTACTCCACAAACAATGTGTCTGGTCTGTTTAATTCTCCAGGTTATTGTTGTGGGAGGGATGGGGATTGTTGCTGATTTTGGCACTAGGGCAGCAAGCTCCGCTCACGCTGCTGCCATCTCAGCACCCAGCTCTTCCGTACCAGCGAATCCGATGGGACGATCCAATGGCAAGGTCCCCACAGCTCAACGGAAAATGCATATGTTCAGTGGGGAAGCCCCTTATGCCCTTAAGTCATGGTGCACACCCAGGGGGTGCCCTATTGTGCACTTTCAAACACGCTTTCCAATCGGCGCACAACGATTTCCCGGGCTTAGCTGCTGCCTACTCATCATCCTGCTCCCCGGTAGGGGTTTGTCGCAGGTCCCTCACCGGTTAGGCTTTGCATCCTCTGCCTGCATGCTATCTGCTCCTGAATTTCTTTAATCAACTATCAGTACACACATGCAGACAAGCTGTTATAGGGGTGCTGAATCAAGTTAACACAATGCTGAATGCCAGCGTCACAAAATGTGATGCTAATCTTCAACAAAAAGGATGACCATTTTTTTGAGAAGGCCTGCAAGTGTGACTTGCAAATATATACAATTAGCTATCAATGAATGCAAGCCAGCACTTGGCACTTAGTTACAAGCTCAAACACAAAGAGGAGTAGAGAGTGGTGAAAAATTTGTGGTGGCACATGATTGGTGGGAAAATACTGCCCTCACTCACAAAATGCTTCATCATAGGGCTGCTTCAGTACGCCCCTGCACAGACCAACACCTGCAATGGAGCAATAGGGTGGGGAAGACAAGACATAACATATAAAATATACAGACATAATAAATCTAAATAAATAGATCACCGAAAGAAAAAGTGCAGTGAAGATTTAAACTAGCTTGGAGGTGTCTCTGTACGTTAGTTTATTACCGGACCCTCCGGCCAGGATTAAAAACATGAAGGATGGTGATGACAGGAAGCAAGTAATGAACTTCCACACCACTCCTTACTGCCAATATGTCGACATGTTTCTGCCTTCGTAATTGTGACCAAAATATAGAGTCACACCAGCATTCGTCAGGACCTTTCTGATCCCAATTTCTAAAATACCCTCATTACCTGAAACAGGTTGGCCAGGAACAGCTTGTTCCTGCACCGAGGGATCGCCTATGTAACACTCTCCTGAAGTACTAAAGGAAAGAGAAACAACAAACACAAAAGGCAATTATTCATGCATCCCATTTCGTCGTTTAGCACACTATGCTTCACCACTCATTGCTTAACCACCACACCATATGTATAATGCCCTGATATGGCCACTCCATTTTTGTCAACATACCTACATCCAGATATGCCATAATGGTGAAAATTTTCCTCATCAATGTATATGCGCAGATAAATGTATGTCGTTCTCTCATAGCACAACTCATTCAAACTGTTAAAACAGCACCTTCAAACTCACCGAGTTTCCACAAGAGTAATGTTAAAACTGGTGAGAGATAAGGAGAGACCCCTGTAGTTACACTCTGGGGGAGACAAATGAACTAAGGAAATACCAATGGTTAATTATGTTTATCCAAATTACATTTTTCCGAGGGATAAGACCTCCAGATGTGCCCCAATTAATGATCAAACATAAGATGTTCATCCTTATAGTGCACTCTGCATGATAAGCTGCGCATCCCCCTTACGAAATTAGGAGACATGGCTACAACCGTAACCGAGTGCTTTCCTCGTGGTTACCACCCATTTAAAATCGATGGCTACATGAATTTGCCCCCTGGATCAGTGTCATAGAAGACCTCCGTAAGCATCTAAAGTATGCCCCCTGATCCTTCGGAAATTGCATCATGCTCCGACTGCTTGTGTTGTAAGTCTTAGGCCTAACTACCCCCCACTCCTTACTGCATCAAGGTGGATGCTCCTCCCTTTCGGCACTTATCCAATCCCGTCGTGAAGGTGAATGGATCTGATGTGCCGGAACTAAGCTGCATCCCCGCTCCTTGCTTCATGTCGCATGGGAGTCGTGGTGTAGCCTATGCATCGACGTTGTGTCCGTAAGAGCACTTGTACTGCGTTGCTACAGAGGCTTCTGTACTTTTGTTTTAAAATTCTTTTTAACATCTATCTGCGTCCTCTATTCCCATCATTAAATCGTATGGGATAGACTTGGTCAACTACGCAGATGATACCCAACTTGTGTTCTCTCTAGAGGGGAAACAAGCGGTATCTATGGACACCTTTCAGGAGTGCATGTGCCAGACAGCTGGTTGGCTTAGGAAAAATTCCCTACAGTTTAATGGGGGGAAGACAGAGGTGGTGTACTGTCCTGCCACTAGAGTGTCTTGCCATCTTTTGGTGGAGTTTAAGCTAACCCCTGCGGACAAGCCCCTGATTCCAGCTAAAGTGGTGCGCAATTTGGGGGTGATGGTGGATGAAAATTTACAGATGGTCTCCCAAGCGAATAAAACAGCCAGCGGATGTTTCAACTTGCTGCATATGTTACAGAAGGTTCTTCCGTTACTCCCAAAGGATACTCGATCTCTCGTACTGAGGAGTGTAATCCTGAGTAGGCTGGACTACTGCAATTCCCTGTATATGGGGGCACCACAATATGTTATGCAGGGTTTGCAAAGAGTCCAATCTGTGGCAGCAAAGTTGGTACTTGACAGACACCGCAGGTCCTCTACGACCGCGGTTTTGAGAGAACTTCACTGGCTCCCTATCAAAGAGAGAATCTGCTTTAAGTCTCTCTGCATTGTATATAAAGCAGCACACGGTCATGGTCCGGTACCCTTGCAGGAGATGTTTACCTGGTACAGTCCTGGGAGGCAGCTCCGCTCCTCAAATGTAAATCTGATAACATCTACCAGATTTAAGAAATCTCGGCTGGGGGGCAGAGCTTTTGGTGTGACTGCCTTGTGTGCCTGGAATGAGCTACCTCTGGATCTCAGACAGGCTGACTCCCTGATTTGTTTCAAACGTGGCTATTTCCCAAAGGCGGTCCTTAGACTATCATATTGACAATTGATTTTGCTATGTGGTATCTACCTGATGATCTAAGCGTCAGAATACCCGAAGGGTGGCAGCTGCACTATATAAGAGATTAATACAATACAATACAGTTGTTCAAACTTTATACAAATAGTCGTGGCTCTCATTTTAAGTGTGCTGCCAGTGTAAGACTGCATGCATGGCCGCATTAATAAGCACACGTCTATTTACCTCTTCATAGGCAAGGTACTCAGGGGCAGACTTACAATAAGTGGCGCATCCCTGCTTTTTAGCAGGGATGCGTCACTTATTGTGCGCCACGCCTCCGCCACCATTGATGCGCCGCATTTACAATGCGGCGCACCATGGGGCAAAAACGGCACAGATGCGTGACGCATCTGTGCCGTAAAGGCGGTGCATTGCTGGAGTTGTGCCGTAAGCGCGACGCAGCTTCAGCAATGCCCGGGGGTGACCTATCTTGTTAATGTTACGTCAATCCTTACATCTGCTTCAAGTAGGCGCAGGATTTTGACGAAGCATTGGCCCCAAAGTGACTGAGTGAAATCTTGTAGATTTTACTTAGCCACTTTTAGGAGGCGTTCCAGCACCGGAACGCCCCCCCCCCCATGCTGGAACGCCTCCTTCTGGCGCAGGGCTTTACAGCATGACGCATCTCCCAGATGCATCACGTTGTAAATACCCCGCACCATGGCGCATCTTTTGCACCGCCGCTGCGGCACAAAAGTGACGCAACGGCGGCGTAAAAGAGGCACAAGGGGCTTGTAAATCTGCCCCCAAGTACTTAAATAAGGCACTGCCTGTAATAATGAAACTGCATTGTCGTCCTAATTAAAAATACGGATATAGAATCACACAAGTTTTTATATCGAGCAGTGCAGTCACTTCCAGCCTGAAACAATGTGCAGTTGAACACTCCGCATTTACTATAAAAATGAATTCAAAATTCATTACCATGGAGCTAAAAAGAAGCGTATTCAGGGCATGTCCTGTCCCTTTGGGAGGCGGAGTAGAGCATGTTGCACAGAGTATGTATGAACTAGTCTAGTAAATACCTCAGAATAGGTATGGATGGGATTTTATACAATGATGTAATGGTATATACCAGCCTAGGTAGATGATATCATCTGACTCACAGAGAATATGTCCATTCTGTTACAGGATGTGTACATCATAGTATGATCATGGGCTTGGTGTAGAACAGTTGGTATACCTATATCACAAGTTACATACCCTCGTGTGTGTATGCCTAGCTTTGGAGTGTTTGCCATGGAATATCATCATTTAGGCCACCAAGTGACTTTTGAGTCTGTAGACCCATTTCTGTTCCCTCAGAAGTAGGGCCCTCGTTCTGTCTCCTGCATTAGTGTTCAGTCTTGGTTTCTCCACTTCCGTCCATACTTTGTAATTTGTAAGGGAATTTATAGAGTGCTGGAATAAACCCCAGAGGGTTCTCTCTGGGCTGCAGAAAGGACAAAGTACAGGTCAGGCACAAATCAGTCCCGTAATAATTCAGTCTTCAGGAGTTTCCTGAATCGAAAAAGACTGGTGCATTTGCACAGGTCCTTGGGCAGAGTGTTCCAATATTTAGGAGCAAGGTATGCAAAAGACCTTCCTCCTGCTTCTAGTTTCCTGTATCGGGGAACCACAAGCAGGCTTTTCCCTTCAGATCTGAGAAGCCTACTCGGACTGTAAGATTTAATTTTGTCTACCAAATAGCAAGGACACCTACCACGGAGAGATTTATGTGTGAGGCAGAAAAGTTTAAATTTGATTCGCTGGCGAATAGAAAGCCAGTAAAGCTGTCTCAGCAGAGGCCTAGAAGGGGTACGTGGGGGCATTTTAAGAGCCAGGCATGCAGCAACATTCTAAACTATCTGCAATCTATTCAGAAGAGATTAATTTGCAGATGCTAAAAGAGCATTGTAGTAATCAAGTCGGCCAAAAACCAGAGCTTGAATTACGGTATGCCATACTGATAAGGGCAGCCACTGAAACACTCTGTGCAGGAAACTCAGAGTGTGGTAACAGGTCCCTGATATGGCCATGACTTGATCTTTCATAGTCAGAGAGTTATCCAGACGGACCCCTAAATTTTTAGCCACAAGAGAGGGAGTAGGAGCGGAGCCTAACACAGTGGGCCACTAGTTAGGGGACCAGATGGATTGAACAGAGCCAAATAAAAGGATATCAGTCTTAGACGCATTAAGCTGAAGAAAGATTTCCGACATCTAGCCAGATACGGTCTGCATGCCCTCTGCAAAGCGTTGAGTTACAATTAAAGGGTTGACTCAATGGTACTGGGACCTGGGTATCAAGTAGTACATAGATAAGGGTCCCAGACTATGTAGAATTTGTATGTACAAAAAAATTCACAAAGTTTAGATACATATTACTCGTACCCTGATTTTAAGAGGGATGTTGTTTATTCACATCCTCTTAATCATACATTTTATGTACAATGCATAATCAATATTTACATTTGTGCCCATAAGGAAGGAAAAGGGGGGGGAGAGAAGGTTTTGTGAGGATGAAGGTGGTGAGTGGACAGTTATAGAAGTTGCATGTGATAGAACAACATTCAATTGGTTGAAATCACATGGGTGCTGCAGTCAGTCACCCCATACATTGATGAACATACGTTCAGTCCTATCCCATATATTTTATAATACAGTATTAATACATTGTTGAAAATGGGTAGGTCACATAGAAGACAGTCGACGTTTCAACCCCTGTTGTGTGTAGGTGGATTGCACCTTACAGTGGGGTCTTCATCAGGACGTGCTGTGAGAAGGGTCACCTGAAGTTAAAAACGGGGAAATTAGGTAAGCGGACCATTAATTAACTCAATTACAAAAAAACAAACTCTTATATGTGGTATTTACCAAAAGGTTGGAAGGTAGGGGTATTTGTAGAAAGGGCTGGCAGGCTCCTCTTGGGGGTGAGCGTGGGGTAGTACCCTATAAATGGTAAAGGTTGGCATACTAATTATCAAAGGTCCCACTAAGGGTTGGTTACAAAATTGAACCATGTGTATCATGGATCCCAACTGGGAAACAGTTAACAAAAAACACACAAATACTGAGGTATAACATTAGAACCAATGTGCTGATATTTACATGCTAAAACAAAGAGAATTGGGCATCGCATGTATCCAACTAGTTATGCATCGCATATATCCAACTGGGTTTGGACCAATAAAGTCTTGACGGACATAGAAGTAAAACTATCCGTGTTAGAGTAACCTAAACGTTTGCAAAATTATTATAAAGTGTACCCATCCGGGTTAAAAACATTTGTGCATCGGTGAATCTATGAAAATCTCATGGGTTCATACTATATCACAAGCACCGTGCGTTATTCTTGAGATTTATATCTAGGTGACATTAGACATCGTCTACACCCTTCAATGTAAAAGCGACTGGACCATAATCACACAAAGCACTTCAAGTTGTAAAGTATACCCAACCGGGTCAGAACACATTCAGGTCTAAGACGTTTTTAAATACACCAAAACGGGATAAACAACGTCTAGCATAGTGGAGTAGTTAAAACAACCACGCACTGGAACATCTATGGAGTTCACTACAATGCAAAAACAACTTGGAGGGGTTGATAAATACCTAAACACGGCCCCTCAGTGGCAGTGTTCACAGGATAAAGCGTGGTGATCCCCACGAAGTCGGCAATTCCATGTATCAATCTAAAGGCAAATAGAGATACTTAAGGCCTTGTTGACTGGCAATATAGCCTATCCGCTTAATGTGAGAAAACTCTCACGGGCGTGCTTACCACGGATACTGGCAAATCGTCCCAGTGGCTCAACCGGGAGAACAGCCGGCGTGGTCATGTTTTTATTGCCGGCGCGCGCGCATGCAGCAGCTGGATGCTGGTGCTACGCGGCCAGGGAAAAAAGACTAGTAGAACCGGGCACACGTTGGTGATGTGTTTTGGAAAAAGTCTGACAACCGGGTAAATTGTCTTCTAGGTGTAGAAAAAGTACATTGGTTGATGCAGATAATTTAATGAAACCACACTTGTTGTAAAAGCTGACACGGTAACCAATAGGGTTTGTAACAACTAATACATTCACATAAAATTATTAACCATTATAAATCTTCTGTGTGTTGGTCTTTGGGGAAAATTGAAAACATTGGTACAGTGCATAAAAAACAGTGTCAGTATTCAATGTAAACAGGCTAATTGTGCGTAGCTTGCATCCTGCTCGTTAAGACCGCTAAGGATAGTATCAAGCAACGCCATCCATTTGCTCTCCCTGAGGTTGAGAATACCCAATATATTGCCTCCTCCTGGGCCTAGGGTAACCTTTTCAAGGACCACCCACCTCAGATCATCCGGTGTGTGTTTCTCTGTTTTGCAGTGGTCAACTAAGGGAGCCCCCTGGACCTCGCATCTGATCCTACTGTGGTGTTGTAGAATGTGTGCCTTTATTTTCTGTTGGGTTTGGCTTATGTAAGCCAACCCGCAGGGACACGTAATGCAATAGATGACACAGCTAGTATTGCAGTTCGTGAAAGACTTGAGGTTTATGGTGTGTTGTTGGTGTATGAAGTGTTGTGTTTGGGTAGTTGTTTCACAGGCCTTACAATGTCCGCATTTAAAATGCCCCACCATTGGGGGTAGATTCCACATTGTTCTCAAGGTAGGCTGTTCTGGGGTGTCCAAGAAGGAACACACCACATGATCATGAATACTCTTTGCTCTTTTGAAAGCATGCATGGGAGGGTCGCGTTGGTCGTTCTCATCAGATACTAGAGTCCAATGTTTGTTCACAATTTTGCGAATCAGGTTGCTCTGAGTACAGAAGGTGGTTACACATATCATTCTCTCCTGTATTTCTTCATCCATTGGACTGTATTGCTAGCAGACTCTCACGTGGGGTGTACCATGCCCGCTTCTGAGCTTTTTTAATGAGCCTGCGGGGGTAGCTTCTTTCGAGGAGTCGTGTGCTAAGGTCTGTGGATTCCAAAAAATAATCATCCTTCCTGGTGCAGGTACGCCGTATCCTAAAAAATTGGCCTACCGGCAGGTTGTCCCTCAAGGCACGGGGATGATGACTATCGTATTGTAAAAGTGAATAACGTTCTGCTGGTTTCCGGTACAGTGTGGTCAAAAGTTGGTTATCCTCGTGGAAGATGGTTATGTCCAAAAAATCAATGTTGTTATTGTCAGACTGTAAAGTGAATTGTATATCTGGGCTCTGTGGATTAAGCCACTGATGGAATGAGTCTAGATCAGTCTTGGTACCTGTCCATATCATCAGCACATCGTCGATGTACCGTCGCCACAGCATTATTTGGTCATGGTATGGGTTACAGGTTTGTAGGACATATTGATGCTCGAAGTCGTCCATATAGATTATCGCCAGGTCCGGCGCAAAGGCTGCCCCCATTGCGACGCCCTTCGTCTGGAGGTAGAAGTTACCCTGAAAGATGAAAAAGTTCTTGGTCATGGCGATGGTCAGTAGAGAAAGAATTAATTCCGCGGGTACCGCCATAGGTGCTGGTCGTCTGTCAAGTACTTGTTGCATCACCTTCAATGCCTGAGTTTGTAGGATACTCGTGTAAAGTGAGACTATATCACAGGTAACAAGTAGCAGAGTCCGGGGGTCGAACTGTTGGCCTTCCAAAAGATTGATGGTCTGAGTGGTGTCTCGCAGATAAGTTGTTGTTTTTTCGGCAATAGGTTTCAGGAAGACATTGATGTATTTGCAGAGCGGTTCCAGGATGGACCCACATCCGGATACTATGGGTCGTCCGGGGAGTTCTTGCATGTTCTTGTGGATCTTCGGCAGGGTGTATATGGTGGGTAGGTGAGGATCCGTCTGGTTCAAGTACCCAAATTCTAGATCACTCACGAAGCCAAGGTCTCTGCCTCTTTGGATGACCGTAAGAAACTCCTCAGCTAGTTCTTTTGTGGGGTCCTTGCACAGTTTCATATAGCTGGTACCATCCTCTAGTTGTTTAAAAATCTCAGCTTTATATTTGTCAATATCCTGCACCACAATGGCACCACCCTTATCCGCGGGTTTGATCACAATTTGTTTGTTGGAGCGTAGGGAGATGAGTGCTTTTCGTTCCAGATTCGAGATATTGAGTCTGGTACATCTCAGTGTTTGTAAAGTCTTGTTCACTTTTCTGAGAAAGACATGTTCATAGGCCAGGATTTGGTTGGTCATGGTGTTAGATGGTGAGACAAATGTTGAGGGTGTTCTAAGTCCGGTATTATATGTCCTTGTATATGGTGGCTTGTTTTTGAAAAAGTATATCAATCTAATTTTTCAAAAAAACTTCATGAGTTCTGTTTTGATCGTGAATCTGTTGGGAAAGGCAGTTGGAACAAACGATAAACCTTTGCTCAATACTTTAGTTTCATCCTCCTTGAGAGTGTATGATGACAGGTTCACCACTGGAGAGGCTGTTCTTGTTACCAACGATACACTTTCCTGCGTGTGGAGATTTCCCTGTGGTTCTCTGTGGGGAATGTTACTTGTTTCTGGGCTCCTCCACGTGAATGGTCCCAGTTGGAGTTGGGTTGGTTTTTAACCCGGATGGGTACACTTTATAATAATTTTGCAAACGTTTAGGTTGCTCTAACACAGATGGTTTTACTACTATGTCCGTCAAGACTTTATTGGTCCAAACCCAGTTGGATATATGCGATGCATAACTAGTTGGATATATGCGACGCACAATTCTCTTTGTTTTAACATGTAAATATGAGCACATTGGTTCTAATGTTATACCTCAGTATGTGTGTGTTTTTTGTTAACTGTTTCCGAGTTGGGATCCATGATACACATGGTTCAATTTTGTAACCAACTCTTAGTGGGACCTTTGATAATTAGTATGCCAACCTTTACCATGTATAGGTACTACCCCACGCTCACCCCCAAGAGGAGCCTGTCGGCCCTTTCTACAAATACCCCTACCTTCCAACCTTTTGGTAAAAACCACATATAAGAGTTTGTTTTTTTGTAATTGAGTTAATTAATGGTCCGCTTACCTAATTTCCCCATTTTTAACTTCAGGTGCCCCTTCTCACACCACGTCCTGATGAAGACCCCACTGTAAGGTGCAATCAACCTACACACAACAGGGGTCGAAACGTCGACTGTCTTCTATGTGACCTACCCATTTTCAACAATGTATTAATACTGTGTTATAAAATATATGGGATAGGACTGAACGGATGTTCATCAATGTATGGGGTGACTGACTGCAGCACCCATGTGATTTCAACCAATTGAATGTTGTTCTATCACATGCAACTTCTATAACTGTCCACTCACCACCTTCATCCTCACAAAACCTTCTCCCCCCCCCCCCTTTCCTTCCTTATGGGCACAAATGTAAATATTGATTATGCATTGTACATAAAAATGTATGATTAAGAGGATGTGAATAAACAACATCCCTCTTAAAATCAGGGTACGAGTAATATGTATCTAAACTTTGTGAATTTTTTTGAACATACAAATTCTACATAGTCTGGGACCCTTGTCTATGTAGTTCTCTGCAAAGCGTTGGTCAACTAACTCTGTGTCAATTGGCAAAAGTAGTTGAGTGTCGTCAGCATATGAATTGGGAATGAAACCATATTCCCTAATAATCTTAGCTAGGGGAGACCACATAAACATCAAACAATGTGGGGCTCATACAAGTGCCCTGCGTCAACCCCTTTGTAAGCTTTAAAGTCTGGGAACAAAATGGACCTAAATTAATTGTCTGTGTACAATGATCCAGAAAACTGGCAAGCCACTTGAGTGCCTGTCCCTGCAGACCAGATTCGCCCAAATGATTAATTAGTGTTTGGTGTGAGACAGTATCAAAGGCTGCTGTCAGATCTAATAACACCAGCAGCACTGCCTTGTTGTTATCCAGAGCCATTCTAATACAATCTGTGACACCAATGAGAGTGGTTTCTGTCGAGTGGTGGAGTCTGAATCCAGACTGTGAGGGGTCGAGGGTACCTTTAGAATTGAGGTAGCCCATCAGCTGGGTATTGACATACCCTTCCACCATTTTGCTCTTAATGGGCAAGAGCGAGATAGGGCGATAATTAGCAATTACCTCAGCGGGTAACTGTGCTTTTTTTAAAAAGGTAACACCTGAGCAGTCTTCCATTCAAGCGGGAGTACCCCCTCACTCAGAGAAGTGTTAAGGATGTCACAGATAGCAGGTGCCAGGAGGGGGGCAAGTGAAGCAAACACATACGCTAGCATAATATCAAGGGGGAACCGGATTTCGATGTTCTCAACATGGCTTCTATCTGAGATATCTGTATCGCAATAAAGTGTTGAAGGCCTGTCACAGACAATGTCAAAGTAGAGTGCAGCAGATTTGAAGAATCCAGGGAATTAGAAACCTGAGGGAATTGATCATAGATGAAGTTTATTTTTGTATCAAAGTAATTAGCTATGTTGTCACATAGTATTTGGGAAGGAGGAATTTGCAGATTACAAGCGGTAGGGTTAGAGAAAGTGTTAAGAATTTTGTAAAGTTTTTTAGTTGAGTTGCCTGCTTGATGGAGCTTTAGAATAACATGGGCTTCTGTGCCTTTCTTAGATTCTTATGGTAAGAAGTAAGAGCTACTTTAAAGTTAAGTTTCTCCATTTCCGTATGGGTTCTGCAAAGTTTTGCCAGGTTTTTACATTTACATTTTTCATTACGTAAATCCTGGGTGTACCAAGCTGTGCATTTTTTATGTCTGTCAGTTTGTTGTGATTTCAGGGGGTGAGAGTACCCATCACCATATTACAGCTTCATTAAAGACCCTAAGCTTTTTGTCTATGTCCATATGCCCATCAAATGATGGGGGGACAAAGTTTTTGTTGAAGGCATCAAAAATAACTTTGTGCCATTGCCTTTTGTGGCTGTGCGGTTTTTATGCAGGGGCTTGAGATTTAATGCAGCCCTTGATCTGAAATGGAATCTAAAAGTGGTGTGGGAGATTAGCAGATATACAGGGTGAATTAGTGAGTATAATATCCAGCGTATGATCCGCTGAATGGGCGGGGCCCATATTGATCTTTGCAAGGCCCAATGCTGCCATATTGGCAAGGAAATTAGCTGTATCTTTGTTCTTACTGTCTTCACCATAGATATTAAAATCTCCCAATAACAAGAAGTGTTGAGAAGTTATTGTATGAGGGGCTATCGTTTTCATCACTTTTAAATTAAAATCTTTAGTTGGCTGAGGGGGGGGGGCTGATATACAGGAGCACCCTTAAGGCTATTCTGAGGAGTTAAATCGATTTTAAAAATACAAATTTCCATTTCATTATCGGAGATGGAATCGATAACGGAGACTTTCAGCCCATCTTTATACACGATGGCAACACCTCCTCTTCCTACTTTTCCAACTCTATCCAGTCTATGGATCCGATATTTATCCGGAAGGGCAAGAGCAATATCGGGTACTGAGTGAGGTTTAAGCCATGTCTCCATTAAGAGACCTAAATCTGGGGAGTCGGAATTCAGAAAGTTCCACAATTCCGTGGCATGTTTAGGCAATGATCGAACATTCATAAGGAAACCACTCCAGGCAGAGTTGGTGTATGTGCCATAGGGTTGTACTAGGTTACACGAGGACAGACCTGCCCCTGCCTGTGTGTCCTGATTAGGGGTGGCCGGAATGTGCGTAGTCACACTACACAAAGCAAACACGCAGAATTGCTTGTTCCGCCCATTCGCAATGATTTTTTCCTGTTCGCGAACGCTGGTTGCGTGCTTGGGGGGAAATATCTTGTGAACACGCATTTTGAAAGCGCGAACAAGAGAAAAATTCCGCAAAGCAGCGGATCGTAGAATTGTTGGCGATTCGTGTTTACAGTGGAACGCGAAATTACCCAAATTCCGCAAGCGGAACGGAATTTACCGCCCAGGCCTATTTAATATAGTGATCTCCCACCTCTAAGAAAAAGCATCTATCACCACAGCTGTGAAAATGACAGAGCCTACATGAAAAAGGACCTTCCAAAACAACAGAGGTGATAGTAATAGGGCAAGCAGCAGCTAGCTGTCTAAGCTGAATAAGTTGGGAAGCCGTATAACAGCCTCTGGCCTCAATATCTGGAGCTAAAAGGACAAGGGTCCTGGCTCCTGGTGACGTCCAGGCACAGACGGGCCTGCCTTAGGGATAGTATATTGTTTCTCCAGGTAATGTGCAGTCCATTTCGTGTTTGATTTTAGACACCTAACAGTACTTCTATGTTCCACTATGCGTGTCTACACTTTTCTGCTGGTCGTGCCAATATATTGTTTTTTACAGGGGCATGTAATGAGATAGATGGCATACTCGGAGTTGCAATTTGTGTGTGTCCTATGCTCCCATGGGTAGGTAAGTTAAACATACATCAATGGTTTTTGAGTTTTTCGTAATGTGGAATACATTACAAGATCCCCATCTCGAGTGTCATTGAAGCCGAGGCAGGCCACTGGTCCCCTCTAATACCCTATGAAGATATGTATTAGGTCTCGTATGTACCAGAATATCCCTCAGATTGGCACTCCTTTTAAACGAGAAGAGGGGTTTGGCTACATTCATTCCTTTGGAATTTAGTATGCACCAGTGTTTTAATATCATTTGTTTGATGTGGAGTGAATCTGTACTAAAGGTAGTGACACACACTAATTTATCAATGGATGGTTTCTCAACTCTTTCCAAAAGATTTTCCCAGTTATTTTTAGCTGCTCTCTTCCTGACTCTTTTGATGGTACACTCGGAGTATCCTCTCTGGATGAGTTTTTTCCGATTCTGAGTGTATATAAATAATTAGCTTTTCGTTTGTATTCTCTACTGTCTGACCGACTCTTCATTTGGTTTGGAAGGCTGAGTGGTGGTCGTTAGTGACCCAGGTGGCCCTAAACAGTGCACTTCCTTCAGTTAGCGCCCGAAAAGGGACTCCTGCAGGTGATTGATCCACCCCCTTTCCGCAGACGGAGGAAGGCCGAGGACATAATTGGGTGGGACTGACAGCTCAGGGATCCCTTCATGAAGAGCTTTTATTGCTCGCAGCTGCCCCTTCTGTCCTGCCGGACGGTGCCTCACCCAGTGGTCATCCTGACTGTAGTCCTGAATGGTGAAACCCTTGGATTTGACAGTTTGGTCTGAAGAATCGACAGTGGAGAACTGGTTCGTTTATACTACTAATATCAGGTGAATTTGTTTTGGTTCTTTGTGGATATGGTACAATATTGTTTTGAGTTTGGTACGGTCTGAGGACTGTCTTGATAAAAAAGAACTTGTAACTACTTTGCCAGGTAAAAATAACAAACTTGTTTTCTTTTTGAAATGCCTGGCCTCAGCAAAGTTTGGAATTTGTGTTGTTATTGTTGTTGTGCAGATTGGAAGAGGCTCACCCGGCAGCTCCTGAAGGCAACCCTAATTTTGATATGTATGTGAAACATGGTCTTGGCCCTATTATGTTTAGTACATTATGGCACAAATATATACGAGAGACAATGCAGAGTTTCAGTGGCTGTTGACGGACACTTTTGATGAACGAGAGATTGGATTTCTACAGGAACAGTTGTTTAAGAGACTAAGTGGGCAGTCAACGTTTGATTCTCTTCAAACTTGGCAGAAGGAGGCAAGACAGAGACAGTTAAAGATGGAAAGAGACGCACAGAAGGGGAAAATGCAAACATTGACACAGAAGGCTGTAGCGTATGATAGAGAAAAGCAGGAGTCAGGGATTGAATGTGAAAATAGAAGATTTTGGTTACATGTAGATAAGTCTTATCTGGCCAAAGAGGAAAATGATGCTATTGTAGAGGAGCTGCTAGATACTAGACCCCCGCCTCCTTACGCCCTGCAGAGGATATATCCTTTACAGTCACACAGCCTGTTTCATCTGCTACAGTTGTTTCCGTATCTATGGCTGTTCCTTCAATGGCTATGGCTACGGCACCTTCCACTCTTTCTTTGTCCTCGCCATCTTTGTTGACTGTGACTTCCAGTACATCTACTATTCCAACTTCTGTATCGTCTGTTCTTTCTGCTCTGGTGCAAGCGTTAACATTGGTTGTACATGTTACTTCTGTCACTTCTCCTTCTATCGTTTTTCACCCTCCGACATCTTTAAATACTGAGACGCTTGTACATGGGTTTGAGGATAGAGACTGGATGAAATTTAGGGAACGGATGGTCTATTGGTGCTCTCTGACATAGGGAAGATGAGAAGGAAGTGCTAGCCAGTAGGCTATAAAGTGAGCTAGTATTCCAGTTTATGGCGCTGAATACATTTTGCAGGCTACGTGTGAGTTTGACCCTTTTTTACAGCAGCATGCTCTCCAGCATATGTCTGCTACTTTGATCAATCTCTGGTGCACACATACTAAAATTGAGGCTCCACAAGTGTTACTTGATATTAAAGATTGTGTTTATATTGCTGATTTAGCCCCAGGATAGGTGCTTGCAAATATTAATAGTATAGTTTCCGATAGAGTTTGGTTGTTTGAAAAGAGTCCTACGAAAATTACTCAGTTCCCTCTGTGTGAGGTTCATCTAATATATCATCCAGAAATTCCAGAGTTAAAGGATCAGTACGGTAAGGTCACTTGAGCAGCCATAGCTGCCCGTTTTAAAAAACAATGCTTCTACATTCCGTGGAAAAGGAACAAGGTTTTAGTCCTTAAGGGTACGTTGCCCGACCCTAGGAAAACTCCTACAGCTTATTATAAGGAATTAACAGAGGCTGCTTCTTCTACTGTAATGACCCTTGCTGATATTAAAATGTTTTTTGGTCTTCTTGTCCCGGTTGATATTTTTCAGCAGGTGCATACTCAAGATCATGTTGCAGAACTAGGTGGAACATGGGATCTGATTAGAGAATGGGATCAGGAAAGGAAGCCAGGTGAAAAACCCCATGCTGAGATACTTGCTGTGCCCTGTCGTATTATTACATACATGCACACACTTATTCCACCTAAGAAGGTCAGCTGGGACAGATTGATGGCTTGTTGACAGAAGAAGGATGAGAGAATGCCTGACTTCTTTACTCGGTTTGAGAATACATTTTTGGATTATAGTGGGCAGTATATGTCCACTGAGGGGGGAGTCCGCTTGTTTGTGGACTGGTTCATTACTAATCTTCTCCCTGAAATAGTGACTCGTTTGCAAGCGTCAGAGAGTCCTTGGTCCACGTCTTCTCCCTATGTTATTTTGAATATGGCCCAATATTATAAACATCGAGATCAGGAACAGAAGGATAAAACAGATAAGAAACATAAGGACTTCAAGACAAAGGTATTGCTGCAGCAAGCATTCAGGGTAAATAATAGGGGACAAGAACGTCCTTCTAGACAACTTCCACATATTAGGCAGCCTTCAACAACACCTTTAGGACAGAATCAGTGTGCTTATTGTATGGAGGATGGACATTTGCCCAGCAAGTCCCTATTGCTTTTACAGAAGGTTTCGTCCCCTAGAGGACATGGTTCTGATGGTAGAGACCATGGGACTGACAAATCAGAATGCTGCAGCTCCGGGGGCCGTTCTGACAATAACTATTTTGTTGACCCAAGAGATGGACAGTATTATCATGATGATTATGACATGGATGATTTGACAGGTATGTCTCACAGCTAGGACAGTCAGGGGTAGGATGGGGGCCTACCTATAGATCAGTGTGGTTCTAATGTCACAGTGGATTTGCAAGGTTCGTCTAAGGAATTTTTGGTGGATACAGGTGCAACAAAGAGTTCTGTTTCTCGACATTTGGTCCCCCGGGTGGGCATAATAATGTATAGGTAGGTGTTTCAGGTGTACCGGTTGTAAGCCCCATTTCACGACCCCTTGCATTGACTGTTGGTCCTTTCACCTTGGAGTCTCTGTTCTTGTTAAATTCTAATTTTGGGTGAAAATGTGATGGGTTTGGATTTGTTGAAGAAACTGCATGCTTCTATTTATTGCTCTCCTGCAGGTGTCTATATTACGATGGGTGCAGATGTGAGTACTAAACAGTGTTTATCTCAGGATGCACCCCTCCCAGCAAATTTGCTGAAGTACCACCCACTCTATGGGCAACAGGTGACACAGATGTAGGGCTGTTGCATATACCACCGGATTCTATCCAAGTTAAAGATAGTGCTGTTCTACCTTGCATTCCTCAGTATAAAGTACCGCAGGTAGGAAAACGGGCTCTTCAGATTATTTAGGATTTGATACAAAAGGGAGTAGTTGAAGAAACATCTGCCAACATTTGTATTAGTCCTATCCTTCCAGTCCTTAAGAGGACACCCTCGGATTCCTCTGAGACTCTGACATTGTTTTTCGCTTTGTAATTCATTTGCGCGAGTTTAATAAAATTGTAGTACTGCAGTTTCCGGTGGTTCCTGATATCACAAAGCTTTTAGCGATTATTCCATCTACTGCTAAGTTCTTTTCTGTCATTGATTTGAAAAATGCATTTTTTGATATTCCTATCCATCCAGACAGTAGGTATTTGTTTGGGCTTATATTGGCTGGCAGAATCTTTTGGTTCTGTCGCACTCCTCAAGGATATTGAATTAGGTAGAGAGAGACCCCCGCAACCAGGGGAATAGGGTACTTGTCAACAGTAAAGAAAAGGTTTCCCTTGGTAAGTTTCTTAACTAATCATGCCCACATTTTAATATTGGACATTGATACTAAACAAATATAACAGAAACATATATGTAAAAAACTTATATCAAATTTATTGTTTTGTTAAAAACATAGAGGTGATCACGCAGTTAAAACATATATAGAATACACAATTCTAAATCACACAAAATTTATCAACATAAGATACTAGTTATAAAAACAATACCCTTAAATTCATCAATAAAAAACACAATACAGGGGAGAGACAGAAAGAAGGACAGTATCATTTGTCATTGAAACTTAGTATTGTAAGTAGGAAGACTCGTAGGCAGGCGTGGTTCTTCAATCTTCTTTATTGTATCAAAGTAGAAGGCAATACAGCGACACGATCACAAGTGCATCCTCCACCTTCCCCTTCAGTAACCGACTCCCTCCCACTACATTCTACCAAGCATACATTCCACACACACCACACGTGCATACACATACACGCGCCACACACATACACGCACCACACACACGAGACATACACGCGCACAACACGATACATATAACCAATACCACACACCCTCCTCCTCAAAAGCTTAAGTACCCGCAAAAAGAATTACCCTAATTTGAAATCAGAAAACCGGACAGGCACCTTCCTTATTCTATCACCACGGCGAAGACACTCACCTTCAACACCAACATTAGAATGAGATGATCCAACATCATCAACATCTCTAACACCATTTCCCGTCTCACAGCTAGTACTACAACTACCTGTATTGCTAGTTAACGCCAACTCCTTTACTAGACCAAAATCATCACCTAACAAATAACCACTACAGGTCCCATTATCAGAACGTGCACCTACCACACCACTCCTCTCATTGCAAAAACTCAATTGGCGAAAATTCCACCTCTTACCGTCTTCCAATTCAACAGCGCTACCAAACACCTTCATAACCCTCAAAGGTTTGGACCATACACTTTCACCTTTCAATACTTTTCTAGGTTTCTTCACCCTAACCATCTGACCAGTCTTAACTAATGGCCAAGCATGTTTGTTACCATGATACTGCTGATTGCGATCTTGATACTTTTTAACCTCAGATCTGACTTCTTCATCAATATTCTTAGCGTTACACTGCATTTTATCATTTCTTTTCCTCAACCACTAAGGAACCAAACCAGTAAATGGTTTCCTACCTCTCAAAATTTCGAAGGGTGTCTTCCCTGTAGCAGAATGCGGGGTCACACGATAAGCGGTCAACCTCTCTTGCAAAGCTTTCCTCCAAGGTAAGCCTGCACTCAATGCCAATTCAATCACTTCCTTAACCACCCTGTTGAAGCGCTCAACTTGGCCGTTACCTTCTGGGTGATATAGTGATGATTTGATGTGCTTGATGCCCATCACCACTAAAAACTCTTCCATCTTCTGTGATACAAAATGGGGACCATTATCCGAAACCAAAATTTCAGGTACTCCCTCTCTTGAAAACACATCCTCTAAAAACTCAATAACCACATCTGTAGTCATCCCACTCACCATTCTTACCTCGGGCCATTTCGAATAATAATCTACTAGTACAATGGCATAACAATCCATAGATGATAAAGCTGAAAATGGCCCCATGAAGTCAATAGCTACTTTCTGCCACGGATATTTAGGTAACTCCACCATGGTTAAGGGCACACTTAATGGCTTTGCCACTTTATCACTTGTACCACAAATTTTGCAATCCCTTACTAATCGATCCACCATGGAATCAACACCTGGCCACCAAAACCACTGCTTGACCCTCCTTTTTGAGCTGGACATACCACCATGTCCTAAATGACTTTTCTCAGCAATATCTTTCCTTAAACCAACTGGAGGCACAATTCTGTCACCCCTTAAGACAATATCATTAACAATACACAATTCATCCTTGATCTTAGAAAACGCAACACTCTCACCACGTAAATTGGATTCTCTTGGCCAACCCTCAACTATAAAGCGTTTAACTTCTTTCAGAACCACATCCTTATCCATCTCACTCATCCAAGATACCTCAGAGACACTACTAACAGTATTCTGAACACCTATAAGGAATACATCCTTAGCAGTAAATGCTATCTCACAATCAGTATTAGTTTTAACATCTGTTAAATCCACATTAGGTAGTCTAGACAAGCCATCCGCAACCACGTTGTCTTTACCCGGAATATATTCTATGTCAAAACTGAACATTTGCAGCTTTGAAGCTAAACGAGCCAGCCTTGGAGTTAAATTCTTCCCACCCTCAGGTCTTAAGATGTTCACCAATGGTTTGTGATCAGTGCAAATTTTAAACTTCCTCCCCCACACGTACATCCGAAATCTCTCAGCTGCCCATGAAGCAGCCAACAATTCTTTTTCTATTACGGAATAATTCCGCTCCGCTTTAGTCAAAGTGCGTGAAGCATACGCTACCACCCATTTTTCAGACTTGACATGTTGGGAAAACACAGCACCAATTCCATACCCAGACGCATCCACAGATAAAATACATTCAGCAGTTGGCAAAAAGGGTTTCAGACAAGGCGTCGTAACTATCTCTTTCTTCACTTTCTCGAAACATGTTTTTTGTTGGTCACCCCATGTAAACATTACACCTCTTTTTAGCAGAGATCTCAAAGGTTCAACCTTTGAAGCGTAGTTCTCAATGAAACGTGAATAAAACTCTGTTAGTCCCAGAAATGACATCAATTGTTCTCTACTTGTAGGTTCAGGAACAGCTAAGATAGCATCCACATGACTAACCTTAGGTCGAATACCATCCTTGGATATAACATGTCCTAAGTACTCTACTTCGGATTTCCCAAACACACATTTTTCATTTTTAATAGTTAGTCCACTCTTTCTTAACGCATCTAAGACTGCAAATAAACTTTTGTCATGACATTCTTTGTTCTTCCCATATATTAAAATGTCGTCCTGAAACACTTTAGCATTTTCTATACCTTTGTAGAACCCTGCACATTTCTCTTTGGAAAACCGCAGATGCACTAGCAAGACCAAATGGCATACGTTTATACCTAAGCATTCCTTCTGTGGTAATGAAGGCAGTGCAGTGTTTAGAATCATCCTCTAACACAATTTGATGATATGCACTTGTCAAGTCTATCTTGGAAAACCAAGAAGAACCACCAACAGAAGATGTAAGTTCCTGCAAATTTGGAAGAGGAAATGTGTCAACCCAAATGGCTTCATTTAAACATCTTAGGTCCACACGCAAGCGCAAATCGCCATTAGATTTAAGCGAAATTACGACTGGCGAAACCCAATCTGAACTTTCAACTGGTTCCACAATACCATCCTTGCATAATTTTGTAAGTATTTCACCCAATTGTTCTCTATAACTAATGGGAACGTTCCTAAGTTTTTGCCGAATAGGGCATGCACCTTCTCTTAATATTATTCTGTGCTTGAACCCAACCATTTTACCAATCCCATTAGAAAATACATCGGGAAATTTTTCTTGGAGATTTGAGTAACAATCCTTCTCAACACACTCGTCCTGAATAGAGTAAACAGGACAATCCAGCCTAGGATCAATTTTCATGCCTAAATCAAAAATGTGTGGCCACCCCAAAATAGTTGCACCTTTGTTGGCCACATAAATTTTGCCTTGACATGAATTGTGTCCAAAACTTATTTTGGCTAGTATAAACCCTTCCAAAGGTATCTTGTGCCCGGTGTAACTTCCAGGATGTACATCAGGACCCAATAATGATCTGTTGGGCCAAAGAGATTTAAACAAGTCCATACCCATAATGGTATACCACGCACAAGAATCTACCATGACCTTTACTTCTAAACCATCAATGTTGACGAAGCATGATGGTAACTTTCTAACCTTACTTGTCCCTTTAACTGACTCATCATGTACACTGCATACCTCACCCACTACATGGAAAACATCGTCTTGGTTTTCAATTTGGACACAATTAATGCCATCTTGCTCATCATCTTGTAGAAAATTGACCTTAGCTTTAAAATTGCAACACACTCTAGTAAAGTGTCCTTTTTTTTACAATTAGTACATATTTTATCAAGGGCAGGACACCACTTATAGTTTGCTAGATGAGTAGAGGATCCGCACCTAAAACATGCAAACTTTTTCAGCTCATTACCTTTCTCAAAACTCTTTTCATTGCTCTTCTTATTAGAATAAGATGAATAATTAGTCGACTTACTATCACTCTTGAATTTAGACTTGTCACCCTTATTTATCACATTAACTGAAGTAGAATCAGAATCATTTTTTTCATTTCTGACCTCGCGAATGCATTGGTCCGAAATTTCCACACCTCTAGCTACTTCAATAGCATTTTTCAATGAAGTACTCCCAGATGACCATAATTTCTCTTGAATTTTCTTAGATTTGGTCTTCATAAGAATCTGATCACGCAAAACCTGGTCATACGTCATACTTTCAAATTCACACGTGACAGCTAATCCCCTCAAGGCTGAAACATATTGATCAATTGACTCATCACTTTTTTGAGCTCTTGAATAAAACTTAAACCTCTCCATAACTACGTTAATTTTCCTTCCAAATCTCTCCTGCATTTGTTTAACAGCACATTGATAAACACCCATGTCACCAGCATTTTCAATTTTAGGTAAATTTTTGAACTCCCTTAACCCTACAGCACCTAATCTATGTTTAGGCAAAGACACTTTTCTTTCTTGAGAAGATTCTTCTTCAGCTAAAACTTCAACATAAGCTTCAAACATGTCAAGCCATAAATCCCATGCAATAGGAGGTTCACCAGACTCCGCTAAAAAAAATGGCGGTGGATGAATCGAAGACATTTCAATTAATATGTAAGTTAACACAACTTAAAACTGGAAAAAAAAAATTTCTTGTAAGTACCTTGCGCAAAAAGTTCACCAAAGTTTAATAGTATTACCAGTTAGTATTCCTTATTGGGCAAATTGTTCACCAAAGTTGTAAAGTAAAATTCTAAAATAGGAAAGTTAATAAATATTCCCAAAAAAAAATTACATGGACTCTGAGCGTTGATACCGTCAATGTAGAACACAACAATCCATTGGTATTGCTGGCGTTGAGATCAGCATGCATTTGAGATCAATAGCGTTGAAAACACAATAAATTATATATATTCAGCGTTAAAATCGGCATCCGGAATGATGTTGACACGTTGCTAGGATACCAAAATATATTCAAAATGGCCGCACGCTAAGCGTGATGACGATGTCGCGTGATGACAATGACGCGTCGTGGCAAACAATCAGCTACGGAAAGTCAAGGGAATGTTCCAGTTTAAGCTGTAGCAATTCGCACGCGCAGAACGTTCATTCACGAGTCAACTTGAAAGATGCACCATAGAAAAATAACGTTGCTGAAGGTAAAAGTTCTTTAACATACCAATTTGCCGCTCAGAAGTCATTTAGACGATCTCATTGTAGTAAAAAAAAATAGTAATTGATTGAAAAGTAGAAGTTTGGATAACGATAATAATCCAAACAGAAAAAAAAATATTTAGTAAAATTGTGTTCAATGCCGCTGCTGCCGTGAAATCCCGCTCGTCGCCATATATTGTAAGTAGGAAGACTCGTAGGCAGGCGTGGTTCTTCAATCTTCTTTATTGTATCAAAGTAGAAGGCAATACAGCGACACGATCACAAGTGCATCCTCCACCTTCCCCTTCAGTAACCGACTCCCTCCCACTACATTCTACCAAGCATACATTCCACACACACCACACGTGCATACACATACACGCGCCACAAACATACATGCGCCACACACACGAGACATACACGCGCACAACACGATACATATAACCAATACCACACTTAGCACATCGAGTATTACAATCTCAAGGCACCAATCCTGGGCGCTTTCAAATCTTGCGAGCTGCAGGTTTGGCACGGTTACCCAATTGTGCAAATTATGTAGCGTCGACGCGTTTTGATGGCTTGTGTTTCAAATTGGTGCCAACTTTTTCAAGACTATTTTTTATATATGTCTCTCTCTTGATTGGCGGCACTGGTTGGTTGCCTTGTGGTTTGGAAACTCCTTTATCTCATATTTTGTGTGGAGTTCTTCTCAATATTGAACATCCTCGTCACGGTCTATAGGGCTGGTCTGAGTTTCTGATGAGGTCTTTTTTATCAGTTCCTCGTGGGCCACTTTGTTGTACTTTGGCACGAGTATGAAGGATCAAAAATCTGCTGGATAAGTCGTCGCTTATTAAGGATTTACCGCCTTTCTGATTGTCTCAGTGCTGCTGACCCTCATATGATCCCGTTCTTTTCCCTTCCGTGTTTGATGTTATCTTTTTTGCAAAATTGAGCGTCTTCACGGGGTGGACAGTTTAAGCCGTGCAGTGGTGAATTGCCGATATACAGAGAGTCCCAGTATTCATAGTCAAGCATTAGAAAGTCGGTTGGATTCCTTATCGCTTTCCTCAATTAATTTATTGGTGCATTACGTTGATGATCTACTAATAGCTTCTGATACAGAACAAGGTTGTAAAGACAGCACAGTGAAATTGTTGCTGCATTTGGCTCACCATGAATATAAGGTTTCCCTTTCTAAATTTCAGTATTGTTGACAGGAGGTCACCTTTTTAGGTCACCTACTGTCAAAGGAAGATAGGAGAGTGACCCCTGAGCATATCAGAACTATTGTTAAAATGCCCATTCTACAAACTCAGAAAGATGTTTGTGCTTTTATAGGTATTACTTCCTACTGTCACCAGTCGATCCCCAACTACTTGCTACGAATCAAGGACGCCCGAATGTCAACAGTCTTTTGAGCAATTAAAAACTACGATTTGTTTGGCTCCATTGCTTGGCACACGTAACTATAACAAATCATTTGTGCTCCATGTCCACGAGATGGCTGGAGTCAAACTTTCTGTCCTAACACAAAGGTTTGGGGCTGAGCAGAGGCCTTGTGCTTATTTTCCCACTGTGCTTGATCCTGTCGCAAGAGCCCTCCTGAGCTGTCTGAGAGCGGTCGCGGCTGTGGTCACTTCAATCAGCCAATTGACTGGATCGTACTTGATACTGACCTCACAGTTATGGTACCCCATGCTGTAGATATGCTTTTGAATAAGACAAAGACACAGCACCTCACCAGTGCACATCTTACTGGTTATGAATTGACATTGTTTGCTAAACATATCACAATCAAAAGATGTGCCACTTTGAATCCTGCCACGTTACTACCCCTCCCATCTGAGAATGATGCAGTTGAGAAACATGATTGTATCTTCAGGACTGATAGACCTGACTGATGTTCCCTTACCTGACCCTCATGGAGAACTATATGTCGATGGCTCTTGTTTTAAATTACCAGATGGCACAACCACCGCAGCTTATGCTATCACTACATTGCGTACGGTGGTAGAGACATCACAGGTCCCTTATCAGTCAGCTCAAGCTGCTGAGCTTGCTGTCCTTATTCGAGCTTGTGAGTTGAGTGAAGGGTTGGTTGTCAATATTTACACTGACAGCTAGTACACATTTGGGGTTGCGCACAATTTTGGGTGACTCTGGGCTGAGAGAGGGTTTCTTAATTCTCATGGCACCAAAATTCAGCATTGGCACCTCATATTGAGGCTTTTGTCTGCTTTAACGCTACCCAAGAAATTGGCCGTAGTTAAGTGTAATTCCCAAAGGAAGGTTACTGAAGATGTGGGTAGAGGAAATGCTTTTGCATATCAGACTGCTAAGGAAACGGCACAAAGTAAAATGAAACTCATGTTTGTAGCAGGTCCAGCTAGGTGGGTTCCCGAAATTGCTATGTTTGAGAATACCCTTAGGAGTGTAATGGAGAAGTAGTGGAATGGCAAGAGAGTTCAGCACAATTGAATGAGGAAGGGTGTTGGAATGATAAATCTGGGAAGCAGAGATGGATGTTGCCGGATGGATATGTTCTTCCTGTGGTTACTATGACACATGGTCCAGCTCATATTAGTGCAAAAGACATTTGTAAACTATGAGCTCCTGTATGGCAGAATGACAAGATTTCCAAGACAGCTGCACTTTTAATAAAGACCTGCATGGTCTGCATGATGCATAATCCAGGGAAGGGTACCCTACACCACCTGGTAATTTTGCAACACCCACTTTTCCTTTTGTAGTCCTTCAAATGGACTATATAGAATTAGAAAGTTACAAGTACTTTTTGGTGGTTGTATGTGCATTCTGTAAATGGGTTGAGGCTTACCCCACTAAAGATAATAAAGCCATTACGACTGCAAAGGTACTACTTAAAGAGTTCTTCCCTTCTTTTGGCTTGCCCCAAATTATCTGGAGTGACAGCAGAAGTCATTTTAATGTTGGAAAGTGATTACATTGATTTGTGAAGGTTCACATGTGTTTCAGTACCAACAGAATTAGCAGAAATTAGTGGAGAATTTTTTGCTTACTTTATCTTAGTTGTTCGAACATTAGATAGGGAAGACTGAAGTATACCTTGAATGTATACTATCTAGATCGAGTGGGATACATTAAATGAGCTTACGACAGAGCAAGCTCCACCGCCGGCGCACAAGAGCACCAACTAATTGATGGACAATAGGAGCCTGTACCAGTGAGGCTCTGACGGACACTGGGAACTTGTGTCTCTTTTTGCATTTTGACCCCTTTATCATCCTTAATGCATCCCTTTGGTAGAAAGGTTGTTGAGGAAGAGCAGCCAATGGTCCTTTTTGCTCCACACGATACGATGTGGACACGAAAAAACAAAATGATATTTGTTGTTCTGTTGGTTTTGCTGATAATAACATTGTGTTTGGGTTTTTGAAAATGATCAAAATGTGCCTTTACACAGCAAGGGTAAGGTTATTTCCCCGAAAAGAAACAAAAGAACAGCCTGATTAATGTATTTCTAGAAACACATAAGAGGTTGTTCGGAAAAGAGACAGCTTGTTACTCCACCCAATCTGTCACTAGTTTGTGGACTACATATTCATTGTCACTTGTTAATTATACTTCTGCTTGGCCACCCCAATTTACTGAAGTAAAAGGAGGATTTGGTTTTGGTTATGCGGGATCATGTCTGTATCATAGAAAGCCATTAGGAGTGGGTTATCCAGGCTGTGATAACAATACCTATTGTGATAATTTTCATATGGAGAAACAGAATGTCATATTGGTGGGTTGGCATTACAAGGAATTGATAGTCACCATGGGTGGCTGGTTATTATCCTGCTTTCTGCCCCCTTGTGAATAGCACTGACACTTCTTTGTATAACAATTGCTCTGGAATAGTGTTGTATAAAAATACGATCCCTTTGGTGAATGACAAATATCTGAGTCTCTTGGAATGAGCACTAGATATGCTGCAGTAGATTATAAAGGACCAATTTATGCACACCCATGGTTTTATTTTTTTGTCCAGTGGTACCTATTCCAATGTCCACAATGGTACAGATGATAAAGCTCTTAGAATGTGTTGCCCTTAGGTGTCCCTTGTAAATATGCTAAGCCTAATGTACGCTGGGTCAAAAGGACTTTAACTAAAGAATTCTGTGAGTGAGTGACCAATATAGAGGTCAATCATTATAGTAATGGGATCACTTTTGGACACATCTTTTCTTCTTTTTTTCTTTGGGTGGTACTTCCATGGCCAGGGGTGAGAAAGCTAGCAAATATTTTGGATGTAAGCTGCAAATTCAGTCAAGGACCACAGTAGCAGCTTTGCGTGATATCACCACTCAGTTGGAGAGTATGCAAATATTTCAGAACAGATCAGGTATGCAGTGGACTTTATTCTAGCTAAGAGTGGTGGTGTATGTGCAGTAGTGGGTGATCAGTATCAAGAATATGGAAAAGAATATCACCAAACATAGTTTGGATATTCTTGAAAATGTCAAGGTTATGGAAAATGGGAATTGGAGTAGGTCCGTCTTTGGTAGCTGGGGCTGGATTCTTGAGAATGTGATTTATTTGATTGCGGTATTGGTGCTCTGCTGTGTTCTTATTCAGTGTCTATCCTCTCACGCAAAAAGAAAATATCAATTCATGACACAAATGCTGCAATACTGGTCCAGAAGTATATCGAGGATATGATGAACATTGAGAGGGAATTTTCAAAATGTCTTCCCTCCTTACTATTTCACTTCCTGATGTTGATAATATGGAGTGCTCATAATTGTTTATCACTGTCATTTCTATTACTGTTTGAAGTTTGTTTCTGCTTGTTGCTGTAAGAAAATGTTTTAGCTCATGCTAACATTAGGATCTGTTAGAATAGAAATTGTTTATGCTCATGCATGCTTCATGTAATTTAGCATTCTCTGCGCCATTTTCTGTTTGGGCGCCATTTTAGGCTGTTTGAAACTGATCTAGTTTAATTCTGAGAAACGTTCTTCTTTGAGTTTCGTTTCTTCACTTTGGTTTTGTTTCAGTAATGAGCACGTTGTTCATGTCAGCACATAACTTTCTCACTAGATCGAGGTCCTCTCCCCCTTGTCTGGTGGCGGGTTCCGGATGGAACAGCCTTGGATTACGATACTTTGTGTAAGATAGGAGCGCTGAAACCATATTATTTTCTATTTCACTGTTTAGCTGCGCCTGCTTGGAAAATTCCACTATGGGCGTGCTTTAGCCCGATTATTAAATGTACATAATGTATCTTTATTCTTGTTGCTTTCAGTCCTCAGTGCAGCACTCCTAGCAACTGGGCAGACCAGGCTCCGCTCTGAGGGTATATTAATACATAGCTATTGGTTTGTATTCTCTACTGTCTGACCAACTCTCCATTGTTACGGAAGGCTGAGAGGTGGTCGTTAGTGACCCGGTGGCCCTAAACGGGTAACTTCCTATACTAATTTTTTCTTTTTGTTTATAGCACTACATGAAAGTTTATGTCTTTTGCAGCTGTTTTGCTTGTATACTTCTCCTCCCTCCACAACGCTCATATTGCTCTATCTCACCCATGTGTTCACCATCGCCCACTCCATGATGCTCTTGCCTTCGTATGCACCCCCACATTAGTTTCTCTTCAATGTGCTTCTCCCTCCAGGCTCCATGATTGTTAGAAATGGGGGTCTCTAGTTGGCAAGGGTTTGCACCTTTGTCCAAATAGGGACCCTTCTTCCTAGTCAGGATAATGGAGTTACACTCATTAAATAACCCCTGCTCACCCCCTTGGTAGCTTGGTAAGGCAATCAGGCCTATCTTAGAAGCAGTGTGTAAAGCATTTACGCATAACCAACAGTAATACAGTGTAAGCACTACAAAAGGACACCACACCAGTTTAGAAAATATCTAATATATTTATATACTTAAGACAAGTCAAAAAATGATAAAAATCCACAATTCAGTACTTCAAAATCTTCACTTATCCTAGTATGCTTTAAAAATAGTTCCTTGATGTCAATAGCTCCATCCCGGGCTATCACGGCATCATGAGCAAACAAATCCAAACAGTTCTGGCTGACTGTTGCATCACTGGCCAGCTACGGTGTCGGGAAGACCCGCAAACAGTACCTTCTAGAGCTGCAGGGCGTCGATGACCTCTTGTTGAGCTTCCGAAACAAGGCTCCCGCAGGCGTCGGCGCAGGAGTCATCAGAACCCTCAAAGTCACACGCGTTGATCTCCTCTCTGATGGAGTCAGGAGCACTGGCATCGGCAGGCATCTTGTGCTGCAGTGCGAAGTGCAGCGTGTGGTACCTCAAGTCGCGGTTCGAGCAGCGGCTCGGTGGCGGCGTCAGATGGCATCGTTTGTGAGTCCAGGGTTGCCGTGCAAGATGAAGGCGGTGCTCATCGCGATGCTGGCAGGTCACGGTGCAAGCAGCGTCGCTGTCATTGCTGAAGCGTTGTCTTTGGCTGGCTAACTGGAGTCGATGGCGTCAGCGTCGGTAGGCCAAGGCTACGATGTGGCATGATGGCGATGCTTCGTGTAACTTTATGAGCGGTGCCCTCGAATCACAGTGCAAGCAGCGACGTTGATTTCGGCATAGAGCGTCGTTGTTGGGGATACCAGGGTAGCATCGTGAAGCGAGCCAGTTCGGAGCGCGGTGCCCACAGGTCGCGGTGCGAGCAACGGCTCGGTGTTGGCGTCAACAGGCATCGGCGGTGAGACCAGGGTGGCAGTGCGGGGGTGCCCTCTGCGGTGCCAAGGTGTCATCATGAAGCGAAGCGGAGTGCGGTGCCCACAGGTTGGGGTTTGAGCATCGGCTTGGTGGCAGCATCAGTCAGCATCGTCGGTGATACCAGGGCCATGGTGGGACATTGCGGCGATGCCCTCTGCGGTGCCTTCAGGACACTGAGTCGGCAGCGGCGTTGTAGACGTCGTCGAGTTGCTTTTCCTCTGTTGCAGAACAAAACACGTCGTCCCCAGTGCTGAGGGTAGAAGAACTTGAAGTCTTTGCTGATCCTGCGACTTCTTGAACAGGGGGCAAGCTGTACCTCAAGCCCTTGGAGAAACTCACAAAAGTAGATTGCAGAAAGTTCAGTCCAGTCCTTTCACTGCCCAAGACAGAAGCCTCCACTGCAGGCCAACACAGCAAAGCGGTAGTCCCTCCTCACAGCTTCTCCAGCTCTTCTTCTTGGCAGTCTTATTGATCCAAAAGAGTTCTAAAGTTCAGGGGTCTGGGCCCCAATATTTATATCCCAAAATCCATTGATCTCTTAGGCAGAGTGTCTGTGCATAGCCAAAACCAGTTCTACCTTCTCTGGTGTGATTTCCTGGCAGAAGGTGGAGACAGCATTGTCAGAGGCAGACCATGCCCTTTGAGGTGCAAGGAAAATCTCCTCCTCCTTCCCCCATTGCAGCCCTTGTCTTTTCTGCCCTTTCCCGACCCTACCTAGATTATCTGGAGCCACTTCTGCTCCCCAGCCTTCTGTCATCCAAAACCCAGACAGGCAATCCGCATTCCAAAAGAGGTTCACAGGATGACTTACCAAGAAAATACCTACTTTCTAAAAGTGGTATTTTCAAACACAGAATGTAAAAATTACCTTCACTAAAAGATGCATCTTTAGATTCTGAGTTCAGGCATACTAAACTTTATTTTCCCACCTAGTCAATTATGTTTATAAGAAGTTATAAACAAACTTCCCATTCTGTCCTATGGGGAACAGGTAGCCTTGCAATAGTGAACAATTAAATGGGCTGTAATTCACGATCAGGACATGCCACACACACCAGGGCATGTCCTACCTTTCACATACACTACACCCTGCCCACAGAGGAACCTTGGCCCTACCTTAGGGGTGACTGACATGTAGAAAATGGAATGTTTAGGGCCTGGCAAGTGGGTGCACTTGGCATGGCAGTTACAAACTGTGCACAGACTCTGCAATGGCAGGTCTGAGTTACCTTTTTAGGGCTACTCATATGGGTGGCACAATCAGTGCTGCAGGCCCACTAGTAGCAGTTGATTTACAGGCCCTGCCACACTCCTTGCACGTTACTAGAGACTAACAAGTAAATCAGATACCCAATCATGGAAACACCAATCCATAACACAATTTACAAAGAGAGCACTTGCACTTTACCACTGATCAACAGTGAGAAAAGTGCACAGAAACGCTATGCCAGCACAAACAGAGTCAAAACAGGGAGGGCAGAAAGCAAAGACTCAGGGGAAACATGCCAACAGATGCCAAGTCTAGCAATGATGCTTTCTCTAAAGTTGGGTATTTCCCCCTACCCACTCCACTTGGCTCTCTCTCTGTTTGCTTCCCTTCACATGTGATCTGTGTTAGTTTCCCCCACTCCACCCATTTGTGATTCCGCACCCTCTGTGTTAATTCCAAGCCCCTTGTTACTCCCCAGTGTTGTGTTGTGGGCCCTGGGCCCACATGCTATGCAAATGAGTGACACAAACACATAGTTGGGGTGCATGGAACTGGCACAGGACACGTGCACCCTGCCTCTTTTATTAACAGGATCACCCGACCAATGATGATGCCTGTGTTGGATGGGTGTGGGGTGAATGTGGAAGCCAGCGTTTGGGGAGTGGCTGGTTAAACATTACACCCCACACCCACACTACTTTGTTTTTCTTTTTATTCATCAGTTCAACTCAGATTGATAATGAAAAAGAAAAAAAGCCCTTGCGTCATTTTCTAGGGTTGTAAATGCTTGGTCACAGGCCTAGAAAATGACATAGGCAGATGCTTCATAGGCTCTTTTTCTCTTGCAATGATTCACAGCAACGAGGCTGCTGCACAGCATGGATAATAATCACTGGCAAATCCAATAGGGCCTAAGGACGAGACCTATTGGCTCTGTCACTGCTTGTTAGCACCTCATAAACTTGATGCATGGTAGAGAACAAGGAACAATTATGCTCCATTTTTTCTGTTTAACTTCAAAGCTCTGCTAGTTTGCTTGGAAAGAAACAACTCTTATAATGGCACTAATCATTTTTATTTAATCTCTTTATGCACTTGCATTTCTCATGAGCCTGTTTTTGGTCATTCTTCACACTGTGGATTGTGGAGTTTTTTTAATCTCCTTTTCAATGCTTGTACATTTGGCTATTTTGCCGCACACACATAAAGGGGAATATGCCTCAATGGATTGTTTTTGTGCAGGAAGGTGTCCCTCCCTTTGCAAAAACAATCCTGCCAGTAACGCAGGCCCCCTTGCACTATGCTACATGGATACCTGCACTGGAGCTAGGCAGCACACAGTGCGCCAGTGCAAGGAGAAAGCAGAAAGGCTCCATATATTTGAAAATATAGAGCATTTCTGGTTGTCCCTTTCACGTAACACAGCACAGCAAGTTCCCTTCATCGTTGTGTTGCATGAAATAACAGAAAATGTGTCCCTGTATTTATAGATTCCTTTCACAGATGGTCTTGGGGTGTGAAGTGTGCCCATGTGACAATCTCCTCCTTTATTAGGTTTCACCTTGACAGTGCATGCTCTCTCTGTGTGAGACATGTTGCTTACGTACAGTGGACTTACAGCCCACCCAAAGCTTACCATTTGTTATCTTCGGCATTGCTCTAGTTTCCTTCGTCCTCATTTGTCGTGTCATGTGGACGTCATTTCCTATATGTATTTGGTCCTCCCCTGAAGCATGAACCAAGTACTTATGTCCATCCACTGCTCCCATTTTTGGATCTACTTTTTTCGTTGTGTTCAAGGACTCCATAAGAGTGCTTGTTTTTTCAGCCCATCTCTCAATCTCTGTCCACATAGCTTCAATGCCCTCCCAGCCATCCCTCTTCTATGTAGCTTTTGTTCCCTCCCACTCCCTACCTTCTACCCTGCACTCTGTTCTATACCACTGCATTCTGTTCTATACCACTGCACTCTACTCTGCCACTGCAATCTTCTATGCTCTACTCTGCTCTACACCACTGCACTTTCTGCCACTCTGCTCTTCTCTACTAATAACAATGAGGGCTGGCTCTAATCAGTAAGGCTGAGCCTGAAAACAAGGAACATGAGAGAATTGTCAATACTGATACTCCATTTATCTCAAATATGTAGCCAAAGTACAGACCACAGTTCAATACTTTGGTTTGCTATTCAATAGCTATTTATTCAAAAATAATTTGATAATGCACATTTTAAATTTATTGTCATTAAATCAACCAATTTTCTATAACAGTGAGGACACAGCCAGTGAAATAAAACCTCATATATACCATCACTCATAACTCATCATACATATCACAGTCAAACCACTTGCATTCAAACAATCAACCTAGGTACCTCACACACTCAAAAACAAAAAACCAGTGGGTGAAGTACTGGGTCTGCTATATGATCTAAAACAATTACTAATATTCTCAACAATACACTGTAGAACAAATCAATTAAATCACAAGATTTTAAGCATAATCATTGAATTATCAGTGTATAGGCACTACTAGAGATGTAAAACAAGTTAACATCAAAGTGCGACCGGCAGACCAAAATGGCCTACGCGTTTCAAATCCCTATCAGTCTCAGGATTCTCTTCAGGGCCAAACTCTTTAGAGAAGAGAAGAAAAAAGTGGAACCATGTATCTGATAACTCAATAAAGTCAAGAAAACTTATGAACGCTACTACACCTAAGTGCCACCACAGCCTACCAGTTTCTCTTTAGCAAATAGATCGCATTTCCGAAGTGTGTACCCCTATAACAAATTAGAAAAACAGAAAAGAAGAGAATAAGGTGTGTGTCAACAGGGCATGTTAGCATCAAACCACTATCTAAATGGCGTGTGGCAGTATTTCTCAGAATTTACCTATGAGGGGGGTTATGTAGACCGAGTCCTCAACTGGCAGGTAGCAATTCTTCCGCGCGTTGTAAAAGGGGGACGAACTGAAAGAACATTGTGTCAGTGGCCTGAAGAATATCAGAGGAGCAAAACCTGGACGAACAAAGCTTTTGCATGGCGGCTTACCATGAGGGTCTGTTCTTTGCGGTACGATGGAGAAAGCAGTGAATGGTTTCAGAGTCCGGCGTGATCCGGGGGGTCAAATACCGAGGCGTCACTCTGGCAAAGGATGGACAGTATGGGAGTTAGTGCAGTCCCGAATTACGACGTGACTCGATTAGTTATTAATCGGAAATCTTCTTACCGTGAGATTGCCATGCAAAGCGAGCCGCGTCCTTGATTCAATCGGCAGCGGACGCGCCGTGGAATTCGCGCATGCGCCGAAGGTGCAAATCGCGGAAGTTGTAGTCCAGAGCGTGTGATTGCCAGGGAAATGGGAAGCTTTTAGCGTAACTATAGTAAATGCGGGGAGAGAATAACATCTCGCTTTGGAAACAGTGCAGTCAGCACTGGAGGACGTGAAAACAGTGAAGGTTTCAAATATAATTTCGCAAGGTTCAAATTTGACAGCGTGGGCGGCTGGGACTTGTAGTTCGGTGGGAAGGTGAAAGGCTGTGGGAAACTCTTAACGTAATAATATTAAACGCGAGGAGATAAATGACATCTCGCTTTGAGAACCACGCAGTCAGCACTGGAGGACTTAAAAGCAGTAAAGGTTTCAAACCTAATATCGCAGGGTTAAATTTTGACAACGGGGTAGCTGGGACTTGAAGTTCGATTATTAACGGGGGGAAAAAAGGGCATGTGTCACGAATCAGGGATTATCAAGGGACACTCTTCAGAAAGTGGGGGTGGGTCATCCACAAAAGGTCACAAACTGACAAAGCGATAGAACATAAGTTGCAAACAGATCAGAACTGGAATACAATGTAAGAATTGCCTATAATTTGTACATCTCAGACAATTCATTGAGGCCTGACACAGCCGTGTTATACTTCACGATTAACAAGGCCTCCCTTTTGGATAGTTCAAATCTAAATCTCCTCCGCGGAAATCTTTTTCCACTTTGGAGATGACAGTCCATTTGAGATCACTTATTTGAGGGTTCAATCTAGTCCAGTGGTTAACAAGTGGCGCAGTTTCCATTTTATTTTTAATCCTGGACTCATGTTGAGAGATTCTTTGGCGGATTTCCTGGTTGGTCTTGCCTATGTATAGAAGTCCACAAGGGCATAATACTCCATAGACAACGTATTTGGATTTGCAGTTACCGTAAGAATCATGTTTCCATGAGATACTATTGTGTTTGAAAAGTGAACCTTCTATGGTCGAATTGCAGCAGAGACACGTGCCACATTTGTAGTGACCCACAATGGGTGCCAGGCCCATTAGTTGTCTCAATGTTGGCTGTATTTCTCTGCGTGCTGCTGCACTCACTACATGATTTGAAATACTGCTCTCTTTTTTAAAAGCGAACAATGGTGGTGACTGTAGACTTGGATCCAGATTCTTTATCAAATGGCAATATTGTCCAATGATTTTTTAAAATTTATTGGCATTGGGGCAGAAAGTTGTGACGCAGACTTGACGTTTTAATTGTGGCTTATTTCTGCGTTCGAGTAGGCTTTCCCTCGGAGTCCATCTCGCTCGTTTCATAGATTTATGGACTAGTTTCTTGGGATAACAACGTTCACATAGTTTGGTTACCAAGTTCTCAGCATGTAGATTGTAATCATCATTAAAAGTACAATTCCTTCGAATACGAAGGAATTGGCCGTAGGGCAGGTTTTCTTTTAAGCTCCTAGGGTGGTTGCTTGAGAACAACAGGGCCTTATTTCGATCAGTGGGTTTGGTGTAGAGGGAAGTAGCCAATTTGCCATCAGCCGGATACACCTCAACGTCCATAAAATATATTTTATTGTACAAATGAGATATGCTGAACTGGATGTCAATAGTACTGGCATTCAACCAATTGTAGAAAAGCATAAGTTTTTCTTCACCGCCTGTCCAGATCATAAAAACATTGTCAATAAAACGTAGCCACGTTCCAATATACTCAGCAAAGGGGTTATTGTGGTGGACATAAGTGTCTTCGTACAAAGACATGAATAATACCGCCAGCTCTGGGGCGAAAGGACACCCCATAGCTACTCCTTTGATTTGAAAAAAGAATTCCTTTCCAAAACAAAAATATATTTTTTTAAAGCAAATGATGCCAAATCGACTAGAAACTGTATAGGTACCTGGACTGGTCTAGTTCTTAATTCCAAAAAATAGGAGAGCACTGCCACTGCCTCATCCTGGGGAATTTGGGTATAAAGGGATGTCACATCCAGTGTGACCAATAGATCTTTCCCTTTATTAAAATTGACCATTTCCAGCTTGTTAATGAAGTCCGTCGTGTCTTTTAGGTATGAAACCACAAGATCCATAAATTGCTTCAAAAAACAATCGACATATTTGGCGATAGGTTCTAGAAGGGAATCACACCCTGCCACAATTGGTCTTCCTGGCGGGTTTGTTTGATTTTTATGGATCTTGGGTAAGATGTAAAACATTGGTATTTTAGGATGTTTGTTTTGCAAAAAATCAAATTCCTTTGGCCCTAGGAAGCCTTGTTCAAACCCTTTCTTCAAGATGGAGAACAGTTGATGTTGCAATTCAGCAGTGGGATTTTTAGCAATTTTACGATAGCAGGCAGGGTCATCAAGCTGTTTCATGACTTCGGCGGTATATTCAATTGTGTCCCAAATGACAATAGACCCGCCTTTTCTCTGCCTGCTTTATGGTTATTGTAGAGTCATTTCGTAAGGTAGTTAGAGCATTTGTCTGCTCTTTAGAGATTTTAAATTTGACAAATTTCTTTTGTTTTTCCATATCAGAAATAACAGATAACACACTTTTTTCAAACAAAAGGATTTCCTTGAGTATTTTATTGCCTGGGGGGCAAAAAGTGGATTTTTTACGGAGGCCAGTCACTTCGGATGGCATAGTCACAGGGCTGTCTGCACAAAACATAGTTAATCTAAGTTTGCGGCAAAATTCGATGAATTCCGTTTTCATTTTAACAAAGTCAGTTTTCTTAGATGGCACGAATGATAGTCCTTTGGCAAGAACGCTTTCCTCCGCTTGAGTTCGAATTTTTTGCGACAAATTGAAAATTGGTGATACCGCTAGTTCTTGTAATGCTGGCGGCGAGTTGTCATTTCCCATGGCTGCGTGTATCTTACCCTTGCTCTTGGTATGTGTTGGCCTCTCACTAAAAAAGAATTCGTGGTTTGGCCTTGGGGTTGTTGTTGCTGATTCCATTTACGATTCCTATTGGGTCTACTATTGCTATTATCACTCTCACCTCCTGAGAAAGAAGATGTATCAGAGAAAGTGATAAATTGATTGCGTGATCTGCCGCGATTGTCTGAGAAATAGCGTCGCAAATCCGATTTAGTATAAAAATCCGCTTGTGGGAAAGGGTAAACGTTGTCTAACGAAAAATTCTTTTTATCTTTTTCAAACTGATTGGTCTTTTGCGTGATCGTATAGTCTTTAAACTCCTGGATTTCTTTATCCACTTTGTCTAACAAGGCTTTGGAGTCTGTTATTGTTTGATTACTACTTATTTCTGATTCTAACCGAGCGATTTCCTCCAGTTCTTTTTGTGATATCCTAACTGCTGTTTCCACAGTAAGGACCATAAGGTCCCTGCTGCACTTGTTTCGATGCAACTAAATCCTTCTTCAAGATAGGGTCTTCGGTAAAAATTACCGGAATGTTCTTTATTTGAAGGCCACCTGGGATGGTACCGTCCCTCAGGTGTTGAAGAAGAAAGTGACCATGCAGGTCAGTTCTGATCTGATTTTTCTTTAATCTCAAAAGCTTGTCAGATTCGTTCTGTGAAGATGCTGATACGCTGAGAGTAACTGAGGTGAATAGCGGTGGAGCGCTCAAAAGATTCTTGATGTGGTCTTCCCTATAGGCAATGGCATCCTTCTCTGCCATATTCTTCACAGATAAGCTCTGCACTTGACTGTCTGGATAGGGGTTAGTAGAAAGTTAAGTGAATTAAAAAAAGGTGAAAGAAAGAGAGAAAGCAGCCACCACCTTAATAGAAAAGAGGAACAAATACTCAAGACTCCCTCTCTTGTAGGGTTTCAAAAAAGGCCTCGCGAGACACTTCCCGCTATCAATACTATTAACAATGAGGGCTGGCTCTAATCAGTAAGGCTGAGCCTGAAAACAAGGAACATGAGAGAATTGCCAATACTGATACTCCATTTAGTACTTTGGTTTGCTATTCAATAGCTATTTATTCAAAAATAATTTGATAATGCACATTTTAAAATTTAGTGTCATCAAATCAACCGATTTTCTATAACAGTGAGGACACAGCCAGTGAAATAAAACCTCATATATACCATCACTCATAACTCATTATACATATCACAGTCAAACCACTTGCATTCAAACAATCAACCTAGGTACCTCACACACTCTGGAAAAACAAAAAAACAGTGGGTCTGCTATATGATCTAAAACAATTACTAATATTCTCAACAACACACTGTAGAAAAAATCAATTAAATCACCAGATTTTAAGCATAATCATTGAATTATCAGTGTATTGGCACTACTAGAGATGTAAAACAAGTTAACATCAAAGTGCGACCAGCAGACCAAAACAGCCTACGCGTTTCGAATCCCTATCAGTCTCAGGATTCTCTTCAGGGCCAAACTCTGTAGAAAAGAGAAGAAAAAAGTGGAACCATGTATCTGATATCTCAATAAAGTCAAGAAAACTTATGAACGCTACTACACCTAAGTGCCACCACAGCTTACCAGTTTCACTTTAGCCAATAGATGGCATTTCAGACGTGTGTACCCCTAAAACAAATTAGAAAAACAGAAAAGAAGAGAAGAAGGGGTGTGTCAACATGGCATGTTAGCATCAAACCACTATCTAAATGGCGTGTGGCAGTATTTCTCAGAATTGACCTGTGAGGGGGGTTATGTAGACCGAGCCCTCAACTGGCTGGTAGCAATTCTTCAGTGCGTTGTAAAAGGGGGACCTACTGAAAGAACATTGTGTCAGTGGCCTGAAATATATCAGAGGAGCAAAACCTGGACAAACAAAGCTTTTACATGGCGGCTTACCATGAGGGTCTGTTCTTTGCGGTACGATGGAGAAAGCAGTGAATGGTTTCAGAGTTCGGCGTGATCCGGGGGTCAAATACCGAGGCGTCACTCTGGCAAAGGATTGACAGTATGGGAGTTAGTGAAGTCCCGAATTACGAAGTCTGTACTTTGGCTACATATTTGAGATAAATGGAGTATCAGTAATGGCAATTCTCTCAAACTTTGCTCTTCTCAGCACCACTTTATTCTACAACACTGCACTCTACACCCCTCTACTGGGCACCACTGTGTACCATTGCACTTTACTCCACTTAATATACTCTGCACTGCACTACACTACTTTATGCCACTGCATGCTATGCCACAGCACTCTACACCACTGCGCTCTACTCTGCACCACTCTATGCCACTGCACTCTACTTTGCACCACTCTCCGCCGCTGCACTCTACTACACTCTACTCTACACCACTGCACTCTACGCCATTCTACTCTAGGTGACTAGACTCTAGGTCACTGCAATCTATTACACACTACTCTATTCCATGCCACTCTATTCCATGCCACTGCACTCTATTCCACTCTACTCTGCCACTGCACTCTACTGTACTCTGCACCACTCTACTCTGTGCAACTGCACTCTACACAACTGCACTCTGTACCCCTCTACTCTGCCCTACTGCACTCTGGCAACTGCACTGTACGGCGCTGAACTCTACTCTGCAAATCTGCACTTAACGCCAATTAACTTTACACCAATGCAAACTATGCCACTGAACTCTACACCACTCTATTCCGCTCTACTCTAAACCACTGCACACTACACCACTACACTCTACACTGCACCACTGCATTTTAGGCCACTAAACTCTATGGGACTCTCCTCTTGTTTTTTTTTGGGGGGGGGAGTTTTATATAGCTCAAACAAGACCTGAAGGTATCGGAGCACTTTACATGAGCACCCGTTACATTACAGACGGACACATTAATTTTTGTTGGGCACTGGGAGATTAAGGGTCACATGCATCAAGCTTAATTTTTGCGATTACCAAATAGTGATTTTTAAGAAATCACTATTTGGTAATTGCAAAATGCAATGCATCAATAAATGGTGCAAATAGCGATTCTCTAGTTGCGATTCCTTAAGTATCGCAATCACAAATTGTTATTTGCTATTGCGACACCATTCTTTCCCATGGGCCTCAAGGCCCATAGGTGGGAATGGTAATGCATTGCCTAAATTGCAATTACCTAATTGGTAATCGCAAATTATGTAATGCAGAGGAAAGGGTGCGCGTGGCCTAAGGCCCCCCTAACCAAAACAATATGCACATGTCAGGCACACACATGCCCGATTTGCATTTGCAATTTAGGTAATCGCAAGATATTGTGATTACCTAAATTGTGAATCCGAAAACTTTCATGCATAGTGTGAGAAGTTGGCCTGGTATATAATGTCTACAATTATGTGGGCACCTTGTATCAGTCCAAACAATCCCTTATGGTGGTGGTTGTAAGTCAACCTTAAAAAGACAAGCTATCCTAGGGGTAGCATGGACTAAGCAGCCTTCAGGCTAAACTCAAGAGGGCATGTGAAGCCAGCTGTTTTACCAAATGCAGTCCTGTAATATCAAATGAAAGGACACCACGCAAGTTATATATCATAAAAATATATGTATTTATTCTCAGAATAATCCTCTATACTCTTTATGAGTCTAAAAGCACAAGCGTTTAAACAAAAGCACAGTAAAACATATAAAAGTTGCACAATTATGGATGAGGCCAGGGGGCCACTCAAACCATATACTAAAATAGAGGTATAAGTATCACTAATCGAACAGTGGTAAGGCCCGGGGCCATGGGAATTGCTGGGGCTATTCGGGACTAACAGTGGTGAAGTCCGGAAAAGCCCGCGGGACTCGGGTGCAGCGCTAAAGGCACACGCATGCACCAATGCAAAGTCAATGGTGCGTAAAAGTTACAAAGTTACTGTTTTAGGAGTCATCCGACTGGACTAGAATTACCAAACTTTATACTTAGACACTAGAGGTGTATACCAGTACAGGAGCACCGGCATTCATGAGTTACCTCACCCACAGGAAGCGGGTGCATAGGTGCCAAAGTGTGTCGGGTTTCGTCACGCAGTCTGATGGTGCCTGGAGATAAAGGTGCTGCAGGCGTCCAGAAGAGAAGCGTCCAGTTGGATCCAAGGGTGGATCAAAGATGTAGAGTACCTGAAAGCAGAGGGGACAGAGTCTGGGTCACTCAGCAGTGACCATGGTGGAACCAGGAAGGAACCAGGCAATGTCGGGCGCAATCAGGTGGTTGTTGAGAGGCTTGTCTCCGCTGCCACGTGGACTCTGGGGCACCGAGGATGCTCAGGAGTGGATCACGATCTGTCCCACAAAGGCTCTTGCTGTCGGCGGTGTCGGCTTCCGGATTGGAGCTAACAAGCCTTGGCGAACACAACCCACACAGGATTCAAAGATCGCTTCTTACTTGGACCAGCAAGGTCAGAGCGGGTGCTCCTTTTCAGGGGAGTAAAGGCTAGTCTAGAGCAACCAGACTAGCAGTGTAAATTTAAAGGTTCGTCGGTACTGGGGCCGCTAGCTAATGGGCAAGCAACCAGACCAATGCGTCAAGCACGAAAATGCAAAAGGGCCCCACGCAGCACTCGGTGAGTGTAGAGGAGTGAGCTTTGGTGCAAAAGCTGCTCGAGGCTGGGGCTTTTTCAAACCCCAATACCCAGCATCGAGGGATCCTCGGGAGCTGCACGGTCAGCACTTTGTGTTTTTTCCAAGATGGCTGGCCCCACGCTTCAGGCCGCCTCCACGGGTCTCAGATTCACTGGGACTGTGGATCGGACTGTTGAAAGGCAGCAAAGCTGGGTCTTGTTGATCTTTGTTGCTAGAGTTCTGGCTGGAACTGCAACAAAGCAAACGGTGAGGCACTGGATGGTTCCTGTTTGCACAGGGTGGTCACTCCTTGACCGTAAAGGGAGATTCTTCAGTCTTCCACGTCGAGTGGGATGTCGAAGGGTCCAGCGTTTTGTTTCATAAGTTTCAGTCAGGATGATCTGATGTGCATCTGCACAGCTCCTACCTTTATTCCAAATCAAGGGGCTGGATTACCTGCTAGGTCCCTCCTATGGGTGGGACCCAGGAAGGGGGTGGTTACACCCCTTTCCCTTTGTCCAGTTTTGCGCCAGGATTGGGGCTGGAGTGCCCCAGAACCGGTTTGACTGGTTTATGCATGGGAAGCCTTGTGCTCCCTAGGCAGTGTCTAGTTTCTTTCAGCCCACCCTGCCCCAATCCACTATCTCCTGTCTGGGGAGGTGTAGCACCTCCCTGCGACAGGAAACCCTTTGTCCAGGCCTCCTCTGCCAAGTTTTGGTCAGCAGCAGGAGGTCAGACTTGTGTCGGTGGCAGCAGCATCCATTTTGTGATGCTGAGGCTCTGGTTAGAATTAACCGCGTTTTAGCAAAGTAACATGTCTTCTCCCTCTAGAAGGGTGGAATGCTACCCCCGCCGCCAGGACTGGTGAGGGGTAGTATTCAAAATCGTATGACACCTTACACGACATGTTTTGATAAAGACAAACCAAAGTTAGCAAGTAACCGCGAGGATTATAATGCACTTAAGAGTATATGGTATGGCAATATCCCGGAACAGCTAAGGGAGTTGGTCCCGACAGCTGACAGACAGGCTCAGCTCATGCTAGAGCACCATCTCACATAAAACCAAGCACTCTGCCTGCAAGATTGTTAAGGCCTGCCATAGGAGTGACTTATAGGTAGATATGTGTCCAGATATAGGTTTTAGATATAGGTATACTATATCTAAGCAAGGGGTGATTACACCACCTTGCCCCAGCTGAGTGATCATCCAGTTGTGTCAATTTAAGTACCAGCCAGGGGTAAAGATATGCTGCAGCCCCTGGTAGGCCTTGGATGCACCTATGCCCTGGGCACCTATAGTGCACTGTACAGGGGCTGATAAGGTGTCCAGTACCAGATTGGTTATGCACCTAGGGTGCATGGAGTCGATTTTACAGAGAGAGCAGATAGCCTGGGACCCTGATTAGCAGGATCCTAGGCCAACTAAGTCGAAAACCAGCTAAACACTAGGCAAAAAATCTGGGGTAACCATAGTCAGGTATCCACCCTCCTACACATAGCAAAAGGCCATTTTGCTTGCTGCATGTGCCCCAGTACCACAGGATGTTGAGCATCCCTGCAACTGCACTGTTCGGCGCTGAACTATACTCTGCAAATCTGCACCTAACACCAATTAACTTTACACCCATGCAGACTCTGCCACTGAAGTCTACACCACTCTATTCCACTCTACTCTAAGCCACTGCACTCTACACCACTACACTCTACTATGCACCACTGCATTTTAGGTCACTAAACTCTATGCCGCTCTCCTCTTTTAAAAAATAAGATTTTTTGGGGGGGTGGGGAGTTTTATATAGCTCAAACAATACTCGAAGGTATCTGAGTGCTTTACATGAGTACCAGTTACACTACAACGGCCACATTCATTTTTGGTAGGCACAGGGAGATCAAGGGTCACATGCATCAAGCTTAATTTTTGCGAATACCAAATAGTGATTTTAAGAAATCACTATTTGGTATTTGCAAAATGCAATGCATCAATAAATGGTGCAAAAAGCGATTCTCTAGTTGCGATTCCTTAAGAATCGCAATCACAAATCCTTATTTGCTATTGCGACTCCATTCTTTCCAATGGGCCGCGAGGCCCAAAGGTGGGAATGGTAATGCATTGCCTAAATTGCGATTACCTAATTGGTAAACGCAAATTAGGTAATGCAGAGGAAAAAGTGCCCATGGCCTAAGGCCCCCCCTAACCAAAACAATATGCACATGTAAAGCACACACATGCCTTATTTGCTTTTACAATTTCGGTAATCGCAAGATATTGTGATTACCTTAATTGTGAATCCAAAAACTTTAATGCATAGCAAAAGGCCATTTTGCGATGGCAAACAGCAGATTATTGCGATTCGCACTGTTTGCAATCGCAAAATTGCTTGATGCATGTGCCCCCAAGTGATTGCCCAGAACCACAGGATGTTGAGCATCCCTGCTGGGACTCGAACCCGGTTCTCCAGCTTTGAGGTCAAATGCCCTAGACGTTAGGCCACATCCTCTGCCCTACTCTACGCCAATGCACACTCTATATCACTGAACTCTGTGCTAATGCACTCTATGTCACTGTACTTTACTCAATGCACTGCCCTCCACACCACTCTGCTCTATTCTACTTTGCACCACTCAATTTTACGTCACAGCACTCTGCGCATCTGCACTCTACATCACTCCACTTTATGCCTCTCTATTCTACTTTGCACAACTCTACAGTTTACCACTGCCCTCTATGCACTAAACTCTAAGCCAGTCAACTCTACGCCACTCCACACTACTCCATGTCTCTCTACACCACTCCACTTCACTCTACGCCACTTTGCTCTATACCACTTCGCCATACTCCACTCCACTCCACAACATGGGTTAAATACATTGGCAAAACCAATATGTTGGGGAAACCTATTGGCTTTCCCAATGCTTGTTTATTTATGGAGTGCCCCATGGCACTCTTAAGGGACATCTACAGACTACGTATTTTACTTTTAATTGCACGATTTTGATTTTATGCAAAGCAATCACTTCTGTGATTGTTTATATTTTTCCTTTAATTATTTTGGCGCATTCCAACATGGGCGTCCCGCTTGTCATCATGATTTATAGTGTTTAGTTGTCTCTGAGTGGGTCTCTTGCACCATACAAATGAAGTCTTTACCTCATCAGTGCTTCACTTCTGTGGATATACTTTTTGTGCTTCTTCCTTCTTTCGCTGTGTTCTATTCCATCTTTTTTTTTTTATTCAAGTCATTTTTATTAAGAAAACACAAGAATAAAGGAGAATACATACATAAAATAAAGAAAGATAAGAAAGACAAGAAATGAAATACAATAATAATCGAACTGAATCAAATAATGTAGTCATCTTAATCATTACATAAGTGCTAACGTGCTCAAGTGCCTATTATTGCAGCCAACAGCAATTACCGTATATAAATACCATGAGTGACCATATAAATAAGCAGTATGGTGTCATACAAAAGGATCAGATAATCAATATAGCCTATACCTTCATATTGATGGGAGTACAGAGTAGTTACAAATATTATACAATATGTTACATTCACGGAGGATCGAATGAGAATGATGAGGCATCTAGGGATTTCCAGAGTTTCCGGTGAGACTTTCGCCATGGAGAGGTATGAAGCGCCGGATTGTCCGCACCTCTTAGGAAGGACAGACACTCTTGCCAAATTCTAAAGGACACATCTTTAGCATTTTTCCATTTGTACAATATAACCTTACATGCTAGAGTGAGCAAGAGGTCCATCAAGTGTTGATCGTTATCATTGACCAGTGCTGGATCCAGGGCGCCTAATAAGATATATGAAAATTCCCTGGGAGGAGTGATGTTGAAAATGTGACCTATGCATTCATAAACTTTATCCCAATATGACTGTAAGGTGGGGCAGGTGAAGAGCATGTGAGCGAGATTACCAACAGCTGAGTTACAGTTCCAGCATGTAGGGCTTTCGTTTAGGCGGAGTTTAAAAAGTTTTTCTGGAGTCCAGTATGACATATTGAGTAGCATGAACTTAGTTTGTGATAGAATTGGGGACATTTTATTCGAGAAGGGTGTGCTATACATTTTATCCCATTCAAACTAGATATTAGTAGAGTTTGGTTCAAATTCCCATTTGGATTCATTTTGTTTATGCATCTTCTTTGGATTAGGCAAAAGGAGTTTGTATATTCTGGAGACGGTGTGACCTGCTTTCAGTATTAGTGACAAATGAGAGGGTAATGATGGCTCGTGGGGTTTGATAGAATGTGTTGAGAGGAGAGCTTTCAATTTTAGGAAGTCATAAAAGTCCATAGGTGCTAAATTGTAACGGGTCTGAAGGGTTCAGAAAGGTAACGGGTGGGGCCCTGCATAAAAGTCTTTTACTAGGTTTATTCCTTTGTGAGACCAGAGCTCCCAGTAGAGCATGCTACTTTCAATCCTTAGAGAGGGATTTCGCCATAAGGAGGTTACATTAGACTTATTTACTTTTAGCTTATAGAGGTGATCTAATCGTAAGAGGGCTCTTTTGGTGTTGAGGAGAACATATTGTGAGTGTGGAAGGTGGAAGAGGTCCATAGTGACGAGGGCCGACAAAGGCACATTATCAATGAGTGATTTTTCTATGTCCAGCCAAACTGCAGTATAATCCGGATGTATGGTCCACCAGTTAGCCCCTTGTTTACAGACGAATGCCGCTTGATAATTCCTGAAGTTAGGGAGACCCAGACTGCCTTTTTCTTTAGATAGCTGTAGCTTATTCTGGATTTCTTGCCCTGCCACAGGAACGTGTCGAAGAGTTTATAAATCTTGTTCAGAAAATCATCGGAGAGAGTCATTGGCAGCATGCTAGCTAGATAATTGACCAAAGGGGTCACCATCATTTTTAGAGTTTCGGCCCTGCCCCACCATGAGAGATATTTAGGGGACCACCCATCCAGTAATTTGGATATCTTTTTGTAGACTAAGTTTTCATTAGTGTGTAGGGTAGCAATCAGGTCTTTATCAAAGTCAAGGCCTAGATATTTAAAACATTTAGGTTGCCACAATAGGCCGGAGTCACCCATAATCTCTTTCTTGCCTAGGTTATTCAAGAGTTTTACTTCAGTTTTATCTTTGTTTAGCTTATATCCGGATACCCTAGAGAAGCTATCTATCGAGGAGCTGGGATAGCCTTATCCGCTTCTTCAGAAACCACTAAAACATCATCCGCGTAGGTGGTATTCTTGACCGTACAGTCGTTAAAGTGGATCCCTGCGATGCGATAATTGTTTCTAATGTGGTATAAGAAGGGTTCAATGGCGAGTAAAAGTAATGAGGGAGAGAGGGGGCAGCCTTGTCTGGTTCCTTGATGTAACTGGAAGGCGTGCAAGATTGAGCCTCCCGCACGGAGCCTAGCCGAGGGGCAGAAATATAGAGACATTACCATCCGAGTGAAATTTTCTCCTAATCCAAATGGATTCAATGCCGCTTCTAGATATGTCCAATGAACTTTGTCAAATGCCTTTTCGGCATCTCGTGTGATGGCTACAGTAGGTGAGTTAGTGAGTTTAGCCTTTTCCAATTTGTGGGCTAGTATTCTAGTATTATCGCTGGATAGTCTATTTTTCAAGAAGCTGACCTGTGAAGGGTGAATAGGTTTAGGTAGAAATTTTTGAAGACGGTTGGCCAGAATCATTGCATAAAGTTTACAATCTAAGTTAATGAGGGAAATCGGTCTGTAATTTTTGGGAAGTGTCGGATCTTTCCCGTCTTTAGGTGACACTGCAATGATAGCTTCGGCTAATGTTCCTGTAACTTTGCCTGCCTCACTGAATTCGTGGAACAGGTGTAAAAGAGGTGAAGGTAAGAGTGAGGGCAAACCCCTATAAAATTTTTCACTAAACCCATCAGGTCCAAGGGCCTTCCCACATTTGAGAAATGTAATTGATTTTTCAATTTCCAGGGCAGTTATTGGGCTGTTAAGTTCTGATTTATCGGAATCTGAAAGGGCTGGGAGGTCACACTCATTGAGATAGTCCTGAATTATAGTATCATCAACTTCTCTGTTTTTGGAATATACGGTATTATAAAACTCTTTGAAAATGTCAGCAATCTTATCTGGGTCAGAGTGGACCACCCCATTGTGGTCTTTTATGCTGTTGATCGTGTTCTTTTGTACTTTAAATTTTAAGTACACAGCTAAGCTTTTATCTTTCTAATTTGATTCGCAGAGTCTGAATTTCTTTTGTATATTAATCCATATTCCAGCCATGTTACTTATTATTTTATTATATTCATATTTTTTGTTCGCTAATTCATTCAATTATGACACAGCTCTAGATGCTATGTGCTTACTTTCTAGAATTGAGATTTCTTTTCTAGCTTGTCAAGGGTCTTATTATATTCTTTGTTTATGGCAGATCTCATTTTGATAATTTCACCTCTAATGGTGCTTTTTAGAGCTTCCCAGCGAGTTAGATCAAATGTGTCATTCTTTTTATTGTTCAGTAGGTAGTCCTGGATTGCATTTTCTATGGTTTTCCTATGTTGTTCTTTTTCTAACACCTCATTGTTCAATCTCCAAAGGGACTGACACGTTGTCGGATTCACGTTAGATATAGATAGGGAGATACAGGAGTGGTCTGATACCACCCTGGGTTCTATTGACGTCTCTATGATTCTAGCAGCGGCATTATTGGTGATAAATAGGTATTCGATACGTGTATAGGAGTTGTGGGGTGGTGAGTAAAATGAATATTCCCTACCTGTCGGGTTTTGTAATCTCCAAGAGTCCAGAAAATTGAAGCGTGTGCAGAGGTTAGTAAAGGCTTTATGGGACTTGTTGCTACGGTAAGCACACCGTGAGTCCCTGTCTAGCGTTGGGTCTAAAGGTAGATTAAAATTACCCGCCATGATATGCATAGCCGAATCTGGGATACTTTCAATCTGTTTAGATAGGTCATTCCAGAATTCTAGTTCGGTAGTATTAGGTGCGTAGACATTTGTAATAAAGAACTTTGTGTTGTCTTTCATCAATTTATTTGTGACCCACCTCCCACTAGCATCAGCCGTGTATGCTCCTATGTCAATATTTGATTTTTTCGCTATTAGTGTCAGAACGCTGTTCTTCTTCCCTACCGCCTCAGAACCAACAACTTCAGTGTAGAATCTATTTTTAAGTGTATTACATTGTTTGGCATCAATTTTTGTTTCTTGTAAAAGGACAACATCCCCTTTCTGTCTCTGGAGGTATTCCAAAATCTTCCTCCTCTTAACCGGATGGTTAAGGCCTTTGACGTTAAGCAAAAGTATTTTTAGGTTATTCAGCGTGGGAATCCCCGAAGGGGCATTGGGCCTGGTATGTGACAACATAAATATCTCACAAGTATGATTTTTCTAAGCCAAAACCACTGTTGTTGGGAAAGCATCGAAAACTTGGTCCCATGTGATTCATCAGAGTGTACCTGCAATACATTTAGTGGGAACAGTAATTGTGATCCCACCGCATCTTCTGAGCCAGACACAGTGGATGGGTTGTAGGAAGTGTACGCTGGTAATGAGGTCGTACCCTAATAGGAGAGTTACAGCAAAGTAAGACACTGGAGCCGGATAGAAAATCCTCTTACTACTCTTGTTGTAGGACATATGGCCTGAGGGTCGCATATGCGAGTCAGACTTGCACATCTGAATCAAGGAGACAAGTTATGCTACACATTGGGTCACAATGACTTGCGGATATGTGCTGGAGTACCCCATCAAGTTGACACATGGGATCACAATTAGAATTTGAAAATTGGCACTTGAGCAAAGGAACTGTTAATATACATGAAAAAGCAAACAAAATACACTAATAATTCATAACAATAACCAAACTGAAGTCAAACCCACACCCCTCCCTCCCTTCCACCCAAACCCTCCCACCCCACCCAGAAGAAAACTGGTAGACATGGTGACAAGGGGAAAACAGCTCCCCTCCCATGCCAATTAACAGAACCATGTTAGGCTATCAAAGTCAATTCCCATTCTTAGAACAGTGAGCGCTAAATTGGAGTTAACTACACATGAGGCAGTCATTGGCGTGGTCTAGAGGCGGTGCTGGAGGTGCCTAGTGTGATACTACTATTTCTCTGACTGCTGAACTTGTCAACTGTGAGTTTAATAGAAACAATTGTAGAGTTAGAAACAGATAAACGTTGTTGAGGCTACGATTAACTGAGCTCTAGATAGGAGCTAACAATGGGCTAACAGAGAGCTAATGCTGGGGTGATAATTACATACTAGTGGAAGACCACCTATTCATCTATAAGTAGGAAGACAGTAAGTAGTGTTGCCCGATCGGCAGATTAAATGAGTTTACACTGACTCAAGTGAGACCGCATTAAAACGTTGACTGTAAAGAAAAGAAAAGTTAGTCCAGACCTTTTCTAGTAAAGAGTCTAGATGAAACTCTACTAAGACATTTCAGGCAGTTTGATACTGCTACAGCCAACCAAAATTATGAACGTATTACAGAGCAATGAACCACAGCTATGTGTCGAGATAGTTTAGAAGGATACTCAGGTGTCTGCAGTGGAGGGCCCAGATGTTGTTGTCTACATAGAAAGCTCATCCGGACCATCGAGGAGTCTTTTGAGCCTTTGGGGATCCATAAAAACTTGGGGGACCCCTTGGATGACTACACGGAACCTTCCTGGGCCTGCAAAACCAAATTGGTAATTTAAGTAGCGCAATCTGGATCAGAGAGCAAGAAAGCCTTTCCTAATGTCCACCGTCTCTTTGCTATAGTCCTGAGAGATATAGATTTTGCTGGATTTCCATAAAATATGATTGTTCTTACGCATGAAGGCCAAGATCTGTTCAACATGCTGGTAACGTAGAGGCTTGCATAGATTGGTCTAGGGCCCTTTTGGTTTGGGTTAATTCTGGAGGGAACCCTATGGGCTTGATCAAATTCAAGCGGGTGGTGGAAGGTCAGGTTAGTTGCTTGTGTGAACCACGATTCTAGGAAGGAGATGCAAGTATCAAAAGCATCCTCCGAACCCTTCGGTATTCAGAAAATGCGTAGGTTCCCTCTCCAATTTCTGCCTTCAAGCTCAGAAAACATCCTAGTCAGGGAATCTGTTGTGGTTGATAAGTTTTTGAGGGATTTGCATACTTTTGTCTCTGCATCTTCTAAGTGGCTTATTCTGTTCTCCGTTTCGGACAGTCTGGCATTGGCGTCTCTAATGTCTTGTCTGATCGCAGAAATTTCTTCTTTTGTTGATTTTGCCAGATCATGCACCTCTGCTAACTTGTTCAGAATGGTGTCCATAGTAGCGTTTAAGTCCCTTTTACCTTTGGTGGGTGAATCAGGGTTCGGCGGGTCGGCCTTAAGCCTCTTGAGGTTTTTAGAATCCTTTTCGCTCATGCTGGACAATTTGTAAGCTACTCTTTTGAATGCGAGCAATGTAACCACGGGAGATTGTTTGTGCTAGGATCTGAAGGTAAGATGAGCAGGAGGGATGGCGGGCAGCAAGGCTTTGTCACTAAATCACTGACAGAATAGTAGTAAGTAGAAATTACAAACCCAGCACTATGGTAAGTAGAGAGTACAGCCTCAACACTATATTTATTGAAATTGCTGGCAGAGAGTTGACAAAGAGTTGGCAGAGAGTTGACAGGCAGCTGGAGGATCAGAATACCTATTTGAGCAGCCTATTTAAGCAACCATTAAGTATCCATTAGGCATCCATTTATGCATCCATGTAGACCAGTTAAGCATCCATTAAGCATACATTTTCTTTATGCATCCATTTTAGGGTCAGGCGAGGCAGGGACAAGCATGGGCATTCCTAGGTGGCAGCCATTTTAAAGTCAGGCAGCAAAAGTAATGAAGGCAAATACTGCACTAACTAAACATTAATATCTATCCAGAGAGGTGCAGTTGGACATAAATGACCCCCAATGACCACAGTGCTGCCATTAGCTATTTAGTGAATTCGGAACATCATAATTGCTGCTAGCCACATTCAGCCACATTAAACCTGTTAAAGCCTAATTGCTGCAGTGCATCAGTGTCTCTCAGGCTCCAGAACGCAGTACCTGGCTGTTAAAATCATCCATGCAAAGAGGAAAATAGAAAGGAGCAGCTCGGCGTGGATTTCTATATTGTACCAGGAGCGCCCGCCATTCTGTATCTGCACACGCAATACCTCTCAGGGGCCATGAGGACATTGCATAGCGGTCGCTCTCATTAAAAACTTAAAATCGGACTGTGGGCAAAGCCAGATCACATCGCCCGCATTGTGTTGTGACAGTCATTAGATGTGCGCGGATGAGCGTCCTAAATCTCTGGGCTTCATCTATTACGCCGCGACAATGCGCCGCGGCAGACTCACTGCGTTTATATTTCTCCGGAGGCCTGATGGGCTGAAGGGTTGAACATCTTCCACTGCTCAGTGACCCTGGGCCAAGAGCTCCAGACCTGCCCGCATCATCTCCGTGGTATGCAGTAGCGGCGGGCTCTCTAATATGAGACGCTCCGTGAGCGGGCTCCGACAGGGACAGAGGGGAATCTGGCCTGGGCCGCATTGTTGCTCCTTGTTGTTGCTCTTCGGCCGGCTCTGTATTAAACATGCAGGGAGCTCTGCTAAAAGGGGATCAGAGGCGCACCTCACAGACCGGAGGTTGTTTCTGGGGAAAAGAAGCGTCACCACACCATATTAACACCAGAAGACGTGATGTGAAGCTGTGCCATGAGAGGAGGTAAGGGCTTACACCGCCATCTTCTCCGGCGTCCAAACCACGCCAACATCAAATTTCGGACCATGACAACACTGGCAGCGTATCCTACAATGGCAACCTCACTCACTTTGTCAGGAGCAGCCTGACTTTAATATTGTTCGCTTTATTGGTTCTGTTTGTTATTGGAATAGCCTGACTTAAGCATGGTATTATACGTCCCTCTTGGCAGTCTGGTCTGGTGTGTATTTTTTTAAACCTATTTCACTGTCATTTGCTTCTTTGGTATCCTTCCAAAGGCCACCTGACTCTCATACTACAGTGGTCCTTGACGTGGCTTGCACTAAACAAGGATATTGTTCACTATGGCAGTCTGAGATATTAACACCATCTACTGATGAAGCAGTCCTTTTCAGGACGGTCTCCCTACCTGAAGTCTCACAGGAGGTTCTCCTCTGCTTGTGATAGTTATCACATGACCACGCTTCTCCTCAGGGATTCGTGAGCTGTGTGCTACTTTCTCTTTTTTTCTAGGGAGATGAGAAGTCCCTTCCTGCTTCTGCTCAAAGTCTCGCTTCTGCACTCTGCTTGCACTATCCACCCGTTGTGAGGCAGATAAGCATCTTTCTGAACTATTTACCCCACAGGTCAAGACACTTTCCGACATGAGCTAGTTGCTATGGGTGTTTGTTTTTTGCTGCCCGGCGTATGTCGCCAATGCTCAACATGACCAGCGGCTTTTGGGGCATCTCTTTTGCTGCTTTGTAAGTACGATTCAGAAAAGGGGGGGTGGTGATGGACAGAGTATCTGAATTAAGCAGAACACTACTACCCAGTCAACAGATCAGGGCTTGATCCATCACCGTTTTTTAGCTCACTGCACCATCCCAGCTCAGAACCTGGCTACATGCAAATTAGTCTGTCCCTGGCCCAGTGCATCATGGGAACAGGGCAGACCAAACTACCAAGCCAATTCTTTTACTGGAAAGGAAACAAGCTTCCGGGGACCGGTTTCTGGCATTACAGCCGTCTTCGGCCCGGCTTGCTTGAATCCTGATGGTGCAGTGAGCAAGGGACTCATGTCTGAGCATACCCTTCCACGCTTATGGTGGACAAAACGATTCAGAAAAGGGGGGGTGGTGATGGACAGAGTATCTAAATTAAGCAGAACACTCCTACCCAGTCAACAGATCAGGGCTTGATCCATCACCGTTTTTTAGCTCACTGCACCATCCCAGCTCAGAACCTGGCTACATGCAAATTAGTCTGTCCCTGGCCCAGTGCATCATGGGAACAGGGCAGACCAAACTACCAAGCCAATTCTTTTACTGGAAAGGAAACAAGCTTACGGGGACTGGTTTCTGGCATTACAGCCGTCTTCGGCCCGGCTTGCTTGAATCCTGATGGTGCAGTGAGCAAGGGACTCATGTCTGAGCATACCCTTCCACGCTTATGGTGGACAAAACGATTCAGAAAAGGGGTGGTGGTGATGGAAAGAGTATCTGAATTAAGCAGAACACTCCTACCCAGTCAACAGATCAGGGCTTGATCCATCACCGTTTTTTAGCTCACTGCACCATCCCAGCTCAGAACCTGGCTACATGCAAATTAGTCTGTCCCTGGCCCAGTGCATCATGGGAACAGGGCAGACCAAACTACCAAGCCAATTCTTTTACTGGAAAGGAAACAAGCTTCCGGGGACCGGTTTCTGGCATTACAGCCTTCTTCGGCCCGGCTTGCTTGAATCCTGATGGTGCAGTGAGCAAGGGACTCATGTCTGAGCATACCCTTCCACGCTTATGGTGGACAAAACGATTCAGAAAAGGGGGGGTGGTGATGGACAGAGTATTTGAATTAAGCAGAACACTCCTACCCAGTCAACAGATCAGGGCTTGATCCATCACCGTTTTTTAGCTCACTGCACCATCCCAGCTCAGAACCTGGCTACATGCAAATTAGTCTGTCCCCGGCCCAGTGCATCATGGGAACAGGGCAGACCAAACTACCAAGCCAATTCTTTTACTGGAAAGGAAACAAGCTTCCGGGGACCGGTTTCTGGCATTACAGCCGTCTTTGGCCCGGCTTGTTGAATCCTGATGGTGCAGTGAGCAAGGGACTCATGTCTGAGCATACCCTTCCACGCTTATGGTGGACAAAACGATTCAGAAAAGGGGTGGTGGTGATGGAAAGAGTATCTGAATTAAGCAGAACACTCCTACCCAGTCAACAGATCAGGGCTTGATCCATCACCGTTTTTTAGCTCACTGCACCATCCCAGCTCAGAACCTGGCTACATGCAAATTAGTCTGTCCCTGGCCCAGTGCATCATGGGAACAGGGCAGACCAAACTACCAAGCCAATTCTTTTACTGGAAAGGAAACAAGCTTCCGGGGACCGGTTTCTGGCATTACAGCCTTCTTCGGCCCGGCTTGCTTGAATCCTGATGGTGCAGTGAGCAAGGGACTCATGTCTGAGCATACCCTTCCACGCTTATGGTGGACAAAACGATTCAGAAAAGGGGGGGTGGTGATGGACAGAGTATCTGAATTAAGCAGAACACCCCTACCCAGTCAACAGATCAGGGCTTGATCCATCACCGTTTTTTAGCTCACTGCATCATCCCAGCTCAGAACCTGGCTACATGCAAATTAGTCTGTCCCTGGCCCAGTGCATCATGGGAACAGGGCAGACCAAACTGCCAAGCCAATTCTTTTACTGGAAAGGAAACAAGCTTCCGGGGACCGGTTTCTGGCATTACAGCTGCCTTCGGCCCGGCTTGCTTGAATCCTGATGGTGCAGTGAGCAAGGGACTCATGTCTGAGCATACCCTTCCACGCTTATGGTGGACAAAACGATTCAGAAAAGGGGTGGTGGTGATGGACAGAGTATCTGAATTAAGCAGAACACTCCTACCCAGTCAACAGATCAGGGCTTGATCCATCACCGTTTTTTAGCTCACTGCACCATCCCAACTCAGAACCTGGCTACATGCAAATTAGTCTGTCCCTGGCCCAGTGCATCATGGGAACAGGGCAGACAAAACTACCAAGCCAATTCTTTTACTGGAAAGGAAACAAGCTTCCGGGGACCGGTTTCTGGCCCATAAGCGTGGAAGGGTATGCTCAGATGTGAGTCCCTTGCTCACTGCACCATCAGGATTCAAGCAAGCCGGGCCGAAGACGGCTGTAATGCCAGAAACCAGTCCCCGGAAGCTGTGGTGCATTTTGAAGAGGCTGCCTGCCTCGTGACGGACCGCCTTCATCAAAGCGGCTGGGAAAGGCGCCGCGGTCACGGACACAAACCAGAATAGTGTGTAGCAGGCGTAGATTTATTAAAAAAATGGTCTTTTAGCAAGAATACACTCGACGCGTTTCAGGATTGCTCCCTTGTTCACGAGTGTTTGATCTTACGTTGCATACGTTTTTAAATAACACGTGACACCAATGTAAGTGAAAACAGACTTATCAACTCATAGAATACATTTCTCAAAGGTTGCTAAAACCTATATACAACCAAATGCATGAGTCATTAAATGTGACAAATAATAACAGAAATGTATAACCGCGTATGTGCAATATGTGATATAATCTAACATGTGCTTCTGACGGCGAACAGATGACTGAGTTTGTTCTGTCTCATTGCCTAATAAAGTTGTTATTGAAAGGCTCCGTGTGAACAACTGCAAATGCAGTTGATGTCAATATTCTAAGATGCTGATAACATCTCAATCAGAAAATTACACAAAAACTGTTTCAGGCCCATGTGGGCGATTTCATCATTGTGAAAAATTACACGGAAATCAGATTTAAACTCATTACTGCAGCCCAAGTGGGCTTATGCCAAATAGTCCGTAATGTTCATCAGAGTTCAGCGGTATATGAAACATATTTACTAAATTTCATTTCTTCAACACAATACGGTTCAGATCTAAAAGATAAACAAAATAACAAAGTGTCACTAATATCAAACTAAAAATAAAATAAACACAGTATGATCAAAACAGTTAAAAGGGTAATTAGCTCTGCAGCATTTCATGGTATTGGACATTCTAAGGAAAAGCTCTTTATATTACATACAGAATAACACTCCTTACCCTGTGTGTATATAAACACCAACTCCAGTTAACCTTCTGTTTCTGGATGCCGACACTGACTCTGGTTATGATTTAAAAAGCTCTTGAATCTTTTTTTCTGGTAATGCATTTTGCCTGTCTCAGCAGGCTTTCTCACACAAGAAACACTGCTGCCATGTCAGCATTTTAAAATCACAAGCTCCCTCATCACGTGGTCCACTATTTCCATGACAATGGAAGACAGACTTTTTCACCATTTGTGATCAAAACAACCTTACAATTGTAAACATGTCAATCCTTATTTCCAAACATCTTGAGTTCATCTTTTGCACTTAAAATTCATTGTAAGGCTGATATATTAAGTGACAGTAATGTAGGAGTGTCTCATTTCTCTTCTACGTAAACTGCAATCCATAACAGAGGTTTTGTTCCTTGTTATAATTGGAATTGCTTCAAGGCTGGGGATTCTGGGCAAGTACCTGATTAATCTCACAGCATTTGATTAAGCATACGTATATTATAAATAATTAAAATGTGCATACATATTCTAAAAGTTTACAATTATAAAAACATAAAAGTACATATTAAAATCATATGCATTATATGTATTTCCAAAATTTTAAACCTCTAATGAAAATGTTTCTACGGGTCAGTTCGAATAAAGTGCCAATGCTTCGTGAACAGATACCCTCTTTTATATATAAATATAGTCCATATAGGTGTTAAATAAGTGAAAAGTTGCTCAATTATGACTGTAGTGTCTTTCTATCAGAGCTAGTGTATTACAAAGTGCAAGTGCTTCTTTCAATTTTCAACTCTAAAATACATTCAAGCTTAAAATTAATACAGTACAAATGATCATAAAGTGCAAGTGCCCAACCGATAATTAATCCATTATTTAACAACCATTTTGTCAAATGGAATCCCCGGACTATACGATGAGATACTTGTGCATTTCCAAATATAGTTTTAACAATGGCCTTCTTTCATACTCTAAAACAGCCCCGCCTTTTGAGAAGTGAATCATTTAATGGTATCAATATTCCGATATATTGACACCCTTACTGCAAATGCTAAACTTATATTTTACCTTTCTTACAATTCTTGTGCAATTTCCTTTAAACACATCTAACCCATGTTACCAATCTCATTATGGGTTAAGGGAGCTTGTTGTTGAAATGAGCCACCTGTTCTGGATACTAATAGTGGCCTAGGTGCACATGCAAATCCTCGTCTGTGTTTAATCCTGATGGTTTTCTAGTATCGAGAAGCATTATATATTTTGATCCTAACTGTCGCAATTTTCACTCTCTGTTCCTCCTCTTCGCATTTTTGCCACTTGGTCAACTACATAAAAGGTTAGATCTTCCAATTTGCCATTGTGGATCTCTTTAATGTGGCGTGCCACAGGATATGTTTTTCATTGTTCTTTACTGCCCGCATATGTTGAAGAATGCGAACATGAACTATGTGGATTGCGCTTTTTACATATAGCTTTGGGCAGGAGCACTGTAGAATGTAAACTACATGGTCACTTCTGCAGTTCGGAAAGCATCTAATTTTCCATGGTTTTACCATAAAAGGAGGCATTACTGATTTAGAATTTTGGGTAATTGTACAGGCCCTACATTTTTGACATTTATAAAAGCCTGGGTTCGCTCTCAGCCAGGTCTCTGGTTTTGTTATTTCTGGACTATTATCTACCAGCTCTTGTCTCATGAATTTGGCTATCTTAAAAGTCACCTGTGGTCTCCGTTTAACCACTGTACTGAGCATAGGATCACTTCTAATTAGGTGCCAGTACCTACTAACAGAATCTCTCACCTTTGTGTGTCAGGCACTGTACCCAGTGATTAACCTTATTTTCTCATTGTCTTGTCTCTTTTTCTTTTCCTTCCCTTCTTTTGGTTTCAAAAGGACTTCTCTTTTGATACCACCAACCTTTTTCAATGCTTGTGAAAGGATCGGATCCATATAACCCCTTTCTTTGAATCTCCTAGTGAGGTTATTTTGAGCATTCTCTAATGCCTGCCCCTCACTGCAGTTCGGTTTCATCCTGGGATGCTCAGCGTAAGGGATGCTCATTTTTAGCTTGGTGGGGTGGAAACTATCTGCATGCAGGATAGAGTTTCCTGCTGTTGCTTTTCTGTATGTGCGTGTGTGTGTAATCTTTTGTTTTTTTACATTGATTTCTAGGTCTAAGAATGTTACCAGGGACCTATCAATGGTGTCTGTGAAATTCTAATTCAGTGTGTTGTTATTTAGCTGATTAACAAAGCATTTTGCAGACTCCGTTGATCCTTCGCAGACCACAAAACGGTCGTCAATGAATCTTCTCCACACGATCACATTCACATTCCACTCTTTTGGGAAGCTCATGTGTGGATTAGCATGGCCGTCCCGCAACTTGTTTATAGGTCTCATTCCCAAACATAAAACAATTATTTTCCAGGCATAATCTGCCCATTTAAATTAGCATTCTTTAATGCTGATGATAGGAGATGTGTCATGTAGCCACAGAATGACGCATCACATTCAATCCTGTCTCATGTTCGATGCTCGTATATAGTGAAGTGACATCGAGCGTGATTAGCAGGTAAGTGTTTTTCCAGGTCAGTGTTTCAATTTTGTTTAAAAAGTCTCAAATGTCTTGTATATATGCAGGAAGTTTTTATAACAAACTCCTGCAGGAAGTGATCCAAATATCTTGAGGTTGTTTGGAATAAGCTACCATTGGCGGAAATGATGGGCCTCTCAGGTGGTTTTTCCTTGGGATGTATGATGTAACAACGCGGACTTTTACTCCGCATACTGTTACAACGCAGTTTTTACAACGCGGGTCATGTAACAACGCAGGTATTTACAACGCATTTTTTTACAACGCAGGTACCTTTACAACGCGGACCATTACAACGTAAGTATTGGTAAGTATATATTAAGTAGAATAATATAATAGTAACTTAATTTTAAAAGTATAATTTAATGTAATTTTAAATAATTTAATTTCCGTAAATTAATTTTAATGTAAATAAATGTTACTTTATTTTTACCCTGTACCCCTGTACCCCAAAAACTCAAAACTGACCCACAACCCCAAAAATAATGCAAAGTAATTTAATTTAATTTATTTGCTAATAAATAATTTAAATTATAATTAAATTTAATTTATTTTTACCCTTTACCCCAAAACCCAAAACTGACCCTGAACCCTAAAAATACCCCTTTACCCTAAAACCCAAAACTGACCCTGAACCCTAAAAATACCCCTTTACCCTAAAACCCAAAACTGACCCTGAACCCTAAAAATACCCCTTTACCCCAAAACCCAAAACTGACCCTGAACCCTAAAAATACCCCTTTACCCTAAAACCCAAAACTGACCCTGAACCCTAAAAATACCCCTTTACCCTAAAACCCAAAAACTGACCCTGAACCCTAAAAATACCCCTTTACCCTAAAACCCAAAACTGACCCTGAACCCTAAAAATACCCCTTTACCCTAAAACCCAAAACTGACCCTGAACCCTAAAAATACCCCTTTACCCTAAAACCCAAAACTGACCCTGAACCCTAAAAATACCCCTTTACCCTAAAACCCAAAACTGACCCTGAACCCTAAAAATACCCCTTTACCCTAAAACCCAAAACTGACCCTGAACCCTAAAAATACCCCTTTACCCTAAAACCCAAAAACTGACCCTGAACCCTAAAAATACCCCTTTACCCTAAAACCCAAAACTGACCCTGAACCCTAAAAATACCCCTTTACCCTAAAACCCAAAACTGACCCTGAACCCTAAAAATACCCCTTAACCCTAAAACCCAAAACTGACCCTAACCCCTAAAAATACCCCTTAACCCAAAACATATAACATTTAAAATATAACCATATACTTACCAATACTTACGTTGTAATGGTATGCGTTGTAAGGGTACCTGCGTTGTAAAAAAATGCGTTTTAAAAACATGAGTTGTAACAGTATCCGCGTTGTAATGGATGCGTTGTAAAAGTAGTGCGTTGTAAAAAATGCGTTGAAACAGGTGCACACCTTTTCCTTGTTTTTATGAACTTTGGGGATTAATATAGAATCGATGTTGCAGGATTGTCAACCCTTAAATATAGGTAGTCACCTTGGCATAATATTCCCAATCCCCACCATCATGCAAGATCTTTATGGAATTTATTTTTCACATCAAAGAGGTTACTATAAGGGACTTTTACATAACAGCTGGTGTTTCTAAGCTGTGACTTTGCTTCCTGATTGTACATTTTGAGTGGCCAAAGAACCACATTCCCACCTTTGTCTGATTCTCAGACCACTAGGTCCTTGTTCTTTATTTTTTTCATGACCTGATTGTAGTTTTTGTCATGGTAGCTATTTTCTTTTTCAAAATTCTTACTTGATGTTAGAGCTAGATCTTTTAAATCTTTAATTACAGCATCAGAAAAAGAATAAATCAAATCTTTTGACATATTAGGTACAAATGGGAATGGCAGTTTAACGTTCGTATTAACACCTGTAAATATCTAGTCCCAAGACGCTTGCTGTTTCTCTTGGTGTCCCCTGCAGTTGCCTGCCCTCACATTCTACTTCTAGTTCATGGAGTTCATGTAGGGTATGCAGATCTCCCACTTCCAAATGCAGTGTGTCCTCAGGAGTATCCTGTATGTTTTCTGAATGTTTTTTCTGGAAGAAGAACTTCTTTACTTTTAATTTTCTCCCGAACTTAAAGAAGTTCACACTGGTCTGGCTATAATCAAAGTTAGTTCTTTTACAAAACTCTAGACCCAAGGCTAATATGTTGTTTTCCTCTTCTGAAAGCACCAAGTCTTTTAGATTAATGACAGTGGCTGGATCACATCTCATTTCTATTTGTATTTTTCCTATGTCTTTTTTCCTGATCTGAGTTCCATTCCCTCCCCTCCTATCTTTGTGTTTCCTTGCTGAATTTTTCCTTTTTGATATTGCTGCCTCTTTCTGTTGTTTTGTGTCCGATCTATGCCTAAAAAAAGAAATTCATCGACTACGGTCGGGGTTCTTACAGCGCCTAGGGAGGTGCCTGCACAGTCATCTTCAGAGCCAGTCTCCACATCAGAGCTCATTAAAGCGCTTCTCTCTGATGCACTATCAGTCCATGTATTTTGACCTCCTTGATTTCCTTTTGTTATTGCTTTTCCAGACAGTTTCTGTCTCCTTGTGTTATCAAAGCAGTGGGCAAAGGTATAAATCTGCCCCCTCTAATAATCCAGCTTGTCTTTTAGGAATGTAGTGGCCTTTCTGTCCCTTATGGTCTGTTCATGATTTTTTTGTCTAGCTAGTAGGTCAGTTTTATTTATTTTTTATTTATTTAGTGTTTTATAGAGTGCGAACCAGACCCGTGAGGGTATCAGAGCGCTTTACAGTAGTATCAGGTGGGATACAGAACAAAGGGGGGGAGAGTCCAGGGATAAGGAAACAAATAGAAACAGTATATGGTAAAACAAACAGTCATCATATTCGAATACTATAAGGGATAGGAGCAAAAACAATGCAATAAACTAGAAAAGCAGTCTCCCACCCTGAGGAATTGTTCAAAGTGCAGGGTAGGTAACAAAGGGGAAGGCATCCAAGGAATAGTGCAGTGATGGTAGGTAAAGTCTGGTTGAGGGGGTGATTGTAGCGTGAGCTTTAGGAGAGGAATTTGCCCATTAGGAAGGATTTGGTCTCCTTTTTGAAGTGGGCTAGAGACGGTATTCTTCTAATGGCGGGTGGGAGTGAGTTCCATATTCTTGGAGCGGCCCCAGAGAAAGCCCGATTGTATGTTCTTTTATTCTTGAAGCGTGCGGGTTGGAGCAAAAGGGTTTTGGCGGACTGGGAGTTTCTGATTCCTCCGGATAATACAAGTTTCTGTGCGAGAAAAGCAGGGGTCTTGGAGTAGAGAGCATTGTGGGTGATGTTTCTAGAGGAGTCTGCATTATTTGCAGCCCACTCCTTTAACATCTCCGGGTCTGGTTCCTCGAATATGGCGGCCACTAAGATTCTTAGTCCCCGTGGGACAATCACTACTTCCATATATTTTTCAAGGGAGTTCACCTCCCAGCACTTGGAGACTTCTCCTCGTTTGAGTTGTTCTAATCTCCTTATCAAGTTCTGCACATTAATTTCCTGTGTGACACCTTGTGACCCTTCATTGCGACTTGCAGCTGCCTCTCTATTATCATCAAACACAGAGTTTGCTGCCTCCTCTTTCTCGTAGCCACGTATCCATGATGGCCTTACATGTTTCTGCACACGCTTGTTTTTTACACTGTAGATGACAATTATTCAAGAGTCTATAATAATCGGAAACCATTGCCCACTGGGTGACCTCCCAGGCTCCTCTCCCCATTACTCTTAATTGAGAATAACCGCACTCTGAGGCACAGAACTCCCCCGACCGCAGGTGTCCTCTGACCCACTGCTACCGGCTCGCTCCTTCCTCGTGGTGTGTTCTCCCGATTATACTCCAGTACCCCGGGGGGGCTTCCAGTTATGCTCAGCATCAAACTCCAATTGCTGGATTCCAGGAAGTGCCTGAACGAGGGCGTGTGTATATATGTGTATATATATATATATATATATGTTCCAAATGCCCAAGCATTCACTGCTTCCACCGTATCGAGAGTTGCGTTGTCACCAAGAGACTCCTTGAACTGAGTCTCGCTTACACCTCCATTAAACGACCACGCCGTGTGAGATTTTCAAAAGATTTCTTTATTTAGCCGCTGCCATACGCGTTTCGACTACACAGTAGCCTTGATCACTGGTTACGGTTTTGAAAAGCGCGCGGCCACTATTTAAAGAAAAAACATTCATACAACGTCATCGGGACTACCTGTCAATCGACAGGAAAGACAGACTTTCAATTTGCTTTGATCGTAAATGTCGTATTACACATTTGCCTCAACTTGAATAAATACATTTAAAAAAAAAAATGTTTTGCATTGTGTGTATCAATTCATTATTTTAAGCATAGCTATATGTTTGTTAAATTATACGGTGCATGTGATACTAAAATCCAACTCAATGTCAACAAAACTTTATCGACACTAACAAGCGACTCTGAAAATGCACTCTGAGCATTGACATACTGCGCTCGCTTCCTGCACATATCAAATACCAAACAATCCCGCCCACGTGGGCCTGCCGAATCATGTTAAAGTGGTTGTCCCATCATAGAATATACCATAATGTTCCAAACAATTGGGATATTATACTCCCCATTAACAATCAACCTTATCGGCATATTTAAAAAGAAGCTTTTTCATTATTGCGCAGTTTTGAGTTTTACATGCACATACACCAATTGCACCGTATAAGTCACTCTAATAGTGCTCAAGTGAGCAAACATATAGATTAAAAATTTATAAACAAACTGGCACTACGATCATTTTCAAACAGTTGTTGACTGCCAAGTGCAATTCACATTATAAGAAGTACTGTCCACAAAATTGTGCCTGATCAAAATAAATATCAACATTATTTACAGCAGGTGCTACTTGTCGTTACCGACTAACTGAAATCATAAATGTCTATGCAAATCTTCTTCAATATTCAGACCGTTAGGTTGCTTAGTATTTAGCTTGAGTATATAACGTGATTCAAGCCTCCTCAACTTGTTGAGTCTATTGCCCCCTCTTTGACTAGCTGGAATAGAGTCAATTACACAATATGTCAGTCCTTTTGTGTCCTTATTGTGCATTATTTCAAAGTGCCTGGCTACAGGATAAGCCCTGTCTGCATTTTTTATCGCTCGCAGGTGTTGTAATATCCTTTTATAGGCTTCGTTGATTGTGCTGCCCACGTATCGAAGCCCGCACGGGCACTCGAGAACGTAGATAGCATAATCAGTCTTGCATGTATATTTGTTCTTTATCTTTTCCATTCTGTTGGAAAGGCCCAATCTGTACTTACTACAGTTTACGCCATGATTACACGCCTTGCATTTTGTGCACTTAACGAAACCATTTTTGTCAAGCCAAGTTTTTGGGTTGGGGTTTCTTCAAGGTGTTGCTTACTAAACAGTCTTTGAAGGATTTCGCTTTCCTAAAAGTGATTTGAGGTCTCTTGGGGACTTCTTTCCCTAGCACGGGGTCATTTTTAATGATGTGCCAATGCTTGTTGAGTATTCTTCTCACCTCAACATGTTGGTTGCAGAAACCTGTTATGAATCTGCATTGGTTTCCATCATCAATTTCCTTTTTATCACTGAAGAGGATTTGCTATTTCTTCAGTTTGGAGGCTTTATTTACTCCCTCTGCTATCCAGGTGTCAGAATAGCCCCGTTCTTTGAATCTAGTACTGAGTATCCCTAGTTCTTTTTCAGTTTCCCTGGGAGTACTACAGTTCCGCATGACTCTTAGGCTTTCCCCATAGGGTATACTGCTCTTGAGGGCCTTGGGGTGAAAACTTTTTGCATGCAACAAAGTGTTGCCACTGGTAGGTTTTCTGTAAAGTTTGGTTTGTATTTTACCATTATCAACATACACTGTTGGATCTAAGAAGTTAACACTATCTTTGCTAATGGTACTGGTAAAGGATAGATTGAGATCATTCTTCTGGAGATTTGATATGAATTTGTTAGCCTCAAACTCAGTACCTTTCCAGACCAAAAATAGATCATCGATAAAACGACTCCATATATATATGCACAGAAACACTTCTTAAGCCACCTCCAAATCTGTTAAGACCGGCGAAGCAAAGTAACAGGAGACGGGCCACAGGATCTGGCCATAAGGTGATTTATTGGCACAGGAAAACAGCCATGACGCGTTCCGGGCTACAAGAGCCATTGTTCACATGCAGAGCGGTTACATTTTTTTGTCATTTTTATGCAGTAAGTACAAGTGCCCCAACCCCCTGACATCAGCTTGTAGGTCACGTGACAATGGATATGGGAGAGGTGCTATTTCCAGCGGATTCTGCATAAATACTTGTAAAAAAAAGCGGTATTTTTCGCACAAAGCACATGCCTACTTGCAAATATAGAAACAAAAATATTGCTTCTAAATTGGCCGCTATTTACATTACACAATCCTTTGGAAAAACAGCCCCTCCTAAAAAGAAAAACATGTCAATCCTGATGGAAAATATTTCTGCATGAATGATATATATATATATATATATATATATATATATATATATATATATATATATATATATATTTATTTATTTATTTATTTATTTATTTTTTGCTGCAATGTGATCTCCTCACAGGATCGCTCATCAGCGGGTGCCGGCGTTGGCCCAGACCAGAGGCCAAAAACAGTTTTTATGACAAAAGACGCCGCACTCAGCAACTCCAATTCGTAAGTTTATTCAGTACCCAGTCTAACACCAATGCGTTTCAGCCTAGCGGCCTTGCACACGGTAGGTGTAATTACTCTCCTGCACCTGTTTATACTTTTTTCCATTTCTACTACTCCCATTGCCCTCTGGGACATGTAGTATTTCATGTTATACAGGAATTCACCTTTGTTAGACATTGTTCTAATTGTAAGTGGGATACATTTCATTGATATTTTGAATCTGCACATTTTCAAAAAATAATATTATATGCATATAGTACAATTGCATATATTCAAATTTTGAGGTCTTGGTCATTTTTCATTATAGCGCAGTACCTTTGTTGTGTCAATTATGATTTTCATTTCATCATTTGTGACGTTTCATTAAAGTATAGTACTTAAATCAATAACAACATTGCCAAGAGCTCGATATGTATCATAATGCAAACAAGAATGAACGGTATAGTACCCATTTTTATCTCCAAATTTTTTCCCAAAATACGTACTAAAAGTCTTATGCATTTTTTCCAGTAACCCTACTCAAATGATTTGTTCTTGGGGCCCCATAGTTTGTTTTTATTCTAAGTGCACATAAAGTTCTTCATCGAAGTTCATGCCTCTTGGGTTCTTTGTCCGTAATCTGATTATGTATCTCGATTCCAGTTGTCGGAGTTTCTTTTTCCGATCTCCCATCCTTTCATGATCTTCCACAGTGTCAATTGCGAAATAAGTCATTTTCCGTCAATCTCCATTTTGGCATGACAGAAGATGTTTCGCTGTGGCATATGATAGATCCTTATTTTTGACTGCCCTTATATGCTCCAATATTTGCTTTTTCAGATTGCAAATGGTGCTGCCTATGTAAAGCATTCCACAGTTACATTGAATGGCATACACCACGAATTGTGTTGAGCATGTGATTTTCCTATGAATTTCAATTAGCCTTCCTTCTGGGTCTCTTATGTTCTTCTTATTTACACCAATTTTACATGCTTTGCAGACCTGGCACCTTGTAAAACCATTTTGTTGTTTATCCAACCAATTCGGAGTTTTCTTTTTTTGGGTGAAATGGCTCTGAATTACTGTATCCTTTATTGATGGCACTTTTCTGAAAGTGATCTGAGGATTTGGACCTATTAGGTTTGCCATATCTGCATCTTGTTTTAAGATGGACCAATATTTTTGCATAGTTTGGCATATTTTATGAGACTCCTTGCTATATGACAGGATCAGTCTTGGAATTTGTTGGGTTTGTTCTTCTTCTTTTGACTTCTTAGGTTTTTTGATAAGAATCTCTGTACGTGACAAATTTTCAATTTTATTGGCGCATCTTTTTAATTCTCGTTCTCGATACCCTCTTCCTTTTAGCCTCTTGATGCTTTCTCAAATTTCTTTTTTAGCATTTTCCTCTTCAGAACAGTTACGTTTCATCCTTACAAATTCTCCATATGGAATACTTCGAATTACTGACTGAGGGTGAAAGCTTTCAGCATGTAGAAGGCTGTTTGTTGCGGTTTTCTTCCTGCATAGAGTCGTTTGAATTTGACCTTGATTTACATAGACACAGATATCCAGGAAGTCAATTTTATGGCGGCTCATATTGTAGGTGAAGGACAACCCAATGCTGGTATTGTTTAGGTGCTTAAAGTATGTGATAAAGTCTTCCTTACTTCCGTTCCAAATCAGGAAAAGATTGTCTATATATCTAGTCCATACAACGACCTTTTCCAAAGTGTCGCCATATTCCGCGCTCCATGCAATCTCCTTCTCCCACCAACCCATTGTTAAATTCGCATAGTTGGGGGAGAAAGCCATGCCCATGGCACAGCCACACAATTGATGATAGATTTCATGATTGAAGAGAAAAATGTTAATGTTTAAACACATTTGTATCATGGTTAGTAGCATGGCAGAATGTTCCAATTCACAGATGTTTCTTTGTTTTAGGAAATAGGCACATGCATTCAGGCCAATTGAGTGTTCTATGGACGTGTACAATGACACTACATCAATTGTAACCAGTAAATATGATGGATTCCATGATGTGTTTGAGAGGATGCGAAGGAAGTCTCCCGTATCTCGAATGTAGGAGCTCAAGTTTGCCACCATGGGAGCCAAATAGTGATCAATGTAGGGTGCAATATTCTCATATGCCGAGTCACAAGAAGATAAGATAGGTCTTCCTGGGGGGTTGTCTTGTGCACTTTTGGCAAAAAATATATCGTTGGAATGGTTGGATTTTCCTTGTACAAAAATGTATATTCCTCAGAATTCAATAGTTTATGAATGTGCCATTCGTCCAAGTTCTTGCGAACCTCAAAAGTCATCTTATTTATTTGATTAGATGCCAGTTTTCTGTATTTACCGTCATCAAGAAGTTGACGATAGTCCTCCTTTTCGTAGTCTTCTACATTTTGTATCACAATATTACTGCCCTTGTCCGCGGTCTTTATTATGATTTTAATATTGTTTGCAAGATCTTGAAGTGCTTTATTTTCACAAGTTGACAAATTTTCTCTACCTCTTTTAGAATTCCTCAGTTTTTCCATTTTGCCTATCTCTTCCATGACTGCATCTGCGAAAGAATCAATTTTATTTCCAGGGGCGAGTTGTGGACAAAATTTTGATTTTTTTTCTACATCCACTGCTTGTGTGTTTTTTTGTGTTTATTCCTAGATCTTCCAATACTGTGATATCTGTGCTCTCATCCTCAGATAGCTCGTTCGCTAGGTCATGAAGATTTTTTAAGTGCGGTATTATTTTTATTGTGAGAGCTGAATTCTCATTTGCCAGTTTATTTGGGATTTTATCAATTTGTATGTTGGATGTTTTTTTGTCAGCATATATTTTCGCAAGTTTTAGTTTCCGAACATACTTGTAGATGTCAATTTTTGTATCTGTATAATTAAAATGTTTTGTGGGCAGAAAGAAAGGCCTTTATTGGGTACTCGATGTTCCGTTGGTGTTAATACATAGTCCGACAAGTTTACCACCAGATCTTCAGATATTAATTCCTCTCGGTGCGGTTTCTCAAAGGGTAAGCTCTTTTTGTGTTTGGATCTTCGGGTTTTCCTATGGCTCCTGAAGATTGTGTAGTGTTTGTGCCAAAACCTCTGCTTCTGCCCCTGCCCCTTCCTCTGTTCTGTCCTCGATTCCGTGATATGTTCTGGTCTAGATTGACCAGATGCATTTCCTCTAAAAAAGAGAGAGTAGAAGCAGATGTCCCTCCTTTTGAGCTTTTGGTAGTATCTCCGTCTATTATGCTTACATCTGATTCACTCCCTGATTCTATTTGAAGCTGTCCTTTTGTGTAGTTTCTTTTGAGGGCATCAAATCTCCTAGCAAAGGTCAGAATTTGGCCATTTTTATAATCCGCTTCTTCCCTTTGAAATTTTCGTTGTTTACGTTGCTGGATTTCATCTTCATATTTTTCCAAACGGTCTTCCATTTCCTTACGAAGTTTATCCGAGTCATTTTTTTCTTTTTTGGCTGTTATTTTTTCCTCTATATTCTTTATCAAGGTATGTATTTCCTCTAAGTCTTTTTCTGAATGCTTTATTAAGATGCACATCATATTTTTACTGCACTCCATGTTATTTGCTCCCCACTCCTCTATAAATCCATTCTTGTGTCTGGATGGGTTGGCATTATTAATATTCGTAATCCTCTTGGGACTCTGTCCACTTCTAGATATTTTCCAAGGTCAAAATTTCCCAACTCTTATTTATTTCCCATTTGTATTGCTTTTCAATTTGAAAATATAGCTGTTTTAGACTCGGATCTGACGTTGTTTGATCCACATTCTCTGTACTTTTCACCGTTTGGCTCGTATTCCCAGGCAGGAAAATCGATGCAGCCTTTTGCGCACGTTTTACTTTACGAGCTTCCATTGTTATTATTTCTTCCCCAGTTTATGATCTTTTGGTTTATTTATTTATTTTCGCTCCGTTTTTAGGGTTTTGTGTGCAGTTTCCGTGACTTCTCGTTGTCAGTTTCCCACAGCGAACAGAGAGCACACTGTGAATGTGTATGATTTGGGAGTTGCTGCTTTCGTGACGTGACGGTCGAACCCGCCACGTCACGAAAAAAAAAAATATATATATATATCCGCAAGCTGTCCTTTGCGGGGGGAGCTCTTCAAAGCTGGTGCAGGCGGCGAGATAAGGACATTCACGCAAATATATTCACCCAAGTTTGTAAAGATACGCCTCACTCGTCTTGGAGTCAGTAACCTGATTTATTGACCTTGCTTTTCTCCACCTACGCGTTTCAAAAAATAGTTCTTGATCACGGTAGTTAGATAAGTCCTTTTTCAGTTTCACCTCTTTATACCAAGTTGCCACACCAGCCCATAATGAGGCATTGTGGGACTGGTAGTTTTGTATTACATTTTGCATAAGCTTATGCTTCCAATCGCTCTTTAATTTGCTGTTGGACATCAGCGCTTATTACCGGTATCGCGTGGGAATCAAATTGTTAAAGCCTGAGTGGCTTGTGACATAGAATGAGCCTGAGACAGTGAATGAATATTCACATGAGTGAAAGCACTAATCCGAAGTGCACGACTCGTTACTCTCAGTTTAAGCCAAGGCTTGCTCATGTTGTGACTGAGTGTCATACATTTTATGGCTGAGTGCCTGATTATTGCCCTGCTGATTCTTGGTGACCATAGCTTCAAGCATTCAAAGACTGGGACAAAATAACTTCACATGATTAACATGACAATACTCTTACTCATCTCATTTTCTAAATTAATCTCCAAATACGTGTGTTCATATTTACAGTGGTTATTAAAGCAGCAGTGCTGATACAAAGCATTAGTCCATTAGTCTATCCAGTGTACTAATGGTACTTAGGAGTAGAAGGGGATGATCTTTATAAATGTACATACATCTCCTAATCTCCATTAAGCCCAAGAGGATTTTTTGTCTTGAAGCGAATTATTAGTTTGGACTCTAGTCGTCTCAACTTTTGGGTTCTGTTACCCCCTCTTTCATGTTGGGGTACAGTGGCTAGCCCTTGATGTCTTGCCATGTTTTTCCAAAATGACTTCGCAAACGCTTGGCTATCGCATATGTCATATCTCCATTTTGAATAGCTTGGATGTGCTCTAATATACGCTTTTATAATGGACAGATAGTACTTGCTATATAGCGTTTGCCACAAAAACATTCAATTAGGTATACCACAAATGGCGAGTCACATGTGATTGTTTCTTTTATTTCAAATGTCTGTCTTCTCGGATCTTTGATGGCTTCCAGATTTTTTCCCACTTTACATGCCTTGCATGTCATGCACTTCATGAATCCTCTTTGTCTTTTTTGGAGCCTAGTTTCTGTTTTTTTATTTCAAAGTGGCTATTAACCAATGTATCATATAATGATGGTGCCTTTCTATAAGAAATCAAAGGTTAATCTCCTATCTTTGTTCCAATGTCTGGATCTTTTTTTTGGACATTCCAATTTTTCATCAAAGTTTTTGGGATTTTGAAACTTTCCTTTGTGTAGGTCAGAATTAATCGTGGAATATCTTCATGTTGAACATTCAGTTCCTTGCTCTTTGTTTTGTTATCAATGAGTGCTTGGGCCCTTGTTTTTTGTCTTGCTTTTGCTTCTCCACATTGAATATCACTGTGTTTGTATCCCCATTTGGAGAAACGTGCTTTGGTTCCTTGAAACTTTTTCTCCATTTCCTTGGGTTCTGAGCAATTCCTTTTCATTCATAGGAATTCTCCATACGGAATACTCTTTTTCAAAGATTGGGGATGGAAACTTCTTCCGTGGAGAAGACTATTTTTTGAAAAACTGTTGTATGTATGTATGTATTTTATTGGATTTTATATATACTTTAGTGTCCAGAAATTCGATCTCCTTTGATTGTATATTGTAAGTAAATTTCAAGCCAACTTCATTTTCATTGAGCACTGCTATGTACTCCACAAGTTTCTCTTTTGTCCCCTTCCATAATAGGAAGAGATCATCAATAAATCATAGCCATAAGGCCTCGTCAGCAATGTATGGGTCGTTTTCTTCTCTCCAAGCTATGTTTTTCTCCCACCACCCCATGGTGAGGTTCGCATAGCTTGGAGAGAAGGAAGCTCCCATGGCAGTGCCACACCTCTGGGAATACATCTGTTTGTTGAACAAGAAGACATTATTCTTTAAACATAGTTCGGTCATTTCCATCAACATATTTGTGTGTTGCAGTTCCCCAATCGGCCTCCATTTCAGGAAATACACAATGGCTGCCAAACCAATGTCATGGTTGATTGAGGTATAAAGCAAAACGACATAAATCGTTACCAAAAGGTAGTCAGATTGCTATTCCGTGTCCATTAATATCTTCAGGAAACCTCCAGTATCCTTGATGTAAGAATTTAAGGTTGGGACAATTGGTGCCAGGAAATAATCCACGTATGACGCAACATTTTCATAAAGAGGACCGCAGCTTGATATTATGGGACGTGCAAGGGGTTTATGTAGGGTTTTATGCACCTTGGGCAAAAAATATATCGTTGGTGTCACTGGATTTGTTTCTGTTAAGCCGTTTTTTCCTTCATCACTCAGTAAACCATTTTCATGCCATTTTGATATTTGATTGTGTATGTCTATGGTCATGTCTGGAATGAGATTATTGGTCAGCATTATGTAGTTGATTTCGTCCTCGATATAATCTTGTTTGTCAAGGATGACAATATTTGCACCCTTGTCTGCTGGCTTTATTTCAATTGAGTTGTTGTTCTTTAATTATTGCAATGCTTGCAGTTCTTTCAGTGATAGGTTCTCTTTATTCTTGCCATATCTGATATTTTCCATGACTTCTAGTTCTGCCACAAGTACGTCATGGAAGGTGTCTATTCGATTGCCAGGATGGAGTGCAGGGCAGAATTGGGATCGATTTTTGAATTTAGTTAGTGGATTAGTACCTACTTGGATTCCCATTTCCTCCAATACTTGTGAGTCTGTCATTTCTATCTCATCTATTTCATGTGCCAATTCATAGGCTGTTCTTAAGCTGCTGGTTTCTGCAATGGTATATCCCTCTGTTTGTCCAGCAGTGTCTATGACTTTTCCGTCTGGACTACGGCAACTCCCTCTACGCCGGAACCACCGCCAAACTCCAGAAGAGACTCCAGCGGATCCAGAACACCTCAGCAGGACTCATCCTGGACATCCCCCGTCGCAGCCACATCTCCGGACACCTGAGAGACCTGCACTGGCTCCCGGTCAACAAGAGAATCACCTTCCGTCTCCTCACCCACGCACACAAAGCCCTACACAACCAAGGACCAGGATACCTCAACAGCCGCCTCAACTTCTACGCTCCCAAACGCCAGCTTCGATCGACCAGCCACGCCCTCGCCGCCGTCCCCGGCATCCGAAGAGCCACCAGAGGGGGACGGTCCTTCTCCTACCTCGCCGCCAAGACATGGAACTCCCTCCCCAACCACCTCCGCCTGTCCCAGGACCACCTCGCCTTCAGGAAGCAACTCAAGACCTGGCTGTTCGAGCAGTAGCGGACCCCCCTCCCCCAGCGCCTTGAGACCCTCTGGGTGAGTAGTGCGCTATATAAATGCGATGATTGATTGATTGATTGATTGATTCCTATTGTGTCTTGTGGCAAATTTGGAGACATTTTAGCAAATAATTTTTTGAGTTTCAGTTTGCAAGTATATATGTGTACATATATGTGTATATGTTTTTATATATATATGTATATATGTGTGTGTATATGTTTATATATGTGTGTGTATATGTTTATATATGTGTGTATATGTGTACATATGTTAGAAACAATCCTGAGAACGATCCTTCCCCGATCCAAAGCAGGTACGGACCACAGCGTGGAGGTAAATATCCTTTTATTATGCAGATTCAAACTTGCAAGTGCAAGTTTATAGTAGTTACAAGCAAGCGCCCAGCCTGATGTGTTTCGATTGCCTAACGGCAGTCTTGATCGCATGACACGCTGGACCTATCAGTACATATATGTAGTGACAAAGTTGAGCACAAGCTACAAATATTCAAATTATTTTAGAACAAAGTACAGACATAGAAACAGGCCTGTTTTTTGGAATAAAAACCTAGCCGATCAAGCTACATACACTCTTTATAATTTGTGTTTTCTTGTTGTGCTAATAAGTGCTTATTGAAAGCTTAGTGCTTCTAGGCTCATAACACGGAAAAAACAATCAAATTATTCTTTTTGTATAATTTGAATTAGTGGAACTCGAAATAAAATTATAACATAGTGCTAATTTTTGAGCTATGCTGACCAGTATGTATAGAGATCAGGCCTTTAGCATAATTCATTTTGTACTCCTTAAATGATCTGTTATTTCACTAACTGATATATGAAAATGTGCAAAAAAAGTGCTAGCGTGAAAGTGCTAAGTTTCAAAACAAATATATACATATAAATACATAGCAGCTTGCAGCAGACGTCCCTCATATCTTCTCATATTCTGGTTTCTTGAAACAGTTGGCAGTTGTATAAAGAGGTCCCACTTATCAAACTATCCTGTTTATATCATCTATAAAGAAAATAAGTATTTTAAACATTGGCAACCCGTTGAGTTCTAGTTAGCAGCAAAAAATTGAGATTTCATGTGTTATCAATTTAAATTTTACTTTTTACATTGTAGACCAGTGTCCCAATTTATTATATAAAGCTGGTATTATAATGCTAAAAACCGGCAAGAGCTCCCTAAAACCAAGGAAAAACTCGGATAAAACCAAGTAAAACCAAAATCCCACCAGGTAAAATCATCACAACACCAGCTCATATCATTTGTTAACCACACAAAAAACATAACTATAGCAGCCATCAGATTAAAGTGCATTCAATATGATAAAATTGTGATGTCTAGATATAATAAATAAAATCCAAGAGCTCAAAAACCGGTAATATCCTCCACTAACATCAGATAAAAGCTAGTAATCCCAGACTAAAACCCGGTTGAAGCAAGAATAAAAACCAATTGAAAAGCATTCCTGAAAATCATCATCACATCCACTGTTGCTGGCACCAATATTATTCATAACGAATTATGCAAATCATCACTACTGTTGAGGCCATTCAGCATTTTAGTGTCAAGTAACATGATGAATTCTGATGCCAATTGCCTCAATCTTTTTTCTCTATTACCACCGCTGATGTTCTTGGGTCCTGAACTAATAACATAATATATGAGGTCATTAAGATTGTTGTTATGTACTAGTTTTAGATGCCGCACCACAGGATAATTAGGATCTGAATTAACCACCGCTCTAAGATGTTGCAGAATCCTGTTAAAAACTTGCAGTTTAGTGCTACCCACATACAATAAATGGCAGGTGCACTCTAAAATGTATACGGCATGACCCGTTCTGCAAGTATAATGTCCTAGTATTTTGACAGGTTCAGGGCTAAAAGCAGTGATGTATTCCGAAATTTTTTTTCCAAATTTACAAGCTCGACATGAGCTGCACTTGAAGAAATCTGATCTAGCTGACAGCCAGGTATTGGATGCAATAACCTCAGGACTATTTCTTACAAGTGCATTCCTCATCGAGGGTGCCCTTCTAAATGTTTATGTGGGAAGCTCAGGCAATTATTTATTTATTTATTTATTTATGGCATTTGTAGAGCGCTCTGTAACCCTATGGGCATCCTGGCACTAAGTACATATAGCTGAGAAACCTATAGAACAGAAGAGGACAGTGGTCAAGGTGCTGATCAGTTAGATTTTTGGGTAGATTTTTGGAAAGAGCCATGTTTTAACCTTTTTATGAAAGGCCATCAGTTCGTTTGTTTTTCTGATGTCAATAGGGAGGTTGTTCCACAAATGAGCTGCAGCTATACTGAAGGCTCTTCCCCCACAGGTGGCTTTCTTGATCCTAGGAATGCTGATAAGGTTTAAAGATGAGGATCGAAGAGACCGGGTAGGCTCATACCAGTTAAATTTTATTTTGGAGTGGTCGGGTGCCTAGCCCATGAACTGCCCTGAAGACAATACATAAGGATTTGAAACAGATCCTCTGGTGTATAGGCAGCCAGTGGAGGTCGGCCAAGGCGAGACTCGTAGAAGATCTTCGTTCCCGAGAGAGTGCCAGTTTAGCTGCAGCCGCCTGGATACTTTGAAGTCTGGAGATGAGATAGGCAGGGGATTCCAGCAGAAGGGCGTTGCAGTAATCCAGGCGGCTGAGGATGGTGCTCCTGACTATGTTAGCTCTGGTCTGTGGGGGCAGGAGAGGCAGAAGCTTTCGCAGTCCTCGCAATAAGGCAAGGCAGCTACTGACCTGCTTGTTGATGTTGGTCTCTAGGCTCAGGCTGTTGTTTATAGTGACTCCGAGATTCCTTACTGATTTCACTGGGGTAGGCGAGTCTCCTAACAGCTGAGGCCAGAAGTCTGTAGGTAGACTTTTGGGGATTCTTCCTACTAGGCAGTGCAGTAGTTCAGTTTTGTCACTGTTAAATTGTAGTGAGTTCTGGTTTAACCAGAGTGACATATCCAGCATGCAAGTGTGGAAGGTATCCAGTGAGTTTGCATGGGCTCCATCAAGAGAGATCATTAGCTGAGTGTCATCTGCGTGATTTGTCACGCTGATGCCATGGCTTTTGATGATCCTCATCAGGGGTTGCATATAAATGTTAAAAAGTATGGCAAGATTCATGACATTCTTATATCTGATCGAATTATCAGCCAATATTTATATAGAATCTTGGGAACTTGTCTCTCCTGTCAACAGAAATTAGTTATCAATCTGATGTTATCAACTGATTCAACAGTAATGGTATCAGCATCATCATTGGTCTGCCTAGATAATGTATGGATCTTAGGTATTGCAGGAGGATAGATATCACTGATAACACTGTTTGCCTTATCATGAGCTGTTTTTAAATCATTGGCCTTGTATCCTCTATTTAAAAATCTTTCATAAGCTTCAGCCTGGCAATTCTTAAGATCATCATCTTGACTACAGATACGTTTAATTCTTAAAAATTCTCCATAGGGAATACTTCGAATGAGGTGTTGGGGATGTGAACTATTCGCATGGAGCACTGAGTTTCCAGCCGTTAACTTTCTGTGCAACCTTGTTTGAATCATATATTTTCCCGTATATATGTGTGTGTATATGTTTATATATGTGTGTGTATATGTTTATATATGTGTGTATTTGTTTATATATGTCCCACAATTGTTTCTTCTAGATAAATGCACTCACAAAGATTCAAACCAAAGAAAGTAACAAAGGACTATTGTGTTTAACTCACTCAAAGTGTCTCTAATTTTTCGGCCATCTTGTAACGTATAAAAATGGGCTTATTGTTATAGCATAATCCTGTTTCTTTTTCATATTGAAATTCCAACCCATGCAGACATATTTGCATTTCATACATTAATACATAAATACATTATTTACATTTCCAGCGCGCTAGTGGCCAAATGTCGACAGGTAAATGCAGTTAATAATTAAATGCTTTAATCCGCTGCAAATATGAAAATGCAAGCACGAAAATTAAGCTCATCCACATATGAATGCTAGGACATCGCTTTTCTGTTAACCATAGTTCAACTGCTGGATAATGCATTTATGTATGTATCGACTTATAGATTTAGGGGGTACTCACCTGTCGGCATTTAGCCACTAGCGCGCTTGAAATGTAAATAATGTATTTATGTTTTGTATGTACTCGTAGATGGTTTAAGGTACTTAAAATATGAAATGCAAATATGTCTGCATGGGCTGGAATTTCACTATGAAAGAGAAACACAAACAGGATTATGCTATAACAATAAGCCCATTTTTACATTTTACAAGATGGCGAAAAATTAGAGACACTTTGTGTGAGTTAAACACAATAGTCCTTTGCTACTTTCTTTGGTTACATATGCACGCTTTTGTTGCTACTCTGTTTGTGTGAACAAGACATTAAGTTGTCGAAACGCGTAGCGAGCAATACAGAGTTTTTCTTGGAATACTTGAATATTTGAGAGTGCGTTTATCTAGAAGAAACGATTGTGGAATTGACCAGCCGGGTTGGGCATACCGTCTTCACGCACTACCTGACAATGGGCTTACTCCTGAAATGACCTGTTCTGTGGATGTTATGTTAATATATGTGTGTATGTGTTTATATATGTGTGTATATGTTTATATATGTGTGTATATGTTTATATATGTGTGTATATGTTTATATATGTATGTGTGTATATGTTTATATGTGTGTGTTTATATATGTGTGTGTATGTTTATATATGTGTGTGTATATGTATGTGTGTGTATATGTATGTGTGTGTATATGTATATGTGTGCATATGTTTATATATGTGTGTGTATATGTTCATATATGTGTGTATGTTTATATGTGTATATATGTTTGTATATGTGTGTATATATATGTATATATATGTGTGTATATATATATGTGTGCATATATATATATATATATATATATGTGTATGTATATATGTGTGTAAGTATCTATATGTGGGTGTCTGTATATATTTATACTGTTGTGTCTGTTCCTCATTGCGGGACTTGGTGCACTGTGCCCGAGGTCTCGTGGTTGGGATTACAGCGACATTGATCGCGATGCTTGGCAAAAGTGCACCGGTGGCATTAAAATTCAGTTTGGCAACCCGAGCATGTGTCAGACCTGTTTTTACTGGAAGCAGGGTTGGAGGAGTATGTGGAGGCGGAGGTCGGCTCCGTTTTTTCTGACACGCCACTCGTTCAGGAGCACAGCAAATAACTGACAAACTTTTTGGCTTGGAGTGTTTGGAAAGCACATTGCGGCTCCCCCCCCCCCGCCTGTAGTGTCTTGGAGGTACTGGGAAGAGGGAGCAGGCAGTCTGTCTGCTTAAAGGAATGCCTGGCTGGGATGATATTCCACCTGTTCGTTCCCGCAATATTCAAAGGAGCCGGCGAAGCAACAAACGCATTATCATGTGTGAAGATGGGTCACTGTACCACAATCTGACTGTTGTGTCTGTTCCTCATTGCGGGACTTGGTGCACTGTGCCCGAGGTCTCATGGTTGGGATTACAGCGACATTGATCATCGGAGGAACTTTCCCTGTCTGCTTTCTACATCTATGAGTCCCAGCCAATGAGAACACTCGGTGTATTTAAACAGCAGCCCCGCGAAATGATTCACCTTGACAGATTCAGCACTTACCTGGCACTGATGAGGCAAACGCCGAAACGCGTCTGCCAGACGCTGTAACTATGGACATCGCGATGCTTGGCAAAAGTGCACCGGTGGCATTAAAATTCAGTTTGGCAACCCGAGCATGTGTCAGACCTGTTTTTACTGGAAGCAGGGTTGGAGGAGGATGTGGAGGCGGAGCTCGGCTCCGCTTTTTCTGACACGCCCCTTGTTCAGGAGCACCGCAAATAACCGACAAACTTTTTGGCTTGGAGTGTTTGGAAAGCACATTGCGGCGCCCCCCCAGCCTGTAGTGTCTTGGAGGTACTGGGGAGAGGGAGCAGGCAGTCTGTCTGCTTAAAGGAATGCCCGGCTGGGATGATATTCCACCTGTTTGTTCCCGCAATATTCAAAGGAGCCGGCGAAGCAACAAACGCATTATCATGTGTGAAGATGGGTCACTGTACCACAATCTGACTGTTGTGTCTGTTCCTCATTGCGGGACTTGCTGCAATGTGCCCGAGGTCTCGTGGTTGGGATTACAGCGACATTAATCAGCGGAGGAACTTTCCCTGTCTGCTTTCTACATCTATGAGTCCCAGCCAATGAGAAAACTCGGTGTATTTAAACAGCAGCCCCGCGAAATGATTCCACTTGACAGATTTAGCACTTACCTGGCACTGATGAGGCACAAGCCGAAACGCGTCTGCCAGACGCTGTAACTATGGACATCGCGATGCTTGGCGAAAGTGCACCGGTGGCATTAAAATTCAGTTTGGCAACCTGAGCATGTGTCAGACCTGTTTTTACTGGAAGCAGGGTTGGAGGAATATATATATATATATACATATATCAAGCAGGATCTCTCTACTCGAGAGAGTGATGAGCCGCACACATTTAGGTAAAAAGGAATCGCTTTTATTGAAGTTGCAGCGCTGGCAGTTTCCTCTTTCGCTGATGCATTTCCGTCAGACACTGACCTTTTTCAAAGGGGGAAAGCCATCGCATTGCGGAGTTTAACCGGCACACTAACCAAAGTAGCTCTTTTAAGGATGAACGCCCTCTGTTGGTCGCCGCTATGGGCTGGCTGTCTCTCCAAAGCATGCTGGTTAACGTAGTGTGCTGTAGTCCTGGGTAGTTGTTTCCCATCTGTGGGTGATGCTAATGTTCGATGCTGCTTTCCTTTTTACCTGAAATCCTCATGCAGTCCACTTTTAAGCTGCTGGGGTACATATATATGTATGTATATGCGTGTGTATATATATATATATGTGTGTGTATTAACCCTGGGCGAAGCACTACGCTACGCTAGCATAGTTTGCGAAGTTTGCGCAACTTCGCACTACGCGAGCTGCACGTAGCACAGTGCGAACACGCGTAGTGCAGCGGTCATTTTTTGCTTGTTCGCAGTCCTCAACGTCATGTTCGCGACCGCGAGCAAGCAAAATGACATCCCGTCGAGATTCTCAACGCAGGGAGGTCAGGTTTCTTATTGCGAGTGGTTGAGCATGCTCGTGACAGCTCGCAATGAGAAACTACCAGTTCGCGTTGAGAAAGCTGCTGCTCGAGTAAAAATCTACTCGAGCAGCAGAAAACTACAGCTCGCACTGTGCAAGATGCCGTTTTCAATGATTGCACAGTGCCGGATGCTTCGCGTGTATTTAACAAGGACCCCCTGAAGGTTCGGATACAATAGTTCCTAGGCCAGGGAAATAGACTGTATGACAAAAAACAACCTAGGCAACCCACACTAAACAATGCAATGTACTTAAGGACAAATGGCTACAATTACTTAGGAAAATATATGTCTTTTTATTTTAAATCTTGTAAAAGCACAACATATGAAATAAATGAAAAGGAAAACATTAAACATCAATAAAATCATGTATCATACAATGGAATTAAGAAGTCCATACATTTGTGACAATTAATAACAACATATATGAGATAAGTTAAAAAACTGGAAGTGGCAATATGAGTCTCTACGCGCGTTTCGGCGAACCAGCGCCTTCTTCTGGAGTAGCCACACAAGCTCTAAAAAGAGATACATTTAAAAAGGTATATTAGTTATACATCCTTTAAAATATGTAAACAGAAACATATATCATTCTATGTCCTAAGATTGTAGCCAATATGTCTTATCTCTGATTCATGGTGTTTATATATCTTTTCATTTCCTTGTATCATCTAAAGTTTCATTCTGACAATCAGGTTTTTCCAAGTCCATTTGTTGCTCAATTTTAAATTATCTGGATATATAATATTGTGAAATTCATGGATATTTTTAGTTTATAAATGTATTTCCTCGCATAGATCCCTATTTTTGTATTAATGGGCAATTGTTTAATCTTAGTTATCAACATCTTTTCTTGCACTCATTGTTCGGTGCTTGAACTAGCTATGCCATAGACAGGTAATACTCACAAATAATATTCAAGATTTTACATCACTGGTCGATAGAATGCTCAGTTGATGTCCAGATATGTTCTGGTTAGATGATGTATTTTAGATGCTTTTTTTCACAGGCGAAAGGGAAGAAATAGATAGAAAAGGCGTTCCTTTCAATTATTATACACAGTACTAGCAGTCTAAGTCAATTAAATGTAATTAGATAACTCTTTTTAAAAAATTACCTTATATTTTGTGACCTGATTTGGTAAATCCCGCCTGCCGGATAGCTCTTATGGATAAGTATAGTATAATTCTTCAAGTTTCGTTGGTATTTGTTGATTTATCGATTTATTTAAAAGATCTCCCTGCCTATTTGGTATAGCAGTGGAAAAAAAGAAATTTAAATAAAGACAGTGTCAGGATCACATGGTTGATTTTAGTTCTCTATTTATCAGCAAAACTTAAATAAAGTTAACACATCTTACCCGAAATATTCTGCAGAGCTCTTAAAGATGAAGGGTTAAAAAGATCTCCCTGTCGAAACATAAAATTGGCTAATATAAACAGTTTTGTTGCGTTAATAGGGTTTTACAGGTAATATTTCTGGGTTGTATTTTACCTAATTTTAATTTTTATCGGGATTGAGCTTACCTTAAAGTTAAGGAGAGATGTTCAAAAACGGAGGGTTGTTTTAGATACTCCAAGGATATTTGGTAGTTTCGTTTAAAAGATCTACCTGCCTATTCAAATAAACAGAAATAATTCAGGAAAATTATAACGGTTCTGTGCTTGGCTTCCTAATATTTCAGGACAGTTTTGTTTTGAAAAAGCGGGATGTCTTACCCGAGTGGTTCGGCAGAGCTCGTTGTAAATGGTAGAACGGGTGTCCCTGTCTGTAAGACACAATTGTATTTGGTAGGGATAAATATGGAGCAATTGAAACTCAATTACATACTTAATTTTGCTCATTTATATAATTCAATCATTGATCTTGATACACTTTAATAAACTGTTAAATTAAACTAAATTGTATTTCTGCTAAAAAATATTTATATACGTTTTTGTATACACAATAGGAATGGATCCCTCTCAAAAGGACCTGTTTTCTATGTCCATTCCTGATTCAGAAATAGTCCTACCTCGATTTTTTACACAGAGACTATTTGGACAAATGGAGTCATTTTGACTCAACTAAACTCCCTATAAATAAATAATTGAATTGATAAAACTGATGTACTTTTATAAACTGTTAAAATAATCTAATTTGGAATCCTTCCCGAAAAAGCTTCCTACTCAACCCTGCAGATTCCATGGAAATGATACCTCATTAAAAGATCTGTTTTCCATGTCTATTCCCGAATTGGGAATAGTCCTATCTCGGTTTTCATACAAAGGCTATACTCACAGGTGAAGCCCCTTTTAACCCAATTAACACACGCTATATAGACCTAGCTTAAACCATTTAGTTTTACCAAGCTAATCCGCAAATGAGACGCCACTCGCTGCTGTCGAGCCGCCATCCTTTTCTGCCATCCCGCCGCCGGACATTCAGAGCCCTGCAGCCACCTCCAGGTAAAGAATGCCCCCGTTAGCGCGGTAAACAAACAGGAATAGATTCCAAAATAATTTTTGAACCTCTACTGAGTTTCAATTGCTCCATATTTATCCCTACCAAATACAATTGGGTCTTACAGACAGGGACACCCGTTCTACCATTTACAACGAGCTCTGCCGAACCACTCGGGTAAGACATCCCGCTTTTTCAAAACAAAACTGTCCTGAAATATTAGGAAGCCAAGCACAGAACCGTTATAATTTTCCTGAATTATTTCTGTTTATTTGAATAGGCAGGGAGATCTTTTAAACGAAACTACCAAATATCCTTGGAGTATCTAAAACAACCCTCCGTTTTTGAACATCTCTCCTTAACTTTAAGGTAAGCTCAATCCCGATAAAAATTAAAATTAGGTAAAATACAACCCAGAAATATTACCTGTAAAACCCTATTAACGCAACAAAACTGTTTATATTAGCCAATTTTATGTTTCGACAGGGAGATCTTTTTAACCCTTCATCTTTAAGAGCTCTGCAGAATATTTCGGGTAAGATGTGTTAACTTTATTTAAGTTTTGCTGATAAATAGAGAACTAAAATCAACCATGTGATCCTGACACTGTCTTTATTTAAATTTCTTTTTTTCCACTGCTATACCAAATAGGCAGGGAGATCTTTTAAATAAATCGATAAATCAACAAATACCAACGAAACTTGAAGAATTATACTATACTTATCCATAAGAGCTATCCGGCAGGCGGGATTTACCAAATCAGGTCACAAAATATAAGGTAATTTTTTAAAAAGAGTTATCTAATTACATTTAATTGACTTAGACTGCTAGTACTGGGTATAATAATTGAAAGGAACGCCTTTTCTATCTATTTCTTCCCTTTCGCCTGTGAAAAAAAGCATCTAAAATACATCATCTAACCAGAACATATCTGGACATCAACTGAGCATTCTATCGACCAGTGATGTAAAATCTTGAATATTATTTGTGAGTATTACCTGTCTATGGCATAGCTAGTTCAAGCACCGAACAATGAGTGCAAGAAAAGATGTTGATAACTAAGATTAAACAATTGCCCATTAATACAAAAATAGGGATCTATGCGAGGAAATAAATTTATAAACTAAAAATATCCATGAATTTCACAATATTATATATCCAGATAATTTAAAATTGAGCAACAAATGGACTTGGAAAAACCTGATTGTCAGAATGAAACTTTAGATGATACAAGGAAATGAAAAGATATATAAACACCATGAATCAGAGATAAGACATATTGGCTACAATCTTAGGACATAGAATGATATATGTTTCTGTTTACATATTTTAAAGGATGTATAACTAATATACCTTTTTAAATGTATCTCTTTTTAGAGCTTGTGTGGCTACTCCAGAAGAAGGCGCTGGTTCGCCGAAACGCGCGTAGAGACTCATATTGCCACTTCCAGTTTTTTAACTTATCTCATATATGTTGTTATTAATTGTCACAAATGTATGGACTTCTTAATTCCATTGTATGATACATGATTTTATTGATGTTTAAGGTTTTCCTTTTCATTTATTTCATATGTTGTGCTTTTACAAGATTTAAAATAAAAAGACATATATTTTACTAAGTAATTGTAGCCATTTGTCCTTAAGTACATTGCATTGTTTAGTGTGGGTTGCCTAGGTTGTTTTTTGTCATACAGTCTATTTCCCTGGCCTAGGAACTATTGTATCCGAACCTTCAGGGAGTCCTTGTTAAATACACGCGATTTTCCCACAGCTTGTCTGTGTAGGGCTGTTCTCCTCTTATACATATAAAAACATTTTTTATCATTAGAATAACTTTTCATTTCCTTGTTTTATCAGACCATCATTTTGGTCACCCTCTCATCCTCAAATACCTCTTCAACTGTTAATACTATGGCTCTCCAAAAAACATTTGGATTTACAGATGAGGAATTTGAAACATTAGTCGGAATATCAACATCCTTTGGTGCCGCCTCAACAAATTCTAATCTCCATAATGACGACACAAAAAAACTATTAGAACTGAAAAAGAAATTAAAAAGAATTGAGGCCCATGGGGAATTCATGCTGGCCTACTTAAGGCTCGGCATCATTCCAATGGGGTTGAGAGTTAGAAATATTCCAGGCCTCTTTGTTCACTCTAAGGCCTTCCTGGACAAATGGAGCCGAATCGCAAGCAGATGCTCTAGAGACTTAATGATGCTAATAGTGGAAACAGCAAAAGAATTAGCCGCAGAAGTAAGAACTGAAGTCGAAAGTTTAGAAGATAAAATTAAAAAGATGGGGAATACAGAGGAAGCCATCAAAAAGATTGAAGAGTGCAATAAAGAGCTTGAGTCATTTAAAAACTATCTGGATAAAAGAAAAAATGATAAATTACTCAAAGATAAACGATTCGCCACGATCGAAAATACTTACCCTTACCTTAAACCTGACTTTTATCAGCAAAACCATTACAACACAGAAACAAGAGACCAACAGCAACAACAACAACGTGTCAACACATTCTCAGAAACATCTGACTCAGAGAATGAAAGTGTTGATGGTTATTATGACCCAGACTCTAACTATAATCAAACCCAGAATAGAGGCAATCGAAGACAGCCCCCTTTTTTAGGGAACCGAGGGGGGAATCGGGGACGCCCAAGAGTACATTTCCAGGGCCAACCGAGAGGCAATTACCAGCCTCAACATCATCAACACCAGGAAGAACCACAATTTATCCGCGAAACGCGGAGCAGACAGTATTGGAAACCCGGAATGTGATTCCAATTTTCAATCTCACTAAAAACGATTTGGATGATCACAGCATTAAACTACTCTCCAAAGGTTTATCATAGTCCCCCATTCTACTGCCAACCTATTTGAACTCTATTGCGACATAATTTCTTTCCTCCGTAAAATCCGCCTTAAAAAATTCTTCTCTAATATAATACCAGATGAAGAACAACCATTGATTAAACCTCTTTGCTTACCATCGACCTTTAGTCCATCCCTGGAACAGGTAGGACCTGAAGTAGCCACTTTTGAATTTGTCGTCCTAAAGAAATTACACCAGGCACTCAAATTTATCCCTAAACCGATATATAATTTGGAAAGAGAAGAACATAAAGCACTATTGTCTCTTTCATCTAACAAAGATCTCACATTCAAGGGATGCGACAAAGGAGGTGGCATAGTAATCATCGATACATCTGAATATGAAAAAAATATGCTTAGCATGTTAGATGATTCAACCTTCTACAAACCCATTAAATCTTACTCCACTCTAAACTTATCCAAAAAAATCTCCTCTCTTACTACTACTGCCCTAGAAAATGGTTTTATTAACAATAAAGAATATGACTTTCTGAACTATAACGAGGGAAAAACTGCATGTATATATGGGCTTCCCAAGATACATAAGAACCTTAACAACCCTCCATATCGACCCATTGTTTCTACAATTGGCACCGCAACAGAGCCACTATCCAAATTTGTGGATAACTACCTGCGTCCTTATGTTCCAAAAATCACGTCATATATACGCGATACAGGCGATATGATAAGAAAAACAGAAGGATTAATTTTCAATTGCAACACAGACCTTTTAGTAACAATGGACGTAGAGTCCCTATACAGCAACATCCCCCTAACAGATGCAATACGAACAACAGAATGGTTCATTGACCTACATAATATCCCCTGTCCCAAAACATTTCTATTAGAATGTCTAGAGATTGTTCTAACAGAAAATATTTTTGAATTTGGTAACCATCTATATCGCCAAATCAAAGGCGTCAGTATGGGCGCGTCAGTAGCCCCGTCAATAGCTAATATCTTCATGGCTGCTTTTGAGGATGAATTCATCCACAATGAAATTGCCCCTTTTTTTGAATCTATCTCCCATTGGTCCAGATACATTGACGACATCTTCTTTATCTGGACCGATGGGAGACAATCCCTGGATGAATTTATCCTGTGGATTAATGAAGCAAACACCAATTTACATTTCACCTCTAAAATTAGCAACGAAAGAGTTGAATTCCTTGACATCGAAATAATAAATGATACAGGTATCCTGAAAGTGGATCTTCATATAAAACCCACCGCAAGGAATACCCTTTTACATTATCATAGCTTCCACCCGACCACACAAAAGGATAGTATTCCTTTTTCTCAATTCTTAAGAGTCAGAAGAAACTGCACAGATTTAGCAGACTTTGACAGACAGGCCCTAACAATGAGAACTAAATTCATTGAGAGAGGCTATCCCCACAGACTAATCAGGAGCTCCTATAAAAGAGCAAGATACTATGACCGTGACAGCCTATTAAAAACAAAATCTCCCAATACCAATGACCAACTAGTATGCATCACTAAACATTCCACTCTAAATACAAAAGTTAAACAAATAATCAGTTCAAACTGGCATATCTTAAACAGCAACTGTTCTACAGAACAGAAACTCTCAAAACCCCTGTTTGCCCACAAACGGAACAAGAACATCAAGGAATACATTGTTCACTCTAGATTCAGTAACAATATGAATTCAGAACAATTGTCTCAGAGATCTATCCTGACAAATAACCCAATAAAGGGGACATATCCCTGTTCATCTTGTTCTTCTTGTAATAACATTATAAGAGGAGAAGAATTCACTCACAATGGTCACAAAACAACAGCTAAAGAAATGTGGAACTGCCGATCATCCAATGTGATCTATTTTATACAGTGCCCATGTTTGTTGGGCTATGTAGGTGAAACATCACGTATGATACAGACACGTCTCAGTGAGCATCGCTCAGCAATAAGGACCAAGAAGTTAGCCTGTCCGATGGTGAAGCATTTCATAGAGAAGGGACACACCCAAGAAGAATTTAAATGGAGAATCTTAGAGAGAATCCATACCCCCGAATCTAAAGGAGGAGCAGCAATACGTAAAAAAAGAGAAGTTTTTTGGATTTTTGTTTTTAACACGTTCAACCAGGGCTTAAACAGTGAAATTCCTTGGGAACATGCAATTCTGTAAAAACATTGGACACTTCAATTACTTTCAATTCCCCTTATTGTTTAATCTGCCCCTTTCCCTCCAAATACAAAAATAAATAACTTATAAAATATTCCCCATGAGATCTAGAAAACACACTAGAACCCCTACCAAAATTAATCTCAATATTGCTTCACCAAAGGAAATCATAAAAATAAATTACATACTTAATTTTGCTCATTTATATAATTCAATCATTGATCTTGATGCACTTTAATAAACTGTTAAATTAAACTAAATTGTATTTCTGCTAAAAAATATTTATATACGTTTTTGTATACACAATAGGAATGGATCCCTCTCAAAAGGACCTGTTTTCTATGTCCATTCCTGATTCAGAAATAGTCCTACCTCGATTTTTTACACAGAGACTATTTGGACAAATGGAGTCATTTTGACTCAACTAAACTCCCTATAAATAAATAATTGAATTGTTAAAACTGATGTACTTTTATAAACTGTTAAAATAATCTAATTTGGAATCCTTCCCGAAAAAGCTTCCTACTCAACCCTGCAGATTCCATGGAAATGATACCTCATTAAAAGATCTGTTTTCCATGTCTATTCCCGAATTGGGAATAGTCCTATCTCGGTTTTCATACAAAGGCTATACTCACAGGTGAAGCCCCTTTTAACCCAATTAACACACGCTATATAGACCTAGCTTAAACCATTTAGTTTTACCAAGCTAATCCGCAAACGAGACGCCACTCGCGGCTGTCGAGCCGCCATCCTTTTCTGCCATCCCGCCGCCGGACATTCAGAGCCCTGCAGCCACCTCCAGGTAAAGAATGCCCCCGTTAGCGCGGTAAACAAACAGGAATAGATTCCAAAATAATTTTTGAACCTCTACTGAGTTTCAATTGCTCCATATTTATCCCTACCAAATACAATTGTGTCTTACAGACAGGGACACCCGTTCTACCATTTACAACGAGCTCTGCCGAACCACTCGGGTAAGACATCCCGCTTTTTCAAAACAAAACTGTCCTGAAATATTAGGAAGCCAAGCACAGAACCGTTATAATTTTCCTGAATTATTTCTGTTTATTTGAATAGGCAGGGAGATCTTTTAAACGAAACTACCAAATATCCTTGGAGTATCTAAAACAACCCTCCGTTTTTGAACATCTCTCCTTAACTTTAAGGTAAGCTCAATCCCGATAAAAATTAAAATTAGGTAAAATACAACCCAGAAATATTACCTGTAAAACCCTATTAACGCAACAAAACTGTTTATATTAGCCAATTTTATGTTTCGACAGGGAGATCTTTTTAACCCTTCATCTTTAAGAGCTCTGCAGAATATTTCGGGTAAGATGTGTTAACTTTATTTAAGTTTTGCTGATAAATAGAGAACTGAAATCAACCATGTGATCCTGACACTGTCTTTATTTAAATTTCTTTTTTTCCACTGCTATACCAAATAGGCAGGGAGATCTTTTAAATAAATCGATAAACCAACAAATACCAACGAAACTTGAAGAATTATACTATACTTATCCATAAGAGCTATCCGGCAGGCGGGATTTACCAAATCAGGTCACAAAATATAAGGTAATTTTTTTAAAAGAGTTATCTAATTACATTTAATTGACTTAGACTGCTAGTACTGGGTATAATAATTGAAAGGAACGCCTTTTCTATCTATTTCTTCCCTTTCGCCTGTGAAAAAAAGCATCTAAAATACATCATCTAACCAGAACATATCTGGACATCAACTGAGCATTCTATCGACCAGTGATGTAAAATCTTGAATATTATTTGTGAGTATTACCTGTCTATGGCATAGCTAGTTCAAGCACCGAACAATGAGTGCAAGAAAAGATGTTGATAACTAAGATTAAACAATTGCCCATTAATACAAAAATAGGGATCTATGCGAGGAAATAAATTTATAAACTAAAAATATCCATGAATTTCACAATATTATATATCCAGATAATTTAAAATTGAGCAACAAATGGACTTGGAAAAACCTGATTGTCAGAATGAAACTTTAGATGATACAAGGAAATGAAAAGATATATAAACACCATGAATCAGAGATAAGACATATTGGCTACAATCTTAGGACATAGAATGATATATGTTTCTGTTTACATATTTTAAAGGATGTATAACTAATATACCTTTTTAAATGTATCTCTTTTTAGAGCTTGTGTGGCTACTCCAGAAGAAGGCGCTGGTTCGCCGAAACGCGCGTAGAGACTCATATTGCCACTTCCAGTTTTTTAACTTATCTCATATATGTTGTTATTAATTGTCACAAATGTATGGACTTCTTAATTCCATTGTATGATACATGATTTTATTGATGTTTAATGTTTTCCTTTTCATTTATTTCATATGTTGTGCTTTTACAAGATTTAAAATAAAAAGACATATATTTTCCTAAGTAATTGTAGCCATTTGTCCTTAAGTACATTGTTTAGTGTGGGTTGCCTAGGTTGTTTTTTGTCATACAGTGCCGGATGCTTGTCCGCACTGTGCAATCATTGAAAACGCATCTTGCACAGTGCGAACATGCTACTATGCATCTTGCGTAGTACTACGTGAAGTTCGCGTAGTGCGAAGTGCACTTCGCGTAGCTTCGCGTAGCGCTACTTCGCGAACTACGCCCACCCTTAGTGTGTGTGTGTATATATATATATATGTGTGTATGTATATATTTGTGTGTCTGTATATATTTGTGTGTATGTATATATGTGTGTGTGTGTGTATATGCATGTATATTTGTGTGTGTATATATGCATATGTGTGTGTATATGTATGTATATGTGTGTGTATGTATATATATATGTGTGCGCTCATGTATATATATGTGTGCGAGTATGTATATGTGTGTGTATATGTATATATATATATGTGTGTACACAGATCCGGCTCAACACCGTTGGATGAGGAGGCACTCACTCAGGCACAAATAAGCTTTAAACCAACAGCTTTATTTTCAGCTCTCTCGTCTTAACCCACCGCGTTTTGCCTTCAGCCGAAGGTTTGATCACGGGTGTTGAGCTCTAACACGAGCCTTCTTTTATGGGTTTCTCTTTTTCGCCCAATTATGCCAATCTTACCATGGGATGGTATGAACAAAATGAGGCCTGGATAACGGAACATTATGCATGGAAAGAAAAGACGGTTCTATGGCTTAGATTCATAGATGATCTTTTTATATTCTGGGACGGAGAACAAACAGAATTTGAACAATACTTTGAGAGATTGAACAATACCCCTACCAATCTTAAGTTTACTTATGAAATAAGCAGCGAAAGAGTGGTGTTCCTAGACACAGAGATCTACATCGAGAACCAATGCTTGGAAACCACTCTACACCGTAAGAAGACTGCAACTAAATCCATTTTACATGGAATATGTTTTCATGAGGACAAGTTAAGGAGGAGCATCCCATACGGGGAATTTCTCCATTTAAAGAGAAATTGCTCAAAACAATCAGAGTTCCAGAAACACAGCATGCAGGCCACTAACAGGTTCATCAAGAGAAAATACCAATCAAACACGGTGGCAAAATGTCTCAAAAAGGTGTTTGAAACAGATAGAAAGGACATTCTACACAAAGTAAAAGAAACAAAGAAAGAAGACAAAATCAGACTCTTAACATCCTATAATGCAGAAAAACAAACATTGATCAAAGTAATTAAAAAACACTGGGGCATATTACGCTCGGACCAGACTTTGGCCGAAATCATTGAAGAACATCCACATGTTACCTATCGCCTAGCAAAAAACTTGGGCGACCAATTGATTCACAGCCACTTCAAAGATGGCCCCAACCTCACCTGATTGCACCGTGAAGGCTTCTGGCCCTGCAAACAATGCAAGGTCTGTAGAATAGCGTCAACAACCAAGGAAATTGAAATGTTTGGAGGAAAGAAGTGGAAAATCAAGCAACATCTGACGTGCAAAAGCACGTTTGTAGTGTATATGGTAACATGTCCTTGTGCCAAAAGGTACATAGGAAGCACTATCTTCGAGGCCAAAAAACGGATCCTAGAACATACACGAGCCATCACCCATGGAGATCAGTCTAATGCGATTGCGAAACATATGAGTCAACATCATGACAACAACTGGGAAACCCTTAAATATTGCGCAATCGACCAACAAGCGGACTCAGAAAGAGGAGGGAACCGTAGAAAAGCCTTGAGACAAAAAGAATCGAGACACATCATTGCTTTCAGGACCCTGGAGCCAAGAGGCCTCAACCAAACGGAAGAATTACACGTACATCTGTGAAGTGATCAAACTCATGAATCCATAACTCACCAGAGAGACTAATCTGCAAGTGCGCAAAACGTAATGACTGTTCATCCCACTTGTTGTGATCACAAACTCAATTGAGAGGTAGAATCATTACATGAGGATGGCAAGAAAGCCAGTCACCAATGACTTAAAATCATGAATAACGAAAATGAACTGACATCACTGTACAAACTATCCGCTGAAAACCTAAAAACAAATCCCTTCCAAATGCAATTTTATTGCAAATGAGCACTTTAACACTATTTTTCATAGTTGAAAACTACGTTTCCCACAATGCATTTGCATTTCACTGTTGTTTTTTCACTGTGCACTGGACATAAAAGAAGGCTCGTGTTAGAGCTCAACACCCGTGATCAAGCCTTCGGCTGAAGGCGAAACGCGTTGGGTTAAGACGAGAGAGCTGAAAATAAAGCTGTTGGTTTAAAGCTTATTTGTGCCTGAGTGAGTGCCTCCTCATCCACCGGTGTCGAGACGGATCTGTGTGCATTTTGAACGACTGGTTCTGTCGTCTCGAAGAGCTTGCACTACGCCATAATGAAGAGCGCCGGCGTTCCACCCTAGAAACAAAAACGAAAGCCATATATATGTGTGTGTATATGTATATATATGCGTGTGTATATGTATATATGTAGGTGTATATGTATGTATATGTATATATGTATGTATATGTGTGTGTGTGTATATATATATATATATATATATATATATGTCTATGTATATATATATATTCACTGAAAAAACCATAGGTTTCACACCAGTTATAGTTAGGTGGAAATTTTATTCGCATAAAACCATTGAAATTCCCACGTTATAGTTAGTTGGACTCACTATAACTTGCGTGTGCAATGCACTGCTGATGACGTCACATATTACATCACTCATGACATGGTCAGTGACATCACTCATGACATCACTGATGACATCTCAAATGCCCCGCTGCAGTCGATGCAGCCCTGTGGTCCCGGTTGACGCCGAGGCAGATCCAGGACGAGGAAGCCATTGGAAATGTTCACGCAGGCAGGCAAGCAGCCCGGGTGTATCTGGCAACCCACTTGGGAAATATTGTACTTTTAATCATCGTGATGGCAGGCAACCCACATGGGAAAGACTTGAACACTGCAAGTTCCAGAAGGCCACGCGTCGTGGCCACGCCCACTAAGGCGGAAACTTGCTCATTACAGGAGTGTTAAAATACAGCAATGCCGTCTGTGATGTGACTGTGTCCCGAACCCATGATTAAGTGCCAACAGAGTACGAAACGCGTCGGGGAGGACAGGAGACTTTGGCGAGACCCCGTGCTGTATTGTCCTGCTTCAATTTTCAATAAAGAGATGCAACACTTACCTCCTTGTGTGGGTTCCAACTACAGCAGGCAACTTGTGTGAGTTGATGTTTGGCGGCCTTGCCTGGGTCGCAGGAGGAGCCCTGCTGCAGTCGATGCAGCCCTGTGGTCCCGGTTGACGCCGAGGCAGATCCAGGACGAGGAAGCCATTGGAAATGTTCACGCAGGCAGGCAAGCAGCCCGGGTGTATCTGGCAACCCACTTGGGAAATATTGTACTTTTAATCATCGTGATGGCAGGCAACCCACATGGGAAAGACTTGAACACTGCAAGTTCCAGAAGGCCACGCGTCGTGGCCACGCCCACTAAGGCGGAAACTTGCTCATTACAGGAGTGTTAAAATACAGCAATGCCGTCTGTGATGTGACTGTGTCCCGAACCCATGATTAAGTGCCAACAGAGTACGAAACGCGTCGGGGAGGACAGGAGACTTTGGCGAGACCCCGTGCTGTATTGTCCTGCTTCAATTTTCAATAAAGAGATGCAACACTTACCTCCTTGTGTGGGTTCCAACTACAGCAGGCAACTTGTGTGAGTTGATGTTTGGCGGCCTTGCCTGGGTCGCAGGAGGAGCCCCGCTGCAGTCGATGCAGCCCTGTGGTCCCGGTTGACGCCGAGGCAGATCCAGGACGAGGAAGCCATTGGAAATGTTCACGCAGGCAGGCAAGCAGCCCGGGTGTATCTGGCAACCCACTTGGGAAATATTGTACTTTTAATCATCGTGATGGCAGGCAACCCATATGGGAAAGACTTGAACACTGCAACTTCCAGAAGGCCACGCGTCGTGGCCACGCCCACTAAGGCGGAAACTTGCTCATTACAGGAGTGTTAAAATACAGCAATGCCGTCTGTGATGTGACTGTGTCCTGAACCCATGATTAAGTGCCAACAGAGTACGAAACGCGTCGGGGAGGACAGGAGACTTTGGCGAGACCCCGTGCTGTATTGTCCTGCTTCAATTTTCAATAAAGAGATGCAACACTTACCTCCTTGTGTGGGTTCCAACTACAGCAGGCAACTTGTGTTAGTTGATGTTTGGCGGCCTTGCCTGGGTCGCAGGAGGAGCCCCGCTGCAGTCGATGCAGCCCTGTGGTCCCGGTTGACGCCGAGGCAGATCCAGGACGAGGAAGCCATTGGAAATGTTCACGCAGGCAGGCAAGCAGCCCGGGTGTATCTGGCAACCCACTTGGGAAATATTGTACTTTTAATCATCATGATGGCAGGCAACCCACATGGGAAAGACTTGAACACTGCAAGTTCCAGAAGGCCACGCGTCGTGGCCACGCCCACTAAGGTGGAAACTTGCTCATTACAGGAGTGTTAAAATACAGCAATGCCGTCTGTGATGTGACTGTGTTCCGAACCCATGATTAAGTGCCAACAGAGTACGAAACGCGTCGGGGAGGACAGGAGACTTTGGCGAGACCCCGTGCTGTATTGTCCTGCTTCAATTTTCAATAAAGAGATGCAACACTTACCTCCTTGTGTGGGTTCCAACTACAGCAGGCAACTTGTGTGAGTTGATGTTTGGCGGCCTTGCCTGGGTCGCAGGAGGAGCCCTGCTGCAGTCGATGCAGCCCTGTGGTCCCTGTTGACGCCGAGGCAGATCCAGGACGAGGAAGCCATTGGAAATGTTCACGCAGGCAGGCAAGCAGCCCGGGTGTATCTGGCAACCCACTTGGGAAATATTGTACTTTTAATCATCGTGATGGCAGGCAACCCACATGGGAAAGACTTGAACACTGCAAGTTCCAGAAGGCCACGCGTCGTGGCCACGCCCACTAAGGCGGAAACTTGCTCATTACAGGAGTGTTAAAATACAGCAATGCCGTCTGTGATGTGACTGTGTCCCGAACCCATGATTAAGTGCCAACAGAGTACAAAACGCGTCGGGGAGGACAGGAGACTTTGGCGAGACCCCGTGCTGTATTGTCCTGCTTCAATTTTCAATAAAGAGATGCAACACTTACCTCCTTGTGTGGGTTCCAACTACAGCAGGCAACTTGTGTGAGTTGATGTTTGGCGGCCTTGCCTGGGTCGCAGGAGGAGCCCCGCTGCAGTCGATGCAGCCCTGTGGTCCCGGTTGACGCCGAGGCAGATCCAGGACGAGGAAGCCATTGGAAATGTTCACGCAGGCAGGCAAGCAGCCCGGGTGTATCTGGCAACCCACTTGGGAAATATTGTACTTTTAATCATCGTGATGGCAGGCAACCCACATGGGAAAGACTTGAACACTGCAAGTTCCAGAAGGCCACGCGTCGTGGCCACGCCCACTAAGGCGGAAACTTGCTCATTACAGGAGTGTTAAAATACAGCAATGCCGTCTGTGATGTGACTGTGTCCCGAACCCATGATTAAGTGCCAACAGAGTACGAAACGCGTCGGGGAGGACAGGAGACTTTGGCGAGACCCCGTGCTGTATTGTCCTGCTTTAATTTTCAATAAAGAGATGCAACACTTACCTCCTTGTGTGGGTTCCAACTACAGCAGGCAACTTGTGTGAGTTGATGTTTGGCGGCCTTGCCTGGGTCGCAGGAGGAGCCCCGCTGCAGTCGATGCAGCCCTGTGGTCCCGGTTGACGCCGAGGCAGATCCAGGACGAGGAAGCCATTGGAAATGTTCACGCAGGCAGGCAAGCAGCCCGGGTGTATCTGGCAACCCACTTGGGAAATATTGTACTTTTAATCATCGTGATGGCAGGCAACCCACATGGGAAAGACTTGAACACTGCAAGTTCCAGAAGGCCACGCGTCGTGGCCACGCCCACTAAGGCGGAAACTTGCTCATTACAGGAGTGTTAAAATACAGCAATGCCGTCTGTGATGTGACTGTGTTCCGAACCCATGATTAAGTGCCAACAGAGTACGAAACGCGTCGGGGAGGACAGGAGACTTTGGCGAGACCCCGTGCTGTATTGTCCTGCTTCAATTTTCAATAAAGAGATGCAACACTTACCTCCTTGTGTGGGTTCCAACTACAGCAGGCAACTTGTGTGAGTTGATGTTTGGCGGCCTTGCCTGGGTCGCAGGAGGAGCCCCGCTGCAGTCGATGCAGCCCTGTGGTCCCGGTTGACGCCGAGGCAGATCCAGGACGAGGAAGCCATTGGAAATGTTCACGCAGGCAGGCTAGCAGCCCGGGTGTATCTGGCAACCCACTTGGGAAATATTGTACTTTTAATCATCGTGATGGCAGGCAACCCACATGGGAAAGACTTGAACACTGCAAGTTCCAGAAGGCCCCGCGTGGTGGCCACGCCCACTAAGGCGGAAACTTGCTCATTACAGGAGTGTTAAAATACAGCAATGCCGTCTGTGATGTGACTGTGTCCTGAACCCATGATTAAGTGCCAACAGAGTACGAAACGCGTCGGGGAGGACAGGAGACTTTGGCGAGACCCCGTGCTGTATTGTCCTGCTTCAATTTTCAATAAAGAGATGCAACACTTACCTCCTTGTGTGGGTTCCAACTACAGCAGGCAACTTGTGTGAGTTGATGTTTGGCGGCCTTGCCTGGGTCGCAGGAGGAGCCCCGCTGCAGTCGATGCAGCCCTGTGGTCCCGGTTGACGCCGAGGCAGATCCAGGACGAGGAAGCCATTGGAAATGTTCACGCAGGCAGGCAAGCAGCCCGGGTGTATCTGGCAACCCACTTGGGAAATATTGTACTTTTAATCATCGTGATGGCAGGCAACCCACATGGGAAAGACTTGAACACTGCAAGTTCCAGAAGGCCACGCGTCGTGGCCACGCCCACTAAGGCGGAAACTTGCTCATTACAGGAGTGTTAAAATACAGCAATGCCGTCTGTGATGTGACTGTGTTCCGAACCCATGATTAAGTGCCAACAGAGTACGAAACGCGTCGGGGAGGACAGGAGACTTTGGCGAGACCCCGTGCTGTATTGTCCTGCTTCAATTTTCAATAAAGAGATGCAACACTTACCTCCTTGTGTGGGTTCCAACTACAGCAGGCAACTTGTGTGAGTTGATGTTTGGCGGCCTTGCCTGGGTCGCAGGAGGAGCCCCGCTGCAGTCGATGCAGCCCTGTGGTCCCGGTTGACGCCGAGGCAGATCCAGGACGAGGAAGCCATTGGAAATGTTCACGCAGGCAGGCAAGCAGCCCGGGTGTATCTGGCAACCCACTTGGGAAATATTGTACTTTTAATCATCGTGATGTCAGGCAACCCACATGGGAAAGACTTGAACACTGCAAGTTCCAGAAGGCCACGCGTCGTGGCCACGCCCACTAAGGCGGAAACTTGCTCATTACAGGAGTGTTAAAATACAGCAATGCCGTCTGTGATGTGACTGTGTCCCGAACCCATGATTAAGTGCCAACAGAGTACGAAACGCGTCGGGGAGGACAGGAGACTTTGGCGAGACCCCGTGCTGTATTGTCCTGCTTTAATTTTCAATAAAGAGATGCAACACTTACCTCCTTGTGTGAGTTCCAACTACAGCAGGCAACTTGTGTGAGTTGATGTTTGGCGGCCTTGCCTGGGTCGCAGGAGGAGCCCCGCTGCAGTCGATGCAGCCCTGTGGTCCCGGTTGACGCCGAGGCAGATCCAGGACGAGGAAGCCATTGGAAATGTTCACGCAGGCAGGCAAGCAGCCCGGGTGTATCTGGCAACCCACTTGGGAAATATTGTACTTTTAATCATCGTGATGGCAGGCAACCCACATGGGAAAGACTTGAACACTGCAAGTTCAAGAAGGCCACGCGTCGTGGCCACGCCCACTAAGGCGGAAACTTGCTCATTACAGGAGTGTTAAAATACAGCAATGCCGTCTGTGATGTGACTGTGTCCCGAACCCATGATTAAGTGCCAACAGAGTACGAAACGCGTCGGGGAGGACAGGAGACTTTGGCGAGACCCCGTGCTGTATTGTCCTGCTTCAATTTTCAATAAAGAGATGCAACACTTACCTCCTTGTGTGGGTTCCAACTACAGCAGGCAACTTGTGTGAGTTGATGTTTGGCGGCCTTGCCTGGGTCGCAGGAGGAGCCCCGCTGCAGTCGATGCAGCCCTGTGGTCCCGGTTGACGCCGAGGCAGATCCAGGACGAGGAAGCCATTGGAAATGTTCACGCAGGCAGGCAAGCAGCCCGGGTGTATCTGGCAACCCACTTGGGAAATATTGTACTTTTAATCATCGTGATGTCAGGCAACCCACATGGGAAAGACTTGAACACTGCAAGTTCCAGAAGGCCACGCGTCGTGGCCACGCCCACTAAGGCGGAAACTTGCTCATTACAGGAGTGTTAAAATACAGCAATGCCGTCTGTGATGTGACTGTGTCCCGAACCCATGATTAAGTGCCAACAGAGTACAAAACGCGTCGGGGAGGACAGGAGACTTTGGCGAGACCCCGTGCTGTATTGTCCTGCTTCAATTTTCAATAAAGAGATGCAACACTTACCTCCTTGTGTGGGTTCCAACTACAGCAGGCAACTTGTGTGAGTTGATGTTTGGCGGCCTTGCCTGGGTCGCAGGAGGAGCCCCGCTGCAGTCGATGCAGCCCTGTGGTCCCGGTTGACGCCGAGGCAGATCCAGGACGAGGAAGCCATTGGAAATGTTCACGCAGGCAGGCAAGCAGCCCGGGTGTATCTGGCAACCCACTTGGGAAATATTGTACTTTTAATCATCGTGATGGCAGGCAACCCACATGGGAAAGACTTGAACACTGCAAGTTCCAGAAGGCCACGCGTCGTGGCCACGCCCACTAAGGCGGAAACTTGCTCATTACAGGAGTGTTAAAATACAGCAATGCCGTCTGTGATGTGACTGTGTCCCGAACCCATGATTAAGTGCCAACAGAGTACGAAACGCGTCGGGGAGGACAGGAGACTTTGGCGAGACCCCGTGCTGTATTGTCCTGCTTCAATTTTCAATAAAGAGATGCAACACTTACCTCCTTGTGTGGGTTCCAACTACAGCAGGCAACTTGTGTGAGTTGATGTTTGGCGGCCTTGCCTGGGTCGCAGGAGGAGCCCCGCTGCAGTCGATGCAGCCCTGTGGTCCCGATTGACGCCGAGGCAGATCCAGGACGAGGAAGCCATTGGAAATGTTCACGCAGGCAGGCAAGCAGCCCGGGTGTATCTGGCAACCCACTTGGGAAATATTGTACTTTTAATCATCGTGATGGCAGGCAACCCACATGGGAAAGACTTGAACACTGCAAGTTCCAGAAGGCCACGCGTCGTGGCCACGCCCACTAAGGCGGAAACTTGCTCATTACAGGAGTGTTAAAATACAGCAATGCCGTCTGTGATGTGACTGTGTCCCGAACCCATGATTAAGTGCCAACAGAGTACGAAACGCGTCGGGGAGGACAGGAGACTTTGGCGAGACCCCGTGCTGTATTGTCCTGCTTCAATTTTCAATAAAGAGATGCAACACTTACCTCCTCTTGTGGGTTCCAACTACAGCAAGCAACTTGTGTGAGTTGATGTTTGGCGGTCTTGCCTGGGTCGCAGGAGGAGCCCCGCTGCAGTCGATGCAGCCCTGTGGTCCCGGTTGACGCCGAGGCAGATCCAGGACGAGGAAGCCATTGGAAATGTTAACGCAGGCAGGCAAGCAGCCCGGGTGTATCTGGCAACCCACTTGGGAAATATTGTACTTTTAATCATCGTGATGGCAGGCAACCCACATGGGAAAGACTTGAACACTGCAAGTTCCAGAAGGCCACGCGTCGTGGCCACGCCCACTAAGGCGGAAACTTGCTCATTACAGGAGTGTTAAAATACAGCAATGCCGTCTGTGATGTGACTGTGTTCCGAACCCATGATTAAGTGCCAACAGAGTACGAAACGCGTCGGGGAGGACAGGAGACTTTGGCGAGACCCCGTGCTGTATTGTCCTGCTTCAATTTTCAATAAAGAGATGCAACACTTACCTCCTTGTGTGGGTTCCAACTACAGCAGGCAACTTGTGTGAGTTGATGTTTGGCGGCCTTGCCTGGGTCGCAGGAGGAGCCCCGCTGCAGTTGATGCAGCCCTGTGGTCCCGGTTGATGCCGAGGCAGATCCAGGACGAGGAAGCCATTGGAAATGTTCACGCAGGCAGGCAAGCAGCCCGGGTGTATCTGGCAACCGACTTGGGAAATATTGTACTTTTAATCATCGGGATGGCAGGCAACCCACTTGGGAAAGACTTGAACACTGCAAGTTCCAGAAGGCCACGCGTCGTGGCCACGCCCACTAAGGCGGAAACTTGCTCATTACAGGAGTGTTAAAATACAGCAATGCCGTCTGTGATGTGACTGTGTCCCGAACCCATGATTAAGTGCCAACAGAGTACGAAACGCGTCGGGGAGGACAGGAGACTTTGGCGAGACCCCGTGCTGTATTGTCCTGCTTCAATTTTCAATAAAGAGATGCAACACTTACCTCCTTGTGTGGGTTCCAACTACAGCAGGCAACTTGTGTGAGTTGATGTTTGGCGGCCTTGCCTGGGTCGCAGGAGGAGCCCCGCTGCAGTCGATGCAGCCCTGTGGTCCCGGTTGACGCCGAGGCAGATCCAGGACGAGGAAGCCATTGGAAATGTTCACGCAGGCAGGCAAGCAGCCCGGGTGTATCTGGCAACCCACTTGGGAAATATTGTACTTTTAATCATCGTGATGGCAGGCAACCCACATGGGAAAGACTTGAACACTGCAAGTTCCAGAAGGCCACGCGTCGTGGCCACGCCCACTAAGGCGGAAACTTGCTCATTACAGGAGTGTTAAAATAAAGCAATGCCGTCTGTGATGTGACTGTGTTCCGAACCCATGATTAAGTGCCAACAGAGTACGAAACGCGTCGGGGAGGACAGGAGACTTTGGCGAGACCCCGTGCTGTATTGTCCTGCTTCAATTTTCAATAAAGAGATGCAACACTTACCTCCTTGTGTGGGTTCCAACTACAGCAGGCAACTTGTGTGAGTTGATGTTTGGCGGCCTTGCCTGGGTCGCAGGAGGAGCCCCGCTGCAGTCGATGCAGCCCTGTGGTCCCGGTTGACGCCGAGGCAGATCCAGGACGAGGAAGCCATTGGAAATGTTCACGCAGGCAGGCAAGCAGCCCGGGTGTATCTGGCAACCCACTTGGGAAATATTGTACTTTTAATCATCGTGATGGCAGGCAACCCACATGGGAAAGACTTAAACACTGCAAGTTCCAGAAGGCCACGCGTCGTGGCCACGCCCACTAAGGCGGAAACTTGCTCATTACAGGAGTGTTAAAATACAGCAATGCCGTCTGTGATGTGACTGTGTCCCGAACCCATGATTAAGTGCCAACAGAGTACGAAACGCGTCGGGGAGGACAGGAGACTTTGGCGAGACCCCGTGCTGTATTGTCCTGCTTTAATTTTCAATAAAGAGATGCAACACTTACCTCCTTGTGTGAGTTCCAACTACAGCAGGCAACTTGTGTGAGTTGATGTTTGGCGGCCTTGCCTGGGTCGCAGGAGGAGCCCCGCTGCAGTCGATGCAGCCCTGTGGTCCCGGTTGACGCCGAGGCAGATCCAGGACGAGGAAGCCATTGGAAATGTTCACGCAGGCAGGCAAGCAGCCCGGGTGTATCTGGCAACCCACTTGGGAAATATTGTACTTTTAATCATCGTGATGGCAGGCAACCCACATGGGAAAGACTTGAACACTGCAAGTTCCAGAAGGCCACGCGTCGTGGCCACGCCCACTAAGGCGGAAACTTGCTCATTACAGGAGTGTTAAAATACAGCAATGCCGTCTGTGATGTGACTGTGTTCCGAACCCATGATTAAGTGCCAACAGAGTACGAAACGCGTCGGGGAGGACAGGAGACTTTGGCGAGACCCCGTGCTGTATTGTCCTGCTTCAATTTTCAATAAAGAGATGCAACACTTACCTCCTTGTGTGGGTTCCAACTACAGCAGGCAACTTGTGTGAGTTGATGTTTGGCGGCCTTGCCTGGGTCGCAGGAGGAGCCCTGCTGCAGTCGATGCAGCCCTGTGGTCCCTGTTGACGCCGAGGCAGATCCAGGACGAGGAAGCCATTGGAAATGTTCACGCAGGCAGGCAAGCAGCCCGGGTGTATCTGGCAACCCACTTGGGAAATATTGTACTTTTAATCATCGTGATGGCAGGCAACCCACATGGGAAAGACTTGAACACTGCAAGTTCCAGAAGGCCACGCGTCGTGGCCACGCCCACTAAGGCGGAAACTTGCTCATTACAGGAGTGTTAAAATACAGCAATGCCGTCTGTGATGTGACTGTGTCCCGAACCCATGATTAAGTGCCAACAGAGTACAAAACGCGTCGGGGAGGACAGGAGACTTTGGCGAGACCCCGTGCTGTATTGTCCTGCTTCAATTTTCAATAAAGAGATGCAACACTTACCTCCTTGTGTGGGTTCCAACTACAGCAGGCAACTTGTGTGAGTTGATGTTTGGCGGCCTTGCCTGGGTCGCAGGAGGAGCCCCGCTGCAGTCGATGCAGCCCTGTGGTCCCGGTTGACGCCGAGGCAGATCCAGGACGAGGAAGCCATTGGAAATGTTCACGCAGGCAGGCAAGCAGCCCGGGTGTATCTGGCAACCCACTTGGGAAATATTGTACTTTTAATCATCGTGATGGCAGGCAACCCACATGGGAAAGACTTGAACACTGCAAGTTCCAGAAGGCCACGCGTCGTGGCCACGCCCACTAAGGCGGAAACTTGCTCATTACAGGAGTGTTAAAATACAGCAATGCCGTCTGTGATGTGACTGTGTCCCGAACCCATGATTAAGTGCCAACAGAGTACGAAACGCGTCGGGGAGGACAGGAGACTTTGGCGAGACCCCGTGCTGTATTGTCCTGCTTTAATTTTCAATAAAGAGATGCAACACTTACCTCCTTGTGTGGGTTCCAACTACAGCAGGCAACTTGTGTGAGTTGATGTTTGGCGGCCTTGCCTGGGTCGCAGGAGGAGCCCCGCTGCAGTCGATGCAGCCCTGTGGTCCCGGTTGACGCCGAGGCAGATCCAGGACGAGGAAGCCATTGGAAATGTTCACGCAGGCAGGCAAGCAGCCCGGGTGTATCTGGCAACCCACTTGGGAAATATTGTACTTTTAATCATCGTGATGGCAGGCAACCCACATGGGAAAGACTTGAACACTGCAAGTTCCAGAAGGCCACGCGTCGTGGCCACGCCCACTAAGGCGGAAACTTGCTCATTACAGGAGTGTTAAAATACAGCAATGCCGTCTGTGATGTGACTGTGTTCCGAACCCATGATTAAGTGCCAACAGAGTACGAAACGCGTCGGGGAGGACAGGAGACTTTGGCGAGACCCCGTGCTGTATTGTCCTGCTTCAATTTTCAATAAAGAGATGCAACACTTACCTCCTTGTGTGGGTTCCAACTACAGCAGGCAACTTGTGTGAGTTGATGTTTGGCGGCCTTGCCTGGGTCGCAGGAGGAGCCCCGCTGCAGTCGATGCAGCCCTGTGGTCCCGGTTGACGCCGAGGCAGATCCAGGACGAGGAAGCCATTGGAAATGTTCACGCAGGCAGGCTAGCAGCCCGGGTGTATCTGGCAACCCACTTGGGAAATATTGTACTTTTAATCATCGTGATGGCAGGCAACCCACATGGGAAAGACTTGAACACTGCAAGTTCCAGAAGGCCCCGCGTGGTGGCCACGCCCACTAAGGCGGAAACTTGCTCATTACAGGAGTGTTAAAATACAGCAATGCCGTCTGTGATGTGACTGTGTCCTGAACCCATGATTAAGTGCCAACAGAGTACGAAACGCGTCGGGGAGGACAGGAGACTTTGGCGAGACCCCGTGCTGTATTGTCCTGCTTCAATTTTCAATAAAGAGATGCAACACTTACCTCCTTGTGTGGGTTCCAACTACAGCAGGCAACTTGTGTGAGTTGATGTTTGGCGGCCTTGCCTGGGTCGCAGGAGGAGCCCCGCTGCAGTCGATGCAGCCCTGTGGTCCCGGTTGACGCCGAGGCAGATCCAGGACGAGGAAGCCATTGGAAATGTTCACGCAGGCAGGCAAGCAGCCCGGGTGTATCTGGCAACCCACTTGGGAAATATTGTACTTTTAATCATCGTGATGGCAGGCAACCCACATGGGAAAGACTTGAACACTGCAAGTTCCAGAAGGCCACGCGTCGTGGCCACGCCCACTAAGGCGGAAACTTGCTCATTACAGGAGTGTTAAAATACAGCAATGCCGTCTGTGATGTGACTGTGTTCCGAACCCATGATTAAGTGCCAACAGAGTACGAAACGCGTCGGGGAGGACAGGAGACTTTGGCGAGACCCCGTGCTGTATTGTCCTGCTTCAATTTTCAATAAAGAGATGCAACACTTACCTCCTTGTGTGGGTTCCAACTACAGCAGGCAACTTGTGTGAGTTGATGTTTGGCGGCCTTGCCTGGGTCGCAGGAGGAGCCCCGCTGCAGTCGATGCAGCCCTGTGGTCCCGGTTGACGCCGAGGCAGATCCAGGACGAGGAAGCCATTGGAAATGTTCACGCAGGCAGGCTAGCAGCCCGGGTGTATCTGGCAACCCACTTGGGAAATATTGTACTTTTAATCATCGTGATGGCAGGCAACCCACATGGGAAAGACTTGAACACTGCAAGTTCCAGAAGGCCCCGCGTGGTGGCCACGCCCACTAAGGCGGAAACTTGCTCATTACAGGAGTGTTAAAATACAGCAATGCCGTCTGTGATGTGACTGTGTCCTGAACCCATGATTAAGTGCCAACAGAGTACGAAACGCGTCGGGGAGGACAGGAGACTTTGGCGAGACCCCGTGCTGTATTGTCCTGCTTCAATTTTCAATAAAGAGATGCAACACTTACCTCCTTGTGTGGGTTCCAACTACAGCAGGCAACTTGTGTGAGTTGATGTTTGGCGGCCTTGCCTGGGTCGCAGGAGGAGCCCCGCTGCAGTCGATGCAGCCCTGTGGTCCCGGTTGACGCCGAGGCAGATCCAGGACGAGGAAGCCATTGGAAATGTTCACGCAGGCAGGCTAGCAGCCCGGGTGTATCTGGCAACCCACTTGGGAAATATTGTACTTTTAATCATCGTGATGGCAGGCAACCCACATGGGAAAGACTTGAACACTGCAAGTTCCAGAAGGCCCCGCGTGGTGGCCACGCCCACTAAGGCGGAAACTTGCTCATTACAGGAGTGTTAAAATACAGCAATGCCGTCTGTGATGTGACTGTGTCCTGAACCCATGATTAAGTGCCAACAGAGTACGAAACGCGTCGGGGAGGACAGGAGACTTTGGCGAGACCCCGTGCTGTATTGTCCTGCTTCAATTTTCAATAAAGAGATGCAACACTTACCTCCTTGTGTGGGTTCCAACTACAGCAGGCAACTTGTGTGAGTTGATGTTTGGCGGCCTTGCCTGGGTCGCAGGAGGAGCCCCGCTGCAGTCGATGCAGCCCTGTGGTCCCGGTTGACGCCGAGGCAGATCCAGGACGAGGAAGCCATTGGAAATGTTCACGCAGGCAGGCAAGCAGCCCGGGTGTATCTGGCAACCCACTTGGGAAATATTGTACTTTTAATCATCGTGATGGCAGGCAACCCACATGGGAAAGACTTGAACACTGCAAGTTCCAGAAGGCCACGCGTCGTGGCCACGCCCACTAAGGCGGAAACTTGCTCATTACAGGAGTGTTAAAATACAGCAATGCCGTCTGTGATGTGACTGTGTTCCGAACCCATGATTAAGTGCCAACAGAGTACGAAACGCGTCGGGGAGGACAGGAGACTTTGGCGAGACCCCGTGCTGTATTGTCCTGCTTCAATTTTCAATAAAGAGATGCAACACTTACCTCCTTGTGTGGGTTCCAACTACAGCAGGCAACTTGTGTGAGTTGATGTTTGGCGGCCTTGCCTGGGTCGCAGGAGGATCCCCGCTGCAGTCGATGCAGCCCTGTGGTCCCGGTTGACGCCGAGGCAGATCCAGGACGAGGAAGCCATTGGAAATGTTCACGCAGGCAGGCAAGCAGCCCGGGTGTATCTGGCAACCCACTTGGGAAATATTGTACTTTTAATCATCGTGATGGCAGGCAACCCACATGGGAAAGACTTGAACACTGCAAGTTCCAGAAGGCCACGCGTCGTGGCCACGCCCACTAAGGCGGAAACTTGCTCATTACAGGAGTGTTAAAATACAGCAATGCCGTCTGTGATGTGACTGTGTCCCGAACCCATGATTAAGTGCCAACAGAGTACGAAACGCGTCGGGGAGGACAGGAGACTTTGGCGAGACCCCGTGCTGTATTGTCCTGCTTTAATTTTCAATAAAGAGATGCAACACTTACCTCCTTGTGTGAGTTCCAACTACAGCAGGCAACTTGTGTGAGTTGATGTTTGGCGGCCTTGCCTGGGTCGCAGGAGGAGCCCCGCTGCAGTCGATGCAGCCCTGTGGTCCCGGTTGACGCCGAGGCAGATCCAGGACGAGGAAGCCATTGGAAATGTTCACGCAGGCAGGCAAGCAGCCCGGGTGTATCTGGCAACCCACTTGGGAAATATTGTACTTTTAATCATCGTGATGGCAGGCAACCCACATGGGAAAGACTTGAACACTGCAAGTTCCAGAAGGCCACGCGTCGTGGCCACGGCCACTAAGGCGGAAACTTGCTCATTACAGGAGTGTTAAAATACAGCAATGCCGTCTGTGATGTGACTGTGTTCCGAACCCATGATTAAGTGCCAACAGAGTACGAAACGCGTCGGGGAGGACAGGAGACTTTGGCGAGACCCCGTGCTGTATTGTCCTGCTTCAATTTTCAATAAAGAGATGCAACACTTACCTCCTTGTGTGGGTTCCAACTACAGCAGGCAACTTGTGTGAGTTGATGTTTGGCGGCCTTGCCTGGGTCGCAGGAGGAGCCCCGCTGCAGTCGATGCAGCCCTGTGGTCCCGGTTGACGCCGAGGCAGATCCAGGACGAGGAAGCCATTGGAAATGTTCACGCAGGCAGGCAAGCAGCCCGGGTGTATCTGGCAACCCACTTGGGAAATATTGTACTTTTAATCATCGTGATGGCAGGCAACCCACATGGGAAAGACTTGAACACTGCAAGTTCCAGAAGGCCACGCGTCGTGGCCACGCCCACTAAGGCGGAAACTTGCTCATTACAGGAGTGTTAAAATACAGCAATGCCGTCTGTGATGTGACTGTGTTCCGAACCCATGATTAAGTGCCAACAGAGTACGAAACGCGTCGGGGAGGACAGGAGACTTTGGCGAGACCCCGTGCTGTATTGTCCTGCTTCAATTTTCAATAAAGAGATGCAACACTTACCTCCTTGTGTGGGTTCCAACTACAGCAGGCAACTTGTGTGAGTTGATGTTTGGCGGCCTTGCCTGGGTCGCAGGAGGAGCCCCGCTGCAGTCGATGCAGCCCTGTGGTCCCGGTTGACGCCGAGGCAGATCCAGGACGAGGAAGCCATTGGAAATGTTCACGCAGGCAGGCAAGCAGCCCGGGTGTATCTGGCAACCCACTTGGGAAATATTGTACTTTTAATCATCGTGATGGCAGGCAACCCACATGGGAAAGACTTGAACACTGCAAGTTCAAGAAGGCCACGCGTCGTGGCCACGCCCACTAAGGCGGAAACTTGCTCATTACAGGAGTGTTAAAATACAGCAATGCCGTCTGTGATGTGACTGTGTCCCGAACCCATGATTAAGTGCCAACAGAGTACGAAACGCGTCGGGGAGGACAGGAGACTTTGGCGAGACCCCGTGCTGTATTGTCCTGCTTCAATTTTCAATAAAGAGATGCAACACTTACCTCCTTGTGTGGGTTCCAACTACAGCAGGCAACTTGTGTGAGTTGATGTTTGGCGGCCTTGCCTGGGTCGCAGGAGGAGCCCCGCTGCAGTCGATGCAGCCCTGTGGTCCCGGTTGACGCCGAGGCAGATCCAGGACGAGGAAGCCATTGGAAATGTTCACGCAGGCAGGCAAGCAGCCCGGGTGTATCTGGCAACCCACTTGGGAAATATTGTACTTTTAATCATCGTGATGTCAGGCAACCCACATGGGAAAGACTTGAACACTGCAAGTTCCAGAAGGCCACGCGTCGTGGCCACGCCCACTAAGGCGGAAACTTGCTCATTACAGGAGTGTTAAAATACAGCAATGCCGTCTGTGATGTGACTGTGTCCCGAACCCATGATTAAGTGCCAACAGAGTACAAAACGCGTCGGGGAGGACAGGAGACTTTGGCGAGACCCCGTGCTGTATTGTCCTGCTTCAATTTTCAATAAAGAGATGCAACACTTACCTCCTTGTGTGGGTTCCAACTACAGCAGGCAACTTGTGTGAGTTGATGTTTGGCGGCCTTGCCTGGGTCGCAGGAGGAGCCCCGCTGCAGTCGATGCAGCCCTGTGGTCCCGGTTGACGCCGAGGCAGATCCAGGACGAGGAAGCCATTGGAAATGTTCACGCAGGCAGGCAAGCAGCCCGGGTGTATCTGGCAACCCACTTGGGAAATATTGTACTTTTAATCATCGTGATGGCAGGCAACCCACATGGGAAAGACTTGAACACTGCAAGTTCCAGAAGGCCACGCGTCGTGGCCACGCCCACTAAGGCGGAAACTTGCTCATTACAGGAGTGTTAAAATACAGCAATGCCGTCTGTGATGTGACTGTGTACGAACCCATGATTAAGTGCAAACAGAGTACGAAACGCGTCGGGGAGGACAGGAGACTTTGGCGAGACCCTGTGCTGTATTGTCCTGCTTCAATTTTCAATAAAGAGATGCAACACTTACCTCCTTATGTGGGTTCCAACTACAGCAGGCAACTTGTGTGAGTTGATGTTTGGCGGCCTTGCCTGGGTCGCAGGAGGAGCCCCGCTGCAGTCGATGCAGCCCTGTGGTCCCGGTTGACGCCGAGGCAGATCCAGGACGAGAAAGCCATTGGAAATGTTCACGCAGGCAGGCAAGCAGCCCGGGTGTATCTGTCAACCCACTTGGGAAATATTGTACTTTTAATCATCGTGATGGCAGGCAACCCACTTGGGAAAGACTGGAACACTGCAAGTTCCAGAAGGCCACGCGTTGTGGCCACGCCCACTAAGGCGGAAACTTGCTCATTACAGGAGTGTTAAAATACAGCAATGCCGTCTGTGATGTGACTGTGTCCCGAACCCATGATTAAGTGCCAACAGAGTACGAAACGCGTCGGGGAGGACAGGAGACTTTGGCGAGACCCCGTGCTGTATTGTCCTGCTTCAATTTTCAATAAAGAGATGCAACACTTACCTCCTTGTGTGGGTTCCAACTACAGCAGGCAACTTGTGTGAGTTGATGTTTGGCGGCCTTGCCTGGGTCGCAGGAGGAGCCCCGCTGCAGTCGATGCAGCCCTGTGGTCCCGGTTGACGCCGAGGCAGATCCAGGACGAGGAAGCCATTGGAAATGTTCACGCAGGCAGGCAAGCAGCCCGGGTGTATCTGGCAACCCACTTGGGAAATATTGTACTTTTAATCATCGTGATGGCAGGCAACCCACATGGGAAAGACTTGAACACTGCAAGTTCCAGAAGGCCACGCGTCGTGGCCACGCCCACTAAGGCGGAAACTTGCTCATTACAGGAGTGTTAAAATACAGCAATGCCGTCTGTGATGTGACTGTGTCCCGAACCCATGATTAAGTGCCAACAGAGTACGAAACGCGTCGGGGAGGACAGGAGACTTTGGCGAGACCCCGTGCTGTATTGTCCTGCTTCAATTTTCAATAAAGAGATGCAACACTTACCTCCTTGTGTGGGTTCCAACTACAGCAAGCAACTTGTGTGAGTTGATGTTTGGCGGTCTTGCCTGGGTCGCAGGAGGAGCCCCGCTGCAGTCGATGCAGCCCTGTGGTCCCGGTTGACGCCGAGGCAGATCCAGGACGAGGAAGCCATTGGAAATGTTAACGCAGGCAGGCAAGCAGCCCGGGTGTATCTGGCAACCCACTTGGGAAATATTGTACTTTTAATCATCGTGATGGCAGGCAACCCACATGGGAAAGACTTGAACACTGCAAGTTCCAGAAGGCCACGCGTCATGGCCACGCCCACTAAGGCGGAAACTTGCTCATTACAGGAGTGTTAAAATACAGCAATGCCGTCTGTGATGTGACTGTGTTCCGAACCCATGATTAAGTGCCAACAGAGTACGAAACGCGTCGGGGAGGACAGGAGACTTTGGCGAGACCCCGTGCTGTATTGTCCTGCTTCAATTTTCAATAAAGAGATGCAACACTTACCTCCTTGTGTGGGTTCCAACTACAGCAGGCAACTTGTGTGAGTTGATGTTTGGCGGCCTTGCCTGGGTCGCAGGAGGAGCCCCGCTGCAGTTGATGCAGCCCTGTGGTCCCGGTTGATGCCGAGGCAGATCCAGGACGAGGAAGCCATTGGAAATGTTCACGCAGGCAGGCAAGCAGCCCGGGTGTATCTGGCAACCGACTTGGGAAATATTGTACTTTTAATCATCGGGATGGCAGGCAACCCACTTGGGAAAGACTTGAACACTGCAAGTTCCAGAAGGCCACGCGTCGTGGCCACGCCCACTAAGGCGGAAACTTGCTCATTACAGGAGTGTTAAAATACAGCAATGCCGTCTGTGATGTGACTGTGTCCCGAACCCATGATTAAGTGCCAACAGAGTACGAAACGCGTCGGGGAGGACAGGAGACTTTGGCGAGACCCCGTGCTGTATTGTCCTGCTTCAATTTTCAATAAAGAGATGCAACACTTACCTCCTTGTGTGGGTTCCAACTACAGCAGGCAACTTGTGTGAGTTGATGTTTGGCGGCCTTGCCTGGGTCGCAGGAGGAGCCCCGCTGCAGTCGATGCAGCCCTGTGGTCCCGGTTGACGCCGAGGCAGATCCAGGACGAGGAAGCCATTGGAAATGTTCACGCAGGCAGGCAAGCAGCCCGGGTGTATCTGGCAACCCACTTGGGAAATATTGTACTTTTAATCATCGTGATGGCAGGCAACCCACATGGGAAAGACTTGAACACTGCAAGTTCCAGAAGGCCACGCGTCGTGGCCACGCCCACTAAGGCGGAAACTTGCTCATTACAGGAGTGTTAAAATAAAGCAATGCCGTCTGTGATGTGACTGTGTTCCGAACCCATGATTAAGTGCCAACAGAGTACGAAACGCGTCGGGGAGGACAGGAGACTTTGGCGAGACCCCGTGCTGTATTGTCCTGCTTCAATTTTCAATAAAGAGATGCAACACTTACCTCCTTGTGTGGGTTCCAACTACAGCAGGCAACTTGTGTGAGTTGATGTTTGGCGGCCTTGCCTGGGTCGCAGGAGGAGCCCCGCTGCAGTCGATGCAGCCCTGTGGTCCCGGTTGACGCCGAGGCAGATCCAGGACGAGGAAGCCATTGGAAATGTTCACGCAGGCAGGCAAGCAGCCCGGGTGTATCTGGCAACCCACTTGGGAAATATTGTACTTTTAATCATCGTGATGGCAGGCAACCCACATGGGAAAGACTTAAACACTGCAAGTTCCAGAAGGCCACGCGTCGTGGCCACGCCCACTAAGGCGGAAACTTGCTCATTACAGGAGTGTTAAAATACAGCAATGCCGTCTGTGATGTGACTGTGTCCCGAACCCATGATTAAGTGCCAACAGAGTACGAAACGCGTCGGGGAGGACAGGAGACTTTGGCGAGACCCCGTGCTGTATTGTCCTGCTTTAATTTTCAATAAAGAGATGCAACACTTACCTCCTTGTGTGAGTTCCAACTACAGCAGGCAACTTGTGTGAGTTGATGTTTGGCGGCCTTGCCTGGGTCGCAGGAGGAGCCCCGCTGCAGTCGATGCAGCCCTGTGGTCCCGGTTGACGCCGAGGCAGATCCAGGACGAGGAAGCCATTGGAAATGTTCACGCAGGCAGGCAAGCAGCCCGGGTGTATCTGTCAACCCACTTGGGAAATATTGTACTTTTAATCATCGTGATGGCAGGCAACCCACTTGGGAAAGACTGGAACACTGCAAGTTCCAGAAGGCCACGCGTTGTGGCCACGCCCACTAAGGCGGAAACTTGCTCATTACAGGAGTGTTAAAATACAGCAATGCCGTCTGTGATGTGACTGTGTCCCGAACCCATGATTAAGTGCCAACAGAGTACGAAACGCGTCGGGGAGGACAGGAGACTTTGGCGAGACCCCGTGCTGTATTGTCCTGCTTCAATTTTCAATAAAGAGATGCAACACTTACCTCCTTGTGTGGGTTCCAACTACAGCAGGCAACTTGTGTGAGTTGATGTTTGGCGGCCTTGCCTGGGTCGCAGGAGGAGCCCCGCTGCAGTCGATGCAGCCCTGTGGTCCCGGTTGACGCCGAGGCAGATCCAGGACGAGGAAGCCATTGGAAATGTTCACGCAGGCAGGCAAGCAGCCCGGGTATATCTGGCAACCCACTTGGGAAATATTGTACTTTTAATCATCGTGATGGCAGGCAACCCACATGGGAAAGACTTGAACACTGCAAGTTCCAGAAGGCCACGCGTCGTGGCCACGCCCACTAAGGCGGAAACTTGCTCATTACAGGAGTGTTAAAATAAAGCAATGCCGTCTGTGATGTGACTGTGTTCCGAACCCATGATTAAGTGCCAACAGAGTACGAAACGCGTCGGGGAGGACAGGAGACTTTGGCGAGACCCCGTGCTGTATTGTCCTGCTTCAATTTTCAATAAAGAGATGCAACACTTACCTCCTTGTGTGGGTTCCAACTACAGCAGGCAACTTGTGTGAGTTGATGTTTGGCGGCCTTGCCTGGGTCGCAGGAGGAGCCCCGCTGCAGTCGATGCAGCCCTGTGGTCCCGGTTGACGCCGAGGCAGATCCAGGACGAGGAAGCCATTGGAAATGTTCACGCAGGCAGGCAAGCAGCCCGGGTGTATCTGGCAACCCACTTGGGAAATATTGTACTTTTAATCATCGTGATGGCAGGCAACCCACATGGGAAAGACTTAAACACTGCAAGTTCCAGAAGGCCACGCGTCGTGGCCACGCCCACTAAGGCGGAAACTTGCTCATTACAGGAGTGTTAAAATACAGCAATGCCGTCTGTGATGTGACTGTGTCCCGAACCCATGATTAAGTGCCAACAGAGTACGAAACGCGTCGGGGAGGACAGGAGACTTTGGCGAGACCCCGTGCTGTATTGTCCTGCTTTAATTTTCAATAAAGAGATGCAACACTTACCTCCTTGTGTGAGTTCCAACTACAGCAGGCAACTTGTGTGAGTTGATGTTTGGCGGCCTTGCCTGGGTCGCAGGAGGAGCCCCGCTGCAGTCGATGCAGCCCTGTGGTCCCGGTTGACGCCGAGGCAGATCCAGGACGAGGAAGCCATTGGAAATGTTCACGCAGGCAGGCAAGCAGCCCGGGTGTATCTGGCAACCCACTTGGGAAATATTGTACTTTTAATCATCGTGATGGCAGGCAACCCACATGGGAAAGACTTGAACACTGCAAGTTCCAGAAGGCCACGCGTCGTGGCCACGCCCACTAAGGCGGAAACTTGCTCATTACAGGAGTGTTAAAATACAGCAATGCCGTCTGTGATGTGACTGTGTTCCGAACCCATGATTAAGTGCCAACAGAGTACGAAACGCGTCGGGGAGGACAGGAGACTTTGGCGAGACCCCGTGCTGTATTGTCCTGCTTCAATTTTCAATAAAGAGATGCAACACTTACCTCCTTGTGTGGGTTCCAACTACAGCAGGCAACTTGTGTGAGTTGATGTTTGGCGGCCTTGCCTGGGTCGCAGGAGGAGCCCTGCTGCAGTCGATGCAGCCCTGTGGTCCCTGTTGACGCCGAGGCAGATCCAGGACGAGGAAGCCATTGGAAATGTTCACGCAGGCAGGCAAGCAGCCCGGGTGTATCTGGCAACCCACTTGGGAAATATTGTACTTTTAATCATCGTGATGGCAGGCAACCCACATGGGAAAGACTTGAACACTGCAAGTTCCAGAAGGCCACGCGTCGTGGCCACGCCCACTAAGGCGGAAACTTGCTCATTACAGGAGTGTTAAAATACAGCAATGCCGTCTGTGATGTGACTGTGTCCCGAACCCATGATTAAGTGCCAACAGAGTACAAAACGCGTCGGGGAGGACAGGAGACTTTGGCGAGACCCCGTGCTGTATTGTCCTGCTTCAATTTTCAATAAAGAGATGCAACACTTACCTCCTTGTGTGGGTTCCAACTACAGCAGGCAACTTGTGTGAGTTGATGTTTGGCGGCCTTGCCTGGGTCGCAGGAGGAGCCCCGCTGCAGTCGATGCAGCCCTGTGGTCCCGGTTGACGCCGAGGCAGATCCAGGACGAGGAAGCCATTGGAAATGTTCACGCAGGCAGGCAAGCAGCCCGGGTGTATCTGGCAACCCACTTGGGAAATATTGTACTTTTAATCATCGTGATGGCAGGCAACCCACATGGGAAAGACTTGAACACTGCAAGTTCCAGAAGGCCACGCGTCGTGGCCACGCCCACTAAGGCGGAAACTTGCTCATTACAGGAGTGTTAAAATACAGCAATGCCGTCTGTGATGTGACTGTGTCCCGAACCCATGATTAAGTGCCAACAGAGTACGAAACGCGTCGGGGAGGACAGGAGACTTTGGCGAGACCCCGTGCTGTATTGTCCTGCTTTAATTTTCAATAAAGAGATGCAACACTTACCTCCTTGTGTGGGTTCCAACTACAGCAGGCAACTTGTGTGAGTTGATGTTTGGCGGCCTTGCCTGGGTCGCAGGAGGAGCCCCGCTGCAGTCGATGCAGCCCTGTGGTCCCGGTTGACGCCGAGGCAGATCCAGGACGAGGAAGCCATTGGAAATGTTCACGCAGGCAGGCAAGCAGCCCGGGTGTATCTGGCAACCCACTTGGGAAATATTGTACTTTTAATCATCGTGATGGCAGGCAACCCACATGGGAAAGACTTGAACACTGCAAGTTCCAGAAGGCCACGCGTCGTGGCCACGCCCACTAAGGCGGAAACTTGCTCATTACAGGAGTGTTAAAATACAGCAATGCCGTCTGTGATGTGACTGTGTTCCGAACCCATGATTAAGTGCCAACAGAGTACGAAACGCGTCGGGGAGGACAGGAGACTTTGGCGAGACCCCGTGCTGTATTGTCCTGCTTCAATTTTCAATAAAGAGATGCAACACTTACCTCCTTGTGTGGGTTCCAACTACAGCAGGCAACTTGTGTGAGTTGATGTTTGGCGGCCTTGCCTGGGTCGCAGGAGGAGCCCCGCTGCAGTCGATGCAGCCCTGTGGTCCCGGTTGACGCCGAGGCAGATCCAGGACGAGGAAGCCATTGGAAATGTTCACGCAGGCAGGCTAGCAGCCCGGGTGTATCTGGCAACCCACTTGGGAAATATTGTACTTTTAATCATCGTGATGGCAGGCAACCCACATGGGAAAGACTTGAACACTGCAAGTTCCAGAAGGCCCCGCGTGGTGGCCACGCCCACTAAGGCGGAAACTTGCTCATTACAGGAGTGTTAAAATACAGCAATGCCGTCTGTGATGTGACTGTGTCCTGAACCCATGATTAAGTGCCAACAGAGTACGAAACGCGTCGGGGAGGACAGGAGACTTTGGCGAGACCCCGTGCTGTATTGTCCTGCTTCAATTTTCAATAAAGAGATGCAACACTTACCTCCTTGTGTGGGTTCCAACTACAGCAGGCAACTTGTGTGAGTTGATGTTTGGCGGCCTTGCCTGGGTCGCAGGAGGAGCCCCGCTGCAGTCGATGCAGCCCTGTGGTCCCGGTTGACGCCGAGGCAGATCCAGGACGAGGAAGCCATTGGAAATGTTCACGCAGGCAGGCAAGCAGCCCGGGTGTATCTGGCAACCCACTTGGGAAATATTGTACTTTTAATCATCGTGATGGCAGGCAACCCACATGGGAAAGACTTGAACACTGCAAGTTCCAGAAGGCCACGCGTCGTGGCCACGCCCACTAAGGCGGAAACTTGCTCATTACAGGAGTGTTAAAATACAGCAATGCCGTCTGTGATATGACTGTGTTCCGAACCCATGATTAAGTGCCAACAGAGTACGAAACGCGTCGGGGAGGACAGGAGACTTTGGCGAGACCCCGTGCTGTATTGTCCTGCTTCAATTTTCAATAAAGAGATGCAACACTTACCTCCTTGTGTGGGTTCCAACTACAGCAGGCAACTTGTGTGAGTTGATGTTTGGCGGCCTTGCCTGGGTCGCAGGAGGAGCCCCGCTGCAGTCGATGCAGCCCTGTGGTCCCGGTTGACGCCGAGGCAGATCCAGGACGAGGAAGCCATTGGAAATGTTCACGCAGGCAGGCAAGCAGCCCGGGTGTATCTGGCAACCCACTTGGGAAATATTGTACTTTTAATCATCGTGATGGCAGGCAACCCACATGGGAAAGACTTGAACACTGCAAGTTCCAGAAGGCCACGCGTCGTGGCCACGCCCACTAAGGCGGAAACTTGCTCCTTACAGGAGTGTTAAAATACAGCAATGCCGTCTGTGATGTGACTGTGTCCCGAACCCATGATTAAGTGCCAACAGAGTACGAAACGCGTCGGGGAGGACAGGAGACTTTGGCGAGACCCCGTGCTGTATTGTCCTGCTTCAATTTTCAATAAAGAGATGCAACACTTACCTCCTTGTGTGGGTTCCAACTACAGCAGGCAACTTGTGTGAGTTGATGTTTGGCGGCCTTGCCTGGGTCGCAGGAGGAGCCCCGCTGCAGTCGATGCAGCCCTGTGGTCCCGGTTGACGCCGAGGCAGATCCAGGACGAGGAAGCCATTGGAAATGTTCACGCAGGCAGGCAAGCAGCCCGGGTGTATCTGGCAACCCACTTGGGAAATATTGTACTTTTAATCATCGTGATGGCAGGCAACCCACATGGGAAAGACTTGAACACTGCAAGTTCCAGAAGGCCACGCGTCGTGGCCACGCCCACTAAGGCGGAAACTTGCTCATTACAGGAGTGTTAAAATACAGCAAAGCCGTCTGTGATGTGACTGTGTTCCGAACCCATGATTAAGTGCCAACAGAGTACGAAACGCGTCGGGGAGGACAGGAGACTTTGGCGAGACCCCGTGCTGTATTGTCCTGCTTCAATTTTCAATAAAGAGATGCAACACTTACCTCCTTGTGTGGGTTCCAACTACAGCAGGCAACTTGTGTGAGTTGATGTTTGGCGGCCTTGCCTGGGTCGCAGGAGGAGCCCCGCTGCAGTCGATGCAGCCCTGTGGTCCCGGTTGACGCCGAGGCAGATCCAGGACGAGGAAGCCATTGGAAATGTTCACGCAGGCAGGCAAGCAGCCCGGGTGTATCTGGCAACCCACTTGGGAAATATTGTACTTTTAATCATCGTGATGGCAGGCAACCCACATGGGAAAGACTTGAACACTGCAAGTTCAAGAAGGCCACGCGTCGTGGCCACGCCCACTAAGGCGGAAACTTGCTCATTACAGGAGTGTTAAAATACAGCAATGCCGTCTGTGATGTGACTGTGTCCCGAACCCATGATTAAGTGCCAACAGAGTACGAAACGCGTCGGGGAGGACAGGAGACTTTGGCGAGACCCCGTGCTGTATTGTCCTGCTTCAATTTTCAATAAAGAGATGCAACACTTACCTCCTTGTGTGGGTTCCAACTACAGCAGGCAACTTGTGTGAGTTGATGTTTGGCGGCCTTGCCTGGGTCGCAGGAGGAGCCCCGCTGCAGTCGATGCAGCCCTGTGGTCCCGGTTGACGCCGAGGCAGATCCAGGACGAGGAAGCCATTGGAAATGTTCACGCAGGCAGGCAAGCAGCCCGGGTGTATCTGGCAACCCACTTGGGAAATATTGTACTTTTAATCATCGTGATGTCAGGCAACCCACATGGGAAAGACTTGAACACTGCAAGTTCCAGAAGGCCACGCGTCGTGGCCACGCCCACTAAGGCGGAAACTTGCTCATTACAGGAGTGTTAAAATACAGCAATGCCGTCTGTGATGTGACTGTGTCCCGAACCCATGATTAAGTGCCAACAGAGTACGAAACGCGTCGGGGAGGACAGGAGACTTTGGCGAGACCCTGTGCTGTATTGTCCTGCTTCAATTTTCAATAAAGAGATGCAACACTTACCTCCTTATGTGGGTTCCAACTACAGCAGGCAACTTGTGTGAGTTGATGTTTGGCGGCCTTGCCTGGGTCGCAGGAGGAGCCCCGCTGCAGTCGATGCAGCCCTGTGGTCCCGGTTGACGCCGAGGCAGATCCAGGACGAGAAAGCCATTGGAAATGTTCACGCAGGCAGGCAAGCAGCCCGGGTGTATCTGTCAACCCACTTGGGAAATATTGTACTTTTAATCATCGTGATGGCAGGCAACCCACTTGGGAAAGACTGGAACACTGCAAGTTCCAGAAGGCCACGCGTTGTGGCCACGCCCACTAAGGCGGAAACTTGCTCATTACAGGAGTGTTAAAATACAGCAATGCCGTCTGTGATGTGACTGTGTCCCGAACCCATGATTAAGTGCCAACAGAGTACGAAACGCGTCGGGGAGGACAGGAGACTTTGGCGTGACCCCGTGCTGTATTGTCCTGCTTCAATTTTCAATAAAGAGATGCAACACTTACCTCCTTGTGTGGGTTCCAACTACAGCAGGCAACTTGTGTGAGTTGATGTTTGGCGGCCTTGCCTGGGTCGCAGGAGGAGCCCCGCTGCAGTCGATGCAGCCCTGTGGTCCCGGTTGACGCCGAGGCAGATCCAGGACGAGGAAGCCATTGGAAATGTTCACGCAGGCAGGCAAGCAGCCCGGGTGTATCTGGCAACCCACTTGGGAAATATTGTACTTTTAATCATCGTGATGGCAGGCAACCGACATGGGAAAGACTTGAACACTGCAAGTTCCAGAAGGCCACGCGTCGTGGCCACGCCCACTAAGGCGGAAACTTGCTCATTACAGGAGTGTTAAAATACAGCAATGCCGTCTGTGATGTGACTGTGTCCCGAACCCATGATTAAGTGCCAACAGAGTACGAAACGCGTCGGGGAGGACAGGAGACTTTGGCGAGACCCCGTGCTGTATTGTCCTGCTTCAATTTTCAATAAAGAGATGCAACACTTACCTCCTTGTGTGGGTTCCAACTACAGCAGGCAACTTGTGTGAGTTGATGTTTGGCGGCCTTGCCTGGGTCGCAGGAGGAGCCCCGCTGCAGTCGATGCAGCCCTGTGGTCCCGGTTGACGCCGAGGCAGATCCAGGACGAGGAAGCCATTGGAAATGTTCACGCAGGCAGGCAAGCAGCCCGGGTGTATCTGGCAACCCACTTGGGAAATATTGTACTTTTAATCATCGTGATGGCAGGCAACCCACATGGGAAAGACTTGAACACTTCAAGTTCCAGAAGGCCACGCGTCGTGGCCACGCCCACTAAGGCGGAAACTTGCTCATTACAGGAGTGTTAAAATACAGCAATGCCGTCTGTGATGTGACTGTGTCCAGAACCCATGATTAAGTGCCAACAGAGTACGAAACGCGTCGGGGAGGACAGGAGACTTTGGCGAGACCCCGTGCTGTATTGTCCTGCTTCAATTTTCAATAAAGAGATGCAACACTTACCTCCTTGTGTGGGTTCCAACTACAGCAGGCAACTTGTGTGAGTTGATGTTTGGCGGCCTTGCCTGGGTCGCAGGAGGAGCCCCGCGGCAGTCGATGCAGCCCTGTGGTCCCGGTTGACGCCGAGGCAGATCCAGGACGAGGAAGCCATTGGAAATGTTCACGCAGGCAGGCAAGCAGCCCGGGTGTATCTGGCAACCCACTTGGGAAATATTGTACTTTTAATCATCGTGATGGCAGGCAACCCACATGGGAAAGACTTGAACACTGCAAGTTCCAGAAGGCCACGCGTCGTGGCCACGCCCACTAAGGCGGAAACTTGCTCATTACAGGAGTGTTAAAATAAAGCAATGCCGTCTGTGATGTGACTGTGTTCCGAACCCATGATTAAGTGCCAACAGAGTACGAAACGCGTCGGGGAGGACAGGAGACTTTGGCGAGACCCCGTGCTGTATTGTCCTGCTTCAATTTTCAATAAAGAGATGCAACACTTACCTCCTTGTGTGGGTTCCAACTACAGCAGGCAACTTGTGTGAGTTGATGTTTGGCGGCCTTGCCTGGGTCGCAGGAGGAGCCCCGCTGCAGTCGATGCAGCCCTGTGGTCCCGGTTGACGCCGAGGCAGATCCAGGACGAGGAAGCCATTGGAAATGTTCACGCAGGCAGGCAAGCAGCCCGGGTGTATCTGGCAACCCACTTGGGAAATATTGTACTTTTAATCATCGTGATGGCAGGCAACCCACATGGGAAAGACTTGAACACTGCAAGTTCCAGAAGGCCACGCGTCGTGGCCACGCCCACTAAGGCGGAAACTTGCTCATTACAGGAGTGTTAAAATACAGCAATGCCGTCTGTGATGTGACTGTGTCCCGAACCCATGATTAAGTGCCAACAGAGTACGAACATGTCGGGGAGGACAGGAGACTTTGGCGAGACCCCGTGCTGTATTGTCCTGCTTCAATTTTCAATAAAGAGATGCAACACTTACCTCCTTGTGTGGGTTCCAACTACAGCAGGCAACTTGTGTGAGTTGATGTTTGGCGGCCTTGCCTGGGTCGCAGGAGGAGCCCCGCTGCAGTCGATGCAGCCCTGTGGTCCCGGTTGACGCCGAGGCAGATCCAGGACGAGGAAGCCATTGGAAATATTCACGCAGGCAGGCAAGCAGCCCGGGTGTATCTGGCAACCCACTTGGGAAATATTGTACTTTTAATCATCGTGATGTCAGGCAACCCACATGGGAAAGACTTGAACACTGCAAGTTCCAGAAGGCCACGCGTCGTGGCCACGCCCACTAAGGCGGAAACTTGCTCATTACAGGAGTGTTAAAATACAGCAATGCCGTCTGTGATGTGACTGTGTCCCGAACCCATGATTAAGTGCCAACAGAGTACAAAACGCGTCGGGGAGGACAGGAGACTTTGGCGAGACCCCGTGCTGTATTGTCCTGCTTCAATTTTCAATAAAGAGATGCAACACTTACCTCCTTGTGTGGGTTCCAACTACAGCAGGCAACTTGTGTGAGTTGATGTTTGGCGGCCTTGCCTGGGTCGCAGGAGGAGCCCCGCTGCAGGCGATGCAGCCCTGTGGTCCCGGTTGACGCCGAGGCAGATCCAGGACGAGAAAGCCATTGGAAATGTTCACGCAGGCAGGCAAGCAGCCCGGGTGTATCTGGCAACCCACTTGGGAAATATTGTACTTTTAATCATCGTGATAGCAGGCAACCCACTTGGGAAAGACTTGAACACTGCAAGTTCCAGAAGGCCACGCGTTGTGGCCACGCCCACTAAGGCGGAAACTTGCTCATTACAGGAGTGTTAAAATACAGCAATGCCGTCTGTGATGTGACTGTGTCCCGAACCCATGATTAAGTGCCAACAGGGTACAAAACGCGTCGGGGAGGACAGGAGACTTTGGCGAGACCCCGTGCTGTATTGTCCTGCTTCAATTTTTAATAAAGAGATGCAACACTTACCTCCTTGTGTGGGTTCCAACTACAGCAGGCAACTTGTGTGAGTTGATGTTTGGCGGCCTTGCCTGGGTCGCAGGAGGAGCCCCGCTGCAGTTGATGCAGCCCTGTGGTCCCGGTTGACGCCGAGGCAGATCCAGGACGAGGAAGCCATTGGAAATGTTCACGCAGGCAGGCAAGCAGCCCGGGTGTATCTGGCAACCCACTTGGGAAATATTGTACTTTTAATCATCGTGATGGCAGGCAACCCACATGGGAAAGACTTGAACACTGCAAGTTCCAGAAGGCCACGCGTCGTGGCCACGCCCACTAAGGCGGAAACTTGCTCATTACAGGAGTGTTAAAATACAGCAATGCCGTCTGTGATGTGACTGTGTCCCGAACCCATGATTAAGTGCCAACAGAGTACGAAACGCGTCGGGGAGGACAGGAGACTTTGGCGAGACCCTGTGCTGTATTGTCCTGCTTCAATTTTCAATAAAGAGATGCAACACTTACCTCCTTGTGTGGGTTCCAACTACAGCAGGCAACTTGTGTGAGTTGATGTTTGGCGGCCTTGCCTGGGTCGCAGGAGGAGCCCCGCTGCAGTCGATGCAGCCCTGTGGTCCCGGTTGACGCCGAGGCAGATCCAGGACGAGAAATCCATTGGAAATGTTCACGCAGGCAGGCAAGCAGCCCGGGTGTATCTGGCAACCCACTTGGGAAATATTGTACTTTTAATCATCGTGATGGCAGGCAACCCACTTGGGAAAGACTTGAACACTGCAAGTTCCAGAAGGCCACGCGTTGTGGCCACGCCCACTAAGGCGGAAACTTGCTCATTACAGGAGTGTTAAAATACAGCAATGCCGTCTGTGATGTGACTGTGTCCCGAACCCATGATTAAGTGCCAACAGAGTACGAAACGCGTCAGGGAGGACAGGAGACTTTGGCGAGACCCCGTGCTGTATTGTCCTGCTTCAATTTTCAATAAAGAGATGCAACACTTACCTCCTTGTGTGGGTTCCAACTACAGCAGGCAACTTGTGTGAGTTGATGTTTGGCGGCCTTGCCTGGGTCGCAGGAGGAGCCCCGCTGCAGTCGATGCAGCCCTGTGGTCCCGGTTGACGCCGAGGCAGATCCAGGACGAGGAAGCCATTGGAAATATTCACGCAGGCAGGCAAGCAGCCCGGGTGTATCTGGCAACCCACTTGGGAAATATTGTACTTTTAATCATCGTGATGGCAGGCAACCCACATGGGAAAGACTTGAACACTGCAAGTTCCAGAAGGCCACGCGTCGTGGCCACGCCCACTAAGGCGGAAACTTGCTCATTACAGGAGTGTTAAAATACAGCAATGCCGTCTGTGATGTGACTGTGTCCCGAACCCATGATTAAGTGCCAACAGAGTACGAAACGCGTCGGGGAGGACAGGAGACTTTGGCGAGACCCCGTGCTGTATTGTCCTGCTTCAATTTTCAATAAAGAGATGCAACACTTACCTCCTTGTGTGGGTTCCAACTACAGCCGGCAACTTGTGTGAGTTGATGTTTGGCGGTCTTGCCTGGGTCGCAGGAGGAGCCCCGCTGCAGTCGATGCAGCCCTGTGGTCCCGGTTGACGCCGAGGCAGATCCAGGACGAGGAAGCCATTGGAAATGTTCACGCAGGCAGGCAAGCAGCCCGGGTGTATCTGGCAACCCACTTGGGAAATATTGTACTTTTAATCATCGTGATGGCAGGCAACCCACATGGGAAAGACTTGAACACTGCAAGTTCCAGAAGGCCACGCGTCGTGGCCACGCCCACTAAGGCGGAAACTTGCTCATTACAGGAGTGTTAAAATACAGCAATGCCGTCTGTGATGTGACTGAGTTCCGAACCCATAATTAAGTGCCAACAGAGTACAAAACGCGTCGGGGAGGACAGGAGACTTTGGCGAGACCCCGTGCTGTATTGTCCTGCTTCAATTTTCAATAAAGAGATGCAACACTTACCTCCTTGTGTGGGTTCCAACTACAGCAGGCAACTTGTGTGAGTTGATGTTTGGCGGCCTTGCCTGGGTCGCAGGAGGAGCCCCGCTGCAGTCGATGCAGCCCTGTGGTCCCGGTTGACGCCGAGGCAGATCCAGGACGAGGAAGCCATTGGAAATGTTCACGCAGGCAGGCAAGCAGCCCGGGTGTATCTGGCAACCGACTTGGGAAATATTGTACTTTTAATCATCGGGATGGCAGGCAACCCACTTGGGAAAGACTTGAACACTGCAAGTTCCAGAAGGCCACGCGTCGTGGCCACGCCCACTAAGGCGGAAACTTGCTCATTACAGGAGTGTTAAAATACAGCAATGCCGTCTGTGATGTGACTGTGTCCCGAACCCATGATTAAGTGCCAACAGAGTACGAAACGCGTCGGGGAGGACAGGAGACTTTGGCGAGACCCCGTGCTGTATTGTCCTGCTTCAATTTTCAATAAAGAGATGCAACACTTACCTCCTTGTGTGGGTTCCAACTACAGCAGGCAACTTGTGTGAGTTGATGTTTGGCGGCCTTGCCTGGGCCGCAGGAGGAGCCCCGCTGCAGTCGATGCAGCCCTGTGGTCCCGGTTGACGCCGAGGCAGATCCAGGACGAGGAAGCCATTGGAAATGTTCACGCAGGCAGGCAAGCAGCCCGGGTGTATCTGGCAACCCACTTGGGAAATATTGTACTTTTAATCATCGTGATGGCAGGCAACCCACATGGGAAAGACTTGAACACTGCAAGTTCCAGAAGGCCACGCGTCGTGGCCACGCCCACTAAGGCGGAAACGGGCTCATTACAGGAGTGTTAAAATACAGCAATGCCGCCTGTGATGTGACTGTGTCCCGAACCCATGATTAAGTGCCAACAGAGTACGAAACGCGTCGGGGAGGACAGGAGACTTTGGCGAGACCCCGTGCTGTATTGTCCTGCTTCAATTTTCAATAAAGAGATGCAACACTTACCTCCTTGTGTGGGTTCCAACTACAGCAGGCAACTTGTGTGAGTTGATGTTTGGCGGCCTTGCCTGGGTCGCAGGAGGAGCCCCGCTGCAGTCGATGCAGCCCTGTGGTCCCGGTTGACGCCGAGGCAGATCCAGGACGAGGAAGCCATTGGAAATGTTCACGCAGGCAGGCAAGCAGCCCGGGTGTATCTGGCAACCCACTTGGGAAATATTGTACTTTTAATCATCGTGATGGCAGGCAACCCACATGGGAAAGACATGAACACTGCAAGTTCCAGAAGGCCACGCGTCGTGGCCACGCCCACTAAGGCGGAAACTTGCTCATTACAGGAGTGTTAAAATACAGCAATGCCGTCTGTGATGTGACTGTGTTCCGAACCCATGATTAAGTGCCAACAGAGTACGAAACGCGTCGGGGAGGACAGGAGACTTTGGCGAGACCCCGTGCTGTATTGTCCTGCTTCAATTTTCAATAAAGAGATGCAACACTTACCTCCTTGTGTGGGTTCCAACTACAGCAGGCAACTTGTGTGAGTTGATGTTTGGCGGCCTTGCCTGGGTCGCAGGAGGAGCCCCGCTGCAGTCGATGCAGCCCTGTGGTCCCGGTTGACGCCGAGGCAGATCCAGGACGAGGAAGCCATTGGAAATGTTCACGCAGGCAGGCAAGCAGCCCGGGTGTATCTGGCAACCCACTTGGGAAATATTGTACTTTTAATCATCGTGATGGCAGGCAACCCACATGGGAAAGACTTGAACACTGCAAGTTCCAGAAGGCCACGCGTCGTGGCCACGCCCACTAAGGCGGAAACTTGCTCATTACAGGAGTGTTAAAATACAGCAATGCCGTCTGTGATGTGACTGTGTCCCGAACCCATGATTAAGTGCCAACAGAGTACGAAACGCGTCGGGGAGGACAGGAGACTTTGGCGAGACCCCGTGCTGTATTGTCCTGCTTCAATTTTCAATAAAGAGATGCAACACTTACCTCCTTGTGTGGGTTCCAACTACAACAGGCAACTTGTGTGAGTTGATGTTTGGCGGCCTTGCCTGGGTCGCAGGAGGAGCCCCGCTGCAGTCGATGCAGCCCTGTGGTCCCGGTTGACGCCGAGGCAGATCCAGGACGAGGAAGCCATTGGAAATGTTCACGCAGGCAGGCAAGCAGCCCGGGTGTATCTGGCAACCCACTTGGGAAATATTGTACTTTTAATCATCGTGATGTCAGGCAACCCACATGGGAAAGACTTGAACACTGCAAGTTCCAGAAGACCACGCGTCGTGGCCACGCCCACTAAGGCGGAAACTTGCTCATTACAGGAGTGTTAAAATACAGCAATGCCGTCTGTGATGTGACTGTGTCCCGAACCCATGATTAAGTGCCAACAGAGTACGAAACGCGTCGGGGAGGACAGGAGACTTTGGCTAGACCCCGTGCTGTATTGTCCTGCTTCAATTTTCAATAAAGAGATGCAACACTTACCTCCTTGTGTGGGTTCCAACTACAGCAGGCAACTTGTGTGAGTTGATGTTTGGCGGCCTTGCCTGGGTCGCAGGAGGAGCCCCGCTGCAGTCGATGCAGCCCTGTGGTCCCGGTTGACGCCGAGGCAGATCCAGGACGAGGAAGCCATTGGAAATGTTCACGCAGGCAGGCAAGCAGCCCGGGTGTATCTGGCAACCCACTTGGGAAATATTGTACTTTTAATCATCGTGATGGCAGGCAACCCACAGGGGAAAGACTTGAACATTGCAAGTTCCAGAAGGCCACGCGTCGTGGCCACGCCCACTAAGGCGGAAACTTGCTCATTACAGGAGTGTTAAAATACAGCAATGCCGTCTGTGATGTGACTGTGTCCCGAACCCATGATTAAGTGCCAACAGAGTACGAAACGCGTCGGGGAGGACAGGAGACTTTGGCGAGACCCCGTGCTGTATTGTCCTGCTTCAATTTTCAATAAAGAGATGCAACACTTACCTCCTTGTGTGGGTTCCAACTACAGCAGGCAACTTGTGTGAGTTGATGTTTGGCGGCCTTGCCTGGGTCGCAGGAGGAGCCCCGCTGCAGTCGATGCAGCCCTGTGGTCCCGGTTGACGCCGAGGCAGATCCAGGACGAGGAAGCCATTGGAAATGTTCACGCAGGCAGGCAAGCAGCCCGGGTGTATCTGGCAACCCACTTGGGAAATATTGTACTTTTAATCATCGTGATGTCAGGCAACCCACATGGGAAAGACTTGAACACTGCAAGTTCCAGAAGGCCACGCGTCGTGGCCACGCCCACTAAGGCGGAAACTTGCTCATTACAGGAGTGTTAAAATACAGCAATGCCGTCTGTGATGTGACTGTGTCCCGAACCCATGATTAAGTGCCAACAGAGTACGAAACGCGTCGGGGAGGACAGGAGACTTTGGCTAGACCCCGTGCTGTATTGTCCTGCTTCAATTTTCAATAAAGAGATGCAACACTTACCTCCTTGTGTGGGTTCCAACTACAGCAGGCAACTTGTGTGAGTTGATGTTTGGCGGCCTTGCCTGGGTCGCAGGAGGAGCCCCGCTGCAGTCGATGCAGCCCTGTGGTCCCGGTTGATGCCGAGGCAGATCCAGGACGAGGAAGCCATTGGAAATGTTCACGCAGGCAGGCAAGCAGCCCGGGTGTATCTGGCAACCCACTTGGGAAATATTGTACTTTTAATCATCGTGATGTCAGGCAACCCACATGGGAAAGACTTGAACACTGCAAGTTCCAGAAGGCCACGCGTCGTGGCCACGCCCACTAAGGCTGAAACTTGCTCATTACAGGAGTGTTAAAATACAGCAATGCCGTCTGTGATGTGACTGTGTCCCGAACCCATGATTAAGTGCCAACAGGGTACAAAACGCGTCGGGGAGGACAGGAGACTTTGGCGAGACCCCGTGCTGTATTGTCCTGCTTCAATTTTCAATAAAGAGATGCAACACTTACCTCCTTGTGTGGGTTCCAACTACAGCAGGCAACTTGTGTGAGTTGATGTTTAGCGGCCTTGCCTGGGTCGCAGGAGGAGCCCCGCTGCAGTCGATGCAGCCCTGTGGTCCCGGTTGACGCCGAGGCAGATCCAGGACAAGGAAGCCATTGGAAATGTTCACGCAGGCAGGCAAGCAGCCCGGGTGTATCTGGCAACCCACTTGGGAAATATTGTACTTTTAATCATCGTGATGGCAGGCAACCCACATGGGAAAGACTTGAACACTGCAAGTTCCAGAAGGCCACGCGTCGTGGCCACGCCCACTAAGGCGGAAACTTGCTCATTACAGGAGTGTTAAAATACAGCAATGCCGTCTGTGATGTGACTGTGTCCCGAACCCATGATTAAGTGCCAACAGAGTACGAAACGCGTCGGGGAGGACAGGAGACTTTGGCGAGACCCTGTGCTGTATTGTCCTGCTTCAATTTTCAATAAAGAGATGCAACACTTACCTCCTTGTGTGGGTTCCAACTACAGCAGGCAACTTGTGTGAGTTGATGTTTGGCGGCCTTGCCTGGGTCGCAGGAGGAGCCCCGCTGCAGTCGATGCAGCCCTGTGGTCCCGGTTGACGCCGAGGCAGATCCAGGACGAGAAAGCCATTGGAAATGTTCACGCAGGCAGGCAAGCAGCCCGGGTGTATCTGGCAACCCACTTGGGAAATATTGTACTTTTAATCATCGTGATGGCAGGCAACCCACATGGGAAAGACTTGAACACTGCAAGTTCCAGAAGGCCACGCGTCGTGGCCACGCCCACTAAGGCGGAAACTTGCTCATTACAGGAGTGTTAAAATACAGCAATGCCGTCTGTGATGTGACTGTGTCCCGAACCTATGATTAAGTGCCAACAGAGCACGAAACGCGTCGGGGAGGACAGGAGACTTTGGCGAGACCCCGTGCTGTATTGTCCTGCTTCAATTTTCAATAAAGAGATGCAACACTTACCTCCTTGTGTGGGTTCCAACTACAGCAGGCAACTTGTGTGAGTTGATGTTTGGCGGCCTTGCCTGGGTCGCAGGAGGAGCCCCGCTGCAGTCGATGCAGCCCTGTGGTCCCGGTTGACGCCGAGGCAGATCCAGGACGAGGAAGCCATTGGAAATGTTCACGCAGGCAGGCAAGCAGCCCGGGTGTATCTGGCAACCCACTTGGGAAATATTGTACTTTTAATCATCGTGATGTCAGGCAACCCACATGGGAAAGACTTGAACACTGCAAGTTCCAGAAGGCCACGCGTCGTGGCCACGCCCACTAAGGCGGAAACTTGCTCATTACAGGAGTGTTAAAATACAGCAATGCCGTCTGTGATGTGACTGTGTCCCGAACCCATGATTAAGTGCCAACAGAGTACAAAACGCGTCGGGGAGGACAGGAGACTTTGGCGAGACCCCGTGCTGTATTGTCCTGCTTCAATTTTCAATAAAGAGATGCAACACTTACCTCCTTGTGTGGGTTCCAACTACAGCAGGCAACTTGTGTGAGTTGATGTTTGGCGGCCTTGCCTGGGTCGCAGGAGGAGCCCCGCTGCAGTCGATGCAGCCCTGTGGTCCCGGTTGACGCCGAGGCAGATCCAGGACGAGGAAGCCATTGGAAATGTTCACGCAGGCAGGCAAGCAGCCCGGGTGTATCTGGCAACCCACTTGGGAAATATTGTACTTTTAATCATCGTGATGGCAGGCAACCCACATGGGAAAGACTTGAACACTGCAAGTTCCAGAAGGCCACGCGTCGTGGCCACGCCCACTAAGGCGGAAACTTGCTCATTACAGGAGTGTTAAAATACAGCAATGCCGTCTGTGATGTGACTGTGTCCCGAACCCATGATTAAGTGCCAACAGAGTACGAAACGCGTCGGGGAGGACAGGAGACTTTGGCGAGACCCTGTGCTGTATTGTCCTGCTTCAATTTTCAATAAAGAGATGCAACACTTACCTCCTTGTGTGGGTTCCAACTACAGCAGGCAACTTGTGTGAGTTGATGTTTGGCGGCCTTGCCTGGGTCGCAGGAGGAGCCCCGCTGCAGTCGATGCAGCCCTGTGGTCCCGGTTGACGCCGAGGCAGATCCAGGACGAGAAAGCCATTGGAAATGTTCACGCAGGCAGGCAAGCAGCCCGGGTGTATCTGGCAACCCACTTGGGAAATATTGTACTTTTAATCATCGTGATGGCAGGCAACCCACTTGGGAAAGACTTGAACACTGCAAGTTCCAGAAGGCCACGCGTTGTGGCCACGCCCACTAAGGCGGAAACTTGCTCATTACAGGAGTGTTAAAATACAGCAATGCCGTCTGTGATGTGACTGTGTCCCGAACCCATGATTAAGTGCCAACAGAGTACGAAACGCGTCAGGGAGGACAGGAGACTTTGGCGAGACCCCGTGCTGTATTGTCCTGCTTCAATTTTCAATAAAGAGATGCAACACTTACCTCCTTGTGTGGGTTCCAACTACAGCAGGCAACTTGTGTGAGTTGATGTTTGGCGGCCTTGCCGGGGTCGCAGGAGGAGCCCCGCTGCAGTCGATGCAGCCCTGTGGTCCCGGTTGACGCCGAGGCAGATCCAGGACGAGGAAGCCATTTGAAATATTCACGCAGGCAGGCAAGCAGCCCGGGTGTATCTGGCAACCCACTTGGGAAATATTGTACTTTTAATCATCGTGATGGCAGGCAACCCACATGGGAAAGACTTGAACACTGCAAGTTCCAGAAGGCCACGCGTCGTGGCCACGCCCACTAAGGCGGAAACTTGCTCATTACAGGAGTGTTAAAATACAGCAATGCCGTCTGTGATGTGACTGTGTCCCGAACCCATGATTAAGTGCCAACAGAGTACGAAACGCGTCGGGGAGGACAGGAGACTTTGGCGAGACCCCGTGCTGTATTGTCCTGCTTCAATTTTCAATAAAGAGATGCAACACTTACCTCCTTGTGTGGTTTCCAACTACAGCAGGCAACTTGTGTGAGTTGATGTTTGGCGGTCTTGCCTGGGTCGCAGGAGGAGCCCCGCTGCAGTCGATGCAGCCCTGTGGTCCCGGTTGACGCCGAGGCAGATCCAGGACGATCAAGCCATTGGAAATGTTCACGCAGGCAGGCAAGCAGCCCGGGTGTATCTGGCAACCCACTTGGGAAATATTGTACTTTTAATCATCGTGATGGCAGGCAACCCAAATGGGAAAGACTTGAACACTGCAAGTTCCAGAAGGCCACGCGTCGTGGCCACGCCCACTAAGGCGGAAACTTGCTCATTACAGGAGTGTTAAAATACAGCAATGCCGTCTGTGATGTGACTGTGTCCCGAACCCATGATTAAGTGCCAACAGAGTACGAAACGCGTCGGGGAGGACAGGAGACTTTGGCGAGACCCCGTGCTGTATTGTCCTGCTTCAATTTTCAATAAAGAGATGCAACACTTACCTCCTTGTGTGGGTTCCAACTACAGCAAGCAACTTGTGTGAGTTGATGTTTGGCGGTCTTGCCTGGGTCGCAGGAGGAGCCCCGCTGCAGTCGATGCAGCCCTGTGGTCCCGGTTGACGCCGAGGCAGATCCAGGACGAGGAAGCCATTGGAAATGTTAACGCAGGCAGGCAAGCAGCCCGGGTGTATCTGGCAACCCACTTGGGAAATATTGTACTTTTAATCATCGTGATGGCAGGCAACCCACATGGGAAAGACTTGAACACTGCAAGTTCCAGAAGGCCACGCGTCATGGCCACGCCCACTAAGGCGGAAACTTGCTCATTACAGGAGTGTTAAAATACAGCAATGCCGTCTGTGATGTGACTGTGTTCCGAACCCATGATTAAGTGCCAACAGAGTACGAAACGCGTCGGGGAGGACAGGAGACTTTGGCGAGACCCCGTGCTGTATTGTCCTGCTTCAATTTTCAATAAAGAGATGCAACACTTACCTCCTTGTGTGGGTTCCAACTACAGCAGGCAACTTGTGTGAGTTGATGTTTGGCGGCCTTGCCTGGGTCGCAGGAGGAGCCCCGCTGCAGTTGATGCAGCCCTGTGGTCCCGGTTGATGCCGAGGCAGATCCAGGACGAGGAAGCCATTGGAAATGTTCACGCAGGCAGGCAAGCAGCCCGGGTGTATCTGGCAACCGACTTGGGAAATATTGTACTTTTAATCATCGGGATGGCAGGCAACCCACTTGGGAAAGACTTGAACACTGCAAGTTCCAGAAGGCCACGCGTCGTGGCCACGCCCACTAAGGCGGAAACTTGCTCATTACAGGAGTGTTAAAATACAGCAATGCCGTCTGTGATGTGACTGTGTCCCGAACCCATGATTAAGTGCCAACAGAGTACGAAACGCGTCGGGGAGGACAGGAGACTTTGGCGAGACCCCGTGCTGTATTGTCCTGCTTCAATTTTCAATAAAGAGATGCAACACTTACCTCCTTGTGTGGGTTCCAACTACAGCAGGCAACTTGTGTGAGTTGATGTTTGGCGGCCTTGCCTGGGTCGCAGGAGGAGCCCCGCTGCAGTCGATGCAGCCCTGTGGTCCCGGTTGACGCCGAGGCAGATCCAGGACGAGGAAGCCATTGGAAATGTTCACGCAGGCAGGCAAGCAGCCCGGGTGTATCTGGCAACCCACTTGGGAAATATTGTACTTTTAATCATCGTGATGGCAGGCAACCCACATGGGAAAGACTTGAACACTGCAAGTTCCAGAAGGCCACGCGTCGTGGCCACGCCCACTAAGGCGGAAACTTGCTCATTACAGGAGTGTTAAAATAAAGCAATGCCGTCTGTGATGTGACTGTGTTCCGAACCCATGATTAAGTGCCAACAGAGTACGAAACGCGTCGGGGAGGACAGGAGACTTTGGCGAGACCCCGTGCTGTATTGTCCTGCTTCAATTTTCAATAAAGAGATGCAACACTTACCTCCTTGTGTGGGTTCCAACTACAGCAGGCAACTTGTGTGAGTTGATGTTTGGCGGCCTTGCCTGGGTCGCAGGAGGAGCCCCGCTGCAGTCGATGCAGCCCTGTGGTCCCGGTTGACGCCGAGGCAGATCCAGGACGATCAAGCCATTGGAAATGTTCACGCAGGCAGGCAAGCAGCCCGGGTGTATCTGGCAACCCACTTGGGAAATATTGTACTTTTAATCATCGTGATGGCAGGCAACCCACATGGGAAAGACTTGAACACTGCAAGTTCCAGAAGGCCACGCGTCGTGGCCACGCCCACTAAGGCGGAAACTTGCTCATTACAGGAGTGTTAAAATACAGCAATGCCGTCTGTGATGTGACTGTGTCCCGAACCCATGATTAAGTGCCAACAGAGTACGAAACGCGTCGGGGAGGACAGGAGACTTTGGCGAGACCCCGTGCTGTATTGTCCTGCTTCAATTTTCAATAAAGAGATGCAACACTTACCTCCTTGTGTGGGTTCCAACTACAGCAAGCAACTTGTGTGAGTTGATGTTTGGCGGTCTTGCCTGGGTCGCAGGAGGAGCCCCGCTGCAGTCGATGCAGCCCTGTGGTCCCGGTTGACGCCGAGGCAGATCCAGGACGAGGAAGCCATTGGAAATGTTAACGCAGGCAGGCAAGCAGCCCGGGTGTATCTGGCAACCCACTTGGGAAATATTGTACTTTTAATCATCGTGATGGCAGGCAACCCACATGGGAAAGACTTGAACACTGCAAGTTCCAGAAGGCCACGCGTCATGGCCACGCCCACTAAGGCGGAAACTTGCTCATTACAGGAGTGTTAAAATACAGCAATGCCGTCTGTGATGTGACTGTGTTCCGAACCCATGATTAAGTGCCAACAGAGTACGAAACGCGTCGGGGAGGACAGGAGACTTTGGCGAGACCCCGTGCTGTATTGTCCTGCTTCAATTTTCAATAAAGAGATGCAACACTTACCTCCTTGTGTGGGTTCCAACTACAGCAGGCAACTTGTGTGAGTTGATGTTTGGCGGCCTTGCCTGGGTCGCAGGAGGAGCCCCGCTGCAGTTGATGCAGCCCTGTGGTCCCGGTTGATGCCGAGGCAGATCCAGGACGAGGAAGCCATTGGAAATGTTCACGCAGGCAGGCAAGCAGCCCGGGTGTATCTGGCAACCGACTTGGGAAATATTGTACTTTTAATCATCGGGATGGCAGGCAACCCACTTGGGAAAGACTTGAACACTGCAAGTTCCAGAAGGCCACGCGTCGTGGCCACGCCCACTAAGGCGGAAACTTGCTCATTACAGGAGTGTTAAAATACAGCAATGCCGTCTGTGATGTGACTGTGTCCCGAACCCATGATTAAGTGCCAACAGAGTACGAAACGCGTCGGGGAGGACAGGAGACTTTGGCGAGACCCCGTGCTGTATTGTCCTGCTTCAATTTTCAATAAAGAGATGCAACACTTACCTCCTTGTGTGGGTTCCAACTACAGCAGGCAACTTGTGTGAGTTGATGTTTGGCGGCCTTGCCTGGGTCGCAGGAGGAGCCCCGCTGCAGTCGATGCAGCCCTGTGGTCCCGGTTGACGCCGAGGCAGATCCAGGACGAGGAAGCCATTGGAAATGTTCACGCAGGCAGGCAAGCAGCCCGGGTGTATCTGGCAACCCACTTGGGAAATATTGTACTTTTAATCATCGTGATGGCAGGCAACCCACATGGGAAAGACTTGAACACTGCAAGTTCCAGAAGGCCACGCGTCGTGGCCACGCCCACTAAGGCGGAAACTTGCTCATTACAGGAGTGTTAAAATAAAGCAATGCCGTCTGTGATGTGACTGTGTTCCGAACCCATGATTAAGTGCCAACAGAGTACGAAACGCGTCGGGGAGGACAGGAGACTTTGGCGAGACCCCGTGCTGTATTGTCCTGCTTCAATTTTCAATAAAGAGATGCAACACTTACCTCCTTGTGTGGGTTCCAACTACAGCAGGCAACTTGTGTGAGTTGATGTTTGGCGGCCTTGCCTGGGTCGCAGGAGGAGCCCCGCTGCAGTCGATGCAGCCCTGTGGTCCCGGTTGACGCCGAGGCAGATCCAGGACGAGGAAGCCATTGGAAATGTTCACGCAGGCAGGCAAGCAGCCCGGGTGTATCTGGCAACCCACTTGGGAAATATTGTACTTTTAATCATCGTGATGGCAGGCAACCCACATGGGAAAGACTTAAACACTGCAAGTTCCAGAAGGCCACGCGTCGTGGCCACGCCCACTAAGGCGGAAACTTGCTCATTACAGGAGTGTTAAAATACAGCAATGCCGTCTGTGATGTGACTGTGTCCCGAACCCATGATTAAGTGCCAACAGAGTACGAAACGCGTCGGGGAGGACAGGAGACTTTGGCGAGACCCCGTGCTGTATTGTCCTGCTTTAATTTTCAATAAAGAGATGCAACACTTACCTCCTTGTGTGAGTTCCAACTACAGCAGGCAACTTGTGTGAGTTGATGTTTGGCGGCCTTGCCTGGGTCGCAGGAGGAGCCCCGCTGCAGTCGATGCAGCCCTGTGGTCCCGGTTGACGCCGAGGCAGATCCAGGACGAGGAAGCCATTGGAAATGTTCACGCAGGCAGGCAAGCAGCCCGGGTGTATCTGTCAACCCACTTGGGAAATATTGTACTTTTAATCATCGTGATGGCAGGCAACCCACTTGGGAAAGACTGGAACACTGCAAGTTCCAGAAGGCCACGCGTTGTGGCCACGCCCACTAAGGCGGAAACTTGCTCATTACAGGAGTGTTAAAATACAGCAATGCCGTCTGTGATGTGACTGTGTCCCGAACCCATGATTAAGTGCCAACAGAGTACGAAACGCGTCGGGGAGGACAGGAGACTTTGGCGAGACCCCGTGCTGTATTGTCCTGCTTCAATTTTCAATAAAGAGATGCAACACTTACCTCCTTGTGTGGGTTCCAACTACAGCAGGCAACTTGTGTGAGTTGATGTTTGGCGGCCTTGCCTGGGTCGCAGGAGGAGCCCCGCTGCAGTCGATGCAGCCCTGTGGTCCCGGTTGACGCCGAGGCAGATCCAGGACGAGGAAGCCATTGGAAATGTTCACGCAGGCAGGCAAGCAGCCCGGGTGTATCTGGCAACCCACTTGGGAAATATTGTACTTTTAATCATCGTGATGGCAGGCAACCCACATGGGAAAGACTTGAACACTGCAAGTTCCAGAAGGCCACGCGTCGTGGCCACGCCCACTAAGGCGGAAACTTGCTCATTACAGGAGTGTTAAAATAAAGCAATGCCGTCTGTGATGTGACTGTGTTCCGAACCCATGATTAAGTGCCAACAGAGTACGAAACGCGTCGGGGAGGACAGGAGACTTTGGCGAGACCCCGTGCTGTATTGTCCTGCTTCAATTTTCAATAAAGAGATGCAACACTTACCTCCTTGTGTGGGTTCCAACTACAGCAGGCAACTTGTGTGAGTTGATGTTTGGCGGCCTTGCCTGGGTCGCAGGAGGAGCCCCGCTGCAGTCGATGCAGCCCTGTGGTCCCGGTTGACGCCGAGGCAGATCCAGGACGAGGAAGCCATTGGAAATGTTCACGCAGGCAGGCAAGCAGCCCGGGTGTATCTGGCAACCCACTTGGGAAATATTGTACTTTTAATCATCGTGATGGCAGGCAACCCACATGGGAAAGACTTAAACACTGCAAGTTCCAGAAGGCCACGCGTCGTGGCCACGCCCACTAAGGCGGAAACTTGCTCATTACAGGAGTGTTAAAATACAGCAATGCCGTCTGTGATGTGACTGTGTCCCGAACCCATGATTAAGTGCCAACAGAGTACGAAACGCGTCGGGGAGGACAGGAGACTTTGGCGAGACCCCGTGCTGTATTGTCCTGCTTTAATTTTCAATAAAGAGATGCAACACTTACCTCCTTGTGTGAGTTCCAACTACAGCAGGCAACTTGTGTGAGTTGATGTTTGGCGGCCTTGCCTGGGTCACAGGAGGAGCCCCGCTGCAGTCGATGCAGCCCTGTGGTCCCGGTTGACGCCGAGGCAGATCCAGGACGAGGAAGCCATTGGAAATGTTCACGCAGGCAGGCAAGCAGCCCGGGTGTATCTGGCAACCCACTTGGGAAATATTGTACTTTTAATCATCGTGATGGCAGGCAACCCACATGGGAAAGACTTGAACACTGCAAGTTCCAGAAGGCCACGCGTCGTGGCCACGCCCACTAAGGCGGAAACTTGCTCATTACAGGAGTGTTAAAATACAGCAATGCCGTCTGTGATGTGACTGTGTTCCGAACCCATGATTAAGTGCCAACAGAGTACGAAACGCGTCGGGGAGGACAGGAGACTTTGGCGAGACCCCGTGCTGTATTGTCCTGCTTCAATTTTCAATAAAGAGATGCAACACTTACCTCCTTGTGTGGGTTCCAACTACAGCAGGCAACTTGTGTGAGTTGATGTTTGGCGGCCTTGCCTGGGTCGCAGGAGGAGCCCTGCTGCAGTCGATGCAGCCCTGTGGTCCCTGTTGACGCCGAGGCAGATCCAGGACGAGGAAGCCATTGGAAATGTTCACGCAGGCAGGCAAGCAGCCCGGGTGTATCTGGCAACCCACTTGGGAAATATTGTACTTTTAATCATCGTGATGGCAGGCAACCCACATGGGAAAGACTTGAACACTGCAAGTTCCAGAAGGCCACGCGTCGTGGCCACGCCCACTAAGGCGGAAACTTGCTCATTACAGGAGTGTTAAAATACAGCAATGCCGTCTGTGATGTGACTGTGTCCCGAACCCATGATTAAGTGCCAACAGAGTACAAAACGCGTCGGGGAGGACAGGAGACTTTGGCGAGACCCCGTGCTGTATTGTCCTGCTTCAATTTTCAATAAAGAGATGCAACACTTACCTCCTTGTGTGGGTTCCAACTACAGCAGGCAACTTGTGTGAGTTGATGTTTGGCGGCCTTGCCTGGGTCGCAGGAGGAGCCCCGCTGCAGTCGATGCAGCCCTGTGGTCCCGGTTGACGCCGAGGCAGATCCAGGACGAGGAAGCCATTGGAAATGTTCACGCAGGCAGGCAAGCAGCCCGGGTGTATCTGGCAACCCACTTGGGAAATATTGTACTTTTAATCATCGTGATGGCAGGCAACCCACATGGGAAAGACTTGAACACTGCAAGTTCCAGAAGGCCACGCGTCGTGGCCACGCCCACTAAGGCGGAAACTTGCTCATTACAGGAGTGTTAAAATACAGCAATGCCGTCTGTGATGTGACTGTGTCCCGAACCCATGATTAAGTGCCAACAGAGTACGAAACGCGTCGGGGAGGACAGGAGACTTTGGCGAGACCCCGTGCTGTATTGTCCTGCTTTAATTTTCAATAAAGAGATGCAACACTTACCTCCTTGTGTGGGTTCCAACTACAGCAGGCAACTTGTGTGAGTTGATGTTTGGCGGCCTTGCCTGGGTCGCAGGAGGAGCCCCGCTGCAGTCGATGCAGCCCTGTGGTCCCGGTTGACGCCGAGGCAGATCCAGGACGAGGAAGCCATTGGAAATGTTCACGCAGGCAGGCAAGCAGCCCGGGTGTATCTGGCAACCCACTTGGGAAATATTGTACTTTTAATCATCGTGATGGCAGGCAACCCACATGGGAAAGACTTGAACACTGCAAGTTCCAGAAGGCCACGCGTCGTGGCCACGCCCACTAAGGCGGAAACTTGCTCATTACAGGAGTGTTAAAATACAGCAATGCCGTCTGTGATGTGACTGTGTTCCGAACCCATGATTAAGTGCCAACAGAGTACGAAACGCGTCGGGGAGGACAGGAGACTTTGGCGAGACCCCGTGCTGTATTGTCCTGCTTCAATTTTCAATAAAGAGATGCAACACTTACCTCCTTGTGTGGGTTCCAACTACAGCAGGCAACTTGTGTGAGTTGATGTTTGGCGGCCTTGCCTGGGTCGCAGGAGGAGCCCCGCTGCAGTCGATGCAGCCCTGTGGTCCCGGTTGACGCCGAGGCAGATCCAGGACGAGGAAGCCATTGGAAATGTTCACGCAGGCAGGCTAGCAGCCCGGGTGTATCTGGCAACCCACTTGGGAAATATTGTACTTTTAATCATCGTGATGGCAGGCAACCCACATGGGAAAGACTTGAACACTGCAAGTTCCAGAAGGCCCCGCGTGGTGGCCACGCCCACTAAGGCGGAAACTTGCTCATTACAGGAGTGTTAAAATACAGCAATGCCGTCTGTGATGTGACTGTGTCCTGAACCCATGATTAAGTGCCAACAGAGTACGAAACGCGTCGGGGAGGACAGGAGACTTTGGCGAGACCCCGTGCTGTATTGTCCTGCTTCAATTTTCAATAAAGAGATGCAACACTTACCTCCTTGTGTGGGTTCCAACTACAGCAGGCAACTTGTGTGAGTTGATGTTTGGCGGCCTTGCCTGGGTCGCAGGAGGAGCCCCGCTGCAGTCGATGCAGCCCTGTGGTCCCGGTTGACGCCGAGGCAGATCCAGGACGAGGAAGCCATTGGAAATGTTCACGCAGGCAGGCAAGCAGCCCGGGTGTATCTGGCAACCCACTTGGGAAATATTGTACTTTTAATCATCGTGATGGCAGGCAACCCACATGGGAAAGACTTGAACACTGCAAGTTCCAGAAGGCCACGCGTCGTGGCCACGCCCACTAAGGCGGAAACTTGCTCATTACAGGAGTGTTAAAATACAGCAATGCCGTCTGTGATATGACTGTGTTCCGAACCCATGATTAAGTGCCAACAGAGTACGAAACGCGTCGGGGAGGACAGGAGACTTTGGCGAGACCCCGTGCTGTATTGTCCTGCTTCAATTTTCAATAAAGAGATGCAACACTTACCTCCTTGTGTGGGTTCCAACTACAGCAGGCAACTTGTGTGAGTTGATGTTTGGCGGCCTTGCCTGGGTCGCAGGAGGAGCCCCGCTGCAGTCGATGCAGCCCTGTGGTCCCGGTTGACGCCGAGGCAGATCCAGGACGAGGAAGCCATTGGAAATGTTCACGCAGGCAGGCAAGCAGCCCGGGTGTATCTGGCAACCCACTTGGGAAATATTGTACTTTTAATCATCGTGATGGCAGGCAACCCACATGGGAAAGACTTGAACACTGCAAGTTCCAGAAGGCCACGCGTCGTGGCCACGCCCACTAAGGCGGAAACTTGCTCCTTACAGGAGTGTTAAAATACAGCAATGCCGTCTGTGATGTGACTGTGTCCCGAACCCATGATTAAGTGCCAACAGAGTACGAAACGCGTCGGGGAGGACAGGAGACTTTGGCGAGACCCCGTGCTGTATTGTCCTGCTTCAATTTTCAATAAAGAGATGCAACACTTACCTCCTTGTGTGGGTTCCAACTACAGCAGGCAACTTGTGTGAGTTGATGTTTGGCGGCCTTGCCTGGGTCGCAGGAGGAGCCCCGCTGCAGTCGATGCAGCCCTGTGGTCCCGGTTGACGCCGAGGCAGATCCAGGACGAGGAAGCCATTGGAAATGTTCACGCAGGCAGGCAAGCAGCCCGGGTGTATCTGGCAACCCACTTGGGAAATATTGTACTTTTAATCATCGTGATGGCAGGCAACCCACATGGGAAAGACTTGAACACTGCAAGTTCCAGAAGGCCACGCGTCGTGGCCACGCCCACTAAGGCGGAAACTTGCTCATTACAGGAGTGTTAAAATACAGCAAAGCCGTCTGTGATGTGACTGTGTTCCGAACCCATGATTAAGTGCCAACAGAGTACGAAACGCGTCGGGGAGGACAGGAGACTTTGGCGAGACCCCGTGCTGTATTGTCCTGCTTCAATTTTCAATAAAGAGATGCAACACTTACCTCCTTGTGTGGGTTCCAACTACAGCAGGCAACTTGTGTGAGTTGATGTTTGGCGGCCTTGCCTGGGTCGCAGGAGGAGCCCCGCTGCAGTCGATGCAGCCCTGTGGTCCCGGTTGACGCCGAGGCAGATCCAGGACGAGGAAGCCATTGGAAATGTTCACGCAGGCAGGCAAGCAGCCCGGGTGTATCTGGCAACCCACTTGGGAAATATTGTACTTTTAATCATCGTGATGGCAGGCAACCCACATGGGAAAGACTTGAACACTGCAAGTTCAAGAAGGCCACGCGTCGTGGCCACGCCCACTAAGGCGGAAACTTGCTCATTACAGGAGTGTTAAAATACAGCAATGCCGTCTGTGATGTGACTGTGTCCCGAACCCATGATTAAGTGCCAACAGAGTACGAAACGCGTCGGGGAGGACAGGAGACTTTGGCGAGACCCCGTGCTGTATTGTCCTGCTTCAATTTTCAATAAAGAGATGCAACACTTACCTCCTTGTGTGGGTTCCAACTACAGCAGGCAACTTGTGTGAGTTGATGTTTGGCGGCCTTGCCTGGGTCGCAGGAGGAGCCCCGCTGCAGTCGATGCAGCCCTGTGGTCCCGGTTGACGCCGAGGCAGATCCAGGACGAGGAAGCCATTGGAAATGTTCACGCAGGCAGGCAAGCAGCCCGGGTGTATCTGGCAACCCACTTGGGAAATATTGTACTTTTAATCATCGTGATGTCAGGCAACCCACATGGGAAAGACTTGAACACTGCAAGTTCCAGAAGGCCACGCGTCGTGGCCACGCCCACTAAGGCGGAAACTTGCTCATTACAGGAGTGTTAAAATACAGCAATGCCGTCTGTGATGTGACTGTGTCCCGAACCCATGATTAAGTGCCAACAGAGTACGAAACGCGTCGGGGAGGACAGGAGACTTTGGCGAGACCCTGTGCTGTATTGTCCTGCTTCAATTTTCAATAAAGAGATGCAACACTTACCTCCTTATGTGGGTTCCAACTACAGCAGGCAACTTGTGTGAGTTGATGTTTGGCGGCCTTGCCTGGGTCGCAGGAGGAGCCCCGCTGCAGTCGATGCAGCCCTGTGGTCCCGGTTGACGCCGAGGCAGATCCAGGACGAGAAAGCCATTGGAAATGTTCACGCAGGCAGGCAAGCAGCCCGGGTGTATCTGTCAACCCACTTGGGAAATATTGTACTTTTAATCATCGTGATGGCAGGCAACCCACTTGGGAAAGACTGGAACACTGCAAGTTCCAGAAGGCCACGCGTTGTGGCCACGCCCACTAAGGCGGAAACTTGCTCATTACAGGAGTGTTAAAATACAGCAATGCCGTCTGTGATGTGACTGTGTCCCGAACCCATGATTAAGTGCCAACAGAGTACGAAACGCGTCGGGGAGGACAGGAGACTTTGGCGTGACCCCGTGCTGTATTGTCCTGCTTCAATTTTCAATAAAGAGATGCAACACTTACCTCCTTGTGTGGGTTCCAACTACAGCAGGCAACTTGTGTGAGTTGATGTTTGGCGGCCTTGCCTGGGTCGCAGGAGGAGCCCCGCTGCAGTCGATGCAGCCCTGTGGTCCCGGTTGACGCCGAGGCAGATCCAGGACGAGGAAGCCATTGGAAATGTTCACGCAGGCAGGCAAGCAGCCCGGGTGTATCTGGCAACCCACTTGGGAAATATTGTACTTTTAATCATCGTGATGGCAGGCAACCGACATGGGAAAGACTTGAACACTGCAAGTTCCAGAAGGCCACGCGTCGTGGCCACGCCCACTAAGGCGGAAACTTGCTCATTACAGGAGTGTTAAAATACAGCAATGCCGTCTGTGATGTGACTGTGTCCCGAACCCATGATTAAGTGCCAACAGAGTACGAAACGCGTCGGGGAGGACAGGAGACTTTGGCGAGACCCCGTGCTGTATTGTCCTGCTTCAATTTTCAATAAAGAGATGCAACACTTACCTCCTTGTGTGGGTTCCAACTACAGCAGGCAACTTGTGTGAGTTGATGTTTGGCGGCCTTGCCTGGGTCGCAGGAGGAGCCCCGCTGCAGTCGATGCAGCCCTGTGGTCCCGGTTGACGCCGAGGCAGATCCAGGACGAGGAAGCCATTGGAAATGTTCACGCAGGCAGGCAAGCAGCCCGGGTGTATCTGGCAACCCACTTGGGAAATATTGTACTTTTAATCATCGTGATGGCAGGCAACCCACATGGGAAAGACTTGAACACTTCAAGTTCCAGAAGGCCACGCGTCGTGGCCACGCCCACTAAGGCGGAAACTTGCTCATTACAGGAGTGTTAAAATACAGCAATGCCGTCTGTGATGTGACTGTGTCCAGAACCCATGATTAAGTGCCAACAGAGTACGAAACGCGTCGGGGAGGACAGGAGACTTTGGCGAGACCCCGTGCTGTATTGTCCTGCTTCAATTTTCAATAAAGAGATGCAACACTTACCTCCTTGTGTGGGTTCCAACTACAGCAGGCAACTTGTGTGAGTTGATGTTTGGCGGCCTTGCCTGGGTCGCAGGAGGAGCCCCGCGGCAGTCGATGCAGCCCTGTGGTCCCGGTTGACGCCGAGGCAGATCCAGGACGAGGAAGCCATTGGAAATGTTCACGCAGGCAGGCAAGCAGCCCGGGTGTATCTGGCAACCCACTTGGGAAATATTGTACTTTTAATCATCGTGATGGCAGGCAACCCACATGGGAAAGACTTGAACACTGCAAGTTCCAGAAGGCCACGCGTCGTGGCCACGCCCACTAAGGCGGAAACTTGCTCATTACAGGAGTGTTAAAATAAAGCAATGCCGTCTGTGATGTGACTGTGTTCCGAACCCATGATTAAGTGCCAACAGAGTACGAAACGCGTCGGGGAGGACAGGAGACTTTGGCGAGACCCCGTGCTGTATTGTCCTGCTTCAATTTTCAATAAAGAGATGCAACACTTACCTCCTTGTGTGGGTTCCAACTACAGCAGGCAACTTGTGTGAGTTGATGTTTGGCGGCCTTGCCTGGGTCGCAGGAGGAGCCCCGCTGCAGTCGATGCAGCCCTGTGGTCCCGGTTGACGCCGAGGCAGATCCAGGACGAGGAAGCCATTGGAAATGTTCACGCAGGCAGGCAAGCAGCCCGGGTGTATCTGGCAACCCACTTGGGAAATATTGTACTTTTAATCATCGTGATGGCAGGCAACCCACATGGGAAAGACTTGAACACTGCAAGTTCCAGAAGGCCACGCGTCGTGGCCACGCCCACTAAGGCGGAAACTTGCTCATTACAGGAGTGTTAAAATACAGCAATGCCGTCTGTGATGTGACTGTGTCCCGAACCCATGATTAAGTGCCAACAGAGTACGAACATGTCGGGGAGGACAGGAGACTTTGGCGAGACCCCGTGCTGTATTGTCCTGCTTCAATTTTCAATAAAGAGATGCAACACTTACCTCCTTGTGTGGGTTCCAACTACAGCAGGCAACTTGTGTGAGTTGATGTTTGGCGGCCTTGCCTGGGTCGCAGGAGGAGCCCCGCTGCAGTCGATGCAGCCCTGTGGTCCCGGTTGACGCCGAGGCAGATCCAGGACGAGGAAGCCATTGGAAATATTCACGCAGGCAGGCAAGCAGCCCGGGTGTATCTGGCAACCCACTTGGGAAATATTGTACTTTTAATCATCGTGATGTCAGGCAACCCACATGGGAAAGACTTGAACACTGCAAGTTCCAGAAGGCCACGCGTCGTGGCCACGCCCACTAAGGCGGAAACTTGCTCATTACAGGAGTGTTAAAATACAGCAATGCCGTCTGTGATGTGACTGTGTCCCGAACCCATGATTAAGTGCCAACAGAGTACAAAACGCGTCGGGGAGGACAGGAGACTTTGGCGAGACCCCGTGCTGTATTGTCCTGCTTCAATTTTCAATAAAGAGATGCAACACTTACCTCCTTGTGTGGGTTCCAACTACAGCAGGCAACTTGTGTGAGTTGATGTTTGGCGGCCTTGCCTGGGTCGCAGGAGGAGCCCCGCTGCAGGCGATGCAGCCCTGTGGTCCCGGTTGACGCCGAGGCAGATCCAGGACGAGAAAGCCATTGGAAATGTTCACGCAGGCAGGCAAGCAGCCCGGGTGTATCTGGCAACCCACTTGGGAAATATTGTACTTTTAATCATCGTGATAGCAGGCAACCCACTTGGGAAAGACTTGAACACTGCAAGTTCCAGAAGGCCACGCGTTGTGGCCACGCCCACTAAGGCGGAAACTTGCTCATTACAGGAGTGTTAAAATACAGCAATGCCGTCTGTGATGTGACTGTGTCCCGAACCCATGATTAAGTGCCAACAGGGTACAAAACGCGTCGGGGAGGACAGGAGACTTTGGCGAGACCCCGTGCTGTATTGTCCTGCTTCAATTTTTAATAAAGAGATGCAACACTTACCTCCTTGTGTGGGTTCCAACTACAGCAGGCAACTTGTGTGAGTTGATGTTTGGCGGCCTTGCCTGGGTCGCAGGAGGAGCCCCGCTGCAGTTGATGCAGCCCTGTGGTCCCGGTTGACGCCGAGGCAGATCCAGGACGAGGAAGCCATTGGAAATGTTCACGCAGGCAGGCAAGCAGCCCGGGTGTATCTGGCAACCCACTTGGGAAATATTGTACTTTTAATCATCGTGATGGCAGGCAACCCACATGGGAAAGACTTGAACACTGCAAGTTCCAGAAGGCCACGCGTCGTGGCCACGCCCACTAAGGCGGAAACTTGCTCATTACAGGAGTGTTAAAATACAGCAATGCCGTCTGTGATGTGACTGTGTCCCGAACCCATGATTAAGTGCCAACAGAGTACGAAACGCGTCGGGGAGGACAGGAGACTTTGGCGAGACCCTGTGCTGTATTGTCCTGCTTCAATTTTCAATAAAGAGATGCAACACTTACCTCCTTGTGTGGGTTCCAACTACAGCAGGCAACTTGTGTGAGTTGATGTTTGGCGGCCTTGCCTGGGTCGCAGGAGGAGCCCCGCTGCAGTCGATGCAGCCCTGTGGTCCCGGTTGACGCCGAGGCAGATCCAGGACGAGAAATCCATTGGAAATGTTCACGCAGGCAGGCAAGCAGCCCGGGTGTATCTGGCAACCCACTTGGGAAATATTGTACTTTTAATCATCGTGATGGCAGGCAACCCACTTGGGAAAGACTTGAACACTGCAAGTTCCAGAAGGCCACGCGTTGTGGCCACGCCCACTAAGGCGGAAACTTGCTCATTACAGGAGTGTTAAAATACAGCAATGCCGTCTGTGATGTGACTGTGTCCCGAACCCATGATTAAGTGCCAACAGAGTACGAAACGCGTCAGGGAGGACAGGAGACTTTGGCGAGACCCCGTGCTGTATTGTCCTGCTTCAATTTTCAATAAAGAGATGCAACACTTACCTCCTTGTGTGGGTTCCAACTACAGCAGGCAACTTGTGTGAGTTGATGTTTGGCGGCCTTGCCTGGGTCGCAGGAGGAGCCCCGCTGCAGTCGATGCAGCCCTGTGGTCCCGGTTGACGCCGAGGCAGATCCAGGACGAGGAAGCCATTGGAAATATTCACGCAGGCAGGCAAGCAGCCCGGGTGTATCTGGCAACCCACTTGGGAAATATTGTACTTTTAATCATCGTGATGGCAGGCAACCCACATGGGAAAGACTTGAACACTGCAAGTTCCAGAAGGCCACGCGTCGTGGCCACGCCCACTAAGGCGGAAACTTGCTCATTACAGGAGTGTTAAAATACAGCAATGCCGTCTGTGATGTGACTGTGTCCCGAACCCATGATTAAGTGCCAACAGAGTACGAAACGCGTCGGGGAGGACAGGAGACTTTGGCGAGACCCCGTGCTGTATTGTCCTGCTTCAATTTTCAATAAAGAGATGCAACACTTACCTCCTTGTGTGGGTTCCAACTACAGCCGGCAACTTGTGTGAGTTGATGTTTGGCGGTCTTGCCTGGGTCGCAGGAGGAGCCCCGCTGCAGTCGATGCAGCCCTGTGGTCCCGGTTGACGCCGAGGCAGATCCAGGACGAGGAAGCCATTGGAAATGTTCACGCAGGCAGGCAAGCAGCCCGGGTGTATCTGGCAACCCACTTGGGAAATATTGTACTTTTAATCATCGTGATGGCAGGCAACCCACATGGGAAAGACTTGAACACTGCAAGTTCCAGAAGGCCACGCGTCGTGGCCACGCCCACTAAGGCGGAAACTTGCTCATTACAGGAGTGTTAAAATACAGCAATGCCGTCTGTGATGTGACTGAGTTCCGAACCCATAATTAAGTGCCAACAGAGTACAAAACGCGTCGGGGAGGACAGGAGACTTTGGCGAGACCCCGTGCTGTATTGTCCTGCTTCAATTTTCAATAAAGAGATGCAACACTTACCTCCTTGTGTGGGTTCCAACTACAGCAGGCAACTTGTGTGAGTTGATGTTTGGCGGCCTTGCCTGGGTCGCAGGAGGAGCCCCGCTGCAGTCGATGCAGCCCTGTGGTCCCGGTTGACGCCGAGGCAGATCCAGGACGAGGAAGCCATTGGAAATGTTCACGCAGGCAGGCAAGCAGCCCGGGTGTATCTGGCAACCGACTTGGGAAATATTGTACTTTTAATCATCGGGATGGCAGGCAACCCACTTGGGAAAGACTTGAACACTGCAAGTTCCAGAAGGCCACGCGTCGTGGCCACGCCCACTAAGGCGGAAACTTGCTCATTACAGGAGTGTTAAAATACAGCAATGCCGTCTGTGATGTGACTGTGTCCCGAACCCATGATTAAGTGCCAACAGAGTACGAAACGCGTCGGGGAGGACAGGAGACTTTGGCGAGACCCCGTGCTGTATTGTCCTGCTTCAATTTTCAATAAAGAGATGCAACACTTACCTCCTTGTGTGGGTTCCAACTACAGCAGGCAACTTGTGTGAGTTGATGTTTGGCGGCCTTGCCTGGGCCGCAGGAGGAGCCCCGCTGCAGTCGATGCAGCCCTGTGGTCCCGGTTGACGCCGAGGCAGATCCAGGACGAGGAAGCCATTGGAAATGTTCACGCAGGCAGGCAAGCAGCCCGGGTGTATCTGGCAACCCACTTGGGAAATATTGTACTTTTAATCATCGTGATGGCAGGCAACCCACATGGGAAAGACTTGAACACTGCAAGTTCCAGAAGGCCACGCGTCGTGGCCACGCCCACTAAGGCGGAAACGGGCTCATTACAGGAGTGTTAAAATACAGCAATGCCGCCTGTGATGTGACTGTGTCCCGAACCCATGATTAAGTGCCAACAGAGTACGAAACGCGTCGGGGAGGACAGGAGACTTTGGCGAGAACCCGTGCTGTATTGTCCTGCTTCAATTTTCAATAAAGAGATGCAACACTTACCTCCTTGTGTGGGTTCCAACTACAGCAGGCAACTTGTGTGAGTTGATGTTTGGCGGCCTTGCCTGGGTCGCAGGAGGAGCCCCGCTGCAGTCGATGCAGCCCTGTGGTCCCGGTTGACGCCGAGGCAGATCCAGGACGAGGAAGCCATTGGAAATGTTCACGCAGGCAGGCAAGCAGCCCGGGTGTATCTGGCAACCCACTTGGGAAATATTGTACTTTTAATCATCGTGATGGCAGGCAACCCACATGGGAAAGACATGAACACTGCAAGTTCCAGAAGGCCACGCGTCGTGGCCACGCCCACTAAGGCGGAAACTTGCTCATTACAGGAGTGTTAAAATACAGCAATGCCGTCTGTGATGTGACTGTGTTCCGAACCCATGATTAAGTGCCAACAGAGTACGAAACGCGTCGGGGAGGACAGGAGACTTTGGCGAGACCCCGTGCTGTATTGTCCTGCTTCAATTTTCAATAAAGAGATGCAACACTTACCTCCTTGTGTGGGTTCCAACTACAGCAGGCAACTTGTGTGAGTTGATGTTTGGCGGCCTTGCCTGGGTCGCAGGAGGAGCCCCGCTGCAGTCGATGCAGCCCTGTGGTCCCGGTTGACGCCGAGGCAGATCCAGGACGAGGAAGCCATTGGAAATGTTCACGCAGGCAGGCAAGCAGCCCGGGTGTATCTGGCAACCCACTTGGGAAATATTGTACTTTTAATCATCGTGATGGCAGGCAACCCACATGGGAAAGACTTGAACACTGCAAGTTCCAGAAGGCCACGCGTCGTGGCCACGCCCACTAAGGCGGAAACTTGCTCATTACAGGAGTGTTAAAATACAGCAATGCCGTCTGTGATGTGACTGTGTCCCGAACCCATGATTAAGTGCCAACAGAGTACGAAACGCGTCGGGGAGGACAGGAGACTTTGGCGAGACCCCGTGCTGTATTGTCCTGCTTCAATTTTCAATAAAGAGATGCAACACTTACCTCCTTGTGTGGGTTCCAACTACAGCAGGCAACTTGTGTGAGTTGATGTTTGGCGGCCTTGCCTGGGTCGCAGGAGGAGCCCCGCTGCAGTCGATGCAGCCCTGTGGTCCCGGTTGACGCCGAGGCAGATCCAGGACGAGGAAGCCATTGGAAATGTTCACGCAGGCAGGCAAGCAGCCCGGGTGTATCTGGCAACCCACTTGGGAAATATTGTACTTTTAATCATCGTGATGTCAGGCAACCCACATGGGAAAGACTTGAACACTGCAAGTTCCAGAAGACCACGCGTCGTGGCCACGCCCACTAAGGCGGAAACTTGCTCATTACAGGAGTGTTAAAATACAGCAATGCCGTCTGTGATGTGACTGTGTCCCGAACCCATGATTAAGTGCCAACAGAGTACGAAACGCGTCGGGGAGGACAGGAGACTTTGGCTAGACCCCGTGCTGTATTGTCCTGCTTCAATTTTCAATAAAGAGATGCAACACTTACCTCCTTGTGTGGGTTCCAACTACAGCAGGCAACTTGTGTGAGTTGATGTTTGGCGGCCTTGCCTGGGTCGCAGGAGGAGCCCCGCTGCAGTCGATGCAGCCCTGTGGTCCCGGTTGACGCCGAGGCAGATCCAGGACGAGGAAGCCATTGGAAATGTTCACGCAGGCAGGCAAGCAGCCCGGGTGTATCTGGCAACCCACTTGGGAAATATTGTACTTTTAATCATCGTGATGGCAGGCAACCCACAGGGGAAAGACTTGAACATTGCAAGTTCCAGAAGGCCACGCGTCGTGGCCACGCCCACTAAGGCGGAAACTTGCTCATTACAGGAGTGTTAAAATACAGCAATGCCGTCTGTGATGTGACTGTGTCCCGAACCCATGATTAAGTGCCAACAGAGTACGAAACGCGTCGGGGAGGACAGGAGACTTTGGCGAGACCCCGTGCTGTATTGTCCTGCTTCAATTTTCAATAAAGAGATGCAACACTTACCTCCTTGTGTGGGTTCCAACTACAGCAGGCAACTTGTGTGAGTTGATGTTTGGCGGCCTTGCCTGGGTCGCAGGAGGAGCCCCGCTGCAGTCGATGCAGCCCTGTGGTCCCGGTTGACGCCGAGGCAGATCCAGGACGAGGAAGCCATTGGAAATGTTCACGCAGGCAGGCAAGCAGCCCGGGTGTATCTGGCAACCCACTTGGGAAATATTGTACTTTTAATCATCGTGATGTCAGGCAACCCACATGGGAAAGACTTGAACACTGCAAGTTCCAGAAGGCCACGCGTCGTGGCCACGCCCACTAAGGCGGAAACTTGCTCATTACAGGAGTGTTAAAATACAGCAATGCCGTCTGTGATGTGACTGTGTCCCGAACCCATGATTAAGTGCCAACAGAGTACGAAACGCGTCGGGGAGGACAGGAGACTTTGGCTAGACCCCGTGCTGTATTGTCCTGCTTCAATTTTCAATAAAGAGATGCAACACTTACCTCCTTGTGTGGGTTCCAACTACAGCAGGCAACTTGTGTGAGTTGATGTTTGGCGGCCTTGCCTGGGTCGCAGGAGGAGCCCCGCTGCAGTCGATGCAGCCCTGTGGTCCCGGTTGATGCCGAGGCAGATCCAGGACGAGGAAGCCATTGGAAATGTTCACGCAGGCAGGCAAGCAGCCCGGGTGTATCTGGCAACCCACTTGGGAAATATTGTACTTTTAATCATCGTGATGTCAGGCAACCCACATGGGAAAGACTTGAACACTGCAAGTTCCAGAAGGCCACGCGTCGTGGCCACGCCCACTAAGGCTGAAACTTGCTCATTACAGGAGTGTTAAAATACAGCAATGCCGTCTGTGATGTGACTGTGTCCCGAACCCATGATTAAGTGCCAACAGGGTACAAAACGCGTCGGGGAGGACAGGAGACTTTGGCGAGACCCCGTGCTGTATTGTCCTGCTTCAATTTTCAATAAAGAGATGCAACACTTACCTCCTTGTGTGGGTTCCAACTACAGCAGGCAACTTGTGTGAGTTGATGTTTAGCGGCCTTGCCTGGGTCGCAGGAGGAGCCCCGCTGCAGTCGATGCAGCCCTGTGGTCCCGGTTGACGCCGAGGCAGATCCAGGACAAGGAAGCCATTGGAAATGTTCACGCAGGCAGGCAAGCAGCCCGGGTGTATCTGGCAACCCACTTGGGAAATATTGTACTTTTAATCATCGTGATGGCAGGCAACCCACATGGGAAAGACTTGAACACTGCAAGTTCCAGAAGGCCACGCGTCGTGGCCACGCCCACTAAGGCGGAAACTTGCTCATTACAGGAGTGTTAAAATACAGCAATGCCGTCTGTGATGTGACTGTGTCCCGAACCCATGATTAAGTGCCAACAGAGTACGAAACGCGTCGGGGAGGACAGGAGACTTTGGCGAGACCCTGTGCTGTATTGTCCTGCTTCAATTTTCAATAAAGAGATGCAACACTTACCTCCTTGTGTGGGTTCCAACTACAGCAGGCAACTTGTGTGAGTTGATGTTTGGCGGCCTTGCCTGGGTCGCAGGAGGAGCCCCGCTGCAGTCGATGCAGCCCTGTGGTCCCGGTTGACGCCGAGGCAGATCCAGGACGAGAAAGCCATTGGAAATGTTCACGCAGGCAGGCAAGCAGCCCGGGTGTATCTGGCAACCCACTTGGGAAATATTGTACTTTTAATCATCGTGATGGCAGGCAACCCACATGGGAAAGACTTGAACACTGCAAGTTCCAGAAGGCCACGCGTCGTGGCCACGCCCACTAAGGCGGAAACTTGCTCATTACAGGAGTGTTAAAATACAGCAATGCCGTCTGTGATGTGACTGTGTCCCGAACCTATGATTAAGTGCCAACAGAGCACGAAACGCGTCGGGGAGGACAGGAGACTTTGGCGAGACCCCGTGCTGTATTGTCCTGCTTCAATTTTCAATAAAGAGATGCAACACTTACCTCCTTGTGTGGGTTCCAACTACAGCAGGCAACTTGTGTGAGTTGATGTTTGGCGGCCTTGCCTGGGTCGCAGGAGGAGCCCCGCTGCAGTCGATGCAGCCCTGTGGTCCCGGTTGACGCCGAGGCAGATCCAGGACGAGGAAGCCATTGGAAATGTTCACGCAGGCAGGCAAGCAGCCCGGGTGTATCTGGCAACCCACTTGGGAAATATTGTACTTTTAATCATCGTGATGTCAGGCAACCCACATGGGAAAGACTTGAACACTGCAAGTTCCAGAAGGCCACGCGTCGTGGCCACGCCCACTAAGGCGGAAACTTGCTCATTACAGGAGTGTTAAAATACAGCAATGCCGTCTGTGATGTGACTGTGTCCCGAACCCATGATTAAGTGCCAACAGAGTACAAAACGCGTCGGGGAGGACAGGAGACTTTGGCGAGACCCCGTGCTGTATTGTCCTGCTTCAATTTTCAATAAAGAGATGCAACACTTACCTCCTTGTGTGGGTTCCAACTACAGCAGGCAACTTGTGTGAGTTGATGTTTGGCGGCCTTGCCTGGGTCGCAGGAGGAGCCCCGCTGCAGTCGATGCAGCCCTGTGGTCCCGGTTGACGCCGAGGCAGATCCAGGACGAGGAAGCCATTGGAAATGTTCACGCAGGCAGGCAAGCAGCCCGGGTGTATCTGGCAACCCACTTGGGAAATATTGTACTTTTAATCATCGTGATGGCAGGCAACCCACATGGGAAAGACTTGAACACTGCAAGTTCCAGAAGGCCACGCGTCGTGGCCACGCCCACTAAGGCGGAAACTTGCTCATTACAGGAGTGTTAAAATACAGCAATGCCGTCTGTGATGTGACTGTGTCCCGAACCCATGATTAAGTGCCAACAGAGTACGAAACGCGTCGGGGAGGACAGGAGACTTTGGCGAGACCCTGTGCTGTATTGTCCTGCTTCAATTTTCAATAAAGAGATGCAACACTTACCTCCTTGTGTGGGTTCCAACTACAGCAGGCAACTTGTGTGAGTTGATGTTTGGCGGCCTTGCCTGGGTCGCAGGAGGAGCCCCGCTGCAGTCGATGCAGCCCTGTGGTCCCGGTTGACGCCGAGGCAGATCCAGGACGAGAAAGCCATTGGAAATGTTCACGCAGGCAGGCAAGCAGCCCGGGTGTATCTGGCAACCCACTTGGGAAATATTGTACTTTTAATCATCGTGATGGCAGGCAACCCACTTGGGAAAGACTTGAACACTGCAAGTTCCAGAAGGCCACGCGTTGTGGCCACGCCCACTAAGGCGGAAACTTGCTCATTACAGGAGTGTTAAAATACAGCAATGCCGTCTGTGATGTGACTGTGTCCCGAACCCATGATTAAGTGCCAACAGAGTACGAAACGCGTCAGGGAGGACAGGAGACTTTGGCGAGACCCCGTGCTGTATTGTCCTGCTTCAATTTTCAATAAAGAGATGCAACACTTACCTCCTTGTGTGGGTTCCAACTACAGCAGGCAACTTGTGTGAGTTGATGTTTGGCGGCCTTGCCGGGGTCGCAGGAGGAGCCCCGCTGCAGTCGATGCAGCCCTGTGGTCCCGGTTGACGCCGAGGCAGATCCAGGACGAGGAAGCCATTTGAAATATTCACGCAGGCAGGCAAGCAGCCCGGGTGTATCTGGCAACCCACTTGGGAAATATTGTACTTTTAATCATCGTGATGGCAGGCAACCCACATGGGAAAGACTTGAACACTGCAAGTTCCAGAAGGCCACGCGTCGTGGCCACGCCCACTAAGGCGGAAACTTGCTCATTACAGGAGTGTTAAAATACAGCAATGCCGTCTGTGATGTGACTGTGTCCCGAACCCATGATTAAGTGCCAACAGAGTACGAAACGCGTCGGGGAGGACAGGAGACTTTGGCGAGACCCCGTGCTGTATTGTCCTGCTTCAATTTTCAATAAAGAGATGCAACACTTACCTCCTTGTGTGGTTTCCAACTACAGCAGGCAACTTGTGTGAGTTGATGTTTGGCGGTCTTGCCTGGGTCGCAGGAGGAGCCCCGCTGCAGTCGATGCAGCCCTGTGGTCCCGGTTGACGCCGAGGCAGATCCAGGACGATCAAGCCATTGGAAATGTTCACGCAGGCAGGCAAGCAGCCCGGGTGTATCTGGCAACCCACTTGGGAAATATTGTACTTTTAATCATCGTGATGGCAGGCAACCCACATGGGAAAGACTTGAACACTGCAAGTTCCAGAAGGCCACGCGTCGTGGCCACGCCCACTAAGGCGGAAACTTGCTCATTACAGGAGTGTTAAAATACAGCAATGCCGTCTGTGATGTGACTGTGTCCCGAACCCATGATTAAGTGCCAACAGAGTACGAAACGCGTCGGGGAGGACAGGAGACTTTGGCGAGACCCCGTGCTGTATTGTCCTGCTTCAATTTTCAATAAAGAGATGCAACACTTACCTCCTTGTGTGGGTTCCAACTACAGCAGGCAACTTGTGTGAGTTGATGTTTGGCTGTCTTGCCTGGGTCGCAGGAGGAGCCCCGCTGCAGTCGATGCAGCCCTGTGGTCCCGGTTGACGCCGAGGCAGATCCAGGACGATCAAGCCATTGGAAATGTTCACGCAGGCAGGCAAGCAGCCCGGGTGTATCTGGCAACCCACTTGGGAAATATTGTACTTTTAATCATCGTGATGGCAGGCAACCCACATGGGAAAGACTTGAACACTGCAAGTTCCAGAAGGCCACGCGTCGTGGCCACGCCCACTAAGGCGGAAACTTGCTCATTACAGGAGTGTTAAAATACAGCAATGCCGTCTGTGATGTGACTGTGTTCCGAACCCATAATTAAGTGCCAACAGAGTACGAAACGCGTCGGGGAGGACAGGAGACTTTGGCGAGACCCCGTGCTGTATTGTCCTGCTTCAATTTTCAATAAAGAGATGCAACACTTACCTCCTTGTGTGGGTTCCAACTACAGCAGGCAACTTGTGTGAGTTGATGTTTGGCGGCCTTGCCTGGGTCGCAGGAGGAGCCCCGCTGCAGTCGATGCAGCCCTGTGGTCCCGGTTGACGCCGAGGCAGATCCAGGACGAGAAAGCCATTGGAAATGTTCACGCAGGCAGGCAAGCAGCCCGGGTGTATCTGGCAACCGACTTGGGAAATATTGTACTTTTAATCATCGGGATGGCAGGCAACCCACTTGGGAAAGACTTGAACACTGCAAGTTCCAGAAGGCCACGCGTCGTGGCCACGCCCACTAAGGCGGAAACTTGCTCATTACAGGAGTGTTAAAATACAGCAATGCCGTCTGTGATGTGACTGTGTCCCGAACCCATGATTAAGTGCCAACAGAGTACGAAACGCGTCGGGGAGGACAGGAGACTTTGGCGAGACCCCGTGCTGTATTGTCCTGCTTCAATTTTCAATAAAGAGATGCAACACTTACCTCCTTGTGTGGGTTCCAACTACAGCAGGCAACTTGTGTGAGTTGATGTTTGGCGGCCTTGCCTGGGTCGCAGGAGGAGCCCCGCTGCAGTCGATGCAGCCCTGTGGTCCCGGTTGACGCCGAGGCAGATCCAGGACGAGGAAGCCATTGGAAATGTTCACGCAGGCAGGCAAGCAGCCCGGGTGTATCTGGCAACCCACTTGGGAAATATTGTACTTTTAATCATCGTGATGGCAGGCAACCCACATGGGAAAGACTTGAACACTGCAAGTTCCAGAAGGCCACGCGTCGTGGCCACGCCCACTAAGGCGGAAACGGGCTCATTACAGGAGTGTTAAAATACAGCAATGCCGCCTGTGATGTGACTGTGTCCCGAACCCATGATTAAGTGCCAACAGAGTACGAAACGCGTCGGGGAGGACAGGAGACATTGGCGAGACCCCGTGCTGTATTGTCCTGCTTCAATTTTCAATAAAGAGATGCAACACTTACCTCCTTGTGTGGGTTCCAACTACAGCAGGCAACTTGTGTGAGTTGATGTTTGGCGGCCTTGCCTGGGTCGCAGGAGGAGCCCCGCTGCAGTCGATGCAGCCCTGTGGTCCCGGTTGACGCCGAGGCAGATCCAGGACGAGGAAGCCATTGGAAATGTTCACGCAGGCAGGCAAGCAGCCCGGGTGTATCTGGCAACCCACTTGGGAAATATTGTACTTTTAATCATCGTGATGGCAGGCAACCCACATGGGAAAGACTTGAACACTGCAAGTTCCAGAAGGCCACGCGTCGTGGCCACGCCCACTAAGGCGGAAACTTGCTCATTACAGGAGTGTTAAAATACAGCAATGCCGTCTGTGATGTGACTGTGTTCCGAACCCATGATTAAGTGCCAACAGAGTACGAAACGCGTCGGGGAGGACAGGAGACTTTGGCGAGACCCCGTGCTGTATTGTCCTGCTTCAATTTTCAATAAAGAGATGCAACACTTACCTCCTTGTGTGGGTTCCAACTACAGCAGGCAACTTGTGTGAGTTGATGTTTGGCGGCCTTGCCTGGGTCGCAGGAGGAGCCCCGCTGCAGTCGATGCAGCCCTGTGGTCCCGGTTGACGCCGAGGCAGATCCAGGACGAGGAAGCCATTGGAAATGTTCACGCAGGCAGGCAAGCAGCCCGGGTGTATCTGGCAACCCACTTGGGAAATATTGTACTTTTAATCATCGTGATGGCAGGCAACCCACATGGGAAAGACTTGAACACTGCAAGTTCCAGAAGGCCACGCGTCATGGCCACGCCCACTAAGGCGGAAACTTGCTCATTACAGGAGTGTTAAAATACAGCAATGCCGTCTGTGATGTGACTGTGTCCCGAACCCATGATTAAGTGCCAACAGAGTACGAAACGCGTCGGGGAGGACAGGAGACTTTGGCGAGACCCCGTGCTGTATTGTCCTGCTTCAATTTTCAATAAAGAGATGCAACACTTACCTCCTTGTGTGGGTTCCAACTACAGAAGGCAACTTGTGTGAGTTGATGTTTGGCGGCCTTGCCTGGGTCGCAGGAGGAGCCCCGCTGCAGTCGATGCAGCCCTGTGGTCCCGGTTGACGCCGAGGCAGATCCAGGACGAGGAAGCCATTGGAAATGTTCACGCAGGCAGGCAAGCAGCCCGGGTGTATCTGGCAACCCACTTGGGAAATATTGTACTTTTAATCATCGTGATGGCAGGTAACCCACTTGGGAAAGACTGGAACACTGCAAGTTCCAGAAGGCCACGCGTTGTGGCCACGCCCACTAAGGCGGAAACTTGCTCATTACAGGAGTGTTAAAATACAGCAATGCCGTCTGTGATGTGACTGTGTCCCGAACCCATGATTAAGTGCCAACAGAGTACGAAACGCGTCGGGGAGGACAGGAGACTTTGGCGAGACCCCGTGCTGTATTGTCCTGCTTCAATTTTCAATAAAGAGATGCAACACTTACCTCCTTGTGTGGGTTCCAACTACAGCAGGCAACTTGTGTGAGTTGATGTTTGGCGGCCTTGCCTGGGTCGCAGGAGGAGCCCCGCTGCAGTCGATGCAGCCATGTGGTCCTGGTTGACGCCGAGGCAGATCCAGGACGAGGAAGCCATTGGAAATGTTCACGCAGGCAGGCAAGCAGCCCGGGTGTATCTGGCAACCCACTTGGGAAATATTGTACTTTTAATCATCGTGATGGCAGGCAACCCACATGGGAAAGACTTGAACACTGCAAGTTCCAGAAGGCCACGCGTCGTGGCCACGCCCACTAAGGCGGAAACTTGCTCATTACAGGAGTGTTAAAATACAGCAATGCCGTCTGTGATGTGACTGTGTTCCGAACCCATAATTAAGTGCCAACAGAGTACGAAACGCGTCGGGGAGGACAGGAGACTTTGGCGAGACCCCGTGCTGTATTGTCCTGCTTCAATTTTCAATAAAGAGATGCAACACTTACCTCCTTGTGTGGGTTCCAACTACAGCAGGCAACTTGTGTGAGTTGATGTTTGGCGGCCTTGCCTGGGTCGCAGGAGGAGCCCCGCTGCAGTCGATGCAGCCCTGTGGTCCCGGTTGACGCCGAGGCAGATCCAGGACGAGGAAGCCATTGGAAATGTTCACGCAGGCAGGCAAGCAGCCCGGGTGTATCTGGCAACCGACTTGGGAAATATTGTACTTTTAATCATCAGGATGGCAGGCAACCCACTTGGGAAAGACTTGAACACTGCAAGTTCCAGAAGGCCACGCGTCGTGGCCACGCCCACTAAGGCGGAAACTTGCTCATTACAGGAGTGTTAAAATACAGCAATGCCGTCTGTGATGTGACTGTGTCCCGAACCCATGATTAAGTGCCAACAGAGTACGAAACGCGTCGGGGAGGACAGGAGACTTTGGCGAGACCCCGTGCTGTATTGTCCTGCTTCAATTTTCAATAAAGAGATGCAACACTTACCTCCTTGTGTGGGTTCCAACTACAGCAGGCAACTTGTGTGAGTTGATGTTTGGCGCCTTGCCTGGGTCGCAGGAGGAGCCCCGCTGCAGTCGATGCAGCCCTGTGGTCCCGGTTGACTCCGAGGCAGATCCAGGACGAGGAAGCCATTGGAAATGTTCACGCAGGCAGGCAAGCAGCCCGGGTGTATCTGGCAACCCACTTGGGAAATATTGTACTTTTAATCATCGTGATGGCAGGCAACCCACTTGGGAAAGACTTGAACACTGCAAGTTCCAGAAGGCCACGCGTCGTGGCCACGCCCACTAAGGCGGAAACTTGCTCATTACAGGAGTGTTAAAATACAGCAATGCCGTCTGTGATGTGACTGTGTCCCGAACCCATGATTAAGTGCCAACAGAGTACGAAACGCGTCGGGGAGGACAGGAGACTTTGGCGAGACCCCGTGCTGTATTGTCCTGCTTCAATTTTCAATAAAGAGATGCAACACTTACCTCCTTGTGTGGGTTCCAACTACAGCAGGCAACTTGTGTGAGTTGATGTTTGGCGGCCTTGCCTGGGTCGCAGGAGGAGCCCCGCTGCAGTCGATGCAGCCCTGTGGTCCCGGTTGACGCCGAGGCAGATCCAGGACGAGGAAGCCATTGGAAATGTTCACGCAGGCAGGCAAGCAGCCCGGGTGTATCTGGCAACCCACTTGGGAAATATTGTACTTTTAATCATCGTGATGGCAGGCAACCCACATGGGAAAGACTTGAACACTGCAAGTTCCAGAAGGCCACGCGTCGTGGCCACGCCCACTAAGGCGGAAACGGGCTCATTACAGGAGTGTTAAAATACAGCAATGCCGCCTGTGATGTGACTGTGTCCCGAACCCATGATTAAGTGCCAACAGAGTACGAAACGCGTCGGGGAGGACAGGAGACTTTGGCGAGACCCCGTGCTGTATTGTCCTGCTTCAATTTTCAATAAAGAGATGCAACACTTACCTCCTTGTGTGGGTTCCAACTACAGCAGGCAACTTGTGTGAGTTGATGTTTGGCGGCCTTGCCTGGGTCGCAGGAGGAGCCCCGCTGCAGTCGATGCAGCCCTGTGGTCCCGGTTGACGCCGAGGCAGATCCAGGACGAGGAAGCCATTGGAAATGTTCACGCAGGCAGGCAAGCAGCCCGGGTGTATCTGGCAACCCACTTGGGAAATATTGTACTTTTAATCATCGTGATGGCAGGCAACCCACATGGGAAAGACTTGAACACTGCAAGTTCCAGAAGGCCACGCGTCGTGGCCACGCCCACTAAGGCGGAAACTTGCTCATTACAGGAGTGTTAAAATACAGCAATGCCGTCTGTGATGTGACTGTGTTCCGAACCCATGATTAAGTGCCAACAGAGTACGAAACGCGTCGGGGAGGACAAGAGACTTTGGCGAGACCCCGTGCTGTATTGTCCTGCTTCAATTTTCAATAAAGAGATGCAACACTTACCTCCTTGTGTGGGTTCCAACTACAGCAGGCAACTTGTGTGAGTTGATGTTTGGCGGCCTTGCCTGGGTCGCAGGAGGAGCCCCGCTGCAGTCGATGCAGCCCTGTGGTCCCGGTTGACGCCGAGGCAGATCCAGGACGAGGAAGCCATTGGAAATGTTCACGCAGGCAGGCAAGCAGCCCGGGTGTATCTGGCAACCCACTTGGGAAATATTGTACTTTTAATCATCGTGATGGCAGGCAACCCACATGGGAAAGACTTGAACACTGCAAGTTCCAGAAGGCCACGCGTCATGGCCACGCCCACTAAGGCGGAAACTTGCTCATTACAGGAGTGTTAAAATACAGCAATGCCGTCTGTGATGTGACTGTGTCCCGAACCCATGATTAAGTGCCAACAGAGTACGAAACGCGTCGGGGAGGACAGGAGACTTTGGCGAGACCCCGTGCTGTATTGTCCTGCTTCAATTTTCAATAAAGAGATGCAACACTTACCTCCTTGTGTGGGTTCCAACTACAGAAGGCAACTTGTGTGAGTTGATGTTTGGCGGCCTTGCCTGGGTCGCAGGAGGAGCCCCGCTGCAGTCGATGCAGCCCTGTGGTCCCGGTTGACGCCGAGGCAGATCCAGGACGAGGAAGCCATTGGAAATGTTCACGCAGGCAGGCAAGCAGCCCGGGTGTATCTGGCAACCCACTTGGGAAATATTGTACTTTTAATCATCGTGATGGCAGGTAACCCACTTGGGAAAGACTGGAACACTGCAAGTTCCAGAAGGCCACGCGTTGTGGCCACGCCCACTAAGGCGGAAACTTGCTCATTACAGGAGTGTTAAAATACAGCAATGCCGTCTGTGATGTGACTGTGTCCCGAACCCATGATTAAGTGCCAACAGAGTACGAAACGCGTCGGGGAGGACAGGAGACTTTGGCGAGACCCCGTGCTGTATTGTCCTGCTTCAATTTTCAATAAAGAGATGCAACACTTACCTCCTTGTGTGGGTTCCAACTACAGCAGGCAACTTGTGTGAGTTGATGTTTGGCTGTCTTGCCTGGGTCGCAGGAGGAGCCCCGCTGCAGTCGATGCAGCCCTGTGGTCCCGGTTGACGCCGAGGCAGATCCAGGACGAGGAAGCCATTGGAAATGTTCACGCAGGCAGGCAAGCAGCCCGGGTGTATCTGGCAACCCACTTGGGAAATATTGTACTTTTAATCATCGTGATGGCAGGCAACCCACATGGGAAAGACTTGAACACTGCAAGTTCCAGAAGGCCACGCGTCGTGGCCACGCCCACTAAGGCGGAAACTTGCTCATTACAGGAGTGTTAAAATACAGCAATGCCGTCTGTGATGTGACTGTGTTCCGAACCCATAATTAAGTGCCAACAGAGTACGAAACGCGTCGGGGAGGACAGGAGACTTTGGCGAGACCCCGTGCTGTATTGTCCTGCTTCAATTTTCAATAAAGAGATGCAACACTTACCTCCTTGTGTGGGTTCCAACTACAGCAGACAACTTGTGTGAGTTGATGTTTGGCTGTCTTGCCTGGGTCGCAGGAGGAGCCCCGCTGCAGTCGATGCAGCCCTGTGGTCCCGGTTGACGCCGAGGCAGATCCAGGACGAGGAAGCCATTGGAAATGTTCACGCAGGCAGGCAAGCAGCCCGGGTGTATCTGGCAACCGACTTGGGAAATATTGTACTTTTAATCATCGGGATGGCAGGCAACCCACTTGGGAAAGACTTGAACACTGCAAGTTCCAGAAGGCCACGCCCACTAAGGCGGAAACTTGCTCATTACAGGAGTGTTAAAATACAGCAATGCCGTCTGTGATGTGACTGTGTCCCGAACCCATGATTAAGTGCCAACAGAGTACGAAACGCGTCGGGGAGGACAGGAGACTTTGGCGAGACCCCGTGCTGTATTGTCCTGCTTCAATTTTCAATAAAGAGATGCAACACTTACCTCCTTGTGTGGGTTCCAACTACAGCAGGCAACTTGTGTGAGTTGATGTTTGGCGGCCTTGCCTGGGTCGCAGGAGGAGCCCCGCTGCAGTCGATGCAGCCCTGTGGTCCCGGTTGACGCCGAGGCAGATCCAGGACGAGGAAGCCATTGGAAATGTTCACGCAGGCAGGCAAGCAGCCCGGGTGTATCTGGCAACCCACTTGGGAAATATTGTACTTTTAATCATCGTGATGGCAGGCAACCCACATGGGAAAGACTTGAACACTGCAAGTTCCAGAAGGCCACGCGTCGTGGCCACGCCCACTAAGGCGGAAACGGGCTCATTACAGGAGTGTTAAAATACAGCAATGCCGCCTGTGATGTGACTGTGTCCCGAACCCATGATTAAGTGCCAACAGAGTACGAAACGCGTCGGGGAGGACAGGAGACTTTGGCGAGACCCCGTGCTGTATTGTCCTGCTTCAATTTTCAATAAAGAGATGCAACACTTACCTCCTTGTGTGGGTTCCAACTACAGCAGGCAACTTGTGTGAGTTGATGTTTGGCGGCCTTGCCTGGGTCGCAGGAGGAGCCCCGCTGCAGTCGATGCAGCCCTGTGGTCCCGGTTGACGCCGAGGCAGATCCAGGACGAGGAAGCCATTGGAAATGTTCACGCAGGCAGGCAAGCAGCCCGGGTGTATCTGGCAACCCACTTGGGAAATATTGTACTTTTAATCATCGTGATGGCAGGCAACCCACATGGGAAAGACTTGAACACTGCAAGTTCCAGAAGGCCACGCGTCGTGGCCACGCCCACTAAGGCGGAAACTTGCTCATTACAGGAGTGTTAAAATACAGCAATGCCGTCTGTGATGTGACTGTGTTCCGAACCCATGATTAAGTGCCAACAGAGTACGAAACGCGTCGGGGAGGACAGGAGACTTTGGCGAGACCCCGTGCTGTATTGTCCTGCTTCAATTTTCAATAAAGAGATGCAACACTTACCTCCTTGTGTGGGTTCCAACTACAGCAGGCAACTTGTGTGAGTTGATGTTTGGCGGCCTTGCCTGGGTCGCAGGAGGAGCCCCGCTGCAGTCGATGCAGCCCTGTGGTCCCGGTTGACGCCGAGGCAGATCCAGGACGAGGAAGCCATTGGAAATGTTCACGCAGGCAGGCAAGCAGCCCGGGTGTATCTGGCAACCCACTTGGGAAATATTGTACTTTTAATCATCGTGATGGCAGGCAACCCACATGGGAAAGACTTGAACACTGCAAGTTCCAGAAGGCCACGCGTCGTGGCCACGCCCACTAAGGCGGAAACTTGCTCATTACAGGAGTGTTAAAATACAGCAATGCCGTCTGTGATGTGACTGTGTCCCGAACCCATGATTAAGTGCCAACAGAGTACGAAACGCGTCGGGGAGGACAGGAGACTTTGGCGAGACCCCGTGCTGTATTGTCCTGCTTCAATTTTCAATAAAGAGATGCAACACTTACCTCCTTGTGTGGGTTCCAACTACAGAAGGCAACTTGTGTGAGTTGATGTTTGGCGGCCTTGCCTGGGTCGCAGGAGGAGCCCCGCTGCAGTCGATGCAGCCCTGTGGTCCCGGTTGACGCCGAGGCAGATCCAGGACGAGGAAGCCATTGGAAATGTTCACGCAGGCAGGCAAGCAGCCCGGGTGTATCTGGCAACCCACTTGGGAAATATTGTACTTTTAATCATCGTGATGGCAGGCAACCCACATGGGAAAGACTTGAACACTGCAAGTTCCAGAAGGCCACGCGTCGTGGCCACGCCCACTAAGGCGGAAACTTGCTCATTACAGGAGTGTTAAAATACAGCAATGCCGTCTGTGATGTGACTGTGTCCCGAACCCATGATTAAGTGCCAACAGAGTACGAAACGCGTCGGGGAGGACAGGAGACTTTGGCGAGACCCCGTGCTGTATTGTCCTGCTTCAATTTTCCATAAAGAGATGCAACACTTACCTCCTTGTGTGGGTTCCAACTACAGCAGGCAACTTGTGTGAGTTGATGTTTGGCGGTCTTGCCTGGGTTGCAGGAGGAGCCCCGCTGCAGTCGATGCAGCCCTGTGGTCCCGGTTGACGCCGAGGCAGATCCAGGACGAGGAAGCCATTGGAAATGTTCACGCAGGCAGGCAAGCAGCCCGGGTGTATCTGGCAACCCACTTGGGAAATATTGTACTTTTAATCATCGTGATGGCAGGCAACCCACATGGGAAAGACTTGAACACTGCAAGTTCCAGAAGGCCACGCGTCGTGGCCACGCCCACTAAGGCGGAAACTTGCTCATTACAGGAGTGTTAAAATACAGCAATGCCGTCTGTGATGTGACTGTGTTCCGAACCCATGATTAAGTGCCAACAGAGTACGAAACGCGTCGGGGAGGACAGGAGACTTTGTCGAGACCCCGTGCTGTATTGTCCTGCTTCAATTTTCAATAAAGAGATGCAACACTTACCTCCTTGTGTGGGTTCCAACTACAGCAGGCAACTTGTGTGAGTTGATGTTTGGCGGCCTTGCCTGGGTCGCAGGAGGAGCCCCGCTGCAGTCGATGCAGCCCTGTGGTCCCGGTTGACGCCGAGGCAGATCCAGGACGAGGAAGCCATTGGAAATGTTCACGCAGGCAGGCAAGCAGCCCGGGTGTATCTGGCAACCGACTTGGGAAATATTGTACTTTTAATCATCGGGATGGCAGGCAACCCACTTGGGAAAGACTTGAACACTGCAAGTTCCAGAAGGCCACGCGTCGTGGCCACGCCCACTAAGGCGGAAACTTGCTCATTACAGGAGTGTTAAAATACAGCAATGCCGTCTGTGATGTGACTGTGTCCCGAACCCATGATTAAGTGCCAACAGAGTACGAAACGCGTCGGGGAGGACAGGAGACTTTGGCGAGACCCCGTGCTGTATTGTCCTGCTTCAATTTCCAATAAAGAGATGCAACACTTACCTCCTTGTGTGGGTTCCAACTACAGCAGGCAACTTGTGTGAGTTGATGTTTGGCGGCCTTGCCTGGGTCGCAGGAGGAGCCCCGCTGCAGTCGATGCAGCCCTGTGGTCCCGGTTGACGCCGAGGCAGATCCAGGACGAGGAAGCCATTGGAAATGTTCACGCAGGCAGGCAAGCAGCCCGGGTGTATCTGGCAACCCACTTGGGAAATATTGTACTTTTAATCATCGTGATGGCAGGCAACCCACATGGGAAAGACTTGAACACTGCAAGTTCCAGAAGGCCACGCGTCGTGGCCACGCCCACTAAGGCGGAAACGGGCTCATTACAGGAGTGTTAAAATACAGCAATGCCGCCTGTGATGTGACTGTGTCCCGAACCCATGATTAAGTGCCAACAGAGTACGAAACGCGTCGGGGAGGACAGGAGACTTTGGCGAGACCCCGTGCTGTATTGTCCTGCTTCAATTTTCAATAAAGAGATGCAACACTTACCTCCTTGTGTGGGTTCCAACTACAGCAGGCAACTTGTGTGAGTTGAAGTTTGGCGGCCTTGCCTGGGTCGCAGGAGGAGCCCCGCTGCAGTCGATGCAGCCCTGTGGTCCCGGTTGACGCCGAGGCAGATCCAGGACGAGGAAGCCATTGGAAATGTTCACGCAGGCAGGCAAGCAGCCCGGGTGTATCTGGCAACCCACTTGGGAAATATTGTACTTTTAATCATCGTGATGGCAGGCAACCCACATGGGAAAGACTTGAACACTGCAAGTTCCAGAAGGCCACGCGTCGTGGCCACGCCCACTAAGGCGGAAACTTGCTCATTACAGGAGTGTTAAAATACAGCAATGGCGTCTGTGATGTGACTGTGTCCCGAACCCATGATTAAGTGCCAACAGAGTATGAAACGCGTCGGGGAGGACAGGAGACTTTGGCGAGACCCTGTGCTGTATTGTCCTGCTTCAATTTTCAATAAAGAGATGCAACACTTACCTCCTTGTGTGGGTTCCAACTACAGCAGGCAACTTGTGTGAGTTGATGTTTGGCGGCCTTGCCTGGGTCGCAGGAGGAGCCCCGCTGCAGTCGATGCAGCCCTGTGGTCCCGGTTGACGCCGAGGCAGATCCAGGACGAGAAAGCCATTGGAAATGTTCACGCAGGCAGGCAAGCAGCCCGGGTGTATCTGGCAACCCACTTGGGAAATATTGTACTTTTAATCATCGTGATGGCAGGCAACCCACTTGGGAAAGACTGGAACACTGCAAGTTCCAGAAGGCCACGCGTTGTGGCCACGCCCACTAAGGCGGAAACTTGCTCATTACAGGAGTGTTAAAATACAGCAATGCCGTCTGTGATGTGACTGTGTCCCGAACCCATGATTAAGTGCCAACAGAGTACGAAACGCGTCGGGGAGGACAGGAGACTTTGGCGAGACCCCGTGCTGTATTGTCCTGCTTCAATTTTCAATAAAGAGATGCAACACTTACCTCCTTGTGTGGGTTCCAACTACAGCAGGCAACTTGTGTGAGTTGATGTTTGGCGGCCTTGCCTGGGTCGCAGGAGGAGCCCCGCTGCAGTCGATGCAGCCCTGTGGTCCCGGTTGACGCCGAGGCAGATCCAGGACGAGGAAGCCATTGGAAATGTTCACGCAGGCAGGCAAGCAGCCCGGGTGTATCTGGCAACCCACTTGGGAAATATTGTACTTTTAATCATCGTGATGGCAGGCAACCCACATGGGAAAGACTTGAACACTGCAAGTTCCAGAAGGCCACGCGTCGTGGCCACGCCCACTAAGGCGGAAACTTGCTCATTACAGGAGTGTTAAAATACAGCAATGCCGTCTGTGATGTGACTGTGTTCCGAACCCATGATTAAGTGCCAACAGAGTACGAAACGCGTCGGGGAGGACAGGAGACTTTGGCGAGACCCCGTGCTGTATTGTCCTGCTTCAATTTTCAATAAAGAGATGCAACACTTACCTCCTTGTGTGGGTTCCAACTACAGCAGGCAACTTGTGTGAGTTGATGTTTGGCTGCCTTGCCTGGGTCGCAGGAGGAGCCCCGCTGCAGTCGATGCAGCCCTGTGGTCCCGGTTGACGCCGAGGCAGATCCAGGACGAGGAAGCCATTGGAAATGTTCACGCAGGCAGGCAAGCAGCCCGGGTGTATCTGGCAACCGACTTGGGAAATATTGTACTTTTAATCATCGGGATGGCAGGCAACCCACTTGGGAAAGACTTGAACACTGCAAGTTCCAGAAGGCCACGCGTCGTGGCCACGCCCACTAAGGCGGAAACTTGCTCATTACAGGAGTGTTAAAATACAGCAATGCCGTCTGTGATGTGACTGTGTCCCGAACCCATGATTAAGTGCCAACAGAGTACGAAACGCGTCGGGGAGGACAGGAGACTTTGGCGAGACCCCGTGCTGTATTGTCCTGCTTCAATTTTCAATAAAGAGATGCAACACTTACCTCCTTGTGTGGGTTCCAACTACAGCAGGCAACTTGTGTGAGTTGATGTTTGGCGGCCTTGCCTGGGTTGCAGGAGGAGCCCCGCTGCAGTCGATGCAGCCCTGTGGTCCCGCTTGACGCCGAGGCAGATCCAGGACGAGGAAGCCATTGGAAATGTTCACGCAGGCAGGCAAGCAGCCCGGGTGTATCTGGCAACCCACTTGGGAAATATTGTACTTTTAATCATCGTGATGGCAGGCAACCCACATGGGAAAGACTTGAGCACTGCAAGTTCCAGAAGGCCACGCGTCGTGGCCACGCCCACTAAGGCGGAAACGGGCTCATTACAGGAGTGTTAAAATACAGCAATGCCGCCTGTGATGTGACTGTGTCCCGAACCCATGATTAAGTGCCAACAGAGTACGAAACGCGTCGGGGAGGACAGGAGACTTTGGCGAGACCCCGTGCTGTATTGTCCTGCTTCAATTTTCAATAAAGAGATGCAACACTTACCTCCTTGTGTGGGTTCCAACTACAGCAGGCAACTTGTGTGAGTTGATGTTTGGCGGCCTTGCCTGGGTCGCAGGAGGAGCCCCGCTGCAGTCGATGCAGCCCTGTGGTCCCGGTTGACGCCGAGGCAGATCCAGGACGAGGAAGCCATTGGAAATGTTCACGCAGGCAGGCAAGCAGCCCGGGTGTATCTGGCAACCCACTTGGGAAATATTGTACTTTTAATCATCGTGATGGCAGGCAACCCACATGGGAAAGACTTGAACACTGCAAGTTCCAGAAGGCCACGCGTCGTGGCCACGCCCACTAAGGCGGAAACTTGCTCATTACAGGAGTGTTAAAATACAGCAATGCCGTCTGTGATGTGACTGTGTTCCGAACCCATGATTAAGTGCCAACAGAGTACGAAACGCGTCGGGGAGGACAGGAGACTTTGGCGAGACCCCGTGCTGTATTGTCCTGCTTCAATTTTCAATAAAGAGATGCAACACTTACCTCCTTGTGTGGGTTCCAACTACAGCAGGCAACTTGTGTGAGTTGATGTTTGGCGGCCTTGCCTGGGTCGCAGGAGGAGCCCCGCTGCAGTCGATGCAGCCCTGTGGTCCCGGTTGACGCCGAGGCAGATCCAGGACGAGGAAGCCATTGGAAATGTTCACGCAGGCAGGCAAGCAGCCCGGGTGTATCTGGCAACCCACTTGGGAAATATTGTACTTTTAATCATCGTGATGGCAGGCAACCCACATGGGAAAGACTTGAACACTGCAAGTTCCAGAAGGCCACGCGTCGTGGCCACGCCCACTAAGGCGGAAACTTGCTCATTACAGGAGTGTTAAAATACAGCAATGCCGTCTGTGATGTGACTGTGTCCCGAACCCATGATTAAGTGCCAACAGAGTACGAAACGCGTCGGGGAGGACAGGAGACTTTGGCGAGACCCCGTGCTGTATTGTCCTGCTTCAATTTTCAATAAAGAGATGCAACACTTACCTCCTTGTGTGGGTTCCAACTACAGCAGGCAACTTGTATGAGTTGATGTTTGGCGGCCTTGCCTGGGTCGCAGGAGGAGCCCCGCTGCAGTCGATGCAGCCCTGTGGTCCCGGTTGACGCCGAGGCAGATCCAGGACGAGGAAGCCATTGGAAATGTTCACGCAGGCAGGCAAGCAGCCCGGGTGTATCTGGCAACCCACTTGGGAAATATTGTACTTTTAATCATCGTGATGTCAGGCAACCCACATGGGAAAGACTTGAACACTGCAAGTTCCAGAAGGCCACGCGTCGTGGCCACGCCCACTAAGGCGGAAACTTGCTCATTACAGGAGTGTTAAAATACAGCAATGCCGTCTGTGATGTGACTGTGTCCCGAACCCATGATTAAGTGCCAACAGAGTACGAAACGCGTCGGGGAGGACAGGAGACTTTGGCGAGACCCCGTGCTGTATTGTCCTGCTTCAATTTTCAATAAAGAGATGCAACACTTACCTCCTTGTGTGGGTTCCAACTACAGCAGGCAACTTGTGTGAGTTGATGTTTGGCGGCCTTGCCTGGGTCGCAGGAGGAGCCCCGCTGCAGTCGATGCAGCCCTGTGGTCCCGGTTGACGCCGAGGCAGATCCAGGACGAGGAAGCCATTGGAAATGTTCACGCAGGCAGGCAAGCAGCCCGGGTGTATCTGGCAACCCACTTGGGAAATATTGTACTTTTAATCATCGTGATGGCAGGCAACCCACATGGGAAAGACTTGAACACTGCAAGTTCCAGAAGGCCACGCGTCGTGGCCACGCCCACTAAGGCGGAAACTTGCTCATTACAGGAGTGTTAAAATACAGCAATGCCGTCTGTGATGTGACTGTGTCCCGAACCCATGATTAAGTGCCAACAGAGTACGAAACGCGTCGGGGAGGACAGGAGACTTTGGCGAGACCCCGTGCTGTATTGTCCTGCTTCAATTTTCAATAAAGAGATGCAACACTTACCTCCTTGTGTGGGTTCCAACTACAGCAGGCAACTTGTGTGAGTTGATGTTTGGCGGCCTTGCCTGGGTCGCAGGAGGAGCCCCGCTGCAGTCGATGCAGCCCTGTGGTCCCGGTTGACGCCGAGGCAGATCCAGGACGAGAAAGCCATTGGAAATGTTCACGCAGGCAGGCAAGCAGCCCGGGTGTATCTGGCAACCCACTTGGGAAATATTGTACTTTTAATCATCGTGATAGCAGGCAACCCACTTGGGAAAGACTTGAACACTGCAAGTTCCAGAAGGCCACGCGTTGTGGCCACGCCCACTAAGGCGGAAACTTGCTCATTACAGGAGTGTTAAAATACAGCAATGCCGTCTGTGATGTGACTGTGTCCCGAACCCATGATTAAGTGCCAACAGAGTACGAAACGCGTCAGGGAGGACAGGAGACTTTGGCGAGACCCCGTGCTGTATTGTCCTGCTTCAATTTTCAGTAAAGAGATGCAACACTTACCTCCTTGTGTGGGTTCCAACTACAGCAGGCAACTTGTGTGAGTTGATGTTTGGCGGCCTTGCCTGGGTCGCAGGAGGAGCCCCGCTGCAGTCGATGCAGCCCTGTGGTCCCGGTTGACGCCGAGGCAGATCCAGGACGAGGAAGCCATTGGAAATGTTCACGCAGGCAGGCAAGCAGCCCGGGTGTATCTGGCAACCCACTTGGGAAATATTGTACTTTTAATCATCGTGATGGCAGGCAACCCACATGGGAAAGACTTGAACACTGCAAGTTCCAGAAGGCCACGCGTCGTGGCCACGCCCACTAAGGCGGAAACTTGCTCATTACAGGAGTGTTAAAATACAGCAATGCCGTCTGTGATGTGACTGTGTCCCGAACCCATGATTAAGTGCCAACAGAGTACGAAACGCGTCGGGGAGGACAGGAGACTTTGGCGAGACCCCGTGCTGTATTGTCCTGCTTCAATTTTCAATAAAGAGATGCAACACTTACCTCCTTGTGTGGGTTCCAACTACAGCAGGCAACTTGTGTGAGTTGATGTTTGGCCGCCTTGCCTGGGTCGCAGGAGGAGCCCTGCTGCAGTCGATGCAGCCCTGTGGTCCCGGTTGACGCCGAGGCAGATCCAGGACGAGGAAGCCATTGGAAATGTTCACGCAGGCAGGCAAGCAGCCCGGGTGTATCTGGCAACCCACTTGGGAAATATTGTACTTTTAATCATCGTGATGGCAGGCAACCCACATGGGAAAGACTTGAACACTGCAAGTTCCAGAAGGCCACGCGTCGTGGCCACGCCCACTAAGGCGGAAACTTGCTCATTACAGGAGTGTTAAAATACAGCAATGCCGTCTGTGATGTGACTGTGTCCCGAACCCATGATTAAGTGCCAACAGAGTACGAAACGCGTCGGGGAGGACAGGAGACTTTGGCGAGACCCCGTGCTGTATTGTCCTGCTTTAATTTTCAATAAAGAGATGCAACACTTACCTCCTTGTGTGAGTTCCAACTACAGCAGGCAACTTGTGTGAGTTGATGTTTGGCGGCCTTGCCTGGGTCGCAGGAGGAGCCCCGCTGCAGTCGATGCAGCCCTGTGGTCCCGGTTGACGCCGAGGCAGATCCAGGACGAGGAAGCCATTGGAAATGTTCACGCAGGCAGGCAAGCAGCCCGGGTGTATCTGGCAACCCACTTGGGAAATATTGTACTTTTTATCATCGTGATGGCAGGCAACCCACACGGGAAAGACTTGAACACTGCAAGTTCCAGAAGGCCACGCGTCGTGGCCACGCCCACTAAGGCGGAAACTTGCTCATTACAGGAGTGTTAAAATACAGGAATGCCGTCTGTGATGTGACTGTGTTCCGAACCCATGATTAAGTGCCAACAGAGTACGAAACGCGTCGGGGAGGACAGGAGACTTTGGCGAGACCCTGTGCTGTATTGTCCTACTTCAATTTTCAATAAAGAGATGCAACACTTACCTCCTTGTGTGGGTTCCAACTACAGCAGGCAACTTGTGTGAGTTGATGTTTGGCGGCCTTGCCTGGGTCGCAGGAGGAGCCCCGCTGCAGTCGATGCAGCCCTGTGGTCCCGGTTGACGCCGAGGCAGATCCAGGACGAGGAAGCCATTGGAAATGTTCACGCAGGCAGGCAAGCAGCCCGGGTGTATCTGGCAACCCACTTGGGAAATATTGTACTTTTAATCATCGTGATGGCAGGCAACCCACATGGGAAAGACTTGAACACTGCAAGTTCCAGAAGGCCACGTGTCGTGGCCACGCCCACTAAGGCGGAAACTTGCTCATTACAGGAGTGTTAAAATACAGCAATGCCGTCTGTGATGTGACTGTGTCCCGAACCCATGATTAAGTGCCAACAGAGTACGAAACGCGTCGGGGAGGACAGGAGACTTTGGCGAGACCCCGTGCTGTATTGTCCTGCTTCAATTTTCAATAAAGAGATGCAACACTTACCTCCTTGTGTGGGTTCCAACTACAGCAGGCAACTTATGTGAGTTGATATTTGGCGGCCTTGCCTGGGTCGCAGGAGGAGCCCCGCTGCAGTCGATGCAGCCCTGTGGTCCCGGTTGAGGCCGAGGCAGATCCAGGACGAGGAAGCCATTGGAAATGTTCACGCAGGCAGGCAAGCAGCCCGGGTGTATCTGGCAACCCACTTGGGAAATATTGTACTTTTAATCATCGTGATGTCAGGCAACCCACATGGGAAAGACTTGAACACTGCAAGTTCCAGAAGGCCACGCATCGTGGCCACGCCCACTAAGGCGGAAACTTGCTCATTACAGGAGTGTTAAAATACAGCAATGCCGTCTGTGATGTGACTGTGTCCCGAACCCATGATTAAGTGCCAACAGAGTACAAAACGCGTCGGGGAGGACAGGAGACTTTGGCGAGACCCCGTGCTGTATTGTCCTGCTTCAATTTTCAATAAAGAGATGCAACACTTACCTCCTTGTGTGGGTTCCAACTACAGCAGGCAACTTGTGTGAGTTGATGTTTGGCGGCCTTGCCTGGGTCGCAGGAGGAGCCCCGCTGCAGTCGATGCAGCCCTGTGGTCCCGGTTGACGCCGAGGCAGATCCAGGACGAGGAAGCCATTGGAAATGTTCACGCAGGCAGGCAAGCAGCCCGGGTGTATCTGGCAACCCACTTGGGAAATATTGTACTTTTAATCATCGTGATGGCAGGCAACCCACATGGGAAAGACTTGAACACTGCAAGTTCCAGAAGGCCACGCGTCGTGGCCACGCCCACTAAGGCGGAAACTTGCTCATTACAGGAGTGTTAAAATACAGCAATGCCGTCTGTGATGTGACTGTGTCCCGAACCCATGATTAAGTGCCAACAGAGTACGAAACGCGTCGGGGAGGACAGGAGACTTTGGCGAGACCCCGTGCTGTATTGTCCTGCTTCAATTTTCAATAAAGAGATGCAACACTTACCTCCTTGTGTGGGTTCCAACTACAGCAGGCAACTTATGTGAGTTGATATTTGGCGGCCTTGCCTGGGTCGCAGGAGGAGCCCCGCTGCAGTCGATGCAGCCCTGTGGTCCCGGTTGAGGCCGAGGCAGATCCAGGACGAGGAAGCCATTGGAAATGTTCACGCAGGCAGGCAAGCAGCCCGGGTGTATCTGGCAACCCACTTGGGAAATATTGTACTTTTAATCATCGTGATGTCAGGCAACCCACATGGGAAAGACTTGAACACTGCAAGTTCCAGAAGGCCACGCATCGTGGCCACGCCCACTAAGGCGGAAACTTGCTCATTACAGGAGTGTTAAAATACAGCAATGCCGTCTGTGATGTGACTGTGTCCCGAACCCATGATTAAGTGCCAACAGAGTACAAAACGCGTCGGGGAGGACAGGAGACTTTGGCGAGACCCCGTGCTGTATTGTCCTGCTTCAATTTTCAATAAAGAGATGCAACACTTACCTCCTTGTGTGGGTTCCAACTACAGCAGGCAACTTGTGTGAGTTGATGTTTGGCGGCCTTGCCTGGGTCGCAGGAGGAGCCCCGCTGCAGTCGATGCAGCCCTGTGGTCCCGGTTGACGCCGAGGCAGATCCAGGACGAGGAAGCCATTGGAAATGTTCACGCAGGCAGGCAAGCAGCCCGGGTGTATCTGGCAACCCACTTGGGAAATATTGTACTTTTAATCATCGTGATGGCAGGCAACCCACATGGGAAAGACTTGAACACTGCAAGTTCCAGAAGGCCACGCGTCGTGGCCACGCCCACTAAGGCGGAAACTTGCTCATTACAGGAGTGTTAAAATACAGCAATGCCGTCTGTGATGTGACTGTGTCCCGAACCCATGATTAAGTGCCAACAGAGTACGAAACGCGTCGGGGAGGACAGGAGACTTTGGCGAGACCCTGTGCTGTATTGTCCTGCTTCAATTTTCAATAAAGAGATGCAACACTTACCTCCTTGTGTGGGTTCCAACTACAGCAGGCAACTTGTGTGAGTTGATGTTTGGCGGCCTTGCCTGGGTCGCAGGAGGAGCCCCGCTGCAGTCGATGCAGCCCTGTGGTCCCGGTTGACGCCGAGGCAGATCCAGGACGAGAAAGCCATTGGAAATGTTCACGCAGGCAGGCAAGCAGCCCGGGTGTATCTGGCAACCCACTTGGGAAATATTGTACTTTTAATCATCGTGATGGCAGGCAACCCACTTGGGAAAGACTGGAACACTGCAAGTTCCAGAAGGCCACGCGTTGTGGCCACGCCCACTAAGGCGGAAACTTGCTCATTACAGGAGTGTTAAAATACAGCAATGCCGTCTGTGATGTGACTGTGTCCCGAACCCATGATTAAGTGCCAACAGAGTACGAAACGCGTCGGGGAGGACAGGAGACTTTGGCGAGACCCCGTGCTGTATTTTCCTGCTTCAATTTTCAATAAAGAGATGCAACACTTACCTCCTTGTGTGGGTTCCAACTACAGCAGGCAACTTGTGTGAGTTGATGTTTGGCGGCCTTGCCTGGGTCGCAGGAGGAGCCCCGCTGCAGTCGATGCAGCCCTGTGGTCTCGGTTGACGCCGAGGCAGATCCAGGACGAGGAAGCCATTGGAAATGTTCACGCAGGCAGGCAAGCAGCCCGGGTGTATCTGGCAACCCACTTGGGAAATATTGTACTTTTAATCATCGTGATGGCAGGCAACCCACATGGGAAAGACTTGAACACTGCAAGTTCCAGAAGGCCACGCGTCGTGGCCACGCCCACTAAGGCGGAAACTTGCTCATTACAGGAGTGTTAAAATACAGCAATGCCGTCTGTGATGTGACTGTGTCCCGAACCCATGATTAAGTGCCAACAGAGTACGAAACGCATCGGGGAGGACAGGAGACTTTGGCGAGACCCCGTGCTGTATTGTCCTGCTTCAATTTTCAATAAAGAGATGCAACACTTACCTCCTTGTGTGGGTTCCAACTACAGCAGGCAACTTGTGTGAGTTGATGTTTGGCGGCCTTGCCTGGGTCGCAGGAGGAGCCCCACTGCAGTCGATGCAGCCCTGTGGTCCCGGTTGACGCCGAGGCAGATCCAGGACGAGGAAGCCATTGGAAATGTTCACGCAGGCAGGCAAGCAGCCCGGGTGTATCTGGCAACCCACTTGGGAAATATTGTACTTTTAATCATCGTGATGTCAGGCAACCCACATGGGAAAGACTTGAACACTGCAAGTTCCAGAAGGCCACGCGTCGTGGCCACGCCCACTAAGGCGGAAACTTGCTCATTACAGGAGTGTTAAAATACAGCAATGCCGTCTGTGATGTGACTGTGTCCCGAACCCATGATTAAGTGCCAACAGAGTACGAAACGCGTCGGGGAGGACAGGAGACTTTGGCGAGACCCCGTGCTGTATTGTCCTGCTTCAATTTTCAATAAAGAGATGCAACACTTACCTCCTTGTGTGGGTTCCAACTACAGCAGGCAACTTGTGTGAGTTGATGTTTGGCGGCCTTGCCTGGGTCGCAGGAGGAGCCCCGCTGCAGTCGATGCAGCCCTGTGGTCCCGGTTGACGCCGAGGCAGATCCAGGACGAGGAAGCCATTGGAAATGTTCACGCAGGCAGGCAAGCAGCCGGGTGTATCTGGCAACCCACTTGGGAAATATTGTACTTTTAATCATCATAATGGCAGGCAACCCACATGGGAAAGACTTGAACACTGCAAGTTCCAGAAGGCCACGCGTCGTGGCCACGCCCACTAAGGCGGAAACTTGCTCATTACAGGAGTGTTAAAATACAGCAATGCCGTCTGTGATGTGACTGTGTCCCGAACCCATGATTAAGTGCCAACAGAGTACGAAACGCGTCGGGGAGGACAGGAGACTTTGGCGAGACCCCGTGCTGTATTGTCCTGCTTTAATTTTCAATAAAGAGATGCAACACTTACCTCCTTGTGTGAGTTCCAACTACAGCAGGCAACTTGTGTGAGTTGATGTTTGGCGGCCTTGCCTGGGTCGCAGGAGGAGCCCCGCTGCAGTCGATGCAGCCCTGTGGTCCCGGTTGACGCCAAGGCAGATCCAGGACGAGGAAGCCATTGGAAATGTTCACGCAGGCAGGCAAGCAGCCCGGGTGTATCTGGCAACCCACTTGGGAAATATTGTACTTTTAATCATCGTGATGGCAGGCAACCCACATGGGAAAGACTTGAACACTGCAAGTTCCAGAAGGCCACGCGTCGTGGCCACGCCCACTAAGGCGGAAACTTGCTCATTACAGGAGTGTTAAAATACAGCAATGCCGTCTGTGATGTGACTGTGTTCCGAACCCATGATTAAGTGCCAACAGAGTACGAAACGCGTCGGGGAGGACAGGAGACTTTGGCGAGACCCCGTGCTGTATTGTCCTGCTTCAATTTTCAATAAAGAGATGCAACACTTACCTCCTTGTGTGGGTTCCAACTACAGCAGGCAACTTGTGTGAGTTGATGTTTGGCGGCCTTGCCTGGGTCGCAGGAGGAGCCCCGCTGCAGTCGATGCAGCCCTGTGGTCCCGGTTGACGCCGAGGCAGATCCAGGACGAGGAAGCCATTGGAAATGTTCACGCAGGCAGGCAAGCAGCCCGGGTGTATCTGGCAACCCACTTGGGAAATATTGTACTTTTAATCATCGTGATGGCAGGCAACCCACATGGGAAAGACTTGAACACTGCAAGTTCCAGAAGGCCACGCGTCGTGGCCACGCCCACTAAGGCGGAAACTTGCTCATTACAGGAGTGTTAAAATACAGCAATGCCGTCTGTGATGTGACTGTGTCCCGAACCCATGATTAAGTGCCAACAGAGTACGAAACGCGTCGGGGAGGACAGGAGACTTTGGCGAGACCCCGTGCTGTATTGTCCTGCTTCAATTTTCAATAAAGAGATGCAACACTTACCTCCTTGTGTGGGTTCCAACTACAGCAGGCAACTTGTGTGAGTTGATGTTTGGCGGCCTTGCCTGGGTCGCAGGAGGAGCCCCGCTGCAGTCGATGCAGCCCTGTGGTCCCGGTTGACGCCGAGGAAGATCCAGGACGAGGAAGCCATTGGAAATGTTCACGCAGGCAGGCAAGCAGCCCGGGTGTATCTGCAACCCACTTGGGAAATATTGTACTTTTAATCATCGTGATGTCAGGCAACCCACATGGGAAAGACTTGAACACTGCAAGTTCCAGAAGGCCACGCGTCGTGGCCACGCCCACTAAGGCGGAAACTTGCTCATTACAGGAGTGTTAAAATACAGCAATGCCGTCTGTGATGTGACTGTGTCCTGAACCCATGATTAAGTGCCAACAGAGTACAAAACGCGTCGGGGAGGACAGGAGACTTTGGCGAGACCCCGTGCTGTATTGTCCTGCTTCAATTTTCAATAAAGAGATGCAACACTTACCTCCTTGTGTGGGTTCCAACTACAGCAGGCAACTTGTGTGAGTTGATGTTTGGCGGCCTTGCCTGGGTCGCAGGAGGAGCCCCGCTGCAGTCGATGCAGCCCTGTGGTCCCGGTTGACGCTGAGGCAGATCCAGGACGAGGAAGCCATTGGAAATGTTCACGCAGGCAGGCAAGCAGCCCGGGTGTATCTGGCAACCCACTTGGGAAATATTGTACTTTTAATCATCGTGATGGCAGGCAACCCACATGGGAAAGACTTGAACACTGCAAGTTCCAGAAGGCCACGCGTCGTGGCCACGCCCACTAAGGCGGAAACTTGCTCATTACAGGAGTGTTAAAATACAGCAATGCCGTCTGTGATGTGACTGTGTCCCGAACCCATGATTAAGTGCCAACAGAGTACGAAACGCGTCGGGGAGGACAGGAGACTTTGGCGAGACCCTGTGCTGTATTGTCCTGCTTCAATTTTCAATAAAGAGATGCAACACTTACCTCCTTGTGTGGGTTCCAACTACAGCAGGCAACTTGTGTGAGTTGATGTTTGGCGGCCTTGCCTGGGTCGCAGGAGGAGCCCCGCTGCAGTCGATGCAGCCCTGTGGTCCCGGTTGACGCCGAGGCAGATCCAGGACGAGAAAGCCATTGGAAATGTTCACGCAGGCAGGCAAGCAGCCCGGGTGTATCTGGCAACCCACTTGGGAAATATTGTACTTTTAATCATCGTGATGGCAGGCAACCCACTTGGGAAAGACTGGAACACTGCAAGTTCCAGAAGGCCACGCGTTGTGGCCACGCCCACTAAGGCGGAAACTTGCTCATTACAGGAGTGTTAAAATACAGCAATGCCGTCTGTGATGTGACTGTGTCCCGAACCCATGATTAAGTGCCAACAGAGTACGAAACGCGTCGGGGAGGACAGGAGACTTTGGCGAGACCCCGTGCTGTATTGTCCTGCTTCAATTTTCAATAAAGAGATGCAACACTTACCTCCTTGTGTGGGTTCCAACTACAGCAGGCAACTTGTGTGAGTTGATGTTTGGCGGCCTTGCCTGGGTCGCAGGAGGAGCCCCGCTGCAGTCGATGCAGCCCTGTGGTCCCGGTTGACGCCGAGGCAGATCCAGGACGAGGAAGCCATTGGAAATGTTCACGCAGGCAGGCAAGCAGCCCGGGTGTATCTGGCAACCCACTTGGGAAATATTGTACTTTTAATCATCGTGATGGCAGGCAACCCACATGGGAAAGACTTGAACACTGCAAGTTCCAGAAGGCCACGCGTCGTGGCCACGCCCACTAAGGCGGCAACTTGCTCATTACAGGAGTGTTAAAATACAGCAATGCCGTCTGTGATGTGACTGTGTCCCGAACCCATGATTAAGTGCCAACAGAGTACGAAACGCGTCGGGGAGGACAGGAGACTTTGGCGAGACCCCGTGCTGTATTGTCCTGCTTCAATTTTCAATAAAGAGATGCAACACTTACCTCCTTGTGTGGGTTCCAACTACAGCAGGCAACTTGTGTGAGTTGATGTTTGGCGGCCTTGCCTGGGTCGCAGGAGGAGCCCCGCTGCAGTCGATGCAGCCCTGTGGTCCCGGTTGACGCCGAGGCAGATCCAGGACGAGGAAGCCATTGGAAATGTTCACGCAGGCAGGCAAGCAGCCCGGGTGTATCTGGCAACCCACTTGGGAAATATTGTACTTTTAATCATCGTGATGTCAGGCAACCCACATGGGAAAGACTTGAACACTGCAAGTTCCAGAAGGCCACGCGTCGTGGCCACGCCCACTAAGGCGGAAACTTGCTCATTACAGGAGTGTTAAAATACAGCAATGCCGTCTGTGATGTGACTGTGTCCCGAAACCATGATTAAGTGCCAACAGAGTACAAAACGCGTCGGGGAGGACAGGAGACTTTGGCGAGACCCCGTGCTGTATTGTCCTGCTTCAATTTTCAATAAAGAGATGCAACACTTACCTCCTTGTGTGGGTTCCAACTACAGCAGGCAACTTGTGTGAGTTGATGTTTGGCGGCCTTGCCTGGGTCGCAGGAGGAGCCCCGCTGCAGTCGATGCAGCCCTGTGGTCCCGGTTGACGCCGAGGCAGATCCAGGACGAGAAAGCCATTGGAAATGTTCACGCAGGCAGGCAAGCAGCCCGGGTGTATCTGGCAACCCACTTGGGAAATATTGTACTTTTAATCATCGTGATGGCAGGCAACCCACTTGGGAAAGACTTGAACACTGCAAGTTCCAGAAGGCCACGCGTTGTGGCCACGCCCACTAAGGCGGAAACTTGCTCATTACAGGAGTGTTAAAATACAGCAATGCCGTCTGTGATGTGACTGTGTCCCGAACCCATGATTAAGTGCCAACAGAGTACGAAACGCGTCAGGGAGGACAGGAGACTTTGGCGAGACCCCGTGCTGTATTGTCCTGCTTCAATTTTCAATAAAGAGATGCAACACTTACCTCCTTGTGTGGGTTCCAACTACAGCAGGCAACTTGTGTGAGTTGATGTTTGGCGGCCTTGCCTGGGTCGCAGGAGGAGCCCCGCTGCAGTCGATGCAGCCCTGTGGTCCCGGTTGACGCCGAGGCAGATCCAGGACGAGGAAGCCATTGGAAATGTTCACGCAGGCAGGCAAGCAGCCCGGGTGTATCTGGCAACCCACTTGGGAAATATTGTACTTTTAATCATCGTGATGGCAGGCAACCCACATGGGAAAGACTTGAACACTGCAAGTTCCAGAAGGCCACGCGTCGTGGCCACGCCCACTAAGGCGGAAACTTGCTCATTACAGGAGTGTTAAAATACAGCAATGCCGTCTGTGATGTGACTGTGTCCCGAACCCATGATTAAGTGCCAACAGAGTACGAAACGCGTCGGGGAGGACAGGAGACTTTGGCGAGACCCCGTGCTGTATTGTCCTGCTTCAATTTTCAATAAAGAGATGCAACACTTACCTCCTTGTGTGGGTTCCAACTACAGCAGGCAACTTGTGTGAGTTGATGTTTGGCGGTCTTGCCTGGGTCGCAGGAGGAGCCCCGCTGCAGTCGATGCAGCCCTGTGGTCCCGGTTGACGCCCAGGCAGATCCAGGACGAGGAAGCCATTGGAAATGTTCACGCAGGCAGGCAAGCAGCCCGGGTGTATCTGGCAACCCACTTGGGAAATATTGTACTTTTAATCATCGTGATGGCAGGCAACCCACATGGGAAAGACTTGAACACTGCAAGTTCCAGAAGGCCACGCGTCGTGGCCACGCCCACTAAGGCGGAAACGGGCTCATTACAGGAGTGTTAAAATACAGCAATGCCGCCTGTGATGTGACTGTGTCCCGAACCCATGATTAAGTGCCAACAGAGTACGAAACGCGTCGGGGAGGACAGGAGACTTTGGCGAGACCCCGTGCTGTATTGTCCTGCTTCAATTTTCAATAAAGAGATGCAACACTTACCTCCTTGTGTGGGTTCCAACTACAGCAGGCAACTTGTGTGAGTTGATGTTTGGGGGCCTTGCCTGGGTCGCAGGAGGAGCCCCGCTGCAGTCGATGCAGCCCTGTGGTCCCGGTTGACGCCGAGGCAGATCCAGGACGAGGAAGCCATTGGAAATGTTCACGCAGGCAGGCAAGCAGCCCGGGTGTATCTGGCAACCCACTTGGGAAATATTGTGCTTTTAATCATCGTGATGGCAGGCAACCCACATGGGAAAGACTTGAACACTGCAAGTTCCAGAAGGCCACGCGTCGTGGCCACGCCCACTAAGGCGGAAACTTGCTCATTACAGGAGTGTTAAAATACAGCAATGCCGTCTGTGATGTGACTGTGTTCCGAACCCATGATTAAGTGCCAACAGAGTACGAAACGCGTCGGGGAGGACAGGAGACTTTGGCGAGACCCCGTGCTGTATTGTCCTGCTTCAATTTTCAATAAAGAGATGCAACACTTACCTCCTTGTGTGGGTTCCAACTACAGCAGGCAACTTGTGTGAGTTGATGTTTGGCGGCCTTGCCTGGGTCGCAGGAGGAGCCCCGCTGCAGTCGATGCAGCCCTGTGGTCCCGGTTGACGCCGAGGCAGATCCAGGACGAGGAAGCCATTGGAAATGTTCACGCAGGCAGGCACGCAGCCCGGGTGTATCTGGCAACCCACTTGGGAAATATTGTACTTTTAATCATCGTGATGGCAGGCAACCCACATGGGAAAGACTTGAACACTGCAAGTTCCAGAAGGCCACGCGTCGTGGCCACGCCCACTAAGGCAGAAACTTGCTCATTACAGGAGTGTTAAAATACAGCAATGCCGTCTGTGATGTGACTGTGTCCCGAACCCATGATTAAGTGCCAACAGAGTATGAAACGCGTCGGGGAGGACAGGAGACTTTGGCGAGACCCCGTGCTGTATTGACCTGCTTCAATTTTCAATAAAGAGATGCAACACTTACCTCCTTGTGTGGGTTCCAACTACAGCAGGCAACTTGTGTGAGTTGATGTTTGGCGGCCTTGCCTGGGTCGCAGGAGGAGCCCCGCTGCAGTCGATGCAGCCCTGTGGTCCCGGTTGACGCCGAGGCAGATCCAGGACGAGGAAGCCATTGGAAATGTTCACGCAGGCAGGCAAGCAGCCCGGGTGTATCTGGCAACCCACTTGGGAAATATTGTACTTTTAATCATCGTGATGGCAGGCAACCCACTTGGGAAAGACTGGAACACTGCAAGTTCCAGAAGGCCACGCGTTGTGGCCACGCCCACTAAGGCGGAAACTTGCTCATTACAGGAGTGTTAAAATACAGCAATGCCGTCTGTGATGTGACTGTGTCCCGAACCCATGATTAAGTGCCAACAGAGTACGAAACGCGTCGGGGAGGACAGGAGACTTTGGCGAGACCCCGTGCTGTATTGTCCTGCTTCAATTTTCAATAAAGAGATGCAACACTTACCTCCTTGTGTGGGTTCCAACTACAGCAGGCAACTTGTGTGAGTTGATGTTTTGCGGCCTTGCCTGGGTCGCAGGAGGAGCCCCGCTGCAGTCGATGCAGCCCTGTGGTCCCGGTTGACGCCGAGGCAGATCCAGGACGAGGAAGCCATTGGAAATGTTCACGCAGGCAGGCAAGCAGCCCGGGTGTATCTGGCAACCCACTTGGGAAATATTGTACTTTTAATCATCGTGATGGCAGGCAACCCACTTGGGAAAGACTGGAACACTGCAAGTTCCAGAAGGCCACGCGTTGTGGCCACGCCCACTAAGGCGGAAACTTGCTCATTACAGGAGTGTTAAAATACAGCAATGCCGTCTGTGATGTGACTGTGTCCCGAACCCATGATTAAGTGCCAACAGAGTACGAAACGCGTCGGGGAGGACAGGAGACTTTGGCGAGACCCCGTGCTGTATTGTCCTGCTTCAATTTTCAATAAAGAGATGCAACACTTACCTCCTTGTGTGGGTTCCAACTACAGCAGGCAACTTGTGTGAGTTGATGTTTGGCGGCCTTGCCTGGGTCGCAGGAGGAGCCCCGCTGCAGTCGATGCAGCCCTGTGGTCCCGGTTGACGCCGAGGCAGATCCAGGACGAGGAAGCCATTGGAAATGTTCACGCAGGCAGGCAAGCAGCCCGGGTGTATCTGGCAACCCACTTGGGAAATATTGTACTTTTAATCATCGTGATGGCAGGCAACCCACTTGGGAAAGACTGGAACACTGCAAGTTCCAGAAGGCCACGCGTTGTGGCCACGCCCACTAAGGCGGAAACTTGCTCATTACAGGAGTGTTAAAATACAGCAATGCCGTCTGTGATGTGACTGTGTCCCGAACCCATGATTAAGTGCCAACAGAGTACGAAACGCGTCGGGGAGGACAGGAGACTTTGGCGAGACCCCGTGCTGTATTGTCCTGCTTCAATTTTCAATAAAGAGATGCAACACTTACCTCCTTGTGTGGGTTCCAACTACAGCAGGCAACTTGTGTGAGTTGATGTTTGGCGGCCTTGCCTGGGTCGCAGGAGGAGCCCCGCTGCAGTTGATGCAGCCATGTGGTCCCGGTTGACGCCGAGGCAGATCCAGGACGAGGAAGCCATTGGAAATGTTCACGCAGGCAGGCAAGCAGCCCGGGTGTATCTGGCAACCCACTTGGAAAATATTGTACTTTTAATCATCGTGATGGCAGGCAACCCACATGGGAAAGACTTGAACACTGCAAGTTCCAGAAGGCCACGCGTTGTGGCCACGCCCACTAAGGCGGAAACTTGCTCATTACAGGAGTGTTAAAATACAGCAATGCCGTCTGTGATGTGACTGTGTCCCGAACCCATGATTAAGTGCCAACAGAGTACGAAACGCGTCGGGGAGGACAGGAGACTTTGGCGAGACCCCGTGCTGTATTGTCCTGCTTCAATTTTCAATAAAGAGATGCAACACTTACCTCCTTGTGTGGGTTCCAACTACAGCAGGCAACTTGTGTGAGTTGATGTTTGGCGGCCTTGCCTGGGTCGCAGGAGGAGCCCCGCTGCAGTCGATGCAGCCCTGTGGTCCCGGTTGACGCCGAGGCAGATCCAGGACGAGGAAGCCATTGGAAATGTTCACGCAGGCAGGCAAGCAGCCCAGGTGTATCTGGCAACCCACTTGGGAAATATTGTACTTTTAATCATCGTGATGTCAGGCAACCCACATGGGAAAGACTTGAACACTGCAAGTTCCAGAAGGCCACGCGTCGTGGCCACGCCCACTAAGGCGGAAACTTGCTCATTACAGGAGTGTTAAAATACAGCAATGCCGTCTGTGATGTGACTGTGTCCCGAACCCATGATTAAGTGCCAACAGAGTACAAAACGCGTCGGGGAGGACAGGAGACTTTGGCGAGACCCCGTGCTGTATTGTCCTGCTTCAATTTTCAATAAAGAGATGCAACACTTACCTCCTTGTGTGGGTTCCAACTACAGCAGGCAACTTGTGTGAGTTGATGTTTGGCGGCCTTGCCTGGGTCGCAGGAGGAGCCCCGCTGCAGTCGATGCAGCCCTGTGGTCCCGGTTGACGCCGAGGCAGATCCAGGACGAGGAAGCCATTGGAAATGTTCACGCAGGCAGGCAAGCAGCCCGGGTGTATCTGGCAACCCACTTGGGAAATATTGTACTTTTAATCATCGTGATGGCAGGCAACCCACATGGGAAAGACTTGAACACTGCAAGTTCCAGAAGGCCACGCGTCGTGGCCACGCCCACTAAGGCGGAAACTTGCTCATTACAGGAGTGTTAAAATACAGCAATGCCGTCTGTGATGTGACTGTGTCACGAACCCATGATTAAGTGCCAACAGAGTACGAAACGCGTCGAGGAGGACAGGAGACTTTGGCGAGACCCTGTGCTGTATTGTCCTGCTTCAATTTTCAATAAAGAGATGCAACACTTACCTCCTTGTGTGGGTTCCAACTACAGCAGGCAACTTGTGTGAGTTGATGTTTGGCGGCCTTGCCTGGGTCGCAGGAGGAGCCCCGCTGCAGTTGATGCAGCCCTGTGGTCCCGGTTGACGCCGAGGCAGATCCAGGACGAGAAAGCCATTGGAAATGTTCACGCAGGCAGGCAAGCAGCCCGGGTGTATCTGGCAACCCACTTGGGAAATATTGTACTTTTAATCATCGTGATAGCAGGCAACCCACTTGGGAAAGACTTGAACACTGCAAGTTCCAGAAGGTCACGCGTTGTGGCCACGCCCACTAAGGCGGAAACATGCTCATTACAGGAGTGTTAAAATACAGCAATGCCGTCTGTGATGTGACTGTGTCCCGAACCCATGATTAAGTGCCAACAGAGTACGAAACGCGTCAGGGAGGACAGGAGACTTTGGCGAGACCCCGTGCTGTATTGTCCTGCTTCAATTTTCAATAAAGAGATGCAACACTTACCTCCTTGTGTGGGTTCCAACTACAGCAGGCAACTTGTGTGAGTTGATGTTTGGCGGCCTTGCCTGGGTCGCAGGAGGAGCCCCGCTGCAGTCGATGCAGCCCTGTGGTCCCGGTTGACGCCGAGGCAGATCCAGGACGAGGAAGCCATTGGAAATGTTCACGCAGGCAGGCAAGCAGCCCGGGTGTATCTGGCAACCCACTTGGGAAATATTGTACTTTTAATCATCGTGATGGCAGGCAACCCACATGGGAAAGACTTGAACACTGCAAGTTCCAGAAGGCCACGCGTCGTGGCCACGCCCACTAAGGCGGAAACTTGCTCATTACAGGAGTGTTAAAATACAGCAATGCCGTCTGTGATGTGACTGTGTCCCGAACCCATGATTAAGTGCCAACAGAGTACGAAACGCGTCGGGGAGGACAGGAGACTTTGGCGAGACCCCGTGCTGTATTGTCCTGCTTCAATTTTCAATAAAGAGATGCAACACTTACCTCCTTGTGTGGGTTCCAACTACAGCAGGCAACTTGTGTGAGTTGATGTTTGGCGGTCTTGCCTGGGTTGCAGGAGGAGCCCCGCTGCAGTCGATGCAGCCCTGTGGTCCCGGTTGACGCCGAGGCAGATCCAGGACGAGGAAGCCATTGGAAATGTTCACGCAGGCAGGCAAGCAGCCCGGGTGTATCTGGCAACCGACTTGGGAAATATTGTACTTTTAATCATCGGGATGGCAGGCAACCCACTTGGGAAAGACTTGAACACTGCAAGTTCCAGAAGGCCACGCGTTGTGGCCACGCCCACTAAGGCGGAAACTTGCTCATTACAGGAGTGTTAAAATACAGCAATGCCGTCTGTGATGTGACTGTGTCCCGAACCCATGATTAAGTGCCAACAGAGTGCGAAACGCGTCGGGGAGGACAGGAGACTTTGGCGAGACCCCGTGCTGTATTGTCCTGCTTCAATTTTCAATAAAGAGATGCAACACTTACCTCCTTGTGTGGGTTCCAACTACAGCAGGCAACTTGTGTGAGTTGATGTTTGGCGGCCTTGCCTGGGTCGCAGGAGGAGCCCCGCTGCAGTCGATGCAGCCCTGTGGTCCCGGTTGACGCCGAGGCAGATCCAGGACGAGGAAGCCATTGGAAATGTTCACGCAAGCAGCCCGGGTGTATCTGGCAACCCACTTGGGAAATATTGTACTTTTAATCATCGTGATGGCAGGCAACCCACATGGGAAAGACTTGAACACTGCAAGTTCCAGAAGGCCACGCGTCGTGGCCACGCCCACTAAGGCGGAAACGGGCTCATTACAGGAGTGTTAAAATACAGCAATGCCGCCTGTGATGTGACTGTGTCCCGAACCCATGATTAAGTGCCAACAGAGTACGAAACGCGTCGGGGAGGACAGGAGACTTTGGCGAGACCCCGTGCTGTATTGTCCTGCTTCAATTTTCAATAAAGAGATGCAACACTTACCTCCTTGTGTGGGTTCCAACTACAGCAGGCAACTTGTGTGAGTTGATGTTTGGCGGCCTTGCCTGGGTCGCAGGAGGAGCCCCGCTGCAGTCGATGCAGCCCTGTGGTCCCGGTTGACGCCGAGGCAGATCCAGGACGAGGAAGCCATTGGAAATGTTCACGCAGGCAGGCAAGCAGCCCGGGTGTATCTGGCAACCCACTTGGGAAATATTGTACTTTTAATCATCGTGATGGCAGGCAACCCACATGGGAAAGACTTGAACACTGCAAGTTCCAGAAGGCCACGCGTCGTGGCCACGCCCACTAAGGCGGAAACTTGCTCATTACAGGAGTGTTAAAATACAGCAATGCCGTCTGTGATGTGACTGTGTCCCGAACCCATGATTACTACAGCAGGCAACTTGTGTGAGTTGATGTTTGGCGGCCTTGCCTGGGTCGCAGGAGGAGCCCCGCTGCAGTCGATGCAGCCCTGTGGTCCCGGTTGACGCCGAGGCAGATCCAGGACGAGGAAGCCATTGGAAATGTTCACGCAGGCAGGCAAGCAGCCCGGGTGTATCTGGCAACCCACTTGGGAAATATTGTACTTTTAATCATCGTGATGGCAGGCAACCCACATGGGAAAGACTTGAACACTGCAAGTTCCAGAAGGCCACGCGTCGTGGCCTTGCCCACTAAGGCGGAAACTTGCTCATTACAGGAGTGTTAAAATACAGCAATGCCGTCTGTGATGTGACTGTGTCCCGAACCCATGATTAAGTGCCAACAGAGTACGAAACGCGTCGGGGAGGACAGGAGACTTTGGCGAGACACCGTGCTGTATTGTCCTGCTTCAATTTTCAATAAAGAGATGCAACACTTACCTCCTTGTGTGGGTTCCAACTACAGCAGGCAACTTGTGTGAGTTGATGTTTGGCGGCCTTGCCTGGGTCGCAGGAGGAGCCCCGCTGCAGTCGATGCAGCCCTGTGGTCCCGGTTGACGCCGAGGCAGATCCAGGACGAGGAAGCCATTGGAAATGTTCACGCAGGCAGGCAAGCAGCCCGGGTGTATCTGGCAACCCACTTGGGAAATATTGTACTTTTAATCATCGTGATGGCAGGCAACCCACATGGGAAAGACTTGAACACTGCAAGTTCCAGAAGGCCACGCGTCGTGGCCATGCCCACTAAGGCGGAAACTTGCTCATTACAGGAGTGTTAAAATACAGCAATGCCGTCTGTGATGTGACTGTGTCCCGAACCCATGATTAAGTGCCAACAGAGTACGAAACGCGTCGGGGAGGACAGGAGACTTTGGCGAGACCCCGTGCTGTATTGTCCTGCTTCAATTTTCAATAAAGAGATGCAACACTTACCTCCTTGTGTGGGTTCCAACTACAGCAGGCAACTTGTGTGAGTTGATATATATATATATATATATATATATATATATATATACATGCATGTGTGTGTATATGTATTACCTACTGGCGGTCGCCAGTAGGTATATATAGTTAGGATTTTTTCTCTATGGGACTTTTGAAAATTCTATGTCTAATAACTTTGGCGTTTGTGGACGGAATCGGCTGAAATTGTGAGGAAAATGGCACATTATGTTTCTGAGCAGCCCCTGAAAATTTGGGGGGGGTTTCGTCAAGGGGGGGCCGAGAAAAAAGGGGGGTCCCAAAATGCGTTTTTACCATTGAGTTTTCCATAGGGCGTTTGGCCTCACTTTTAGCTCGAACGGCTGAATGGATTTGCACGAAACTTGAAAAAATTGTAGGGACTGTTAGCCCGATGTGCCTTTGCTGGGTCTCAATATATGTGCTCCAGTGGATTTTGAGAAATTAACGTTTTAAAAAACAGATATATCTGTGACAGCATCCCGGTTAGCGCTCCGGTTTGCGTACTTTTCGCGTAACGGAGCTTTGCGAAGCGAAGCTGATTGGCTCTCCGGTGTCTGTCAACATTCTAAACAGTCCGGAGCGGCCGCCATCTTGTCTCTCGGTAGGATCAAGAGACAAGAGGAGGCCAAAACGAAGGGGCAAATGACCATAAGGGGGCATAGTAGATCCTCCCTGACCCCCTAGGTTTGATGTGGAGGCTTTAAAAGGGCTCCGCGGGGTAAAAAAAACAAAAGTTTTTTTTCGTGGGGTGCGCCCGGTACGCGCACCGGAAAGCGGTCCGGGGAGCGTACTATAAGGAAACAAGAATGATTGACTTTCAAAATATTGTATGTTTATTGATTGTTCGTTTTGTTGTTTTTTTTGTTTATTTTTATTTACGTAGCAACATGTAGGTACCAATGCAGAGTCTAAAAATACAAATACATTGTTTCCTTTGTAGATATCTTGCTGGTTGTTTCAGAAGTTATTGAGGGATATGGAATTCATAGCGTAGTCTGTTAGGAAAGCAGAATCACCATGGAGGCAGGAGATGATAAAGAGATGTTAAATATACATTGGAGATGATATAGTGGAAGAAAGGAAGTAACTATGAGCAAACTTAAAGTTGCACGGTATATTTAAAGTCTGATTTTACATTAAAATCAATTTGCTACTAGTTTTAAAAAAACATATAAAAATGAAAAAATGTCTCAAACAATTTTTGAATTATTATATATAAATTTATTATTCTGATTTATTTTCAAAATTAAAAAGAACTTCTAATAATTCTTGGTCAGATTTTGACTCATTTTCAATTAACAAATCCACAGCTTCAACACATTGCAGAAGTTCTATGTCCATTGATTGATCAAAGAATTCTGAATCATTTTCTTTGTCTTGGTTGCATTCTGCAATTTCCATGTTATTTTTCTGCTCTCCTTCCATTTTGTATGCTGTAAAATGAATTTTAAAAAAATATATCAGTACAGATAGGGCACTGTTGGGTTTAAGTACAGACAGGTAGTTTGCTTTTTTAAACAGTGATTTTTTCGTTGGGCAGTGTATGGTATCAAACTGGAAGTAGAAATATGAAAAAATGTATGAAATAAACTCTAAGTCAATTCTTAATTATACAAGACAAGTCTAACTCCATCCATAACTAAAACAGAGAAGTCTATTTTATTCTATAAGTATTACAGAGGGATAGTATTTAACTATCAGAAAATGTTTTCCTAATTAACTTACAGTACAGAACATACTTCAGTTTTTAAAATAATATCTTACCTTTCAAATCGAACTTCAAGTTATCAGTTGAAATGTACTTGATATGTACTTCAAGAAGTAGTAGTCAAAATGGCTGTGTTTCTCTCTCTTTCTTTATATATATTCAGGTACATAACCAATCAAATGTCATGATATAATAGTAGAAATTGAAAGTAACATTTTAATTGGTTGTCAATTCCAACACTTCAAATGTGTTTTGTGAAGTAATTTACCTCAGGGAATTTAGAGAGTTCTACATGCTAAATGGCTAAATGGAATTCCAATCAAATTTGTGAAAATGGTAGGGATTGGTATGTAGTATGAGCTAATGTTTAATTGGTGAAAGTGTCTTCTGTGTTTTTTTTGTAAATTACTTTCCCACCTTTTTTGAGCGAGTGCTTGTCAGTGCGTGTCCCGGTACGCGAACCTGCAGCATTACGGGAGTCCTCCATTTTGTGTTTCGGTAGAATTGAGATACAAGATGGAGGGTAAATAATGTTCAGAATGGGTAGAAGGGGGCACTTTAGACGTATCCTGACCCCCTATGCTTTCTGAGGGTGGCTGAGGAGGCTCATATATGTCGAAAAAAAAATTGAATTTTTCGCGCTGTTAGCTGCCGGTACGCGAACCGGGTAGCGAATATAAGTGAAAATTAGTGAAAAAAAGGTACATTCGAAATTTCAAAAGAGTAAATAAAGTTAAGGTAGCTCTGAGAAGAGCTTTTGTGTTCTGTGTAAGTTCTAGGTACTTATAAGTAGGAACCAATACACAGTCTTAATTTTTGTATGAAAACTCTGTTCCCCTCATCTGAGAAGTGCACGCCATCTCCTCTGTAGATATCTTGCATGTAGTAACGCAAGTTATTATTGTAGATGCAGCCCATTCCATGGTCTCTCATGTAAGCTGAAACAGACTTATTTACATGCTTCCTCGATTTCTCAATTTGTGGACAAAATTGATTGGACCACCTCCATTTTTGTCTTTGGCATATATTGGAATATACCAAGGCAGTTTGAGGAAAAAGTGTCATCAATTGCTCAAAGGTGTCTTTTAAGAGCATTTCCAGACCTACCCCAGTCAAAGTGCCCAAATAATTTCCTCCACAGTGCACTATTATGAGGTCAGGGTTTGGCAAATGTAAAAAGGTTTTCACCAATGGTATCAATTGGTGACATTTCAATCCTCTTCGGCCAATCCATTTGATTTCCACATTTTGTAAATTGAGGTTGTGTAAATTTCTGTTATCAGCATACCTGTGAGCCCAGTGGATGTAGCTATGTCCAAGAATCCAGACTGAAAACTTGGCGAGAGGAGGTTCTGCTGCAGTCAGATGAAGTGTGGGAATGAAATGGCAGTTGAAATAGTGAAGTTTGTAATGAAAAAAAACTGTGGAGTTTGAGTGCAAATGATTCATTAGTAGTGATTGGTGTATTTCCATTGGTGAAAACAGAAAGTTAGGGTACATGGATGTGTTCTTTGAAAGATGTAATTTGAATGGTTAATAAAAAATGATGTTATGAAAGATTGCAGTGGATTAGCAGGTGTACTGAGAGTTCAGAGTTCATTTGAAACATTGCTGTGTGAACTTGTAAACATGAGAGGTCTGGCAGGCGGTAGTTGCTATGGAAAAAGGGCAGAAAGGGCAGAGGGGGGAAGGGTGTTGATTTGAAAATAGTGAGGGAAGAGTTTTGATTGGCTGACATGAGAGATATGTGTGATGAATATCAGCATTTCAGTGCCTTTGTTGGTTCCAGCCTCTGGAGTGCATACCTTTTATTCTGCTAAAGAAAAATTGGTGTGTTTCTGAGACTGTTTTGAAATTCAAAAAGCATTTGTTAAGGTGAGTTATCGTTTCAATGTTTTAGATAAAGACTAGTATGCTTTTTTGCGTAAATAAGAAAGCCAGCTGTGTATTTAAAATGATGTTTTGAGTCAAGTGTTTGCATTATGCTTTCAAAGAAGATTTTGCATTCTTTTACCAATTGTAATTGCAGATAATGTAAAGTATTAGTACTGACAAGGTGTGGTTGTACATAGGAGCTGTGCTGTGTTGTCAAATTATGATCAGAAAATCGTTTTTAAGGAAAAGGAATGCTTTAAAAAATTATGAGAATTTATTTACTTGCGATGTGACTCCTGCAATGCGTCGTTTTTGCGGAACAGATGCATGATGCATCTGTGTTGTTATTGTCCCATGCTGCTCTACAGTGTACATGTTAAAAGTGATGCATAAGTGTTGCACGGGCATTGTAAATACACTCCTATGTGTGCTTAGCCATTTCAAGTCACTTCCCCCTTGTTCAAGGGCCTTGTAAATACGTCCCCATGTGTGTTTGGTTATTTGTAGTCACTTTCCCTGTGGTGCAAGGTCCTTGTAAATACGCCCCCATGTGTGCTTGAAAAATTTTAATTTTGATTGTTTGAGTTACATAGCCATGTTAAAAAAGTTATTGAAAAAAAGGTGCAAGGACCTTAAAAAAACGTTTTCATGTGTATTAGGGCATTTTAAGTCAGTTCCCCATGAATGTAGGTATATAATTGTTTTACAAAAAAGGTTTAAAAACGTTTTTTGAAATCAATTAGGTTTCTTGATATGTACTGCTAGTGTTTCATAGGTTGTTTGGGGCATATTTACAAGGCCTTTGAGTCCCTTTGATGTAATTTTTCCAATTTTAATTTAAGACATTTCCCCTGGAGCAAGGTCCTTGTAAATACGCTCCCATGTGTGCTTGGGTAATTTAAGTATTGATAGGGTGTGCTTCTACATAGGACGGAGACTACATCTGCATAATGCGATAAGTAAGCTGAAGAAATACAGGTGATGTGATTGTTAAATGTGCAAAAATATTTTCACGTTTTTCAATTATATCACTTGTATTTCCTAACATTACGAATCACATTGTGCAGATGATATTTAGTCGTGTTCAGGGAGATAGAGGAGGTCTGGCCTTTGTTCAAGAGTGCAGTGGACATGATTCACTTCTTTGGTAGGCCTGTACATGTCTTATCACCTCTGTACTCTTTAACAAGTCTACATTTCATCTGCAACCCTGAGTAAGCCTCACCTCAAACAAACTTCTAGATAGTCCACACCTTATCGTCATCCTGAATCAATCATTTAAAGTGTTAGGGGCAGATTTATGATGGTTGTGCGCCTATTTTGTGCTGCTGTTGCGTCACTTTTTTAATGCAGTAGTGATTTACAAGATGCACTATGTTGCAAGATAGCAGCCGCGGGTCGTGGAGGGAGTTACGGTGGGGCAGGGAGGCGTAGAGGGGGAGGGGCAGGGTGGAGGGACCTAAACACTGGCATATGTATTATTGCAGGTAAGTACACAATTTAATGTGCGTAAAGTTTCATGTGGGGTTTTTGTTGCAGGGTGGGCAGTCATTTGCATGAAAGCCCTGTAATACTATCACTATCACAGTAAAATTAAGAAGATTTCACTGAATCATCTTTATAGCATTGCTGAATCAAATCCTTACTGTTATTGATTTACTGTTTGGTAATAGTGGTTAATAAAATGTTTTATTATATTTTACCACAGATTCAACTGCAGATTATTTAGAAATTAGACAATGCCGTCTAAGGATAGAATCCGAAAGGCTACGAAACGTCAAAGACAGCAGATTACTAAATGCTTGCAGCAGTCCTCTACATTAAAATCACCTCAACGCACGAAGAAAGCTCCGGGTAAGAGAACGAAATCATTCCTTAGAAACATTTGTAGAAACAAAACTATAACTACAGAACAAGTTTTAGTCCAGAAAAAGAGAGCCAATTTAAATGGAAAGGAAAGGCCCGTCAAAAAAGTTTCTGCTAGAGCAGGAGATAACTCTGTGCATGGCAGTAGAAGGGAAAATACATTCAGGGACATTCGTAGGCGAATGTTCCGCAACAGGGTAATTGTCAATTTGCTAAAACAATTTAAGAAAGGCCAACAGAAAGTGGCATTTTATAAGAAAAAGAAAAATGTAGAGAAAATTATTGATCAGGCTTTCGAAATTAAGCGAAAGTTATTTATTTTGGTAATTAATAGAATTAGGAAACTAAACAAGGTAATCTATGTTTTCAAATCAAATAGTAGATGGAAGAGAGAAGTTAATCGAAATAATTTTTGTGAAGTTTTCTTAGGAGAATGGATGCATAGTTCAAATAGTGAGGCATTTTTTAATGAGGAGAGTTATTTTCAGGACAATGATTTGGTGCATGCAGTTGACAGCAGTGGTCGAGCATATGAGGTAAAAGATGGTCTTCCGGTTGAAAAAGAAATACTTGTGTCTGCAGATGCAGAAGAGGTGTTAAGTGATGAGGTTTTAGGGAGACGTCCTAAGGGACCAGTGTACACCTGGAAGTGTAGTTCTATGTGCAGTGTGCGACAGGATTCCATCAATTTGCTTTGTGATTTTATACGGACATTTAATAAGAAAAGTTTAAAACAAAAAATAAAGTTGTTGCAAGAATTAGATCCTTGAAGAGTGAGACAAGTGACAGGTTTGCATGGTCATTCACTGGCTTGTCTTTCTAGGAGAGTATGCCAGAGTGTTTTTCATCATTTCAGGATGCTAGCAGTGCATCATAATAAAGTGAGGAAATTAGTTAGAATGTTGTATTATGCTAAGAGTCCAGCAATTATGCTTAAACAATTAAGCAGAGCTCTTTTGCATGGTTCTGAAGTAGATGTGAAGAATATTTGTCAAGAAATTGAGTTCTGTTACTTTGCTGGTAAAGAGAACAATGTTGATATTGAACCACTAGAAGAAGGTAATGTGGAAGACAGTGTACAGATTTTCAGTACACATAAGTTTCACAAGGAAATTTCCACATTTATGGTGAAAACATGTGAGAGGCCTAATTCCACTTGTGTGTGTTGTCGATGGACTTATTATAAGAATCAGACTAAGTTAGTGGATTTATATGCAAAAAGTGATATGGAGAACAATAGTGAATGGAAGGATTTTGTCACATACTTGATGGTAGAAAATTGTTTTGATTTGGGAGCGGATCATCGTATGTGTACTTATTGCTATAACAAATTAAACCAAAACCAGATGCCTGCTAGAGCGGTTTATAATAATCTGGAATTAGTTGACATTCCTTCTGAATTGAAGGATTTAAATACTTATGAATCTATTTTGATTCAAAGTGTCCATCCCTTCCAGGCTATTGTACGAATGGAGCCAAAGACAGGGAAGTTGCCTCCATCAGATTTACAGAGAGGATTAAAGGGAAGGGTTGTTTATTTGCCTTTAGATTTGAAGAAAAACATTAATACAATTGGAGTAGAGAAAGTGGAAGAGGAACCTCTGGTTATCATAGTTAATGGTGTTCTGACAAAGAGTAAGAAAATCTGGCAAGATTTAGTGGATGTTAGGAAAGTCAAAAAGGCAACATTGTATTTGATAAAAAATAATGAGTACTACAAGAATGTATATGTTGCAGAAGAGGAAGTAAGTGAAGAAGAGGACAGCGATTTGTGTCCTGGACAAATTGAGAAAGTAGAAGCCTCTAAAAAGGAAGAAATATATGAACATTATAGTGTTCATCCTTTGCATTCCAAGGAAGTCATGGGGAATGCTATTGAGTTGTTTCAAATGAAACAAGCCAAAGGGAGTCCCATTAGTGTTTGGGAGGAAAGTTTGGAAGCTCGATGTTTCCCACAGTTATTTCTCACAGGTCGAGGAGGACGATATGATGAGCGACCTGTTCAAATTCCTGCTTCAGAATACCGGACTTTACGATTGTATGCAGAAGATCCTAGGTTTCGTCAATGCATTCCCTATTTATTTAATCTACTGTTTGAAAGTGATCTCTCTGGATTGTCTTATGCAGTGAACCACATCTTGAAAAGTGGTGTACAACTGCGAAATATCTCGGCAAGGGACTTTATGGATAAAGTCAATGTGCAAGACAGTATTTTGGATTCTCACCTGATTAATCTGATGGCATGTCAGCGTGGTACTAATGAGTATTGGTACCGTCGTCATGGTGACTTAAAATGTATGCTGAGGAACTTAGGAACTCCCACATGGTTCCTCACTCTCAGCTGTGCTGAGTATGGCTGGGAAGACTTACTTGAATTTCTACGAGAGGCAAATGGAAACATTGAAAATATCGAATTCAAGACACCCGGAGAACTGTGCTCTTTGGATCCAGTGAATGTATGCAGGTACTTCAATCATAGATTTGAAGCTATGATGTCTTTCATCATGAACAAGAAAAATCCACCTCTTGGAGAGGTGTTGGATTTCTTCTGGAGAAAGGAGTGTCAAGCAAGAGGAGCTCCTCATATACATATGCTGCTATGGATCAAAGATGCACCCAAATTTGGAACAGATCCGGATGACTTAGTGATGAGTTTCATAGAACAGTATGCTACATGTGCTGTTCCAAAGACAAACGAAGACAAAAGTCTAAGAGAACAAGTTTTACGGTTTCAAAGCCATCGTTGTGGAAAGTACTGTAGTCGTAAATTCAGAAACAAGGACAAGTACTACACCAAATGTCGTTTTGCATTTCCACGGTCGGTGATATCAAAAGGAAGAGTTAACAATTTGATGTCTTCCCTGCGACATAATGTGACGAGGAAATCACCCAAAAACACATACAATTTGAAAAGAAACGAAGAGTCCAAGTACATTAACGACTACAACCCAGTGATTTTGTCCATGTGGAATGCTAACATGGATATACAGTTTGTGGCTGACAACTGTATGGCTGTGGCTCGGTATGTGACGTCTTACATCACCAAAAAAGAAAAGACAGAACTGAAGGATATGTGGGAGGATATTTCCCATGAAAAGAGCCTCAGTAAGAAGTTGTACAGTTTCAGTCTGAAGATGTTGTCGCATCGAGAAATCGGAGCTTACGAATGTTCTGACCGGTTATCTTCAGCAAGTCTCTATGCCAAATCTAGGAGTATCATTTGGGCGACTCTTGGTCTTGCTGCAACGCGTAATCGAGTTCTGAAACCTGTACGGGAAATTGAGTATTTGGCGGAGAAGGAGCCAAACAGTACAGATATTTTGAAGACCAACATGTTGGATACATATTATCCAAATAGAAGCAGTCACCTGGAGAATGTTTGTCTGTATGATGTTCTACAAAATTACGTTTTCAAGAGGAACATCAAAGAAGATATTGATAAAGGAGTGTATGCTGTAATTGGAAGTGAGGGATGTCTGGTCAAGCAAAGAAAATGTCACTTGGTAAATCATCGAAAATTGGATTGCGAATCTCCAGAAAGAAAAGAGTTTTTCTATTTAGCTCTTTTGCAACTTTTCAAGCCTTGGCGTGCAGAAGAGGAACTGCTTGGAGATTTCCTCTGTTACGAAGACTCTTTCAATGCAGCCAAGGAGTCCATAGAATGTCCTGTTTTTCCAAAATATCTAGAAATGTTGAATGCAGAAATCGAGCAGGAAGCAACAATTGCAGCTGAGATTGCTAGAGACAGTTCTCAGGACAGTCAGAGTTCTGTTTCATTGAGTCAGGATCCACTAGGAGAACCAGTTATCAAAAATGAAGCTGCTACAGCCATGATTGAAGTGGAAAGAGCCATGGCACATGCTCAGGAGGATGCGGTTAACTTAGAAGATTTGGAAAGACAACTCAACGTTGAGCAGAGGAAAATATATGACGAAGTTACCAACCAAATTGAGCATGGATTAAGTCATGAGAAGAAAGAGTGCTCATGTATGTCGTTGAAGCCTGTCCGACTATACGTGAGTGGAGAAGCAGGAACTGGAAAAAGTTTCCTCATTAAAGCATTTCATGTTATCTGCAGAAAAGGACTGAGTCATCGCTGTCTTGTGTTGTGACCGCTCCAACTGGACTGGCAGCTCATAACATTAAAGGGATTACTTTGCATCGGCTACTGATGCTGCCAGTGGAGCATGATAACAAATTACAATACCACAAGTTATCTGGGGATGCTTGTTGTGAAGTATCTAGAGTGTTGAAGAAGATGAAACTTCTTATCATTGACGAAGTAAGCATGGTTTCCAATGTCATGCTTGCCTTTGTGCATTTGAGAATGCAGGACGTTCTTAAAACAGAGTATGATGTGTTATTCGGTGGCAAACACATCATTGTTTTTGGTGATCTCCTGCAGCTGACACCAGTGAAAGGACAACCAGTGTTTAAACTGCTTACACATGAAGATACCAAGAAGTGCCTAGGGAGCATTGGCAAGGTTAACATATGGTTAAACTTCAATTATGCTGAGCTGCGTGAAAATATGCGTCAGGTGAAGGACGAAGATTACAAGAATATTCTACAAGATGTTAGAATCGGGAAAGTGACTGAGCGTGGGAAAGAAGCTTTACATACACGATTACTGTCAAATTTGTATCCAGAAGAAGACGTTCTGCTAGAGGATATTTTTCAGAAAATTACTGAGAAGAAATCTGGAATATGTTTGATGCCAACTCTTGCAGAATGTTCCATCTTCAACAACAAAATGTTGAATTTAGAAAAACAAGAGATTGTGAAACTGGAAGCTATTGACAGAATAGAGCATATGGGAGCAACAATTATTTTGTCTGAGAATTTGAAATCTAAATTGGATTCATTAGAGAAGACTATATCTAAAACTGCGGGTTTTGAAAAGACTCTGAATGTGTGCTTAAATTGCTGTATCATTTTGAGAAGGAATTTACATGTTGAAAGAGGTCTGGTAAATGGATCAATGGGTAATGTTGTTGATTTTGAGAAATACAGAAGTAGAGATGGAATTGAATTTTTAAAAATTAAATTTGATGGCATTGAGGAAGTACAGCTAATTGGTCGTTGCACAGCTAGGTTTTTGCTTGTAAAAGACCTATATGTTCGCCGTAAGCAGTTTCCTGTTTGCTTGGCATATGCAGTGACAATTCATAAATCGCAAGGTTTAAGTGTAGACACTGCTTTAGTGAATATTGGCAGTTCTGTGTTCAAAGAGGGTATGGCTTATGTAGCATTGTCACGAGTCAGAACTTTATCGGGATTGTACTTGATTGACTGTGATGTCACAAACATTTGTGCGGATCTAGATTGTGTTAAGGAATACAATAGGTTAAGAAGAGAGTATGCGCCACATTTGCCTCAATATCCTTTGTTTGAGAAACGTATGGTAGGCCGGAAACGAAGAAATATCAGTAATAGTAGGGAGGTTGAAGCAAAAAGACCAAAAGTCGATGAACCAAAAATTGTAAGCAGGAATAAAATGAATTCTGTTGAAAATGTTGTTGGTTTTACATTTGAAAATAGTTCTGGTGTCAACTGCTATGCTAATGTAGTTGTTAATGTTCTCTTTTCACTAGAGACTTTAAAAGAACAGATTGTGATCAATTCGGAACAAAGTTTATGCTGTTTGTTGAATTCTGTGTTAGAGAAATGTAGCGCTGATAGAACAAGAGTAGAAAGTGTGTCTGAAATTCGTTATCTGTTAGACAAATGTTCAGGTCAAACACAATTCTCTGAAAATATTCAGCAGGATTGTCAGGAGTTTTTAATGTATATGCTTGATGTATTGCAAGATGAAGGTGTAGATGTAGATTATCTGTTTGGCCTTTCTTATCTATGGCAGCATGATTGCGAGAACTGTAGGCTATCAAGTACTACTAGTGTAGACTCAGAAAGATTTATATATTTAACTTTGCCTGACAGTAAATCAGTATCCTTCAATAAGCTAGTAAAGGCAGCCGATCAAAACATGGAGTGTAGCCAATGTAAGTCTGCAATGCTGTCCACGTTAATTTTACGAAGTTATGGCCAGTATGTCATTTTAATGTTCCAACGATGTAGGCCTGATGGAACTAAATTGACAACTTTAATTAATAATTTTGTGGCTTCGCAGTTGTCAATATCAGGAAGGACTTTTGTAAGTACAGCAATTATATATCATGACGGTCCTTCAACTACTTCAGGACATTACACAGCTTATTTAAAATCTGAAAACGGCTGGTCATTCTGCAATGATTCTGTTTTAACTTTCAAAAAAAGATTGCCTTTCCACCTTCAAAATTCTTACCTGGTGTTCTTACAACCAAAATTTTAGGAAAGTAATCTTGGGATTTGTTCAGAGGAATTTCCAGAGGTTCTAATGGCTCCTACTCTATATGGCCTTGTGGATAATTGTAGTACAGAGCGAAAACTGTTTGTGTTTATAAGCTAAGTCAAGCAGCAGATCAAAATAAGGAGTAGAGGAAATGTAAGTCTGCAATGCTGTCCATATTATTTATGGAAACTTATGGGTGAAATGTCATTTTACAATTTCAACTACATAAACTGGATGAAAAAAAGTTGTTAAGTCTAATTAAAAATGTTTTGGCTACACAGTCATCGATTTCAGGAAGAACATTTGCAACTGCAGCTATTATATATTATGATGGTCCTTTGACAACATCAGGATATTACACAGCTTATTTGAAATATAAAAAAGGCTAGTCATTCGGCAATGGTTATCATTTTAGTATGAAGCAATGTTGCCTTTTGACTTGTTTTCTGAAGTGAGAATTTAGGGTAGGTAACTGGACTATAATGATTCGAGGTGTTGCTGTAATTTAGTGTGCTGTTTTAAATTGCTTTGTATGTCTCATTTTTCTTAAATCGATGGAGTTTATCTTTCAGAAAGTGGCGGGCAGAAAATAGTAACAGCACAACAGAGTATAAGCTGTTCATAGGACATCCTTTGACATCATAGAAAGTAAGTTACTTTTGAGGAGTTCTGATTTCTGATTAGTTATATTATTTGGGTTTTTTAAACACAATCATTTTGATTGTGTTTTTTTTTTCCCCGCTGTTATATGATGAATACCTTCAACTCACTGTTTTCAGTGAAATTTGATATATTCTGAGAACAGCAAAAATAAACCATTAAATATGTATAATTAATTTTGTACTTTGAATTGTGATTTATAATATGTATTCATCTTGTCTCATGCTCACTCTTTTTTTACTACCTTCTATTAATTTAAAATTTTTTGTTCTTTCTTACACAGATTAAAAGTATAAAAATGACAATTGACTACGTTAATGAAAATTATAAGGTAAGTGTTTAGTACTCTTTACGTTACATCTCTATCACATTTAACTTTTATTAGTTCCACTGCTTCATTTCTTTAACCCTTAGTTTCCTGACTTTGCTACTTCCCTCATTTCTTTTTCTATTACTTATTTATACTACTCTTTTCACTCCTTTTCTCAGTCCCTCTTTCAACAGTAACTGTGTGTTACTCCCTCTATTTGTCTTTCTTTTAACATTACTCTCTGTTTACTTACTCGTCTTTTTAAAAAAAAATAAAAAAATTTTAGTTCGCTTCCGGTTCGCGTACCGGCGCGCGAACCGGGAAGCGAATCAAAAGAAATAGAGGTTGATAGAGTGCTAAACATTCTAGCAATTTTTCATAAAGGGAAGGTAGTTCTGAAAAGAACTTTTTTTATTATTTTTGTTGTTTTATATTTTTTTTGTGTTTTTTTGGAGGGGGATAACAAAAATGATTCATTACAAAGGGCTCAACAGGAGCAACAAAAAAAAAAAGAAAATTTAGTTTCTGGGACGTTTTGTACATTGATGATGTTCATAAGCTCTATTGATTAGAGTTACACTCCTCTCTCCACATGAAATTAATTTGCCGCAAGTTAAACATGTCATTTTCATTTGTCCAAAGTTCTTCTGAAGATTTGGGACCGTTTCCCTTGCCTCTGATTCCGTCACTGCCACTTCATTGGTGGATGTACTGGCAGGTCGGGGGTTATCCACCAAATCTCGTATTTGGGCAGCACTGTAATTAATCGGGTGCCACCTCTCCATATGGCGAAGCATGGTATAATTACCATAACTATATATTTTTTTCGGTTCCTCTGGAGAGTACATCGTGGCAGATGAGGCAGGTAACGTACCTGGCATTTACTTTTTTTTCATGTGGAGGAAATGAAAAAAATTGCCAAATAACATTTTCTTTTATATGGGACCTCCTTGGCTGTTCTTTTAAAAACACCCTTGTCCCTTGCTCCTGTTCCTCGTCTTCCTCTTCTTCCTCCTCTTGTTGGAGGATGACCTGTGGAGTTGGTCCTCTCTTCCTTGGAGGTGGTGGTGGTGGTGGGGATCCACCAGCTTCAGCTACTACAGATGCCATGACTGAACAAGCAGAAACAGGTCTTTCTCTCATAAAAATGAAAGTCAGAGTGAGGAAAAAAGGTGGGACTTCCATCATTTGGGAAAAAAAAATGTTCTAAACCAATGAAAAGTGTTAATTTTACGTCATATGATCAAGCGTTCTATCATTAGGAAACTAAAAGTAAAATGAACCAATGAAAAGTTTTATGAACTAGTCACATGACCTGTTATGCTTACGTTACGCGCTCCGCGCCGCACCTCGGATCGTTTCCGGGGCTCTGCGTTTCGCGCCTTGGTTCTCGTTCCAGAGCGCTTCCGGGTGCGCTAACGCGGCGCGTCATAAGGCGCATTACGCAGTAACGCGATACGTTGCGATTACGCGACGCGTCACGATATGGCTTTCTAACGCGGTACTTGCACTAACGGAACGTTTTCCGTTTCGCGTACCGGCAGCGAAACAATAAAAAAAAAATATATATAATATAAATTAAATTACAAAAATATAATACAAAAATATAAAAAAACTATTTTAGAATTAGAATAAGAATACATTTTACAGCTTTTGATATTTGCTATTAAAAAACCATTGAAATTCACTGAAAAAACCATAGGTTATAGACCATATATAGTTAGGGATTAGCATTTACAAAACCTTCAAAATTCACTGAAAAAACCATAGGTTCTAGACCATATATAGTTAGGGATTAGCATTTACAAAACATTATTTTACTCGCACAAAACCATTGAAATTCGCATATATAGTTAGTTGCACTAACTATATATCGCGCACCCGCAATCCACTGCTGATCATGTCACATATTACATCATTCATGACATGGTCAGTGACATCACTGATGACATCTCAAATGACATCACTGATGACATCACTGATGACAACACCCAGTGACTGTATGTTTCTGTAAAGTTAAAATATGTCTTACATATTGAAGAATGAGTGGATGTATAAGTGTCTGGATGAAGGATTTAGTAGGTGCATGACTGACTGTATGAGTGAGTGATTTAATGTGTGTCACTGAGTGCATGGGTTAGTGACTAAACTGTCTTAATTTGTGCATCATTATGTCTGTTGTTCTGTAAACTGCTGCATGTGTTGATCAGTAGCTATATGAGTAACTATATGGGTTATTGATTGGTTGCCCAAGTATTTGTATGGGAGACTGAGTGTGTGTGTGGGTGGCTGGGAGGTGTGTGACTCTGTGCATAGATGTGTGAGTAGTTGATTCACTATATGTATGGGTTCAAAAGTGCATGTGGAAACAGCTGTATGGGCGGTTGACTGTCTGCATGAGTGTATTGGTGATTGAATGGATTTCTCAGTGCTACATGTCAAAGTAAGTACATATGTAAAACACAGTACATGTGAGAGTTGACATATATAAATAACTGTGCATAAGAGCCAGTGAATGTGTGAGTGGCTGTATGGATCATTGTGAACTTGTATCAGGGATTATATAAGAGAGTAAATATGTGTTAGTATATGTTTGAATAAGTAAGGTGTGTATAACTGTATAGTTGAGGAAATGGAGGTGTGATTGATTCTTGGCATGACTGACTAGGTGTGTGAGTAACTCCATGGATGAGTGACAGTCTGTGTGTGTCTGTTTACACTGATTGTATCTAACGTTATATTAGAGTCTGAAGAGGTTCATCGTATTATCACATGAATGATGTCATCAGCGATGTGATAAGTAATGTCAAATGAGATGTCATCAGTGATGTCATTTGAGATGTCTTCAGTGATGTCATCAGTGATGTCATTTGAGATGTCATCAGTGATGTCATTTGAGATGTCATCAGTGATGTCATCAGTGATGTCACTGACCATGTCATGAATGATGTAATATGTGACATGATCAGCAGTGGATTGCGGGTGCGCGATATATAGTTAGTGCAACTAACTATATATGCGAATTTCAATGGTTTTGTGCGAGTAAAATAATGTTTTGTAAATGCTAATCCCTAACTATATATGGTCTATAACCTATGGTTTTTTCAGTGAATTTTGAAGGTTTTGTAAATGCTAATCCCTAACTATATATGGTCTATAACCTATGGTTTTTTCAATGAATATATATATAACTCAAAGACGTCTGTTCTCACTTCATGACTGGAAACAAACACCCCAGTTCCGTTCAGGTAGTATTACTTTATTATAATTCTACCTAAACAAGCAGGATAATGAGACCAATGCGTTTTGGCCGTAGTCTTCCACGGGTCGATAGAGTGCGTGTGTACAAACTGTCTCTTTTAAAGAGACCACCACAATTTTCACACTGTGCCATTTAAAAAACAACTGGACCCTGAATTCCAAAGACAATTTTATGTCCATTTTAAAGTGCTAATATTCTACATTTATCTGTAAAGTACTTTGAGAAGTTCCACTCACAATTAGTCAATATATTTTTCATTTGAAAAGTTCTACCTTCAAAGGTACATGGCAGATTATTACATTATCACATTCTTTGAACAAACATTCTCGTATTCTGCCTTCAATATCTCGCCCCTGTCCTTTTCATTAAACAGGATCTGTACATATGTTTTTTAATGGATCTCTTTTTAACTACCAAGTCTTCTGCAGATTTAAAAATTTAAAGTGTCAGTGCATTCACAATAAGCTGTCAAATTAAGTTTCATCTCCTCCAAGGTAAGGCAGTGGGAGTGTCAGCAATATTTGTTGCTCATTGTGGTCTTGGCATCTTGAATCCAATTTAGCAGTCCTTTATATGAAATAAACATAGGATATTGCCTTAAAGGTACAGTTTCTAATTTAAGTAGTAAAGAAGTCCTAAATGGCATTTTTGTAATGCTTTTTATGTTATATTTAAATATATATGCAAAAAAGGAGAGAACTCTGGGTAGTTCTCAAGTTTAGGTGGAAAGCAGTTCCTGTTAAAGCACTCTCAACACCAGCGACACTCTAGATCTGCTCACCTCAAATGTCTGTTTTCTTATCAAAGTCTTTAAGCATAGGAATAACACAGGGCCATCCACGCCGATATAGAAAAGGACAAAGTCTTTTGCCATTTCTACAGCAGAGTCTTTAAGCATAGGGCTAACACAGTGCTGTCCTTGCCGAGCTGTAAAATGAATATATATATATATATATATATATATATATATATATATATATATATATATATATATATATATATATATATATATATATATATATATATTGATTGATATTCACTGATTTAATAATTGGATGTGAACACCTACAACATAGAACGAGCCACCAATACACGTTTCAATTTTCTTTCAGGAATACAAATATGAAAATATGTCTGAAAAATATGAGAAATATGAGAATCATGGACAATTCCTAGAAGTCAGAAATGTTACCTACAATGAACGTTAGTGACTATGACCAAAATGAATTGGAATTGATGCATTTATCGATTAATTGTTTACCCACTGGGGAATAATAATCTACGGAAACTGAGATTTTTGTCCGTGTTCGAGGTGATATAATTACCCATTTGGGATTGATTACTCCTCTTCTAGGATTGTACTGATATATTAGGACCACTTGAACCATGATATAGATTGCTAAAACCCACTGGGGTTTTATAACTTGTTTCAAAATTTCCTTAAGAGATCGTATGTTGGTCCGTGGGCTGTCAATAATACGCTAACATGACACTTAATATTTACAGACTTATGATTTTTGCCATAATTGGAAAGAATGTGTTATGTGTTGCAAAAGAGAATACTGTGAATTGGATATGGTTTATTGTTTAAGAATGGCTCTGTATAGTATAGAAAAACACGCAAAAAACACGCAATGTTGATGTTTACCGTGTTAAGATGGCCGAAAGGCTTTTTTTGTGTATAGTCCTATGTTGATGTCCACACTCGACATTTTTTTGCACTTTTTCTTTATTTAATGTCGGCTGAAGATACAAACAAATCACCCGTGACCAAGGCGAGTGTGTCGCCGAAACGCGTTGGGTTTTTTGAAAGTTTGTCTTGTTATGGAATAAAGTCTTCCAAAACCATACTATCGTCTGGCGGAGATTATTGCTGAGAGTGCATTAGTACTGGTAAGTACGAGGTGGAACGGATTTGTACAGGGCGACCTTGTGCCCGGTTTGCACCGATGCCAAAAAGAGTCCCGGTCGCAACACAAGGACAGTGGAAAGGAGTAAACATTAACAAGACCGGTTGACCGCTACGATAAGGAGCGCCTTGGAATTGTTTTGCCGCGGTTTCGTGTGGTACCGTTATCATGGAGTGAGAAGAAACGCTGTAACGGATTACCGGAAGGTGAGACTGTAAAGTATTTGTGGAGGATATTTTGGAATATCGAGGGTATTCCGATACCTACACAAGCGTTCTTAAAAAACTCCTGGGAAAGTATCACACGTGAATAATAGGGATGAAATAAGATCCCTGGCGGCTTGTTTATCAACCACGTTTAAAGGCGCCTTTTCGTAGCAGCGTTCCCCCGATAAGACTCGAGCAAAGAAGTGGTGACAGTCGTTACAGGGGATGCAATATTGCCGCGGTATTCCCTTGGTTGGGAATATATATGGATGTAAATAAGGAAGCAGCTTACCAAGCGGATGTTTAAAATACAAGAAATATATCGAAATAAGCCAAACTATGGAACAGGATATGGAAGCGCGAAGGAGGCTGAGAGCCGTAACGATGTTTACACAAAATGTAGGACAAACGAATATGAGTGAAGATAAAACTGTTGCCTTGACCTCTTTGAATCAAAAGTATATGAAGTTAGAAAAACTGATGCGCAAAGAACTATCCAAGTGGTGGGAGGCAATAACTCTAGAAAAATACCAAGAAGAGAAACGAGTACCTAGAGGTCTCAGAATACTTATTGCCCCCTCATACGAAGACCAAGACCCTGAATTAGCTAATGAATGGGCAGCAAATCTAATGGATTGTTCGAACCGCATGCTTTCAATACTTATAAAGTTTGCATGAAAGGAACGCACATCAGTCTTGAAAATGATTGCGGATTTAAAAGAGGAGATTGAAAAGGAAGAAAGTGATGACATCTATAAAACCAAAATGGAAGAAATGTCTAAGAGGATTACGAAACATGAGGAAGAAATAATCATGAAAAAAGAACGAAAATTCTTGAGAGATAAAATCGATTATCAATCTGGCAGGATCTTCACATTTAGTAAAAAGTATGGCAACATTGGCAAAAAAGTGACCACAAGTAATGCAACGATGGAAGGAGCGGAAAGTGAAATAAGTGAAAGCGATGTTTCAGATGACGGTACTGTGCTACCAGAAAAAGCACCCAATACTATGCCAAATTTATGGAAGGAATTCCGCATGATGAATCAGAACCAAAATTCTCAAAGCTGGCAAATAGATTGTGGCCGGGGGCGAGGAAGGGGCTTCACCGGACGCGGAAGAGGAAGGCAAACAGGAGGAATGCCCACAACCTCAAATCAACAAGGAGGGGCGGCTGGTGGGAAAACCATAAGCCCGGCATCGGGAGTGGAGACGAAAGGACAAAAGAAACAACGAGGAAAATGAGGAACACAAAGAATGTGGTAAATCTTTCAAATAAATTAATTACTGATGTTGAATTTGATGTTTTAAGTTTCGGGCTTTCCTTTTGTCCCACTACTGACTTTTCTTACTCCCAAGAAAGAATAGACCTGTAGAAGTTCACCCGCAAATTAAGGCTTCGTAAATGGCACAAACTTAAAGTAAAGAGCACAATACCAACAAAAAATGTGGTGCCGGCAGTAGAATCAGTTAATGAAGTAGAAGCCTTGATTGTATTAAAGGAACTTGAATTTGAGGAAGTGGACTCCACACCGCTTGATGCGGTTGCTTTGGGTTTCAGTGTTAATTTGAACTGCCCAAACGACTTTAAGCCCAAATCGATGTTTAATCCTACCCTACCCCCATGTGGCATCGATATTTTTGAGGATTTGGTGACTAAGGATTTAAAAAATATGGTAAGAAAAAAGAGAAAATGGAATAAAGACAATTTATCGAAACAAGAGAGGATGGCGATAAAAAGTCTGCAGATGGATCAAAGTATCACTATCCATCAATCAGATAAGGGGGGGAATGTGGTTGTTCAAAATGTAAGTGATTACATTAAAGAAGGTATGCGGCAGCTAATGGATACTGACTGCTATGAACAGACTTCTAACAATGAGATTAAGGAGTCTACTACAAGATACCATCAAATGCTCAAAGAGTGGCACACAAGTAAACTCCTGGAATGGGAAGAATACTCATTTATGCTTAACCGCACACCCAAAGTGGCAATATTATATCTATTGCCCAAATTGCACAAAAACTCTGAACAACCGCCTGGGAGACCAATTGTTTCCTCTATGGATTCCCTATTGGAAAGAACATCCCAATACATAGACTTCTTTTTACGCCCATTTGTAGAAGGTTTACCCTCTTAATTAAAAGACAGCCGTGATTTTCTCAATAAAATCAGAGAGATTACATGGGAAGAACATTTTCTTTTGATAACATTGGATGTTAACAGCCTTTATACATCCATCAAGCATACTGATGGCTTGAAAGCATGCGAGTACTATCTGAAATTTCGCTCCATCTCGTTTTTTGACCATAATCAAATGCTTTTACAAATGATCCAATTCTTTCTGGAAAACAATTTTTTTATTTAATGAATTGTTTTTTAGACAAAAACAGGGGACTGCGATGGGCACTTGTTTCGCTCCAAGTTACGCCAACCTCTTCATGGGGTGGTGGGAGCGACAAGTGCCCAGTCGCTATGACAACTATTACAACCATGTGGTTTCATGGTTCCGCTATATAGACGATTTATTTGTCGTCTGGAAGGGAAGCCATGAACAAGCCCTATCATTCATTCATTATTTGAATGACAATGATGTCAACTTGCGATTTGAAGGCACAATATGTAAAGAAAAGGCAATATTTTTGGATATTGAGATTACTGTAGTCAACAACAGGTTAACATCTAGCTTACACCGCAAGGAAACTGCTGGTAACACCCTGTTACATGCAGAGAGCAGCCATCCAAAATCTCTAATCTACAGTATTCCCTACGGGGAATTTCTTCGTGCCCGAAGAAACTGTAGTAATGAATTTGAGTATCAGAAGGAATGTCAGGTGATGAAACAACGTTTCACCGAAAGGAGTTATGGCCAAAAATGCATAAATGATGCCTACTCCAAAGCATCAAGCTTGATGCAAGCAGATCTTCTAGTCCCTAAAAAAAGAGAGCCTGAAGATGGTATTATTAGATATATCTCCACTTTTAATTCTAAATCAGGTGACATACGTAAATGTCTAAACAAACATTGGAAAATACTGCACACAGAGCCAACATTAACCGAGGTGTTGAAGGATTCCCCTAATGTGACTTACAGGAAAAGTAACTTCCTGAAGGATAGACTCTGTAAAAATGAGATTGCTTTGTGGAAATCTACGTTCAGGGAGATACAGGGTTTCTATGTTTGCATGAAGTGCAAAGCCTGCAAGCATAGTTCCAATGTAAAAACTGTTTACTTTCCACTATCCAAATTTGAGAAGAAGATTGAGAAACATTTAACATGTCTATCAGACTATTGTGTCTACATTTTAATGTGCCCCTGTGAAAAGAAGTATGTTGGGAGCACTATGTTTCCCGCAAAGAAAAGAATACTGGAACATATGCGGGCAAATGCCAATAAAGATAAATTGTCTCCAATAGCTCGTAATTTTGAAGAGTTGCACAATGGGAATCGCAACCTATTACGGTTCTTTGTGATCGATAGGGTCCCCCAGTCCAACAGAGGTGGTGACAGAATCCGAAAGCTGCGACAAATGGAGTCTAAATTTATTCTATTATTATACGCAATACATATAAGGAAATTTCATGTATTCATACATGAAATTTCCTTATATGTATTGCGTTTAAATTAAGTATGCAATGACATGAATTGTATACACAATAACTAATGACACAAATGTTAAATCATAGTATTTTCTTTATGTCTATGTAAATGAAAAAAGGAAGGACTTATATACCTGTGGATTCAAAACGGGGGCCACTTGATAAAGGCTATATGCCGAAACGCGTCGTCTTTGGTTGTTTAGTGCACAATAAAAAACTTTTTTGGGCTGGATTTACCTGGTGTGCCGTTTTTTCTGGGAACCGGATCACGGAGGTGAACGGAAACAGCGAAATATATATATATTAAAAATTAAAGTGCAATAATGCAATCACTCAGAGTTTACAACAAACGCCAGTGTTGGTATTTATTTCAGGTTACGCGTTTCGCTCGCAAAACGAGCTTGGTCACACATTGAAACAGTGGGAGAGAAAGCATTACATAGGCAAACTTGGAAACTGACATAGGACAAATACATGGTATATTCTTCCATCGCCAAAATGGCATCCCTTTTGTAGTGTGTTGCCTATGAAGACATATATTGGAGTATTCACTCATACTACTACTCTCACAGTAATAGGTCAGTGCAATTAGAAAATAATAGTTGCAATTTCAAATCATGTGCAGCAGGGTAAGTCTCTGACAACAAAATATATATAACCTTCAAGCCAAAAAGTGTCTTTGTTCTTAACATGCCCAAAGACGTAATAGACATTTTCCATGAGTGCATTGTGGAAGACCTGAAGAACCTGAATCGAACTGTGCAAAAACATAATCAAAACACAAAGAAAAATTACAACATGGAACAATATGCCAAGCTTATGAAAAAATTATCTGAAAATAAGGAGATAATAATACATAAATCGGACAAAGGAGGCAACATTGTCCTATGGCCTAGAAGTGAATATATAAAAGAAGCCATGAGGGAGTTGGAGGACACACAGTGTTATTCTAAATCAAATGGATTGGAATATAAAAAAGCGAAGGAAGAAATAAAGAAATTGTTATATGAATATAAGAGAAATGGTTTGTTATCTTTGACAGAATTTAAGTACTTACATGTAGAACATCCGGTTATTCCAATCCTATATTTAATACCGAAAGTTCATAAAAATGTTTTACCAACGCCAGGCAGGCCTATAATATCCGCAATTAATAGTATGGCGGAACATGTGTCCCAATATATAGATTTTTACCTCCAGGACCATGTGAAAAGTCTCCAAAGTTATGTAAGAGATACAGGTGATTTTTTAAACAAACTTGGGAAAATTAAACGGAACAGCAATTGGTGTCTAATTACATTGGACATTGAATCGTTGTACACGAGTATTGAACATGAGGCAGGTCTACGTGCAATTAATTATTTTTTGGGTACCAAACCATGGGTATATTACAGTCACAATAAGATGATTATTGAACTAACTGCGTGGTGTCTAAATTGTAGTTGTAGTTGTAAAAGCTTTTATTCGACACTTTGTCATAAAGCCAACACACATATAATACACATATTTATCATTAAAAATTAGTTACAATAGATAACACTTTACAAACATTCATAATGTGCAAAAATGCAGGTAGGTGCAAAATACAATTGTGGGATAATACATTGATCATATATTTAAAAGGGAGTATACATACCGGGGTTTTTTTACTAGACCAAGTCAATTATTAAGAACAATTATATACAATTATAAATAATTTAAAAGCCAGAAAATAAAATCAATTTTTTCTACATTAACATTCCAAGTTTCTTTCTAATTATACAGACACCATGGAGGTACCTACTCAACCCAAATACTATTAACCTACTGTTCGAGGATCTAAGTATACCCTCTGCCTCTTTGCATGAACGTGTCCCCAGGTTTTTACAAAGGGGTATAATCCATTTTTTACGAGATGATACATATAACGGGCAAAAAAAGAGGATATGAGCCTCGTCTTCTTTCAGTTTTAAGTCACAAGAAGTACAATATGGATCTTTACTTGCTCCTCCCCACCTGCAGGTGTTTGCATTAATCTGTAAAACCCCATACCTAAATTGGAGGTAAACAGATTTAGCCAGGGGTGGCTCAATTTCGTCCATAAAATGTTCAAATGAGGGGTGATCCTTAAATTGCAAAAATGTGTGCGTTAATTTACCAGTGGCACGTTCGTAAACATGTGTGTTCACATAATTCCAGTAGGCAGATTTTACTTGATTCTTACAGATATTTGGTGAGATGATAGATGTAGCTGGTGTTTCCCAAAAGTGTGATAGGCCTATTACTATAAGCCAGTAGGATACATGTCTCAGCCACTTAATTGAGTTAAAAGAGTCCAGCTCCCTAACTTCCAGTAAACCTGCTCTATAGTCAGCAAGTTCCGGGGTAGACCATAATCTCACCCAATAAAGCAATGGTCGTATCCAACATAAGAGGTCTGTACGCTTAATATTGATGTCTAAATAGACCGGCACTAAGGGTGTTCTTACAGGCAGTCTTAGTACACGTCTAAAAAACATATTTTCGTCAACATCGAATGTTTTTTTAGAGTGAGGCCCCCAAATCTCAGCCCCATACAAGGCAGCAGATTGAGCTTTTGCTTTGAACACTTCGATCGCAGGAGTTATGGCTTTAAATGTACTCCCACCATGAATCTTTAAAATGGGGAGTGAGTTCTGTTTAAGTGTTAACCTGCTTTTGTCAAGTTGGTTTGTCCAAGACATTCTGCTGTCCAACCTAATACCCAGATAATCAAAGGAATCTACATATTCAAGTTTGGTATTATTTAGGGCCAGATTCTTCTTAAATGATTTGGAGGGATTGATGGCCATATATTTCGTTTTAGATGAGTTAATTTCTAACCCCTTCATCTCACAATAGCTGTTAAATTTGTTTATTAGATTTTGCAGGCCTTTAGGGGTTTGGGATATTAGGATGGTGTCATCCGCAAATAGTAGTGCTGTGACTGCCTCATTACACAGTTTAGGTGAATCATGGTTGCATTGGGCTAGGTAGTGGGGAATATCGTTTACAAACAGGGAGAAGAGGGTTGGGGCCAGTACACACCCTTGTCTCACCCCCCTTTTCACTGGGATGGGTCGGGTAAGTTCTCCGTTTCTTCCCCACCTTACTTTAGCAAAGTTATCAGTATGCAATTTTATAAGATTAACCAACAATTCATCCGGGACACCCATCTTCTTTAAACATTCCCATAATAAGTGGCGGGGAACAAGATCAAACGCTGAGCGTAGGTCCATGAATGCAACATATATGCTACACTTCTTTATCTTAACATATTTCCAGCATATACACATGAATCTGTACACTTGATCCACAGTGCTAGTCTTGGATCTGAAACCTGCTTGGAATTTGGAGAGGATTTCAGATTCATCAATCCATATTAAAAGCCGATTTAAAATATGTCTGGCAAAATTTTTTTGTAAAATGTCGATTAAACTAATCGGTCTGTAATTACCCGGGTTGTAGCGATCCCCTTTTTTAAAAATGGTTACTATTTCGGCCCCTTTCCACGTTTCAGGGATCGGGGTTCCTAGTAGGATTGAATTACACAAATAATTTATGTAGGGGCACCATACCTCGATATTATGGGTAAATAGATCACCAGGTAATTTGTCCGGACCTGGAGCTTTACCCGCCTTTATTGCTTTTATTGCACACAGAGTTTCTTTGGTGCTGAATTGCACAGGATTAATACACTGGGTAGAAGACCCGGGGTATTTATATTCAACAGGAGACCCTACTTGATCATACAAAACCACAAAATGGTCAAACCAGATCTTTTCGTCCAGAAAGAAATCCCTATTGGAACTGCCTGTTTTGTTGTTTTTGGCTATTAAATTCCAGAAAGTACATTGGTCATGTCCCTTAGCGGCACTCAAGAGGTCTTCCCAGATTCGCTCATCCCATTCCCTTTTTGCATTTTGCATAAGGTTTTTATATACTTTTCTACATTCTCTAACCCTCAGCTGGTCTTTAGACTTCACGGCAATAATTAAATTAGTTTTGGCTAGATGACACTGTTTGTTGTACCATGGCGTCTCTAGTTCCAATTGCCTGTTTGTGTTAACTTTTTTGTTTGTACAGCTTTTACTCAGGAGAGGAGTTAGTGATTCCACTAGGTGGTAGTGCATTTTCAGGACCTCGTGGGATCCCAACCTTAGATTTTCGTATTGGGGGATGATATCTGAGAAGGTGCTATAAATTCCCAAGAGTGTCTCTTCTTTTGCTAAGATATGTGGCCATTTAATTGCCTTCCTATTATTAGAGATGACAACCTCAGCTACCCCACTCTCACTTTCCATCCTGATATCATGTTCCAGAAAAGGGTCAGATAATAGCCCTAACTGTAAGGGAAGGTGATCACTCTCTGGTCTGTTCACGACCTTAAGGGCCAACAGTAAATACCAGAGATTAGTTGAAATTAGCATGAAGTCAATCAAGGATTTAGACAACCCCTTGCTAAAGGTGTTGTTAGCCGGTTTGTCCGGGTCTAGTCGACCATTACATGCCCGCAATCCATGGGATACAGTCAATTCGTATATTTGCATAGCAGCCACTGTACATTTTGCATACTTTGCATTATCTAAGGGGGGGATGTCAAGCGCTCTATCTTCATTTTCCAATAATTTTTCGAGCCCCTTTATGGGATCGAACTGGCAGTTGAAATCCCCGCCTATGTATATTTTAGACTCAGGCTCTAGATTAACTAGATAGGAACTAAGCTGTTCAATAACCATTGATAACTTATTTTTTGGGGAAGGTCTATTATAGACATTTATCATATAAATATCTCCCAAATTTCTAGTGGTTAGCTTGACGCCAAGTAAATCATTGGAAGCAAAGTACAGGGGCGATACAACAACATCCAGGGATATACTTATCCAGATTATTAGGCCCCCAGAGGGTCTACCTCTTGCTGATGCGGTTGCCCCCTTGAAAAACGTTTTAAAACCGAGTCTGTGTACAATGTTGGTAGCCCATGTTTCCTGCAAAAGTATAATTTCATGCTCCTCCATAAAGGAGCTCCAGTTTCTATCGCACAGATTTCTAGACAGCCCTGCGATGTTCCATGACAGTATCTTTAAGTCTTGGTTGGGTTTGCAAGATTCTTGGTTGATTGGGAGGCTTATGTTCGAGGGTTCACCCTCATTGGGATCGTCCGGGGGTGCCAATACAGGCACCTGGTTCCAATGTACTTTGCTGAGCAATGATGATATTAGTGGGCCGTGACCCTCGGTGCTGCCTTCAGCAATTGAAACTGGCCCTTGTTGATCGGTTGCTTTTCTTCTGGGAGTTTTCCCTGTTTGCTTTGACTTAGGATTTTCGTTCCCAACATGCTGATCCTCATTGAAAGAGTGAGTAGTCGAGCCTTTAGGTTCGACTTCTTCATTTGTTTGTCAGTGGCCCCACCATGACCAATTGTTGTCCGATCCCGAATTTATCGGGGGTATTCTTTCAATTGGGGTCGGGGGGTCGAAGAAGGAATATTTATTGGCCAACAAGCCTTGCTGTTGTGGTACTCTGCTATCTTGTTTCCATTGTATTGGGTAGAAATAACTAAGATCGCAGGTCCCAATTCCTCGATTGTTACTTCTTGGCTGTTGACTATATACGAGCTGGGCAACAGAGGGATCTTTAAAGTTGACCAGGATACAATCCCCTTCAATGTCTTTTGATCTTGTTCCCACCCAACGGACTCTTCGGACTTGGATAACTTGGCAGTTGACTGTATAGGGTAGGGGTCTGTTTTCCTTTAACCAGTATAGAGTCTTATTTTTTAGTTCGTCGTAAGGCTCCCTTTTGTTGGATTTCAATGGTGGAACCCCAGTGAGAACTACCACGTACGGTTGGCACCCTGGTGGAAGATGAGCATTGGGGACCCTTTTGGGCACTTGAAGGTCAGTGTTACAGTCAGATATTTGAGCATTGATGTTGTTGCTGGTGCCTGTGGGTACCCTTCCATTAGTTGATTTAGTGGGTACCCTAGTTTCTGGGGTGATAGTGTTTGATGATTGTTTTGTTTTGCGTGGTGCTGGCTTTGGTGGAACAGCCAGTCGCGATCTATCACTGGTTGGTAGATCTTTCCGGGGCTCCATGCTCGGTCCTCCCAGTGCATTGTTAGACCTGCTTGGATCCACTGCCCTATCTTTCTTGGCTGGGCAAGATGGTTGAGCTGGTTTGGTTGTTGTTGGGCTTTTCTCAGTTCTTACAGTTTCTTGGCCAATCTTTGTGTTAAGTTTTACCAGCGTTTTTAGGGCAAAGAAATTATCTAGGGACGTTTGTTCAAATTTGTCCAAGCGGTCTAATAACCCTTCCAGTTTTTCTGTTACTGGCAACAATAGGGATGTCATGAGGGATTGAATCCGTTCCATCAACATTTCTGGTACTGGTAAGTCTGCAGGGTTGTTAGCTGAGTCAATAGTCACAACATTATCAACAGGGTCTTTTAGTTGATTACACTCCGGGTGTTCACTGAGTTCGATCCCATTGTTCGTAGGGTCATTAGCTAATGCTTTACAGTGAGCTCCCACATTCGTGTAGTTTTTGCGAATTCTTTTTAATGATTTTATTCTGTAGGCTTTACGTGGAGTAACCAATCTTTTCCGTTTTACAGCAGCCCTTCCTTTCGTCTTAGGGGGTGATTGAAGGGTATGATTTAAGGGGGCGTCATGTATCGTTATTAAGGGCAAGACCGGTAGTGCTGGGATGTCACCGTTTATAACATTTCTAGTTCCGGTATTAGTTGATGTTTTATTTTGAGGTGCCGGGTCAGGTGCAATCTCAAAAAAATCACTGTTTGGACTTAGATTGATGACACACGGTTGCTTATCGCCAAGGATATGGGGAGTGTTTGAGTCAACTGGCATGACGTTGTTTGAGGGAGATTTAGCCTGTGCAAGAGACCCCATAGAGGATCGTTTATGTGCCAGATATTCACGTGACAGTCTGCGTTCCGCTAGGATAATCTCCTTCTCTACCACAGAAACCGCACGGGTATTGAAATTGTCCATAGTCCCCAGCGTGGTGTTTCCCCCTCTCCGTGAACATCTACCTGACCGGGTAGCCATTGGGGAATATGTAGACATATACAGAAACTTAGCACAGTTAGATGTATTGGTGTAATCCCTCTACACAATTATCTGCTTGGCTTACCGGAAATGTTAGGGGGATGGCCCGTCCCGACCCCACCCCTGCTGGCCCCGGACGGCCACAGACGGCCCGCCCTTTGCCCGGGCTTCGCCCGGCGTCCCGCTTGCGTCCCGCAAGACGGACTCTCCTCTGTTGTTATAGGGTGGGCGGTGGGGGCGGGGCACGCAGGGGTGCGCTGACCGGATGTCTCGTGGTCAAGCAGGGACTCCTGGGATAGTGAGTCCCTGCCGCGCTACCCCTGCAGCCTCCACAGATGCTCCTTCCCCTCGGCGGCACGTCAGCCAGGCAAGTACAAAGGCGTTGGTGGGTCACAGGTGTCCTCCCACAGCGAAGCGGCTCCCGCGCAGCGGGAGCGGCGAGCAGCAGAGTTCAGCAAATGGGGCAAACGGGGCAAGTATTCTCCCACAGTGTCTCCGCGTTCCAAGATTAGGGTCACACAGGGAAGCGCTGCTGCTCTCTATTTAGCTGGTATGCTGGTGGGGGCGGGGCACGCAGGGGTGCGCTGACCGGATGTCTCGTGGTCAAGCAGGGACTCCTGGGATAGTGAGTCCCTGCCGCGCTACCCCTGCAGCCTCCACAGATGCTCCTTCCCCTCGGCGGCACGTCAGCCAGGCAAGTACAACAGCGTTGGTGGGTCACAGGTGTCCTCCCACAGCGAAGCGGCTCCCGCGCAGCGGGAGCGGCGAGCAGCAGAGTTCAGCAAACGGGGCAAGTATTCTCCCACAGTGTCTCCGCGTTCCAAGATTAGGGTCACACAGGGAAGCGCTGCTGCTCTCTATTTAGCTGGTATGCCGGTGGGGGCGGGGCACGCAGGGGTGCGCTGACCGGATGTCTCGTGGTCAAGCAGGGACTCCTGGGATAGTGAGTCCCTGCCGCCTCCACAGATGCTCCTTCCCCTCGGCGGCACGTCAGCCAGGCAAGTACAACAGCGTTGGTGGGTCACAGGTGTCCTCCCACAGCGAAGCGGCTCCCGCGCAGCGGGAGCGGCGAGCAGCAGAGTTCAGCAAACGGGGCAAACGGGGCAAGTATTCTCCCACAGTGTCTCCGCGTTCCAAGATTAGGGTCACCTAAATAATAATTATTTTTTGTTCAATAAAGAATATTGGAAGCAGGAGCAAGGAGTAGCTATGGGATCCTGTTTCTCCCCCAGCTACGCGTGTTTTCACGTAGGCTGGTGGGAGAAACAGGTCCTTGAAAGCACACATAACAGAAATAAAGTGAAATACTGGCTTCGCTTCATTGATGACGTTTTTGCAATATGGGAGGGGGATGTGAGAAGTTCAGAAGAGTTTGTAGAAAGCTTAAATGTGAATTCTTGCAACCTACATTTCACATCAAACGTCAGTACATCCACTGTTGAGTTTTTAGATGTGCGTGTGACAATCACTGACAATAATTTAGAAACAACTTTATTTAGAAAGAAGACTGCTGGCAATAGCATTTTGCATGCCAGCAGTAGTCATTCCTGTCATCTAATTGAAAGCATTTCTGTGGGCGAACTACTAAGACTGAAACGTATTTGCAGTAGCCAGGAAAATTATGAGAGATGTGCAAAGAAAATGATGGATAGACTCAGTGATAGAGGGTATTGTAAAACTACCCTTTCCAGAGCCTGGGCTAAAACGGAGGAACGTTCACATGACTCAGTGTTGACCCCGAAAGATCTAGGGGTCAATGTTGATAATGAAAGTCCTCGTCTTATAACCACATTTAGCAAACAGGAAAGGAAAATTAAAGCCATCGTCAAAAAGAATTGGCCAATTGTTTTGACCAACGGTGTTCTGGCTAGTAGATTACCAGAGTCACCATCTATCACCTTTAGGCGAACAAGATCTATGAGGAATCAATTAGTTATATCAAGCACAGCAATTAAAACAGACGGGGTGTTGTTCCTGCAGAGAAAAGGGTTCTATAAATGTTCATCATGTAGAGCGTGCAAATTTGGTATAAATACGACTCATTACAAAACCCCATTTTCAGACAAGAGTGTAGCCATCAGGGGCAGTTACGGATGCCGCACTGAGTATGCTGTATATGTTCTGACGTGCACCTGTGGGCTTCGCTATGTGGGTAGCACAAAGCTGCAGGTGCATGTCAGAATATTGCAGCATCTCAGGGCAATCGTCAATAATGACGCTGCTTATCCTGTGGCAAGACATTTTAAGACAACACATAATATCAATTTGAACTGTCTGTCCTACTTTGTGATAAATGTAGTACCACCACTACGAAGAGGGGGAGATAGGGAGAAACTGTTAAGAAAAATAGAAACTCAAATGATAATTGAGTTAGACAGTAAGAATCCCAATGGGTTAAATAACAAAAAAGATCTGCACCACTGTTTATAGAACTCCATTTAGAGAATACATTAGGGCCAGGACTGCATACAATCAGACTTAAAATATTAAAAGGAAATTATTTAACATATTACCAGTAAAATGAAATCTAGAAAACAATCAATATATAAAATAATTTTCTGACCAAATGGAAATGAATTAATGATGCTCCTTTACCGCCAAATGATTTTTAACATATATAAAATATTTTCGGGTATTTCTTAGGAATTTAGTACTGTACCTCACTTTAAGCACTTTATCATTCACAAGCACTTTAAGCAGCCTTTTATTATGTTTTATAAGTTGTAGTGTATTGCATTCATGCAGAAATAATGACTTGTGTTATTTAAAAATATAATGCAACTCCAAGGGAGAGTTACTGTGATATATTCAACCCCTTTTTTTGTAAATATGTACAGACTCACATGAAGAGTGAGGAAGCTATATAAGATATGCATTTATATGAATTTTAGAAATTTGTATATTTATGGTTTTAGAATATAAATTGTATGTATGAGAAAAAATTCTATAGCAAATAGCTAATATGTACATATTGTAAAAGTGTTTATATATTGTGTTTATTTATAGCAGAATTTTGCACAATGTTACCCGAATTGAATTTGAGGTTGCAGCAATAAGGCATTCAAGCTGAGTATAAGAGTCTTTAGTCATATAGTCAAATTAATGTATGACAATAATTATAATATGTTTCACTACACCGGAAAAACAAGAGGCAAATTGCACTAGTATGTCGTTTATGTCTATGCTGAAAACACATCACATGATTATGTGCACGGTGGGCGGGCAGTCTGTAAGAATTTAAATACCACATTTGCTGCTAAAAACTTTTTGTGTGAGCAAGAGCACGGCTGTGCTCGAAACGCGTCGCAGCAGAGCAGGGAAATAAAATACCTTCCTGCCTGGTTCCTTGTGGTCCGTCTCCTTCATTTTCCTGGAATGGATTGTTTGTTTGGAGGATTGTTGCTGTGATATATATATATATATATATATATATATATATATATATATATATATATATATATATATATATATATATATATATATATATATATATATATATATATATATATATTATTTTCAAAATTAAACTGCAATAATGCAATCACTCAGAGTTTACAGCAAACACCAGTGTTGATATTTTTTTCAGGTTACGCGTTTCGCTCGCAAAACGAGCTTGGTGACACATTGAAACAGTGGGAGAGAAAGCATTACATAGGCAAACTTGGAAACTGACATAGGACAAATACATGGTATATTCTTCCATCGCCAAAATGGCATCCCTTTTGTAGTGTGTTGCCTATGAAGACATATATTGGAGTATTCACTCATACTACCACTCTCACAGTAATAGGTCAGTGCAATTAGAAAATAATAGTTGCAATTTCAAATCATGTGCAGCAGGGTAAGTCTCTGACAACAAAATATATATCCTCCTCCTCGGCCATACGTCACCTGCATTGGCTAAGGGTCAAGAGTCGGATAAAATTTAAGGCACTCTGTATTGCCTATAAGGCCATCCACGAATCAGGAACCAGGTTTCTGAAGGATGCTTTTTGGATCTATGCTCCAAAAAGATCACTTCGCTCATCCTGCACCCATCTTCTCCCTGTCCCACGTACCAGAACCACTACCTGGGGAGACAGACGTTTCTTAGTAGCAACCCCCAGGCTATGGAATTCTCTCCCTCTGTTCATCAAAACTAGTCCCACTCTCATCATCTTCCGTAAACTTCTGAAAACCTGGTTATTCAATCAATGATCATCTGGTTGCTTTCTGTCCCAGGAAGTCCGACATGCGCCGAGACACCCCAGGGTAGTTGTGCGCAATAAAAATTCCATTAACATAAACATATAACCAATGTACAATTGTTTATCAAGTTCATGATAAATTAAAGGAGAATAAAACTTTTTACTAACTTTTTACAAAAAAGTGTCATTTTTTCTCCAAGGTTAGCCTTTCCATAGTTGAATTTCATTCGACTAGTGCCCGTTTTTGTGAAAGGCAAGGGGGGAATTATATGCATCTGAGGGTTCCACTCGGCCTAGTGCCTTTTACTGCCCTTATATCTCACAAAACAAAAGAAGCCCTGCACATATATAGACCAATAGGCTGCTGTGAGGCATATCAACTTGCACATTATGTCTGCCCCCATTCCCCTTGTTCAAAGCTACAACCACGTCCAACATAGAAAAAAATTAACAATGTGTGTAAAAACAACAAAATTGTGCAACTTTGAAAGAGATATAGATAAAGTCTCTTATCAGTGCAAACCGGCCCTCCACCATTGTAAAGAAGAAAAGGGTAGAGGGTGGCTAGACGAGAGGTAGTCCTTTCTTTATCTGCCGCTTCCTTTTCTTCTGTAAAAGAAAAAGAGAAAGAAAACACACATCTCAAAATCCATGAGACATCTCATTCTGGATCAAAAACATTTCAAAACAACAATCGCACAGGTGTACTCTTATAAAGGGGAATAATCATCATATGAATAAATGCCTGATCTATTGATGGATATGTATGCTCATCTCTTTATCATAATTCAGCCCATCAGGACTTTTCGTCTGGAGGTCAATAATGTGCCATGATTCTTTCTTGCGTAAAAGCAGCACTCTGTTGCCCCCTCTCTGTGGATATTCCACTTGTTCCTTGCTACTGGATAATGTGGGTCTTTGTTAGTTATGGCTCTCATGTGCTCTAACACCCTTTTCTTTGTGGCTAGAGCGGTGCTACCTACATACCTCATCTTACAAGAACATTCCAAAATGTAGATGGTAAAGATGGTGCCACATGTAAGGAACTGTTTTATGTGTTTTTCTCCTGTAGGGTACTGTAGCTCTTCCTCATTGGACTGTTCCTGCAGGCTTTACAATGGCCACAGGGGAAGAAACCATTAGGTTAATCTGTGAGTTGAGGCTTTTGTTGGTGATGTTCCTCTTAACTAAAAGATCTTTAAGGTTTCTCCCCTTTCTGTGGGTGATTCGTGGTCTGTCCTCTATTGTTTGACCTACCACTGGATCGGCCGTGGGGATGTTCCAGTTACGTGTAAGTATTTTGGATACTGCCTTAGATTGTTTGTTATAAGTCAAGATCACTCTGGTTGTGTTGTCTTCTACACTGTTTTTTTCAATCAGCGTGCTCTCCCTTTCAATTTTCCCCACCTTGTCTTTAGCTCTCTGTAGGACCCAGTTCGGATATCCTCTTTCCTTAAATCTTCTCATCATGGTTTCTTGTTCTATTAGAAAACTTTGTTGGGTGCTACAGTTTCTTTTCGCTCTCAATAGTTCTCCAAATGGCATGCTCCATTTCAACGTATCTGGATGACTAATGAGAGCGTGAAGCAAACTGTTCCCTGCTGTGGATTTCCTATGGAGTTTGGTGTTGATTCTGTTTTCGGAGATCTCCACTAGTACATCTAGAAATTCGATTTGGCTTGTGCTCTTGTTATATGTGAGGAAGAGATTAAAATTGTTGTCATTAAGTTCTCTGATCATTTCTATGGCGCTCTCTTTTCTGCCATTCAATACTACAAAGAGGTCGTCGATGTATCCTTACTATTTGACGACTTCGCTGCCATTCAGGTCTTGGTCTAGCTTTTGGAGGACCTCCCCCCTGCCATACACCCAGAAAAAGGTTAGCAAAACTGGGGGAAAATCATGTGCCCATTGCTGTGCCAAGTACTTGTTTAAACAGGGGACCACCACCCCCGGGGCTTTATTGAAAGAATGTGGGGGCAACACGGCCCCACCGCAGCCTCCAGGGACCGCCACCCCCAGGGCTTGCACATGAATGATGGGGGGCCTCTAAGCCCCCCGAGCCCCGGGGCTTTATTGTAAAGTATGCGGGGGCTCCGCCTCCCTGCAGCCCCGGGGACCACCACCCCCCGGGGCTAAGTTTTTAATAAATACATAAAAAAACGGTGTGGGGGCTCAAGCCCCCCACATGCCCCGGGGACCGCCACCTCCCCGGGGCACTAATATTTAAATTGGGGGGTCCGTGACAGACCACCACCCCGGGGCTTTTAACAGGTGGGAGGGGGGCCCCCCTCCTGGAGCCCTTGATGGTCCTGGGGACTGCCACCCCCCAGGGCCGGCTCCAGCAGTGTCCCGGGTGCCTACCCCCGGGACACTGCTGTTTGCTATGATAGGGCGGAAGCCTCACAGCTCCTGCCCTACCATAGCAAACTGCTTTGATTTTTGAAAGAGAGAGCAGGAAACCTGCTCTCTCTTTCAAAAATCAAAGCGTATTGCTTTTCTGCATAGGGAGCAGCATGTTAGCTGCTCCCCATGCAGAAAAGCAATGCCGGCTCCTGCAGGATGTGGGGAGCTGGCAGGGACCTTGGGGGGCTTGGGGCCCCCCCCCACGGCCCCCAATGAGGAGGGCCAGGCCGCGGAGGGTGGGGTCCCCGGGCCAGAAGTGCCACGCGGACCCCCTCCACTATTACATTTTTTTTAAAAGATTGACAGGCCCCGGGGGATGGGGTCCCCGGGCCTTAAGGGGGCATGGGAAGGGGGCTAAGCAGCCCCCCTCCACAAAAAAATAATAGGCCAAAAAAAAAAAAGAAGGGGGGCTACACAGCCTGCCTTCTTAAAAGTAAAGAAAGAAGAAAAAACGGATTGGGAGGAGGCCACGTCCCCTCCCTGCAAACGCGCCCCCTGGCGCGTTTGCAGTGGGGGAACTAAGTTCCCTTGCATACTGGGGGTCCCTGGGGGCCAACTAGCCCACCAGGAGCCTCCAGTATGGGCCAGGGGGCTGTGTTGCAGAGAGGTGTAATGAGGCCATGCCCCTTTTTACATCTCTCTGCAACGCAGCCCCCTGGCGCATACTGGAGGTTCCTGGTGGGCTAGTTGGCCCCCAGGGACCCCCAGTATGCAAGGGGACTTAATCCCCCAACTTAAAACACGCTATGGGGCGCGTTTGCACAGTGGTTAAGGTATGGGGCGGGGCTTGAGGTGATATGAGTGCAAACATGCCCTGTGGCGCATTTTAAGTTGGGAAATTAATTCCTCTTCAATCCATAGGTCCCCTAGGGGGCAACTAGTCCAACAGGTATCTCCAGTAAGCACCACGGAGCTGCGTTGCAGAGTGTTGTAAAAAGGGGGCGTGCCCTCTGAACACCTCTCTGCAACACAGCTCCCTGGCACATACTTGAGGTACCTGGTGAGCTAGTTGGCTCACAGGGGACCTCAGGATTGAAGGGGAATTAATTCCCCAACCTAAAACGCGCCACAGGGTGTGTTTGCACACATGTCACCTCAGGCACCGCCCCCTTCCTTCACCATTGTGCAAATATTCCTCTAAAATCAGACAAACTACGAATTCCGATTTACTCACCTGTTATCACGAAATACGTCAGTGCTGCATCTTTGAGCGCAGCACGGACCCTGAAAAGTAAATCTAAGCGTACTTACCAGTAACTTGTGTTTCCTTCCATAGAAATTTATTGTGTGGTTTTCACCAGAAAAGTTTCTGTCTATTTTTGAAACGTACAAATATTCCTCTAAAACCAGCCGAACTACGAATTCCGATTTACTCACCTGTTATCAGGAGAGACCTCAGTGCTGCATCTTTCAGCCCACCTCGGATCCTGAAAAGTAATTCTAACCATACTTACAGTAACTTGAATTTCCTTCCATAGGCTAACATTGACTGGTTTCACTTGGAAATTTTTCTGTGTGGAGTTTTCGAACTTTAAAAAATTCCTCTAAAATCAGCCAAACTACGAATTCTGATTTACTCACCTGTTATCTGGAGAGACCTCAGTGCTGCATCTTTCAGCTCACTACTGTTCCTGAAAAGAAAATGTAACTATACTAACCAGTAACTTGAATTTCCTTCAATAGGATATCATTGCCTGCTATATAAAAAATATATAAATTAAAAAAATAGAAAAGAAAACAATAAATATGACAATTTCAATATTTTTTAAAACATTTTTTTTTCAATTTATATTAAAAATATGTATTGTAATTTAAAAAATAAAATATCTAAAAATAAATACTTTAAAACAATGTAGTAAATTAGTATTAAAAATAACAATTAATACATTTAAAATTTATCATTTACAAAACCTTTGAAAATCACTGAAAAAACCATAGATTTCAGCCATGTTATAGTTAGGAATTAGCATTTAAAAAACCTTAGAAATTCACTGAAAAAACCATAGGTTTCAGCCACGTTATAGTTAAGAATTAGCATTTAAAAAACCTTAGAAATTCAGTGAAAAAAACAAAGGGTTTCACACATGTTATAGTTAGCTGGACATTTCACTCATACAAAACCATTGAAATTCCCCCGTTATAGTTAGTTTAGCTAACTATAACTTGCGTGCCCGCAATGCACTGCCGATGACGTCACATATTACATCACTATTGACATGGTCAGTGACATCACTCATGACATCTCAAATGACATCATCCTTGTGAAAGAGTCGTCTACCTCCTCTCAGAGTAATATAACCTTTGATACACACATTCAAAAATAGAAACTAAGAATTTCAAAACAATGGAGATACCAATACCAGTTACAACAACCTATTTAGTAATTCTAAAATCTCCATACACATCCACTCATTCACCAACAGTTCTATATAGTCACTCATACATGTACTCACTCATCATATGTACTCATACATCTATACATTCTGTTACACACCTACACTCATACATAGAGTTACTCACACACATGCTCACACATGCACATAAACTATCAAACAATCATTTACTTGCATATACAGCTATACACACACCACTACACTTACTTCTACAGAAACGTACACTTCCTTACTCTCTTAAACAATAACTTATAGAAACACATACGTATTCATACAGGAACTCTTCCAATCTCTCTCTCACATATAATCACTTATATACATCAATACTCACATATACTAGTATAAAACATGTAGTTACTCATTAAGACACTATTGAGACAGTCATTCACTCACTAGCACACCCATACACACACTCATCCACTCATACAGTCCTGCACACATGCTGTCATCAAAACAGATACAAACAGTGAGTCACTCATTCATGCATCTTTGCGCTAAGTAATATCCCCCACCGAACCATACAGACACTCATACTGATACTCAAAACACCAACTAATAACCCATATACACACTCATGTAGCTACTCACCAACCCATGGAGCCACTTATACACAAAGTGAGACACTGATACAGATATTTGCATATTTAAACATTACTCGTTAATACATGTGTTCAATAAGATACACTTAAAAAGTCAGTTATACAATCAATTTTATAAAATAAAAATCCATTTAGACACTTATTTACCCATTTATTCTTCCGTCGACCTTTAGATATACATATATAAAAAATATTTATTTTTCAGAAAGTCACACATTCACTGGATGATGTCCTCAGTGATGTCATTTGAGATATCATCAGTGATGTCATGAGTGATGTCACTGACCATGTCATGAGTGATATAATATGTGACGTCATCATCAGTGCATTGCGGGCGAACGAATTATAGTTAGCTGAACTAACTATAATGAGGAATTTCAATGGTTTTGTATGAGTGAAATGTCCAGCTAACTATAACGTGTGAAACCTATGTTTTTTTCAGTGAATATCTATATATACACACACACTCTGAGTGCTATATTCCTTATCATTCTCCTGATCAAGTGCCGTAGCTGCGCTTTAGAGCCAATCCACTTTGCATTTTCCTGGCAAAATCATAAAAAGATTTATTGATTAGCCGTTAATTCATATAGTCAATATTTTATCCATTCTGGATGTAACTGACAAAAAGTGCAAGTGTTTTTTACAGTACGGATCAAGGGCATCAGATCATATTATGGGCAGCTGTGCAAACGTCGCATGTTATAAAGTGTCAAAATATCCAATATATCTCAATTCATTCAAATTATGACTGATTCCACAATTTATGCAAAGTTTGCTGCTATTTTGGATTACCAAATAATCCTAGTTTTCTCATTTGGAATTTGGCAAATTGGGAATGCTTTTACAATATTTTTTGATCTAAGTATAAATCTTGCATGATTTAAATTGCTCAAACCAGTACATTTATATGCGTTAAGTACCCAATAAAAAATAAAATACATTAATAATGTGCAAAATTTGCAAATGTAAACTGTTAGTGCTTCAAATAAGATGCAACCCTGACTATCCTATTGATTAATTACAAGAAGATGCAAGCATTTGTACAGTACAAAAATTGTTCAGACTTGTATAATGGATTTTAAAGGAAAACCTCTAAAAAGCAAACTAGCTACAAATCCCTGTAAAGGACTCAAAGACTGAATTTATCCTCATAGCAATTCCTAATTTCTGGAAATATCAACATATTTGGTGTCCTTTTTTCCCCAGATATTAATATTCCTTCTGACCTTAAATCACAAGCCTTCAAATCAATTTTTGAGCGGAACCTGATTTCCACATTTCACTTTGCACATAACAGCACATATTGAATCAAGGTGAAACCCCAATTTGATTCATCAAGTTTTAAAGAATCCTAGGCCATAAGAACATAGTAGCAAGATCAGTTCAGAGATGCACATGAAGTTCTGCATCTATGTTTAGTCCCCATGGTTGTTCCATTGCCATGATTATAATCCATCTTGAATCACTTCTCTACAGATCCTGTTCTCTTTCTACTCCTTTGGGTTCGTTTTGAATGCTGTAGATACCAAAATAATGCACATTCTTTATGTCCCCCTCATGTACCTTCCATAGACTTTTTTTCATAGAGTATGCATAGTCTTTGTTATTTATGTTTCTTATATGTAGAAGTATTCCTAATTTCAACTTGTTTACCATGCACTTAACATATTTCTGACCACAGGAGCACTCCAACACATAATTGACAAATGGGGTATCATTAGTTATCCACGCCATATGACGTTTGCCTTGCCATTTTGTGTTGCAAATTGAGTTCTATTCTCAGCATAAGAGTGAGCTTTGCATTTCTAGCATTTCCACAACCCCTTCTTATTTTTGGTTATTATTTATTTATTTTATTTATTATTATTTATAGGTTTTATATAGCGCTAGCTTGGCCCGAAGGTATCAGAGCGCTTTACATATAATTCTGGGCCGTTCCATAGAAGTACATATAAGTATACAGATAAAAAACATAAAGGTACATCCAAATAAACATATCAAGGAAATCGTTCTGCAGTCAAGGTGGTTACAGGACATTGTAACAGGACACATTTAGGACGTGAATGACAAAGAGGAAGCTGAAAACATCAAATCAGATGCCTTCCTTATAAGGTCTAAAAGAATTGTGTGACTCATTGGGAGCAAAGCTTAATTAGATTGAGTATTAAAGTATCTGTTGAGCAGAAGATATTTAGGGACCCGTTTGAAGCATGGCAAGGATGGGTTACAGCGAAGATCTCTTGGGAGTGCATTCCAGATCCCAGAAGCATTTCCAGAGAATGAGCAAGTCTGTGAGGATTTCTTTTGCAGTTTGGGAGGGATGAGAAGAGGTGAGTTGAAGCTTCTCAGAGCCCTGGCTCTTCCTTTTTTTGGAGAGTTTGGTATCTAGGTAGTTTGGGTTATGGGTGTGAAGGGCGTTGTGAGTGATGAAAGCAGTCTTGAAAATACATCTACCTTCGATGGGAAGCCATTTGAGGTTCTTGAAAGCCAGTGTAATGTGCTCAAATTGTTTAACACCTGTTTGTAGCCAGGCAGCCATGTTGAGAACTCTTTTAAGGGTGCGGACATGGTTTTTCGGAGTTCTTGTAAGCATAGCATTGTCATAATCCAGATTTGAGAGGACAAGACACTGCACTACGGTCATAAAATCATCAGGTGGAATACAAGGTTTGATTTTCTTTATATTTATAAGATTGTACAGCGCTCCTTTGGCTGAGTTGTTAATGTGGTCTTTAATTGACATATTTTTGTCCAGATTGATGCCCAAGTACTTTACGGAGTCGGATAGTGTAAGAGAGCTGTTAAGGGCGTCCAAGTTACTGAGCCAATCTTGGATTGGAAGAGGGTTGATTTTGGTGCAAAAAGTAGTATTTCAATGTTGAGGTTCAACTTTAAGGGGTTAGTGTTAAGCCAAGATTGTTCCTTGATTAATGTATCATTCAGATGAATGATGTCACTCGGTGAATTAATGTTATAGTAAAGTTGGGTGTCATAGGCATAAAGGTGCTATTTTACGCCTGCTTGGTTCAAAATAAGAGTAAGGGGTTCCATGAAGAGATTGAAAAGATAAGGGGAGAGAATTGAACCTTGGGATACACCAGGGGGAACTGTTGTTGGTTTTGAGAGAGAGTTGTTGATTTTTATTTTTTGAGAGTGATGTTGAAGGTATGAAGTGAACAAACTAAGGCCTGTGCCATTGATACCTCTGCCGTTTTTGAGGGTCCCAAATAATCCTGGGTCGTTAACAGTATCAAAAGCTGTGGATAAGTCAAGCAGGATTAGGAGGCATGTGTCACCTTCATCCAAGGATCTGCGAATGTCATCTGCAATATTGAGTATAGCAGTTTCTGTGCTACAGCCTTTCCTAAACCCTGACTGGAAGGAGTCAAGGAGATGGAATTGCTCGATATGATGGTTGAGCTGTAGAAGGGTGCATTTTTCCAATGTTTTGTCTAGGAATAGGAGGTTGGTGATAGGTCAGAAATTTTTAAAGTCATTGGGGTCAGCCCCTGGTTTTTCAGTATGGCTGAGATTTAGCATAGTTGTAGGGAGTCCGGTACAAGACCTGAGGAGAAAGAGGAGTTGATGATTTTTGTACAGGATGGGGCAATTATATGGTTTTAGGTTTTGTACTAATGTAGATGGGAGGGAATCATTTGAGCGGTTAACCAATTCACAATCTTTGTATCTCCATTTCCTTGTAGTTGCGTATAACTACTCACTAGTAGTGATTTGGACTATGCCTTTAAATAAATGAATTCGGCAGTGTAACATGGGACTGTGCTATTCTCTGTTTTAATATTTTATACTGAACTACCTTTTACAAAATAATAGTTTTAAAATGTATGTTTTAAATGTCTTTTATGGTAAACTTTTTACCGAAATAAAGATTTCTTGAACTTGAATGATTTTTGTCTGTTGTAATGGAAGAAAAACTATATATAAAGTTAAATAAAAAATGTTATGAAAAATATAATGAAATAAAATGTTTTGTATAAAAAATATAAGGAAACAGCTGAATGAAAAAAAAAAATCAAAACTCATTTGGATCAGTTCATGGTGTGATGTTTCCAAAGAGACCAGTCAAGTAGTGTAGTAGGACCTCTCTTTAAGGCATTGTTGCTCCCCCCCCCCCCAGTCCTAAGGCTGATATTGGAAAAAAGACAGCGGGGAGACCTTCTATGTGTTTTGTTATAGCTACTCATTAATCTGTCTCCTAAGGATGGGGTCTTTTTTAAATGTTTCATGGGCTCTTCACCATCTTTGTTGGTTACCTTTTTTGTATTGACCACTAACAGTTCTTCCCTCTTTCTGTTAATAACTCTCATTGCTGCATCCTACCACACCTTTATTGGATATCCTCTAACTTCTAAGCGCCGGTACATTTCTTTCATTTGTGCCTCAAACTCCTCCATCTCTGAACAATTTTTCCTTCCTCAGAGAAACTCTCCACAGTGGATACTCCAATTTAAGGAGCTTGGATGCCCACTATTTGCCCGTAGGATGCTGGTAATGCTTGTCCTTTTTCTGTGAATTGTTGTGCATAACTTATAATCCTTCGTATACACATTGGTATTTAGAAAATATATCTCTGTATTGCTGATCTCGTGATTACATTTTAGCTTTTGTGAGATCTCATCTAAGGGCTCAATCTCTCGAAGTCCTCTTCTTTTCTCCTTCCCATATCAGAAATAAATCATCGATATAGTGGACCCACATGATGATCTGCTCCATTTTGGTCTGATACTCACCATTCCATGCAGTCTCCACTTGCACCCAACCCATGGCAAAATTTGCAAAGAATGTCCCCATGGCTGTGCCTTGTCTTTGGAGAAAGTATTTGATGTTAAAAAGAAACACAATGTGTTGGAGACAAAAGTCCACCAAATCCATGATCATTCTTGAATGCTGTAAGAGGGATAGTGACAGTGATTTAAGAAGTATTCACAGGCTCTTATTCCAACTGTGTGGAGGTGTACACAGATACAATATCAACTGTAGCATCCAGTAGCCGGGTTTCCAGGGTATGCTTCCCATCCTATTAGGAAGTCTGAAGAGTTGCTGACATAAGATGGCGGTCTTGTTACATATGAAAACAAGAACAAATCAATAAATCTTGAGGTATTTTCCAGAAACGCTCCAATTCAACTGACGATTGGCCTTCCAGGTAGTTTCTATCTTTGTGAACTTTAGGTAAGGAGTAGATCGTAGGGTTTACAGGGTGGTCAATCTTTAGGTACTGATATTTGTTATCTTCTAGCAAATCTCTTTTATGCCAATCTGACAGTTTGGTACTGAACTCTTCCATGAATTCTAACGTAGGATCTCTCAGCAATTTTTGATAATGCTCCTTATTTCTTAATTGTTGGCATTTGTAATATATTGAGTTCTATTTAAGATGACAATATTGCCTCCTTTATCCGAAGCTTTTATGATGATACTTTCATCACGGGGGCGTGGCTATCCAGACACCTTAAGAAAGCTGTGTCTTACCCCTGTTATCCTGACCATTCCCTGGTAATTAACAGCCATCCACTCGCGCTTGATGACAAGATTGTTCCTGAACACCAGTGCTCTAAGGTGTGAGGCAAAGCACACCAGCAATACTGGGGTCTGGAGTGCTGCGAGAAGGGGCCGGCAGGTGGGAAACGGCCCTGAGGCACTGGTCGAACAATGGGCAGAGGGAGACTACAGGTGGGCTGGGGACAGAGTAGCAGCGAGCGGAGACAGACCGGTGGTCACCATCGGTGGACCAAGCCCAGAACATGTCCTGAAAATGGCACTGTAGAGTCAGACCCGGAAAGCAGAGTACTGACTGCACAGGCTGAGCGGGGCCCAGCCTGCTGGGTCGAACCTTGATCGCCTTGGCCCTGTGTCATTGTGGAGACCCTCTAGAGCCCCAGAAGTCGATCGGGCAAGAGTTATCGGGTGCCCTGGGCTGTGGGGCGGCAGTGCAGATGCCCCATGACCTGCACTGAGATCGAAGCTGAGTGGCGGACTGGTGAGCACCACAGCAGCCTGTGAACCCCTGGAGGAGGGCGCGGCAACCGCTGCTCAATTGCAGTATCTGCTGAAAACCGCAGATTGGGCCTCGGCCTCAGTGATGCGGCCTTTCCAAGGCTGAGGGATCCAGAGCACCAGCTACAAGTTTTGGGCCAAGGCCCCACAACACGGATGGCTAAAGAGGGGGGGGGGGGGCGTCCTGGCTGACCCCCACCCGCTTAGGGGTACAAGCTAGTCAGAGATGCATACACAGGCCAGAACGGTAAGCTGGGCTTCGAGGCCACGAGGAAAACCAAGGATGGGTGGAGCTCTGCAGGAGTGGAGACTTGACCGTCTCCAGGGAGCTTAATACAACTGCGTCGGCAGAGGTGAAACAATCACCACATTCCCTATACCAAGCGGGGAGCATTGGAATGGGTGGCGCTCAAGATTCCAACCCCCAGCACGAAAGAAACTCCGTTGATGACAACCAAGTGCTCCACTGAGGGGTCAGGCAGGAGTACGACAAGGGACACTGGGTGCTGTGCTGACCCACGAAGGAAGTGACTCACACCCCAGATCGTGTTGGCTGCGCGGATCGACCTTAAGTATTTACATTATACTGCTAAATTGTTCAGGACAGCAGAACCAGGGAAAGAGGCTGGCGGCTCTGGGTGTGTGGGGAAGTCATCCCCTGGATCAATCAACAGTGCAGAAGCGGTGACTACCCCACGGCTGGAGCTGAGAGGGCAGCAGCGAGTGATCAGAGCACATTTGACTGGGTGGTGGGCACAGCTGCGCTGAACTTGATTCCCGCTGGAAGCTTGGACAGGAGTTGTCGAATGCCTACACGAAGAACTGCTGTGAAGATTGCGATGTCTGAATTATTCGGCGCACTCAGCATGCATACATGCAGTGTCAGATAGACCGGGGCAACCCCTATACACACAATACACACCGCTGCTAGACACACAGTGCACACCCAGCTTGAGATACATGTGGAGATTACAAGACACTATGCCCCACTCTACAAATCCACTGTCCAACATGACCAGATGAGCGTGGACGCCTTCCTCAACTCGGTGCTTCTACCCGTCATAATGCCGGAGCAACACCCAAGCTAGATACACTGCTTGCCCTGAGAAGCCATCACGGTGCTAGCAATGGGCAAATCCCGCGGACCCGATGAGCTGCCTGCGGAGTATTACAAAACCTATGCTGCGGCTCTGACCCCACGGCTACATACCCTAAATACCACTGCTGTGGCAGAATTTGCCCTCCCCATGTCGCTGCACGTGGCCCGACTAGTCTCACTTCCCAAACCTGATACGGACCAGCTGAGCTGTGCACATATCGCCCCTTGGCCCTATTAAACATGGACTAGTAAGATTTTGGCAAAATTACTGGCTGATTAGCACCTCTGGTTCCATCCCTGGTTCACACTGACCAAAATAGGTTTGTGCCGGCATGCAGTACCTCCCTAAATTTGTAGCACTTCTTGAGAGTAGCCACATACTCAACAGGCCAATGGGCCTACTCAGGTTGTCTGATATTAGACCTGGAGAAGGCCTTTGATTCCTTGGAGTGGGGATGTCTATTTGATGTGCTACCTTGCTATGGGCTAGGGGACACCTTCATTCACATGGTTAATCTTTTATATAGGAAAGCAATGGTGAGAGTGCAGACAGGACCCCACATCTCAGCTCCGATTAAGGTGAAACGGGGGTCCCGTCAGGGATGTCCACTGTCCCCATTACATTTCTCTCTGGCAATTTAACCCCCAGAAGTGGCCTTTCAGATACGGGGCGCGGATTGGGAATTCCACTGGGAGACTGTACACACAAAATCTCACTGTATGAGGATGACTTTATTCTATACTTCATGGATGCTCAATTGATTCCCCCATTGCTGGCGCATACTCTAAGATTTTGCCGATCTGTCAGGACTGAATGTGAACGCAACAAAGTTGTGCCTATACCCTTTTGATAACGCATACCCAGATCCAGGGTACACGCTCAGCAATCCTTGCATAGAATGGTGAGCAGACACATTTTGATACTTAGGGGTAAGAATCTTTCGTCAACATGCAGATCTATTTGACGGCATTCTGGTTAGGTCACTGGCATCTATCCGCTCTCAGGTGTCATTCCGGGGCTGGCTTCCTCTGACGGTTGTGGGACATGTGGTCCTGATTAAAATGGTGATCCTGCCACTGCTATATTACTTCACCAACCTGCCCTTGTACGTACCGCCATCCTTCTTCCGGGCTCTCAAGGGTTTGTTGAGGGACATTATTTGGGGGTCTTCCATCACTGAGTGGCTCTACAAAACCGCTACCTACCGACAAACCAGGGTGGCCTGGCATTTCCCAACTTGGAATAGTACTTTCCCCCTGCACAACTGCAGTAGATGGCCAGATGACTCTCTGGATGCCAGCTGCCTGACAGGGCAGCTGCTTCTTTAGTGGCCATTATAATGTTCACCGCGTTCTCCTGTTTGCTCCATGGGTGTACCAGCCTAAGGTTTAGCGGATTGTGGTCACTGTCACAGGTTTTGGCTAGGATCATGTCAATTACAGTTGGCCATAGACTGAGGTCCATAAGAATGTAATCAATGCGGCTAGCGCCGGTTGGGCCAAAGAAGGTCAGTTCCCCTCCTCAATCTGAGGACGTTCTCCGATTCGTGGCCCGCAGTCTATGTTCTAAGGTCAGTGCATTCATTTGTAATGCTGAATGTTACCACTTCTTGATTGGTGGGAGATCAAGAGTTGGAACTGCGTACTGGAGTGTCTGTGTGCAGAAACATCAGCGTCTTGGGTCAGTTTGTCAGCATGGAAGTCTTTCTCCTCTGGTTTGCCCAGCGAAGATGTAGTGCTTATATTCCCGAAAGGTACCCTCAGGGGTCCTACCTAGAAGTGTAAGTCAAAGCATTACATAGAGGAAATAGAAACCAGTGTAGGACCAGTACGACAATCGTTTTCACAAGCCAAGAGGCTAGTTTTCGGAGAAAACCACACGACAGCCATGTAGCACCTAACTAGGTAAAAGGGCAGCACCAGACCTGTTATGTAGAACAATGGTAGGACAGATGTAGGTAAAAGGTTGTGTAACTGCCTAGACCTATATTGGCGTACATTGAGGTTCATTAAACTACAAGGTGGTCCAAGTACACAACTGTGCCCTGCCCTATCTGACACTTTGTGACTGTGATAGTGAGGCCTGCCTTTTGCCGGGCCTCCGGGACATTCCTGAGGTAGACCAGATGATCCTTCCAAGTGGACCTGAAGACAGCAATATCATATAGATATGCTGCACTATAGTATTTCAGACATGTGAGAACGTTGTTCACCAACCTCTGAAATGTGGCAGGTGCATTCTTCAAACCAAAAGCCATCACAATAAATTAATAATGCCCACTAGGGGTTGAAAATGCTGTTTTTAGCTTGGCATCCTCAAAGAGTCTGATTTTCCAGTAGCCAGCAGTCCGGTCAAAGGCACTGAGATACTTAGCTGAGGCCAGAGTAACAATCAGTTCGTCTGCCCTGGGAATCGGATGGGCATCAGTCCATGTGACTGCATTGAGACCTCTATAGTCTACACAACACCTCATCTCTCTCTTACTATCTTGGGTGTGAGGTTTTGGCACAAGGACTACAGGCCTAGCCTAAGGGCTATCCGAATGTTCAGTGACCCCCAGCAACAGCATTTTTCAGACCTCAGTTCTGATGCAATATCCAACATGGTCAGGCTGTCTGTAGATTTTACTCTTGACAGGCAGACTGTCACATGTGTCCACCTCATGAGTACACCAGGTATTTGACTTGGAGTCATATTTTGGAAATGGATTGAGAACTTGCCTACAATCAACTTACTACTGGTCAGTGAGGCTGCCTGCCAAGGCTACTCCATCAACTGGCCCATCAACTGGGTTTTGAAAGAGGAAATCGGGGAGAGGATCACTCTCTTTCTCCTGCCTCTCTTCAGTTGCCATGAGCAAGTTCATGTCAGCCCTGTCAATAAAGAAGCTTTAGGTGGTTCACATGAAGAAATGTGTGATGGCTTCTGGGAGTGCCTAGGTCAACCAAGTAGATGACCTCACCTTTCTTTTAAAGGATTGTGTGCAGGCCACTCCACTTGTCTTGGAGAGCTGCTGGGGCCACAGGTTCCAACACCCACACTTTCTGTCCCCACTGATAAACAGTCAGTACAGACCTTTGGTCATGCCAAGCTTTCTGAAGCTCCTGGCTCGCCTCAAGGTTTTTGCTGGGCTTCTTCATGAACTCAGCCATACGTGAACGCAGGCTAAGGACATAGTCCACAATGTCCTGTTTAGGAGGTTTGAGAGGCTGCTCCCAGCTTTCCCTAACCAGACACAATTGACCCCAAACTGGAAGTTCAAATGGGCTGTAGCCCACCCCCTTCTGAGAAACCTCTCTGTAGGCAAAGAGAAGACAGGGTAGTAATACTTCCAATTTTCGAATGAGCTTTTCTGGGAGTCCCATTATCATACTTTTGAGGGTCTTGCTGAACCTTCCAACAAGCCTGTTGCACTGTGGTTGGTAGGGTGCGATAAACTTATAATTTACACCACACTCTTTCCACATTGCAGTTATGTAGCTAGACATACAATTTGTATCTCTGTTTGACAAGACCACTTTGGGAAACCCAACTCTGGAAAGGACTCCCTGGAGAGCTCTGCCACCACAGTAGCTGCAGTGGTCCTAAGAGGAATAGCCTCTGCATACCTAGTGGCATGGTCCACCACCACTAGGATGTAATTGTGTCCATATACTGTTGGAGGGTTTAAGGGACCAAAAATGTCTATCCCTACCCTCTCAAAGGGAACCCCAACCACTGGAAGAAGATTAAGGGGGGCTTTGCAGTGTCACCTAACTTACAGCTGGCTTGGCAAGTGACTCAGGAGCAACAAAACTCCTTGGTATCTAATTACATGTGGGGCCAGTAAAAAGGAGGGACAAACCTGCCCCAGGTCTTGCTTTTCCCAAGATGTCCTGCAAAGGGAATCTTATGTGCCAAGAAAATGAGAAGCTCCCTGAATTTCTGAGGTATAACCAACCTCCTGGTGGCACCAGGCTTGGGGTCTCAAAACTCAGAAAACAGAAGCCATCTTCCCAATAGATCCTATGGGATCCACTGACATTCTCCTGCCTCCTCAGCAGCAGCTTGCTGTCTGAGGTGTTCAAAAGAGGTGCAGGATTTCTTCTCCAGACTTAAGTCTGCCCTGAAAAGGCCGCCTGCCCCCATGAACTCTGCTCTGTCACGCCCAAGTTCCTCTATTAATGTATAGCAATAGTGGTCCTGTCGGGTTTGAACAAGCTTCTTATCACATTCTACTAAAGTGCAAAGAAAAACCAAAGGTGATGATGGACGGAGCGTTGACAATACAAACACTCACCCCCAGTCAACTGATCTGGGTTTAATCCATCACCGTTCTTTAGCACACTCCGCCACCCCTTTGGTTTTTCTTTGTTCACCCTAAGTTGGCAGGGTATGCTCAGATGTGAGTCCCTTGCTCACTTTGCCACTGTATTCAAGCAAGCCCGGCTGAAGACGGATGTAATGCCAACAAGCGGTCCTGGGAAGCATGATTCCCGTCCAGGAAAGACATGGCTTGGCAGTTCGGGCTGGACTGTTCCCATGAGGCACAGGGTCAGACTGATTTGCATATGGCCATGTCTGAACTGCGGTGGCGGAGTGAGCTAAAGAACGGTGATGGATTATACCCAGATCAGTTGACTGGGGGTGAGTGTTTGTATTGTCAACGCTCCGTCCATCATCCCCTTTGGTTTTTCTTTGTTTGCCCTAAGTTGGCAGAGTATGCTCAGACGTGAGTCCCTTGCTCACTTTGCCACTGGATTCAAGCAAGCCCGGCTGAAGACGGCTGTCATGCCAGAAACTGGTCCTGGGAAGCTTGATTCCGGTCCAGGGAAGACATGGCTTGGCAGTTCGGGCTGGACTGTTCCCATGAGGCACAGGGTCAGACTGATTTGCATATGGCCATGTCTGAACTGGGGTGGCGGAATGAGCTAAAGAACGTGATGGATTAAACCCAGATCAGTTGACTGGGGGTGAGTGTTTGTATTGTCAACGCTCAGTCCGTCATCCCCTTTGGTTTTGCGACAAATTAAATTAAACAAATAAACAAATCCAAACCATGTTGGGTATTTCCAATTATTTTATATGAATTATTTGCATTCAGAAATACCCTGTTTGCATTGAAAAAGCAGTTTAAGTTATTCCAACGGCGCATCAATTGTGAGAACAGAGAAGTTCAAGTGCTCGTGAAGTATCGTGCAGTGATAGAATTGTGACTTATATACAGTGAGGAGGGTAAGAGAGGGTTTGGTCAGTCAAGTCCACTCCTAGTAATTTATACTGTGGGCCACATCCGTTGGCTGTTCAATAGAGTTTATAAGGCTGATCCAAATATCTTCGTCGACGTTTCAACCATGTTATGGCCCTATTTATGGGTCACCGCGGGTCTTCATCAGGACTGTGGGGTAGGGAGGGTGGGGTCTGGTGGGTCACTTCTGGGTGCCCAGAGCGGGTCCTCCCAGGGTGTAAGCCGGATCCTTCTTCTTGTAAGGAGGTCAGGGATGCAAATTCCTTTGGTTCTAGTTCTGCTGTCACAAAGATGGTACAGCAAGCATCAGATTCAAAATTGCAGGGTAGAATATGGTGTGGAGTTAATCTCTTTAGAATGAAATGGTCGGAGGGGAAGCGCCGGGTATTCCTTCTCCGTGCGTCTCCGCCGGGTCTCCTAGTGTATGTTCCTCTATGACAGTTCCTTCACAGAGCTAGGGTCATCTTACTCAGGAGACTGATCCTCATTGGGAGTAGGATAATTCCTTACCATTCCTGCTCCTTCTCGTAGGAGCTAGCTGATCAATTTTTCCAGGATCAAGAGCTGCCAGGTCTCTTGCCAGAGGAAGAGGACTTTTGGGGCTCACCCTCAGAGGAAGATTTTTGGGGCCCTGGTGAAGACTCCTTTTTGTTTTTATCTTTCTCCCCACCCTTCTCTTGGGCCTTAGAAGAATCTTGCTTTCTTTCCCAATTCTTCGGGAGAGATCAGGTACTGGTGCAGCTGCTGATTTGATATATATATATATATATATATATATATATATATATATATATATATATATATATATATATATATATATATATATATATATATATATATATATATATGTTCACTAAAAAAACCACATAGGTTTCACATCAGTTATAGTTAGCTGGAAAATTTTACTGACATAAAACCATTGAAATTCAACGTTATAGTTAGTTGGACTCACTATAACTTGCGCGTGTAATGCACTGCTGATGACGTCACATATTACATCACTCATGACATGGTCAGTGACATCACTCATGACATCACTGATGACACCATCCAGTGAATGTGTGGCTTTCTGAAAAATAAATATATTTTATATATGTATATGTAAAGGTCGATGGAACAATAAATGTTTAAATAAGTGTGTAAATGGATGTTTTTTTTAAAAAAAATGATTGATTAACTGGCTTATAAAGTGTATCTTAGTGAATACATATATTAACGATTAATGTTTAAATATTTAAATATATGTATCAGTGTTTCACTTTGTGTATAAATGGCTGCATGGGTTGGTGAGTAGCTACATATGTGTGTATATAGATTATTAGATGTTTTTTTAGTATCAGTATGAGTGTCTGTATGGTTTGGTGGGAGTGTTACTTAGCACATAGATGCATCAATGACTGACTCACCTTATGTTTTTTGAAGACGGCATATGTGCAGGACTGTATGGGTGGATGAGTGTGCATATGCGTGTGTTAGTGAGTGAATGACTGTCTCATTAGTGTCTTTATCAGTAAGTACATATGTTTTAATCTAGTGTATGTGAGTATTGATGTATATGAGTGAGTATATGTGAGAGTGAGAGATTGAAAGAGTTCATGTTTAAATAATTATGTGTTTCTATAAGTGATTGTTTAAGAGAGTAAGTATATGTAAGTTTCCTTAGAAGTAAGGTGGTAGTGTGTGTTTAGCTGTATATGCAAATAAATGGATGTTCAATAGTTTATTTGCATGTGTGAGTATGTGTGAGAGTAACTTTTGGATGACTGTCGGTGTGTAACAGGATGTATAGGTGTATCACTACATATGATGAGTGAGTATATGTATGAGTGACTATATAGAACTGTTGGTGAATGAGTGAATGTTTATATAGATGGTGGAATTATTTAATTGGTTGTTGTAACTGGTATGGGTATCTCCATTTTTAAAAATGTTTTAATTTATATTTTTCAATATGTGTTTTCATGGGTTACATTACAGTGAAAGGAGGTCTGTCACTCTGTCACAAGGATGATGTCATCAGTGATGTCATGAGTGATGTCACTGACCATGTCATGAGTGATGTAATATGTGACGTCATCAGCAGTGCATTACACGCGCAAGTTATAGTGAGTCCAACTAACTATAACGTTGAATTTCAATGGTTTTATGTCAGTAAAATTTTCCAGCTAACTATAACTGATGTGAAACCTATGTTTTTTTTAGTGAATTTAATAGGTTTTTTAAATGCTAATTCCTAACTATAACTGGTGTGAAACCTATGGTTTTTTCAGTGAATTTCATAGGTTTTTTAAATGCTAATTCCTAACTATAAGTCTCACTTTATAAGTAAGACTGTTAGCGCTCTAGTTGTTTAGAACACTCTGATACATTCTGTCATTGGGCTACAGTTGGGCTATATTTGAGCTATATTTTTTTTGTCTCTGGTGGCCATCTTTGGGCTACATTGGGCTACATTGGGCTACATTTGGGCTACATTTTTGCTCTAACATATATAAAGCCCAATGTAGCACAATACATTTTTTTCCAAAGTTAATTTTCGTAAAAAGCACTTCAGAATAGGGCTACCTGTCCCTACAATTTCCCTTTTTTTTTTTTTTTTGTGCGCTTCTGATGCGCGCCCCGGGGAGCGCCCCGAAAAGCGTACTTCTATAAAGCGTCCCGAGGCGCGCTCCGGGGAGCGTCCCGAGAGCGCCAATATCGCGAACGAAAACATGATCGTGACGTATCGCGTAGCCGCGTCCGCGTGATACGCACGGCGTAAGCGCACCCGGAAGCACTCGAGCGAATACGATCGCGCAACGTAGACGTCTGACACGCTTACGCGGCGCGCCTCTGGCCGCGCCCCGCGGCGCGCCGCGTAAGCGCGTCGGGTCATGTGACCAGAAAATAACACTTTTCATTGGTTCATAACAGTTTTGGTTTCATAATGATGAAGCCCATGGTCATGTGACCTGTAAATAACACTTTTCATTGGTTCAATAAATATTTTTTTCTAAATTTAGAGAAACCCACCCATTCCTCTCACTATTGATTTGCACTTGGAGAGAGCAAGAGGTGTTTTGTGAATTTTCAACTCATTACTTTCCTGATCTACAGCAATGACTGCAAGGGAGTCATCCAGCAGTGATTCAGATGGATTTGTGCAAGGGGACCCTCCTCACCAGAAAACAAAGAACCACTTCATCTGGAAATTTTATGACATCCCTGAAGGACAAAAAAAAGTTAATGCAAGTAAAGTAACTTGTAAAATATGTGGAAGTATTTTATCCAGAGGCAATCCTCTAAAAAAATACAGCTTTGGAAATGCCAATTTAATTAGGCATGTCAAAAGAAGACACCCCAACAATTACTCCAGGGAGAGTGTCAGGGAGCTGGCAGAGAAGGCACAAAGAGATGGCAGCAGCACCTCCACTGGTGGAGCAACACCTTCAGGTTCAACACGTGCAAGAATGGTCCCTAACGTCCAGCCGGTATTTGCAGGAATAAAATTTTTATGCAAGGACTGTGACGAACTACTCTGTTACGGGGAGCAGAGTGTTGAACTCATTGCAATAAAGAAACAGGAACACCAATGCTCTCCCCGTCCCTAAATTTTCTCATTTTTTTGCTCCTGTTGAGCATTTTTTGAATCCCTGTTTTTGTTTTTCCCCTGTAAAAAATCCCAAAAAAATATAAAATCGTTTCAAAAAGTATAAAAAAAATATAAAACAACAAAAACAAAAAAAAGTTCTTTTCAGAACTACCTCCAATTTATAAAAAAATGCTATTTTTTTTTTTAAAAAGTGTCATTTTTTTTCTCAATCGTACGCTCACCGGTGCGTGTACCAGGTGCTCCCCCGGCGCAAATCAAAAAAGCATACCTTTGTTTTCGATTGTCTCTTTATTTTATTGCAGAGCGGTGCTCCTCTATACCTGAGCTGCAGCCAGGTGGGGTGAAGCGCCATCACCACAACTAATGGGTGAGTGGCCATGATATCCTGCAGTAGTACAACTATGTTGAAGTAGTGATATTAAAGACATACCGTTACATGATGCTTCAAGCTTTGACTACATCATTGTATTGTGTATTTGTCTACAAATATGCTAATGCGTATTTGTTTCTTATGTTTCTATATTTCTCCTGTGTGGTCGTTTCTTCAACATGATGCGACAAAAGTCTATGGTGAATTTACTTGACCTGGATTTTGCAGGTGACATTTTTTAACTTCACTTTATACTAGCAGTATCTAACATCGGGTCCTGAAGAAAGCATTGGTACTATACCACCAGAATGCTGAAACATGAGTGCGTTTTCATTACCAAGTGATTAGTGTTTGTTGCTGATATTTTTCGGCTTGACCCCGCCGAAGAAAACTCACGCGCCATCATGGTCTGGGACTACCGGCCACCCCCCCGCCTTAACACACAGACTACATTACCAATTTAACAAGTCAACACATGAGTCTTTGGAAGGCAGGGGGTCAGAGACCCCCTGGCCAGATCCACATAATAAATACGACATTACTATTCTAAGAGGGAAAAAAGGCCTAAGGAAAAAGAGTTAATGCAACAGCAAAAAACACCCAAAACATATACATATTTACATTTGCCTGTAAACGGGAAAAAGAGCCTAAGGAAGGAAAACATTTTACTCCTATGACCTTGCATAGCGTTACACAGTATACCTACCAGTGTCCTCACCAAAATTCTGCTACAAGGGGATGGTGGGTGGGGAAAATTAAACAGCCCCACGGTGGGGCGAGGAGCGAGCCTGGGAAGCACGGGCACAAAGAGGCCGCTTCCCGCGCTCCCCAGGCTCTTAACCCCTTCCAAGCTGCGGTCCCGACCCCTTGACCCGGAAGTGCAAAACTGCTTCCGGGGCAAGGGCGGGACGCGCAACCCACAAAGGATCGGCGAGAGAGGGGGGGGCGGGCCCAGCCATGTGTGCGTGGGGGGCCGATTGGCCCCCCTTTTCTCATGGTCTGGGACTACCGGCCACCCCGCCTTAACACACAGACTACATTACCAATTTAACAAGTCAACACATGAGTCTTTGGAAGGCAGGGGGTCAGAGACCCCCTGGCCGTATTTATTAAAATATGAAACAAAATTAAAATTTTTAATAAAATAAACATTTACACAATTATTAAATGCAAACTTCAGAACATTAGATTTACATCCATTTTGACATGATATGATGGGCTAACCTTAACAAGTAGCTAGTACAGCGTGGTTCCTAACCAAATCTAACATCCTGAAATGAAGTGTGCATTCTAATATTGGTCCTACGGCAAGGTCGCTAACCGGTGTCAGATCCTTTTACAGCTACGCTCTCACGTCCGAGATGCGCATGCGAAACCAGGGCCCGTTTACCCGCGTGCGCTCCCTGAACTCCATTTAACCATAACAGGAGGGCCCTTACACTTGCGCACCTTGATGACGTCATAGTGTATGTGAGGGGTGGCTACCAGCCTGAGGAAAGCGTAGACTCCCTCCCCCACACCCTTGTAAGCGATGGATATCCTGCCCCTGAAGTTCTGGGAGAGACCAGTGGCCCCTCCCCCTGGGCGGCCCCTTTCGTGAATGGGACCGCCCCCCCCTAAGGACCTTAAATTGCTGCTCACCGATTATGACCTTACCGCCACAGGCCAGCATAGTTGACCGACTATCTGGCCCCCCCAAAGACTACACTGCAAAGGTCATATCCTCCTCGCAAAGCCCTCTACCCATGCCAAGATGTTCCTTATGAATAGGGCATTCCCTGACTCTGTTAAATGGACCCCGTCCCGCACATAGAACTGCTCTCCCCAGATGCAACCATGAGGTATGGTCTGTAAGACCGGAGTTCGGAATAGCTTGTCCAGCTTATTTTTGACCCTCTTTACCGAGTGATTCAACGCGCTGACTGATTCCCCCCCCCCCCTCCAGTGCAGTCTCGGTATGTATGTATGTAAATGTAAATGTATCAACTGTGACCATACAATAGTGCAACCCGGTAACAGTTTTGCCAGCCCCCCTGCTGCTGATATGATTTCTTCCAGGAGGACCCTTCTCCCCAGATCCGCTAAATCATTCCCCCCCCAGATGTAGGATCACTGTTGAAGGAGGTGAGGTATGTCTTTTGAGTAGGTCAGACATATAATCCCTAAGCTGACTGAGGCGAAGCCCCCCCCTGCCATGAAAGGAGACCATACAACCCCCGCTCTCCGCCCTCCGTCTACCCGCTTCTGCAAGGAAAATAGGGTTAGCACGTTTCACATATGAGTGGCCAACTACCCAAACTACGAAAGTCTTCTTTGTGTCCTCCTGCAGGTTCCGTGATGTTGATGGATTGTTGTGATGATCCTTGAGCAGTTTCCGTCCCGCGTCGCAGGCCCGAGAAACTGTAATAAACCAGACAAAAACAGCAGGCGTCAGACACAAAAAGTGGCGGCTGCTCTTACAACATGTGCAACCGCACGTAACGCTTATAGGCATTAGAGGACCACCTCCCAATCCTTTGAACACTATTTGTATTCAACCCTTGAGCTGTTGCTTCCGTGGCCGCCCCTATCCGGAAAGAGTGTGTCCCAAATTCTTTGTGTTTAAAACCTGCCTTGGCCATACTCATGGCTAGTACCCTTTGAAACTGAAACCTGGTCAAGGGGGTACCATCCTTATGCATTAGCAATGCTCCCCTAGACTCCTGTGCTCGCTGCCTAATCAATGCCTCCACATGTGTCACCGGGCAGCACAGGTTGTTCTGTGCCCGGTGTAATACCAGGCTTTGGCCCCTAGCCTCCTGATCAGTCTTGGATTTCCTAATGTTAATCCGCATTGTGTCGCCCCTTATGTTGACATCATGCAGCTGAAGGCCGCCTGCGCTATCCAGCTTGTTGGCTGCCACCAGTTCGCCTACCCTGAAAGCCCCATAAAATGCCAAAGAAAAGGCGGCTCTAAATAATCCCACTTCGGCCGTAGAGCTACATATGTCAGGCAGGGCGAGGAGAACTGCTGACAACCGTTCAAAACCTATTGGTTTCCTAGCATCGATGGAAGGTGCCTGCAAGCGCCGCCATCCCTTCAACGCTTTCTGAACTAGGAAGCTGTTTGTAGGATCCTTTACTCCCTTGGCACTTGCGAAAAAGGAGACTACGGCTTTGTGTCTGCTAGCTGTCGCCGCTGCGCGCCCTTCCTTGTGTAATGTGTTCATGTACCTGTTGAAACTAGCCTCTAGGTTCCATTCGCTCTCCCAACCCCGACCCAGAAAGTTACAGTAAGACCTGAACGTCCCTTCCTAAGCTGTCCTTGTCTTTGGCGCTAGGCTGGCTGCCACGAGGGCGTGTAGTTGAGGGCACCAATCTGCCAGAGAGTCGATGGGAAATGGGCTGGGGATGCCTCTGCCTCCGGCATGTGGTCCCTGAAAACCTGCATCTTAAAGCGAGAAAGGGCATCAGCTGCATCATTTAAAACCCCTGGGACATGCTTGGCCCTGAAAAGTATATTCAATGTCATGCAACACAGCACAATCTCTTTCATCAGACGCAGTATGAATGGACACCTATCGCCTGCTGATTGATGCATTCAACCACGGTCACATTATCCGACCAGAAAATCACAGAGCGGTCGGCCAATTCCTCAGGCCACACTTTCAATGCCACCCAGATTGGGAAGAGCTCGAGGAACCCTATGTTCATAGTCAGCCCGTTCTCATCCCACCAGGCGGGCCACTTCTGCGCCACCCACTTCCGGCCCAGGATTGCACCAAACCCCACACTGCCTGCAGCGTCAGTCCATAAATCTAAGTCATCTGAGGACAGCGTGGGGGCACCCCACAGTACTCTGCCATTAAAGTCCTCCAGAAATGCAATCCATATCCGCATATCCTGGCGAACCTCAACAGAAAGCCGTGTACGATGATGTTTCTCGCGCAGACCCCTCATGGCTTGTGCAATTGAGCGGGAAAACGGGCGCGCCATGGGAATCACTCTCAATGCAAAGTTTAGCTGACCCACTGTCTGCTGTAACAATTGTAAAGTAACTTTCTTTGACTGCAAGCATAGTTCTAGAGTTGTTCTAAATTTTTGGATCTTTTCTGTGGGTAATCTAAAACAGCCTTCCACGGAATCCAATTCAATTCCCAAAAATTCTAAGCACGTCAATGGCCCTACCGTTTTTTCCTGCGCTAGTGGGACCCCAAAAGTACGCATGAGCACGCAAAATTCCTGCAATGCCGACGCGCACTCCTGTGATCCCGCCGAACCCAGGAAAAGAAAATCGTCTAGGTAATGCATGACGTGTTGGTGACCTGTAGATTGTCTCTGTACCCACTCGAGGAAAGAGCTGAATTGTTCAAAGTATGCGCATGAAATCGAGCAACCTATGGGCATGCACTTATCCATGTAGTATTTACCTTCAAAGGAGAAACCCAACAGGCGCTGGTCCGCCGGATGCACCGGGAGAAGTCTAAAGGCTGACTCAATATCTGATTTGGCCATCAGCGCCCCCAGGCCCAAGGTCCTCAACATATCAGCTGCCTGATCAAAGGACGCATATTTCACACTACAAATTGACTCATCTATTGCATCATTCACAGATAGGCCCTTAGGTGCCGACAAATTGTGTATGAGCCTATACTCGCCCTTTTCCTTCTTTGGTACTACCCCTAAAGGCGAGCATACAAAATTCTGTGTAGGAATGTCATGAAAAGGTCCCGCTACCCTACCTAAGCGCAGCTCCTTCTCTATTTTACTCGCCACTACCTTGAGGTTGGTCAGAACTGACAACTGGTTCCTGCACTGCGGTGTCCCGATATAACCCCCAGCTGGAATTCGGAAACCATGCGTGAAACCCTCTTGTAACAATCTCGCAGAAGTGTGGTTAGGATACCTATTGAGCCAGGGGATCATAGCCGTCAAAAGAATAGGGGAATGTGCCATAATGGGATGTATCTTGTTATTCTGGTTTCTTCCTCCCCCTGTTACCAGACCCATTGCCCTTTGCCCGGCATGTGGTCTCTGGATGGGAAGGATGGCCGCATAAGTTGCACGTGTGCCTAAATTTGCAAGTGCCCGGTGCCCTGCTGCAAGTCCGCCTGTTGAAATCCCAACACACCCCTTTTCCGCCTGCACTACCTCTGGTTTTATAGCCCGTCTCCCCGCCCTGCGCTGGTCGAAAGGGCTGCTGAAAGGGCTGTTGGGGCTTGGGGGAATAACCTTTGTTCCAGGCAGCGCTAGTGCTTGCGGCCTGACCCTTCTCAAATTGGGAATGCCAAGAAATAGAATCAACCTTGTCCCATGCCAAAGACCTGTTGAACTCCCTAGATTTCCTGAAAGCTATGTCGTATTCTTTCCAAGCGTCCCCCCCATGATTCTCATGGTACATTGTAATCCTGCTCTGATAGCAGGCCATAACCATTTGCATACCTGGGAAGCGTTCTCCAATCACAGCACTATACACTGAAAAGGCCCTGACCTCATTGATGAGTGTCTCCTCCACCCTAAATTTGTGCAGTTGTGATCTCCATTCGCTAGGCAACATCATATCCTTCTGTGATTTTGCATATTCCCATTCCCTGTTGTCAATCAGCAGTGAAAAAATATTAACATATTTGTCTGCCCAAATTAACTCCTTCACACTCTGAGATACATGCTGCGCTAGGCACTCCCCCCTGGAGGGAATCGCGCCCTCGCCCAGCACTGGCAGGGCAACCTCCTTACCACTGTCGTTGGGTTGCGTTGATTCCGCGGTCTTGGCTGCTCCCCCATTGCTCGCTGTACCTGTTTGGGGGGAAATTGGTGCACCTGGCGTGCTGCCCCGACCACTAGCCAACAATATCGGAGCAACCAATTTTTGTTGGTCTGCTGTGAGGTCTGTTGTAGCAGGCAACACTCCCCCAATCCCCAACCAAGGCAATACTGCCGCTATCTGTGCCGCCAATTCTGTTGGTACTGGTCCCGGCGCCGGCAGAACCGGGGGAACAACATTCGGTACAGGGCTACTCGCAGGTGCGCTTAGTGGCGGGATACCCAGGGGGACCGGAGTGAGGGGTGGCATAACCGGCGCTACTGGCACACCCACTGGGGGCTGAGGGACAGGAGCCGGAACGCCCGCAGGGGCCTGAGGGGTAGGTGTTGGAGAGCTAGGTGTAACTGGCAGCACACTAGGAGTTGGACTCGGGGACCCCCCACCCTCCCCGGACCTCGGTGGTCGACCCACCACTGTCTTCGTCCTGGCACGTTTGGGTGGTGTTTCAAACTCACCCCTTGGTTTGGGGGGCACTATTGTCCGCTTAGGCCTTCCCGATGGGCCCGCCTGAGCATCCACCCTCGCTCCCAATTCCGCCACGGTCTTACCCAACTTGTCAACCTTCCCCAGTCGCTTATCCATTGCTGACATTCTACGCATCATTTTTTGAAACATCAATTCCACGCTCGCATTTCTTGACCCCCCGTCTTGCAGGCATATTGCTCTTACCTACACTACACAGTAGGTTACTTATGAGCACACCGTGCTCCGTACCTGACCAAGTTGGAGGCTCACGAGCTGGCCGTAGGCACCACGCAACTGTGACCGCACAACCCAGCTAGCCCGGAGTGTTTAGGCGAGCGAACTCAAGCCCAGCGGCCCGCCAGAAGCAGTGAAATGCAGGCCTGCCCGCGTCCTCAGGATCCGCCGTCCACCGCGAGCTCCACAGCTACCCGGCCCGCAGGGATCCTATTCTTTTAGCTCATATAAGAAAAAAGGCGTTAAAACCAAATTGTGGCTAATCAAAAGTAAAGCCTACGACCTGCAGTATGTAAATGCAAAACAAACTGTTCAAAAGCTAAGGTGCAAACGAACACTGAATTCCACTTGTATCAGCGTTATGTAAATTTCATAAAATGCACATTAAATTCAATGGCTATTCCACTTGTGCCAGCATAGAGAAGTACTGCTAGGGAAACATCCAGCAAGATTATACCCAAATGCCTATTCCACTTGTATTAGCATATAGCAGTATTGCTAGAGAACACACTGCAAGATTATAAAATATCAAACATGTAGCTCTATCTGCTACCCCACACAACAATATTAGTGTGCACTTTCAAATAGTAATGCAATTATTACCCACACAATTGACTCCAGCGCTCGATTTTGTTAAACACCACCATTCTGGTCTCCCATCCACTCACTGCCCTAGAGGGCCCTGCTTCGCTTCGCTGAAAAAACTACCTGGTATAATGATGCAGCCTCCGTTCGTGACTGCCCCCGGCCAAAACCCGAACCGCTGCAGAGCCCCCCCCTGCCCAGAACAGTACCTCGTGTCCCGCAGCCCTAGGTGGCCTTGTTTCGCCACACAGCACACTTGCGTTACCCCGATGCAGCCCCCGCTTCGTGCGGACGATTCCTGCACCGCTCCAGAGTCCCCGCCTGCCCCACACAATACCTCATGTCCCGCTGACGCTGTGCAGCTCCGCGCTTCGCGCCTCAGCTTAGCGGCCTCCCGCTGGAACACCAATTGCTCCGCAACGAACCCTGGAACTCCCTGAATGCTTCGTGCCTCTCGTCCCTCCGAAGCTCCGCAACAAGAAACGCCGACTCCGCCGACTTCACTGGCAGTCCCACGCAAACCTACAAGAAAATAAAGAGAAAATGAAACAGCCCCACGGTGGGGCGAGGAGCGAGCCTGGGAAGCGCGGGCACAAAGAGGCCGCTTCCCGCGCTCCCAACCCCTTCCAAGCTGCGGTCCCGCCCCCTTGACCCGGAAGTGCAAAACTGCTTCCAGGGCAAGGGCGGGACGCGCAACCCACAAAGGATCGGCGAGAGAGGGGGGCGGGCCCAGCCATGTGTGCGTGGGGGGCCGATTGGCCCCCCTTTTCTAATCAGAGTGCCGGCATCGTAATTTAGGATTATTTTCAATAGGAAAATAGCAACATTCTATTGGGAATAACTTTGGCGCCGGTTGAGGAATCTGCCTGTGATTTTTCTTAAATTTGCCTCGCTGCGCTCCGCTCCTTCCCTGAAAGTTTGGGGGGGATTCGTCAAGCGGGGGCCGAGATAAAAGGGGGGTCCCAAAACGTGTTTTCCCCATGTTAATTTCCATAGGGCGGTTGGACTCACTTTTAGCCCGAACGGCTGAATGGATTTCCACAAAACTTGACAAAATTGTAGGGACTGGTAGCCCGATGTGCCTTTGCTATGTCTCAAGATATGTGCTCGAGTGGATTTTGAGTAATTTAGGTTAAAAAAAATATATATATCTGGCCGGAGCCTAACCACACATCTGATCTGATTGGCTGTCAGCACTTCATCCAAGAAGTGTTGGCAGCCATGTTGGGACCAATATACATGATAACACCTCATTAAAAAGCATTGTAGTTAATATAGGGTTTTAGGACTTTAGTTACATTATACATTATTTGTTGATGGTACCATACTCATTTTAGGAATTGTGGTGTGTTCTAAGTTGATTTTACCATATGAAAAAGCCTTCTGCTGTGATATCATGAATCATGTTTGAAAGAAAACTAATACCTCATGATTTTCCCACAGTGGTTTGGAAGGGGATCTATAAGCTAAACTGAAAGCATATTTCTGTAAATTCACATTATCTTTTTCAGTCATGTGAGAATAAAGTCTGACATTCTCAGTAAAACATGTACATCCAACAAGGACAGAGACTGTCAGTTGATTCCTTTGTGTTCTACTGCAGCCTCCTAGAGTGTTGTAAAGAACAACTAGAGCGCTAACAGTTCTACTTATTACAAAAGTATAGCACACCTGAAGCCATCGTGATGGGAATAAAGTGGTAACTCTAAAAACATTTAATTTAAAAAGGAACAAAATGAGGGGGTATATTATGCCATAGAAAGTATTATTAGTGCTGCAGAAAGAAAAATTAGGGCACATTTTGAGTGACTTCTCAAATCCTCTTCAATTTCATTAACAAATTCTGACATACAGTCTCCCAAGATGGCCACCAGAGACAAAAGAGCCTAAATGTAGCCCAAATATCACCCAGATGTAGCCCAAGTATAGCCCAATGACAGAATGTCCCAGAGTGTTCTAAAGAACAACTAGAGCGCTAACAGTCTTACTTATGACAAAAGTATGGCACACCAGAAGCCATCTTGATTGGAATGAGGTGGTAAGTCTGAAAACATTTAATTTAAAAAGGAACACAATGAGGGGGTTCATTTTGCCATAGAAAGTATGATTAGTGCTTCAGAAAGAAAAATTAGGGATCATTTTGAGTGACTTCGCAAATCCTCTTCTATTTCATTAAAAAAATTCTGACATGCAGACTGAAACATGCACTTTGAATACCAGCAGCAGACTTCCCTGGTGAGCAGTAGCTTTACTACAGTGATCTAATGAGCAACTAGAGTGCTAACATTCAGAATTTATGGCAAATGTGTGACACATCTGAATGCCTTCTTGATGGAACCAAAGTAAACAAGCATTGAAAATGCAATAGATCTCGCCCTCGTTTAAGTTAAAGCCATTCTGTTTGTAATGAGGTGGCTTTTTAGCTTTGCTTTTATTAGTGTTTTTTAAACTTTCATGTAAATACCATGCATCTGTATGCATATATCTATATGTATGCATGCATTTATATTTGTATTTATATAGATATACAGATAATATATGTTTATGTATATATATATATATATATATATATATATATATATATATATATATATATATATACACATACACATACGTATATGAAATGAAATGAAATGAAATGAAAAATTGCATTTGTATAGCGCATAACCGCCCTGGGGCCTCGCATATATATATATGTGTATATGTGTGCGTGTGAAGAGAGGTAGAGAGGTAGAGGTGTAGAGGTGTAGAGGTAGACAGGTAGAGGGGTAGCGGTAGAGAGGTAGAGACTAGTAGAGAGAGAAGTAAAGAGAGGTAGAGAGTAGAGAGTGAGTAATAGAGAGTAGAGAGTGAGTAGTAGAGAGTAGTCGAGAGCAGAAGAGAGAGTAGCAGAGTGAGTAGTAGAGAGTAGTAGAGTGAGTAGTAGTGAGTAGTAGAGAGTGAGTAGTAGAGAGTAGTAGAGAGTAGTAGAGAGTGAGTAGTAGAGTGAGTAGTAGAGAGTGAGTAGTAGAGAGTAGTAAAGAGTGAGTAGTAGAGAGTAGTAGCGAGTGAGTAGTAGAGAGTGAGTAGTAGAGAGTAGTAGAGAGTGAGTAGCAGAGAGAGAGAATAGTAGAGAGTGAGTAGTAGAGACTAGTAGAGAGAGACGGTAGTAGAGAGTGAGTAGTAGAGAGTAGTAGAGAGTGAGTAGTAGAGAGTAGTAGAGAGTGAGTAGTAGAGAGTGAGTAGTAAAGAGTAAGTAGTAGAGAGAGAGAGTAGTAGAGAGTGAGTAGTAGATAGTGAGTAGTAGGGAGTGAGTAGTAGAGAGAGAGTAGTAGAGAGTAGTAGAGAATGAGTAGTAGAGAGTGAGTATTTGAGAGTAGTGGAGTAGGAGAGAGTAAGTAGTAGAGAGTAGTGGAGAATATTCCAAAGTTTGGCACAGCACCACTTGCACAATAAGTCCAATCAAATCATATCACTTAGAGTCCTTATTGAAGCGCTGAATCTTGGTGTATATTCAAATGCTTTTATTTTCCTTAAGTTTATGTACCACAGCCAGTCGAAACGTTTTGTTCTGTACAACAGAACTTCTTCAGAGCGTTCTTATTTCCTTCAAGTTATGTCGGTATCCTGTTGTCATATAACTAGATATTTCTTCCAAATGTTAGACGAGACGTAAGTACATTCTTATTCAAAGTGACTAGGTATCAGTTTTACCCACACAATTCGGGCAGACTTGAGTAATTTATAGCATCCTCAAAGTCAGTCTTTCAAAAATTCCAAAGTATAGGACATGATAATCCAAATCCAAATGTTTCTCAAGAAAAGTAATTTTCAATCGTTCGGAATAACGGTGTTTAGGCAGATATGACCCAGGGACCCCCAGTATGCAAGGGGAATTAGTCCCCCCTCTGCAAACGCGCCAGTGGCCTGCGTTGCAGAGAGGTGTAAAAAGGGGCATAGACTCATTACACCTCTGTGCAATGCAGCCCCCTGGCGCATACTGGAGGTTCCAGGTGGGCTAGTTGGCCCCCAGGGACCCCTAGTATGCAAGGGGAATTAGTTCCCCCTCTGCAAACGTGGCATGGGGCTGCGCTGCAGAGAGGTGTAAAAAGGGGCGTGGCTTCATTACACCTCTCTGCAATGCAGTCCCCTGGCGCATACTGGAGATTCCTGGTGGGCTTTCAGGTCTTATATAGTTAGGATTTAGCATTAAAAAAACCTTTGAAATTCACTGAAAAAAACATAGGTTTCAGGCCTTATATAGTTAGGAATTAGCATTTAAAAAACCTATGAAATTCACTGAAAAAACCATAGGTTTCACACCAGTTATAGTTAGGAATTAGCATTTAAAAAACCTATTAAATTCACAGAAAAAACATAGGTTTTACACCAGTTATAGTTAGCTGGAAATTTTACTGGCATAAAACCATTGAAATTCCCACGTTATAGTTAGTTGGACTCACTATAACTTGCGCGCCTGCAATGCACTGCTGATGACGTCACATATTACATCACTCATGACATGGTCAGTGATATCACTGATGACATCACTGATGACACCATCCTTGTGACAGAGTGACAGACCTCCTTTCAGTGTAATGTAACCCTTGAAACACATATTCAAAAATAGAAACTAAAATTTTCAAAAAAATAGAGATACCCATACCAGTTACAACAACCAATTCAGTAATACCACCATCTATATACACATCCACTCATTCAGCAAAAGTTCTATATAGTCACTCATACATATATTCACTCATCATATTTAGTGAAACACCTATACATCCTGTTACACACCGACAGTCATCCAAAAGTTACTCACACACATAATCACACATGCAAATAAACTATTGAACATCCATTTATTTGCATATACAGCTATACACACACTACCACCTTACTTCTAAGGAAACTTACACATACTTACTCTCTTAAACAATCACTTATAGAAACACATACTTATTTAAACAAGAACCTTTCAGTCTCTCACTCTCACATATACTCACTTATATACATCAATACTCACATATACTAGATTAAAACTAAGGCTCCCGGTTTTCCGTTTAAACAGATTTTTACATATAAATACAGACGGAAAACGTTTCGTTTTTTTGTCTGTATTTATATATAAAAACGGGAAAATACTAACAAAACAAATGCTCCTCCTGCCTCTGTGCTCCTCTGTAAAATCCGAGTCAGAGGTGCACAGGGGCGGCCAAAAGAAATGGGAACTGCTGCCCTGAAACTGCTCCGGATATGGGGGAATTGGCAGCGCTGTGTCTGCAGAGACACTCCAGCACCCCTCACAGCGGTAGTTTACAAGATAATTGTTGGAGCAGTTCAAGCAGACTATGCCCATCCTCGGCCCTGCACTGCCTCCTTTCATATGCAAGCGCCTGTCCACAATGTAAACCCCCACACCTCCAGCTACACCTGATGGCAGCAAAGCAATTACCAACACAGTCTATTTCCTACTCTTTCCACAAGCAGCAAGAACAGAGCTGCTTCTGTGCACTGAACTTCAGTATGTGCAAGGAACGTTTTGTGTCTGTTACAGCTGTGCCCCGAATTCATGCGTACATGCAAACAATATAAATAGAAGATGAAAGTTGGGGATTTAAAAAAATAAATAACATTGGGTGAATGCTTCCACTTTCGTCCATAACTTAGACAGAAAGGCCCATGGATGTCAGAGTTTCTGCAATAGCAATTCAAGCAGCCCATTTCAAAGGGTCTTCCATATTAAACGAAGCTTCACAATATTACGTTGGCGCTTTACAGCTTATGTGTGTACTAATGACGCACTTCAATGAAAAGCTTGGCAGCTGCTTGGCGTGCATGCACATAGCACCGAGAAAGCTGACATTGCGCCAGAGGTGTGTGTGCTTGCTTGCTATCAATACGTCTCGTTATCTGGGGGGCGGAGTTTTTTCATGGGGTTTCCTCGCTCAGGAAGCATCAATTCTAAAAGAATGCAGATGTTCAAAAGGCAATAGATTCTATCCTCGGCCCCGCACTGCCTCCTTTCATATGCAAGCGCTTGTCCACAATGGAAACCCCCACACCTCTAGCTAAACCTGATGGCAGCAAAGCAATTACCAACACAGTCTATTTCCTACTTTTTCCACAAGCAGCAAGAACAGCGCTGCTTCTTTGCACTGAACTTCAGAGTGTGCAAGGAACGTTTTGTGTCTGTTACAGCTGTGCCCCGAATTCCTACGTACATGCCAACAATATAGGTAGAAGATGAAAGGGGGGGGGGGGTTAGAAAAATTTAAATCGAGACAATGTCAGGCAGGAGACAACTAAAATAAGGACTTTTTTAACTAAAAACAAATCTGGACTCGCCCTCCTGACTCGGGTCTAAACTCTTATTAATGCACCTTATTTAGTATTTGATACTAAATGTGGCGGTCCAATAGCATGCCAGTAGGTGCCAAAACATGGTGTTCCATCATTGCACGTTGAGGCTAGTGCTCTCTTAAATGATGATAGTGCGTGTTTCTCAAAAGGAGTGCATATTTCAATTAAAGTGAGTGTAACATTAGTTTTCACGCTTACCTTTCTATCAGTAATGATATCTGTCAGAAGTGGTTTATTTTTATTTTCAATTTTATATAGCGCGAACTCGACCCGAAGGTATTGGCATGCTTTACATCAGCACCAGTTACAATGTAATAAAAACAAGCATTTGCAATGCAATAGGTCTCGCATTTTCGCTAGTTCGAGCTATTGACATTGTAAATACAGAAATAAAAGGCATTGTTATCTACAATAAGTAAAGTGCACTTAGCATAGGCTCCAATTTTAAAAAAACAGCTATAACAACCTAGTGCAAGTGTGCATGTCAACTTAAATAAATGTCGAAAAATACTAGCTTTAGCGTTTTTTTTTTCTTGTGTCAAAAATAAATGTGGATAAATACAGGTAAAATGACCAAAAAATAAATATGGATAAATACAGACGGAAATGTGAAAAAAATAAATACCATAAAACCGGGAGCCCTAATTAAAACACGTGTAGTTACTGATAAAGACACTAGTGAGACAGTCATTCACTCACTAACACACACATATACCGATCATCCACCCATACAGTCCTGCACATATGCTGTGTTCAAAACACATACAAACAGTGAGTCAGTCATTGATGCATCTATGTGCTAAGTAACACCCCCACCAAACCATACAGACACTCATACTGATACTAATAAAAACATCTAATAACCCATATACACACACATGTAGCTACTCACAACCCATGCAGCCACTTATACACAAAGTGCAACACTGATACAAATATTTAAATATTTAAACAATACTCGCTAATATATGTATTCACTAAGATACACTTAATAAGCCAGTTAACCAATCAATTTGTTTTAAAAAAAAACATCCATTAAGACACTTATTTAAACATTTATTCTTCCATCGACCTTTACATATACATATATAAAGCATATTTATTTTTCAGAAAGACACACATTCACTGGATGGTGTCATCAGTGATGTCATTAGTGATGTCACTGACCATGTCATGAGTGATGTAATATGTGACGTCATCAGCAGTGCATTGCAGGCGCGCAAGTTATAGTGAGTCCAACTAACTATAACGTGGGAATTTCAATAGTTTTATGTCAGTAAAATTTCCAGCTAACTATAACTGGTGTGAAACGTATGGTTTTTTCAGTGAATATATATATATATATATGTCCTCCGCTTGGCTCCCTTCCTCCTCGTTAGGCGCTACTTTTCCCTGGTCGCGTTGCTCCTGCGGTTGAGCCAACCGCTAACAATTACAGCAGGTTTCCCCGGTCCCGGGGATATGTGGAGTCGCAGACAAAAACGGACATCAATCGCTTGCTTCAGTTAATTTTGGTGTTTATTTCACAAATCCATGGGGGGTCAAACAAAAAACAACCGACGCGTTTCGACAGCGTCCGCTGTCTTGGTCACGGTCAGTTTAGTGAAGGGAACTCACAGATTTAAAAGGACAACACATATTTTGGGCTACACCTCCGTGTTTAACCCGGCCCTCCCACTTTGGCTAAGCATTCTGGGACCTGTAGTTTCTTAGACATCCTAGTTTGTCTGCATTAACAGGTATAATTATTTTATACAATTGACTTGAACAGTTTAAGAGGTGTGCAGTTGTTCCCAATAATGATACAATTTGTCATTTTCAGAATGGAATCAAGGCAATCAAACTAAATTAAATTAAATTTGCAATTATAATTTGAAATTGAAATTAGAATTTGGGTCACCGCCCTCCGGTGGGCTGGTCGCTGATATGCCTGCAATAGTTATACATTTTTTGTATACCTTAGTACTGCCCTCTGGTGGGCGATCTTAGGAATTCCAACATTTTAAGCAGTAAATGGATTTCTGTGAGTTATTTACAAGGGCGAGAAAAGTGTGAGGTAGTGGAAATTAAGGGGACAAAATTAGTTCAAGTAAATCATGGTAGGCAGAATGCTGTAGGAAGGTTCAGTAGTTCATCGTTACAGTGATTTTTACAAGTGTATATACAATTCCTCCGACTGGTTCAGCCCGAAAGGTGTCATTGTTCTGAAACTCAAGATGTGTTTTGATTCCTTTTGTCGAAGGGATTTTTCATAGTGGCCACCCCTTGCTGAAAGGTTCATGGTTTCAATGCCCCAAAAGCGAAGTTGTTTCCAGTCCCCATTGTGACTCAGTTCCATGTGTTTTGCAACTGCATTAGCCCTGTCCTTGTGGACAGTGGCCCGAACATGTTCCAATATTTGCTTTTTTAGTTCACAAATTGTGCTGCCTATGTACCTTAGCTTGCAAGGGCACTCGATCATGTATACGGTATATTTACTGTTACATGTGATGCATTCCTTAATTTTCCAGGTTTTGTTATTTGGCATGATTATTTCAGTGGTTGGTTTTGCAATTTCGCAGACCTTACAGTTGTAACATTTTATAAAGCCCTTAGTTTGCAGCCATTGCTTCCTTTTTACACTTGGTTGAAAATGACTGTGGACCAACTGGTCCTGGAGGTTTCTGGCCCTTCTGTATGTTATAGTAGGGTGGTTTCCCATTTTCTCACCTATCACCGGGTCCAATTGTAGAAGCTTCCAATTTCTTTTCAGGATTTGATTTACCTGTTTGGTTTCCCTACTGTAGTCTGTAGTGAATCTGATTGGCTCATCCCCCGTTGGAGTGCGGGATTCTTTCGGTGTCAGGCAGTCTGCTCTTGTGGTTTGGTTGGCTCTTTCCCAGCATTTCTTTGTGGATTGCTGATTGTATTGCCTTTTATGAAAGCGTTGCATGGCGCTTTTGCTCTGTTTTTGCCACTCTTGCTCCTCACTGCATATCCTTCTTAGGCGCAAAAATTCCCCATATGGGATACTTGATATGAGTGATTGCTGATGGAAACTGGTAGCCTCCAATGTTGCATTTGTTGCAGTGCTTTTGCGATGAAGGGTCGTTTCAATCCGGTTGTTTTTGATATATACCGGAGAGGAAATATTCTTGGAATATTTCCAAATACTAAACAGCAGCACGCCGGGCATAAAATTCACCCATAATATCAGTCAGGCCAAAGCGGTCTTCCTGGATACTGAGGTATATATCAAAAACAACCGGATTGAAACGACCCTTCATCGCAAAAGCACTGCAACAAATGCAACATTGGAGGCTACCAGTTTCCATCAGCAATCACTCATATCAAGTATCCCATATGGGGAATTTTTGCGCCTAAGAAGGATATGCAGTGAGGAGCAAGAGTGGCAAAAACAGAGCAAAAGCGCCATGCAACGCTTTCATAAAAGGCAATACAATCAGCAATCCACAAAGAAATGCTGGGAAAGTGCCAACCAAACCACAAGAGCAGACTGCCTAACACCGAAAGAATCCCGCACTCCAACGGGGGATGAGCCAATCAGATTCATTACAGACTACAGTAGGGAAACCAAACAGGTAAATCAAATCCTGAAAAGAAATTGGAAGCTTCTACAATTGGACCCGGTGATAGGTGAGAAAATGGGAAACCACCCTACTATAACATACAGAAGGGCCAGAAACCTCCAGGACCAGTTGGTCCACAGTCATTTTCAACCAAGTGTAAAAAGGAAGCAATGACTGCAAACTAAGGGCTTTATAAAATGTTACAACTGTAAGGTCTGCGAAATTGCAAAACCAACCACTGAAATAATCATGCCAAATAACAAAACCTGGAAAATTAAGAAATGCATCACATGTAACAGTAAATATACTGTATACATGATCGAGTGCCCTTGCAAGCTAAGGTACATAGGCAGCACAATTTGTGAACTAAAAAAGCGAATATTGGAACATGTTCGGGCCACTGTCCACAAGGACAGGGCTAATGCAGTTGCAAAACACATGGAACTGAGTCACAACGGGGACTGGAAACAACTTCGCTTTTGGGGCATTGAAACCATGAACCTTTCAGCAAGGGGTGGCCACTATGAAAAATCCCTTCGACAAAAGGAATCAAAACACATCTTGAGTTTCAGAACAATGACACCTTTCGGGCTGAACCAGTCGGAGGAATTGTATATACACTTAAAAATCACTGTAACGATGAACTACTGAACCTTCCTACAGCATTCTGCCTACCATGATTTACTGGAACTAATTTTGTCCCCTTAATTTCCACTACCTCACACTTTTCTCGCCCTTGTAAATAACTCACAGAAATCCATTTACTGCTTAAAATGTTGGAATTCCTAAGATCGCCCACCAGAGGGCAGTACTAAGGTATACAAAAAATGTATAACTATTGCAGGCATATCAGCGACCAGCCCACCGGAGGGCGGTGACCCAAATTCTAATTTCAATTTCAAATTATAATTGCAAATTTAATTTAATTTAGTTTGATTGCCTTGATTCCATTCTGAAAATGACAAATTGCATCATTATTGGGAACAACTGCACACCTCTTAAACTGTTCAAGTCAATTGTATAAAATAATTATACCTGTTAATGCAGACAAACTAGGATGTCTAAGAAACTACGGGTCCCAGAATGCTTAGCCAAAGTGGGAGGGCCCGGTTAAACACGGAGGTGTAGCCCAAAATATGTGTTGTCCTTTTAAATCTGTGAGTTCCCTTCACTAAACTGACCTTGACCAAGACAGCGGACGCTGTCGAAACGCGTCGGTTGTTTTTTGTTTGACCCCCCATGGATTTGTGAAATAAACACCAAAATTAACTGAAGCAAGCGATTGATGTCCGTTTTTGTCTGCGACTCCACATATCCCCGGGACCGGGGAAACCTGCTGTAGATATATATATATATATATATATATATATATATATATATATATATATATATGTATGTATGTATGTATATATATGTATGTATGTATGTATGTATGTATCTTCTCCCAAAAAAAAAGAGCAGGCACCCGAAGAGGAACTCAAAGAAATGCTTTATTGAGGGTTCTTGTTGGGCGAATGCATTTCGGTGTGTCTTGCCTTCTTCAGCGCCTCTCTCAAACAGTGTTTCCTCTGCCGTCGTGATGAGTGCAGTCCTGTCTCATTTGAATACACCCTGCTCAGCCCCCTGATGATGATGCGGCTCACCTGTGCAGTTCTCCAGTGGCGGACTACACGGACCAGAATGCCGCTGTGTGGTGCATTTCGATCGAGTGATGCCGGGGGGGGAAAGACACTCAGTGAACAGGGAAATGGGACAGGCACAGCGCTGGAGGAAACCACGGAGGTGTCAACAGTCCCGCAATCAGCGCTTTCCTCTGGTCCTCTTCATAACCGCCGCCACCCTTCTGCCAAGTATCCATCACGGGGGTTGACATTACAATGCATGTCGTCCAAAATTGGAGGTATGAATACTTTCTAACCGTAGTCTCCTCCTGGCGTAGTGGTGGATCCGGACACCAATGCTACCACACTGACAAAGTTCCAAGCTCCGTAGAGCAAGCCAGGAAAGTCCAGACCTCTTATGCGGCGGGATGCACTTAAATGCGTTCTGGCTGGCGCATAAATATAAAAAAGTATCTTCTCCCAAAAGAAAAGAGCAGGCCCCCGAAGAGGAACTCACTACACCGCACGGACCAGAATGCCGCTGTGTGGTGCATTTCGATCGTGTGATATATATCGACGTGCAAATGTCCCAAGCGGGGGGAGCGACTCTTAGCTGGTTCGGGACAGCCTTGCAAAGTATTGCTTCAGCAAATTACTTCAAAAAAGAAGAAGCCGCACACCACTTCAATATTAGCTTCAGTTTGTTTATTTCCTCTAGGTTCTTCCCCACCTACGCGTTTCGGACATCAACTGTCCCTGGTCACGGTTAACAAACACTAGTCTTTTCTTTGTGTTAGTTATTTATATTGTAGGCTCCACCTGGCATATTATGATGCATTATGGGCTCAGTAGGCAATGCTTTCTTTCAAGCTTATCTTCGCATTAGAGAGCCGGGGTTCGGCGTTTTACGTTGTTTTGGGAAGTTATTCAATTTTTGACAAAAGTCATAAGCATGAGAGACACCGATGCTTAGTACATCAGTCATCTTTTCGGACAAATAAAATTTGATTGGGCTCATGCTGTAGCACAGTGGCTACGTGTCTTGATATGATTATTGGCTGAGTGCCTGTATATGTTTACCCATCATCGTAATTTCCGTTTTCGCAGCTCCCCATTGCTCCGATAACAAATATTAAAAACGATTATCTTGTTCACATGTCTGCTGATATTTTCTTTGTCATACTTTGTACTATGTTTTGACTTCTAGTCATACTTAGGTACAGTCTATACATAAAGATTAACTTAATCAAATGTTGCAAAATACTTTCATCATAGTTCTTGGAAAGCATCCAAATTTTAGGAAGTCTTAAAGATGTACATGCATCTCTTCATCCCCGTTAAGTCCCATCGGGGTCCTGATTTTGAATGTAATTATTAGTTTCGATTCAAGGCGTCTTAGTTTGCTGACACGGTCTCCACCCCTCTCATTCTCATTTACTATCGCGATGCCTGCATATTTAATGTCCTTTCAGGTTTTGCCAGGATGATTTTTCAGATGTTTCGCAATGGCATAGCTAAAGTCACTGTTCTGGATTGATCTTATATGCTCCAGTATTCTTTTTTTGAGGGGACAAGTTGTAGAGCCAATGTATTTCATACCGCAGAAACATAGTAGTTGGTACACGACAAATTGTGACTCGCAAGTTATTTTGTCTTTGATCTCAAAGTTGCGTCCTTTGGAGTCCTTGATACATTTCAGATTTTGGCCGATTTTGCAAGCCTTACACGATTGGCATTTCAAAAAACCATATTGGCGTTTATCTAGCCATGTTACTGGTTTGGTTCTTTTGAAGTGACTATTGACCAAGGTGTCTTTTATTGACGGTGCTTTCCAAAAGACTATTAGTGGTCTATCTCCTATCAGGGGTCCAATCTCTGTGTCTTTTTTCAATACACTCCAGTACTTGGTTAGAATCTGCCGTATCTTGAAACTTTCTTTAGAGTATGTGAGGATTAGTCGCGGTTTGTCTTCATCTGGTTTTGTTTCTTTGATCTTCGGTACGAGTGTTTCTGCTCTTGTTTTTATTCTTGCTCTCTGTTCCCCTCGTATAACATCAGAGTGTTTGTATTGCGAGTGATAAACCGATCTTTGGTTTCTTTGAATTTGTTTTCCATCTCTTCAACTTCCGAACAGTTCCGTTTCATGCGCAGGAAGTCACCATATGGAATACTTTGTTTCAATGAAACTGGGTGAAAGCTTGTGCCGTATAGAACGCTGTTTGTAGACGTCTTCTTTCTAAAGACTGTTGTCTCTAGTTTGTTATTCTTTACATAGACTTTCGTGTCCAAGAAGTCAATTTCTGTTTTTTGAATATTGTAGGTGAATTAGAGTCCTAATTCATTTTCATTCAAAATGCCAATGTACTTATTCAGCTTTTGTTTGGGACCCTTCCAGAGGAGGAAAAGGTCGTCGATGAACCTAAGCCATAATACCACATCAGCGGTATATTGGTCATTCTCTTCTCTCCAAGCTATGTTCTTCTCCCACCAACCCATGGTGAGGTTGGCATAGCTTGGAGAGAAGGGCACGCCCATTGCACAGCCGCATATTTGTGCATATATATTCTTATTGAAAAGAAACACATTATTAGTTAGACAAAAGGTTATCATGTCTATCACCATGTTGGTGTGTCTCAGCTCGGAAATTGGTCTTTGTTTTAGGAAGTATTTTATTGCTGTGAGTCCCACGTTGTGTTGTATTGACGTGTACAAAGACACGACGTCTATCGTTGCCAGCCAGTATTCAGGGTGCCACTCCGTATTCATGATGTTTCTGAGAAAGTCCCCAGTATCTTTAATGAATGAACTGAGTGTTGGGACAATGGGTGCCAGGAAGTGATCCACATATGATGCAACAGTTTCACATAACGAACCACAGCTAGATATTATTGGCCGAGTTGTGTAGTGTCTTGTGGATTTTGGGCAAAAAGTAAATTGTAGGGATTACTGGATGGAGTACAGTGAGAAAGTTTTTTTCTTCCTTGCTGATAAGTCCCTTTTCTTGCCATCCACTGATTTGTTTGTGTAGATCATGCATCATTTTAACGGTTGGATTATGTTGTAGTAATTTGTAGTTTGTCACATCATTTAGTTACCGATTGGCCTCTTCCACATAGTCTATTTTATATTGAATAACTATGTTGCTCCCTTTGTCTGCTGGTTTTATTTCTATTAGGGGATTTGATTGGAGGGCTTTCAGTGCTGCTCGTTCCTTTTTAGTCACATTTTCCTTGCTGTTCATTGTGTTACTCATGACTTCTAGTTCTGCCACAACTAGGTCATGGTAAGTGTCTATGCGGTTGCCTGGATATATTACTGGGCAGAATTTGGACTTGCTTTTAAAGTCGGTTTTTGAGTGTGAGACAATTGGGATTCCCATTTCAGATATTACTTGAGTATTGGTTTGTTCTGTTTCTTCCAATTCATGTGTCAATTGGTAGGCAGTTTTTAAGCTTGTGGCATCCGCCACTGTAAAATGTTCTGCTCCAGGTTGTGGCATGGGTTCACTAGTTGTTATATTAGCCACCTCTCCTTTTTTTCTTTTCGCGAAGAACTTTTTGAGCTTTAGTTTGCGTATATATTTGTATATGTCAATTTGTGTTTCTACCTCATCCTGATGTTTATCTGGGCAGAATGTTAAACCTTTACTTAATAAAGTTCTTTCTGATTGTGTTAACTGATAATCAGACAGGTTGACAATTACTTTGGGATCCCCTTTTGCTGGTTTGATATTTTTAACTTCTTTGGTGCCGCCCTGTTGCGCAGCGGATATCTTCGACTTTCTGCTTCTCCTGGTTTTCCTCCTTGGTTTGTGTTCATCGTTTGTCCTCTTCCTCCCCCTCTTGTTCTTGGATTTCCCCTGCCTCTTGCACTTGTTTTCGGATTTTGTTGATCCTTGTAGAGGAGTTGCATCTCCTCTAAAAAAGAAAACTTCTTTAGATCCACCATTGCTTGTTCACCATCACTTACTTCGGATTCAGTCTCACTTTGTGATGTTTCATTTTGTGCAGTTGGTGGACATGTTAGTTGTTGTTTCTTTAGGGTCTCGAACTGTTTGGCAGAGGTGAGGATTGTGCCATTTTCGAAATCTGCTTCATCGTGTCTGAATTTGCGCTGCTTTCTTTCCTGGATCTCATTATCGTGCTTATCCAGGTTGTTATCCATGTTTAGGCGCAGATTTTTTATTGTATCCTCACTTTCACCTAAGGTTTGTATTTGAATTTATAGGTCTTTGATTTTTATGTACAAATCCTCCACATTTTTTTTAGCATATTTGATGATGATTCGAATCATTTTATGGGAGCAGTCCATATTGTTCTGCCCCCATTCCTCCAACATTTCAGGGCTCTTGTCGGGGTGATTCGGTAAAGTGAAAATTCTTAATCCCTTTGGGATTAGACCCAGTTCGGTATATTTTTCTAAGGTGATAATTTCCCACCTTCGTGAGATTTCCTTGCGTAGCAACTTCTCCAATTGTTGAAACAGTTGTTTTATTGTAGGATTCACAGATTTACTCGTGCTTGCTTTACCGGATTGCACATTTGAGCCAGGGATATTTTTTGTAAATATATTTTCTGCCTTCTCCAGACGTTTACCTGCTCGTTTTTCCATAGTGCCGATGTTTTTATCTAACGGGCGGGGGTTTCGTGTTTTTTGAAGGGTCGTGATTGGACAATTCAGTGACACGTGATTTTCAAAAGTTATTGTGACTCGTTCGTTATATGTGGGGAGATAGTTTCTGTTCTTATCAAAGTGAGTCACTGCTTGCTTTTTCAGGAATCAAAGCAATTGAAGTGAGTGTTTTCTTTGGCTCTCATCCGAGCACACGGAAAAGGAAACTCCGTTTTTGATGTAAAAAACGTGAGTATTTAGATCACTCGCCACAGCATTCAGACGTTAGGGAGACACATTGTACAGGAGTTTATGTTGATTGCACTTACCGGGAGACTTCCGTAACTGTTGGTGTCCTCCGACACTTCCAGGTGGCGCTCAACCGGCAAACTCCAAGTCGATTTTGCCTCCGTCACTATTTCCACATCGGGTTGTTTCAGCCCAAGGTGGCAAAGTATGCAGCATTCATGCACGAGACAGCTGCATCTTCCAGGGCTTGTAGAAATGTTCGACGCCTCGAAAACCCCTTCAAGATAAGCGATGTGTGGAATGCTGAGCTCTCCCCCGTTTAATTTAATCCATGAGCAAATGTCACAAGCAGGGGGAGCGACTCTTAGCTGGTGCTGGCGGCGAGGTTCGGGATAGCCTCGCAAAGTATTGCTTCAGCAAATTAATTCAAAAAAGAAGACGCCGCACACCACTTCAATATTAGCTTCAGTTTGTTTATTTCCTGTAGGTTCTTCCCCACCTACGCGTTTCGGACATCAACTGTCCCTGGTCACGGTTAACAAACACTAGTCTTTTCTTTGTGTTAGTTATTTATACTGTAGGCTCCACCTGGCATATTATGATGCATTATGGGCTCAGTAGGCAATGCTTTCTTTCAAGCTTATCTTCGCATTAGGGAGCCGGTGTTTGGCGTTTTACATGTTTTGGGAAGTTATTCTCCATTTACAATTTTTGACAAAAGTCATAAGCATGAGAGACACCGATGCGTAGTACATCAGTCATCTTTTCAGACAAATAAAATTTGATTGGGCTCATGCTGTATCACAGTGGCTACGTGTCTTGATATGACCTTGATGAACCTTAAAGTGAGGACACGGACACCCCACTGGTGGAGGTTGAAAATGCCTTTAATCCATGCACATAGAGGAGAAAACGCTTTGGGTTTGTGTATTTGTGCAACTTTCTGCATGGATTAAAGACATTTTCAACCTCCAGCCTTGGTGTCAGTGTCCTCACTTTAATTTTTAGTGAGGTTTTGTTTGGATTTTAACAGAGGGCACTGGTATCATGTCACTGGTTCGTCCTGCAGAGCCTGCTGGCTCACATTCTGGTGCAAACTTGTTGGCATTTAATTTCTGGGTAGCCCGGCTTGCCATGAATTCATGAGGATTCAAAATGGAGATATGCCATAAGAAAATTGTAAGGAAGCCTGGTAAGGGCGCAAGAGGAAGTTTTCTTCACTTGTTGGCTGAGGGATTGAGTTTGCTGTGCACTAGAGTTAAAACTGCAAAGAGACAATTACACAATTAACTTTGCATTATTAACAGTCCCCACGTTAAGGCAGATGGCAGCATGTTTGTAAAAAGTGAATAATAAAGTTTTACTTGCTGTTGCCTTAAGAAAACAAATGGACACACAGTGATGATGCATTCTGGGAGAAAACCAAACCACAGTGGTAATGCACAAGGCACAGTGAAAAACAGAAGCGCACCCGTGATCAAGCCTCACATAGAGGAGAAACGTGTTGGGTTTGTGTATTTGTGCAAATTTCTGCATGGATTAAAGGCATTTTCAACCTCCAGCTGTGGGGTCAGTGTTCTCACTTCAAGGTTTAGTGAGGTTTTGTTTGGATTTTAACTGAGGGCACCGGTATCGTGTCACTGACCCGCCCTGCAGAGCCTGCTGGCTCACATTCTGGTGCAAACGTATTGGTATATTTATATATATATATATATTACCTACTGGCGGTCACCAGTAGGTAGTTATAGTTAGGACCTAGTTTCCATAGGAAATCCGCAACATTCTATTGGGAATAACTTTGGCGCCGGTTGATGAATCTTTGCGAATTTCTCAAAGAAGATGGCCCACTCCGCTCCTTCCCTGAAAGTTTTGGGGGGATTCATCAAGTGGGGGCTGAGAAAAAAGGGGGGTCCCAAAACGTGTTTTCCCCATGTTATTTTCCATAGGACGATTAGACACGGCTACAACCCGAACGGCTGAACGGAATTACAAGAAATTCGGCAACATGGTAGAGTCTGATTCGCAGATTACGCTTTTGCTTAAATTGTGTAAATCCCTCCAGTAGTTCCTGAGAAAATCGTAAGGAAAAAAATATGTATATCTATAAGCGCGCACCGTGCGAGCACCCCGTGATTTTTCGAAGAAAAAAAACATTTTGGGGCCTTGGGGGGTCCTTGTTGGACCACCTGAGCAGGCCTAGAGGGTCAGGATGCTTCTACACTGCCCCCTTTTTGAGCCATCTTGTGCCTCAGTCTACCGAGGCACAAGATGGCTGCCAACAATTTCTGTTTTAGAGTGTTGACAGACAGTGGCAGCCAATCAGCATGACTTCCCGAGAAAGCTGCATGCTCATTGGCTGTCAACACTTTAAAGCAGGAAGTGTTGGCATCCAGATTGTGCTCGGAAGACCGAGGCACAAGAAAGCAGAAAAACAAATGTGTAGAACACAAAAAGGGGGCAGGATAGACACACCCTGACCCCCTAGGCCTGCCCAGGTGGTCCCACAAGACCCTCAAGGCCCAACATTTATTTTTTAAACCCAGTCTGTTTTTTTTCAAATTACCCCCCGGGGGGACTAAATCACGGGGGCATAGTGATAAAGAAGTGTGGGAGGGTCCCCAATTGCCCCCACACTGCCCCGGGGACCGCCACCGGCCGGGGCAAAGCAACGCGGCCCCCTGGCGCATACTGGAAGCTCCTGGTGGGCTAGTTGGCCCCCAGGGACCCCCAGTATGCAAGGGGAATTAGTTCCCCCTCTGCAAACGCGCCAGGGGGCTGCTTTGCAGAGAGGTGTAAAAAGGGGCATAGCCTCATTACACCTCTCTGCAATGCAGCCCCCTGGCGCATACTGGAGGTTCCAGGTGGGCTAGTTGGCCCCCAGGGACTCCCAGTATGCAAGGGGAATTAGTTCCCCCTCTGTAAACACGCCCAGGGGCTGCATTGCAGAGAGGTGTAAAAAAAGGGTGTGGCCTCATTACACCTCCCTGCAATGCAGCCCCCAGGCACATACTGGAGGTTCCAGGTGGGCTAGTTGGCCCCCAGGGACCCCCAGTATGCAAGGGGAATTAGTTCCCCCTTTGCAAACGCGCCAGGGGGCTGCGTTGCAGAGAGGTGTGAAAACATTTTTTTTTTATTTATATTAAAAATATGTAATGTAATTTAAAAAATAAAATATCTAAAAATAAATAATTTTAAATAATGTAGTAAATCAGTATAAAAAATATAACAATCAATACATTTAAAAATTATCATTTACAAAACCATTGAAATTCACTGAAAAAAACATAGGTTTCAGCCACGTTATAGTTAGGAATTAGCATTTAAAAAACCTTGCAAATTCACTGAAAAAACCATAGGTTTCACACACGATATAGTTAGGAATTAGCATTTTAAAAATCTTTGAAATTCACTGAAAAAAACATAGGTTTCACACCAGTTATAGTTAGCTGGTCATTTTACTCGTACAAAACCTTTGAAATTCCCCCGTTATAGTTAGTTCAGCTAACTATAACTCGCGCGCCCGTAATGCACTGCTGATGACGTCGCATATTACATCACTCATGACATGGTCAGTGACATCACTCATTACATCTTAAATGACATCACTGATGACATCATCCTTGTGAAAGAGTGGCAGACCTCCTCTCACTCTAATATAACCTTTGATACACACATTCAAAAATAAAAACAAATATTTTCAAGAAAATGGAGATACTAATACCAGTTACAACAACCTATCCAACATCTACTTCCACATCCACCCACTCACCAATAGTTCTATATAGTCACTCATAAATGTACTCAATCATCATATGTACTCATACACCTATACATTCTGTTACACACCGATACTCTTCCATAGAGTTACTTACACACATACTCACACATGCAAATAAACTATCAAACCTCCATTTACTTGCATATACAGCTATACACACAAACATACACATACTGACTCTTAAACGATCACTTATAGAAACACATACTTAGTTATACAGGAGCTCTTCAAATCTCTAACTCTCATATATACTCACTTATATACACCAATAATCACATATAGTAGTTTAACACATATGTACTTAGTCATAAAGATAGTATTGAGACCGTCATTCACTCACTAACACACCTATACACACACTCATCCACCCATACAGTCCTGCACACATGCTGTCTTCAAAACACATATAAACAGTGAGTCACTCATTAATGCATCTATGTGCTAAGTAATATCCCCCACCAAACCATATAAACACTCAGACTCATACTGATACTCAAAAAAACAACTAATAACATATATAGACACTCATGTAGTTACTCACCAACCCATGCAGCCACTTATTCAAAAAATGTGTGAGACGGATACAGATATTTACATATTTATTTAAACATTACTCACTAACCCATGTATTCACTAAGAAGAGAGAGAGAGAGACACCGGCCTACCTTCTTCACCAACAGCCACCGCACCACATTCAGAGACACTGACTCTGAGAGGTGAATCAATTACATATTATTTCATCCATAAAGTGTACCGATTCCAAAAACAGGATGATTACGTGGTTTGGCTTACGCCTTCAACTGGACAACCTGTGAACTCTCAGCGCCGTGCTTAAAAACAGTGGCTCTACTCTTGCACTGTCCCCAAGTCACTCCTACTAGACCACACACTCCGAGTTATATCGGTGTATTTTCCAAGCCATCTTACATTTACATTTTGACACTTCCTCAAATCAGCCCATGATATGATTAATTGCAGTACATTTCCACATGTCTCTGAGATTTAAATCTCGCAAAAATCAAAACTATCTGAAACATTTCATTATGATTCACAGCGTGCAATTAAACTATCACATCAAGGGAACAAAAATAATACGAGAGCTAGGGATAGACATAATACTCATCTATTAGAGCGAGACGAAAACAGAAACAATTGCTCCAAGTTCGTTATCCGTTAAGTGTAAACCCACGTTCCTATAACGAAACTTTCTGCAACCCCTGTCAAGAGTCATAATTATTCACTATGCTCCAAAATGCCTCAAGGCAAGTATTGTTTTATTAACATCAAAACCAAAGTGCTAAAGTGCATTTGTTGACAAATCAGAAAGTTACTCTGTGCACATATGTGAATCTTTCCTCGAACCACAAGATAAATATATCATAGTTAAATACTGTCAATTATTGATATGAACAAAGGGGATAGGATTGCCAAGAATCAGATTAAAGAATTAATTTTAGACATGCGGGTTAAACTGCCAGATTGCAAAATGTCATGCTAAGGTGCAATCGTTAAACCAAGAAGCCGATACAGTGGCGTCACTAGGGTTGGTGTCACCCGGTGCGGGTAACTCATGGTGTCACCCCCTCACGACTTACCGCATGGACCTCCTCCGCTCCGAGTCCGGCAGTGGACACAGATGGCAAATAACGGGATCATACAGAATCCTTAGTAACGTTTGTAAATTTAGTTCCTATATTTACAAAGGCCATAGAAGAAAAATGTAATTCAACAAGGTCGGAGCCTAGGATGGTAACCTGAGACCTATCTCACTCAAGAATGTCTGCAATGAAAGCAGTAACTCGCTGAGCTTCCTACATAAAATACAAATCTGTGACTTGCATGGTGTATGCTTCACTTTGCAGCTAGGACATTAACTCTTTATACTTTGTATGAGTCAGGCCTGGCCAGTAACTAGACTGCATACACACAGATCTCGCCAACAAGTGTATTCACCACCAAAGTTATCTTACAGCTACAATGCTTTGGAATTTGTTGGGTACAAAGATCTCTGCACCAGGTGTCTAATCGATTCCCAATAAACTATTTTAAAGTGAAGTCTGCTCGAGAGAAAACAAAGTACAATTAGAAGAGGTATATAATACTGCAATATATGGTAGACACTCAAGCACAAGAACAAACGTTACGTAGGCAATGGTGGCACTTGTGCAAGTATCAAAAAGCAAACAAAATGCCCTTACCACAGTCCCCAGGCCAGGCCTACCCATCCTTGGCTTCAATTGAAGAGGGCCACGGGAGACAAAGGCCACAATCAGGCCCGATTCATGAGATGGGAGAAGGAAGAAAAGAGGATGTGAGGCGAATAAAAAGAAGCAATAAAGTGCAGTCTCTCGAGCCCAGGGGGCGCTGAGTAGTGGCACTTATGGGAGCAAGGACCCCCTGGAGATCATGGCCACTCGGAGCAGAAGGCCCGGCCACAGGAACATGCTCACTCATGGGAGCAGGGCCTTCCTACAGGACAAGCAACTCACAACACCAGGGAAATCTGGGAGAATGTGTCACTCATAGCAGCAGGTCACTCCTAGAGACCAAACACAGCTCATAGCAGCAGGGCCCTCTGAGACAATGCATCACTTGTGTCAGCAAGGCCTTCCCAGAGAACAAGCCACTCATAGCAGCAGGGCCCTTCGAGAGAACAAACCGCTCATAGCAGCAGGGCCCTTCTAGAGAACAAACAACTCATAGCAGCAGGGCCCTTCCCAAATAACAAACCACTTGTAGCAGCGGACCCTTCCTAGAGAACAAACCACTCATAGCAACAGGGCCCTTCTAGAGAACAAACCACTCATAGCAGCAGGTCCCTTCCCAGAACACAAACCACTCATAGCAGCAGGGTCCTTCTAGAGAACAAACCTCTCATAGCAGCAGGGCCCTTCCTAAATAACAAACCACTTGTAGCAGCGGGCCCTTCCTAGAGAACAAACCACTCACAGCAGCAGGGCCCTTCTAGAGAACAAACCACTCATAGCAGCAGGGCCTTCCTGGAGAAAAAACCACTCATAGCAGCAAGGCCCTTCTAGAGAACAAACGAGTCATAGCAACAGGGCCTTATGAGGGCAAATCACTCATAGCAGCATTACCACTCAGACAGAACAAACTAATCATAGGAACAGGGCTCTCGTAGCAGGGGCGCTCTCTGTGAGAACACGCCAACTCATAAATACAGGATCTTGCCCTTACGAAAGAACATGGTCTCTCACCTAGCAGGGCCCTCCTAAAAAACAAACAACTCATAGCAGCAGGGAAATCCAAGAGAATGGGTCTCTTGAGGCAACTGGACCCAGCCCTCTTGGTGAACTCAACAGTCATAGCAGCAGTCCTTCCTGAAGAATAAACCACTCATAGCAGTAGAGTGATTATATAATGCATCCCAAAGGGAAAATGACTGGTCTAGCTCCTCTGCGTTCGATAAGTGGAATAAGGAACTTGATCCCCCCATGTCCTGGGAAAACTAAGAATCTTGATGTAAACTGACTGGGCGCCTGACCGCCAACTGTAATCTTTGCATTATACATTTTAAGTATCTGCATCAGATGTATTACACCCCTGCGCAATTGTTGAAATTTGGATTGCTGGAGGATGCTAGATGTACTAGATGTGGGCAGGATGGGGCCAATTTCATGCACCTGGTGTGGGATTGTACTCTCATACACAGATTTTGGCAGCATGTTGTGAAAGTACTCTTTGATATGACACTGGAAAAGATTGTGTGTACGCCAGAACTATGTCTTCTAGGGCTATTGAAGAAGATTTAGCCATGCAATAGGCGCATTGTTGCTATTTCTACTTTGTTTGCTAAACTTGCTGTTCCAATGCATTGGGGTGGCAGGACGGCGCCCACCTTGACGAAGTGGATCAGAGACCTAGTATACTGCAAAGAACAAATGGAGGCATATGCTGAGGAATTGCCATTGTCCTCTAGGTCCAAGGACTTCTGGGCTCCACTGATCACATACCTTGTGGAATATCTGGCCATGACCTAATCACTTGTAAAAAAAATCTGCTTAAATGGAAGGAATGGCCTCTGTAAAACCTACTCACTTTTCTTGCTACTATTTATGTTGCAGAAGTATACTATCTCGCATTTGTATGGTCTACCACTTGTGTTTATGTGTTTCGAAGTTTGCTGGGGTTGTGGAAGGGGGAAAAAAAAGAAAAGTTGCATCCTACTTGTCATTTTATTGATGCGCAGTGTGGGTTCCTTAGCATGCTGCTTGCTGTATCTTGCAGTATAATAAATAAAGTTTTTTAAAAAGTGGCTGGCAAGGAGCACTGCATTGTTGATGTCATGTGCAGAGAATTAAAAGTGAATATAACAATAAAAGGGCGGCAGGGGTAGAAAACAGTTTTGAACCATAACTGAATTGAGAAATAAAACATGAGGAAGGTTAAAAAATATATATTTTTGATTTGAAACTGTGGATGCACTCATTTGTAGCAGTGAAGAGATGGATCTTGGTGAAGGGTATAGCCAAATAAGGTTCAGTTGAGATTAATCAAACATTTTAGATTATGCAAATTAAAGGTATTTAATCTAATTTTCTCAAATTGCATTTTTTCGAAACAAGAAGAAACTCAGCAATTTCACTGCACTTTAACATATTTCATTGATCAGACATAATCATCATTACTAATAGTTGTTATGGTGTTAGGAATGGGGTTCACGGAGGAACTAGGAGGAATACAAGGATTGTGATACTGAGTAAAGAGGGCTTTGCGATGATCCCTAGTTTTGTATACCAGTGGGTAGAGTAGGGATTAATGTTACGCCCACTTCTTTAAGGTGCACTCGCTGCTTAAACATGAGCTCGAATGTTAGAATGTTATTTCATTCCTGGCTTCAAAACCGGATTCGACATTTACAACTTTTAACTATTTCATAAACACTGCATACATAAATTCAATAAGACATTCTTTCAACCTACTTAAGCTAAACATTTTCTCTTCATCTTCTGACCATTTACAAGCACTTCTTGCATCCAGAGGGCACCTCTTGCCTCTGAGCCCCTACGCTGGCTGTGGTCTGACTCTTTTTTACAGTAATGGTGGCACAATCGCGAAAGGAAGAGGCACCCTTCAGATGCTCGGGAATCGGGATTGGAAGATATACTAGTCTAGAGACTCAATCAGTGTTCTGTAATCTAGCCTTCACTGTGCATGTGCGGGCATCTTAGTGTTTCCTCCTGTCCTTGCCTGGCACCATGACTCGCATAATTGATACTGATGTATTACAGTGCAATCCGAGATGCGACTGAAATTGATACACTGTGCATACACAGGCCTGCTGCCATGTAAGCTTTTAAATCTTGCACTACCCCATTAAGCCTTGAACAAAAGGGCACTGCCACTGGTAGCAAGGAGCTTTATAGCATTAGGAAGATCCTGGCCAAGGCTAGGAGTTACCGTCCGGTCCGACTGCTGCCTCGCTCCGAGTCAGGACGGACCCACCAGCAAGAAGAATTTGGGAGGACTCAGGAGACGGAGACCACGACGTTGCTCGGCTCGCTCTGGTGATGTCGTAGGTAATAATTATTTATTCCCGGCGGGCGCGTGACCGCCGTGAGGCGTCAGCAGGAGCGCACACTCGCACAGCGCGCGGGGGCTGTCCCAGGGCCGTCATTGGCTGGTAGCGCCAGTAAGATAGATTGACGGCCCTGGGGGACCCACAAACTGCTGGATAGTAGGTACGCCTCGCACCAGTGACGGTGACCGTAGCACAGTCGTGTGTGCGTGCTGCTGCAGTGTGAGTCCACATACACTGCGCAGTGCGCACTGTGTAGCAGACAGTAAGTATTTAAAATTTTTGTAAGAACTAAGTTGCGGTGCGCAACTGCGCATAGCACACCAGCAGCAGCACTAACTAGATTGGTGTCACCCCAGATGGGGTGACACCCGGTGCGGTCCGCACCCCCCGCACCCCCCTAGTGACGCCACTGAGCCGATACATTGGGTCAATCCCACAATCTAACCAGTGTACTTAAACATAATGAGATTTACTCTCTGCTGTCTCAGTAGGCTCTACAGTACAATCTCATAAAGTGCATATATCAAGGGATGTAGGAACATTTTCCCCATAACGTATAACCCTTCCTTCTCTGTTCTGCACTCTTGTTCACTGTGATTTTACCCCTTAACTCCTCCCATCGAGCTGGACCTGTGGCGCTCGGTACGTCATTTAACTCACTTTCTGTGTACAACGTTTGTCACCACACACACTAAAACATCTACCTCTATGTTGCACTCTCATGCCGATTCCAATTTCCATCTTTGTCGAATTGTCACTTTGCAGCTACCTTTGTCGGGGCTTGCCTGCGGGGGAATGCTACGCTCCATAGTTTCCCTTTTTCCCTGGTGACTGGTGTGTGCCCCCATGGATCTTCATCCCTGCCAATGGTCGAATGTAAAGCTTGTATTTGTCTGATGTCCAACAACCAATGTGTTTTATTCTGTCACAGAGTAGGCCTTCCCTGAATGCTGTCGTGGCTGCCCCTATCCTAAATGAATGTGTGGAGTAGGCTCCCTTGGTGTAACCTGCCTTTTCCAGGGCTTGGTCCAGGATTCTGCTGAACTACAATCTAGTGAGTGATGTGCCATTTGCGTGTATGATGACGATACCTGCTGTGCGTGGGCGTGCTTGCATGTAGTGCTGCACTATTGCGATTGGGCAGTACCTGCTCCCTCTAGGCCCTGCAGAGTGATGGTTGCGCCTTCACCTGTCTGATCTGTTTTGGAGCCCCTCAACGTGATGTGCAGCTGTGTCTCCCTAACATCCACTTCCTGTGCTTGCCAGTGATTTCATCGAGCTCGCTGCATCTTATAGCGCCAAAAAATGCAAGCGCAAAAGCTGCCCTGAACAGTGTTTCTCTCGTACCCATTGGTGCACATGTCCCCCAGCTCGTCCAGTATCTTAGTTAGCATTCTAAACTCTATTGGATGCCTGCTGTCTGCTGCCCTGGGCTCTTCCTTTATGGGTTCCGGAGTAGCGTGCTACTTGCCAAAAAAAGCACTTCAGCACCCCATCAGGGGTAACAAGCGCTATATAAATGCAAACCTTTTCCCCCTTCTATCCCTCCCCAACCCTTCTCAATCCAAATACCTGACTAACACATCAACCACACAAATTACTTTCATATTTCACTATACTAATTCAACACTAATCCTTTATGGGTTCCGGAGTAGCGTTAAACTCACCAAAAAAGTGCTTCACACCCAATCAGGAGTGTAACAAGCGCTATATTAATGCAAACCTTTTACCCCCTTCTATCCCTCCGCGATCCTTATCAATCCAAATAACTGACTAATATCCACCATGCAAATTACTTTCATATTTCACTATACTAGTTCACCACTAATTCGTTTTGGGTTCAGTTGTAGCAGGCTACTTGCCAAACAAGCGCTTCAATAACTCATCAGGGTTAGCAAGCACTATATAAATGCAAACCTTTTCTCCTCTTCTATCCCTCCGCTATCCCTCTATATCCAAATAACTGACTAACCTATCCACCACTCAAATTACTTTCTTATTTCACTATACTAATTAAACATTAATCCTTTATGGGTTCCAGAGTAGTGTGCTATTCACAGAAAAAGCGCTTCAACACCTCGTCGGGGGTAGTAAGCTCTATGTAAATGCAATTACAATACAATAACGCAGACAGTGAGTGGGCACAAACTTTCCATAGTCTGAGTCAATGTTGTAACCAAAGTAAAGTGACTTATGCAGTGCAGATGGAATAATTGCATGTACAGTCTGCTTTAGCGCCTTGATGCCCTTGGGCTAGGTTCGCACTTTATAAGATCCAATTTCATTTCATTACATTACCTATTGGCGGTTTCCATTAGGTAGTTATAGTTAGGACACTGTTCACATTAACCTTGCCCTGGGAGGAGCCGTTTTGATTGGAAATCTGCCTGCTGCTGAACTTGCTTGCAGCTCGCCAGACCCGCTTCGCGGACCTTGATCAGCAGGAGCCTGCACTGGACCTGGGGTTGTGGCGCCGAGGTCGGCTGAGGCGAGGGTTGGAATTGCAACAGGGCTGCGAGCGGTGCCGCAGGGACTCCATCACCCAGGAGTGCCTGCCCGACTAACCTGCAGCACCTGGTCCGCTCTCCCTTCTTGCCCCGCCCCCTGACCGTCTCCCGCCCTATATAGTAGGCTGACCAAACCGCTGCGCAGGAGCGCGCAGGAGCGTCCCGGGAGAAGCCCGGGATAAGGGCGGGACCGTCTGGTGCCGTCCGGGGCTGTCCAGGGCTGGGCTGGGCCATCCCCCTGAAAACTTTGGCTTCGGTGGAACGGACAGTTAGCCAACTCTTGTTCATTGTTGATTGTTTTTTAACTTGGAAGTTGTTTCACCGGGCCCAGTGTATATATCTCTTATTGATTGTTTATGCTAATGTCTACCCGCTCAGGGAAGAGTTTGAGAGGGGGCAGGGGGGGAGGCCCTGGTTGTGTTACTGGCGCAATGGACCAGTTTATCACCCGAGTTGTCACAGTTATCGAGAAGGAAATCGCCATGACAGAGCGATGTCTTTCTCGAGAACATCTTCCAAACAAGCGGTCATCATTGGGTCCTTTGGCGCTAGTTCCCTCTCCAGCACGTGCAGCCGACCCCTTGGTGAATGCTTCTCTCCTTTTAGATCATCCATGGGTTGCTGCTTTAAGGGTCAGTATGGATAGGCTGGAGAGTATGGCAGTTTTAGCCCCACTTATCGAAGATAACGCTTCGGATTCACGGTCCAGAGAGACCTCCGTCCCTATGCTCCCGCCTAACATTTCTTCTAGTCATGGGGATTCCCTCCCTCCACCAGAGTTGGTACCGCTGGTAGCAAATAGACCAGTTCCTATTAAAAGGAAAAGAACTGCTAGCCCTCGTAAAGGTAGCCATCCTAAACCCTATAAGAAACTTAGGAGAATTGGTACCAGGGTGGGTGGGATCCATAAGGGCGCGGGCTGGGTGTAAGTTGCCCCCAGGGGGACACGGGGGAGAGCCCTCTGGTGTTACAGCAGAGAAGCCATGTGTTGATTTGACGACTGACTCTGCCGAAGTCCCACCCCATGAACCCCCCTCGATTGCCCAATTAGAGAAAATGTTGAAATTATTGTTGATCCTGGTCTTAGAGAGAGTTAAAGGGCTGGCAGAGCAGTTGGATAGGTTTGAGCAAGTGACCTGGACAACTTTTTTTACATAAAATGTCTCATTAAGTTACACTCTAGAATTAGGGAGGACGGATTAGGGGGGGAAACTGTTGCCCGGGCGACCCCTATATTCCCACAGGGCCCACCTATTGCATCTGGAATGGCTAATGGGGTGGTAGTGGTAAATGCTCCCGCTGTACACACTGTGGCTTCCTCTGGGGGTGTTCGGAACCCAGGGTTGGCTGCAACAAATGTTACAGAACATCCAAACACACCAAAGGCTAGTACTGTCCCTGTTAAGAAGCTTGTGCGGTCCGAGGTTCTTGGTAGAAATGGCCCTGCCAAACCAAGAAATTCTGGCAATAGCAAAGGCCCCGAGCTAGCTCAACCAAGAAGAATTAGCTCCAATCCTCCAACAGCTATCCAGCTTGACGCGCTTCCTCTCCAAGAGGCCCCTAGAATACCACCCGTGAATCTACCACCAGATTGCCAGCCTTATGTTGCCTTTCTTACTAATGTACCATCCCTGAAGGCCGACCAGCAAGAATCCTACCAAGCGCTTAAAAATAAAACCATGCACTGGTTAAGGACAAATAGACCTCTCCCTAGGGAACTAGATGGCCTGATCCTAGGCGTCAGAAGGGTAGGGTGGGTAGGCTACGGGCATAAGCATTTTGAGGGAGACTGTGTGGTGGTAAATTTTAAGAATGTTAGGGTTGCCCAAACAATTTGCAATCAGAGTTTAGGAATTGGTGGTGCAGGTATTGGTGTTGTAGATTTGACTTACTTCTACCCAAGATCTGTAGGAAACCAATACGGTACTCATTTGGGTGTCGGATGGAGGCACAATTTTACCTCTCCCGAGAATCACTATATCCCTTTTCCATACCTGCCAGTTGAATGGTCAGGGCCATATGGGAGGACGCCAGGATATTGAAACGACATTTGCCCTGCGGTGGCTCCCTGGCTCCTGAGTCCGGGATTTGTGTTAGAGTCTCATGTCCTAGGCCCAAGTAATTTTAATCCACCATTTTTACCTGTTACATGTAGCCCCCTAGATCAGGATCTTAACCTGGTTGTCGGGACCCAACAAGGAGATAGTGCACCATGGACATCCCCTGAGAGGGAGGGGGTATCCAGCCCTGAACCCCGCAGGGAGCCTGCTGTGGCGGATCCAGACCTAAGGATTCTCAGCTGGAACGTTGCGGGTATCTCGAGGAAGCTGGCTCTACCTGATTGGAACACCCTTGTGGAGGGCTACTCTATGTGCATCTTCCAAGAAACTTGGAGTAGGGAGCCTTGTCACAAGGTAGGCTATTCATCCTTTTTTGTACCAGCAGTGTCCCCCCTATCGGGAAGGGCCGCCCCTCAGGAGGCCTCCTCATATGGGTTGCTATCTCGCTTGGCTGCCAAGTTGCTCAGCATGCGACAAAGTCACCCGATCTACTCAGTATATCAATTAAGGGACCGCCGAGAGGGTTGATCTTGGACATTATTAATATTTATGCCAGGGGCACGAAGGGAGGTTCGCAATCACCTACAGTATCAGGGTTGGAATCTTTGCTTAGGCAGTGTCCCAATAGATCTCATGTCCTGGTCGCGGGGGACCTAAACTGCACGTTTGAGCCCCTTGGGTTGGAGGACACTTTGGGAACCGCCGACGAAGACATCAGGAGAGGGATACCAGTCCTAACTATACCTCCCATCAGGAGGTGGTCTCAAGTGGTGGTCCAAATCAATTCCTTAATCATGGAATTTGGCCTAAGGGCTGTCAATGGAAGGACGACGTCAGATCCTTCTGGTGCCCATACTTACAACAGGGCTAACCATATGTCAAGGATAGGCTACATTTTCCTTGACGTAAAGCTCTGGAGCTTCATGCGGGATATGGAGGTCCTTCCATCAGTTGAGAGTGATCACAACCTCCTCTCTCTTGTCCTCCTTCCCCTGTGGAATGGGAACCAGGGGGTGCATACGCCTCGTATAGCTTCTATCCCCCATGAAGTACATCCTTCCAACTGCAGCAGACGTTTGAAGTGGAGCAAGCTTATCATAGATGAAGAGAAAGTGCTAGATATTGGGGCACTTTTAGATACAGCCCAGTCTAAATTGGACTCCCTGCTTCCTTTGTCTGGGGAAGTCACTGTGCTTTTTTGTGATACAACCAAGGCTTTGAGTGACCTTTTCATTCTCCCAAGCAAGGCCTCCCGAGCTGGCAAGAGTAAGAAGCCGTCCAAACCGCCGGGTTGGTTTACTAAAAAACTGCAGGGGGAAGAAAAACAACCCCAGACAACTATGGCAGCAAAGAGAGAATGGGAGGATGGGTTCTGGGTGGATTATGGAAGCAAGCACGGGCAGGGATGCCAGAGGTTTTTGGAACCTTATAAGATCTAGGGATAGGCCAGACAGCACCCTGATAACGTGTAATATCCCAGCCCATAACTGGTTCAACCATTTCTTGTCCCTCTATACCCCTATTGAAGAGGCTTCTCATACCACCTTTTGCCTAGCTGACTGTATAGGGGATACTGAGGGTGCTCCCTTCACTGCTAGAGAGGTGGAAGGTGTAATTGAATCATTGGTGCCCCTAAAAGCAGCTGGGCCCGATGGGATACCGGGCGACCTGCTACGCGCAAACCCCAAGGAGTGGGGAAGCTGGTTTTGTCACTGTTCAACGCTATCAATAGCGGTGCGCCTGTACCTGAATCCTGGAAGGGGGCGGAGGTTGTCCCGATATTCAAAAAGGGGTGTCGGAACAACCCCGCCAACTTCAGGCCCATAAGTCTCATCACAAAAAGTGGCAGAGAAGGTGATTTTGGGGAGGGTGCTTCAGTGGGTGGACGACAATAACATGCTGTCAGACTTCCAAGCTGGATTTCGCTCTGGAAGTGGGACCATTGAACAGGCCTTTAGACTGGCTCTCTTGTACTGGAAGGTGGTGGTGCTGGGCAAAGGCAGTCTGTATTTGGCCTTTATAGACCTTAAGGCTGCCTTTGACCTGGTACCAAGGGAGGAGTTGTGGAAGGTTTTGTTAGAACTGGGGCTGCCTCCGTATATCCTATCCCTCCTTGTGAGACTACACGCCGGCAATTTTGCGCAGGTGCAATGGGGCATGAATGGTGAAAAAACTGACAGGATCCCTGTGGGAAGGGGCGTCCGTCAGGGATGTGTGCTAGCTCCCACTCTGTTCTCTCTCTACGTGAACGGAGTGGTTGAGCATCTGTTAAGAAATCCCTCGGATGCTCCGTCCCTGGCGGGTAAACGGATCCTAACACTGCTCTTTGCAGATGATACCCTTCTTATTTCAAAGACCCCCATGGGGCTTCAGAGTCTCCTGAATAGCTTTCAGGAGTTCTGCTCAATAAGGGGATTGGTAATCAATACTGACAAAACCAAGTATTTGATTATGAATCCGCCTAAAAAAGCTGGGCGTCCCCCGGCTTTGAATTCTGTCCCATTGGAGAGGGTATCCGAGTTCGATTATCTGGGCATCCGCCTCAACGACTCATTGAGCTGGACCCCACATATCCAAAAAATGCTCCTTAGTCATAAAAGGGTGGCTGGTGTATTACTTAAAGAGCAACGCTCCTCCATACGTAAACCTATCGCCCCAGTTGTGGATATATAGAAAGCCAGAGGGGTTAGTGCTGCTTTGTACGGGGTGGAGTTGTGGGGCAATTGCAACCTGGACGCACTAGCAAAATCGGAGAGCAAATTTCTGAAAGATCTGATGGCCCTCCCGCTGAGTACACCTACAGTACCCGTGCTATTGGACCTAGGTTGCAGATCGATTAAGGACCAAGCCCAACTCCGCCCCTTGCTTCTTTGGGCTCGGTTGTGGCGGGTGCCCGAATTAGCCTCCTATGCAGAGGCGCTATCAGAGGTCATGGCCATGGAAGGCTGGTCCAGGATTAAATGGTTGAGGGATGTAAAATGGCTATTAGTGGAGTTAGGGCTCGGTGACGCGTGGGCATCGAGAACTGCCCCACCGAAAGCCATGATAAAGAAATTGTATTGGAATTAGGTCTCTTCTAAACTATCTTCAGATCCACGTCATTGTAATTACACTGTAGCCTTTGTGAGGATTAAAGATGTGGTGGCTTATGAACCTTATCTAGATATGATCTCCATCCCTTTTGACCGGGCCCTGTATTTTAAGTTCAGAGTGGGGACCCTACCTGTAGGTGAACTAATTGCCCGATGGAAATCCTCTCATCAGATCTCCCCCTTTTGTGCGCGTTGTCCCACTCGAGTAGAGTCAGTAGCCCACATCCTTTTCGAATGTCCGGATTACTGTGCACCTAGGAGGCGCTGGCTCAAACCCCTATGTAGACTTTTAGGCACCCGCCAGCATACAGTGGCGCTATGCATTCTAATGTCTGACACATTCGCTTTGGTTGTTTGCGGAGTTTCAAAATTTTTAAAGTGGACATGGTTGATTCGTGTAAGAAGGCTGTCCCTGTCAATTTAATTCTTGTTTTAACTGTTTTAACATTTTATTCCCTTTTTTCCCTTTTTGTGTAATTAGGAAGTGATTGCTGTAAATGTTGTGTTTTACAATTGTTCGAACAAGCTTTTATGATATTTTTATATCGAAATAAAGCCTATCAATCAATCAATCAGTTAGGACCTATTTGCCATAGGAAAAGCTGTTTTGATTTTCCCATATCTTTGGCGCAGTTTGACGAATCTTCGCAAAATTTTCAAAACTAATGGGGCGCTTAGGTCAACTTCTGTCTTGAAAGTTTGAGGCGATTCGTCAAGCAGGGGCCAGGAAAAAAGGGGGGTCCCAAAACGCATTTTCTCCATTTTAATTTCCATAGGAATTTTGAAACAGACTACAGCTCAAATTGCTGAACAGAATTACACCAAATTTGGCAAAAGGTAGGACTTGGTCTAGAAAGCGTGCCTTTTTTAAATGGTGTAAATCCATTCAGTAGTTGCTGAGAAATTCAAAAAATAAAAATGTATATATCTGAGCCCCGTGGAGGAGTCACAACTCCTCCCGAGCACGAGCTTCATTCTAATTGGCTACCAACACTCCAAACCAGGAAGTGTTGGTAACTGAGTCACAAGAAAAAGGTTAAAAAAAAGGTTAAAACAAGAAAAGGAGGCAAGGTAGAAACACCTTGACCCCCTAGGCCTGCTCAGGGTGTCCCACAAGGATCCCCAGGCCCAAAAAAAACATTATTTTTAAAACGTCAGCCCAATTTGCACTGGGTGCTTGAATCCGCACAAAATTATTTTAAAAAAATGAAGCGCTGGCTCCTGCTCTTTGTTTTCTACAAGCCTCAAGGTGGGCCAGGTCCTGGGGGCAATCACTAAAAAATGTGCAGGGTCCTGCGGGGGCCCTGCAGGCCCAGGGACCGCCACCTCCCCAGGGCTTAGTTAATTGAATGTGGGGGGCACAGGGCCCACCTGCAGTCCCGGGGATGCCACCTCCCTGGGACTTGATGAATAAATCCGTGGGGGGTCCCACCCCCCCATGCTGCCCCTGGGACTGCCACCTCCCCGGGGCTTACAATAATTATAAGCGGGGGGCATCCCAGGCCCCACCTCCCCGGGACTTCCTTCATAATTAGGGGGCCTTGTCACCCCCCCAAGCCCCGGGGACCACCACCTCCCTGGGGCTATGCAACTGTAGGGAGGGGGCCAGGCGGCCCCCCTCCCTGAGCCCTCAATGGCCATGGGGACCGCCACCACCCAGGGCCGGCTCCTGCAATGTCCTGCGGTACCCACCCCAGGTACATTGCTGTTTGCTATGGCAAGGTGGGAGCACGGCTCCCGCACTGCCATAGCCAACTCTCTTGCCTCTTTCTACACCTCTCTTCCCTCTTTCAAGAGCCTCTTTCTGTACCACTGTTGGTTGGTTCTTTCTGCACTTCTCTTGCCTCTTTCTGTACCCTTCATGCCTCTTTTATCACCTCTGTTGCTTCTTTCTGCACTACTCTTCCTTCTTTCTGTACCCCTTGTGCCTCCTTTTGCACCTCTGTTGCTTCTTTCTGCACTTCCATTGCCTCTTTCTGCACCTCTCTTGCGTTTTTCTGCACCTAACGTGCCTGTTTCAGCACCTCTGTTGCTCTTTTCTGCAGATCTCCTGCCCCTTTCTGCACCCTTCTTTTCTCTTTCTGCATCTCTCATGCTTCTTTCTGCACCCCTATTCCTTGTTTCTGCACCTTTCCTGCCTGTTTCTGCACATCTCTTGGCTCTTTCTGTACCTCTGTTACCTCTTTTCCCACTTCTCTTGCTCTTTCTGCACCCTTCTTGCCTCTTTCAGCACCTCTGTTGGTTCTTTCCGTACTGATCTTGCTTTTTTCTGCACCTCGCTTGCCTCTTTCTGCACTGCTCCTGCTTCTTTCTACACCGCTGTTGCTTCTTTCAGCAACCCTTTTGCCTCTTTCTGCACTTCTCTTCCTTTTTTCTGCACCCTTCCGGCCTTTTTCTGTACCTCTCTTGCCTCTTTGTGCACCTCTCCTACCTCTTTCTTAACCCCCATCTTGCCTCTTTTTGCACCTCTGTTGGTTCTTTCTGCAATTCTCTTGCCTCTTTCTGTACTTCTATTCTTTCTTTCTGCACCCCTCCTGTCTCTTTCTGTACCTCTCCTGCCTCTTTGTGCACCCCTCCTACCTTTTTCTATAACCCTGTTGCCTCTTTTTGCACCTCTGTTGGTTCTTTCTGCACTGCTCTTACTTCTTTCTGCACCTCACTTGCCTCTTTCTGCACCCCACATGCCTCTTTCTGCACCCCTGTTCCCTGTTTCTGCACTTTTCCTGCCTGTTTATACACCTCTCTTGACTCTTTCTGCACCTCTGAGTTAAAGGTAGTTGTAATCCCCCTGCCCTATAATGTGCTAGGGCCTTACAGGGGAGGTCATGCCAATCACAGTCAGTGAATGAATGAATGTATGGGTGAATGAGTGGACATGTGTGTAGTCCTAGGAATTAGTGAGTCTGTAAGTAGTAATTGGTATTGGTGTAGCTATGGTTTCGAAAATGGTAGTCTGTATTTTAGAGTGGGTGTATCAATGGCTATATTAGGCTGTGAGGAAGTGCTTCAGAATATTACATGGATGATGTCACCAGTGATATCATTTGAGATGTCATCAGTAATGTCACTGACCATGTCATGAATGCTGTATTATGTGACGTCATCAGCAGTGCATTTTGGAGGTGTGAGTTATAGTTAGCTCAACTAACTATAACAGTTGAATTTCTCTGGTTTTGTACAAGTTAAATGTCCAACTAACTATAACGTCCCTGAATCCTATGGTTTTGTCAGTGAAAATATATTCATATTCTGTCAGGTTCAGAGTAGTCACCTGGGCCCATTTAGGTTAGTCTAATAGTCTAATGTTTGCTCCTAGGTGGCACCTTGCACCCTTTTCACGCAAATGCACATTGGGACTCCAGGAACTTCAGTCATGGAAAAGGTAACTAAAAATCTGGGAGCAATATTTATTAATGCTGAAGTGTTCCAAACTGGCAATAGGTCTTGAGAACCCAAGTCCATATAAAAGGAACTTTTGCATGAACTCTACCTGATCTTCGATCCACAGAAGTCCTGTTTCTTTCAAGAATTAAATAACTACTCCAAAGGAAGCACTTTCACGAGGGACTACAAGCTCCAGAAACACTTCCTGCAAAGGAAGGACGGAAAGGATAGCCCCACACACCACCATCAACTGCTCTATAAAGATAGCCACTAAACCCATTGCGTGGGATGTGCTTTCATGAGGGACTACAAGCCCCCTGCAAAGAAGGGGTGAAAAGAAGAAGGAAGAAGGCCCACACACCAGCATCAACAGAGCTATAAAGCGTGTCTCTAAACCCGATGCGGGTAATGTGCCCTAGCAAATCCCTGGCCCGTCCTCCCCATGATCTCCCAGAAGAGGCTGGGTTTGTCCACCCTCATTGGTTCTTCTTCCACAAACATTGAAGATATAAGGACTAGGTACATTTATTGTCCCTTGAACATGCTTCGAATGGCATGAATTCTATTTCTATTTGTTTGAGTTTTGAAGATATACTTGGACACATTTTTGTTCTATCAATGTTTAAACATATTTGGATCTATTTCTGCTCTTCTGTGGCACCATGAGCAAACGTAAAACACATGAGTCTCTAACTCTAAATTCTATATTACTGAAGGCTCGTAGACTCGGAGATGAAAATGGTACTTTGAGCAAAATTATCGACTTAATTGAGGAAGTAGAAACATTATTGACTCACAAAGGTATTGTCTCCAAAGAGCCTAAATCTCCAACAACAAAGAGAACCTGTTGTTTTCAGCGGAAGACCAAAGGCTCACGCTCCAAATCTGATACTAATGACGATTCTGTGTCCACCTCAGAATAAGAGTCTCACCTGACTCTTCTAATCTGGTTACCACCCAGACCACTGCCTCATGTGCTAATCCATCTCCTGCAAAGGACTTGATGGAACCAACAATTCCTTGCTCAAATATGTTTGTACCCGTCCCTAGGACAAAACTCCTTTTTTTGTAATTTCAAACTGGCAGCGGCCAAGCGAGGTTTGGCATGATATTGGGGGGCAGCTGAAGGCCCTGCATCACTGGAATTGAAGCGGGTTGGACCTATATATGGCAGCGGCAATGCATCACTTACAAAAGCAGGGGGTCCTGCTCAAATACCACAAAGTGTGGGTAGCGGATAGGCCTTACCAAGAATACCATGTTTATAGCATTGGATCCCCCACGAGCCTCCATTGGTGAATTGGTTGGAAGATGTATACCTCTATTATCTTGTACCCTCAGACTTCCAATGATAATGTGCTACCTGGCCATGATGCATGAAGGGATAACCTTAAAAGAAGGGCTCATTCTGTGATTTACATGATTACTGTCCCCAAGCTTGATGAGCAAGCAAGGTAAGACTGACTCCCAAAAGAACAACGTTTTTATGGGATCTACCTTTGTCTCCGTTCAAAATTCAACTTAAACTTCATTGTCCTTTTACAACTCGCATATCTCCTTCTCACTATCATGAATTGTCACGAGAAAAAAACAATGTAGTGACTTTGGGGCAGAATATTCCTTTAACTAAGTTTAGCACACCTGCCTATTTTTTTATTTCCAGAGTTTTAATATAGCACAAACTAGACCCGAGGCATCGGGTATCGGAGCGCTTTGCACGAGCTCCAGTTTCCTTACAAATGCACACATTATTATTTTTGTTAGGCACGTGGAGATTAATGCATAGATTCATCAACCAAAATTGAGATCGCAATAGTTGCGAAACAGCTATTGTGATCGCAATTGCTGTTACTGCAATTTATGATAGTAAAAACCACCAAATTATGAATTCGCAAAAAATACTTTGCGAGTTCGCAATTTAATTCGCGGAATCAACGTGGAAACCCCTTTGCGATTCTGTAATAGCGATGTTCCACTGATTCTGCGAAATCATTTGCGAAATCACAAAATAATCGCAAAGAAAATTCATCAATAATCGCAATTTGCGAAAAAACCCAAAATCGCTATTAGCGAGGCGCAATTTAAGGAGAAATCAAACCAGGTGGTAACCATAAAGTTCAGTTGGGAAAAAAAAAATCCTAACAAGATACAGGTGCGGGGCTAAACAAACACACTTAAGGAGACACAGTAGGAGCTTGAGCACATTCCCAATGCCAGGACTCTACATCGTGGTAAGGGGGCGAAGGCTCCAGGCTGCAGCCCGGAACCGACGCAGGATCCAGGAGCGCATCTTCCGGCTGCGGATCACACTCCTGGGCCAGACTGAAGAGGAGATCTACTCAAAATACAGGCTGAATGGGGCAATGATAACCAAGCTCATCCGAGACCTTGAGCCCCTGATGCAGCACCCAACGAGGAGAACCAATGCGGTGCCCACCCATGTCCAGGTCCTGTGCTGCCTACACCTCCTGGCCTCCGGAAGCTTCCAGGGGATAGTTACAGTTGCAGGGGGGATCTCCCAGAGCACACTGTCCCGCTGCCTACAGAGTTTCTTGGACGCCATGCTGACCCGGATACACCATTACATAACCTTCCCAACCACCCAACAGGACTTAAATCAAACAAAGCTTCAATTCTACAACATTGCGCAATTCCCCCATGAAATTGGATGCATTGAATGTACCCACATCCACATCTGCCCACCCGCTGAGACAGAATACATATACCGGAACCGCAAGTCGTACCACTCACTCAACATCCAGATGGTCTGCAATGCAAAGACAATCATCACCGACATAGTGACCCATTACACGCATGATTCTTTCATATTCAGGCACAGCGGCTTACACACCCGCTTGGCCAGGGGTGACTTTGGCGAAGGACACCTCCTAGGTAAGTACACATGCCCACATACAGTACGTCAAGCACATGTAGCTGTGCATGACAGGCACTGACCCTCTGCTCCTTTCTTTCAGGTGACAGCGCCTATGGCCTCCGTGAGTACCTCCTCACCCCATACCTCAACCCTGCCTCACCACAGGAACGGCGTTACAATGCAGCGCACATTCGCACCAGGAATGTCATTGAACGGACATTTGGGATGTTAAAGAGCCGATTCCTCATCCTACATAAGACTGGTGGGGCCCTCAAATACCAGCCTGAGGTCTGATGCCGCATCGTGGCTGTGTGTGCCAAACTCCACAATATTGCTATCAAGCTGAGGATACCTGTGGAGATCTCTGGCAGTGAGTCGGAGGGGGACAACCGCCCACCTGCACATGTGCGTCATGCACGCGGAGAGAATCCTGCTGAAGGACACAGGCACCGCAACTAAGCATGGGCGAATTTTGCGAATCTCGCGTTCGCGAATTTTGCGGATTTGCGAACTCGCAATCCGCAAAATCTGCGAATTCTCGCGAATTTGCGGATTTTTTTTTGTGTGTTTGCGCGGGTTTCTGCCAGTTCGCGAGGGTTTTGTACACTTTCGCAAATTGCGAACTTACCTGTCTGGTCGCAAGTTTCGTGAACTTGTTGTTTCTACGTGTCCAGCCTGTTTGGGACACTCTTCTTCATCACTGCCACTCTCTGTCACCACTGCCACTCTCTGACTAATCATGCCACCCTCTGACCCACCCATGCCACCCTCTGTTTCATCACAGCACCCTCTGGTTGTCCAGTCAGTGTACATTATTGTGGCAACGCAAGCACACCTTCCCTGCCTCAAGTGACCTGAATTAATTTGGGGCTGATTAATGTGTCACAGAATATTTTTTTAGCTGGCACCTGCTTCCTTAGTGCTTCCTGATTAGTGATCTTTTGTACTTGCTAAGTGCTTTCATTGTTGCAAAATTAGTTACAACACCTGCCCTGTCCCAACTGACAATAATGAATTAGGGGCTGATTAATGGATTTGAACTTCCAGCCTGGCTCCTGCTTGTCTCCCTTAGCTGTAATTCAGGACCTTTGTGGCATATGTGTAACTATTCTGAGGTTCAGAGCAGGGTCACATAATAGTTGCAACTGGCAACTGAACTCTGGAGGGGCCCCTCAGGAAGCACTACAGGAAATGGCTACTAATGATGAGCCTGAACTTTTGAACCTGGTAAGTAGTTTCAGTTTTGCTAAAATCGTATTTCTGCAATTTTGCACTTATTCGCGGGGCGCGAAGTTGTACTGGGAAGCCGCGAACTCACGCGAACAGTGCGAGCAGTGCGAGCAAAATCCGCTGCTCGCGGATTTGCGGATTTTGCGGGAGATTCGCGAATCTCGCGGATTGCGAATTTACCGAAAATCCGCAAAATCCGCGAGCGAAACGGATTTTCCGCCCATGCTTAACCGCAACAACATCACTCTGAATTAATTTAAGTGCTCACATACCCCTCACACAACACTGCACTCATGCATGCCAAATGAAATAATGACATCAGATATGATTTGCGTTTGAAATAAATTCTCATTATAATGTAAACAGGATCTTTCTTTTACATTTTTTGATTCACAAAACATGAAAACTGTCTTAAGTCATACAGCCCCATTATTGGGAAGCATGCCTTCTTTGTACTTCAGCATGGCACTGCTGCTAATAGTCAGTTGATCACTAGCGCCTCCGGCCGGATGCGCCCTGTCTCCTCTCCACATCCACCTCGCCAGTATCAGGCCTTGATACTGCAGTGGGCCTGGTACTGCGGCGTCGTTCTTGTACCACCGGCAGGGACAGGCTGCTCAGACTGGAGGTGCCCTCACTGGCATCATCCCCCCCTTGCATGGGCATGGCCACATACCTGCTGGTTCTGGACAGCAGTTGTGACCCGTTCCAACGCCCTAGCAACATCCTAGCAGCATTGCACCATCTGACATTGCATTGCCAAGGACCGGCGTGATATTTGGGAAGTAGCATTCCCGATCAGGTGGTTTGACCTGGTGTATGCCGATAGGCGGGTCAGCAGCTGGCGGTGGCGGCGGCAGGTGATGTCCTGCTGTGACTCCATGATCTGGCTGTTCTCCCCCACTGCAGCCGTCAACACCTGCACGCTTTCGGTGAGCTGGCTCACGTTGCACGCTGTTTTTTAAAGCTGCAGCTGCATGGCTGCCATGTGCCGTGCCTGCTTCTGGTGGACAGCGAGCATCCGGCGTTCGATGCCAAGCCCTTGTTCCTGATCATGTTGACCCCGGTCAGCCCGTGTTGCCACATTGCCCTGCTGCCTCATCCGGCCACTCGACTGCGACCGCACAGTGGCTGTGCCCCGTGTCTGCCTCCTGGGTGGTGGTGTGGCCTGTTCCACTGCCATGTGTGACGCATGGGGTGGTTGCTCTCCTCCTGTGGCTGCAGGGGTGGCCCTGTTTGCATAGGGAGGTGGTGGTACTGGTGCAGATGTGTCGGAAGGTCCAGGTCGTGGGGCAGGATGGCTTTCTCCCTCGGTGTCCTCTGTGTTCTCCTCAATTTGGAGTTCCTCGCTGTCCGTGCTCTGTGGTTCAGCAGCACCTGTGATGTAAATGGGTGCATGATTAATGATATGAATCGTGCACATGGGAAGTTGCGACATGCATGCAGGCTTGCATTCCCTGACTGGCTTTAGGGACATGTTTCACTTTACAAGTCTGGCTGTGTGTGGCTATCCGGAAACTATTATCACACTACAGGTCCCACAATGCAATATGGCGTTTCTGATGTGCATGTCCTGCATCACTGGGGTTTTCAGATGGCTAGCTCTGGGGGCATGGGCATTGTTAGGGGATGGGTCGCAGTTGCATGGCTCTTACCTTTAGATTGTTGGGTGGGTCGGGAGGTGTCCAGCTGGGTAACCCCCACGCAGGCTGCAGGGTTGATGGTCTCCTCCACCATGTCTTCAAGTGGTGTGTTGGTCGCATGTTGCTCCCCCAGCCTCTCTGCAATGCGCTCTTTGGCACGGCCTCTGAGGTTGTTCCACCTCTTCTTTAGCTCATCAATAGAGCGCTGGGTGACTCCGACAGAGTTGTCCTTAGCCCTGATGCGCTGCCAAATGCGCCTCTTGTCTGCTTCAGGGACCTTCCGGGATTGCTTCCCAAAGAGCCTATCATGGTCCCTGCTTATACCCTCGATGAGGAACTCGAGCTCCTGATCAGAAAATTTAATTTTTCTTTCTCTGCCAGACATTCTGGATCTGGATGTGTGTCCTGTTGTGAGGCTGCAGGGTGTGTATGTTGGAGCTCTGTGCTTTGCTTCTTCCACTCTCAAGCTCTGTGTTCAGAATGAGTGAGGGAACTGCCTACTTCCTGGTTGTGATGTCATCATTGTGCTCCAAATGCAACTTCCCGTTTTTGCGGTCTCGCAGTTAGCAAGATCGCAATTTGCGATTTCGGTAATTGCAAAATCGCAATTTCTCCATGGGAAACTGGCGATTCTGCGATTTTTATAGGATTTAGCAGAAATCTCAATCGGCGATTGCGGCCGACTGCGAATCGCTTTTTTGGTTGGCTTTTATTGATGCATCCCATTATGCGAATTCTAATTTGCGATTCGGTATTTTTCGCAATTTAGATTTCGCAGAATCTGGGCTTGAGTGATTTGCCCAGAATCGCAGGATGTTGTCGTTGCTGAGACTCAAACCCGGTTCCCCAGCTTCGAGGTCGAACGCTCTAGCGTAAGGCTACATCCTATCCCCTAATATTGAAAGAGAATGACTGACTTCTCATTTATCTTGTTGTAGACTCTTTTTGTAATACAGATAACACTTTTGTTGGGTTGACTGATTCTCCTTCTATTCTACACCAGTTATTTCAACTCTTCATTGGAGCCGCCTCCACAAACTATAACTCATTCCAATGCCTCTATTAATATTTCAAAAGAAAGCAAAATTTATATCTTTGTCTAGGTCTTGTCATCGTTCGCAACAGACAGATAAACCCCAACTTCTTAAAATACAATCTCGGAATGTTGCAGGTCTACGTCCAAAATTAAATGAACTAGAGTGGCTCAAATTAGTGACTAGCACCCCATATGCTAACGTTCCAGGAAACCTGGGCAATTGAACCCATAATAGAAAGGGCTTTATTACTTATTTTATTACTGCGCTCCACAACAGCGGGACGAGCATCAGTGGGCTCATCACGTGAGTTAACATCTCTTTGAATTGTGACATAAAATGTTAACGTTTTGACTGATATTGGGCTTATTATGTCTTTCAGGGCATATGGCTTGAGGATTAATCTTTACTCAGTATAGAAATGTCATCTTCTTTGCAATAAGTAGTCTCCAACAATAACCCTCCTCGACTCCCATCTTACCCATCTTAGCCCAAAGCCACATCTTCTGATTGGTGGGGATTTTAATGTTACCTTTGAACCATTGCAGAGTATATATTTGGTAACAGAAGAGGAAGCTGAAGCCATGGGTATCTGGCTGCTTGATCCTCCGTTTGTACCGTACACATTAGACAAAATCCAACGTGTCCAACTATCTCTTTCACTTAATGTGCTGGCCTGCAATAGCAGATCCAAATCTGACCAAGTAAGATCTCACTCCTTTGTACGTATGAGGTCTAAAAGAAGGCTAGATTAAAAACAAAAATTGTAGATGTTGGACTGTGGGATATGTTGTTTGATTTCTTAGTCATTCCTAGAATTGACAGCGATCATAGGGCACTTCAGGTTAGTCTAATTCCATGTTTGATGCTGAACTATCCAGAGCATGGAAGTTTAAACCAAGTAGAGGCTGTAATGAGTAATATTCAAAGAGCAGGCAAATTACTTATGGTTCTAGGTAATCAAGAAACTCTGATGGAGATCTACATTCTTTTTTATTTAATGCTTGCACCATGTGTGGATGTCCTGGGACATGAAATTCCTATAGCCCTAATACACCATTGACTATTTGAGCAATTAAGGATGCTCTTTCGATAACCTTTCCACGCTCAATCATCTGTAGTGCCTGTTGGTAGGAAATACAATTCCTGGTTCAGCACTGAAGCTAGATTACAGTATAGGCATATCCTTAACAAAAGCAAAAGGGAGTGGGATGAGGCTATCTGGAGGGTTCTTTGGAGGTTTCTGGGACTAAATACAGGTCTTCTTTTTGGCATATAATTGCCCAGGGTAGTAGGCTGAGTACTCGGTGGATAGATTGTTCAATGCAACCAATGCAGTGGGTTTATCACTTCAAGAGTCTTTGCCCCAGTGTGGTAGTTTTGGAGGATACTCTGACAACTGACAACGTTATTCTCACTGAGTCCGTAGGACTTGCTTCTAAGTAGCTCCTGTTATTTTCTATGGCTTATACCCAGGCAGCAATGGATACTTTAAAGTTTAGTAAAGCTTCGGGATCCGAAAAGATCCTAGGGGATCTTTTCCGCTATAACGCGCAGCTCTGGTTTCCCTACATTAATCTTTTATTGAGTGCTCTGATTAATGGGGCAGAGATTGGAGATTCATTGTGTGGGGCGGAAATAATCCCCATTTATTAAAAAGAGAATAAAGGCATTCCGGAGAACTGTAGACCCATAGGTTTAGTGGACAACCTCTAGAAATTTTTGCTGGGCAAGTTCTGAACAAACTAGAACAGTGGATGTTTGACACCAAACTGTTATCTCAGTTTCAGGCAGGCTTCAGAGCCAAAGTTGGAACAATTGGGAAAAAATGTTTTATGCTTATTCTTTGGAAATATGTTGTTATTATTAGGGCCATTTGTAATTGGCTCTTGTTGATCTAAGGTTGGCTTTTGACCCAGTTCCTAGATGTTTATTTTGGAAGTCCATCAAGCTAATGGGCCTTTCCACTTCACTCTCATCTGATATTATAAGACTACATGAGAATAAATATGTAGAGGTCCATTGGGGCAACCAGGGAGAGCTCAGTGAGCACATGCATGTGGAAAGAGGGGTAATCCAAGGCTGTGTCCTTACCCCCATATTTTTGTCTTTCTACATTGATGCAGTCTTCAAATGTTTGGTGGCCTGCACTCATGACTCCCCTAAATTCAATGAATTTTCTATACCCGCTCTCTGTTTTACAGATGATGCTCTTCTCCTGTTTAGAACAAAAAAAGGTCTTTAAGATCTCTTAGTTAAGTTTAAAAGCTACTGTGATTCCAAGGGCTTGGAGATTAACATCTCCAAAACAAAATATATGGCCTTGAATCTTAACAGGTAACACAAACATTGAGAAGGTGAGAGCTTTGACAATTGGGAACTTAGATTTGTAGCAAACTAATGTAGGGCACTCAAATAGAGAAGAGTTGTTCTTTACTGAAAAATAGGGCAGGGGCCACATCCGACTTTTATCACACATCTTTTAGCAGCATCTCTTTTGGGGGATGAGATAAGGGGTTATGCAAAAATAGCCACATTGTCGATTGCAGAGAATCCTTTTGTTAGGTCTCTTTTAGTTTATTGCAATGTACTTCTTTATTCCCACTGTATTTTGATGCAGTACTACACATAATTGAGAACGTATCTGCTTTGAGACCCCTTTTGTATTGGTTATTAATATGGACCATTGATTAATTGGTTCACTATAAGATGTGGTTCTTTGAAATGTTAAAATCCTGCAAAACAAATTCTGTATCCTGGTTATCCCATGTAAAATCCTGGCTGGTAATGTAGGGAACAGAAATATGGAGGAAGGATCCTACATCTTTATCCCTTCCAGCAAAAGCTGTTGTTCACAGGCTATATTGGGCTTGTTTTTTGGGAAAGATACAGTTGGATGCTCTGGAGGGAGTCTCACTTTTAAATATCTGGAACATAAACCTTCACCTTTCTTTGAGACATTTCTCGAAGAGACCTATCCACCTCATGGGAAGACACTGTACATAACATTTTGGTACGGTAGACTTCGTATAAAACGTTTTACAGCAAGCTGGTCTTCTTCACAACCAACTGGTGTGCTTTGATCCACTTTGCAAATATTACTTTGTATATAGAACACCTATTTTTTTTTTGCAAAGCTTATTGAGTAGCAAGGAGGAAGCAGATTCGTCCAATCTGTATCTTTTTGGGCACACAATCGTATAAACCGACTTTGAGGGTCTACCCACTACCACATCTGACTTCATTGTGTTTGCTGTAAGCAAATATTCACACTCTGTGTGGCTTACTACACTATGTTTAGGTCAGCCGTTATAGGATCATTCATTTTATTACTGTACCTGATTTTAGCAACTGCATGATGAATTGTTGTTGATATTGTTCGTTAGTTATTGGAGATTTGCAAATGCCTATCAAAGTCGTGACCATTAATGCTGTGATTATATTTTTAGTACAATGAGTGTTTTGGGGTTTTATAGAATGTCATGCTACATGTAAATCCATTGTATTTTTTATTCATTACATTTATAATTGTATGGTGCATTTTATACTGTTATTGTATTTTATAATTGCATGTTTGCGGCTGTATTGAAATATGTATCACGCTTAGGGGGGGAGTAAGAAGCTATGAAAAGGGTACCCTCAGTCTCCCCAATGTATTGCAATCTACACAGTCACGAGAGCTAAATGTAAAATCTATGATCCCTGTGCTTCAAAAAATCGTTGGTGGGATCCTGGCATATCTTAGATATTTTTGTAGGATCCTAACCCACAGGTTTTTGTAGGATCCTAACCCCTGTGGCTTGCTTCATCACTGGATCTTCACTCACAAAATTGAACCCACTGATATCTTGGGCCATCATACCCAGTTACATCATTCTGTTTTTATCCTTGCTAAAGGACCTCAGATAAAAATACAAGAGGATCCAGAAGGCAATTTAATTTTTAATATTGACACAATCCCTCCCGCAAAGTAAAGTGCTCCACTAACAAATTGCCTGAAGCCCACCCACTCAAACTAGGTGCAGTGGGTGAGAATCCAATGATTTAAAAGGAGAGCACAGGCACTTTACTACTGGTTAGTGGCGGGAAAGTGCAGAGTTCTAAAACCAGGAAAAATATAGAATCCAGCACTTATACCGCAGAAAAGACAAATTTCCTAAAGCCCGCAGGACATGTAAGTCCACTCAATACCACACTGGAGGTTCACTTGATGTAGGCCAAAGGCAAGTCTGTCTGCATCTGACCGCGTTTGATCGCCGCTATCCACCTGTGCCCCTGCATCTGTGGCTCCCGGCTAGTGTATGTGTCTGACTTATTCATTTGATAAAACATCTCCTGTTGGCGAGCCCGGCCTCTATCCTCTCCACCCTCTCTCCCAGATTGTGCCTTTTATATCTGTTTTAAATGTCCTGCTCCCTGCTTAGCCTTATGCATGCTCTGACAACACAAGTCAGTAACCTTCATGTTTAACATTCGCTAAGAGGGCAAACATCCGGCTGAGCTTCAAGACTAAAGACATAACCGAATCCTGGTGCGCCCTGGAGATGAAACTAGGGCTACTTCATTTGTTCCCTACAAATTACAAAATCATCTGAATAGAGAGAGCAGGTTGTGTTGGGGGTGAGGGAGGGGAACTATCAGAGTGACTTACACCCCGGGGCGTATTTACAAAAAAGTCATGCTACGCACCAAGTCACCTTGTTGCGCTGCATGACCTCCAATTCCGTAGGAACCTAAAAACATGGTTGTTCAACCAATAATCCTCCTATAAACCCTTCTGTCCCCCTACTGTATTTTCGCTCAAAATGTCTTTAGCGCCGGGAAACCTCCGGGTAGCTGCGCGCTCTATAAAAATAAATATAATAATAATAATAATAATAATGACAGAGAAATGCAGGAATGTCCCGTATTTAAAAGAATCGAAGCGTCCCTGTCCTTTCCTCTGCACTGGCGCACAATGGGTTGCCTAGTGCCAATGCAGACATCCTTGCACCATGGTGCAAGAGTGCCTGTGTTACATGCAGGATTGTTTTTTGTGCAGGAATGGGCACATTCCGGCACAAAAACAATCCCGAGTAGCTTTTTCCGATTTCTATGTGTACTGCAGAATGCAGCACACATAGAAAGAAGGAAAAGAAGGAGAAATAAAGATATTTCTCCTCGTTACGCCTCTCCTGGGAGGTGTATCTTTTTGACACATTCCCAGGATGACCTGTTCTTGTAAATCTGGGAATGCGTCAAAATCCATGGATATTGCATTAGAACACCCACGCATCACCCATGGAAACGCCTCCCTAGCGCAGAGGAATGCAACGCAGCTATTTGCGCTGCGTTACATTACTCGATATTTAAGAAACCATGCATGGCCACACAAGGTGGCCTTGGTGGCTTCATAAATCTCTTTTTGAGTTGCATCCCTCTTGCATCACGTTGCGTGGTGCAAAAGCGCTGCAGTGGGGGCTTGTAAATTTGCCCTCAGGTCTCCTTCCCCAACAGTGATTCTCTGTCAGGAGAAGGCCAGGGGTGTCCTCTACAATAGAAAATCTATCCGCACAGTTAGTCCAGATATATCACTGACCGAACTCTCCCATTTCTAAACTACATGTCCTATATTTTTTCGAATCTTACAATGAATGAAAACCTTGTCCTCTTTAACCCCTCCCCTGCTGATGACTGAACCGCTCCGTCATCAGCCGCGGTGGCGCTGTGCTGATGACGGAGCGGTTCCGTCATGGCCCGCCCGACGCTCCTGCGCGGTGTGAATTCAGCGCCTGCGCTGAGCGTTCTATTGAGCGGGCGGGGCCATGACAGAACCGCTCCATCATAAGCACAGCGCAACCGATGCTGGTGACTGAGCGGTTCCGTCACCAGCATGAGCCCGCCGCATTTCCGCCCGCCCCCTTAGCACTGTGGCGGAATAGCCGCCGCAGTGAAGGGGTTGATGGGGTCCTCAATCTGTGGTTTGAAAACCCCGGAGGCCCTACTAAAATATTTCGCTCCACTCATTATACAGCCAGGTCTAGAACTCCTCACACAACACCCCAAACATTAGGAAGGATATCTTCTGGGCCTTTTATCCAGCATAGGAAATGTTGTGCAATCCTTCAGGAGCTGGAAAACTCAGCCATTCCTCTCTTTCATAAGCATCTTTCAGTGAACGCCGCTGAGTATTCCTGGCAGCAATCTGACCCCGATATGTTTGTTAAAACATTAAAGGCAACATCTAATGTCCTCAATGGCATTCTTTCACTCAAGCCTCGAGCTTTCTCTCGGTGGTTAAATTCTTGGTTCTCACCCACCATTAAAACTCTGAAATTGCAAACCAGGAGAGGGGAAAGATTATGGTGCAAAGAATACTTTGTAGAACACTGTGTCCAATATCAAGTTTTCGTACCGAAATACACCACAGCAATAAAGGAGTCTGAGAGAACGTTTTATAACTACCAAATCTCCAAGCTTTAACTTCTTCTAAAGCATGTTATTTCTCAGTTCATGAATTCTTTTTTGCCTCCATTTTTATCGAAACAGTTAGTTTTTGGATATATTACAAATGGTTATAACATTTTACTTTATGATAAAAAGCTCTAGAAATTCACTGGAAAAAAAAAGGTTAAAGTGATGTTGTAGTAAGGTATGGTAATAATATCCTAAATTGCATTTAAAAAAACTTTATGAATGAACTGAAAAAACAAAGGTTAAAGTGGTGTAAAAAGTGAAAAAGTCAGTTTAAACATAACATTTTAAACTGAAATTCCCCAGTTTACTCTAGAAAGTATAGCTTGCACCAACTGCATTCACTGCTTACGACATCACATACTACAACACTATGACATGTTCTAAGATATCACAGATGACATCACTGATGACAACTCAAATGACATAATTGACGACAACACTGTGCATGACGGGGCGTGTTATAGTTTCTTCTGAAGAAATTGGCAGAATTGATTGTGCATCGTACACACTAGCTCCCCTATACGACAGGTTATTGACCATAATTTCATTGATATAACTGGTGTGAATTTTGTCAGGAGAGCTACACTTTTGTCATCAATGCAGAGTGTTGGCGCCCCAGTTGTTCATTAGAACACTATGGAAAGCTGCAGTCACGTGACGGGCTGCTGCTTTTCAAAATCCATGTTTTCCTCAGAATATCAGGCTTTATTCTCACATGACTGAGAAAGGTAGTAGGAACCTATAGAAAATGTGCTCTCATTTTATATTCTGGAGCACTGCCCACAACTTCTATGAGAAAATAATGAGATTTAAATGTTTTCTCTAAAATATAGTTCATCAATTCCCAGCAGAGGGTGAACATATTTCACATGATAAAATCAGCTGAGAACTCACCAAAATTCCCAAACTCATGCAGTGGAGGCAGACTTAACCACTATTGATTATAGGCTCCGATAGTCAATTGATATTACTCTACTTTGTCCCGAGCCACACGCTACAAAACACTCCCCCCCCCCCTCACCATGGTTTATTGAGGCACTGCTTGAAAACAAAAGGAAGTGCAAACACCTGGAAAGAGTTTGACGAAAATCCTATGCTTAAACAATCTGTAAACAAAGGGTAAAGGGCTATCACAAACAATGTCATACTTCCGGAGACAAAATCATTAAAGCTCAAAATAGCCCTAAAAACCTTTTTCAAGTGGGTATAAAGCCCTTCAGAGCCACTAAGATATCCTCCTACCTCTCTGTCGCAACCCCAGTGCGATGAGTTAGCTTACTTTTTCATGAAAAAAGTGGCTGATATTCAAGCCTCCTTTATGCCGGCCTACATGTCAGACAGCTCTAGGAAGGTGGGAAAAGAAGAGGGTACTCAGTTCTTTCTCACACCCCCACCAACCACTTCAGACTGGTCTCTGGTTTTTTTTAGTGAAAGTACTACCCAAAGAATATCAGGACACCTTCAGATGCAGGGTGGTAGGGACCACCCCAAATGCCCTCACCTACCCTGCTCGTTGAACAACTTTGCACCTCTGGAACTTGGGACATTTACAGAGTCCCTAAATGCTGTTAGATCAGACTCCCATTTAAATCCATCGCCTCCCTTGTTTCTGTGTAAGCTGGACCCACAAGTGTTAGAACAACTAGCATCAAGCGTAGCATTTCTCTATGGGAAGTCTATGCTCCCGAGGCCTGGAAGCACGCCATGGTCAGAAAGTTGCTAAAGCAAAAACAAACTTGGACATCTCCAACTGGGCAAACTACTAACCTATTTCTCGTCTCCCAATACTGACCAAGATCCTAGAAAAACATATATATAAGCAGCTTACATTGTTTAGTCAGTCAAATGATCTTTTCTATAATTCCCAATCAGGTTTTAGAGCTGGACATAGTTCAGAGGCAGCCTTACTTGGCATCTGTGGTGTTGATACATGCCATGTTTAGATTGTATCCTACATCACTAAGTAGAATGTAGAATGATTGGGGGAAGGGAGTTCTAGGTAAAAACAGTTGAGGGGATTTTATGAAGATGAGCTGGTAAAGTTAGATGCGGAGTTGCCAAATAAAGATTCATCTTACATTCAGAATTGTGTAGTGTACTTTACAAACATCACAGAGAACCGTATGGCTCAGCTTGACAGACTGCACCGCTGACTAATACTACTGGACCTGAGTGCCACCTTTGACATGGTTAGTCACAACCTCCTGCTGCAAAGATTGGAAGACATAGGTGTAGGTGGCTCTGCACTGCAATGGTTTAAGTCTTTTCTGCAAGATCGCACTTTCCAAGTACATAAAATACATCATTGCTCACAGATCTACTCACTATCTTGTGGTGTACCACAGGGGCCTATGTTCAATGTCTGCTTAAGTCCTCTGGCTGTTATTTATTTTGTTTATTTATTAAGCACACAAATCATCCCCAGGGGGATCTCTCTGCGCTTGAGTAGCACGCACAAGTCGAAGTTCAATGGAGGTATTATAGATCAAACAGCCAGGTTTTCAGAGATTTCTTAAAAGAAGATAGGTCTAAACAGGAACGTAACTGAAGAGGTCATTGATTCCAAAGGTTGGGGGCCAAAAAAGAAAGAGTGCCCCCATGCCTAACTGTACGAGTACTCTTATGGTGTAAAATTAGTGGCTCGCTAAATCTAAGAGTGTGAACCGCAATGTATGGCTGCAACTTATTTCTGATACCAAGGTCCGTTTTCCTACAAAGATTTGAAAAACAGACAAAGAAGTTTTAAAAGTGTGCTTTTTTATGGTAAGCCAGCGAAGGGAACATAACAGAGGTTCAGAAGGAAATCGAGGAGGAAGGTTGCAGACAAGGGGGACCACTGTGTTCTGCACCACCTTAAGTCTAGAAAAAAGACCTTCATTCATTACGACCAGGAGAGAGTTCCCATAGTCCAGGCAGCTCACTATTAAGATCTTGGACTGGAGTTTCCTGGTCTGCATTGGAACCCAGTGAAAGGCTTTTCTAAGCATGAGCATAACACCAAAACATGTGCCGGAAATTGAATTTTGACATGCTCAGTCATGGAAAGATTGTCATCCAGGAGAACACCCTGATTTATTGCCATTCTTGTGGGGGTGGGGGACAGTTCCAATTACGATGTCCACCAGTCTATTGACCAGACAGCATATGCCTTCCCAAAGAGCAGAATTTCAGTCTTACTGCAGTTAAGCTGAAGAAAATTGGCTGACATTCAGGAGGAGATTTTTAACGTGCATTCCCTAAATTTCAGTTTGCTGGATTTGGAATTGGGTCCTTAGGGATGTCAGGTTGAGTGACATCAGCATATTAAATGGTATCAAAACCACACGACCTGATAATCTTAGCCAGGGGAGCCACATATATGTTAGAGAGTGGGGCTCAAAATGGATCTCTTTGGGACCCCTTTAGCCAGGACTGTGGTTCTATAATTAAAGAGATCTACATGTACCGTGTAGGATAGCTTCAGCAAAAAAGCTAAAAGTTTTCCAGCAAACCCAATGCTTTGCCACTAACACCAGTCTCTCCCAATCTCTGGATTAGGATAGAATGGGATACTGTATCAAAAGTTTCTAATAGATCAAGGAGAACCAGCATAGCAGAGTTACCCTGATCCAAGGCAAGCCTAATTGTGTCAGTGGCCTCCACCAGGGGTGACTCTGTGCTATATGACGCACAGAAACCTGACTGGGAGGGATCTAAAAGAGAGTGTGTTTCTTAAAAAGAAACAAGTTGTTGGTTTACCAACAACTCTGTGACTTTCCCAAGAAAACTGAGCAATGATATTTGCCCTTAGTTGGCCAAGTCTGTAGGGTTGACCATGGGTTTTTTAAGAATACACCTAACTCGAGCAGATTTCCATTTAGTTGGAAGAGCGCCCAGATTAAAAGAGAGGTTACATAGGTCTGTAATTGGAGCAGGACGCATTGGAGCCAAAGTCACAATAATGTGAGGGGTGGGGGGTAGATCATCAGAAGATCCAGATGTGTTCCTATTGAGCAGTCACAATACTTCTCAGGAGTGGCAGGGTTGAAAGATTCCAGGGTTGTGGACTGAGGGCTAGCCAGCAGTTCCAATACAGCTTTGCCTTAATGGAGCTGTGCTGTTTGTTAGAGATTGATAGATGTTCTTGATCGTTTGCTCAAAGTGTGCTGCAAGGTCACCACAGAATGCCTGACATGCTAGGATGGTGGCAATACACATCGCCAGGTTGGTTAATTCTTTTAGAATTTTATAAGGCTCTTTAGAAGAATTACTTACATTATTAATTCTATCGATGACATGAGATTTTCTTGCTTCATTAATATTTTTTAGATATATTCTTAAGGCAGATTTATAGATACATTTGTCCTCAGCCAATTTAGATTTTCTTCACTTGCACTCAAATTTCTTGCAAATGTTTTTTCCCTCTTTAGGGATTCAGTGTACCAGAGTGAGAAAAGATTTTTTATTCTAATTTTGCTAGGTTCGAAGGGAGCAATATTGTCTATCGCCTGTGTAAAGGTTTCCTCAAAATCCTTTAACCTCTTGCGTGCGGGGCGTATTCCCCGCCTGTGCTGACTCCGCCTTGCACGGGCGGAGTCATGACGGAACGGTTCCGTCATCAGCACAGCTCAACCGATGCTGATGACGGAACCGTTCTGTCATCAGCACGCAAGGGGTTAATGCAAGATTAATATTTACATAATCTTTCAGTGGAGGAGGGTCAAAGACGGATGAAAATGCAGACCTTCCCTCAAGGTCTTGTGAGTTTTGAGGCATTAAGATTAGCGACTCTTAGTTCCTGCATTTCGAAATGAAGACCAAGGGCATAGTGGTCAGTCCACACCTTGTCAGTCGGAGGATCAACTTCTAGATTAAGAGCATTGGAGAATACAAAAGCCAATTGATATCCTTTTATGTGGTTAGGACCGTTTATTTTTTGGTGAGGTCCTAAGGATTCCAAATCTGTAAGTAGACGGATCTTATATGTATCAAAGTTTTTGTCCACATGGTAATTGTTCAGTTCAGTTCAACTTTATTTCGGCTAATATAGAAATAAAAGCAGGAATAAAAGATTTACAGACATTAAAACATTTACTGACAAACATTTGCAGTGCCCTCACCAACAATTCATCACATATATAGGTGGCAATTAATAGAATGGGACTAAGTAACGATTAATTCAAAACGGGTACATTTACAATACTGCGTTAAAAATCTAAATAATTAAAATAAAAAGGTTTTTTCCATGATTAAAAAGCCAGGCGAAAAACCAAGTTGAAAACCTTTAAAACCACACATTTTACAAAAAGTGAACTCAGTGCATTCTGCATTGACTAATGCTGAAAGGCGAAGGCTACAAGCACCAATGTTACATTACAGCTTGTATCCAAGCCGTTTCCTGATGAGATACACATTAAACAAGAACCTGCTTATGCAAAAAACTACCAATTGTGAGGTATTTGACTTAATAATACGCACTGCCTCTTTGTATGACCTGACACCCATATTTATACAAAGGGGTCTAATCCAGCTGTGCCTAGGTGACTTATATGCTGGACAAAAAAGCAGTAAATGGACATCGTCTTCCTTTGCCTTTAATGAGCAAAGGAAACAGAGGCCATTATCATTTTTACCTCCCCAATTGCATGTTTTAGCATGTATCTGCAATACCCCATATCTAAATTGTAAATATAAGGTTTTTGCTAATGGTGGTCCTATCTCATCCATAAATGGTTCGAATGCAGCATTATCTTTTATACTTATAAATTCCTGGGTCAATGTGCCAATAGAAGAACTATGGGATAGCTCATCATTGACGTTGGACCAGTAAGTCGACTTTAAGAGCTTTTTACACACCGGTGTCATATTCTGGGGTTCGTCCCAAAAATGGGACAGCCCTAACCTGGTACACCAAAGGGAAACATGTTTTAACCAGGCGATTTTTTTGTATTCATCAATCTGAATAATTTCCATCAGACCACTTTTATAGTTACACTCCGGGGTTGTCCACAATCTTATCCAATACAGCAATGGTCTGAGAGATGCTTGATAATCTGTCCGTTTAAGATCCAAATCCAAAAACATTGGAACTAAAGGAGGTTCTAGTTGGTAGTTTAAGTAATCTACGCAGAAAATGGTTCTCTTCCTTTTCAAAATTTCGTCCCCAAACCTCAGCACCATAAAGTGCCACTGATTGGGCCTTTGCCTTAAATACTTCAAGTGCCGGTGTAATGGCTTTAGAATAACTGGCTCCGTGGACTTTTAGGATGGGCATTGAATTCTGCTTAAAGGATAACTTAATCTTTGCTAGATGTCCCTTCCATGAAAGGTTGCTATCCAACATACAGCCATATTTATCAATCTGCCGTTTTGCGAGGCCCTAATAGCGAATTATAGCGATTCGCTATGAAGGACTCGCAAAACGGGATTCATGTAGGATTAGCAAAAATTTTTGCGATTCCTACTGATTCCTTATTTGCGATTAGCAAATTGCTAATCGCAAATAAGGAAAAACTCCCCATTCATTCCTATGGGCCACAAGGCCCATAGAAATGAATGGGGAGTATTCCTTATTTGCGAATAGCAATTTGCTAATCGCAAATAAGATTGCGATTTGAAGGGTGCCAGGGGTGTCCAAAGGACACCCTGTAGCACCCCTCAAATGCACATTTGAACAGGTGTTGCGCACACACATGTCCAGAGGACATGTGTGTGTGTAACATGCAAAAGAAAAAAATGCACTAAAGTGCTTTTTACTCTTTTTTCGCAATTTACCACGAAGTCAGATTTCGTGGTAAATTGCGACCAAATATTGCGAATTCGCAATTTCAAATAGGGTGATGAATTGGATTTAAGGAATCTCTATTAGAGATTCCTTAAATCCAATTCCTCGCAAATATGCGATTTCGCAAATAGCGATTTTTGCATTTGGGATGATGAATCCCAAATGCAAAAATCGCACTCGCAAATGGCCAGATTCTCAGAATCTGGCCATTTGCGAGCGCAATTCAGGTTGATGAATATGGCTGATAATGCCTAAGTAATTAAACTCCCCACATATTCCAATTTTTGGTTATTTAGAGCCAAATTCTTTCTAAAGGACTTTTGCGGGTTTATGGACATATATTTTGTTTTTGATGAATTTATTTCCAACCCTTTCTTTACACAGTAACGATAAAATGAATTCACTAGATTTTGGAGACCCCTCGGAGTCTGTGAGATGAGGATTGTATCGTCGGCAATGAGTAATGCTGTAATCACCTTATCTCCTAGCTTCGGGGAGTCATGATCGCAGTCCCTTAGGTAAACAGGTATATCATTAACATATAGGGAAAAGAGCGTGGGCGCCAGCACACAGCCTTGGCGCACCCCACGACTCACCGGTATGGGCTTTGAAAGTTCACCTCCTTTCCCCCATCTAACTTTGGCATAATTCCCTGTGTGTAATCTAATAAGTTCTTTAAGTAGCTCGCCAGGGACCCCCATATCTCTTAATGTGATCCACAGAAGATTCCATGGAACGAGGTCAAAGGCGGCCCTCAAGTCTATAAATGCCACGTACAAACTGCCCTTCCTTATGTTAATATACTTCCAGCAGATGCACGTGAACCTAAACACTTGGTCCACTGTACTAGTTTTTGGTCTAAACCCTGCTTGGAATTTAGACAATATCTGTGTCCCCTACATCAATTCTGTGAGTCTATTTAAAATATGTCTGGCAAAAACCTTCTGTAAAATGTCAATTAAACGAATTGGGCGATAGTTGCCCGGATTATAACGATCCCCTTTTTTGAAAATCGTTACAATTTCTGCCCCTTTCCAACTGTCGGGGATTGGTGTTCCAGCCACTATAGAATTACATAAAAAATGTATGTATGGCCCCTATACTTCTACGTCGTGTTTAAATAAATCTCCAGGCATCTTGTCCGGTCCTGGAGCTTTGCCCGCTTTAATGGCTTGTAGTGCCTGGATAGTTTCCTCTAGACTAAAATGTAGTGGAGTAATACTCAATTCTAGATTTCACTCTTTGTTACATAAGGGCGACCCCTGTTCATCATAGGAATAGAGTTTAGTAAAGTGGTCACACCATGTTTTTTCATCTAGATAAAGATCCTTAGATGATTTACCTTTTCTGTTACCCTTGGCTATTAAGCTCCAGAAGGTACCCTGATCTCTGAGTTTTGCTGCTGTTAATAAATCGTCCCATAGTGCATCATCCCATGCTTTTTTCGCCTGGGTCAAGATTTTATTATATGCATGTCTACTTTCTTTTATAGAATGGGAGTTTTTAGATTTGACAGCCTGGATCAGATGGTGCTTTGCTAAACAGCATTCTTTATTATACCAAGGGTTAGCCAACTCTAAATGTCCTTCGCTTGGGTTCTTGTCCCTTTTGTAATTTTTACTCAAGAAGGGGATTAAAGCGCCAACCGATTTATAATGTAGATCTAGAACGCCCTGGCTGCCTATTAGGGGCTCCTTACAAGACCCAATAGTGTCGGAAAAGGTGTTATAAATATTTAACATTGTCTCATATTTAGCTAGAATATAAGGCCATCTCAGTGCACGTCTATTGTTAGATATCTGCGGTTCCCCAAGGGAACTATTTAGTGCAACCTCTTTGTCTTGTTTAGCTAAAAAAGGTTGAGGATGTAGCCATAGTTGGAGTGGGAGATTGAAATCTCCTAGAAGCAGAAAGTTATCCGCTGCTAGAACATGCAGGGTGAGCCATTCCATTAGCTTAGTACTGAATTTTTTTTCTCACCAGGGGGGCAGTAGACCATAGCCCCCCTCCATGTTGACTTTGAGGGAGTTTCTAATTTAAAAATAATAATATCTAACCAATTAGTAAACCATGGGTCTAGAAGCATACACTTTAGCGGGTCACCAGAGGCAATCGCCACATCCCCCACCTTCCAGTTCTGTACTGCTTGTCCAATCTTATTATATTATAATCAGCAGGAAATGCTATTGCAATACATGGAAACGAAGCAGAATGAAGCCATGTTTGTTATAAAGAGAAACAACCGCAAAGGTGCACCACAATTTTCATCAAGACACAGTATTGCTAATGAATCGCGGAAAGATGATGTTTTTCTTGTTTTTTCAATAAGTCTGACGCGTTTCGTCGCACTGGGACTTCTTCAGGGCTTGTTTACTCAAAAGTAGTGCTTTTCAGTCTTTAGTCCACCCAGGTGGATCGGTGACGGACTCCAGCAAGGACGAAGGCTCTGTGGATGACTGCAGGACGATTTATTACGATCGGCCTACTGATGTCCAGTGCCCACATCTTCGTCTAAAGTGGTATATATAATATTATATCCATTGGACTTTTGAATTTAACACAGATTTACATGATCTATAAATATTTTTCTACTACGAGGCAACACTGATCCTAATGATTCTGCATCACCCACATCTGATAGCTTCCGAGACCTAACAAACTCGGCTAAATTAGCCTAAAAGCCTTTACAAAGATTTCCAACACTTGGAAAGGCACCTTATAGACTCCTGATGTGGACTATAGACTGAAAAGCACTACTTTTGAGTAAACAAGCCCTGAAGAAGTCCCAGTGGGACGAAACGCGTCAGACTTATTGAAAAAACAAGAAAAACATCATCTTTCCGTGATTCATTAGCAATACTGTGTCTTGATGAAAATTGTGGTGCACCTTTGCGGTTTTTTCTCTGTATTTCATTCCCTAGGGAATAGGCACAGTAAGGGTGGGTGCCATACAGTGTGCACACAAACCCCTAGTGTAATTTGAGGGGATTATATATTTGCTTGGGGAGAAAGCAAGTCAGGTGCTGTTAGCAGAAAGGGTCCATTGTTATGCTTCATGTTTGTTATAAAATAGAAGTCTAGTTTAGCAGAATCTAATAGATCCCATAGCTCAGAAGCATGTTTCGGAATAGGATGTGTATTAAAGTAAAGACCATGTAGCTGAGGTGAGGTATGCCTGAAGGTTTCAGATGATGTACAGTGCTCATTAGTTAAAGAAAGTTGCCCTGAGGTACAAGAGAGCTTGTGCTTGGTTTGGTAGGGTGAGGGAAGGGAAATAAAATTATACACTACAGTGCAACGAACCTTCTTTATCCATTGATAGACCTCCAGTACAATAAGCACTGGGGGATGTTCTCCTTATCTCTATTCGGTCCGTATTTGTGTAAGATAATCAAAGCATGATTTTACTTTCTTTTTTTAAAAGGAAGCCTTCCTGTCGGCGTCCAGGGACAGACGGGCTTACCTTAGGTGTGCTTTCTTCACGCAAGCAACACTTGCGCGTCAGGGCTCCAATTAAATAGCCTCTTGGTAGCCCCGAAGCAGATTAGATGGCAACACTAGACCGTCATTATAGCAAATGTGGATGCTGTTCCTCTAATTGTGGTGCCTAGTTACTTTAGATACGTGGACCATCCACTAACAGGAAGGGGGTGGTGGTAGAGGAGTACTGGGAGGAAGAGGGATTCGGAGGGGATACCACTCTGGCGGAACTAGGGTCTTCACCCACCCAGCATGCTAGGTGTCCTGCTTCATCATCTGGACCTGCTCCTCGTTGGGTCGGTGCTGCAATACCTAACGGCCAACCGCGAAGGGGCTCTTTGTCAGAGATCTTTTGTTCCTTAGCGGTATGATGAAGTGGGGGTGTGTGGCCGCTGGAGGTGTAGATACAGTGAAGTGCTGTGAGTGCGTTAAAAGAGGTTAGACATTCCAAATGTTATTTTTATTCAGTTGGTAATACACCTCATTAAATACGTGTAGAGTGGCAGCTCCCCTGATGTGGGGTTCAGTTGTAGCTATGCTCATCTCGTGGGGTCAACTTGTTTCTTGCCTAATGGTTGCTCAATACCGTGGCAATTCTTCAGGGCCTAATATGTGAAAATTAAATATATCTACACTCAATGGTGCAGCTAGTAGCTAACTACCATAGAAAAACACTACATCAAGTCTCTCCAGAAGTGCTGTTTGATGACCTAAAGAAAACAATATGCAAAAGTATACATAAGTTCATCTGTTCAATATCATGAACATGCCTGTAATTGCATGATGCATGATGATCACATACAACCACCTCATTTACTTCTTTACAAACATAAAAACCCATTGGCGTACTAGGCACCATAATAGTACACAAATATACATGAAATAGGGGCGAGGTTATTAACCCTAGATGCATTTAAAAGTATATTGTTGGCCGCTATCCAACCATATATCAGAAGACAGGCTGTCGCTAGGAGTTGGTGGGCAACGTGAGGAACAATAGTTAAAATCAACCATGAGACCAGGAGGCAATCAAAAAATCTGTTCAGGGCAAGGCCAGTTCTATCGTAGTGGGGAGCCCCATGTATGGTGGAGAAAAGGATCTGTCGCGAAGAGACTCACCTCCCGATTTTGTGAATGTCGCCTCTGCCTGTACAGTGAGTCAATCATACACCTCTGAGTATGGTGTCCTGTAAGATAAAATCAATTGCAGACAAGGTGCATGGGGAACGGGTTAATGGGGTGAGCCACCGAACAGACAGGCCCGTCCACTCCTAAGTGCGAGCAGACAACTGCCATGTGGTGAACCCTTTCTCCACTGCACCGCAACCCACCAGCAAATGAAGGTTGTAGTGGGGCACTGCTCATCGGGGTGGCGGTTGCCCTCAGTGGAAGCGCATGGTGGACTTAGTGATCACACTATACCCGGCCAGCCTCCCAGTATGTAAGTAGTAAGCTGGTGGAAGGGAGGAGTGCGCACCAAGTGGCTGCGATGTCAGCACCCGACTTACAAACAAACAGAGGGTAACGTATGAGAGCCTCTAGGTACCAGGCCGCTACCCCTAAACCTAAAGTGTACTCACATGTCCAGTGGGGGACCGCAGTGGATCACCTAAATGTAAATGTAAATGTACATGTATTTATATAGCGCAAATCGCCCACATCGCAGGCATCTATGCGCTTGCTTAGGGAACCCGTCCTGGTATTCCCCTGTGAGACACCCCGGCAGGGTATCCACAAGGTGAAAGCCAGGCATCCCGCCGCGAGGGGCCGTTGTGGAGATTAAGCAAGCTATTGCCCAGAGTCGCAGAGTGTGAACCCGTGAGTCGAGTAGGCACCGGAGCGAGAATTATCGAGTCCGTGGAATTATTGAGCCCAACCCCCGTCGAGGCGGGGAATTGAACCCTGGTCCAGGGCCGATCGCAGCTTCCGGGTCTGCCGCCTCTAACCCCTGAGCCACACTTCTCCACTTCTACCCTATTTGCTTGTACCGGGATGAATACTCCTGTCTCTGAGTGGAGTTAAAGTAGCATTTCCGGGTCACATGCACGTTGGGGAGGCGAGCGGCATCTAGCCTGTGTCGTGGACTGTAACTCGCGGCGAACGAGGGACATAAACGACTCACAGTAGCACCCATCTTGGGGTGTGCACAGAAGCGTACACGTAGGTGCGAGCAGGTGTGGTATTACTCAATTGCTGGGTGTGTGGGACTTGTCCCTAAGGGGGTAATATTAGTGGAAAAACAATGGGGAGATACTGTCCGCGATAGGTGAACTGTGGACCGATCTCTATATTAGTGTAAAGGTTTGACATGCCTACGACTACCATAGTAGAAGGATGTCGGTCACATATTGTATGTGCTCTACAGTAATGTCAATTGGTGTTGGTTAGTTTAACAGATAATAAAGGTAGTAGAGAGGGCAAAACAGTCAGAAGGCTGAGTGGGGAAGTGCCTAATATAGGATAATGGAATTAGCGGTGGGTGTAGATGCCTGCCAACATCCATGGGACATATACGGAGGGTAACATCATAGAAGGTCAGTTATGTTGGGCTAGTGGATCCCACTAAATGTGTGCATATATGTGTATAACTATGTATATCAACGTGCTCCATGACCCAATGTGCTAGCATGTTGAGTGTTCATTGGCGTTCTTGGTGTAACAGGGTCATGCACACTGTGGAGCATCTGGCAAAGTAGGTGCTATTTAATACATACATACAGGCCGTCCACAGAATGTCATCATTCAGGCCATGGATGGACATGGATAAACTGTGTATCCATCGTTGTTCTATCCTAAAGAGTGCCTGTTGGGTGTTCTTGGGATGGCATTCTAATACCAACCATTGTAATGAATTGGGTTGTGTCCCTGTTCTCAGTAAAGTGTAGATGTTAGACCTGGCATCATTGGCGTGAGTCTCCCTTCCATTTTTGTCGGATTGACTCCTCTGTTTTTGATATGTTTTGCTGGTTATATGCTTTGGGCACTGTGCCACTGCTATTCAGTGCCACAGTGCAAGTGTTCCCTATGTTAAATTGTTGTATTAATTAGTGACTTCATGATTGGGTTATTTGATTTACTTGTCAGACCCTTGTACAGTGCACCATGTGTGCCCAGGTCTTGTAAATCGAATGCTGCTGGTGGGCTTACAGCACTGGTTGTGCCACCCACAGAAGCAGCTTGTAAAGAGTGTCTCAGACTTGCCATTGCACGGCTTGTGTGCAGTCTGTGACTGCCATGTCGACTTGGCAAGTGCACCCACTTGCCAGTCCCTAAACCTTCCCTTTTCTTCATATCAGACACTCCTATGGTAGGCCCAAGGGCAGGGTGCATTGTAAGTATAAGGTGGGACATGCCCTGGTGTGTGTAGCATGTCCTAATAGTGAATTACAGCCTTTTTCATTTTACACTATTGCAAGGCTTCCTGTTCTCCATAGGCCAGAATGGGCAGTTAGATTATTACATTCGTATAATACTAACTGACTCAGGAAGCATGGTAGAAATTCGAATTTAGTATGCCTGAACTCAGAATGATAAAATACATATTTTAGTAAAGTTGGTTTTAACATTCTGTGTTTTAAAATTCTACTTTTAGAAAGCAGGTATTTTCTTGTCTAACTATCCAAAGCCTGCCTCTGCTAAGTTGTGTATTCTTTGTCTGGAGTTTGAGTGACAGGGCTGGGGGATTCCAAGAAACAGAATGAGTCAGTCCAGTGGTGAATAGGGAGATCTATATCTAGATGGGAGGGAGGAGTTGCACCTGGGACCTGAATAGGGCTGTGCCTTCCCTCCACAATGCTGGCTCCACCTCCTGGGGTGCGGCTGATGTCTCTGCTCTGCATTGTGAAAGAAGAGAAGGAATTATGTCAACAAGGTGCTCCAGGGCTATGCTTTCCCTCCACAATGCTGGCTCCACCTCCTGTGGGGCCTCTGATGTTTCTGCCCTGCACTGTGAAAGGAAAGAAGGAGTCCTGTAAATAGAGTGCTCAGGAACTGGTTTGGACTGGGCAAAGGCCCCTCTGCCTTCAGAGAACAAAGAGAAAAGTAGTATAAATATTGGGACTCAGACCCAAGAACTTTAGATCACTTCTGGGAACAAGAAACCTTTTGCCAAGGAGAACCAAAGAAGCTGCAGGAGTTTGGACTGCCCCTCTACCAGTGTGCTGTTTGCTGGGTTGGCCTGCAGTGGTTTCTTTATTGCCAAGGGAAAGGAGAAGGAACTTTTTAAGGACTTTCATCATCTACAGAATATTCTCCAAGGGTTTGAATTTGTGCTTGCCTCCTGCTGAAGTCTCAGGGACCTAAGACTTCATCTCCAGCTCCCCCCTGAATTTCCTTGCTGGGAATTCTAACTGCAGAAGCCTGCTTGTCGCTGGGAGCTGGAAGCGCGATGCAACGAGAAGAAGTGTGTTGCCACCTCAGCTGAAATCGTCGCACCATTGGAGAAGCGTGCCGCTGCCGCATCTCCCAGAAAGCGCGTCTTTGTCGACAGCTGCCTGCTGTCGCATCACCGGAGAAGCGTGATGCCATCGAGAGAGTTGCCATAGGATCACCGGAGGCGCATGTTGCAGGGCCTGTCGCGGCTCCAAAGTACAGAGTCGTCGCAAGGCTGCCAGGGTGCCTACGCATCATCATCGCAGCGTCGCATCAAGAGTGCCATCTTCTCGCATCGCGCCAGGATCATCGCATCACGGCGCCATCTTGCGCATCGCAACTGGACCGCAAGTCGAGAATTTACGCATCAACCCCGCACCGGTAAGGATCACGATGCATCCCCTACTCTGCACAAGCATTGAGGCACGATGCATCATTTCCCCCGAATCACGGAACCAACGCATCTCCCCTTTTGCGAGCCTTTTGTTCACTTTGCGTTATGCATCCAGGTACTTTGTTGAGAACTTTGTCACATTTATCATCAACTTGAACCAAGTAACTTTTACCATCTTTAAGTCAACTTTAAGTACAGTATTGTGGATTTTTGTCGTTTATGGTCTTGTGTTAAGTCTAAAGAAAAATACTTATTTTAATAAAACCTGTGTTGTGTCCATCTGTAGTGTTTTCACAGTATTACTGTGTAGATTCACAAATGCTTAACACACTGCCTCTGAGATAAGCCTGTCTGCTCGTGCCAAGCTACCAAGGGGGTGAGCAGGGGTTATTTAGGAGTGTAATCCCCTTATCCTGACTTAGAAGCAAGGGTCCCTATTTGGACAAAGGTGTATACCATTGCCAACTAGAGACCCCCAGATCTAACAGTATACATTCTAGTTGTGACCCTTTGGCATCTGATGTTGCTCTTATGTTTTGTAATGCGGATCCTCATTTGTCTCATTGTCATGCCCACATACATTTTGCCACAAGGGAAGGTAACCAAGTAGATGCATTTTGGTGTGTTACAATTGGTGTGTTTTCTCATGGTCCATGTGAAGGTGTCTGACAAGGCTAATGTTTTCACCACTCTGGTCTGGTCACAGACTATACAGTCGCCACAGGGCTAGTGCCCAGTGACAGAGGGGAGGCCCCAGAGTGTTCTTCGTGTCTCATTCTGCTTAGTGCAGGGTCTAGTGTGCACAATCACATCTTTCAGATTTCTCGTTCTCTTGAAGGCGAATCTGGACCGACTCCTGATCTCCATTTGTTGCGCCGCCTGTTCCTGCCATGGCACACCTTTTGGTGTCCCTCTTTTTTGCCCTCTTCCTCTGCCCCAACCTCTGCCTAAAAAAGTTTTTTTTTCAAAAGGGTAGTATTGTGGTACCCCTTGCGGATACATTGGAAATTGCCAAAAGGGGGCATGCGGGGGCGGTGGCAGCGGCGGCCCCTGGTACAGGAGTGCATTGTTCTAGTTGGGTTGGGGTTGATAGTAGTCCCTTTCCTGGGTGTTGCTGCCCTTTTTGGTAGTGCTGGAATCACTATTAGAGGATCCCTTCTGCTACTCTCAGTCCCTTCATCTGATGAATATCCATTTCTAGATGAGGTATAATCGTCTTTGAGGTAGGGGTAAATTGTCTCTTTGTTGAATTTTTGAATATCTTTTTAAAGCTTAGTTATCTTTCGCTTAAGTAGATATTTCTCATTTTCAGCAAATTCACTGTTAATATCAGCCAGCATGGATCTGTAAGAAGTAGATCGTGTTGATCATTTAAGGACAGCTTCCACTGCCTAGATCCTGACTAGTAAAGCATCTGCCAGCCTTTGGGTGGTGTTTATGATCAAGACCAGGAGATCTCTCATGCATTTCCAGGATACCATACACCAGTCCTTCTTGAAAGCAGGGTGTTCCAGAAAGATCCTGAGTATGATGTTGACAATCAAGCCATTGGGGGATATGTTGGCTCACATAAATTGCGTCATCATAGCCCCATGGAGGGTGATCTTAAGCCAATCCTTCTTGAGGGCAGATAATGTAAACCAATATTCACTCTGTGACACTGAGGCCACATTGGTAACAGTTCCTAACAAAGACGGTGTCTTCTAGACTAGACCGTCAACCAAAGATGGCAAGGGCTGACTCTCGATTACTGAGAAAGCTGGGTGATCTGTACCTACACTCAATCGGCACACGCCATGACAGACCAGCGGTTAGCACTGGGTAGAAGGGGAACCCACGGGTAAGTGCCGGAGAGTCTTGAATTAAAATAGTAACAGCTGCTCCTGTGCCGAAAATGCATAGCAAAGTGAAGTTAAGAAGTCCTGCCCCATAAATGTGAAAGCCCAACAGAAAAGTAATATTAATAATACTGGCTGCAAGCTAAAGGTTAAAACAGCGACCTGAAACCACCCATAGTAGAGAGATGTGGTCTGATTCTCTTGTCATGCAACCAACTACCCCCCCCCCCCGTTTGTCATTTCATTGGCAGCTCAAGAGAACCAAAATGCTGGTGCCTTAAATTACCTTCCTGTCAAAAGTGCTGGCATGGATAAATACCATCCACCTCAAACTGAATGGTGATGAGAACAAAATCTTGGTGGTAGGCAGCCAACCCCAGGTGTGGGGTCCTCACTTGTGGCCCACAGCTCTTGGGAATTGCCCTACTCCAGTGCCAGCTGCTAAAAATCTGTGCATCTGCTTAGAGAGCAGGCCTTCAATGAACACCCAGATCACTAAAACATTGGCTACCTGTTTCATATTGTTTAGATGGTTGAGAACGTTTCTTGGTTGTCTTCCATCTTCAGCACAAAGAACTCTGATACAGGCTTTGATCCTATCCCAATTGGACTATGGCAATATTTTGTATTTGGGTGTTACCAAGGGTGCATTCAGGTGACTGCAGCTAGTCCAAGATGCACTGCTAGGCTGCTTCTAAAGCCATCTAAATTCACTTCCACAGCTAAGCTTTTGCATGAGCTCCATTAGCTGACGGTGGATAAATAAATTCATTTCAAAGCGCGGTGTTACATGTACAAAGTACTATCTAACACAGGCCCTTAGTATCTCAGACTGTTCTTATCACCCTACCAACCTCATTGCTTCCTACGCTTTAGCAACTCCAACCTCTCTTCAGTTCCCAGAGAAAGCAGAGCTTGTCCTGGAGGCTGCACATTCTTCTACCTAGGGCCCAAGCTTGGAACACAATGCCACAGTCACTGAGATATTGTCAGTCTCTCTCTGTTTTATAAACTCAGCTAAAAACCTGGCTGTTCTAAATAATTATCTAATTTCTCTCCGAGAAAGTACTATGTGGGGCATAGTGCAAAACAACCCTTGTGGGTAGCTACGTGCTTTATAAAACACTACTAATAATAATAAGAGCTTCCTTCTCCTGTCAGTGAGAAGCACTGTTGCACTGTAGGATTTTATAGGGCTTACTACCCCTAGGTGGGGTCCTGAAGCACTTGCCCACACAGGTAACACACTGCACTGTGTAGACTGCGTGGTTGGAAAGGGGTTGTCTTACTGGTCATTCTGTGTGGGAATTGTTTCTATGTCGCGCCTGATAACCAGCTAGGTGCGGTTTTCCTGTTATGGGATACTGCACTTATCAGTGGGGTGAATATAATGAAGGTGTGGAATAGATAGACTTAATGTGAATAAAGTAATCCTACTAAGAAGCAGTGACAGCTCTCCAATTTTGGATGGCAGTTTGTGCTATAAGGATGAGGGTGGGGATAGAGTCAAGCACAGACTGTACACTACAGGGATTTTAAGTATGATTGACAAGCACAGGGTTGAGAGCAGCACGGTAAATAATGGTCTATGTGCCTATTTTCAAGTAACACCACCTGTTGCTTCCTCCCACCTCCCACTCCTCTTTCCCTCAGTGCAATCAGCTGGGGCCACTGTGGAGGAAACTGCTTAAAAGTAGTGCTGTTTCCAGTAGAACGTTTTTTAGTTAATGAAGCAATAGCTACCTAAGTGTCTGTTAATGAGAAAAACAGTAATTAAACAAGCATCAGTCAATGGTGCTTTCAGTAAACGTAAACTTCCCATGAAGGTTTGATACTTGTGCCACTTTGCTCCTGCATTCTGGCACTAGAATAATGTAGTCACCAGGGCTGTTCAGATCTGCATGTGAAAATGTAGTGCAAGTTCTCCTCTGCTTCAGACCTTAGACGAGCTGTGCAACCATGGCGATTAGTTTTGTGTTACTGTGCCTTCTTTCTCTTGATAATCACATCTGAGATGATTTTGTTGAACATGTTGCCCTATCTGTAAAGTCCCCCCTGAGTGCCTTTTGCTGAACCCTATTTCTGCTGGCTATAAAACTCTGTGCATTAAAGCCCTGCTAACCAGTGAGTGCTTGTATTCCTCTGTCCACACATGATGACAGTGGTATACACCTGACTGGCATATTTAACTTACCTATATGCCCCTGGTAAAAGGGTACCCAGGTGTATCCAGTGCCTGTAATTTAAATATCGCAAGTGGAGTGCAGCACCCATTGTGACATCCACTACAATCTAAACATGACAGTAGGTCTTTCAGCAGTAGCTTGGTTGTGCAGGTTTTAACTGAAAAGCTGACATGTTCAATATTTTTTTAGTAATCCTTATTGCCCATGAGGTAAGGTATTCAAAAGTAGAACATGTGAAAGTTTCATCCCAAAATGCCCTTATAGTGATTACCCCCTCAAAGCTATTTTCACTGTTACAGGGCTGGCTGTTCCATAGGAATGCACTGGGATGTAATATTGATGTAATACAGTATCTCGGTAATGGGAGTAGCTAGAAAAATTATTAAACAACTTTTTATAATAGTTTATTACAAATTCAATTCAATGGTGCAGTTGGATTTTTTCTAAATATTATGGAAAAGTAACTTTTAGAAACTTATCTTTACTCTGCCTGTAGTTACTGGAAGCTAATTCTGCATTTTGCTCACCCACTTCGGCCAGCCAGTAGCTTTAAGCCTCCTATATAAGCCAGTTGGTATGTTTATTATTAATCAGGTATGAATTTGCTCCCAGGAGCAAACAATAGGCTGACAAGAATAGGCAGAGTTTACCCACCTGAACCTGACAGGTTATTTGCGGGGCTAGTAAGATTGTTTTTTGACATTTCAATGTCAAGTCCTGCTTGAATGTGATATCCTGCTTAATAGGTCTGCTGGGATGTTTCCTATGACACTTGGGCACACCTCAGAGACCTTCCCTGTTACAAGCAAATGTTAGCTTAAGCTGGGGCAGGTTGCTTTTTTTGGCAACCCAGCCAGACAGGCCCCATTCACAACAGGCCTCTTTTTGACATTACAGTGTAACCGCCTGTTTAACGGATAAGCTGGGATAGCATATTACATTCGGTGTGCATTGCAAATAAGGGACACAGAATACTGACACAATTTTGTGTATCTACCATCTGGTTGCTAAAAGCTCTGCTTTGTTCTACCCGGCTTCTGTCTCTTAGTTGGTCAGGATACAGGGACAGCCTAAAACGGGGTTTTACTTTTAGAGGACACTAGGATTATCATTCTATACTCCCCTCGCACATACACCCAGCCCTTAGAGCTCAAGTTTAGTGTTGATGAAGACTATAGCCATCTCAAAAATATCCGAAGGGGGTATGGTTGACCCTACTAACTTTTACACCATTAGTTAGGACATACTTGTGGGTCATTCCCACCCACTTGCTCAAAACTGGCATTAATCTGGCATACCCAGGTACCCACGTCAGAACACTACTGGCCCTGTGGAAGATCAGAAGATGACTGATCCTGCTGTCCGAGACCTGAAAAGAGCCTGGAAGACTGGCCCTGCTCTGCCTCTTGTACCAAGTAGACTCCAGAAGTCATGAAGATTACCAGCTGTGAAAGCTACTGGGACACATCAAGCTATAAGAGGCCTTTTCCTACGTCTGCCCAGCTGATCAGTTGCAACTGGACCTGTACTGGATGCTCCTGTTGACCTCTGCTTGCCACCCTGTGAGTCTCCAAGCTTCTCCCCTGAGATCCTGAGACGTTTTGTAAGTGTATTCCTGTGGTGATTTGGACTTAAAGGACTAAAGCCAGATGGTAAAATCTTTGACCAGGTCAAACCTGATTAGTGTATCCGACATGCGCTCCATCATGGTCAAAATCAAATGTTTACCTAGGTCCTGGTCTACTGCGATCATTCACTATCAATGCCCCTTTGTGCTTCTTGGCACTGTTTCTACTTAAAAATGTAAAAATTCATAACTCTGATTCCCCTTATTGAATGTTTGCCATGTTGGTGTTATTCTGTTTATTACATTTTTTCTATGTTTCTAATTTTATTTGTAATTTTATTTTATTATTTTGCATTTTGGCTTTATTACTGTTTTTAGGCTTTGCAGGATACTTTACACATTCCCTCTAAGTTAGATCTGGCTGCTCTTTGCCATAGCTAACAGTGGGTTGACCATTCATTAATTTAGTGACTTAGGTGATTCATCATTTTTTTTTTAAACACACACTTTATTATTGACTGCCAGGTTGACATGAGGAATCACAGCATAATGAAAGTATTAAAACAGTATTTTCCATTTTACCCGACCCTTGTCTATCGGGTACATAAATTATATCATTGCCACATTTGCAAACCTGTAAACCTCTGCTCCAAAGCAATCAGTATGTCATAAACATCACCCCTCATATCAATTAAGGAGGAGTTACGGTGCAGTTCAAATATAGGTATAATAACGTGCATTAGTTATCAGGAAACAAAAACTTCTATGAACCCTTCTAACCCAACCTATCCCAACCCACCCCCGACCCACTCCTGGTCAACCCATTCCCGGCCGTTCATTGCCTATGAATGGCCTCGGGCTTACCCAAACCAAATGATACCTGTGTCGGAAAGAGATCGTCTGTGTCAGCAAGAGGGGGTCTTAAACTACAAAGTACCTGGGGGTAAATGTACATTATGGGGACCCAGCCGCCTGTGTTGGGATTAGGTCAAGTGCCTCGAATTCAATCAATATGGCTTCCCAATCTAGTGCTATAGGGTGTTTGCGTAGCCCTTTCTCCTCCTCTCATCGGAGGACCGCCCCTTCCGCCTGAGCCCACTGTACTAAGTCCACCTGCCACATAATCAAGGTAGGGGGTCTGGGAGACTTCCATTTCATCGTTATGATCCTAATGGCCAAGATGAGTGCCAGGTCTAGGAATTTTAGTGCGACTTTTTGCCATCCTGAGCGGCGCCGTAGTCCCGTAAGGCAGAATAAGGCATCAGCAGGGACCGGCAGTTGTGTCAGAGTACTGAGGATTTAGCAGACCTCGGCCCAGTATCCCCGTATTCGAGGGCAGGACAATATCATATGGAAAAAGTCAGCTTCTTCCCCGCCGCAGCGAGGGCAACAATGAGGGGAGTCCTGGAACATAAGGCGTATTCTCTTAGGGGTAAGATATGCTCTATGGAGTATCATCCTCTGAATAAATTTAAGTCTGACATTACGTGATACTCTTTTAGGGTGTTCTAATATTGTCTTCCATGCTCTATCCGTGATTGCAGTGTCAGTGTCTTCCGTCCAGCGCGTTCTAAGGGTCGAGAGCGAGATTCCCGCATGTGCCCTTATCCCTGTATACAACCAATGGACTAGATGGCCTCCCGGTCCCATGTAATACAATAGGTGTACTAGTTCATGCTGTGTGGGTTTAGTTTGTTGTGGCGCCCAAGTGTTCCTAATATAATGTGTCACCGTGGCATGTAGCAAGTATAAGCGTGGTGGAGCACCAGTGTTCAACATAAAAGTTTTGTGATACAGAAGTACGTTGTCCCCAAAAAAGGAGCCTACTTCCTCCACCCCACTATATATCCATCTTTGAAGTCTAGCACGTGTGAGTCTACCCTGCGGTGTGGGAAGGCCCAACAGGGGGATGTTCACCGCATAGGGTGGCAACACCGAAGTGTACGAGAGGGCTTTCCTCCAGCAAGTCAGAGCAGTTTTGAACAAGGGGGGGGGCAATCTGGGGGGATCCGAGACTCGGGCAGCAGTAGCGAATGGAGTTCTCCCCGATTAAGTCTGTCCGGCGTGAAGCCGATCTCATGTAGATTTCTACCTGCAGTCCAATAGGAAAGCCATTGGAGCTGGCTAGCGTAATAGTATCCTCTAAAGTCCGGGGTCTCCAGCCCACCTGCCATCGTTCTCAGCTGGAGTTTCCAAAGGCTGATCCGTCTCCAGCCTGACCCACATACAAGAGTGATCAAGATGGTGTTCAATGTGTCAAAAATAGATTGAGGGAGATTCACTGGCAGAATCTTAGGTGATTCATCATAATAAAGGTTATAATTATTACGTGAAGTAGGTACCTACCCCATCAACTAATTACTTACAATCTTTTTTTTAGATCTTTTTATTGCATAATAGTCCGGAAATATAACAATGACAAGAAGCATTATGTTTTGCAGTATGAAGATATGTTCCATCATATACAGTGTTCCAACCATCTTAAAAGACTTCCGGTCTCCCAACCCATACTGCAGTAGTTCACAGTACAACATTTGAATCAAAGCGTACATGGCTCTGGAGCCCATGCCTGGTCACCACAGAAGGGGTGCAAAGTTCACAACTGTAGCTATTCCAGTTGGCCATGTTATATTCCATTTGTTAGGGCAACCCCTGCTTTCATAAACCACTCTCTCCAACAGCATGCACCAATCCACATCACACTGCCAGTCACTTATCTGAGGCACCAGTTCAGCCCTCCACATCCTCACGACATTGCGCTTTGCCACCACCAATGCCAGTATCATACATATCTGGTCCATTCTGGTGAGGTCAGTCTCTCCCCATATATTCAAGAAACACCACTTTGCAGAAGCAACTTTGTTGGTTCCCCAAATGTCATTTAAGCAAGACACCACCGATTTCTCAATAGCCTTGAATCACCGGTCAATTCCATAGCGTATGAAAAAATGTCCCCACCTATCCACAATTTCTAGATGCGGTGAAGTGATGTCACTCTGCCCATCTGTACCATCGTAGTGCATGCACAGTAATAACGCTGCAATATCTTTAGCTAGACTAGACAGAACCTCAATCTTATAGTAATTTCTCTAGGGGACACCAAGGCATCAAGCAATTTTTCATCTTCTATGCCCTCTAGATTTCACTCCCAGTGTTCCTTCAGATGGGTCAGAGTATCTGGTAAATTATTGATCCATTTCTAATAGGTGACGGAAATGGCTTTTTTTGGCATAAGGTCATCCAATAACCTAACTTCGAGCGGCGATGGGCCGGGTGGCTCCCTGCCCTTCTGCAATGCATGTCTAATTTGCAAAAACCTCTAGGTTTCGGTGGGTGCTAGCTAATATTCACACTGTGGGTCAGCGAACAGGATAATTATTCCCTGCTTCCACATGCCCCCCACCCTAGCCATTCCTATCAGGTCCAATTTGTCAAAACATTTTTGCAAAGTCAGTGTGCCCAAATGAGCAGTGTTCCTGAAAGGCATGGCTCTTGTGATCCTGCCTAGAGTACCTAGGATTGTGTTCCAGAGGGCAAGTGTAACTTTAGTAGGCACCGGAAAAGACTTGGTTCATGCCTTTCCATAGACAGACTGAACATACAACCGGGAGGCTATCTTAGGGCTATCTATTCGATTGGTGGGTTCCTTCTCTGGGAGGTGCACCCACTGGTTGATGGGGAGGAGTAGTACTTTTGCATGTCAGGTAGAGCGATTCTGACGTCATACCAGCCTCTCGTCAGTTTTTTAAATGCTATTCTAACAGGTCCTCCATCCCAAAGCAAGGTACTGGTTTCACTTTCAAACATCTGAAAGTAGTACGGTGGGATTGGGTTGGATGTGTTTTGGAGTGCATGGACAAAATGGGGTATTTTTCCACAGTAGTGACAGTATTGGGCCAATTGAATGCTGAACATCTTTCTGTAGACGGGAAAGCAGCAGTTCCAATTTGTGAGTGTGAAAGGCGCCTGGGTCTCTAGTAATGATAGATCCCCAGATAGCAGAATCCATTGGTGTTAATGCAAGCTGCAGCGTTGTTGGGTAATTTTGTGTTTGGACCATGTAGGAGATAGATCAGGGATTTACTCCAGTTAATAGTGTAGTTAAAATAGCGACTAAACAGCATTAATATATGCATTTATTCTGTCTAATGTATAGATCGAGTCAGAAACATATAGCAAAATGTCATCCATGTATAAGGAGATCCTATCATCCCAGTCTTCCGTCCATCTTAGTTCCCTGATCAGGGGTCACGCCTAATCCAGGCCGCTAGTGGTTTGGTTTCAGGTCTAGGGAAAAGATTACTGGAGACAATGGGCATCACTGTCTAGTAACTCATTGGAGATGGGACTCTGGGGATGTGCCCCCATTCACTCTTACTTGTGCCAGGGGTGTCAGTGTAGAGGAGTTGTAGCCATACCACAAAGCACGGGCTGAAGCACAATTTAGAGAGTACTGCAAACATAAAGGGCCATTCCATGGTATCAAAAGTCATACGTGCATCAAGTGATAGTACCAGGGCATCTTCACAAATTTCATCCGTACAATCCAGAACGCTATATAGGTACTGAATGTTAAAAACTGTGTTTCACTCCGGCATAAAGCCAGATTGAGCCAGATGAATCAGTGTCTAGATCACTTGGATGAGTTGTGTTGCTAATATTTTCACCAGCATTTTGATCTCTATGGTTAACAACGAGATTAGCCTATAGGAGGCATAATCACCAGTAGGTTTGCCTTCCTTATGTATGACAACTATAGTGGCCAGCCTATGGTCTCAGGGCAATAAAGGGCCATATTCCGATGTCTGCCCAACACTGTATCCTTATGGGAACAGCCCGACCATGGGTTGACAGTTCTGCATACCTAATTACAATGCGCTGGCACATGATATGGGTATATGGTCTCCCATTTCTCTATGGGAGCTTGTGCTGCGGCCATAAACAGGCCTTAGCACAAGCTTCCATAGCGAAATTGGAGTTTGGGTAACTCCCAGCACCCTGTGGCATGCCACAGGGTGCAGGGATTTACAGGGGCACCATAGGTTTCCCCTTTGGCCAGAACCGGAAGCCACAGTAATAATGGGGCCCTGCAAGGGCCCCCAATGTCGCTTTCCTACAGGCTTTCCATGTGGAAAAGCCTGACATGAAAAGCCTGTCAGAAACCGACATTGTAATCCCAACCGTGGAAACGCCATCCATTGGGATTACATGCCTGTCTCCGACTGATTCATCGGGAATCCAACCGGAATGACCAGCTGGTTTCAGTTTTGTCCACCTGCATTGTAATGCGGGGGTCGAAACCGCGATGAGACTCGGAAGGCCTCTGACCTGCGGTTGGATGCTTTCCAACCCTCATTGTAATTGGGTCCTTAATGTTCGGCTGTCAATGAACATATGCAGGAGGTGAGAGGCAATCTTCGAGGCTAAGAGTTTATAGAACTCCATGGGGATACCGTTAGGGCCCACTGCTTTGCCGGGTTTTAAGTCTGAAATTGCTTGTACTATCTCAGCTTAATTACTTACAATCTTGAAACAATTCCTTCCACAATGCAGACTGAAAAATACCTCTCTTGTATATGGCTTAATAAACCATAATATTGCTCTACCTATAAGAACAATAACTGGCTTCGTCTTGGGTCACATAAAATAATCATCAGGGCACTAAGAGCAAAAATAAAATTGTGCCATAGGGGAGGACCAAATTATGTATAAAAAAAAGTCCAATTTTGTGGTGTAATGCAGCACATTTTGCAATAGAATTATATCACTATTTTCCCATTTTATACATGTTCACACTCTAATGGCGAAGGTTTCATCTCATTAACACCAGTTTAACACCTAAATACAGCAATTCAAAAATGAAAGATGACTGGCCTCTGCCCAACAAAAAGCCTGCCATTACATTGCAATACATGTGGTAGAATTTAAGTAACTTTTGATTTTTTATCTGCAAATGATGCTGAGGATGAAGGATTATGTTGCAAGAGCTGCAAACCCATAAATATACAGAAAATGCAGCGGCTGCAGAATCACATAATTTCAGTGGCTCTGGCAGTACCCATCCAGTGGCTGAAATGCACAATGGGTAATCCAGAAATTTGATTTAAATCCCAGCAGTCTAGCTTGACAAATGTAATATCTAGGTGTGAGGTATTTGCTGTGTGGGTGGAGAAGGATGAACAGGCTGATTGGGAGAGGGGTGTATAATGCAGAGTGTTCTGGGAGTGTGTACTCCACTAGGAGTCAGTTGAGGAACTCATTAAGAGGAGGACTGATCTGCATTAAGTTACTTCTGAAGCTTTACTTAGTTAAAAAATCAATTGTACTGAAATTTTAATTGAGGAAAGTCAATACTACAACCAATCTGTGTGACACAGGGCAATTACCTTTCTTCGCTGTAGCTGCTGTTCCATTATCATCACATTTGAGAGCAACTTAAACTACTTCAGAAACCCCACTTGCATATGGTGTAATAGGGCATAATGTTGCCTCATCTATAACAATAGAGGCTTGTATAGGAGGCACAAGACAACTGACCTACCTCTTGAGTCATTTATAAAATCATCAGAGTTGATTGGGGAGTGGTTCACTAACTCTAATTTATTAATTCCAATCAAGGCCACTCCAAGAAATGGTATAATATAATGTTCTAAAGTGAAACAATACAAAATATCGATTTTTCTATACTTAAAATCGAAATGACCAAAATAACTGCTACCAAAATATTGACAATAAATAAGAGTATAAAAAATCTATAAAACATATTTACTTCAATAAGATGGTATTTTTAAAATATCATTAGAATGAATAAAAAATCGTATTACAAAAATGTAGAGTGCAAAATACGATAAAAATAATTTAATAAAATATCTTTACTTAATAGGAATTAAAGTAATTCAAATGGTCATTATTTCATAAATACATATTACATTAAAAATGCTTTTCTAAGCAAAGTTGAAATGTATTTGTATTTTCTTGAAAAAACATTCAAATGTGTATTTATTTATTAACACAAATTTATATTTATTAGAAGCATATTTAACTCCACTTTCTATGATTCCACTAAATAAATAACATTAAGTGGGTTTCAAAATATTATACCCAATTACAAAACACTACCCACATTATAAATTATGTATAATTCAATGTTGGGATTACATGTGCTATTCTTCATTCAGTAAAAAAAAAACATTTGGGAAGTGTAGAAAGTTTAGGTGTCAGGTTTAGTATCCTAACATTAGTCTAACAAACAGAAGAGAAAGTGCATATATGAAGGGAAAGGACAGTGGTAACATTTACATTTCTAACTTTAGTGCAACAAGCATTTGGAAGGTAGATATATTTGGGGGGGTGTTTTGATTTACCATTCTAACTCCAGTCCTGAAAACATTGCGAAAAGTGCAATTGGTTGTGATCAGATCTACTACTGTCACTGCAGTCCCACGTACATTAAGGAAAGTTCACATTGTTGTGGGATGTCAGAAAGACATGTTTAAGGCATGGGCAAAGTGGGGAATTGCCCACTTCCCCATCCTCCAATGGGGCACCAGAGCAGTGATTCTTCTCTATATCACCTCATTTTCTCTACTTTAGCCTCCTTCGCCCCTCTCAGTGTCCCTCTACCTCAGACCCTGTTTCCCTCTGCCCAGTGTCATCTTAAAAATGCTGGGGTCCCAACCAAGACATATTTCAGTTGATCTGTGCAGCCTTTCCTGAAAATGTAACATATGATTCAATGTTGTTTGGCAGTGTGCGCGCTTGATTTAGCAAGAAATTGGTAAGAATATTCAAGATAGTTGCGAATGGAGGGCCCCAAAAAAGTCCCTTGAACAGGGGCCCAAAATTCCTAGGAGGACACTAATGTCAGAGTAACTATCTCAACTTCAAACCTACTAAGTGTGTTGAAAGTGAATACATATGAGAGGACAGCGGTGGGGTCGTGTTTACAATTCTAACTCCAATTGTACAAACACTGGCGAAAGCGAATATATTTGAGAAATGGATTTGTCAGATTTACTATTCGATTTCCTGTATTACAAACATGGGGAACAATGCCTATATCAAGGGATGGGGGTGGAAGGTCCAGACTTACTCTTTAAAACCCAGTCCTAAACAAATTGGGGAAAGTGCATATATTTAAGCAGATCCAATTTACTATTATAAATCCAGGCCTACAAATTTTGGAGACAGTGCACATATATGGAAGAGCCGAATATATCATTCTTACTTGGAACACTGATGAATGTGCATATCATTTGAGTAGGCAGGGTTACTCTTCTATATTCATCCCTGAGAATTTTGGGGTAAGAACATATATTTGGGGGTGAGAGTAAGATTTACTATTCTAACTCTATTTCCACAAACATTGTGGAAAGCGTGTATAATTGCAGCGGGTCAAAACTACTATTTGTACTCCAGTACTACTGTAACTGAAGAAAGTGCATACAGTTGGGTGGGGGGAGAAGGGGGCAGAAGTGATAGTCTAAATGAAGTCCTACTGATATATTTGGGAAAATGCCTTTACTATTCTAAATCCAGTCCTACAAAACATTGGGGAAAGTGAATGCATTTGAGTACATCCAGTTTACTATTCTAAATCCAATCCTATAAATATTGAAAAAATGGGACACATTTATGATGGATCTAGGTTTACTATTCTAGCTCCAGTTTTAGGAACACTGGGGAAACTGCATGTAATTTGAGAAGTTGGCCTTGGCGGTTGCTCTTTTAAAATTTGTCCTGAAATAATTGTGTGAAGTGCATGTATATTGGGGTGGGTGTCAGATTCACTATTCTACCATTTTTTTAATACATTGTAAAAAGTGCATATAATTTTTGGGGACAGAATTACTATTCTTAATCCAGAACTACTAACACTGGAAAAAGTGCATATGAGTGCAGTGGAGGCAGATGTAATATTCTAACTTGTGTGCTACTAACATTGGGGAAAATGTGGATTTTTGGGGGGATGGGGGGGGGTTCAGATTAACTATTATAACTCCTGCCCCATTAAGTTTTGGTAAGGGCATATTATTAAGGAGGGGAGATCAGATTTACTATTCTAACTCCTGTCCTACTAACATTAAGGTTAGTACATAAAGTTAAAGAGGTGGTCAGAATTACTATTCTAATCCCATTATAGCTAACATTTGGAGAAATTGCATAGTTTTTGTGTGTGGGGCGAATGATATGAATTAACTCCACTCTTACACTGGGGAAAGAGCATATACCTAGAAAAGGGATGTGGGGGAAGATTTGGTGTTCTAAATTCAACCCTCCTATCATTGGGAAAGCGCATAAATATGAAGGTTAGAATTACTATTCTATCTCCAGAAAAGCTAGCATTTGGGAACGTGCCTATAAATGGGTAGGGGTCAGATTAAATATTCTAAGGAGACCCTGAAAAAACTTTATTGGGAATGGGTTTCAGCCAAGCTCATCAGCAATCAGCGTCACTGCAACTCCACCGCAGCCTTTCTGAAAATTAAAGACGTTGTTGCCTTTGAGCCCTTTTTAGACATTATTACCATCCCCATGGATCGGGCTCTCTACATCAAATTCAGACTAGGGACCCTACCCCTAGCCGATCTCCTCTCCAGATGGAACACGCCTAAGCAGGCATCACGCCACTGCGCCTTATGTACGGATAGACCCGAAACTGTGGCACACTTTCTCTTTGAATGCCCGGATTATGTGCGTCCCAGATCCCGCTGGCTCAAACCACTTTGTAGAGAATTGGGCACTCGACAGTGCTTGGTGGCTCTACGGATCTTATTAACGGACACAGCCCCTCCTATTGTCTGTGCTGTATCTAAATTTTTAAAATGGGCTTGGTTGATCCGCCTAAAAAGACTGTCTATTGCAATTTAATCCTTTTTAAACTAATTTATTTTGATCAATTGCCATTTTTACCTGCTGTTTTTAATGTTCAGTCTTTTTCCATATCGATGTGCTATTTTAAATTTGTTGTGTAATGCTTTTATGATATATGCATATCGAAATAAAGCTTTCAACCAACCAACCAATATTCTACTTTCAGTCCCACTTAAATTCCCAGATGTGCATTATTTGGTAGTATCTGATGTGCTTTTCTAACTGAATATTTGATGTGAGGGCAGAGTTACTATTCAACTCCACTTCAACAAACACTGGAAACATGCATTTAATTAGGGAGGGCAAAATTAATATTGTAACTCTAAACACAAGTTAGGGACATATAATTTCCATTTATTAAAAAAATATTAAAAATTAAAAAACAGAGATATTTTTTACAAATATTAAATACTATAAAAATCACTTCAAATAAAGAAATACACTTTAAAGTAACATTCCAATAGTTTTGTTAAACTTTTGTGAAAACCTAATATTATTTTAAATAAAGTGCATAAATAAAGTGTCATCTTTTCAATTTGGAAACTCAGATAAATGATAAGCAAACAATATAAAATAATTGTGAACCAAATCATTTTTCTAAAACAGCTTTCTTCAATACATAATTAAATAATTAATATCAGTTTATTTATTTTAATTATGAATACATTTCAAACACAGTAAATACAAGAAAAATAAATTAACGAAGATAAATATATGTAAATACTTATTTATTTGAATTAAACAAAGGAAAGTTAAATCAGTAATACAGTTCATTATAATACTTTGTAAAACGAAACGATCACACATCAGTAAAACAAATGCTACCCATCCAATGACACATTAAATCCCACACCTCATAAAAAAATTCACAGAAATGCGTGGCAAAATGAAAAAATAAGTGAACATGAAATCACAATAATTGTATTTATCATGCATTTTTAATAATTACATAATATGAATTAGTATACATTTTATTAAAACACTATCTTACAAAGCCCAATAAACTCCACGGAACTGAAAAACACAAACTTTATAAAACATAGTAATATTAAAAGTCCAAAAATGTATATATAAATCCATATTCATAAAAAATAATACATTAAACGACTGTCACTGACCTACGACCATTGCCGTATTGGCGCTGGCAGTGGAGCAGGATATCAATATGTGTTGGGTGCACCAATCGAGCTCAAGAACAATGTGTTCTAGCCACCCACACCCTATTAGCTGAGAGCGTGACTTGGTGTGTGGGCATGGCTTGCTTCATAGAATATGACTACAGAGACTTCAGCTGTGAAACGCGTTGCATCTGCTTACACCCTCACCTACAGATCACTGAGCATTGCCTCTACGAAGTGCTGAGTCTGGGGGAAATTGCCACACCTGTCTCCCTTCTAACAAAACGTTATCGTGGACATCATATTTAGGGGTCACAGGGGTCGCATCTGCATCCACTGGCTATCCCCCCTTGCGTTGCCTTTGCGACTCCTGGCTTGAGAGGTGGCAAAATTAGTACCAGGAACATAGTGACAGCTTGTCCGAATGGAGTGGGAATCCACTCTGTTTTCTTCTAATTTTTTTACACCAAGAGTGAATAATGTTACATTTTTTACTATTAGTGTAAAAAAAAAGCATTTGCAATGCAATAGGTTTCCCATTTTCGATACTTTGACCTATTGGTATTTAAATGACAATGCCTTTTATTATTGTAGGTTTTTTTACACCCATAAAAGGCATTGTCATTTACAATGTCAACAGCTCAAAATCTTGCAATTGTAAGACCTATTGCAATGGAAAGCTGAAACAGAGAGCGCTGTGTCTCTGAAGTTGGTGCCACGCTCAGCATTAAAGTTAAAAAAAAAACTGGAACAGAGAGCCTGGTGTCCCTGAAGTGGGCGCTACACTCAGAATTCAAGTTAAAAAACAAAATTAAAACAGAGAGTGTGGTGTCCCTAAAGTGGGCGTCACACTGAGCATTAAAACAGCACAGATTGTCCTTTCAGTGTGATCCCGCACCTGCAGATCCTTTTGTTATTAAATATACTGTTATTGGATAGTCTCTAGTTAGATCGTGGAAGCCTTATTTGAATATCACACAATAAAAAGTGAACCCAGCATACTTGGTCAAAGTCTTTCGAGACACATTGGTCCAGACGTTTTAACAGATTTTAATGTTTTTGGAGATCTTAACCTCTATTTCGACCTTTGCCAGACTCCATCCATCAGCAGTATACTTGCCGATTAGTGGCATTCCAGTTATGTCAGGTGATTACCCACCCTACTCATGTGGGTGGCCATATTTTGGACCCTTTATTTACTAATTTAACTACAGCTAAGGTCCAACCGCCGATTCCGGTAGTATGGTCTGATCATTTTCTGGTGGAGCTACTTCTCCCGATTTCTGACCCTCCCTTTAAAAATATAGGCAGAGCCGTTTTCAAACGCCCTTTGAGGAAACTGAAGCTCCAGGATTTTCATTGTCTTCTCGGTGAAAACCCCCATGACCCATTCAGTGATGTAGAGTCTGGCTATGACCTCTTCTGTGAATGGATCACTCGAGCTCTTGACTCCCTGGTCCCTGCTACATGGAGTAAATGCCGCACCCTTGAGCCCAGCCCGTGGTATGATAATTCCTTGTTGCTCCTGAAGAAAGCTTGTAAACAAGCGGAAAGAGATTGGCGCAAAACCTATGACACAGGGAAGACAACTCAGTGCTTAGCCAAAGTTAAAATCTACCATAGAGCCATCTGCAGGGCACGTTCAGCCCACTATTCCAGGGAGTTCAAATGCAGTCCCAATCCGACTAAGCTGATCTTTATAGTCCTTAAAGACCTCACTGCTAAGAGAGCATCAGTGGCAGAGATCTGCTCAGTCTCGCACTGTGAAGATCTTGCTGTTTTCTTTCTGGAAAAAGTACGTACCATCTATAGCTCATTTCCTAGCACTGATTTGTTCACTGAGAGGCAGAGGCCTGATTTCTGTACCAACGCGGGTCTTACCATCTTCCCTGGATTGACGGAGGTGGAATTTGACAGGATGGCCGCTAAAGTGAAATCAGGGTCTCCTGCCGACCCGCTTAGGCCTGCACTATTTAAAGACTCGGCGAAGCTGTGTCTACCCCCTCTGCGCCAACTCATTAATCTGTCGTTTGCCACTGGGAAAGTACCGACCAAGTGGAAACAGTCCTATGTCACACCGATTTTGAAGAAACCCACCTTGGACCCAAATAAATTGGAGATTTACCGGCCGATATCTCTTCTCCCTTGGGCAGCCAAGGTGGCCGAAGCATACGCTAACAGCGTATTGACTAAACATCCCCAGCTGGCTAACATCCTCGCTATTTCCCAGAACGGGTTTCGGGCGGGTCAGAGCACCGAGACTGCTCTCCTTGCTCTGACTGAACACCTTCGCTCCTTGCTTGATGCTGGTCAGACGGCGGCACTGGTCCTACTTGATCTCAGTGCCGCGTTTGACACGATCTCGCACGCAGTACTGTTACACCGCCTGGAAGAGGCTGGGATCTCTGACATGGCCCTTGCATGGTTCAGATCAATCCTGTCAGGTAGATCATTTAGGGTCGCTACACCTCCCTTCAAATCCCAAGCTTATCCTATTGAGCAGGGAGTGCCTCAGGGGTCGGCTCTCAGCCCCACGTTGTTCAATCTGTATGTGCAGCCGCTGGCTGCGGTCGCTAAGTAACCACTGGGGCATGACTATGGTCTCTTATGCTGACGGCACGCAGCTGGCGGTTGCGCTCTCTGGGGATTCCTACCTCGAGGCCTCTAGGTTCAGGGATGGTCTGGCAGCAGTGGCTGGCTGGATGACAGCTAACTGTCTCCAGCTAAATGCCAAAAAAACTGAGGTCCTAATTGTTGGCAAAAACAGCTATTTATGGGGTGATCAGTGGTGGCCTTCGTTCTTGGGCAAGACACCTGTCCCAGTGTCTGAGGTAAAAAATCTGGGTGTGTGGTTAGACCCCTCCCTCAGTTTTTCTGTACATACCAAAAAATTTGCTGCCACGTGTTTTGGCATTCTACGTGGGATTAGGCCAATCCTGAAATTTTCTGATGCTCCCACTAGACAGCTCATAATCCAGGCCAGCATACTATCCCGGCTGGACTATGCCAGTTCTCTTCTGTTGGGGGCTAATCAAGCTGAAGTTACAAGGATGCAGCGCGTTCAGACCGCTGCGGCTAGAGCCTTGGTGGGCCTACCTAGGTTCTGCTCTGCGAAGGAAACCATCCGGAAGCTCCACTGGCTCCCAATGGCTCAAAGGATAGAATTTAAGACTCTTTGTCTATCCTTCAAGATTCTCAAACAGTCTTCCCCTCAAATCCTTCAGAACCTGTTAACATCTTATGGGCCAGATGTATCAAGATACCGTTTTGCGAATCCTAAATAGCGATTTTTTGCGAATCGCTATTTAGAATTCGCAAAACGGTATGTATATACAAAATCGCTATTATTTCGCGATTTCTTATTATTCTTTATTTGCGAATTCGCAATTTGCGAATTCGCAAATAAAGAATAATTTCCAATGCATTCCTATGGGCCAGGAGGCCCATAGGAATGATAGTGCAATAATTCTCAAATTGGAATTCGCAATTTGCTAATCGCAATTTGAGAATTATTTCAAGGGTGCAGGGGTGTCTCAAAGACACCCTGCTGCACCCCTGAAATCTACATGTGTGTGCATGTGGCACACATACATGCCCTATGGGCATGTATTTGTGTCACGTGCCACCCTCACAAATTCCAATTAGGGCATTTTTAAAAGAAATCGCAAATTACCACCAACCACAAGTTGGTGGTAAATTGCGATTTCTTAACACAAATTCGCAAACCAAAAATGTGTCATACATATCATTTAAGGAATCGCAAAATTTGCGATTCCTTAAATGCTATGCCAAAATAAGGAATCGCAAATAATGCGATTTTTTAATACATATGAAAAATCGCAAATCGGCCGTTTGCGAGTCGCAAAGGCCGAAATTCTGCGAATTTTGGCCTTTGCAAGTCGCAAAAGCCTAGATACATCTGGCCCATAGTTCCCTCTCGCTCTTTGAGGTCTATGGGCCAAAACCTAGTAATAGTACCACGTTTTAAATGTTGTAGAGCCGGTGGATGGTCCTTCCGCTATTTGGGGCAAAGCTTTGGAACTCTTTACCAGCTCATATCCGTGCTCTCGACCATCTCCTTTCTTTTAGGAAGGCGATTAAAACGTACCTGTTCCAACCTAGGATCTAATTCGCTGTTTGCTCCTGCCACTATATCTGTTTCCTTATTCTCTTCTTGACAGTCTGGTTTTTTTCTGTTGGTCATAGCGCCGGGACGCTCCTTTGCTGGGGCAGCTGTGCGCTATAGAAATTCAAATAACATAATATAACAGATGGATCTTTTGCTTATGTTTACGCCATTGGTCTGTCAGTCTACTTCTGCCGCCCCATCAACACCAGCGCGCGCACACAAACAGTGGAGTATGCAAAATAATAGTACTGCATGATGGAAACCAAGAAAGAAAAAAGACCAGGACGCCTGACAAATATTCTGCCAATGCAAATAAAACGGCGAACTTTGAATGGTAAACAATTTCTTGACAAAAAAGGCAGGTTGTTATGAGTATAGCACTTTGAGGTAAACATCTGCATAGGAGAGGTGCCTAGCTGCAAGATCAGAGAAAAGAGACACAAACTAACTCAGCGTTGAACAAAATGCTACTGTCTTAAATAGGTTCATTACAATGCAAGAAATTATCATTCAAATTAACTTAAAAACAGTGCTACAATATTTCCTTTCTTTAAAATATGACCATTGTGAACATGACACAAAAGAATTGTTGATCCATTCAAATGATTGTTGTCTATGCAACCGCATATTATACACTGAAATCTCATTGAATGATTTAAGCACCCCCACGGCCTGGAGGAAGCGATGATTAAAGAAAATAGTGCTCACCGAGTTATAAAGCAGACCATGTAATGCCATAAGTAAAATGTCCAGTCCTTATGGGAGGTTACAAATGCAGAAAAGGCCGTACCAAGGAGGGACTACTAAACCTTTTCACAAATGAAAAGCAACGATTTCGCAAGGACAGAAACAGGAGCCAATTGGAAAGAGGGGCGGGGAAATGGGCGGAGCTTCTATGCCATACCTCAATACAGCATGGCTCGTAGAGCAGCACATGCGCTGCCCAGGCTTGGCCACAAAAGGGAATACATTTAGATGCAATATGACCTTCTCTGGCTGCTGTGGTAGGTAACAATGCATGTTGTGGGCGCTTATGTCGGTGAGTGTGTTTTTACGTGAGAGAGTGTGTGTGTATTTGTAAGCATGTGTGTGGGTGAAAGTGAAGGTCAAAGGGTGTGTGATGTCACTTCTGCTACCCCAGACATTTTGGTGAATTGGCGTCCATGAAACTAATGTTAGGCCGTGATATTAATCCTACACTAGATACCGCTGCAGTGCTTTTCACACGCAACGCAGCTCCCAGAATTAAATCAAGAGAAGAGCCAACCCAGCTCCATTCTCTTGGCAGATAGTAACTGCACGGAGGACAGATCTAAAACACCAGTGAAATGAAATATAGCTGAACACGAAAGGGTCAATGAGAGCTCTCATAGAATATCTCCAGTGCTGCGGAGAGCCTCTTTGCAGCTTGTTCACTCACTAAAGAATAAACAGTCAGATACCAGGAGCTGCCAGGAATGCCTGGCCGTCTACATCAAGGGAATAAGCTATTACAAGGCAGAGCTGCCAAATTACAAATGCACATCTACACCCTTCGTCCGTTGGAAAGTAGTTTGCAGTTTCTCAGTATACTGTGGTGCTCTCCAAGCATTAAGTCTCCCTCCGCCTTTAGGAAACCAAACCAACTCTCTAGGGCAAGGGTCTCCAAACCGGTCCTGGAGGGCCGGATCCATGCCAGATTTTTTGGATATCCCCATTGAGATACATGTAGTTATTTTAAAAATCTGGCATGGATCCGGCCCTTCAGGACCGGTTTGGAGACCCCTGCTCTAGGGAAAAGAAAAATATCCTCTTTGAGGTTCACACATATATTGCACACATACCGAGGCACATCTCGAATCAGTCCAAATCTGTAAAGAAGGCCTTAACCATCATGGTAAGAAAGAGGAAGTCCATAAGTCGATCTTTATTTATTTCTGTATTTTCTTTATTTCATGTCAAAATCCAGACTCTAGCTGTAACCGACCAGAACATAAGCACATTGTCTATGTACCTTGTCCATAGAATGATGTGCTCGGTGTAGATTGCTGGACATCGAGTCCAAACATGGACCTTCTCGTACACGCCCATGTAGAAGTTCGCAAAGGACGGAGACAATTTCGCGCCCATCGCTACCCCCTTGTTTGCCTGAACCATTTCCAGTCATGTACAAAAAAATTGATGTCCAGAACCAGAGTTATCAAATCTATGAGCATGGTGTTATGTTCGCATGGGGTTGCATTCCTAGTGTCCAAAAAGTAATGGACAGCTTCCAAACCCTTGTCCTTCGGAATACAAGTATACAGTGAACTTACGTCTAGTGTGACTAGCAGATTGCCCTCTGTCCACACAAAGTACTCCACTTTGCGCAGTAGATCTTTCGTATCTTTAAGCTACGACGGCAAGTTGTGTACCAAAGGTTGTAAGAATAGATCAATATACTCATACAATTTCTCTGTGGGGGCCCCAATCCCGGAAATAATGGGCCTACCCAGTGGGAATGCATTGCTCGTATGTACCTTTTGGTAATACATAGATACATGGTGCTGTTGGTGTGGGATTGAAGAGATACCTGCATTCCGCTTCAGTGACCAAGCCTTGCTTGTTCCAAAATTCCATTTTTTTTCTCTACAAGTGTGGTGACCCCTCCCAATGGGTTATGTGACACTGCCTCATATGCTGAGCGGCCTCCCAATTGGCGGACAATCTCCAAAACCTAGGGGCATATTACCAAGCAATAGCGATAATTATCGCTATTGCTTGGTTAGAGACAAAAATTTACCGCTGAGCTGCGGCGATTTTTATCGCAGATAAACCTTGGTATTACCAAGGTTTATTGCAAATGCAATAAAAATCGGCCGCAATGCATGAATATTGCTGAAAAGTCCGCGATATTCATGCATTACCGAGCTAATGCTCTTAGCCATGTTATCCACCTCCCATTGGATAACATGTCTAAGAACTGCTCAGGGCAGGTGTTAGCTTTTGGAGATATTCGCGCTTAGCGCAAATATCTCAAAAAGTTGGTAATAGGAGATAGCGATGTTAGCGACTGTTTCCAGTCCCTAGCATCTTGGCACGCCCACTTTGCATGTCATTAGTGATAAATATCACTGACATACAAAGTGGGGCCAAGATGGTCGCTATCTCCTGCTAGCTGTCGCTAACTGGTGTTAGCGACAGCTAGGTAATAGGGAGATAATTTTATCTCCGCTTTCTTGGCTTTTAAAGCCAAAAAAGAGGAGATAAACCCCATTGATAATATGCCCCATAGTTCTTTCTGCTCATAACAACTACGTCCCCCGTTGTCGGCTTCTTTAATCACCAACTCTTGGTTGTTAGATAATCTTTTAGTGTCTCTCTTTCCTCTTTGCTGATGTTTTGTTTGACATGCGTATGTTTATTATGGCAATTGGATAGATTGGGGGTGAACGTCGACCGAACCCTTAGGCTGCTGTTAATGTCTACCCCGGTGTTGATATCCAGGTCTCGTAAGATCTGTGTGATAGTTGGAGCAGGGCCCCACTTTGTTCAAGTGACAAGAGTAGGCGCGGGTCCCTAGCATCTTTAACCATCATTTAACACTCAGGCACACCCCTAGTTGTTACAGGCTCATTATCGATTCTGTTGGCAAAGAACTTTTTCAAGCACAGATTTCTTATAAATCTAAACAACCAAGTATGCAAATCCGTGAAGTTTGGTAAAGAAGCTGGACAGAAACCAAGGCCCTTGCTCAATATTTTTATTCCATTGTCATCCAAAACATCATCTGATAGGTTTATGACATTAACAATATCAACATATGGATCAGACGAACCTACCCCTTCCTCATCAGCTATTTCCGTGCTGTCCTGGAGACAGATCTTGTGGTCAGCCTCTCCTTTCCTTTTTGTCCCCCTCTGTCCTCTTGTTTTGCCTCTTCTTGTTTTCTTTGATTTTGGTCCTGATGTTTTCCCCTTTGTCTCGTGCCCTTTCTGAACCTTCCCATCTCTAATAAAAAAGAGTTGGATTGTCCCATGTTGGAGCTGGTTGATGGCCCTGCTGATGCAATAGATTCCTCACTAGTGTGGCTGGTAATGCTGGAGAGGTCTGTCTCACTAGATGCAGCTGTGGTCCCCGGGCCACCCCCTGCTGTCACCCCATCATCTTGTTTACTGTTAGTGTTGACATTGTCAAACTTACTCGCCTAGGTAAAAACCCTGCCATTTTTATAATCATTGTCATCGCGCCTAAGTTTGCGCATCTTTTTATCTGTGCATCAGCCGGGCCCTCAACCAGCTCCAATATGGGGACATTTGATGTTGATGTGTATGTGGAATGTTGTTTGTGTTCCTCATCAAAGCAGTGCTTTAGGTGTGCAGGTAGCTGCAGGCGATGCACACCAGGCACTCCTTCTTCGGGACCGAGACTAAGTACTTCAAGCAGGAGAGAGAGAATCAAAGGCAAAACAGGGAGGAAGAGAAAGAGAGAGAAATAGTGTTAATGGGTTAAAGCAGGGTTAATAAAAGAGCCTGCAAGAGTGAGATGAAGAAGCCTGAGGCGACGGGTGGGATAAGAAAGAGGCATGATGTGGGACCCAAACTGGGCAGTCGTGGTATTCAGCACCGTTGGCATTCGGCAGCACCGGTGATAGGCTCCTAAAAAGCTTTTGGAACCCCAACATTTTGTGTGTTTTTTTATTTTACAAATTAGGCACTACAGGCATACCGAGCAATTGTACTCCTACAAGACACTGGCGACTAAGCCTATGGGAACACAAGAATGTCTGCTACAGTGAGGCACAGGGGGGCCTGGTCATGCTTTTAACAGTGGCCTGCTGGATAAAAAGCCATAGGGTGGGAATGGAGAAGATGCAAAGCTAAAGCTACTGAAGTGTCCCTGCCCAAGCCTGCACACTGCTGGGTCTGATGACTCTGTGGACTAACGCAACCTCACCAGGATTCTGCGCTTGACCTCCCAATCACAGGTTTAAACCTTGCTAGATCCACTCCTCCTTTCATCCTCTTGATATTCGTAAAACGAGTACCCTTGAGTTGGGTATCGATAAACAAGTTATTCCGCGAAAAGATGTCTCAAAGAATGAACATGTGATTTGCCCAGGAAATATACTGCTTATGTAGTATTTATCAGTCATGATTATTGTCCATAACAAGCAAGTCTAGCTGCCTGAGACAGACAGAAAGTCAGGAGCAGTGTGCTAGGTTCACCTACACCAGGCGGATGAAGGAATGAGTCTCTGGGTTCCTCAGATTTCTTTTTGAGTTTTAGTTTGAAAAATTAGTTGCCTGATACGGAGGCGGGGAAAGAGTCAGACAGACTCCCAGTGGAAGAGGATGTGATGCAGAAGTAGAGCAAGCTGTTACTGGCCTGGTGCCTTTCCATTCCCCCTTGACTCTTTGGGGGATATTTATAACCTTTTGTGTGGTGCAAATTGAAGCAAAGTGACAAAGCATTGTGTTGATTTTCTTACAATTATAAAAACCTACAACTGGAGAGCAAAACTGCTCAGTGCGTCCCAAGAGCCCGCGCAGCCCTGAGTAAACAGCTCCCTCCATCTCTGCAGATAGACTGATATACCCTCTTGCATGCCCACTCTACTGGCACCTGCTGCACATTTCTACTGACCCTGAAGAGGCTGCAGGCGACAGAGCGCCCCAGTGATCCAGACTGCCTAGCCTTGATCCAGCAAGATCCGGCCCGCCGTACCTCACCTTTGAAGCAGAGGAACAGGCCTGCCTTACCTGACCCTTCATGAGGAGGATACCCTGCTTTACTTCACCTTTCATGCAGAGGAACAGGCCTGCCTTACCTGACCCTTCATGAGGATGATACCCTGCCTTACCTCGCCTTTCATGCAGAGGAACAGGCCTGCCTTACCTGACCCTTCATGAGGAGGATACCCTGCCTTACCGCGCCTTTCATGCAGAGGAACAGGCCTGCCTTACCTGACCCTTCATGAGGAGGATACCCCGCCTTACCTCACCTTTCATGCAGAGGAACAGGCCTGCCTTACCTCACCCTTGAAGCAGAGGAGCTGGCCTGCCTTACCTCACCTTTGGTGCAGAGAAACAGGCCTGCCTTACATCACCATTGATGCGGAGGATACCCCCACCTAACCTCACCATAAATGCAGAGGAACAGGCCTGCCTTACCTCACCCTTGAGGCAGAGGAACAAGCCTGCCTTACCTCACCCTTTGAAGCAGGGAAACAGGCCTGCCTTACATCACCATTGATGCCGAGGATACCCCGCCAACCTCACCATAAATGCAGAGGAACAGGCCTGCCTTACCTGACCTTTGGTGCAGAGAAACAGGCTTGCCTTACATCACCATTTTGATGCAGAGGATACCCCGCCTAACCTCGCCATAACTACAGAGGAACAGGCCTGCCTTACCTCACCCTTGAAGCAGAGGAACAAGCCTGCCTTACCTCACCCTTTGAAGCAGATAAACAGGCCTACCTTACATAACCATTGATGCCGAGGATACCCCGCCTAACCTCACCATAAATGCAGAGGAACAGGCCTGACTTACCTCACCCTTGAAGCAGAGGAACAAGCCTGCCTTACCTCACCCTTTGAAGCAGGGAAACAGGCCTACCTTACATAACCATTGATGCCGAGGATACCCCGCCTAACCTCACCATAAATGCAGAGGAACAGGCCTGACTTACCTCACCCTTGAAGCAGAGGAACAAGCCTGCCTTACCTCACCCTTTGAAGCAGGGAAACAGGCCTGCCTTACATAACCATTGATGCCGAGGATACCCCGCCTAACCTCACCATAAATGCAGAGGAACAGGCCTGACTTACCTCACCCTTGAAGCAGAGGAACAAGCCTGCCTTACCTCACCCTTTGAAGCAGGGAAACAGGCCTACCTTACATAACCATTGATGCCGAGGATACCCCGCCTAACCTCACCATAAATGCAGAGGAACAGGCCTGACTTACCTCACCCTTGAAGCAGAGGAACAAGCCTGCCTTACCTCACCCTTTGAAGCAGGGAAACAGGCCTGCCTTACATCACCATTGATGCCGAGGATACCCCGCCTAACCTCACCATAAATGCAGAGGAACAGGCCTGACTTACCTCACCCTTGAAGCAGAGGAACAAGCCTGCCTTACCTCACCCTTTGAAGCAGGGAAACAGGCCTACCTTACATAACCATTGATGCCGAGGATACCCCGCCTAACCTCACCATAAATGCAGAGGAACAGGCCTGACTTACCTCACCCTTGAAGCAGAGGAACAAGCCTGCCTTACCTCACCCTTTGAAGCAGGGAAACAGGCCTGCCTTACATAACCATTGATGCCGAGGATACCCTGCCTAACCTCACCATAAATGCAGAGGAACAGGCCTGACTTACCTCACCCTTGAAGCAGAGGAACAAGCCTGCCTTACCTCACCCTTTGAAGCAGGGAAACAGGCCTACCTTACATAACCATTGATGCCGAGGATACCCCGCCTAACCTCACCATAAATGCAGAGGAACAGGCCTGACTTACCTCACCCTTGAAGCAGTGGAACAAGCCTGCCTTACCTCACCCTTTGAAGCAGGAAAACAGGCCTACCTTACATAACCATTGATGCCGAGGATACCCCGCCTAACCTCACCATAAATGCAGAGGAACAGGCCTGACTTACCTCACCCTTGAAGCAGAGGAACAAGCCTGCCTTACCTCACCCTTTGAAGCAGGGAAACAGGCCTGCCTTACATCACCATTGATGCCGAGGATACCCCGCCTAACCTCACCATAAATGCAGAGGAACAGGCCTACCTAACCTTGCTGCTGAGCAGTGCTTTAAATGGGGGGAAAAAGGTGCAGGTACTCATTTAAATGTAGCGAGTGGGCGGGGCTTGGGGTGGGGCTTAGGGGAAGACATGCTTCTTGACTTATATACTACTTGCAGGACATACCAAAAACATTAGAAATCTTTCAATAAACAAAGAAGCTGTGTTTACTCATTACACAGCCAAAACCAAACGTGGTGATATTTTCACATTTCCTTGTTTTGTAATATTTGCAACATCACTCCTGTTAATAGCTGTTGCTTGGCACAATACCATATATTTTCGAGTGACACAGAAAGAAACAAGCATACATGCATACACAAGCATTCCACATTTCCTTTAATATACCTTCAAAGAGTGTGTCTATTCTCTCCCCCTGTCTCTCGTATTTCTCTCACACAAAAACAATCACAGGCAAGCACACAGGCAAGCAGACAAACAATAGCAGACACTTACACAAAAGAATCAGGTGGGATTAAAGCCATTTGAACCTGGTTACCTCCCACGGCTTTTTGAATAGCGCTGTCACCGGGCTGGCTCGATTTCTGTGTTTGCAACACAGCATGATGGTGAAAACCCAGATGGTATGCAGATGAGCCCAAGCTGAATAGTTCAGCGGGGCTCGGCTGAAATCTACAGAAGTGCCTTGGCTGTCAGAGACATGCTGCCAGCACCAGGGCTTCATGAGTACCAGTACTCTCCTCTGCAGTGGAGAAGTGCCGGTACTCAGAGTGATAAAACTAAGAAGTGCCGGGACTCAGTACCGGTGAGTACCGGCCCATTTGAAGCACTGCGGCTGATGCAGAAGATCCAGCCCCTTTTACCTCACTTTTGATACAGAGGAACAGGCCCGCCTCATCTCACCATTGATGTGAAGGATACCCCGCCTAACCTCACCATAAATGCAGAGGAACAGGCCTGCCTTATCTCACCATAAATGCAGGGGAACAGGCTTACCTTACCTCACCATAAATGCAGAGGAATAGGCCTGCCTTACCTCACCATAAATGCAGGGGAACAGGCCTGCCTTACCTCACCATAAATGCAGAGGAACAGGCCCACCTAACCGTGCCTCTGAGGCGGAAGATCAGGCCCACCTTACCTCGCCTTTGATGTAGAGGAACAGGCCCGCCTCATCTCACCATTGATGTGGAGGATACCCCGCCTAACCTCACCATAAATGCAGAGGAACAGGCCTGCCTTATCTCACCATAAATGCAGGGGAACAGGCTTACCTTACCTCACCATAAATGCAGAGGAATAGGCCTGCCTTACCTCACCATAAATGCAGGGGAACAGGCCTGCCTTACCTCACCATAAATGCAGAGGAACAGGCCCACCTAACCGTGCCTCTGAGGCGGAAGATCAGGCCCACCTTACCTCGCCTTTGATGTAGAGGAACAGGCCCGCCTCATCTCACCATTGATGTGGAGGATACCCCGCCTAACCTCACCATAAATGCAGAGGAACAGGCCTGCCTTACCTCACCATAAATGCAGGGGAACAGGCTTGCCTTACCTCACCATAAATGCAGAGTAACAGGCCTGCCTTACCACACCATAAATGCAGAGGAACAGGCCTGCCTTACCTCACCATAAATGCAGGGGAACAGGCCTGCCTTACCTCACCATAAATGCAGAGGTACAGGCCCGCCTAACCTTGCCTCTGAGGCAGAAGATCAGGCTCACCTTACCTCACCTTTGATGTAGAGGAACAGGTCTGCCTTACCCCAGCTTCTTTGATGCAAAGAACAGGCCTGCTTTACCTCACCATTGATGCAAGGAACAGGCCTGCCTTACCTCACCTTTGATGTAGAGGAACAGGTTTGCCTTACCCCACCTTCTTTGATGCAAGGAACAGGTCTGCCTTACCCCACCTTCTTTGATGCAAAGAACAGGTCCGCCTTACCTCACCTTCTTTGATGCAAGGATCAGGTCTGCCTTACCCCACCTTCATTGATGCAAGGAACAGGTCCGCCTTACCTCACCTTTTTTGATGCAAGAAACAGGTCTGCCTTACCCCACCTTCTTTGATGCAAGGAACAGGCCTGCTTTACCTCACCGTTGATGCAAGGAACAGGCCTGCCTTACCTCACCTTTGATGTAGAGGAACCGGTCTGCCTTACCTCACCTTCTTTGATGCAAGGAACAGGCCTACTTTACCTCACCATTGATGCAAGGAACAGGCCTGCCTTACCTCACCTTTGATGTAGAGGAACCGGTCTGCCTTACCCCACCTTCTTTGATGCAAGGAACAGGTCCGCCTTACCTCACCTTTTTTGATGCAAGGAACAGGTCTGCCTTACCCCACCTTCATTGATGCAAGGAACACGCCTGCTTTACCTCACCGTTGATGCAAGGAACAGGCCTGCCTTACCTCACCTTTGATGTAGAGGAACTGGTCTGCCTTACCTCACCTTCTTTGATGCAAGGAACAGGCCTGCTTTACCTCACAGATGATGCGAAGAATCCGGCCCCTTTTACCTCACCTTTGATGCGGGCGCCCTTAAACTCAGCAGAAGGAAGCTTTCTGAAACTCCTTAGAGAAAGGACATGATAGTTAGTCAGTACACAGCTCCCTGCAGCCAGCCAGTACCACCATTATTTCTGGCCTGGTGATTCAACCTTCAGAATCCCGGCAGGAAGGGCGCAGAAAGCTTTCCAGTCAATAGACTGACCCCTTGCGCATTATTCACTCTTTCAAGGTTCACCTCCAATGCTCAGACTGCCAGCTGCTAACGTGAAATTTCACATTCCATGCCTGTTTAATAAATTCATTTTATTTCAGTGTATTTTATTTCAGTGTATTCGTTTAGATGTTAAACCACATATTTTAGGTGCATGCTCTCCACCTTCGCCTTTCCTAGAAGCTTATAATCGAGGCGCTTGCAGGCTCCCAGTTTTGCTTCATGCAGCGTGTCGATCTCATCTGAAGTGCCCAACCTGCCCATACTTTTTTTCATTTAAGAAAGCAGTTCCCCAGACGGTTTGGGTTCCTGGACATGTACCTTAAATTGGTCTGCTTATTATATATGTCCCCTACGGCCAGGGCTTGCACAGGTCGCTACATTTCAGGCCAATATAATATCCACAGAGGCACAAGCAGGGGTGCCCTCTATCCCCCCCTGTTGTTTGTACTTGCATTAGAGCCCTTAGCTCTAGCCCTACAGGTGTCTGTGGACCGGCTTGGCATTCCTATCAATGGAGTGTGCCATCTAATAATCATCTATGCAGATGACATACTCCTATACCTGCAGGACCTGACTACTGATAATGCCCCTCTCCCTAATATATTTGCCACCTTTGAGTGCCTGTCGGGCCTGGCCATAAACCCTGAGAAATCGACAAGCTATTTCTTCCCAGAGGTACCACACCTAACTCACCTGCAGTTCGGCACTTACACCCTACCGGTAACTCCCACCACTTTTAAGTACCTAGGCACCCAGGTCTACAGAACACAGGAGGATCAAATTGAGGGCAATATACTGCGGGCAATCATGAGGCTCCGTGCTAGTGTAGGGTTCTGGTCCTCTCTACCTTTATCGGTGATGGGACGCATTGCTATCTCAAAAATGGTGATGCTGCCTCGTCTATTTTGCTACTTCGTGAATCTGCCCGTGGTCCTCCCACAGTCCATTTTTGACACATTGAACACTATACTGGTGAGTCTCATCTGGAGTGCCGGCCGCAGATGAATAAATCTTCGGAAGCTCCAACTGGAGACACAAAATGGCAGCCTGGGAGTCCCTGACTTCCGAGACTACTACTACACAAGCAAGCTCTAGTGGCTCTCATACTGGACCGCAGGAAGGTTTTTTCAGGAGATTGGGTTCACGATGCAGAGGTTAGATCGAGGTGGGCTACATTCCTTGCTACTGCTGAGGGCTAGGATTCCCCCCCCTACTGAAGACTGCCCTATCTGTTGGAGAAAAGTCCTATTATACACATCTACAGCGATCCCATATGCCACTAACATTCTCATCCTAGGTATCCCTACACCACAGGGAAGACTCACGAAGACCAGAATACGGGACTGGACAGACAATGGAGTTGAAGAAGTGGGAGCGTTTTTTGGGGATGGCACCATGCTGGATCATGACTCCTTCTTGCAAACCACGGGAGCACCACCGCGATTATATCTCTTACACACTACTGTGACGCATTATATTAGAACCACTTGGACCCACAGCGGAATGAACCCCTGCAACATAACTTGGTACACCTCATATGCTATATGGTTCCTGGGGCGCATTTAGTGTGCTGGCTATAAACTGCCGTCCAGGCACATGCAGCAATTGCACTTACCTCCCTTAGGGCACACTGGGTGGAAGACTCTGGAGCTGAGATCATGGATAAAACATGGAAGAGTATGCTGGAACACCCTAAAAAAGTATCGCGTAATGCCAAACTCAAATTTATTCAGACGATGATCCTTCATAGATCATCAACATGGATTGCCTTATCCGACGGGATGAGATCACTGCCTACAAACACTCACTCAGCGAAAGAAATCGCTTTTCACCAGGAACTGAAGTATTAAACTTGAATTATTCTTCAAAGAGTTCAAAAATTGTCAAATGTCATACATATTCAACACCATTGCATATCATCGATTTTCTTTTCATATTATTTTCCATATTCTTCAATCATATCCACATTATTTACATTCCTTCATCACAGGGTATTTGGTGCCCCTATGCATTTCGGGACCTGTCCTTTGTCAGGGGGTCTACCCTAAAACAAAGTAAACAATATATATTCAAACTAAAGTCAGCAATCTGCTGTAATGCGCGCATTTTATTTATTAATGTGTTTAAAAAATGAGAAATATCGGTGTGCAAACTATAGTACAAACTTGTTTTATATTTAATGGTACAACCATAGGTGGTTGCTGTTGTGATCAGAAGCGATTTGGTGTTAAAACACGGTGAATAGGGTTCTATAAGTTATAATGTGAACGACATTGCCAAACCTTGGTGTGTTATTGAGTCACAACTCAAACAGTTAAATGCCAAGTACATGCCAAACAGTACGATCACAGTGCGGTCAAACGCGCTGTAAAAGTAGTATGAACGTCTTGGAGTGCATCCCAACAGGTGCAACGCGTTATAAATCACAGTGCTCCCCTCCATTGTAGGGCGTGTGAGCGCAGGGCTTCACAATAATGTACCTGTGAAGCCTTCAAAGTCCGCATTTTAGAACCTGGTGTTTGGTGCATTATTTCCGGTTTAAGCGTGACGTCGTTGGTAAACACAGCAGCAATTATTTCCGGGTCACGAATGCCGTAATCATAATTGAAAAAGAATATTTACAGGGAAATATTGTTTTAATATCGTTATTGCATAGGAATAACATATGAAAAATAACCATAGATGTGCTGCAATGTGATAAAGTTTCCCGTGTATGTGGTCACTTCATGGAATATTTTTAGTACCTCATATTTTTTGCTCCCATAGATATGGAAGAAATACTCTAATGTGGTTGTGTCGGTTCACTTAATATACTAATGTCAGTGTATGTACACTCTAAAGAGGTAAAACTAGTAGACAGTAAATTAGAAAAACAGATTATTACTAAGTAACAATAACATTGTTATATTGAGAGCTTTCTCTCCTTTCCTCTCCTCCTCGTGCTTGCCAGCACGAGAGCTCTCTCACCTGATTCTGGAACCCAGTTCTCCAGTCGTGAGGATTCCTAGAACGTCAGATCGGACGTTGGCTTCCTCACGACTGGACGGCTCTGGCAGTGGGTGCTTTCTTCCTGGAATTAAGCTAAAATAAACCAAGCTTCAACCTACGCAAGTTTCCTGAGTACCTTATTTAACATCTTGGCGACGATCGGGATTTTGCTGCACCCACGCCAATCAACTCACCTGAATCTGACTCCTCGTCTCCTCAGCTGAGCCCGCCTCCAGTCCATCTCCTCAAAAACAAGGTCGTATGCTTTCTGGACATTTCTCCTGTCCATTTCCTGGCTCCAAGTGTGGAAATTGACTTATTTCATCGCCTTTCCCCCTGGCGCTACGTCTGGCAGTTACTCTCTCGCGCCCAGCCGCGCGCAACGTTCTGACTGCCTGCTCGCGCTTCCACACGCGCACATCGCTTTCGTCACAGAGCAAGCTCCACCGCCCTTAGAGACTTGCGTCTCTCTGTCTCCCTGACGACGACGCCGGCGGCCATTTTAAGCCTGTTTTCAAAGCCTCCGTTCCATTGCGCTTTGTTTCCACGCAACACAGTGCGTTTTTACACGCTTTTGCTTCAGCGCTTTAAATCTCTTCACAGCGATAGGCACGCTCATTGCCTACCACGCTCATACTTCACAGCGATAGGCACGCTCATTGCCTACCACGTTCATTTGTTACAGCGATAGGCACGCTCATTGCCTACCACGTTTATTTTCATCAGCGATAGGCACGCTCATTGCCTACCACGTTTATTTTCATCAGCGATAGGCACGCTCATTGCCTACCACGTTTATTTTCACCAGCGATAGGCACGCTCATTGCCTACCACGTTTACTTTCACCAGCGATAGGCACACTCATTGCCTACCACGTTTACTTTCATCAGCGATTGGCACGCTTCATTGCCACCATATTTATTGTTCTTCTTCATTACTTTTCCAAGTCATCAGCGATAGGCACGCTTCCTGCCTATCACTCATTTTCAACCTATCATTTCTACAATATTATTTCTCGTTTTCCTTTCATTTTATCAATACAATGGCTTCTGGCCAACAGTTTCAAACACCAGCTCCTTTCTTACAAACTCCTGGCAAACCTACTCTCGCTTGGCGCAACTGGCTAAAAGGTTTTGAAAATTATTTAGTAGCCATTGATGCCACTAAGTACGATCCCCCTCGCAAAGTTGCCATTCTCTATGGTTGTCTGGGAGTTGCTGCTCAACAAGTCTTTGAAAATTTACCCCTTGTTGCTTCTCCTGCTGGTGAATCCGGTGACAACTGGGATGCCTTCCAAGAAGCCATCGCTCGTCTCAATAAACAATATGATGATGAACCTAGCATTGTATTAGAACGCCATAACTTCTTCAAACGAAGACAAAGTATTGATGAATCTGTAGAGGACTACATCGCTCAACTCAGGATTTTAGCTTCTACCTGTGACTTTGGTGCTAGTACTGATACCTCCATCAGAGATCAATTTATATTTGCTTGCCATTCAAAAAAAATCCAGGAACGTCTCCTGAGTTGCAAAAATCCTTCTTTAACTGAAACTATTGATATTGCCAAAGGAATTGAGCGTGCAACTTATTCTTCTAAGATTTTACAAGAGAGCGTTTCTCAACCCTCTGTTCATCTAGTTGAACAATCCTCTGGTTTCACATCCATCGACCTTGTCAACAGTTCTTCAAGACAACCAAATAGAAAACCTCTCATTTGTTACAGATGCGGATCCAGGAACCATCTTGGCAATTCTCCCACGTGTCCTGCCTCTGGCAAAAAGTGCTCCTCCTGCAAGAAAATTGGTCATTTTCCTTCCGTCTGCAGGGGTCGTAAGAGATTCACTAGAGTCAATAATATTGAGATCCAGGAAAATATAGAGTCTTGTTCCTCCAGACTCAACGATGTCATGTTATCAATTGAATGTGATTCTCTTGAATTTACAAAAATTAAGAGTCCTTTATGTGAATTGCTAGTTGGTACAATCACTATCCAGGTTAAAGCTGATTCTGGTTCTCCCATCACCATTTTGTCTGACCTTACATTTTATGCAAATTGGCCTAAAGTTGTTCTCTCTAAATCCGATCTCCATCTCAAAGCATTTGGCGAAAAAGACATTGATATGTTGGGCTTCTTTTATTCCAACATTGCTTGTCTTGGTAGATACACTTTTACCAAAGTTTATGTTGCCCTCAAGGGCAGGGATGTCGTTGGCTGGTTCGACTTAGCCAGAATGGGCTTGATCCTCAGGCCTGGTTCCGACCAACCCATTGCCTTAGGTGACATCCCTCATGACTATTATACCAGTCACGATTCTGGGAACTTTGACATTTCTGATCTTTCCTTTCCCATTGTCAAAATTGACTCCTTGCTGAGTTCTTTTCCAAACTTATTTCAAAACAAGGTTGGCACTGTTATTGGTTTCAAACATGAAATTCGTCTCAAACCCAATGCTCATCCAGTGGTCCACAAGGTTCGCCCTCTTCCCTTGAGCGCTAGAGACGAACTCAAAAGTGTTCTTAAAAATCTTTGTGACGAAGGAATCATTGCCCCCTGTGATTCTTCTGAATGGGTTTCCCCCATTGTCCTAGTTCGCAAGAAGACCGGAGAGGTTAGGCTATGTGCCGATTTACGCTCCCTAAATAATAACATCATTGTTGATTGTCACCCTCTCCCCAAAATTCACGACCTTTTGGCTAATCTGGGTGGGGCTAAATTCTTCTCCCTCCTTGACCTTAGATCCGCCTATCATCAAATTCCCTTATCCCTTAGATCTCAAGAGTTAACAACATTCGTCACCCCCTTTGGTGCTTTCAAGTACCTTAGGCTTCCCTTTGGCTTGGCCTCTGCAGCCAGCATTTTCCAAAAATTAATGGACAACCTCTTTCAGGATATCCCTGGCGTACAAGCCTACCAAGACGACATCTTGGTCTACGCCAATGACTCTTTTCAGCACAATCAAACTCTCAATACCGTGTTACAAGTCCTAGAAAAAGCTGGCATGACTGTCAGACACGATAAGTGCAAATTTGGCGTCCAAGAGTTGGATTACTTGGGTCACTCCCTTTCTCCCAATGGCATCAAACCCAAGTTTTCTTTAATTAAAGCCATTCGTGACGCTGTACCCCCCAAGGATCGCGATGCACTTCGCTCTTTCCTTGGCTTATCTGAATATTACGCCAGATTCGTTCACGGTTACGCCCAAATTGTTGAACCTTTAAGAACACTCTTAAGAAAAGGTGTAAAATTCGTTTGGTCCCAAGATTTGCAAAGAGTTTTCGAGCAAGTCAAAAAGATCATCGAAGACTCACCTGCTTTGAACCCTTTTTGCGACGGCTCTATGTGCTTTATCACTGTAGACGCCAGTCTTACCGGTTTGGGTGCTGTCCTGGGTCAGTGGGTTGAGGGCAAAGAACACACGGTTGCCTTCGCTTCCAGAACCCTTCTTCCCGCTGAAACCAGGTACAGCACAATTGAAAGAGAAGCCCTGGCCTGCGTCTGGGCTATTCAAAAGTTCAAATCCTACATTTGGGGTCGCGAATTCGAAATCTACACAGACCACAAGCCACTCATGCATATGCTCTCTGACAGTGCCTCCAATAGAGCTTCCGCTAGACTTGTTCGTCTCCTTTCAAAGCTTCACGAATTTCACTTTGTCATCAAACACATCCCCGGAGGTAAAAATTTCAGGGCCGATTGCCTCTCTAGAATGTCTCTAACTGATGATTCTATTGTTAATGATGATGTTGAGTGCGTTGTTGCCACCGTTGATGCAGTTTCCGAATGTCAACCCATTTCTGAAGCAGAATGGAATACAGCTTATGCCAATGATCCTGTTCTCTGTAAAGTTAAGAATTTTTTTGTCAACAAATGGCCCGAACGTAGAACCTTATCCTCTGATCTCAAAGGTTTTGCTAATGTTTCTGAAGAACTTTCTTTGGTCAATGATATGGTTATGCGCAATGATCTTTTTGTTCCCCCTCATTCTGTTCGTGATCTCATCATTCGCTCTGCTCATCAGGGTCACCTCGGCATCTTCAAGACCTGTCAACGCATCAAACAATTTTACTGGTGGCCTTCTATGGACTCTCACATTAGAAGAATGATTGACAATTGCACCCAGTGCATCCTTTCTGACAAACATTGGAAGACCCTTTCCACACCTTTATGTCCTGTCTCTCTACCGGCTGGCCCGTGGGACAAAGTAGCCTTGGACTTTTCTGGTCCTTATGATGTTTTACCCTCTCAACACAAGATTCTCATACTCCTGGTTGATTATTATTCCAAATGGCTCTATTATTCTTTCTGCAATTCTGCTTCTACTGACAATGCTATTAATTTCTTACAGTCTGTTTTTGATATTGAAGGTTTTCCCAAATCCATCGTTACTGACAACGGAACTCATTTTGTCTCTCAAAAGATGTGTTCTTTTCTCAAACGTAACGATATTTTTCATCACAAAGTTGCCTTGTACTCCCCCTCCTCAAATGGCCTCGTTGAGAGATGCAATCGCATTATCAAGGAGGGTGTCCAAACTGCCATTTCCTCTCGGCTTGACCCTCTTCCCTTTGTTCATGACAAAGTGTGGGCCTATAATACTTCTCCACATTCGACCACCGGGGTCTCACCCTTTAGCTTACTTGGAAAAAGAAGAGTTCATTCTGTTCTTAATCCCAGTTGGTTACATAGGAATGTTGGTTTACCCAATTCTTCTTTTTCTGTTCAAGATCGTGTGTCTGCCAAACAATTGTCTATGAAGTCTCGTTTTGATCAAGGTAAACATTCCGTTGACCAGCCATTACAAAAAGGCGATATGGTTCTTATCAAAAATCCAAAAAGGGTTTCTAAGGGAATGTCCAAATTTTCTTCACCAAATTTGGTCACACAAGTTAGTAAAACCTCAGCCCTTCTTGATGACAGTGGATGGTGGAACAAACGAGTTCTTGTCAAGATCTCTCCTCTTCAAGCCAATGTCATCAAGGAACATGCCACTTCAGATTCTGAGCATTGTGATTGGTTTGACTTTCTTTACTCCCAACCACCTTCCAACAAAACTGTTTCTGAAACTGTTCAACCTGTTTCTGAAGTTGTTTCTGCAACCTCCACGTCCTCCATGGACATCTCTTCCACTCCCTCATCCCCCTCACATGATGCCCTCCCCACCATCTCCTCTTTGCCACCCTCCTCTGCTTCCGAGGAGTCTTCCCTTCCACACTTTTCGTCTTCTCATGAAGCTTCTGCAGTGGCAGCGAAAAGGGCATTTCGTTTGAAACAGCTATCCTGCAGGTTGAGAGATTATGTTTTAGAATAATGTTGCTTAACCCTGTACTTGCTTAAGTTTATTTTCTCTGCCTAATTGCTTGTTTGCTTTTGTTTGTTTGCATTGTTTCTCTTCTTAGTGGGAAAGATGTTATATTGAGAGCTTTCTCTCCTTTCCTCTCCTCCTCGTGCTTGCCAGCACGAGAGCTCTCTCACCTGATTCTGGAACCCAGTTCTCCAGTCGTGAGGATTCCTAGAACGTCAGATCGGACGTTGGCTTCCTCACGACTGGACGGCTCTGGCAGTGGGTGCTTTCTTCCTGGAATTAAGCTAAAATAAACCAAGCTTCAACCTACGCAAGTTTCCTGAGTACCTTATTTAACAAACATCACCAATTTGTATAAAAGAACATTAACATTCTGTTGATCAATCTGATTTTATTAGTACCGGAACAATTTACAAACGACAACTAAAATCCAATCTTTCATTGAGTCCCTTGGGGTGTAACGCATTTAATTTATGGATTCAAAACAGTTCGCATTAGAGTAGAAATTTTTTATTATCACACCCTTCTTTGATTTCTACTTGCTCCAGTATCATATACCTTAGTTGGATGGGGTTATGTGATTTTTCAGAAAAATGTATCGCTACCGTTGATTTAGGATTTTTGTTTCTAATATTACTTTTGTGCTCAACAAGACGTGTCTTAATCTTTCGTTCTGTCTTACCAACATATGGTAAACCACATGGGCATTTGAGTAAGTATACCACAAAGTTTGTATCACAAGTCGCATTGACCCTCAGCTTTATTGAAGTTCCTTTTGTAGGGTGCATAAGTGTGTTACCACGAATTATGCTGTTGCAATTTCCACAGTAGTGGCATGGAATGGTCCCTCTGTAGGTTTTTTCAGTGGGTAAAGGGTTGCTAGTTAACATTTGTTTGAGATTTTTGGTTCGCTGAAATGCAAAGATAGGATTTGGTTGAAAGATGCCTTTAAAATCTTCCATTTGGAGTATTGGCCAATTTTTCATGATTTGATTGAGAAACTTTAGGTGGAAAATTTTGAAACAAAAACTGTTTTTTCCATAGACGATGTGGATGGTTGTTTTGGTGTCAGGAGTTGGCTTCTTTCTTTAGTAATAACTCTATCTTGTGCTTCCTTAATGATGTGAAAAGGGTATGCCTGTTGTAGGAATTTGTCTTTGGTTTTTTCACTATTGTCTTTGAAAATGTCATTGGTAGATGAAATCCATTTTATCCTCAACAGCTGTGAATATGGCAGATGTCTTTTGAGGCTCGTGTGATAAAAGCTTTGGAAATGTTGATAATCGTTATGATCTGTCTTCTTTGTGTATACTGAAGTGATTATCCTGTTGTCTATCAATTGTATTTCCACATCTAAGAATGCTATTTTATCTTTGCTAACAGTGAGTGTAAATTGAAATATTTCGTCGACTGAGTTTAATTGTTGGATATTTTATAATAATTTGTGTTCTTCTCCATTCCAAATGAGGAAAATATCATTGATGTATCGATAATATGTTAGTAAATGATGTTGCAAAGTTGTATTAGATAAGATATGGTCTAATTCAAAACGGTGCATAAACAGATTAGCGTATGCTACACAATTGCCCATGACTACGCCGGAGAGTTGTGCAAAGAATCTGTTTTTCCAAGTAAAATAGCTGTGGTGCACTGTAAATTGCATGAGCTCCATGAGGAATACCTGTAGATTTACTTCTTTATCAGTGTTAACCAAGAATGATTCCATTGCTTGCATTCCCAAGTCGTGGGGTATAGATGTATATAGTGAATTTACATCCACAATGCATAAAATAAGGTTGTGTTGGTCATTTATTTGGATGTTTTCGAGCTTCCGCAAAAAAATCTGTTGTATCTTGGAGATAAGTTATCACACTTTGAACACCTGATTGTAAATGTCGATCTATATATCTCCCTATGGGTTCATGAATTGAGTTCCTAGTGTTGACAATGGGCCTAAATAGTGATTATTTCAAATTCTTTTGTATTTTAGGCACCATTTGCAGATTCGGTATACTTGGGTTCTCTTTGATCAAAAATTTTTGATCGCGTTCTGTGATGGTACCATATTTCAATGCACAATCTATTATATTTTTCAATATTTTTCCATATTCTTTCGTGGGGTTCATATTCAATTCCATGTATAAGGATTTGTCATTAACATGTACCTCCACATTTTCGTCATAGTATTGGGTATCCAAAATGACTAATACCCCTCCTTTGTCCGCTTTGCAGACGGTGATGTCCTTGTTATTGGCTATTTAGAAAATGGTGTTCTTTTCTTTTATAGTAAGGTTACTTCTATGTTTTTTGTTGTTGTATACAAATTGTGTATTTCTATGTGTATCAATGTTTTGAAGGTGTCCAAACTTTTATGGCTCACTGGAACTACAAACGTACTTTTCGGTGCCAATCCCATTAGGGTATCTTTGTCCTCTCTGGATTGTGAAGAAGTGTTTTAGTCGAAGTGATCTCATAAATTTAAATGTGCTAATTTGGGTCTCCAATTCGTTAGATCCATATGTTGGAGCAAATGACGTTCCTTTCTGTATTGTCTATATTTGCAGTGAGGATAAATTTGTTCTGGATATATTAATCACTATGTTTTGTGACTCCTCTTGGCTTTGGCTATGGGTTTTGTGTCTCCTAGTACTTTTGGAGCTCCGGGTTCTTCGATAGTGTCCTTGCATTTCTCTAAAAAAGGCCCTTTTGCAGTGTTGTTTGTGCTTGCTGTGGATGGTCTGTTGGGAGTGTGTGGTTTTCCAAGGGCGGGGGGCCACTAGGTGTTGTCACAAGCGGAGGGGGTGAAGCCGGTGATGAAAACTTCTGTTTCTCCTAGTTGAGCTTCAGGCAGCTGTTGCTCATCCGGGTCGCAACAGCTTCCATCCCATCTTGGAAGTTGCGCCTTGTGGTCTCAGGTTCCCTGGTGAGGGAGAGGATGATCTAGGTGTCATTGGTGTAGGAGAAAAGGCTGAGCACATGGTTTCTGACAATGGTTGCGATGTGGGACATGTAGACTTTGAAAAGCGTGGGGTTGAGGGAGGATCCTTGAGGGACTCCGCATCTGATCTCTGTCAGTTCTGAGAGGAAGGGTGGGTGTCTTCTTCTCTGTGTTCTGCCTGAGAGAAAGGATCCTATCCATTCTAACGCTTTTCCTTGGATGATGGCCTCGTGGAGTCTGGTGGCTAGTGTGCGGTGGTAGAAGGTGTTAAAGGCTGCTGATAGGTCAAGGAGGATCAGGGCTGCTGTGTGGCCTTGGTCGAGAGGGCGCGGATGTCATCAGTGGTGGTGAGGAGGGCAGTCTCGGTGTCTGTGGTTGCTGTGGAATCCCAATTGTGAGGCATCCAGGATGTCAATAGTTTCTATGAAGTGAGCTAGCTTGGTTTTGACTGCATTTTCAATGACTTTGACTGCACAGGGAAGCAGTGAGATGGGCCTGAAGTTCTCAAGGTTCATCAGGTCTGCGGAGGTCTTTTTTAGGAGAGGGTCGATTTTGGCACGCTTCCAGATGTCGGGGAATGTGGGGGTCTTGAGGAAGCAGTTGATTGTTTGGCATAGTTTGTGTGCCATAACAGTGGCAGCATTGTGGAAGATGTGCGGTGGGCAGGGGTCAGAAGGTGCTCTGGAGTGGAAGCTCTTCATTGTCTTTAAGGTGTCTTCTGTGGTGAGAAGGGTCCAGGAGAGAAGGGTCTGTTGGGTGGTGGGTTGGGGTGGGAGTTGAGACAGTGCTGTGGTCTTGGTCATCAAAGGTGTCGTATTACGCCTTGATCTTGTGATGAAAGAAGGAGCTGAGTTTGTCACAGAGGTCCTGAGAGGGAGGGACGTCAGTTGTTTTGCTGTTGGGTTTGGTGAATTCCTGTAAGATGACCAAGAGTTCCATGGAGTTGTGGGTGCTGGAGAGGATTCTGTTGTGGATGAAGTTTTTCTTTGTGGATTTGATGAGTTGGTGGTGTGCTGTGATGGCCGTTGTGTACTCGGAGCCTGCTTCTGGGGTTTTATAGTTTCTCCACAACTTCTCCAGTAGTCAGCAGGAGCGTTTAGATTCTAGGAGATCCATGCTGAACCAGTTGGCTTTCGGGTTGTTTCGTCTCATGGTTTTCTGAAGGGGCGAAGGTGTTGGCGCAGTTCGTGATCCATTGGTGGAGGTTGCTTGCTGCTGTGTTGGTGTCTGTTGTAGTTGGGGGTGGAGTACAGGTGAAGGTGGTGGTGAGGTGTTCTTCATGGACTTTATTCCAATGAGAGGCGGTGTGTGCGCTTGTGTTTGTGGGTTTTGTAAAGGAGAGGTGGCTGCAGTGGTGGTCTGTCCAGAGTAGTTCCGTAGTGTGGCTGAAGTGAATGTTGTTTCCTCCATCGAAGATAGGGTCGAGTATGTGTTCTGCAGTGAGTGGGGGTGGAGACGAGTTGCTTTAGTCCTATGTTGGTGAGGATCTCCAGGAGGGTGGTGGTGTTGGGATCGATGAGGTTATCCAGGTGGAATTGTAGGTCTCCCAGTAGTATGTAATCTGTGGAGGCAAAGATGTGGGGTGCGAAGTAGTTGGCGATGACGTTGGTGAAGTGGTGCGGGGTCCAGGAGGTCTGTAGGTGAGTGTTGCATGGAGCGTCATTCCGGTATTGGGCTGGATCTGAAAGTGGATGTGTTCCATGGGGGACAAGAAGTCATCCGAGTTGGTGGTAGTCAGTCGGAGGGAGCTTTTGTGGATGATAGCAAGGCCTCCTCCTGGGCGGTTGGCGGGTCTTTACTCAGGATCTTCTAACCGTCGGGGAGGGTGTTTGCGATGTCTGGTGCGAGGCTGGCATTGGTCCAGATCTGTGTGAGAAAGGCGACTTCGGGCATGTGAGTGTTGAGGTGGTCACAGATTTCTATGGCGTGTCTGTAAAGGGCACTCATTTTGAGGAGTGCAGTTATAAAATACTATGCGCTATGTACTATCTGGATTTTACTATAATCTATATTTTGGAAGCACATTTTTATCTTATTTCTGCACACTTTATAGCAGTCTCTGATACTGTGTGTAACACAACTTTAGAATAATGACTTACATATTCACAGTGCTTTCTGAAACGGACTGGGATCTTGTAGCACTAAAAATACAATGGACACTTTTCTCCACAAGTCATGTTGTTTATTATTTCTGTGTTCATGACAGCCACATAAGAAGAAAATTGTGAATACCATTTCGGTAAATGATTTTGAATATATAAAATAATTAATGGTTTTGTTGTGTGTTGTCTATCCTCTTTTATTGATTGTATTCTGATTGTGTCAAATATTGGTCAAATATAGGCCCACACTTCTTTTATATTTTTCCAGCCCATACATTGATCTGCATAAATTGGTGATATATTTTGTAACCGAGCTTTTGCAAAAGTAACTCTGAATTTGAGTTTGGATATTAGGTCTGATTTAGAGTTCAGAGGACGGGAATTCAGTCAAAAACTTGACGGATACTCCGCCTGCCTTATTGTAAGTGCATAGGATGTAAGGCACCTGTAATAGGGAGGATATACGTCACATTTCTATGGAATACCCATGTGCCAGACCCTAAATCAGGCCCAATAATCAGAAAGGGCAGAAATGATGATAATAAATAACAAGCCTTTCTATATTGCTTGAATGACATTACTTGACACAAATCCACCCTATCCCTTGCCGTGCTTGTACACATCTAAAATCGGCTACCTGCCACCCCACCTAGCCCAGGTATCATTCTGCAATGCTCCATTGGCTGAAATGGAAATATAGAAGCGCAGGCACCTTCATGTCCTAAAGTACCTGTTTGTTACTGTGAAGCACTGGTACTGTTCTACCGTTAAAACATACAGCAGCACTCCTAAGAAGTGCTTGCACTCTCCCTTTCAAATTAAAGAAGTGCAGGTACTCGATACCGAACAGGACCGGCTTATTTATATCAATGAAAACCTCACAAAGTAGCATATCAGTAGCAAGTCAACGTTGCCACCCAGCCCACCTACCAAGAGAGCGACTGTATCCTGCTTCAAGCATATCTATGCTCATAACATATTCATCCCACAGAAACTCTTTGAATAGTGATCAGACTCACCGGCACACCAGTCAGCATACAGCCAACCAGTGCTTAATTTGTGAAAAACTGGTGCCCAGGGTTTTGTTAAAGCCCTTCTGCCAAGTGTTGGGCTGCTGATTGCCAAAGCTGCCTAAACTGGTCCCATCTGCTACCTCTTTATTTCACCACCCTACACTTAGTATTTCTTTATCTCACTCCTGCAGCTAATTTGGCATCCCTGTATTCTCCCTTGTCAATGTTTTCTTATCTTTGCCCTCTTCTATCTTCCTTTTCTACAATTCCCTCTCCTGCAGCGGGTAAAAGTAAAAAATATGTTCTGATCCCCAAAAATGAGTACCGGGGTTTAGCACCAATTAAACACTCAAATTGTGGCTGCATATATCTTGGGCAGCTCTCAAGAATGTGTTCTGGAAACTTTGAGATAGTTGTTATCTTTTATGTTTAGAAGTTACTCTGACATTTCGTCTCAGTGTTATCCTGCGCCAAGGGGGTTGTGGCTGTATGGTCCCAGATGAAGGATTGATTTTAAGAGATGTAGGCTAATGCCATTGGTTGCGTGATCATAATTGAGATCAGGGAGGATTCTAATACTGTTTCTGTCTGAAATATGAGATTTGCTGTTTCTAGACTCACAGCCAGGGGTGTAGCTTCCATTGGTGCAGCAGGTGCAGTGACACCGGGCCTAGCCTAGAGCATGAGTGGCCCACCAATCCTCATTTGTGCTTTATTTTACAATTTAAAGGGAAGACAGAGGGTCCATTTCCTTTTTTGCTCTAAGGCCCACACTGGCTACACCAATGCTCACAGCTTCAAACACAAGATGCTATCACACACATGGGGTACAACAGTCTCCTATATTCACATCAGAGTAGATTGCGTGGTGCATTGCAGCCTGGGGTCATTCTTCCTCAGTGGGCATGGCTTATAAACATGCACAGAGGTCTTTATGACACTCTCAGATATTTTTTTTGTTAGTGTAAGGAAGGTGTGGGGAAATACAACAGCATTAGGAAACCGCCCTCTCATTTTCTTAGGACAGTTGGTACTTCCTTGTGCTGTGTCTGGCCAGGGTTACACACTTCTCATGAGGGATATCACCTGTATTACATTTGGTAGGCTGAGGAAAGAAGGATAAATACCTTGGAGATGGAGGACGAGGTGGATAGCAAGTTTTAGGCACAAGCAGGAGCCCATAGGTATTAGTTATAGTTTATTCAGCACAGTGCCTCAATCGCCTTCAGCTGACAGAATTCAAACCTAGAACATGCTGGGGTAGGCACTCTACATTCCATTCCTTACTTTCAGTACGCATGCCAAGACGTGTGGAATACAAAAAGAAGGAATATAACACACTTCTCTCCTTTCAATTTGAATTTATTAAAAGGAAAAAAGAAAAGAAAGTGAGAAAATAAATTAATAGGAAACACTAAGTTTATATATGGGCTAAAGTACCCCCTGCGGCTCATTATAAGGATATTGCATGTCACAGAGGAGTTCCGTAACGATACAGAAGAACGAGGACGAGGCTAAGTTCCTTTATAGAGTTATGGAACGCCAAGTTGACTTGCAATATCCTTATTATGTATGGCAGAGGGCACTTTATTCCTTATAATGCATGGTCACACCATCACTTTTCCCACGAGCCATTTAAATCCTTGGTGCATAGCTCTTTCACACAAAAGAGAAAGTATGTTTGCAAACTTAAAGAATAAAAATAGAATCTCTCCTGCAAAATGAAACACATCGATAAAGCTGTCAGATACAGGCTACAAAAAGATATTAGAATCAGTTTAATACAGGCAAGCTTTTTTTTAGGTCGAGCCTAGACAGCAATTGCGCTGTTTGGAAGATTTGTTGTTTGTACTTTGTGGGCTCTGGAGATCATCCCCAGGACCTGTCTGCTTCCACTTTTGCTTAGGGACTATTTTTTCTGTTCAACTGCCTCTATTTAACTGTAGTCATAGAAAATGACCAGTAGAGGTCAATAAAATACCAGAATTGCTTTCTGCCTGCTCAACTGCCTCTATTTAACTGTCTTGATAGAAAACGACCAGTTGAGAACAGTAAAATACCAGAATTGCTTCCTTCTTAGGGACTTTGGGCCAGATGTAGGTGGCCCAATACCGGTCGGAAACGGACGAAATTACAGAATCTCGTCCGTTACCGACCGGTATTGGGCATTTGGGATGTAGGGGACCCAAAAGCATCCAAATCGGTAAATTTACCGAATCGTAAACTTTACCAAATCGGAAAATTTACTGAATCGGTAAATTTTCCGATTTGTTAATTAAGAAATGGAAAATATGAATTTTGAGATGTAGGTACCCTTTTAAATACCGAATTTGCATGAAATTCGGTATTTAAGAGTCGGTATTTATCATGGATTGAAATCAGGTGGTACCCAGGTGCAGGCTGTAAAAAAGGCCCCAAAATGCACCAGTTTCACCAGAATGGCGGCATTCTATGTCATTGCGAGGCGGCTACGGCTACAGGCAGAAGGAGAGAGGGTCTGGAGGAGGGAGGAGCAGGTGTACAGGCAGAGGATCACTATATTCCAGCTAACTGAGCCTGAGATCCTACAAAGGTACAGGCTGGCCCCCCAAACTATCCTGGACCTTATCAGGGACCTCCACCCACTGTTGGACCATCCAACCCCAAGGGCGCACGCCATCCCACCCCATGTGCAGGTGCTGTGCAGCCTACACCTGCTTGCATCTGGGAGTTACCAGAGTGTGGTTGCTGCAGTAGGTGGGGTGTCCCAGAGCTGTCTGTCCCGTTTCTTCAAAAAATTCCTTGACGCCATGTTCCAGAGACTGCATTACTACATCAGCTTCCCTGCAACGCACGCAGAACTGCTCAGGACAAAGACAGACTTTTATCAGATGGCGCATTTCCCAAACATCATTGGCTGTATTGATGGTACCCACATACCATTATGCCCACCTGCTGCCACAGAGTACATTTATCGGAACAGGAAGTCCACCCACACCATAAATGTACAGGTGATCTGTGATTCCAAGTACATGATCCCTGACATAGTAGTTAAATTTCCCGGGAGTACCCATGACTCTTACATCTTCCAAAACAGTGGGATCTACGCACGCCTGACAGCGGGGGAATTTGGCAAAGGATACTTGCTAGGTAACACACCGTGTGAAACTCCCTTGATACGTATAGCAGATGTATGTGTGTGTGCATGTGAGTAATGTTTTTTCTTCTTGCAATTATGGGACAGTGTCATATGCCCTCCGGTCCTTCATCCTCACACCCTACCTCAACCCTACAACACCAAGCCAGAGGAGATACAACAGGGCCACAAAACAACTCGAAACATTGTGGAGCGCACCTTTGGTATGTGGAAGAGCAGGTTTCGCTGCCTACATAAGAGTGGAGGGGCCCGCCAGTACACACCGATCACCTGCTGCAAGATGATTGCAGCCTGTGCAATGCTGCACAACCTTGCGGTTAAGAAGGGCACCGAAGTGGATATCTCTGATTATGAGGACCATGATGACGAGCAAGCACTGCCTGAACCACACACATCTGGAGTCGCAACACCAACTGATGGCAGACACAGACGGGAAGAGATCACATGCAACTACTTTTAAGTAAGTAAAGAGACACAGACAGGTGGAGTATGCACCCATTGTAGTTTAATTGTGTCATGACATAGGTTTCTAAAGCACAAATGTGCAACAAACAATTTTTAACTTAAATGATGTCATTCCTGGTTCACTTCACCATGAACTGTCATAGTAATTTTCGTCCTCGCTTCCCAGGGCCACTTGTATGGTGCTCACTGTGCTCACTTTCTTGCTGGCCTGTTGCCTCAGCGTGGCGCCATGCTGCTCCTGCTTGCGCTCTCCTCACTCACATGCACATCCAGAGCAGCTGTTTGTGCAGTTTGGGCATTTAACAGCGCCTCAAGAGCATTGGTCATCCTGCCCATGCCCCTAGTGACCTCATTGCTGTTTTGGGTCATCGCCTCCTGCATGTTACTGCTTCTCCTGCATAGCAGGGATGTGGCAGTGGCCAGGCGGTTGGCTGCTTTATTTTGGCCATGAGAACGCTGCCTTTCCTTGCGCCTTGACTCAAAATTAGTGTCTAGTTTGGTGCATAGCAACTGCACCGATTGGCTCATTTCGTGCATCCCTGCTGCCATCTCTTTGTTCACTTCTACAAGCTCCCTGATGCCCTTTTCTATGTCTCCTATATTATTGTTCAGGGACCTCATTTGGCGTTGGCATGACTGAATGGCTCTTCCCTGCATCCTCTGGATTCTCACCATGGACCCCTCCAGGCCACGGAACACACTTTGACCCTCCACAGGTGCATCTGCACGCCTTTCTAGGACTCTGCGGCATCTTCCACCAGTATTGCCCACCTCTGCACTGGAGTGCAGTGTGCCAGGGCTATCATCCACAGGCAAGTTGTGCGTTTCTTCCCCCCCGCCATATCAGCTGCTGCTGACTCCATTTCTAGAAGTGGGGCCACAACATGCCTCCTGCTTGGTTGTGCTGCAGGTGTTGTGTCATGCTGTGATGCTGGCATTTCTGGGGATGACAGCAACAGAGGGGATTGAGATCTTAGAGGGGACGCCTGCAACTCTGGAGCCATTTCTGAGTCTTGTGCAGGTGGATGGCTACTTGGTGCACCTGTGTCCTGTGGTACGTTCTGGGCAGTTGGACCTGGCTCCTGACTCTCCTCCCTCTCTGGTTGTGTGTCTTCAGTCTCCTGCGAATGCCTGCGAGACGTTTCACCTGTGGACATATGAGCGTACATTAGCTAAGCGCTACTGTCTCACAGTCACTACAATTAAATATTTCACACTTTAGCTTTATTCTCTGTGCAATCATTTCCCCAACTTGGTGGTTGCTGTGCTGTCTGACATGTTCTTACATTTCCTGACTAAATGTACCATGATTCATTGCTCCTGTATAGTGCTAGCAGTACTGGACTGGGGTTCACTTGGCCACAAAGGGTACAGGTAAGGATGATGGTATGGGGGGAATGCTGTGCATGTGTCTTACTTTTTCTGCTTGCAGTTCTGGCAGAGCTGTCTACTTCTCCCAGTCCGCAGACGCTGTCTAGTTCAATGGTTGAGGCCACCATCTCCTCCAGGTCAGTAAGGGGGGGGGGGGGTGCTGGGTTCTTGCCTTCGCCAGTTTTTGTTGCCTGCTTGTGGTGTTCAGCCAATTTTTTCTTAGTTTGTCTCCTGAGGTCGTAGAATCGCTTTTTCAGGTCCTCTGCGTCTCTGGTAGTCACCCCAACTGCATTAACTGTGTCCAGTATGTCCAGCCAGAGTTTCCTTTTGGCAGATTCTGTCATAGTGAGGGACTGCCTGCCAAACAGTTTTTGGTGCACCTTCACCACCTCATCAACAAGGACCTGCAGCTCTATGCTGCTGAATTTGAGTTTCCTCCTCCTCTCTGTCTGCTCTTTTTCTTTGCCTGCTTGCCATTTTGCAGTTTTACAAGTGCTCAAAACGTTTTCTGCTGCTCAGGGACTCAGCTCAGCTCCAACTGCCTTTCCAGAAGCTTCTAATTAGTTGCAGCTTCCTGTGTAGCCACTTCCTGGTAGGGAGGGAGAGGGTGGTAGCACCTGATTGGCTGCCTACTTATGTTTCACTTTTGTTTGCTTTCCGATTCGGAAATTACCAATTTGGTATTTACCGAATCCGTATTTACCAAATCGGTATTTCCCATTAATTCCTATGGGCCAAAAGGCCCATAGGAATGAATGGGGAATACCGATTCGGTAAATACCGATTCGGTAAATACCGATTCGGTAATTTCCGAATGTCCGATTCCGAATTTTATCGATTCGTTATTTTTTACAGATTTTTTTTTTCTACATACCATTTACCGATTCTAAAATACCGATTAGGTAAAATTCGGTATTTAGAATCGGTAAAATCGGATTACCTACATCTGGCCTTTTGTTTTTTTATTCTCGCAATTGACTCTATTTAACTTTCTTGATAGAAAACGACCAGCTGGGGTCAGTTAAATATTAGAATAACTTTAGCATTCCCTAGATTCTAGGCCAAAGAAACTTGTCTTCCACAAGTACCCTTAGACAATAATATTTTTTTCAAATCTTGTATTTTCAGTGATATGACCATCAACGGCTTTGGAGAATACCATTTCCCGCTGATAGGCAATATTTTTCTCCATGTGTTCCCATACCTGCCGTGTTCCACAGTTTGGTTCTTACTTTCTCTCCATGTTAAATAACAGTGGATGTTTCAGCACCCAGGCTAATGTGCTGCATAACTAAATACATAGAAGGTCCAAAAGGCGAGACCGATTGTAGTGCTAATCAGTGTTTTTTTTAAGGCACTAAGAATGTGTTGAGACATGCAGAATGATTAAAACTTTTCTATAATTTCCTAAGAAGTGCGCAAAATAGCCATGTTGGTGTAAAAAAAAGCTCCTTTCTGCTTGTTACTGTACAGCTAGAGAAACAGAGCAGAAGAAAGAAAAGCTGGGTTGATTTTTGTTCTATAAACTGACACTTTACTTATGCTCTATGAACTGACCAGTCTTTATAGAAAATGACCAGTAGAGGCCAGTAAAACACCATAATTGCTTCCTGCTTAAGGACTGTGTTTTTTTATTCGGGCAATTGTCTCTATTTAACTTTCTTGATAGAAAACGACCAGCAGGAGTCAGTAAAATACTAAAATCACTTTAGCATTCCCTAGATTCCAGGCCATATAAACTTGTCTTCCACAAGAACCCAAAGACAATAATATTTTTTTCAAATCTTGTATTTTCAGTGATATGACCTCCAATGGCCCCAATTTTACATAAAAACACAATACCATTTCCCTCTGATAGGCAATATTTCTCTCCATGTGTTCCCATACCTGGTGTGTTGCGCAGTTTGGTGCTTACTTTCCGTCTATGTTAAAGAACAGTAGATGTTTCAGTACCCAGGTGAATTTTTTTTCTATAAACTGACACTTTAATTATGCTCCATGAACTGACCAGCCTTTCCCCGTGGCTGTAGGCAGCAGCAGGGGTTAGTTTGAGCCTGTCATTGCCGTGGTGGCCACCGGCACTCATTTGTGGAGATCTGAGGCGTTTCTTTAGAGCAAGATATGGAAAAACAAACATAGCAGACAGAGAAAGACAGAAAAAGGTAATAACGGGGGAAAACAGGGACCTGCAAGAATGAGATTAAGGGAGGGCAGGGAGTCTGTAGTAGTGGATTAAAGGGGCATGAGGTGCATTCAAGAGTAGCAGTCTTTGTATGCCACGGGCTTCTGAGCAGAGTTTTGGGTACTGGAGCTCATTATCTTACATATTAAGCACTGGGCGGCAGGCATATGCGAGGTCAGAACTCAACTGCAATAAGTTATTACAGTTGATCAGCTATGTCATTTCTTTATAATAGACGATTGGGTGCATCAGAAGTCACCTATTATAGAGAAATTACAGACACTTTTTTTTAACAAGGAATTGCAGAATCCCATGTATCATAAAAAGGGTTGCACTTATAACAAGGCGGACAGGCTGTCCGTCACCTTTGTGAGGGAGTAATCCGGGTTCCAAACTCTAAATCCAGCCCTAAATTTTAATCTTTCAATGGCCGTGGGATTCTAGTCTGCTGACAGTGCATGGGAATTTGCTGTTAATGGCAGGTCGCTGCTGGCTTCCTTACACAGTCTGGAGCCCATATTTGTAATGAAAATGGGGTTCCAATAGTGTCAGGGGCTCTTTTGTTAATTGTTTCCAGGTTCTGGTAATAAAAGTGAAGTCTGATCGGCTGCTAGTGTTGGAAGTCTATGATCTAATGGACATGGTCTTTTGGTGTGCTGTCAGGATTTCAGTCTGTCATTATCTAAGTCCATGGTTTAATGGACATGGGGCTTTGGTCTGCTGTCACTATTTCAATCTGCCACTGTCAGTCCATGGTTTAATGGATATGGAGATCTGGTCAGATGTCAAAATGTCAGTCCGCCATTACGTCAGTCTATTGGTTAATGGACATGGAGTTCTGGTCAAATGTCACTATCTCAGTCCGCCACGATGTCAGTCCATTGGACATGGAGTTCTGGTTTGATTTTTCTTTTTTACATATTTTATTGGCATTTATAGTTTATAGTGATAAATGTCAAAGAGAGAATTCATTCAGTTGGAGTGCATGTTACATTTCATATCAAAGTATAGCGTTATCCATAAATGGAGTTGGTCGATAGACAGTTTGTTAACAGTGAGGTCTTAGACTTTGTGCATGCCTTACAAAACAGGGGTATAAAAACTGGGAATTAGTTCATGGAATTTGCAGGCACTGGTATCAGATGTCGGATGCGGCATCAGGGTGGCCCATGTCTCATTAATCTATACAGCTGTGTGTTTTGGCGATGTAGGGGAGATAATGGTCGGTCTGGCTCCAACATTCGGCCATCTAGTGTGACGGGGTGTGTGGTGCTACTGCCCGCTAGCTGTGTGATCGCGCTACCAGGGGAGGCCCGGTATGTGCCTTTGTGGTCTGCACCTGTGGTGGTGGGACCGTTGGCGGGAGCGCTCCACCGTCCTGGTCCTCACCAGGTGTCGATTGCTTGAATCAGTGTAGGAATAGCGCCCAGTCCATGGAGATGGGGTGCTTACATATCCCCTTCACCTCCTCCTCTGGCAACACTTCTTCCTCTGCTGCAGCCCACTTGTGTATCGCTCCCACCCATGCCGCGAGCGGGGGGCCTGTGGGTGAACACCAGTGCATGGCCACATTCCGCTTAGCTAGTAAGATGGCTAGTGAAATAAATCTGATGTGTACTTTATATTGCTTCTGTTTCCAGAAAATACCTAGTGCACTGGCCTCCCATGTGTTCATGTATGTAAGCCCTGTGAGGTCTCTAAGAGAGTCATGAATGCTTTGCCAGTATGGTCGGATTGTGGGGAAACTCCAGAACATATGGTGAAAGTCTGTTTCCTGTGATTGGCATCTAGGGCAAAGGAACTGTGTGTCTGGGTAGAAGCGTTGAAGGAGTGCCGGTGTCAGATACGCTCTATGGAGTATGTAGAATTGTATGTTTTTAAAGCGTGCGTTTCTGGACACCTTCTTGGGATATTCCAGAGCCCTCTCCCATTCTTTCTCATGCAGCGGACGTCCGATTTCTTCCTCCCGTGTGGTTCGTAAGGTTGCTAATGGTTTGTTCGTGAGTTCAGAGCCATGTGCTTAAATGTCGTCCCACTCCCATATGTAAAACTGTGTGAATGCCTGGGTGTGTGGTTGGTTGTCCTGTCGAGAGGTCATGGTACGGTTGGTAACTCTCAAGGAGTTGTCTGTGAAGCAGGAACTGACCCGGGGGAAGAGCATAGTCGTCCATAAGGCATTGGAACCGTCTGAGCTGTCCGTCCTCTAATATGGACTCCATCTCGGTGATGTCACAGTTCGTCCATGTGGTAAGCATGTTTGTTGTGTAATAGTTTTCACGTTTGGGCCACCCGACCAACGGGAACAAAGGGGAGTAAGGGGGTGTCCGTGGTGACATGCGGTGTACTCTTTGCATACATTTGCGTGCCACTGCTACTTGTAAGGGATATGTACGTCTTGGTGTAATGCCAGGTAGTAACCGGCGATGGAGTTCCGATATGGGCACCTTATCAGTCGTGGTTTGCATCTCGTCTGTGTGCCTACCTGCCGTCCAATAGGATAACCACTGTAATTGTGCAGCTAGGAAATAGGATTCGAAGGATGGAGCGCCCAGTCCTCCCTGCGTGGTGTGTAATTGTAGTTTCTTCAACGGTATTCTATGTCTGGTGGGTCCCCAGATTAGCGCGCTGAGAAGCAAGTCTAAGTCACGAAAGAAAGTTCTGGGTGGGATTACTGGTAAGTTTGTGAAGTGGTATAGCAACCGTGGCACCATTATCATTTTGGCTACAGCCACCCGGCCGATCGGGGCTAATGGGAGGCTCCTCCAGAATCCGATTGCCAGTCTGATACCAGCCAGTGCCTTACGGTGATTACCCTCAAATATGTCAGTCGGGGAATGGTAGAGACGGATTCCGAGGTAGCGGGGTGCTTCCGCACTCCGGGCTACCTTCTGGCTGCCTAGCCATATGTCCCAGGGGGGGTAGGCTCGGATGTAGTGGGTACACTGTGGATTTATCCCAATTCACTTTTAGCCCGGAGGCTTCTGCGAATTCTGTTAGCGTTGCCCAAATGGGGGTTAAATCTTCGGTGATGTCTCGTACATATATTAGAAGATCATCAGAATACATGGAGACGCTATGTAGGGTGTCTGCTATGGGAATGCCCCAGTGTGTCCCTTCTTGTCGCAATCATATAGCTAGGGGTTCGACCGCGAGGGCGAAGAGTAGGGGCGACAGTGGGCAGCCTTGTCTCGTGCCCCTCTGGACCGCAAACTCCGCCGAGATATACCTCCCTATGCGGACACGTGAGGTGAGTTTGGTGTACAAGAGTTGTGTGTACGCTAAGAGGATGGGACCGAGTTCTGACCGTTGCAGGACTGAGAAGAGATACTGCCATGTGAGGGTATCGAAGGCCTTCTCGAAGGTCTAGGATATGAAAGGCTGACCGGGGATGTGTCTCTCTCACCTGGTCATGGACATGGAATATGCGTTGTATGTTCTGGGATGTGTTTCTACCTGGGACGAATCCACATTGATCTGGGTGGACCAGAGGTTGTATAATTTGCGTGTATCTTCCCGAGGAGTTTACAGTCGGTGGAGAGAAGCGTGATAGGGCGATAGGAGGCCATCATGGAGTTCTGGTTTGATGTCAATTAAAAGAGCCCTTGTTTTACTGGCAAAGGAGTTATATATTGAGTACTCCTTTTCCGTGATAGTGGGCAACTAGTAATGGGCTACTACCAATGTCCGTGAACCTCTGCTTTAACACAAGTGGGTTCTGGATTGCTTCCAGTTCCTTGTGCCCTCTGTATTAAAATTATAGTGTTGTTCTGGTATGTTGCCTGTGTCAGTGACAATTAGTTCAAATGACAATTATGCCAAAGCCTTCTGTCAGTGCCTGGTGTCCTTGGTGCACTGATATTGAGGTCGCAGTTTTCTGCTAGCATGTGAGCTCTCAATTTTATTGAGGTTGGTGCCCTGAAGTGATGAGTGTCTGGGTCCCCCAATTTCAATGACAGTCAGATCCTGGCCTGTCACCATGGTCTGAGCCCTCTGTTTTAATGATAGTGAGGTAGGGTGCTATGGCGAGAGTCTTAGTCCAATTTATTGAGAATTATGGATGCAGTTCTCACTTGTTCCAAGAGCCATTGTATCTCAGTTTCATTGGCAGCGGAGATCTGGCCTACTGCCAACATCTGGGGGTTATCGTTTTTCATGGGTACTAAAAGAGGTCACTCCAGTGGTTCCCAGGGGTACTTGATGTGAGTGACATCATCACTATAGTCCAGTGGTGGCTGCCACATAAATAAAGTGTGAGGTGGGTGAGGGGGTGCGGAGGTGGGGAGCAAGAGAGGGGGAAGGAAGTTTAATAATAAAAAAAAGTTAAACTTATCTACTGCCAGCCACCTCCTTTGTCACGCCTCCATTCTGTTATTCCGGGTCCCAGCAGACACTGGGACCACGTCACAGACTTCCTGTCCAATCCCTGCACTGCTCTCCTAGGAGAGCAGTGTAGAGATTGACCTGAGGGGGCTGAAAAGACCCACTGCTCAGTTCAGGGAGTCTGTGGGGTTTCTGCAGCCCGGCAGTTCAATGCAGCTGGGTTTGAGAAACCTAAGTGACCATGTGTTTTTTGATCAGACTGAGACGGCCAGGCAAACACACATGCTCACTTAGAGAGTGCGCATAGCACTCCCCTCTCCCCTCTCATGACCTGGCTTGCCTTCCCTGCACACGCTGGCTGAGCCAGATACTTTAAAATAGAACAATATTGAAATATCATTTTATTTTTTAACTGCTGGCTCTGACAAGTGAAGTGATGCTCCTCCGCCATTGCCTAGGAGCCGCCCTTGATAGTCCAGGGAGGCCACGTACTCTTCTAAAAGCAGCTCAATGTACATTGGTTGATGGTTTCCTCTGCAGCAGAGATTGTCTGGACAGACCACTCCATTTCCAGCCTGAGAGGCCACCGCCTGCTGCACCACTGATATGTAAGCTATGCGTGGAAGTGGTGATTGGCCTTGCTGCTAATACCTGGGACCCTCGGTTTTAAAGGCAGTGGATTTTCAAAGTTCAGGTGGTGTTCAGGCTCTTAGTTTTAGTGATAGTGTGTTCCTGATGTCTTCCATTGTGCCAGGCCCTGGAGAGGAAGCACTGAGACTGGGCCGAGGAGGATGTTGAGCCCCTCTGCGTCACAGATCCAGTAGAAGTGAGTTACACGGCTAACTCTGGGAATGAACTGAGGTTAGGGCAAGGAATTAAGGAGCATATTTAAAATTAAATGTTGCAGCAGGGCACTGCATGCAATTTTGCTGTGCTGAGCTGCGTCATTTGAAAAACGTAGGGTTGCACCATATTTACAATGTACATATTCACTTGTGTGCTCTCCCCTGCAGCCTACGCACAAGCAGAAGCTGTGCTCTAATGCAGGCACTCTTGTGCAAAGGTGCCTGCGTTGCAGGGATGATCGTGTTTAGGTAGGAAGGGACACCTTCCTGCACAAAAACAATCATTAGTGGTGCTTTGCTCCTTCTATGTATGCTGCCGAATGCAGCCCGCAGAGAGCAAAAAACGAGGAGAAATAAAAGTATTTCTCCTAGTTGCGCCACAATAACGCCACCCCTGGAAAGGAGTTAGCTTTTGATGCTTCCTCAGTTTTATGAATCCTTGTAAATATGGGGCTGTCAAAAAGCCATAGGTGTTGCTTGGGAACATCCACAGCAACACTCATGAACAGGGGCAGCTCCTAAACGTGGGCGGAGGAGCGAAACCCCACTGCTTTCTGGCTGTGCGAGAGGCAGAAACATAAAATGGTATTATGAATACCCTTTTGTTTCTGCTTCTCGCACTGCAAGAAAGCAGAAGGGTGGGGTTTAGTTGGACTGGTCCAGCTCCAGGCAGTGGAGGAGTGGCTAGCCCAATGTTGTGGGCGCTGATTGTTTGGTCGTCTCCAGGGCTGACCAAACCAGTCGTGCACACTCTGCATTTTCTCTATTTAGGCTGCATGCAGCCTACATAGAGAAAACGGCCTCCCCATAGATGCCTGTGGGGTCAGCGTCCCAGCCAATCACAATTGCAGCGTTGTGATTGGCTTAGGGGAGGAGAGGGAGGCTACCAGTTGCCTGCTTCCTGCGAGGAACAGACCAGAGAGAAAGAGACGCATGTGGCACCGGAGGCGAAGATATGTTTAAAAAAAATTTTTTTGAATTAACACCCCACCCCTTCCCCCCACCAGCGAGTCATGCCAGCCGCGTCTGCTCCTGAAACACCCCATTGATGTAGAGCACTGTGTGAAAGAAGGCCATATTTACAAGACCGTGTAAAGCCACGCAAATATGGGCCAGCACACATGTCTTCCGGAGCGTCAAAAAAAAAGTGAGGCTTTGGTGCTGAAAGAGGCTTGTAAATATACCCCAAAGAGTCCCAACCAAGAGCAGGTAACTGTGTCCAGGATGTGGTAACTGAAATAATTTTTTGTCAGAAAACGTATAGTTTGTGGCATAATGGCCAGAGGTACTGACTATAGAGCTCGGGAACCAGGTTTGAGTCTCAGTGTCGGCTCAACATCCTGTGATTCTTGGCAAAATCACTTAACCTGCCTTGTCTACTATAAATATGAATGTGCCCTTGTGTAGAGTAACGGTGCTCATGAAAAGCGCTCCAATACCTTCGGGTCGAGTTGTTGTGTGCAAAACTGCTACAAAAAAAAAATAAGTGTTTCTCCATCAGTTATTTATACTAAAATTAGTGACTATTTGCGCAGTCTACTACAGTTTTTGAAGAAAGTGAAATTGAAGGCAACAGGGAAAACGTGAGAGGAAGCGGAGAGCACCAGGTAAAGACTACTGCCCTTAAGCCCTTATCATGGTGCCACTGGAATCGAGGTGCAGTAACACAGGTAGTAGTTTTTTTTAAAAAAAGCATATGGTGAGTTGTATTCCCTATTCCCAGTTTCGCGGGTTGGAATAATGAATATCATGTTATTGCTGCACATTTCCCCCACATTTCGAGCTGCTACCCTCAGAATCTTGCCATTTTCCCTTACAGACAATGCTTAAGTTATCACTTGTAAAATGCGTACTATATAAACTGTTAGATCTGTGAGTAGTTAAAATCCTGATTTAGGCACTAACTCTGATTTGCAACCAGCATCGCATTACCGAGGTATTCGTAAATGAACAGGGGCATGGATACCATTGGTGCAGCGGGTGCAGTGGCACCGGGACACTGAGCCCTCAGGATCCCATTGAATCCTGAAAATTGCTTTATTTTGCTACTCTAGCATCAGTCAGCGGGGTCATTTTCCTTGTTTGCCCCAGGGCTCATTCATTAATGAATGAATGAATGAGTGAATGAATGAATGAATTAGATGCTTTTGTAAAGAGCGGCAGCTGCTCCAACCGGGGCCTCCTGGCACTAGTTGCAAAGAAGCAAGCGACTAAAAGGGAAAAACTAATGTTATAGAAAAGAAAAAGCAGCAGAGGAGGGTCAGAATGATTTCTTTGAAGAGGTGGGTCTTCAAGTGAGCCTTAATGGTGGCCTCTGAGGTAATACCCCGCAGATGATTGGGCCTTGCTACGCGACCGGTCGTGAGGCCCTTGGCAACACCTGTTGGACAGTCAGAAGACGCTGAAGCATTGGCTGGTGGGCGTAGATATTTCCGGAGCTGTCAATCTGGAGACTAGAGGGAAAGTGACGGTTATCAATAAGTAGGTGGCCGAGCAAGGGCTACCGGAGGCACTTCATCACCCAACGCAAGGGACACCTTGTGAGACTTATTGATTGGCAGATCATTCTACTGGTAAGAATCCGCAACAACGCAAGGTCACGCCCCAAGGGCAGAGTCATTGAAAGCACGGGTCCAGTTCATTTAATTTTAGCTCGGGCAGGCACTTGCACAATGCAAGGAGGCGCTTTGCGATGTAAAGCGGCGCAAACAGCAGCGCCAGTCAACATGTGACCACCAGAGGAATAATGGCATCAAAGACGAGAGAACAGTGAGGAAAAAGTGCTGTATTATGACACTTAACAATCCATGGGAAGTGGGAGTAACAGTACAGGAACAACAACGGAAAAGCCCTTGAGAGTCCAAACAAAGACAGGTAAAACTAAAGCAGTGCGACCCGGCTTTGAGTCGAAGTCTACTGTCAAACGAAACCAGGCGCTATCAATTGACAAGCTGAATCAGAATCAGAATCAGAATAAGCTTTATTCGATATTCAAAAAGAGATATCATATAAGCATACATAACAATAAACTTAAAAAATATCAGTAATTTAAAAACATAGAATTTCAGTTTAAAATCATCAGTTAATCAGCTAAAAATTAGAAAGCACAGGTAAAAAGAAACGTTAAAAACAGCATCAATATCACACAGACCATTCTAAAGATTTCCTAAACTTAAGCAATAGTTTTAAAAACTGTTCCATTGTAGATATCACATCCCTATCTTCAAGTTCTTGCAGACGCTCAAAGGCGCTTTTACAAGACCTCACACCCCATCTCTTGAGTAGAGGTTTCAATAGAGCTTTCCTCAGAGTCACGTAATATCTACAAAATAGGATGGTATGGATATTAGATTGTGATGAAGTATCGTCACATGGGCAGGGACAAAGAATCCGAGACCAGTCATTACATATAGGGAATGTTACAAGACGAAAGAAGGAACCCAGTCTAAATCTGGTGAGCAACATTCTGGAGTAACAAGAGAAATCCGTAGAAAGATATAATTGGAGTCCCTTATGCAATGTCACCCTTTGGTATGCCTGGATATTTTTATGTTGTTTTTGCTTATTCCATCTTATTGTTTCCAGGTGGGCCATTAGGGTCTTTCTTAGGATTTTCCTTGAGATATTTTCCAGTGACAAAGGGTCTGCGAACAACTCTGGGCGCCCAATTTCCTCAAAGAAGTTCTTGACATAAGCCAGCCATTTAGATTAGTTCAAGTGTTTGGCCCCCTCCTGCTTTAAAATGTCTAATATCACTTCTCTATTCAAAGCAGTCTCGGGGGTGGTCCAGATTTTGTGCCAAAGAAGAAGGGGCTCAACTTTGATTATATCTGATATATACGGCAGGTCTAATTCAATGTGCATCATATACACAGAAGTTGCTTTTGTTGTGGCCAGAAGGTACCTTAGAAAGTGATTTTCTACTTTTTGTATTGGTGAAATGTTTTTATCAATTCCCCAAAGGCCGGCCCATAGGTTGCTGTTGAGGCGCATTTTGCTTTGTATATAGTAATTAGCTGTTTTACCGGCCTCCCCCCTATTTTTCCAGCAAAGTCTCGAACCCCGCCAATGGCTCTAACAAAGGCCAGTTTCCTCTTCTCAACTGCCGATTGCCATGATACTTTTCTGTGCAGACAAATACCCAAGTATGTAAAAGCCTCCACTGTCTCCAGTCTTCGATCCTCAATGAATACGGGGCATGGGATTTTTTTATACTTTTTGTTACATAGCATTGTATAAGTTTTTCCTATGTTCACTTTCAGGCCCCTATCATTCATAAAGGCAGTAAAAGCCGTAACCGCTTTTTGTAGTCCCACTCTTGTCTGAGAGAGAATTGCCGCATCATCTGCGTATAGCAGGATTGGAATAGATTGACCTCCTACTTTTGGGAAGTCACATTCGATGTTTTTCAGATGTTCGCCAATGGCATTTATATAGAGCGAGAAAAGCAGGGGAGCTAAAATGCACCCCTGCCTAACCCCTCTGTTGATGTTAAATCGTGGCGAGCACTCTCCCTTTGGGCCGAATCTGACTCTGGCTCCGGCATCTCTATACAAAGCCTTAATGAAAAAGAGGATTGATGGATCTATCCCCAGTTGTTCAAGAATGTCCCATAATTGATCATGAAGGACGCAATCAAATGCTGAGGTTAGATCTATGTACGTTATGTACAAGCTTCGCTTCTTGATGTCGACATATTTGGACATGATCAGATGTAAATTGAGGGTCTGTTCTATTGTTCCTCTGCCTGACCGGAAACCATATTGTAAGTTTGAGAGTATGTTCTCAGCTTCGGTCCATTTGGTTATGCGTTTCAAGATGATGCGGCCAACGATCTTCATTAGGGTATCGAGCAGGGATATGGGCCTATAGCACGATGGCGAATGCCTATCTCCTTTTTTGTAAATAGGTATTACTATTGCCTCGGCCCATGATGGAAAAAGATCAAAAGCATTTACAGAGTTTAAGACAGAGGTCAGTAGGGGGGCCCAAAATTCTATTTCTGATTTGTACACATCTGCTGGGATGGCATCCAGGCCTGGTGCCTTCCCAGAGGGACTCTCCCTGATAGCCAGCTCAACCTCCTCATGCGAGAAAACAATTTTGCAATGACTCTCCCAGAGTGGTGTTATAATTGATGGAGGAATGAGCTCTGATGTTAAGTTATTTGAGGATATGGGATTGCTATATAGCTTTTGAAAGTAGGCCGCCCACGTCTCGCCATTAATCGCCATGTCCAAACTCCTCTCGGGCATTTTTACCCATGAGAGAGGGGTATTGATGCATTTCCAGAAGGCTGATATGTCCCGGTTTTCAGACATTGTCACCAAGTTCTGCCAAGCTTCCGCCTTCAGTGCCTTTTTTCTATTTTTAATGGCTAGACGGGATCGAATTCTAGCCTGGCGTATTTCTATGAGTGGTTTTGGTGTGAGATGCAACAAATTCTTTAAAGATTTTAAGGCCCTGGAACAGTTTTTGTCAAACCACCCTTTTGAGACTATGGGTCCTGTCTTAAACTGTCGCGTCAGTAGTTCTTTTAAAGTGGCCTGTATTTTAATGAAAGCTTCACGGATGACATGGGGCTTTTCAGTGATAGACAGACAGATATATACCTCCTCCCTCCTCTTGTTCACTAGATTTTTCAAAAGGTTAATTGGGTTAATTTTGTCCCATTTGACAGAGTATCCATTAGTAGCCCCCATTTTGATCGGTTGTTCATAACTAACCTTTGGGCTATTTTGTCTGGTAGTTGGAGAAGGTAGCTCGACAGTTAGGGACAAAGGGTAATGATCACTATATAGATGGTCGAGAGTGTCCCAGCAGAGTATTAACGAGGCATGATTTTTTGAAAAAAAAGTATAAAATCTATGATGGAGTTCGTTCCTCTACCATGAAAGGTTGGTTTGAAGAATCTTGGGGTGTGAAGCAGCTCATTTACAAAGTATAAATTAAGAGAGGTCAAGAAATTATTTAGCAAGTCCCCTGATTTTGAGTGTTGGAAGTGACTGTAAGTAGCATCTTCGGAATCAAAATCATGTGTCTCAAAAATATCACAGACATCCTTTAGGGCGTTTGGGCAGATGTGACAATTAAAATCGCCCATAAAAACTATTGCACACTCTCCCCCAAAGGACTCTTTGATTGTTAGCAGGGCTTTTTGTAAGTCGTCCACGGCTTTTTCCAACTGTTCTAATGTCATATTATTATAAAAGTTAACAATTAACAATAGGAGATATGGGCCAATGTCCATAGCAATTATTTGGAATGAGTCTCCGAATAGCGTTTTTCTGATCCTGTGGCCAACAGCAACGCTAATGTACGTGCAGAGGCCCCCTTTGTGTCTACCCTGATTACTCACAGACGCCGGTGAGTGAAATGTCTGGAAACCCAGTAGGTGAATAGGGGAGATCACCCAAGTTTCCTGGAAGCACAGGATAGAATAATGATTAATCACATCTATCCAATCTGATTGTGTAACTTTCGAGGAAAGTCCAGCCAGATTCCATGAAAGGATCTGCAATTTGGATGTTTTATTCCTATTTCCCATATGGGTAGAGGATGTATTATCAATGGGTTTTGGACCTAATCGGGGCGTTGTTTTAGTTATGCCCCATTTATTAGTATTTTCTCTTTTTCTCGCCCCGTTATCTAAAGGATTTTTAATAGTCCCATCATCCGAATAACCCTGAAAGGCAGAATTATTAGCGGTGATACTCACAGATTTCTCGCTACCCCGGTCAACCTCTTTTCTTCGAGAGAGTCATTCTACGTCATCAAGACCGTAGAGTGGCTCATAATAATTGTGACAAGCAAGGTTCCAAGATGGGGTTATGAATTGAGGAGCATGAGCATATCCCACAGGGTTATGTCGTAAGGTCGGAAATCGTTGATAATCATTATAAGGAGGAAATATATGATCCCTTACTCCGTACCTTGAGGGATATTTATCTTGGATTGGTCTTCTAGGCTGTTCAAATGAAAACTTATCGAAGTAGGATTTTGATTGATATGGCTTTGGGGGCATTAAAGCTTCAGGATAAAAGTAAGCCAGTGGTTTGGGTGATATTGGGCCCCTGTTAAGGCCTGAGAACCAGTCTGTGATATGTGTGGTGACTCTAGGATCCTTGAAGGTAACAATAACTATGTCGCCCTCTATATCTTTAGGGCGAATTCCGACACAATTTGTTCTTCTTACCATTATTATATCGCCATTTATGTGGGGAGGTAAAGGTCTATTTTCTCTAAGCCAAAAAATCACCTTGTTTTCAAGGCTATGGTGATTTTCGTAACCTCCTGTAGCTGATAATGGTAGAACCCCCGTTAAAACAATAACGTTCTGTGATGCAGCGGGGGGTAGATCAACATTCCTTTCACGTGGCCGTTTTTCAGATGATGGTTCAGTCTTAGTCATATCTAATTTAGTTTGTGTGTTGCCCATTCTTGCAGAAGCTACAAGAGAGTTTATTTGTGCCGATTGCGCCTGGGTATTGAGAGACGCTTTTGGTGGGGGAACTGGATTTTGATTTGCTGCCCTCATCTTAACTGAATCTGTTTGTTGGTTTGTTTGTTGATTTGAAGGTCTCAAGTCCTTCCTAATTCTTTGGGCCGTGGTCATTTTTTCTATGTTGGGCGTTTTCTCTCCATCTGTGGAACTTGGGGGATCTGCTACGACCTTGGTGTTTTTTACTGTGTTATGGATTTTCTCTCCATTTTTAGAACTAGGAACATCAGCTGGGGACCTTTTGCCTGCTTGGATTTGAGTCGAAGATCCTATAAGGGTGTCCACCTGACTACCTATTCTCTTGACTCTCTCGAGTATTGGAATTAATAGTGCCTTCATAAGGTGTTCCATTGCGTCCACAAAGTCTTTAATTGAAGGAGGGACACAAGAGGTCAGTGTATTCCGAGGTAAGGTGGATGTTCCTTCTACTATTTGTAACAGTTCCTTAGTGAGTAGGTCCTTAGCAGATTTTTGGGCTTGAAAGTTAACTTTTGCTGGGCCTCTTTTTCGGCGCTTCTTTGGAGGTGATCGAATGATGGCCTGTTTCCTTTTAGATTGGTTTATGGGATGCGAAGTTTTATCTAGCATCGGTATAAGAGGTGATGGTTGAAACATTGTTGACTTTTGGGTCCCCAAAGATGATGGCACTTCTATTATATCAGGAACAACAAACTCTGCGATCTTTGGCAAGTTTGGGGTGACAAGATCAATAAGGTCAGTAGATGCAGTATTAGTATTAATGGCTAGTTTTAATGGGGATGCGCCAGGTGAAACATTTTTCGGGGGGAAAAAGGATTGAAAGAATAAAGGAACATTGTCCGTATTTAAGGGGTCGTCATCTGTATTTGTCAGGGTCGAATTTAGTGGAAGAGCCTCAGGCGTAAGTGTGAGGCATGGGTCTAGAATGGTGTTTTTGAGGTGCTCTATGGATTGTCGCCGTGCGATACGACGCTCTACCAGGGCCAGGTCTCTATCTATTTCGCCAGTAGCTTTGAAAAAGAATTTATCCAAAGGACCCAAAATAGAGCTACCTTCTGCAGTTGTTTTATCATCTATACCCGATTTCGCCATGCTCGTAGGTCGAAAGGGTGTAATAAACTGCTGCTCACGTAATGGGGGTGGCCCAGCCCGGTCTTGTCAGGCCTTGGAGGGCCCGCCCTTTGCCCGGGCTTAGCCCCGGGCGTCCCGCTCGCGTCCCGCGACGCTGAGGGCTCGCAGGTTTATTGTCCCCTCCCGGCGCGTGTTGCGCGTCAGGTGGCGGTGTTGGCGGTGGTTTTCTGGTTCCGCTTGCTCCTCTAACAGCCTGCACCCTCTCGTGCAACTGGCGCTACCTCAGGTGAAGGTCTCCTTCCTTGTCCGCTCCCCCCGCTCCACCGAGGGCTCGCAGGTTTATTGGCTCCTCCTGGCGCGTGTTGCGCGTCAGGGAACGTGCCGCCGCTGAGGCTGCCGGGATCTGAAGTCCCGGAGCGGCGGCGCGACTGGTGGCGGTGTTGGCGGTGGTTTTCTGGTTCCGCTTGCTCCTCTAACAGCCTGCACCCTCTCGTGAAACTGGCGCTGCCTCAGGTGAAGGTCTCCTTCCTTGTCCGCTCCCCCTGCCCCCTAGACAAGCTGTATATTACATGGACATTTACATGTAACATTTTATGCGGTTTACCATTAGGCGGTTGTCTGCAAGTAGGAACTCTTTCTGGCTAGAGCGCCTCGAGTACAGATCTTTAAAATGCTTTAAATAGGCAGGTACTGTCCGGTAACGAGTAGACGCACTTCTTTATTTTAAAGGGGAGAGTGCCTGCACTTCTCAGCACTGCTACAATACATCAAATTGGGAGAGTGCAGGCACTTCACAGGAGCAAGCAGGCATTCTAAATAGTGAGTACCTGCACTTCTCAGCCCTGCTGCAATACATTTAATGGGAGAGTACCAGCACTTCTCAGCCCTGCTGCAATACATTTCACGAGAGAGTACCAGCACTTCAAAGGAGCAAGCAGGTACCCCGAATAATGAGTCCCTGCACTTCTATATTTCATTTTAAATCCCTGCTCTCAGGTTCTCTCTCGGTCACCTTTGCGCTGTAGCACCAAGTTTAACTATTACGTTAACACAGCAGCTTTAGCCTGAGAGATTCTTATTATGCAGCACAATTTTCAATTATTCGTATAATATATACATTGGGCCTCATTTATGAAAAGTGACACATCGCTGCGTGAAAACAGCGATGCGTCACTTTTCACTGCGCCCTCCTTGCGACACCAATGATGCGTCATATATACAGTATGACGCATCATGGCGCAAGGAGTTACAGATACGTCAGTATTTCTGACGTATCTGTATGGCGCAAAAGTGACGCATTGCTGGAGTGTGTTACAAAAGTGATGCAACTCCAGCAATGCGTCCTTTCACATGGGGGAAGCCCCATGTAAAAGGGCCTGCGTCAGTCTTACGCCTGCTGTGAGGCAGGCATAAGAAATTGACGCATTTGTGTCCTAGAAGTGGCGCAGTGAAATCTTATAGATTTCACTGCGTCACTTCTATGACCCTTTCTTGCGTCAGAACGCCCCCCCTGCATACATTATAACTGCCGTAGGTATAATGTAGCGCAGGGGTTTACAAAGTGACGCATCTACCTAGATGCGTCACTTTGTAAATATGGTGCAACAAGGCACATTTTTTACGCTGCTGGTGCGTCACAAAAAGTGACGCACCGGCGGTGTAAAAGTGACGCAAGGGCTCATAAATAAGGGCCCATTGATGTGTATTTTCACGCAGCGTTGCGCTTCCCGATTTTTTGTGAATACAGGTGTAGGTGTCAGACACACCAGGTGGCATTCGATACAAAGTCAGAAACAATGGACAGTGGGCAGTGCCCTTCTGCATAAAACCAGAAAAAAGGCTAATCCGTAGCAAGGCTTAGGTTTTTTATTTCATCAAATCACCAAGACACTCTTTGCATCGGGCCAGATAAATTCATCAGTGGCCTATATAAAATGAAGGAAATGTATACCTCTAAAGACAACGGGGGCACTTGCCCTGTGTCGATCACATTTCCCCAATTCGTTCTGAAGCAGACCTTTGTAAACATGGCTGAATTATCTTACATGTAACTTTAGCAGATAAGCTTGTACTGGTATGTAGGACGCCGTGGAGAGGAGGCATATTTCTCTTGTAGTAGCCTGTGCTGCCACCTTGCGGTATAATTAGGAACATGCTGCTTTATTAGGGTTTAGTATGACTACACATGACAAATAAGGATTTATTTATAGGCCAACCCCGTTTGCCCATTACTCACGTTTAATGGTGTCGGTGTATACCAAGGCTATCCCAGCTACCTCCCATCTGCACTGTTTTCCACCAGATGAAGGCTCTAATGAGAGGGCGCTTCGGAAATCGTCAGGGAAGTGTATGCCCTCAAACAAATGAGAATATTTGTCTGTTGTTACGAATAAACAGACTTGGGAAGATGGCGCACCTGTGCACGGCTGTCCTTTAGACCCATAATTCCCCGGGCTAAATACAAATGGTCCTTCTCTTTAAATCTAAACCTCTTTCGTCTTACTTTTACCTTTCCCAAATGTGTTTCCTCTGCTTTGCAAACATCCATTTAGACCACCAAAAGGCAGCTGAAAATTGTCATTTTATTAAAAGTAACTTCTATTAGAGTAGCATGAACTATAGGAGAATTAAGTATAGGCATATAAATAAAATGAACTAAATAATAAGATAGTAGATCAGCTTACTAGGGAAGCTGAACGAAGAACGGTTTGAAACGAGCACAGTTCTTGGCCCCAAATGTTTAATTTGTATCTTGCTGACCTCTCAACTAACTAGTGATGCAACGAAACTTTTTTTTAAAACATTTTTTTATTGAGAGTTCATAAAGATAGAATATACTTTACAAAACACATTTAGTAATAGAATCAATACAGTACAGGACATAACAAATAAAAAAACATGTTCAAATGTCATCGATTCAGGAACTTACTTATAAAGTGCAATGTGAATAAATATAAACAATCTGGCAGACTAACAATAAAAAGATGTGGTTACAATTAAGTATCGACAGAGAACAAACTAGGATTCAAATATACTCCAAAACTTTTCATATTTCTTAAGGGCCCCAGATCTCAGTGCATATTTTCTTTCCCTGCCCTGGATTCGTAATAGTTTTACCTTCCATGCCTGAAAGGTTGGCACAAGATCTGTTTTCCAGGACTGCAAAATTAGGGATTTCGCTATTAAAGAGGCAATAAAAAGAGGCTCATCATATGGAGTGTAACTCGAAGAGCAGCCTAGGACAGGAATTAAATCATCAAAGATTATAGTGGCTTTGAACTTAATGGAGAGGTATTTTTCTATTTCCTTCCAGAATAGCTGAATTTTTGGGCACTCCCAGACAATATGTTTCCAGGTGCCTTTTTCTTCACATCGAAAACATTTGTCGGCGACATGTGGAAAGATACTGTGGAGGAAAGAGGGGGTTCTGTAGATTAACTATTTATTATAAAATTGCATGTGTTTAAAATTAGCACCGCGAAAGATGGTTTTATTAAATTTATTTATTTTATCCCATATCTGCTGGCTAATTTCAATGTCTTCGCTCTTTTTCCACCTCTCAATCATCTTACTAGAGAGTTCCTGCCCTTTGTTTTCTTTTAATATTTTAATCCACATACTCATCTTCTTTTGTGTTTGATTATTCAGAGCTGTAGAGATAATTACTTTATGGAATACATTTCCTATATCGAGCTCTCTGAGTTTTGGATTAAGCATAAGAAATGACTAGTTCAGAATTGTATGGGAGTGGTGTATCTGTCTAGAAATTTCATCCCAAGACTTCCACCTGTTACCTATAAGGAAGTCTTCAATTTTCTCAAGGCTGTTCTCCTTCCAGAGATTTATTATACTATTGTCCATGCATCCCTCTTCCCCTAAACTGAAGTTAATTAGATCTGTTGTGTTACCTATTTTGGGGATACAATAAAAAATCAAAAACTGAGTTTTCTGTTTGAAAATCCACTGTAGGGACTTGTAACGAACTTTTTTTGGATCTTTCGTAATTCTAACCGGGTCAGTGATTTTTGAGTCTGACAGCATCTTCTTCATAAAAAAATTGTCTACCTCGTGTGTTTTTGGAGGAAAAAAAACTAAAACTATGGTGTGCAAAAGATGCAAAATAAAATTCTCTAATATTTGGGAGGGACAGCCCTCCTTGTGCAGATGGAAGATATAAAGTGCTGAGTGCGAGTCTTGGAGATTTTTTTGCGCAGAGAAAAGAGGAGATCAAAGCATCTACTTTTTAAAAAAAGGAGGCCTGGATTGCACAGGCTACGGCGCTGAAAAGAAAATTAAAAAGAGGTAAAATTGACATACGTACTAACACTGCCCGTCCCATTAAAGACAAGGGTAATAAATTCCAATGATCCAGAAGAGACCCCACCTTTTTTAACAGAGGTAAAAAATTTAGCAAATGCAGGTCTTCCAAATTGTCCGATATAAATATTCCCAGATATCTTTTTGGGCATGTGTTGTAAATCTGCCTGAATTCCGGTACTAAAGTGTCTAAAGTGCAGTAAGCTAAAATAATTTCCGTTTTCTTAACATTGATCTTGTAGCCCCCTAATGTTTTGGAAGTCAGAGAAAAGTTTTAAAATTTTCAGTTGACTTGAGGGTTTAGAATCTAAACAAAAGGCAATATCATCCGTGTATAATTTTATATTTGTCATTCCAACTACTGGGGCAGTGTCGGTCCTTGTATCCCTAATTGCAATCGCCAACGGTTTAATAAATAACGCGAATAAAATTGGCGATAGGGGGCATCCTTGTCGCGTGCCCCTAGTCACCTGACATGTCCCAATGTTGGTGTTATTAATGATAATCTGTGCCCTAGAATTCATATAAAGTTGTTTTAAAAGAGAAATAAAAACAATCAGGAAATTAAAACTGTGCAAAATAGCAAAAAGGCAATCCCATGACACTAGATCGAAGGCTTTCTCCGCGTCTAAAAGCCAGATTTGAGCCTTCACTTTATTAATCTTGAAATAATCTAGTGCCTCCAATAAAAAATTTGTATTTGAATGAAGGTGCCTAACAGCAATAAAACCGCACTGATCATGGGCTACTAGAGACCCCACTATTTTATTTAATCGGTTTGCTAAAAGTTTTGTAAACCTTTTATAGTCTGTATTTAAAAGACTTATGGGTCTGTACGGATTTAAATTTTCCTTGACCTTTCCTTTTTTTTAAATGCTAACCACCACAGCTGAATGAAAGGAGTCCGGTGGAAGACCTCCTTGAAGTAATTAGTTAACTAAAAACAGAAGCTCTTTATGCAGGGTACCTCCAAATTTTTTGAAAGATTCGATAGGAAGACCATCATTGCCATTGGTCTTACCATGGGGGAAGGAGCCAATCACCTCCTCTAGTTCAAGCATTGAGAAGTCCTCTATGAGGTATTTCTTGCCCTCATCATCTAGTTTAGGTTTTGCGAGTGACTCTAAAAAATACCCCATTGGAATGAGATGTAGCCCCTTCAGTTGCTTGATAGATTCCCTCGTAATTTTTCAAAAACAACTCGCCAAGAGAGGCAGTGGTCTTGGCATGCAATTTGGTGATGGGGTCAGTTAGTTGGTCTATCCTATATCGAGCCTGTTTTTCTTTGGCTTGCCAGGCCAGGAGCTTCCCTGTGTATTCACTTTCCTTGTATATCTTTTGGGCATAGAGATTGCTATTAGTTTCGCCTAGGTCATAATAAAAATCCTTCATCCTACACTTTGCCTCAGACAGCTTTTGCCCAGAGAGCGATGACCTAACCCTGTAGTGTTCTTGGGTTGCCTGCGTGAGTTCAATTTGTAGATTGGTTTTCTCCTCCCTTCTAGCTATCTGCTTTGGTATATCTTTAGACGTTATTATACCCCGTAGAGTGGCCTTAAATGCATCCCAGGTCGTATTTAATGGGGCTGTGCCTCTATTCTGTGCAAAAAACTGCTCAATCTCTTCTTCCATATCTATACACCATTGTGGGTCTAGGAGATTCGATTTATTAAAAAACCATCTTCTTAAGGGCCTTGCATCGTGTATCCCCAATTTTACCTCCATACAAAGTGCTGCATGGTCTGAGAAGGCATTTGGTAGATGGACTTAATTATATATCTCTAAATCATGAGATGTTAAAAAAAAATCTAACCTGGATGCAGAGTTATACTTTGCTGAATGGCATGAATATTCTCGTTTAAGGGGATTAAAGAAACGCCAACTATCAATAACGTCAATGTCTAGTTTGCAGCTTTGGATGGGCGTAACAACTTGGGGTTTGTTCTGGCGGCGATCTTTTTTGGAGGAGTCCAATAAAGAATTTTGTAGAAAATTAAAATCTCCCCCCCATATTATTGGTCCAGGAAGGCCTGTTATAGCATGCATTATCTGTAGAATTGGCAGAGGGTCGTCTAGAATTGGTGCATAGATTGTGGCAAAGATTATGTTTGCATTGTTTAATTTACCATGCGCAACTGCCCATCTACCTCTGGGGTCTAAAAGTGTCCCTTCCAGATTGAAGTCTACATGTCTTTTTATTAATATACATACTCCTCTCTGCGCCATCCCAGCTGTTGAGGATATCTTATAACCAACCCAGCTCTTAAAACATTTATCTGACTCAGCCTGATCTCTATAGAGGGTTTCTTGTAAGTAGATAACATCTGGGAGAAGATTTTTTAACCAGCACTCAATGGCGTTTTTTTTGCGAACATTATTCAAGCCATTCGCTTTAAAAGAGATAGGCCTAGATGTAGGTAATAGCAAATTACCGAATGGTAAATACCGAATTTTACTGAATAGGTATTTACTATTCGGTAATTGCTATGTAGGTAAAGAATTCGGTAAAAATACCGAATCGGTAAGATTCGGTAATTACCGATTCGGTAATTACCGAATCGGTATTTGCCATTGATTCCTATGGGCCTTGAAGCCATAGGATTCAATAGCAAATGCTGATTCGGTAATTATCGAATTGGTAAAATTACCGATTTTACAAGGGGGACAGGGTGTCACTTTGACACCCTGTTGCACCCCTGTTACTGGCTTGTGTGCCATGTGACACACATACATGCCCTTAGGGCATGTCTGTGTGCCACATGGCACAAGTGTACTTGCACAGATGTGCATGTACACTGGAATTCGTTATTTACCATGTAATAGTATTACATGGCAAATAACAAATCGGTAATGGCCTGTGGCACTGTTTCCAGTGCCACCTACATCTGTATTTACCGATTCGGTAAATTTACCGATTCAGTATTTTAGAAAATCAGTAAATTTACCGAATCAGTAAATATACCGATTCTGTAAATTAAATGCCACCTGCATGTCCATTTCCAAATAGCGGTCGGTAACAGCCGAATTCGGCCGTTACTGATCGGTAATTGGCGACCTACATCGGGCCCATAATCTTCAACATGCTATTTATTCATCACAATATAAAAACATCTGTAACGACGGCAGGTAATATAAAAATAAACATATCCCGGGGAATTTTAAACCTCAGCCTGTGCAAAGAAGCAAAAAGTAGCATACATATATTATAGCAGAAAATAGTCATAGTAAAACTACAACACATTTTTTGTTCTAAACCTCTCATTGTGCAAAATAAGCAAAAGAAAGCAGCATATATGTGCAATAGAGCAAAGGATCTAGATCTCTCTTTATGCAAATATGCGAATAAGCAGCACAGTTGTATAATAGCAGCAAAACGTAAAGGTTTAAACCTCCCCTTGTGCAAATACGCAAATGAGCGAATAGACACAAATATATAATCGAAACAAACAAAAAAAAAGCAGCATTATGTTGTTGTAAACCTCTCCCTGCGCGAATGAGCAAATTAGCAGATACGCAAATACTCAACACACTTGTACACCAGCAGAAAAACATATTTTTCTTGACCTCTCTGTGTGCAGCTACGCAAATGAGCAGGGAATTTATAATAGCAACAAAGCAGGAAGGATAGGAGCAAAAACATATTAATTGAACTTTAAAGTGACAGGTGCAGGATGGCGAAAATTGAAACAGCCTTTTTGTGCGAAAAAGCCTTTTAACCCCTTTGATGCTCATGACGAGCTCAGCTCGTCATGAGGCACGGTTGAGCTGTGCTTATGACGAGCTGAGCTCGTCATGTATAATGGGAAAGCTCACAAAGAAGCACAGGAGGGGAAAACCCATAGCAGCCAAGGTGTTAACTGTAACATTGTCCGTTCCATAGCTGTGTCAGTATAAAAACAAATAATACTTCAGTATATGAACTCTCTTTTTTTCCCCTGCAACACCCCCCTTGACCCCCTTCCCTCCCCCCCTAGAGTGGACGGAGATACCCAGTGTCCCACTTCCGTACTTCTCTGATATTTCTTCTTCTTGGATGCCATTTCATTGCATCCTTGTGTGCTTCCTGTCTCCGCCGCGAACTCGCTCTTGAGGTAATTGAAAGCTCAGCAGTGACTTAGGCTCCCAGACCTTCAAGAAAAGACTGAGCTTTAATGCAGATCTGTAAAAAGAAAAAAAATCCCTTTGGCCAGTACTTTAAGTTTCGATTGTTGTACTATCATGGCTTGAGCTCCCTTGCTCCTAAAAGAGTCAATCAATTTAACAAAGTTCCTGCGTCTATGGGCGGATGCCGCCGACATATCAGAAAAAATCCGAAAGTTATTTGCCCCCTCCGCTGAAGGACTGGGTTTTCCTAAGACCCAGCGGTGCCAGGGACAACACCTGAAACCTTCGTGGGTTACCTGTTCCGGCGTACAAATGACAGAGACACGGGACACTTCCTTCGGCGTCAAAGATTCAAGGTTTATTTACTGCAGGGAACACAGAAGTCACAAGAAGTACATAGCATGTATGTTCATGGAGACTGCTTCAAATTGCATCTGTGGATCGCTCCTTTTATACAGTTTTCCGTCATAAGACAACATGGCAAACAAAAGGTTAGAACCCGGTTCCCACAGTAAATTCATAGGGGGTCGCTTTCATGTATTTCAAGGCCCGGAACATAATTACAGTGGCATTGCCGGTTCCCAACTGTAAAAGTACATCTTCCCACCATTAGTGCATTTCGTTCGGCTGTAAACGAATCAAGGAAGAGTCAGGAACAGGTGCAGAGGAAGATGAGGATAGCGAACAGATTGAAAAGAGTTTAAGGGGGTTCTATCAGAAACACGATTGCAGGGATCAAAGGAGACGTGCCTAATGAATGCACAACTGAGGCAATAGACCGGCACGGCAAGATGTGCCTCGCACGGGGCCATCTGCCTTGCAGTGTCATTCCACTCGTCATAAAGACACCCTCAAAGAAACACGTGTCTTCCGCAAAAGCTTGGGAATCCCAGGGTCGCGAAGCGGACAGTGTCCGTTCGCTGGCTACTTGAGGGCAAGAGACAAAATGGATGCCGTATCTAAAAATGGAACCCGTGGGTTCAGATGAAGAAACCCACGAAACAGACGAATGGTTTAGGTTAGCACAGCGAAAACGCGTACACCCACTAAACTCGTCATTTGCGGTTCATAGATACCAGACTCGACCATATTCGAGCGAGTCGAAAACACCACTTACAATTGTCACGGAACCTCAGACGCTCCTTTTGCCCTCATGTAGGCAAGCACTAGTCATAATCGGAATCGATCTCGATTTTCATCAGACCATCCAGATGTTGCTGCAACATTATTCTATCCATCAGTGTTTCCTTGGTAACAGGTGGCCGTCTTATACACGTCGTAGCACAGAGGCCACATAAGGCAGGACCACACTGCACACAAAGACAACACGTGAACAGAAATGCTACAACAACCCCAATGATCATCAGAATTTTCCAACCCCACGTCGACATCAGGCCCCAAAACCATCCTAGTAGCGTCCAATCACCTACGTCCACGTGTATGGACTCGGAGATCTTATGCAACTTCGAGATGGCTTGATAGACAGTTGGAGCGTTATCAGGAATGAAAATGCAGCAACTCGAATGGATTACCTTGCATACTCCACCTCTATCTGCAAGAACAACGTCTAAAACCATACGGTTTTGTAACGTCATAAGCCTGTCCGCCTGAAGCTCTGCTGTGATGTTACCAAGGGCGCTTGCAGTGATGTTAGCGGTCGATTCCACCACTCGAGTCAACTGTCTCAGGTTCCTACTATTAATCATAGGTCCCCAAAACGGCAAGAAACCCTTAAAGAAGTCTCCTGCTTCCTGACCGGCAGTGTCCTCTTCGCTAATCACGCCTCTCACAACTCTGGTCTTGTGATAATCCGACCCAACAGTAAAGGTCGGTGGCAACAGATTTGCAATATAACATGTGCCTGAGAAGTCACGAGGCAACCATGTATATGCGCGATCGTAACAAACAAAATAAGTACCCTTGGCAGTCAAAAGAACCGGGGAAGAGGACGTCGGCAAAACATACGTTTCGGTACAAGCACTTCTCCCGAGCTGAGCTCGCGGGCTTCGGCCAAGACCTTTCAGACAGAAATTACCGAGATGGGGTACGATCCAGATCGGAGACGAGCTTTTAAGCTGCCGATCACCCACTGACATGCTATACTCAGCCTCACTCAGATCTCTGTATGCTCGCACCTCTTCCTCTGGGATAAGCGATGCGTCAAAGATATCCCTATCTAAATCGGCAATCGCTCTTGCCAAAGGCTTGTGGTACGGGCCAGGACCATGATCTGCAGTGCGTGGCTCTCGATGGGGGTAGGAATCTAGTGCGCTACGAAACATTGTTTGGAATGCTCGAGCTGAACCCTGGGAACTAGAAGGAAGAACCAAGTACGGAATTCCCCTATCAGTGGTATCTGGCATTAACCCACACACCCAACAATTGGTAGTGTTCATCACCAACTGATGTTGATGAAGGAGCTGAACGAAGGAATTGTTCATGAATTCCGCACGTCTAACCTGCTCGTGTTGGGGTAAGATGTGAAAGGAATGAGGAGAAACAGTGGAAGTAGGTTTTAGTTCAGAGGAAGGGGTAGGTGAAACAGAAGGCAATAATGATTGTATCACATAGTATACTCCACCCACCAGTAACGAGGAAACAATTAGGAACACCTGTAACATAAAGCATTTAGTACGTACAATCCTATGCAATTTGAATCTTTGCGCTTGAGTCTTCTCCACTTCCGACAGCTTCGAGAAAGCCATCCTCTAAAACCGTCCGCGACGTTCTTGACGCACTTCGTTCTGTGTAGCAATGGTCAATCCCCAGGAGTTCCCAGGAATCAACGGTCTCCGACCTAGTGTCAGGACCTACTTAACAGAAGGAAGTACCCGCACGGCCCTACGGTCAACCTGGATGTAAGGTTCTTTTGATCAAACAATATATATATATAATCTCCTAGCTGTGGAAAAAAAAAACATGTGTGGAAAAGAACTCAGAATTTGATACAAAACCACAATTGTTCAAAAATGTTCAGAGTGATAATGGGGTAATGTGGATTTCAAAAGGAAAAAAAACAAAATAAGTTTTATTTGTCTCTAGTATTGGAACGAAGAAAATATCTGCTTCTTCCAGGACGAGTCTGCTCTTCAAACAATTGGTCGGATGGTGGAACAGAGTCCTGTCGGTCAGACGATAGTTCAGATCTTGATTTCTCCAATGACAAAGGTTCAATAGTATTATCTGGCTGCACTGAAGTATCTCCCACAGGCTGAGTGTCACTGAACCGCACAAAGTTCGGCAAAGCTTCGGTTTCAGATGCGGCGATGCCAGTCCTCACCCACGAGTCCGCTGGTAAAGGTATTGGTACCTTTTTGGTGTGGGTGGCGTGCACCCAATGCTTACGGCCCTCCAAAAGAACAGCAGTTCTCGTGGCGAGGAGCACTTGGAAGGGTCCAATGAACCTTGGCTCAAGGTTTCCCTTTCGGCAAAAATTCCTCGTAACCACCCAGTCTCCAGGTTGGAGCTGGCGGCCTGGACCCTCCGTCTGCGCCGGCAGTGCTTCAAAGACCTGTTGATGAATTAACCTCAGTTTAGCAGTCAGATCATGAAGGTAATCAATTAGCATTGGATATTCAAGATTTGTGAATACGCTGGGTCTAGGAACCCCCCAAATATTTGCAGGACGGCCGAACACAATCTCATATGGGCTGAGCCCTACTCGAGAGTGTACAGTCGCCCTTGTTGACAGAAGAGCCAGAGGCAAAGCATCGGGCCACGAGAGACCAGTCGTAGCCTGAATCTTTGCAAGTTTTAGTTTTAGAGTACCGTTGTACCCCTCAACCAAACCTGCTGACTGGGGATGATTGGCGCTGTGGAATTTTTGTGTAATTCCAAGGCCCTTACACACACTCTTCATCACACTCCACACAAACTCACTTCCGTTATCAGACCATACAATCCGTGGCATTCCATACCGAGGAAAGTATTCCTTCAGTAGGACTTTCGCTGTGGACAGGGCAGTGTTATCTTTGAGAGGATAAGCTTCAATCCATCGGGAGAATGCGCAAACCACAACTAAAACATACTTTAGGTTATTACATCGCTCCATATGAATGAAGTCCAGCTGAATTACCTCAAAGGGGCATGTAGGAGGAGCGAAATGGCCAGGGGGTGTAGGAGTGCCCTTGCCAGGATTGTACATCATACATATCATGCAATTCTTGACCAATCTCTCAGCACACTTAGCGATACCATCATTCTTCCATACAGGGGACAACAACTTACAAATACCTTTCGCGCTAATATGTGACAAACCGTGTGCCATGGTCACAATAGCTAGCACATATGCATCCGGCAACATCCACCTTTGATTCTCTGACAAATCAATCCAACATCCATTCGCATCCAACTTTCCTGTGCTCTCCTTCCACTTGGTCTTTTCAGTTTCGGTGGCCTCATTCTGAATCGCTTTCACACTTTCGACAGTATCCTCACACATACCAGTTTCTGCAGGCCACCTTACCGAACTTGTCACATACATTCTGGTTGCAAGGTTTCTCGCAGTCTCCTTAGCAATCTCATCCGCAAACGCATTGCCACGACCAACATCATCCGTCACCTTACGGTGCGCACTACATTTATTAATCGCCACCTGCTTAGTTAATGTAAGTGCGTCCAAAAGATCATTCACAAGATGTCGTGTTGGATCCTCGTACCCTGCGATGTCATAAAGCCTCTCTCTCGCCACAGTCGTCCAAAACTATGGGCAACACCAAAAGCATACTGACTGTCGGTAAACACATTCACTCGTTTCCCTTTCGACAAAACACACGCTCTTGTCAAGGCAATTAGTTCTGCCGCCTGTGCAGAATTCTGATTCAATCTTGCAGTTTCCACAACCGTACTCAACGTTACCACAGCATACGCAGTCGTCACATCACCATTCGGCAACTTAAAACACGAACCGTCCACATACAAAGTACCATTGGGTTCTTCCAATGGAGTGTTTTTTAGGTCAACACGACCCTTCGTTTCCTCCTCAGTTCGCAAATAACAATCGTGTGGTGGTACCTCGTCTGATTCCATATTAGTTGGCAACAACGTCGCCGGATTTAGAACATTGCAGCGCTTTATTTGGATGTGACTTGCCAAAAGCGTCAACTCATAACCAGACAACCTTGCGCTCGTCAAGTGTTGGGTTTTCGTACGATTCAAAAGAGTATCAACTGCATGCGGAACCATCACCGTAAGCATTTTATCCATGACCAATCCTGCAGATTGTCGGATGGACACCGCAGCTGCCGCTGTCGCTCTTAGACAACTCGGCAACGCTCTAGCTACTGGGTCCAAGGTCGAGGAAAAATATGCACATGGACGTTGCTTACCACCAAATTGTTGCGTCAAAACACTCAACGCACAACCTTCCCTCTCGTGAACGTATAGAGTAAACGGCTTACTGTAGTCAGGAGTACCTAACACAGGGGCTGAACACAACGCATCACGGAGTTCAGAAAAACTTTTCTGACACTCATCCGTCCATGGCAAAGGAGTTGGAACATCCTTGCACATGAGAGCTACCAATGGTTTCGCTAGCAATGAAAAATTTGGAATCCATTGCCTGCAGTATGACGTGATACCTAGAAAGGCACGCACATCTCTCTGAGTTGTTGGCACAGTCATTCGAGCAATCGCTGCAATTCTCTCTGGGGTCAACCTTCTTCCCTCCTTTGACAATAAGTGACCTAGATAGGTTACTTCTTGGCAACAATATTGCAGTTTACAAGGTGACACCTTGTGATGCAAGTCACAGAGATGTTGTAACAATGACACCGTAGCAGTTTTGCAGATGTCTTTTGTGTCTGCAGCCACCAACAAGTCGTCGACATATTGGATCAAAGCCGCACCAGCCGGTAACACAAACGCATCAAGTTGACTCTTCAGGGCTTGGCTGTATATTGATGGACTCTCACAATAGCCCTGAGGAGCGCGTTTAAACCTAAAGCTGCGACCACCTAATGAGAAACCGAATAGGTCCCTGCTTTCCTCAGCAATCGGAATACTAAAGAAAGCATTCTTCAAGTCGATCACTGAGAACCAAGAAGCAGATGCTGGAATCAGAGTCAGTAAAGCCGTAATGTCAGGCACCACAGGGAACTGAGGAACCACGATTTTATTCACCTCCCGTAAATCAATGACAAAACGATAAACAGGAGGCTTAGATGGATCAGTGCGTTTCAGAATAGGCAACACAGGGCTATTACACACGTTTCCCCGAGTCTCCTCGATAACATCTTTCTCGATCAAGTCATAGATGATCGCCAACAACGCTCGCTCACCATCAAGGGAGATACGATACTGGGGAATACGTGGTAATCGCACATTTGATTTCAATTGGACAACATAAGGGGAGATATCAAACAGGTCCACGTCATTGGGACCTGTTGCCCACAAAGATGCAGGAAGAGAACTCAATTCCGGTGGGAGCTTTTCAATTGACAAGTACATAGGAGAGATTACTCTCTCACCCAATGTAAGCTTTACTCCCGCAGGAGAACAATACAAAGTCGCATACAAACGTTTCAGCAAATCCAGACCCAAAAGATTCTCACCACAACCAGTGGTCAAAATCAAAGGAGCTTTAAGCTCACGAGGCCCAATTCTAAGGGGCAAAGGACTAGAGACCGGATTGCTAACAGGGGCGCCGGAGAATCCAACGGAAACATTTGTTAAGCCAGACAAAGGTGCGCCAGGGAGTTTCGAATGCATGATAGAACTTTTCGCTGCACCAGTGTCCAACAGAAAAGGCTCAACTACGCCCGATGTGGCGACTGCGACGTAAGGCCCTCTCTGATCAACCGGAACTGATACTACTCTCTCTCCTTGTCTATGGCTGTCCTAGTAATTACCGTCATCAATACCCTGGTCGACATAATAATCATCCACATTGTACTGCGCGGATCTACTTACCGATGATCCACGCTGATCAAAACAATTATTGGAATCAGAGGAATTATTAGAACGCTCATTTTGATTCTGAGTAACACCGCGGCCTCTACCTCGTGAAGCCTGTTGAGGACCACTACGACCTCCTCTAGATGAATTGTCGTTATTCCGATCACGCAAAACCGGACAATCGAATTTCAAATGGCCCTCACCTCGACAATAGGCACATTGATTGTACCCAAGCATAGATCTCTGCGAAGAGGAATCATTCCGCGACTGCGACCTAGCGGGCTGCGATTACGATCTATTCCGTTGTTGAGAATCGTTTTGATTCGAGCGTGGAGGATACGCTTGTTGTAACAAAACTTTCGTTTTGAGTTCTTTCGTCTTTTTATCCGCACGATCACTTTCCTCATTCTCTCTATTTTCATAATATTGGGCCGTGGCCAATATTTGAGCAGCGGTTGAAACAGCCCACGCGCTTTCTGAATTTTTCAAATTGTTGCTAAGTTCAGACAACAAATTCGAATCGAATTTATCCACAAACAATCTCTGACCTCCCTCAGTGCTCATATCTTGACCGCTATGATCGATGAATGCCTCCTCAAATCTCGTAAAGAAATCGGAGACACTCTCGTCCTTCTTCTGCTTACAGGCAGACAGTTTATCCCAGTTAACTTTCATCGCCGGCATAAGTGTCTTCATAAGTGTAATTATTCTTTGGGGAAGATCAGTAATGAGCTGTTCAGGCTTAGCCCCACCAACTTGTTGTCCATCAGCCGCCACAAGTGCAGCCCAATCACCGCCTAACTCGGCTGCATGATTTTCTTGATGAATTTTCGCCCAAATCGGTTGCGGAACGACATTGCCGAACAACATGTCGATGTCGGCAAGATTCATTATCGTAGCATCCACTAGTTGGGACAATTCTTTATAGTACCCTGCAGGATTTTTGCGAGGGTCAGGCAAAGTTTGCTTAACCTGCAATACTTCCGATCGTTTCCATGGAAGATGTATCCATACTCTCTGGAAGTGTGGCAAGATAGCAGGATTAACAGTCGCATCACCTGGCCTCCACACTGGTGGAACCTCACGCATGGGAAACTGACCAGGCGTCGACATCCATTCCTCATGTTCGTCTGTAAACAGTGCACGAGGCATCACAGTGGGACGAAAAGACAGTAGATGCTCGACAGCACGCCGAACATTGCTACCCACAATCATACCACTCGAAAACTGAAGCTGAAGTTCAGTTAAAGCGGCCAGTACATCATCTGCCACATCAACTGATATCTCATCGCGTAAGAGTTTGCACATTTCTTCAAACACGAATCTTTGTGTTGGCTCATTAAATTGAGAGAAAGTGTCAACAACTACACGTGGAGGATTCTTAAGGGGGTATCTAATCCAATTTTTCGCCATTTTAAATAGCGTATCACGTTCCCTACCACCAGGAAGCTGACTTCGTCTTTGCGGAGCATCAGAATCAGCAGACCCAAGAATCGGTCCAAGAGGAGAGTAAAAGTTGGCAACAATATTAGGAGTACGTCGCCGAACAGACGGGGAAGAGGAGAGAAGTAAAGGAGTAACAACAGGATGACCAAAAACAGGAGGATCAGGAGCAGTAGGAGTAGCCACAAGAGTGGAAGTAGCGGGAACAGCAGCTTGAAAAGGGATAGACGGAGGAGCAGTAGGGACAGCAACAGGTAGAGGAATAGTGACAGAAGGATTTGCAGGAACAGGACCAGCGGCAAGCTGATTAACAGCCGCCGGAACAGCAGGTTGAGGAACAGGAGGAACCACAGGGACCGTGGTATCCTGTGCATATGGAGGTGGCGACTTCAGTAGATAGGACAACAAAGAATCCTCTACTGCTTCTTCTCCCTTCTTATCCGTAACCGTCGGTAAAGCGGGATAACATTTATCCACTGTCATACGTTGTAGTCTATCAAAAATTTCCTTTTCCTTCTCTTCTTGGTCTCGCTGAAACTGCTCTGCGTTTCTCATCGTTGTAACGATACCTTCTCTCTTATTACCTTTAAGCTGTTTGATTTCTTTCTGCTTGGCTTCTTTACGCCATAACCGAAAGGAATCAAACATGCTTTTCTTCGGAACAATTTAGCTTCGAGATTATCTAAAATTGGGGTCTCAAAACTACCATGAGGTGGCCAACTAAGGACACCATCATCTTTAGTATAACGAACCCAGCAATCATTGAACGTGATAGGACCCACACCATGTCGACTATATAATTCGTAAATTGGAGTTCCAACTGGAGGTATCGGACATGAGTCCTCCAATCGGGAATCCGGACCACAACCTTTAAAGCAACTAAACAAAGTACTACGGCCAGGCATCGTGCACACTAGCCAAGTTTCACAAACTTCAAGGGTTATTGGACTTACAATGTCCCCGCAAAATGCAAAAACCCTCGGTTTTTGGCGACTGCAACCGTCAAATAGAACAACTAAGAACAAAATACGAAGGACCACAAATGCAATGGAACCATGCAACAACTAAGCACTCACAACAACTAAGGATTCTGGGGAGCGACCCACAAATACTTAACTCAGAGATCAATGGCGTCACCAGGAAGGCCCGTCAATCGTCTCGCTATACCAAGGTCTACGCCAGGCGCCAAAACAGGTCGACAATCAGGGCAGCAGTCCGTCGCAGCCGTCAGGAGGCGGGGATCTTTGCGGGAAAAGTCTTCGGGCCACTTGTTTCGACAACAGGATCGATGAAGCGGGGTGCACCTTCCCTCGGAGAATTCACACGAAGTTCCTCACGATCGTCGGGCTTTGGACCGGTACCACTGATGCCTGCCCCACGTTGGGCGCCAACTGAAGGACTGGGTTTTCCTAAGACCCAGCGGTGCCAGGGACAACACCTGAAACCTTCGTGGGTTACCTGTTCCGGCGTACAAATGACAGAGACACGGGACACTTCCTTCAGCGTCAAAGATTCAAGGTTTATTTACTGCAGGGAACACAGAAGTCACAAGAAGTACATAGCATGTATGTTCATGGAGACTGCTTCAAATTGCATCTGTGGATCGCTCCTTTTATACAGTTTTCCGTCATAAGACAACATGGCAAACAAAAGGTTACAACCCGGTTCCCACAGTAAATTCATAGGGGGTCGCTTTCATGTATTTCAAGGCCCGGAACATAATTACAGTGGCATTGCCGGTTCCCAACTGTAAAAGTACATCTTCCCACCATTAGTGCATTCCGTTCGGCTGTAAACGAATCAAGGAAGAGTCAGGAACAGGTGCAGAGGAAGATGAGGATAGCGAACAGATTGAAAAGAGTGTAAGGGGGTGCTATCAGAAACACGATTGCAGGGATCAAAGGAGACGTGCCTAATGAATGCACAACTGAGACAATAGACCGGCACGGCAAGATGAGCCTCGCACGGGGCCATCTGCCTTGCAGTGTCATTCCACTCGTCATAAAGACACCCTCAAAGAAACATGTGTCTTCCGCAAAAGCTTTGGAATTCCAGGGTCGCGAAGCGGACAGTGTCCGTTCGCTGGCTACTTGAGGGCAAGAGACAAAATGGATGCCGTATCTAAAAATGGAACCCGTGGGTTCAGATGAAGAAACCCACAAAACAGACGAACGGTTTAGGTTAGCACAGCGAAAACGCGTACACCCACTAAACTCGTCATTTGCGGTTCATAGATACCAGACTCGACCATATTCGAGCAAGTCAAAAACACCACTTACAATTGTCACGGAACCTCACCGCATTAAATATTTTCTTAGAAAATGCAGTGTTTAGAATTTTCTCCTTTACCCTAAAATCGGAAAAGTTGAGCAAAATTGTTCGGGGGTATTTCAAGTTGCTGGGTTTATACGCCAGGACTCTGTGGGCCCTTGTGATTTTTAGGTCGCCTTCGATTTCAGGTATAGCTTTTTTCAGGAGGGACTCTGACCATTTGACCACATCCTTATCTTCCAGTCCCTCTGGTATGCCTACTAACCGTAGATTGGACTTCCTGTTATAATTTTCAAGGTCCTGCATTTTTTCTGTTAGTTGAGTTTTCTCTTTATTGGCCACATAGAGATCTTTCTGCATTTCCCTAAGGGAATCCTCTAGACACGAGATCCGAGCTTCCGCTTCTGAGACTCTCGAGGGGAGATTGCCAAGATGTTCCTCCATTTTCGTAAGTCTGCTGTGGAGCTGTGAGATTTCCTCAGCCTGAGAGTTTTTAAAGTCTCTTAGTTCCTGAAGGATAGTTACAAGCATGTCTTCGATAGAGTTCATTTTTATGGCATTCGGGAGAGAGGACAGACTGCCTTCTTGGGGAACCTGGGGTACTTGTGAGCTTGAGTCTTGGCTTAAAGCCTTCATAGCTAGCTTACGGCTTGGGCTTGTAATCAGCTGCACCAGCGGGTGGGAGAGGGTCTGGGGCAGCGCAACGAAAGGAGAAACTCTGGTTGTTACAGTTAATGCTGCTGAGCCTTCTTCTTCTACGCCTACAACAACGACTTCTTGTGCCACCTCTGGTGGCTCAGGTGTTGTGGGGCCGTTTATATTCCCTCCAGCGTTAGAAACATCTCGGTCCGCCATGCCACTTGCCCCTCCTTGACTAGTCGCTCCCCGTGTGGGAGTGCTCGAAAGTTGCCCCTGTTGGAGAAGAGGTTTTGAGTAGAGAGGGTATTGCTTGGGGGTTGATTGACTCTCAGATCCCTTAGGCAGTGGCATGTTATCAACTTTGACCCCCTTGTCCACCGCTTTATCCGGCCGGCCTGTCTTTGTTCCCTTGTCCTTCCCATCCTCCTCTCCTTTCTCACCGACAGCTAGCAGGCTCAGTTCTGCTGAGAGTTCAGACAGAGTCAAGCTCTCTGCATCTTCACCCTCCTCACCCTCCTCCTGGTCGTCTTCATTATCCTCGTTGTCTTCATCAACTTGTTTTCTTAAGACATTATATTTATTTTTTCTGTATATCTCAGCAGTCTCTGTTACTTTTTGTTTCAGGGTGCTTTTTTGCTGAGTTTTACTTCTATTTTTTTTCTCTCCCTTAGCTGCTGCTGGAGGTCTAATCGGTGACTTCAGTAGCTCCCTCCCCAGCTCCGGCTTGGCCTGCTTGCTTTTTACTCTTGCCGCCATAATCGCGTGTGGTTTATTGGTTTGTTTAATTTTTGAACACGGTGTCGTTGAGTTGCAAAATACGCTAGTTCTCTCCGTTTTTTTCAGATTATGCAGAGACACCCCCTACTTATTATCCAATTTTTTTTTTCCGATGCCTCAGTTTCTGCCCCCACTTCACTTAGAACCTTTGTCTCAAAAGTTCTGAGTTAATAATAATGGGGCTCCGTGGTGAAGGACAGCTTGGTATGTGGAACTTGTGGCGTAACTCAACGTGACGCAGGGCAGGGCAGGTATGCGAGAGAGTTGGGGGAGGATGCGGGCAAAATACCTCATCTCTCGATGACTCGGCGTCTCAGAAGTCCGACACCACAACGGCAAGACTGACTCAGGCTGCGAGTCCCGCGAAAGGCAGCAGAGCAGCAGCAACGTGTCGCCACATCAATCCTCCCGGTAATTCAGCAGTGATTTTCGGCGGAGCGGTAGGCTAGAGTCCAACGCTGCAGCCATGGGGAGAGCCGCGAGCTGCGAGGAAAACCGGAAGCACTCCGGTGGCGTGCGTGGGGTCAAGATGATGCAACGAAACTTAAGGGGGCCCTGACCATATATGTTTAAGGAGCCCTTCCTATGCCATATCCCTCCAGCACTCAGGAAGAACAGAAGACTATGATGCACTATATAAATGTAACACATTTATAACCCAATAGGGAACTGCTCATGGACCAGAATCAAATGACCATGTCCTGGTCACTGCCCACTAAGGTAATTGCCCCAGGTCACTACACCCAAATATGCTCGGTGATTCTGGACAAATCTTTCGTTTTCATGTTCATACTTTTTTTCGGCCATAGACCATAAAAGCAATAAATCTTAATACAGTACAAATAAAATACTTCCAGTCAAGTCTAATAACAACGTTTTAAAAGAATAAAATAAGAAGCATAGCAATGATAACACTAGTCAAAAATGTATAAAATTGCACAACACAATTCTGGAAATACAATTAAATGTCAAAGAGTGATGGACTAGGCAGCACTGTGTTTAAGTTAAAAGATGTTAACATTTTACACCGAATGGGACAGATGCGCTCTAAAAACTGTGCAATTGAAAAAACGATAACTGGGGAAGTTTCCTCTCTGTAGATTCTCACTGCTGCCCTGTAGTGTCGACAAATCACTTGTCTTCTCTGTGCATCTGTCCCTCGTTCTGTCAAAGTTGCAGATGTACCTAAATCAGTGTTGCAGGCACATTAGCCCACTGCAGTACCCTATTAGGATTTGTTTGTCGGTTATACAACAAGAATCCAACACTCCTAACACTGGCAGGGCACATTTCCCTAGAACATTCCCACGCTCCTCTTCTTATGGTGACAAACGCGCAAGCGCGGGGCCTGACAAGTTTCTTGGAAACTGCTTACTACATTTCAAGACAAACCCTCCTCAAATTCTAGACACTAGTGACTGAAAGCCTGTAGTTGTATAAAGCAACTGTTTCAGGTGCTACACGTGTCTTAGCATTGAATGAACCTGTAAAATGTAAATGTGGGTGTACTTGTAAAGCGCACTGCGACTCCATGGAGTATCCTGGCGCTGAAGACCTCTGGGGAACACGTCCTGGTTTTCCCTGTGAGATGGTCCCTTTCTGGGTATCTCCAAGGTGAAACCAGGCATCCCCGGCGTCTGTGGGGGGCCGTTGTAGAGATGAGGCAAGCTTAATGCCCAGAGTTGCCGAGTGTGTTCCCTGGTTAGAGTAGGCACCGAGGCGAGAATTATCGAGTCCTTTTTGACCCTGGTCCACGACCCTGCCGCGTCGGGAATTGAACCCTGGTCCCGGGCCGTTCTCTGCTTATGGGTATTCCGCCTCTAACCAGTGAGCCACACCACTCCACCGCACTCCTCCTGAGGCACTGCCGGGAGCGCTAAATTTTAACCTTTGAATCTTGTGTGTTTGTTCTTAAAAATGTACCTGCTGCACAGTCTGTTTTGACACCCAGGCTCTCTCCTGACGGCTTCAGGGAGACAACGATCGTCTTGTTATCCACCCAACGCCCTAATTAGCAAGCGCCAGCGCCAGCAGCCTGTGAGCCGGTCTTTGGCCACGCCCACTCGCTTGCGGCCACGCCCACTTGCCCTACATAAACAGAGCGGCGTCTATGCTCTGATCAGAACCTTCTCCTGAGGCACAGCCGGGAGCGCTAAATTTTAACCTTTGAATCTTGTGTGTTTGTTCTTAAAAATGTACCTGCTGCACAGTCTGTTTTGACACCCAGGCTCTCTCCTGACGGCTTCAGGGAGACCACGATCGTCTTGTTATCCACCCAACGCCCTAATTAGCAAGCGCCAGCGCCAGCAGCCTGTGAGCCGGTCTTTGGCCACGCCCACTCGCTTGCGGCCACGCCCACTTGCCCTACATAATCATGTGCGCCCCACGTACGCGCAGCGGACAGGCGCAGCGGGCGCGCCGTCAGCGGGTCGAAGGCGCGCCAAAGGCAAGCCCGTCTGGGCCCGTCCGGGCCCAGACGGACCCAGGCCCAGAAATGCTGCCGGATACCCCATGTGAGCGTGTGGTATATACTGGAGACATGCTCAGCGCACTTCAACCGAGAACAATCTTGGCCTGTCGCCATACGCATACCGAAGGTAAACCTTTCTACTACTGTACGCGCTGCACTCCATCCCCTATTGCATCTACAAAACCCGGACTTAAGATTGGACTTCTTAACTGTCGCTCCCTCCCTAAACATGCAATTGAAACAAATATGCTAATTCTAGACCATGACTTTGACTTGCTCTGTCTCACGGAAACGTGGCTATCAGACAGCACCGACTCGGACATTGTCACGGCCTTGCCTTCAGGGTACCTCTGTCAAGCCCTACACAGACCCAAAGGGAGGGGAGGGGGGGTAGCCATCATTTTTAAGGAGCATCTTACTTGTAGAATTTCTGATGCTCAAATCGAGGACTGCGAAAGCTGCCACTTTTCCATACAATCCTCCCCAGCGCACTCCCTCTCGGGGTTACTGATCTACCGCCCTCCGGGCCCCCCGGGAAAATTCCTTAACGCCCTCATTGAATCAGTCGCACAACTAGCATCTTCTGTCGGCAATTTCCTTATTTTAGGCGATCTAAACTTACATTTTAAAGACCCTACAGATCGGATAGCCGCTGACCTTCTCCAAGACCTGTCGTCACTCAATATCCGGCTGGTAAACAATGAACCCACCCATGAGAAGGGACACTTATTGGATCCCGTCATCACTAATGCGACAACCATCTCCACTAAGCCTCCCCTGATCCTCCCCTGGACGGACCACTTTCTTGTCCCAATCTCCTGGGAAACACCCCCCACCAACCCTCAAACCTCTAAAACTCAGACCACTGACAGACGGGGCCGCCGCTTTGGCAGAATCCACTCCTGAGCTCTCCAGCGACGCTGCTATTGCCGATAAGCAGGTCAATGAATGGATCACCTCCTCTCTTGATGCACTCATCCCTAAAATCTCCTTCCTCAAACACCCGAAAAGAGTAGCCGCGGCTCTATGGTACACACCAGAGCTCAAAGCCCAGCGCCAAGAGTGCAAGAGGACGGAACGATCCTGGAGGAAAGTCAAATCGGAAATAAATAAAGAGATCTATTCTGCCTCTCTCCTAAATTACAAAACCACCATCCGTAAAACCAAAATCGCGTTCTTTCAGGAGAGAATAGAGAAAGCAGTATGCTCCAGCAAGGAATCCTATGCTATCCTAAAAGACCTTCTGAAAACCCCAGCACCCGGACCTAAACATCCCACTGACCCTATAGCTGATCAGACCAAATGCCAACAATTGGCGGATTTCTTTCACGGGAAAATCCAAAAAATTCTCGAGTCTATTCCCCCCGCGACTCTGGGCGAGGAACACGACCCCCTGCAACCCTCAACACCCTGCCGTCTTTCTTCTTGGGGCCAAGTTACGACTGAAGAAGTGGAAAACACGTTAACATCTATAAAAAGCGGCTCTCCTAAGGATCCCGCCCCACTCCGAATTCTTAAAAAGGTAGCCCCCACGATCATCCCCCCCGTGACTCACCTGATTAACACCTCACTCCAACAGGGAGTTGTACCCCTAAGCTGGAAGGCGGCGGTCGTGAAAGCTCTGTTAAAAAAACCCTCCCTCGACCCCGAAAACCTGGCGAACTATAGGCCCATCTCCCTACTCCCAGGAATCAGCAAGATTGCTGAAAAACTGGTCAATAAAAAACTTTCCCAGTTCCTGGAAGTCAATACCATACTAAAAAGCTCCCAGACGGGCTTTCGCCCTGGGCAGGGCACAGACATCGCCCTCCTAGCAGCGGTTGAGGAGGCCAGAACGCTACTGGACGGAGGAGGATCAGTGGCAGTGATCCTCCTCGACCTAAGTGCGGCCTTCGATACCGTGGACCACCGACTTCTTATTAAAAGACTCAAGGGAGCCGGTGTAGAGGGCTCCGCCTTAGCCTGGCTTACATCTTTTCTGGCTCAACGGACCTACCAAATCTGGGAGAACAACGCCCGCTCCTCCGAAATTCCCCTCCAATGTGGCGTGCCTCAGGGATCCTCCCTGAGCCCCACATTATTTAATATCTATATGTCCACATTGGAGGAGGTCATCATCCCATTCGGAGTCTCGTCAGTTACGCTGACGACACACAATTGGTCGTGTCATTATCCCACCCCAAACAACAACCAGCAGACCTATTCAATTGCCCTGTGCAGGTCCATCATTGGATGAACACCTCTGCGCTAAAACTAAATGGGTCAAAAACGGAGGTTCTGCTCCTCGGCCCAAAAGGACTCACACTGTCCCCGAACATCTGGCCAGCCTGTCTGGGCCCTCTTCCCGAACCCAGAGAGGAAGTAAAGAGTCTGGGAGTGTGGCTTGACACCGACCTCTCGTTCACTGTGCAGGCAAAGAAAGTGGCCGGGACCTGCTTTGGACTTCTGAAATCATTGAGGAAAGTCCTGCCCCTCCTGCCCATCGACTCCCAAAAGTTGCTAATTCAAGGCCTAATAATCTCGAGGCTTGATTATAGCAACGTGATATACCTGGGCGCCCCCGAAGTGACTCTGAATAAACTTCAGAGAATTCAGAATACCGCGGCCCGGATTCTCACAAACACCCCTGCCAGAGCATCGGCTAAACCGGCCCTAAAACTCCTCCACTGGCTCCCCATAAGAGAGCGGGTCAAATTCAAGGCCCTGTGTCTGGCCCACAGACTACGACAAAATCAAGGCCCCCCTGTTCTCAAGAAATTTATCACACCTTACAAATCCTCAAGACCCCTCCGTTCTGACACAGAAAACCTCATTGTTGCCCCCAAATTCAAGAGAGCCCGATCTGGAGGAAGGCGTTTCTCAGTCCAGACTGCACGACTTTGGAACACACTTCCCCGAGTCCTGCGCCTCGAACCTCAATACCTCCGCTTTAGGAAACAGCTCAAAACCCACCTCTTTCCACAGTGAATCACTCTTGGCCCTTATCTTGCTCTTCCGTTCCGCCCTCCCCGTCCTTCTTCCCTTCTCTCCCTCCCTTGTCCCACTGTACTTAGGAGATAGGATTTTTTTTAGCGCTGGGATACCTCCGGGTGACTACGCGCTCTATAAAAATAAATAATAATAATAATAATAATAATGCCCAGGTGCACATGCATTGCTGTAGTAGGTGCATTACCACCCAAGTCCCTACTATTTTACTAGGAAAGGAGCCGGTGGACTGCAGATTGCACAAAAAACCTCTGCAGCAGGTGCATTCACATACACACAAGCTTAGTTATTTTACCTGTCTCTGCTTCCATCCTTAATAACTGTTGAGAAGCCCTGGCATGTCATAGTGAGGAGTATCTGTGCAATCACATTACAAAGGGAAGCTTATTCAATTTGACTGCACTGTTTGGTGATTTAGCTCTACTGGGTAAAATAAAGGGAGGAGTATATTTCAAGAGAAGGCCCACAGGGCAAATGGTAACCTGATCCATTACTATGCCTTGCAGTGCCAAAGCAGTGTTTCCATAGCAACGCTTGCATGGTGATGTGGCCACTGGGTGTAATGGGCGGGCATTAATACCTTTTATGCAAATGCTTGCATGCCATCTTGCAATGATAGCCAGACTATCAATTAGCACAGGAGCTCTACCCACAGTAATCTTTCGTTTGTTATTACATGGTCCCTTTAGTATGTTCAGTGGTGCAAAGCAAGGTAATAGGAGTTCATCAAAGATATCACGAGGGGCACCTGGGATTCCTATATGACAAGCACCACACTTTAGAATGTCTCTTTTGCCTCACCACATACAAAATCTCCAAAAACCATTTGCTGAAAGTTTAGTTTCAACATTTAATTTCTGGTATTCAGGGTGTACAGGTAAATATGCTTTTTAAAAGAAAAGTACTTTCTGCAAGTAATATTGTTCAAAGATGGACTGAATACACCAATTATTTTAGAGGAAGATGTAAGTGCTCTCCCAAAAGGGAATTTGTGATGAAACAGGCATTTGTAGAGCATTCTGTCATCTGGGAGGGTTTCCTCGCGCTGAAGCAGGGGCAAGCGTGGCCTGGCCTAGTGCTAGGCTAGTGGGAATCTATTTGAAGAGCCATGTCTTCATCTTCTTGCAGAACCGGAGAATTGAAGAGACGGACGGCTCTGATTTGTAGCAGTAGGTCATTCCACGCTTTGGGAGCGATGAAGGAGGAAAGATGGAGGAGGAATCCCGACCCCTGGATTTGGTTCTGTGCATGTGTGTGGTGTGAAGAAGTAGTAGTCTGGCTGAGCAGAGGTGTCTGGTGAGTTTGTGGAATGTGATGGCGTCATTGGGGTGGACTGGGACTGTGTTGAGTAGGGCTTTAAAGGTGTGCATCAGGAGTTTTAACAGAGCTCGTTTTTGTATAGGAAGCCAGTGGAGCAACTGAAGGTGCAGAGTAATGGTAGGTTGAGTGTGATACTGACTGCTGAGTTCTGTATTATGTAGAGATGCCTGGTCAGGTTGCATGCTGATTTCAGCATAGAGGGTGATCCCACAGTTTAGTTCACTTGTGATGAAGGCTTAAGTGGAAGTTCTAAGGCTGGTGCTGGGAAGCCATTCGAAGATTTTCCTCAGCATCTTCAGGGTGTGTAAGCAAGAGGCGATGACAGCGTTCACTTGGACCTTCATGATCAATTGATTGTTGATGATAATGCCAAGGTTCTTGGCATGGGTGATGGGTCTGATTTCTGCTGGTTACCAGGTAAAGTCCTATGACAAGGAGGTTCTGCAGAAAACCGCATCTTCTGTCTTGTCGGTGTTCAGTTTGAGACCGTTGGTTTTCATCCAGTAGGCGACTTCAGTCATGCAGGATGAGAACTGGGCCCCGGTGTTGCTTTGTCCTAGAGAGAGGTTATCAGCTGGGTGTAATTGGTTTAGCATAGGACGTCAATTTCATGGGTGTGGATGTTGCTGGCTAGCTGGATCATGTATTTATTTATTTATTTTTATTTAATGCAATTTTATATAGCACGAACTTTACCCGAAGGTGTCAGAGCGCTTTACATAACAACCAGTTGCAAAACATAAGGACTAAGGATTACATGTGTTACATTAAAGTTACAAACAGAAAAAATTGCAAATGTACAAGATGTAAAGTCACAAAAAGAAGAGACTGGCGATTAGAGTTATCTCTATATACATAGGGAAGGGATACGGATGGATATACTCTAAGAGTCACATAGGAAAGGTAGAGAGTACAAAGGTCTGCTGCATATACTAGTGATTAGAGCTATCTCTATATACACAGGGAAGGGATACGAAAGGATATACTCTAAGAGTCACATAGGAATGGTAGAGGGTACACAAGTCTACTGCAAATACTAGTGATTAGAGTTATCTCTATATACATAGGGAAAGGATACGAATGGATATACTCTAAGAGTCACATAGGAATGGTAGAGAGTGAACAAGTCTACTGCATATACTAGTGATTAGAGATGAGGTTGCATTGTCCAAGCAGTACAGGATCAGTGTGACTGATTAGATATGACCAGTCAGGAAAAAGCCTATCCAATGGAGAATGGGTAATTGGATTCTAGTTTGATGCAGTCACTGGATGAGAGTGGGGTGGAATACTGAGTTAAAAGCCATGGAGAGGTCCAGGAGGAAGAGAGAGCTATGATTCTCTTCTATTGATGATCTTACAGGTGTTGTCTGTGTGGCGACAAGGGCTGTTTACGTACTGTGATAAGGTCTAAAAATGAATTGAGTGTCATCAGGGAAATGGCGTTAATTGAGGAGGTTGGTTATGTGCCTGTAGATCAACGTCTCTAGGACTTTGGCTGGGTGGGGTAGCAGGGAAATTAATGCTTGGTGCAGAGGTACTACGAGTTCCTGTGAGGGGGTGATGCTGGTGAAGAAGGCTTTTAGGTCAAATCTTTCATGATGGAGGAGATCTGTGCTGCTGTTGGGGTTGGCATCTATGTGGTCTGGAAGCACGGACCATTTGCTGGATTGCATCTGCTGGTGGTAGACTCTAAGGGCAGATTTGTAGGTGTTCCTGTCTGAGGGTTCCTGGCTCATTCTCCATGTGCAATTCAGTTGTTTGCAATGGCATTTGGTCATCCTGAGTTCCTCACTGTACCAGCTGGCTTACTGTCTGGATCTTGTTTTGTGGGATGTGAGGGCAGATGGTGATCTGGTCATAGAGGTTGGAGATTAAATCGAGGAGGCTGCTGAGATCTTGTTTCAGTCTCATGGGCTGGTCTGGTTGTTGTGGTTTTGTGGTAATGCAAGATGGCAACTGTGAATTTAACAAGGGTGTGGATGGTCCAGGTGCTCATGATGGGCTTGTTTACCATGAAGTCCCTTGAGGTGGTAAATATGGGGTCCTGCAGGTATCTGGCGGCATGAGTGGTTCCTTCCACATGGGTAAAACTGTGCTTTCACAGGTCTTTGAGTGGGTTGGTATGATCTTCCAGTTGGAAGTTAAGATCTGCAAGGAGGATGAAGGTGTGTGAGTTGAGGATGAAGGTGTGTGAGTCAAGGATGAAGGTGCATGAGTCAAGGATGAAGGTGCGTGAGTCGAGGATGAAGGTGCGTGAATCGAGGATGAAGGTATGTGAGTCGAGGATGAGTGGTGCAAGCAAGTTCGGAATGGTGAAGTTGAAGAAATAAAAACCTTTTAAGAGGTTCACTGATACACCTGGTCCTTAAACCAACAAAGAAGAGATTGGCACGGAAGCTGTAATATCAAAGGAACATATTTAATAACCTCACATGAGGGAGACTGCATCATACAATACCCTCAGGCCACTGTAGGAGACAGTCTAAGGAGTACAGAGAACAGGGGCCTTTTATGGCCAATTTATTGCCGAGTTAGCATGAAGACTCAAAAGAAGGCAGTATAAATGTGCACACAGATACATATACGTATGCATAAGAATTGCTTAGTCAACAGAGTGGGAGGAGGGACTAAACTGCTTATCTCGGGAAGAATAGCCTGACAGTTCTACACTAGGAGCAGGTGCATTCTGGCAGCTACAGGTCTTTCTGAGCATCTGCAAGGCTCTGAAAGAGGGAAAAAGCAAATGGCAAGCACATGGCTAACTGAAATGGCTGCCAAGAACAAAATGGCTTTTAGCTCATGCTAACAGTGTTTCCTGCAATCTTTAACAGACAGTCCTTTTAGTATGAGCTAAAGACATTCCTATGATCTAGAAGGAACATTGAAAATTGTTTGCACATTTATACGTATAAATTCATCAATATCCTAATCCATTGCTAGGTGGGCATTTACATTCTAAACATTTCATTAAGCAGGTATGTATAAGGTATAAGCAGGAGTACAAAGGGAACAGAGCATTGGGTCATAATTAACATACAGATAGCAGGAAAGAGTAATGGCTATTATTACAAACAAAACCATCAATATTTTTCCAACCCTAAGCAGAAAGCAAATCCCCAAACCATTTAGTCCAATTCTAAGTTTCAGGGCTCTGATGTATTTCAGTGACTATCTATTTCAGTTTCAGAATAGCCAACAGCTCATATTTTTTTCAATTTACATTTAACTGCTCAGAAGAACGTTTCTCTTGCAGAATAAGCATTATTCCAAATGCAAATATTAAAGCAGTCAGACATATTATTACAAAAACAATCCTGGCTGCAGGGGACCAGGAGGACCACATAGGGTCATGAGAATTAGGACGAGGAGCAACAAAGGGCTGCTCCTCCTAAAAAATGAGACAACCGAAAGGGTACATTGCTAGCAAAAAGAAGTCCTTGAGAAATTGAAGCTGCTGTACAACCAGCCAGAGGGGAGTCTTCTCCCTGTGTCCATTTGAGCCTCACGGGCAGGCTTTGTTGTTCCCACAGTGGAGAAGCACAACTCGCAACTCTGGAAAATAATCACAACCCAGCTTGAGAAGAAAAATTCTGTCTTTCAGGATAGGCCAATCACCTTCCGGGGTAAATACCCTCAACTATCCAGTCCAGTGCCTTAGGCAGTGCACCAGTTTTCTTCACTTTAATCTAACAGGCACCAAGATACACAGCACCTGTACCCTAAACTCAAGTCCTTCCCTAAGTCCTGTGTTGCTCCGCTGATGCACTGCTCTTTGGTTGGGGCCACAGATTGTAGCCAGTATGCCCAGGTATCTCTTGATCAACAAACAAAGGCGCAGACTTAAATTCACTTTGGGACCAGGACTCAGAGGCCTCAAGTAACCCTTGTTTCAAAGGGGGTCACCTCAAGCAAAAGCCTTCTTGCCGTTCTGGTCGGTCTGTGACTCTCAGCTGCACATCAAAAACTTGATCCACAACTTCTCCTTTCTGATTTGTGACCCTGTCTTTCGCCCAAGATAGTGGCAGGAGTACACACTTCACATCCCAGTGCTTCTGCCTTCACTGAGGTCCTAGTTGCCAGCAACGCCTGTGCTGGTTACCTTCACCTTGGTTTCTAGCTAGACTGGTGCTGATTCCCCAGGCTGGATCTGATGTCCGGGCCCCTATGGCAATGGTTGTAAGGCAGCAAATATCTATTGGTGGACAGAAAAAAAGATCTTTAGACAAGGCATACAAGTAATCTATCAAGAGAGAGGATAGTCTCAGAATATTTCCTTTAGTCTTGGGGCGCCCCATATATTAGCAAGACACCCAAGAACCACTTCATCTATCTGAGAGTTAAAAAAAACCTGGACCTATTACACTATTTGAAGCAGCTAAGGAAGTCTGTGTTCATTTACTAAATTCTGAGGAAAAAAGAAAAACAATACTGACAATCTTACATTTGTGTATTCCTATATTATTCATCTGAAGAACCTCAAGAAAGGGAATTCTTAGAACAAGCATTCTTTTGTGCTTCTTGTCCTACCAAGCTTATGTTTCATAAGTCATAAACTTTCACTACTTGTACAGGACTACAGACACTTCTAAAATGATTTTTCTTTCTTAAAGACACCTACATTGTAAACTTAGGGCCATGCTCTCATGTTATAGGTGCAGCATGAAAATCTAAAACTGCCAATTTAACAGGGATTCTTATTACATAAAGAACTAAAAAAACTACTCAACATATTGCGTACATACATTTCTCCACCAGAACATGTTGTGACAAAAAAACTCCTATAAAACAATATTTTCTTTTCAAAAATGTTTACTGAGGATCACATGGGCGTCTTTCCTGCATTCTACTTTTCAGATCCAAGCTATGCAACATTATCATTCACCAGCTCTAATAAGGGCTGGGAGATTATTTACACAGACTAGCTAATAAAAGACTAACAATGCCCTTGCAAAACTGTATGTAGCACGACAATAATATATAGTTCCCCTTAAAGGTCAAATAAGGGAACAGCAATCTAGACTACTCATTCTTTCACAATTTCATTAGACAGGATGGGCAGTAACATAGCATATGTATTTATTCATTTTATTAATTCTAAAAATGTTAAAACAGCATTACTGAATAGCCAATTAAATGTCTCATGGCAATTTCCCAGACAGCTTAGACAGGCTCAAAAAGAGCGTGAGAAAACGAGAGAGAAAACATAAATGTGCCTACCTTTAATTTGCAGATGAGCTAACCTCCTTCTCCCATTTCAACAGTAGGAAACCTGAAACAGGGTTACCGTCTGTTGACACTATCTACACCTATTTGTGGCAGCTGTGCACAAACAAACTTGTAGGAGGTAAAAAGCACATTTAGCTAGCTAGAAAACATTAATAACCAACTACCAATTTCTTTAGCAACTGTACTAGTGTAACATGACGTCACGTGAATACAAACTGAATTCCATTTCCTCCTTATCTTAGCCCTTGCACAGTAATCTTTAAACTAAAACTATTATTGTTATATACATGGCAGAGCTATTCTATGCATATGACCTACACATGCTGCTATCCCTTGATAATGTTATTCAATAGGATAAACCCCACCTGCATATCTCCTACACTTGTATTATGTCTCAAGAAAACAGTGATATCCCCATGTGCTCCTAACAAAATATGCAATATTTTCTGTAGCCAATGTTACCTAAAATATTACTCATAGTGCTTTACCCTACAGTGTGAGAATCAGGATATTTATTTAATACAAAGAAATCAGTTGATTAAACTTCTCTACAGCATTACAAGCTTTCATAGTGTAATGTTGAAATCACATACTTTTACAGTGGCTTTCTACATGGAAGTTGCACGTTCAGTAGGGTTGGTTAGTTCTAAAAACAGACTTTGGCTTTGACCCTTAAACCTGTTGTCCCCTGTCTGAGGAGGGCTATGCCATGCAGACTTTCCAATTCAAAGCAACTGTGGAGAATCACAGCTGAAAGGCAGTCCTGTTCCGTACCTGTTTGCCAATAATTTAAAGGTAGCATAATAACTTCTGCTGGTTTCTTTATACTTATTTTCATTTGTGTGCTGTGTATGGTGTGCTATATAGTAGTATAGAGGTCAGCTGTTTGTTCTATACTTACATGTGTGCATTACTAAAACTGCTCTGAGTAGCAGAACTGCTTTTAAAAAGTACATTTTGCCCAAATTGGACTTTGGTGCTAGGGGCACTTAAAAATGGCTAACCTACAATGTTCTGGCATATTAGGGACCCCCAGGGTCTCCCCAGATATCTCAGGGATGGGAGATCAGAAATGTATAAGGTACACCCTTATAAAAAGAGTTTTGTTTGCCTGGGTAAAGTGAAATTTCACATTTTAGTTCCCCCATTGGGATAAAGCGCTGCTTAAATTCAACTTTGATGGTAGGAGTTCACAGTATGATAATTAGGCATTATAGAGATCAAAAAACGATTTTAGTGCAATTATTTTTAATACATTTTTTTCATGTAGTCAAAATCCCCCCTTTTTTTAATAATGATCACCAACCCTTTTGATGGTTCCACATATGAAAAGCAAGCTTCATTCATTCCCTTTCGCCTTTAAATGCATTCATTTATAACACTAAGCACAGAAGTTTTACTAAAACATAAAATAGCTTGCGCCACTTTTTAAAGGGCGGTAATAATTTGACATCAGGACCACAGAAGTGCTTATGTAAAAAGGCAACAAGAAAGAAAATCCCTACTTTTAATCTTTTTCTCTGTTATCTAAAATAATGAAACTGTCTTTTCTAACTTTTAAAATCGGCAGTCTGTAATGCATGCCTTCATACCGTGTTTGCACTAACTTAAGATCTAGTTGAACCAGCATTTTCCCTCTGTGGCCTGTGGTCAGGAATAGCCATGTGTTATTGACTCAGCTGTGCTCTGACCAGCAGGCGTTAATTCCCATGCCTTTCTCAGGAGAAAATCCCTTTTGCTGTATTGTAATGTCCTGAAAAGTTTAATCTCCCTTTGTTGTGTCAGACAGCTTCTTCTCATTGAGACAGCTTAAACACAGCTGTTTGAAAGCTTTTTTTTTCTAGTATTAAAATGTAAGCACAGTCACAGTCTATGTTAAAGTCAGGCATTTCTAGGCTGTCAAAATCTATAATTTTGTAATGTGGTGTTTATTTCAGCAACAACAAATTCACTCAGATGATGTGAATGCCTTTTAATATCTAATACAATGTATCTAAGGAGAATGCTGTAACGTTTTATATGGAGTCCTATTTATGCAAAGCACACAATTTCGTTTTTTTCTTCATTTCTATGAGGCCTATTTTATTCCTATAGAATGTGAATTCTAATTTATCTTTATCATTATGGCAATTTGCACATATCTATAGTTTCTTACTTTTTCAATTTTAATGGTAGCATGCAGCTATTTAGCATATGTTACATAATTAATTTCTGTATTTTTTTAAATATGTAAATCATTCAATTACATTTGCATAACAGAATGATAACAAAAAAAACAAATTGAGAGCATTCCAGACATTTTCAGAAGGGGGTCATACACTCAGAACACAAAACACAGCATGCTAATGGCTAGCCATTCTCACACAAAGAGCGCAATCGCTACTCACTCTCACAAGTACCACCGGTGTCAAACCACAAACCATATAGACATTCAAACACACAATCAACCCACAAATCAACACTTAGGACAAAAACAAGAGACAGCCCACAGACTGTACTAAAACCAAACCATTTTTAAATACTAATTGAAAGTCAAATTTACAAAAAGAGCTCTAAAAAAAAAACTGCACCAAAACAACCCAAAGACTGTTCATGTTCAAGAAGCCGAAATACACCAAATTTGCCAGCTTGGCTGGCAGAACACTCAAAAGGCTCTCTGCATATCACCACTTACGAATGTTACTAAGTGCACAGACCAGGATCCTTTTTAGGTCTCGCTGAGCTAGTGCATGCGCTGTTCTGCAAGACATTTAGTTAATGGCTTTTCAAAGTGCTACCATGGCTGGCCTAGCGATTGCGTTCACGCGCACAACCGCCAGCTTTTAGCGCCGATCAGGCCATCTGGCTTTCCTCTCACTTGATTGCTTTCTAAATGCTCCTCCGCCTCTCCCCCGCCGATGTGCAAATGCGCTGCTTTCACTTTCGCTTGCGTGCGCACCACTTTTCAAGCCGGGCTTGTCTTGTTTTCTTTACAACTTGAGCACTTAAGCTTTTGTCTGCATAGTATAGCCATTCGGATTGCTACTTTGCTTTGGCATAGTTTTTCTAAAGTCCTCACATCGGGTCTCCTGGCGCTGCTCGTATCTAATGCAAAATCAGAGAGAAAGAGATTGTTTGAAACAGCTGTCTCCTGACCAACTTTCCAGACAATAGCTGCCATAATCCATTTCCCCTGCTAAGCCAATACCTCCCATTTGAGCTATGCTTAATTGTGCTTGCCATTCTACTAGTCTCAGAGATGAGCACAACAGCGAGCTCTTTTCTACAGGCTTGCTTCTCAGTGCGATACTGCAACTCACCTGTAGTAGGCACTGCTGCGGCATTTCCATTTATTTAAGTAACAGTGGGGCATATTAACAAGGAACAGGGAAAATTAACGCTAAGGGCGCTTAGCGTTAATTTTGTCAACGCCCGCTATCGCTGGATAATATTGCCAGGTTATCACGTTATTAACAACGCTAACCGCGTAGGCGATAAAAAATCCAGCGATAGCAGCATTTTGGGAGGTTATCGCTGGTAATGCAGCGATAAAACTACAAGGATAGGGATATCCTTGTTGATAGCCCATGGTGGACTTAGCCATGTAATCCACTTCCCATTGGATTACATGGCTAAATCTGAAAATTAGCAGATGTAAAAAAGCAGCGTTAACCATGGTTAACGCTGCTTTTTTTGTCTCTAACAGGGTTAGCGTGAAGCTTGATAATAGGAGAAGTGTTGCTTAGTGACATTTCTCCTATTATTTTGCTCTGGAACGCCCACTTTGCATCTCATTAGAGATGCAAAGGGAAGGGTAGTGAAAAAGGGTGCTAAAATGCGATTTTGCATGTTAGCACCCTGTTGTTGATAGGGCAATATTTTTATCTCCGCTTCTTTGGCTTTTAAAGCCAAAAAAGCGGAGATAAAGCCCTTGTTAATATGCCCCAGTGTTCTTTTCTTATTTTGTCATAATAACTCCATTTCATACTGTCTAGGCACAGTTGGTCCTCCTTAGTACCACTTTAGCACAAGACTAGAGCACTTTGCAACAGAAGGGAGACCTGGTAAACCCTGCAAAGGGCCTACAATTGCCTGGAATCAAGTGTGGAACTTTCTTGTTTTCCAGGGCTATCAAGTCTTTTAACTGTTGCACAGGACCAAGGCGCTGGATGGTCTCACGTTGCGTAAACTTAAACAAGTTGCCTACAAAATGTATAAAAAATGGAAGAATGACAGCTCGTGATTTAAGGTATTCCTGAGGGCTGTAAACTGCAGAGTATCTGAAGCCAATGGTCCCTGACTATAACAGTAAATTACCTTGTAATCCAGACAGGGACATAAACAACTCAGACCGAGGGCTTTATTTTTTCCCACAGTTCTTGCTTGTGTAAATACACTTTTGGAGAAAATGTGAAACACATTGAGGGTTGCTCTGTTTCTCGTATATCGTGCTCGTTGTCAGGCCGTGTCCCTTTGTTAGACGGGTGGGTGTGTGCTTCAATCAGGTGGATTACTGCGGTTTACAAAGGGAATGTGTGTGCGTGTATGTGTGTGTGCGCGCGCACGCACATGCGCAGACGTGACAATGTGTATGTGTGCTTGTATGTAAAGTGAACACCACCCAATTAAAAGAAATGCCAGCTATGCACAAAATGATAGACTAAGACCTGCCCAGTTGTCCTCTGTGCTTGACTTTGGTACTCTCAAATCAAACTCAATACACAATTGACACTTTTTTATGAGAAGATAATTAGGCCAATATGTGTGATTTTATGTTCCTCATTAGAATCAAATTATTCATCGCCTTAGACACAGATACGCTGCCACTATGGCTCAGTCACACACACACACACACACACATGAGTGCACACAAGCATTGGCACAGCAATTAGGTCTTGCCTTTGGGACCTTATAAGTGTTTAGCCATGTTACAGTTGATGTTGTTGCACCAAGGATATTGTGCTGCATAACTAAATTTACTTATAAGGTTCCAAAAGCGAGACGTATTGGCTATGCCAATGCTTGTTATGTATATATTTAGTTCAATGGTGTACTTAGTCACCATGGAAGAAATACCATTTTATACCTAAACCTATTTAGGTATCCCCTTTAGGAGAACCGGCTGAGTTTGTTCAAGATTCACATTGGTACCTCCAAGAAAGCAGCACATTCTTTGATGTGCGCTTGAAACAGGCATGCCAAGAATATTGTAGCACATACAATATTATATATAAAGTGCCACTTAGCTCAAAGTGTGCTGTTCTCCTCATTACCTGCCTACATAAATTGCAATTTATATATATCCAGACAAATCACGTAAATCACGTTTTTTGGCCAAACAAGAAAACAAATGTTGACAACCTTACCAAACACAAATCTACAGCCTCCACTGCCAAGTTCTGAGTGACCTAATGGTCGTTTTTAGAATACTCATGTCAAAGAGGATCTCAGTCGGGAGCGGCTATCACCTGGATGGCAAGATCACGAAAACCAGAAACGCATGGGTCTGCAGAGACAAAGAATCTCTGTGTGCAAGGTACCTCCTCAGTAGATTCCTGTCCTGTCCTCCTCAGTAGATTCCTGTCTCCTGTCAAGACCACTCCCTTGGATAGCTGCTTCACCGATGAGCCTCACGTCCGGGGGTCATTGATACACCTGGTCCTTAAACCAACAAAGAAGAGATTGGCACGGAAGCTGTAATATCAAAGGAACATAATTAATAACCTCACATGAGGGAGACTGCGTCATACAGTACCCTCAGGCCACTGTAGGAGACAGTCTAAGGAGTACAGAGAACATGGGCCTTTTATGGCCAGTTTATTGCTGAGTTAGGAAGAATACTCGAAAGGAGGCAGTACAAATGTGCACACAGATACATATATGTATGCTTAAGAATTGCTTAGTCAACAGAGTGGGAGGAGGGACTAAACTGCTTATCTCAGTAAGAATAGCGTGACAGTTCTACACTAGGAGCAGGTGCATTCTGGCAGCTACAGGTCTTTCTGAGCATGTGCAAGGCTCTGGAAGAGGGAGAAAGCGCATGGCGAACACATTGCTAACTAAAATGGCTGCCAAGAACAACATGGCCTTTAGCTCATGCTAACAGCGTTTCCTGCAATCTTTAACAAAGTTGGTGCATCATCCCGGTGGTTGATAGATGTGGGTGCCACTCAGGGTGAAATTAGCTGTGATGTGGAACTTGGTCACCCTGAGCGCCTCTGTGTACCAGATGACTTGCAGACTGGATCTTGCAGTTTTCATGGATTTAAAGGCAGGTGCTGATCCTTTCATTGAGTTTAGAGATGGAATCAAGGAGGCTGCTGAGACTTGCTCCAGTCTCACAGGTGGGTTTGGTGGTGGTGGTTCTGTGGTGATGTAAGATGAGAATTGTGAATTTAAGAGGGGTTGGAGGGTTTAGGTGATCAGAGTGGGCTTGTTTACCATGATGTTGCAGATGGTGGTAAATATGGGGTCCAGTAGGTGTCAGGCAGCATGAGTGGGTCCTTCCACTTGCTTGAGGCAGAGGTTTCCCAGGTCTTCAAATGGGTCGGTGTAGTCTTTCAAGTGGAAGTTATGGTCTCCAAGGAGATTGAAGGTGGTTTAGTGGAGGGTGAAGAATGCAGCGAAGTCCATAATGGCATTCATGAAGTTGATGCTTTGGCTCGGTGGTTGGTAGATGACGAATGCTGCTCAGGTTGAAGTTGCTTATGATGTGGAGCATGAAGATCAGGTGCTTGACATTGCTGCGGGTAGTGTCTGCGGTGGTGGTGCAGCTGATTGAGTCCTCGAAGAGGATGGTGATTTTGCCGGTAGGCTTGTGATGTCTGTCCTGTCTGGTGATCTTGTAGCTGGGCTTGTTCTCATCGCAGTGTCAGGGAAGACATGGAGGTCAGCCAGGTTTGCTTGACAAAGAGCAGGTCAGGTGAGATGTCATGAACTACTTCCAGATTTCGGTAGTGTGTTGCTGGGTGTTGAAGAGTATACAGAAGGCAATATATTGCCAGTTCCAGCAATTCAAGTAAAAAATGTCTCACAATCTCTCTCTCTCTTTTCTCAGATTCACTTCACACATGGTCACACAAACACATGCATGTTTTCATATACACGTCTACCTTACTCATACACCTTTGTCCACTCCAACATGCATAATCACACTCACATACATTTGTTCATACTTTCATACACTGCTCTCTATTAGACACCATCACAGTAATACACACAGGCTCAATGTCTCACATGCACCCTCACACAAAAGGCGCTTGAGGCTAGGATAAATGGGGGTCACAGGAATTTGAGGCAGAAGAGAGGAGACAGTGGGCATGTATGCAAACAAAGATCAGAGCCACCCACGATCTCAGAAGAGGAGAGAGATGAGAAAAATGTATGTAGGCAATGCTCAGTCATAAATAAAAGTATAATGGGAGGAGATGGGGTCTGTTATCTTGAGAGGCCACACTATACACAAATAGCATCAGGAGTTCAGGACAAATGAAGCAACACCAAGAAGGATCTGTAAAAGTGTTTTTCCCATTCTTGGCAAAGATGCATTTTGTTACCACTGTGACTTGATCTTTCTGTCCCGTCCCTGAATATACCACAGATAGAGAAATCTTTAATATGTATAAAAGAAAAGAGTAACGCTGGTGACAAATATTTAGACACTGTTCCCAGCCTCCTAAATGTTGTTGCCTGCCCTTGCTCGGAAAATTGAACATACATTTTTCATGCTGTTGATGAGACATTAAATCAGAACTCCGCGAAGGAATAGATATGTGTGTGCCAAGTGCCAGGCATACATAAAATTAATCATTGTGCATGAGTGAGTTTAGGGCAAAACTGGTTTGGTTGTACAGGTCAATGAAAAGGATGATGAGCGAAAACAATGATCTCAAATTTCGAGTGTGTTAAAGGGGCCAAAAATGTCACGCAATCAGTCATAGTCATCTACACCCAGGGTATTCATCCCTTTCAGGCATAGTCAGTCCAGCCATTTACACTCACTCATATAATTTACACAGTGATGCTGGAACAATTTCGAGAGTGCGGTGCTGCCATCAATGTTACATCTCTGAAGTCATAGGGATTGTGGTGCATAATTCAAGCTCACACCAAGAACAAGTTTAGCAAAAGTATTCAGCAGGTGAGTGGTAAGAGTGTAGTCAGTGGTATGTGAAATTTGAGCCTCCCCCTTCTATGTACATGGAGGGCCACCCACCTGGCCCACCACCTATCACTTTGCCCCTTCACCAAAAAATCTGGTATATTTTGATATGGGACCTTTAACATTTAAAGAAATGCTTCTATATTGTCTTGCTCAAAGTCTAATAAGACAGTGAGAAACACTGTAAACATAAAAGCTAAACCATTTGAACATTATTGTCAAGAGCAGACTATTTAACTGAGACAGCAATGAGAACAATGCCAATGTGTCAGGAACTGCAATTGAAAATTTGAAAGACAAACCCAAACCTGCAATTTCAGACTCAACTGACAATATACACAAGGAGTAAACAAGATATAATTTAGTTTCCTGTCAGCTCCAAGAGGAATAAACTGATGTGAATTATCTGCATGCCACACACTTGCGTCTGTCAGGGGCTGTGCTTGCTGATAACCACCCACTCTTTAGTATTTAGTGACCTGAGGAAGCAATTTCAATTTCTACCATCATGGATTTTTTTAATAAGCAGGACAGAAACAGGCAGGCAAATGAGGCTAAGGATGAAAACTGCTTGGACGCTTCAGAACATTGATGCAGATGTTTATTTATATTTAACACGTCTGTAGTGTAAACCATGCTAACTACAAGATTTGAGGCACACATATTACAGAAAAGTGCAACCAACACCATAACTGGCAGTGTGGTTGTTTGTGATGTTGCAATTACAGAGTGAGGTTGAAGGAGGAGGTTAGATGTGAGAGTCGGATTTTGACTTAAGGCCTTTCAGAAGGTTGAAGGTGGTGGTGGTGCAACTATTGCGATCTATGACTGGAGACTGGTGAATAATCTTGCCATTTTTAAAAAGATGTGACGTTCAAAAACTTGGTAACTGAAAGCCTTAGTTATTAATTTCTGGATGAGAGAAACTTTGTTTACAAATATGGTTGCAAAAAAACTGTCCCTACATGTTTGTGTGTCAGAAGAAAAAAGAGGAGGTCAGTTTTGATACAGATATGTCCAACACTGTGATACTTGCCAATTCTCAGGTACTCAGGGTTTGTGGCAAGGTTGTCGTGCTTGAACGTTTTTCTAACACTTGCAGGTGAACCTGAGGGAATACATCTCAGCAATATTGTGACCTACACCAATCCAGTGATGACAATTTTCCTTTTTAGTATTGTTTGCTCACATAAAGGTGGTGGATTAAGAGAATCTGAGAAGCAAGGGGCTCCCAGTCAATGTAGGAAAGTCAGAATAATGCAGACATGTTTACAAATTTAAAGGAGAGAGCTCCAACAATACAGTCACTCTATCATCAGAACATATGTTAGTGAGCACTTCATTCAGAGACATCGCAAATACTATAATTTGTCTAAGAGTAAAAATAATGCACTGTAAATCAGTGACTTGACATGGAGTAGAGCCATCCATGGATAAGCACTATGAAGTAGAAAAAACTCAGCAATGAAATGAATACAAATACATAAGTATATGTATGGGTTCAAGAAAACAGTGTGAGAAGATGATGGTAAAAGTACATGCATACATCGATATAAGGAAGAAGGCAGAGTACATGAAGCTGCAAAGAATTGTGTGGGGTTCCTACAATGCTGAGGCAGAGGTAGGATATGCATTAAATAGTACACTTCTTTGGTATGGGAATCACTGGAAGAATAAAAACGTTTTGTTGTACACTCCTGACATCCTGGCTGAGAAAGGAGAGTTGTGCATAGATACCTAGAGAATATCACACACGCCAGACTGGAACATGCTCTTCTTTATCAATGATGTGTTGATGGTCCTGTGTATAATGCAGGCTTCCTTTCTACAAGGAGACATCATAGCCCCACAAAAATCAACAGGAGCTGCTAGTTATGCCTGGAGTTTGGATTTGCCTATATCTTGGCTGCAGGGGGTGGGGTGGACGAGCTAACAATGCAGAGGCATTAAAAAGAACAGTGTGAGTGGTCTGCCAAACAACACACAGCAACAGCAGCCCTGCGACATACCTCTGTCTGTAGGTTTTATTTTTGGCAAGGCTGAACATCACGAACAATATTATTAAAATGCAAAAAGAGACAGAGACAGAATATACTCCTGGCCCACACATTGCATCTTTAGACAAAGAATGCTCAGTGTACACAATACAGCCAAGCTACAGCTCAGAGACACTTCCCACAATGTTTTAGTAGGGTGATACACAAAGAACCTCACACAGCACCATAAATAAGATAGGCAAAGTTCAATGCACTTGTTGGAAGGCTGAGATGGAAAACCCAAAGTCCTGCACCACAAAAGCATTACACACTTTCTCCAGTCAAGCTGATATGCCCAATAAATATAATGCTCAGCCAGGGCACAAGTGATGGACACCATATTTGGCCTTTAACAAGACAGGCCAGATGAAGCACAATGTCTGCAGGGACATCTTAAGCATTTTGGGGGACCTGGGCTAAACATATTTTGGGAGCCCCTGATTGGAACAGATTTAAATTTATGATCCAATTTTAGCTATTCACAATTACAAAAAATAAGCTTTATCAGTGCTTTATTACCCTCTGACATATTCTGAAATATTTGCACAGTTAATTTACAGGGATTTGCATTTTGTTGTGTATGATAAAAAATGATACCCTACAGGCTTTCAATTCACACTCGTACATAGTCAGATTGTGGCATATCTCACTTTACAAAATCTGCTAACTTTACAGTCAGAGAAACAAAAGTAAACACCAACCTCCCTTTTTAAATAACAAGCAGCAATTTGTCGAAACACATAGCCTTACATTTGCCCTCTCTCTTTGAACGCACTGAAAATCACAAATTTGACAAGATAAAGAAAAATTTAAAGGCACTTTTATTGCTCGTTCACTTTCTGAACTCCAGTATGGCCATTTTGGGGGAGATGCAGCCCCTGCACTCCTACTTCCAGCGCTTAGGCACATAATCATCCCTACTAAGCCTCAAGTAGATTATCATTTATGTGGCTCACTCAATGGTCAGCACCCTACTCCCACCACATTCAGAACAGACAGGAAGACAAACACATGGCAAATGAGGAGCAGTGATCAATATTGACAGCCAAAGTGGGGCAGGGAAGGGGACGTTGAGGTGCATGAGAGAAATAGATAAACACTGTTAGACAAGGGTCAATCAAGACTGGGGGAGGGGAGCAAGAGAAGAGGTGCCTAGAAGAAAGGATGGGATACAATCCAGGAGGAATTTTTGAGGATAAGAGAGAGAGCCAGAAGGTAAGGGGAGTCAAAGAGAAAGTGACAGCATCTTAGAATTGGTATGGAGGAGGAAAACAGATATAAAAGAATGAAAAAAGACAGTTAAATAGGAAGTGTGTGGAACAAGAGCACATCTCAGCAATCAACCAACAGAAACAATTACATAATGTACAGCCCAGTGCTTCTCTTTTATGGACAAATAACATACGTTAATCTCACAGCAGAACTAAATAGTACAAAATGCAATGGGTATGCAACGGGCGGAAGAGCCTTTGCGGTAGCAGCTGCAAAAGTCTGGAACAGCCTATCACTGGCTCTACGACTGACTAACTCAGAATCCATCTTCCCCCGAGACCTCAAGACGTGGCTCTTCTCCAGCTAGTATTTTTTACTGAGTCTACTCACCTCTTTGCCGTCCAAGCACCGGGACACCCCCGTTAGGGATAGCTGTGCGCTAAACAAGCTCCAAATAAATAAAATAAATAAATGTTAAACAGTGTTATTAACACTGTGTCCTAACAGTGAGTTCTTCCCCTCATATTTTCTGATATTAGTCTCACCTCCTGCTAGGCTCCATGTTATACAGATTTCCAAAGCGATGGATTTCTGAACTCCGCAACCCTCCCTGGAGGTCACTGTGCATCACACCATCAGGAGAGTTTCCCTTAAACTGGGTCAGTAATCATGAATTGGCCAAAGGACAATAAAAACGAACTGGTCTCTGAAAGGATATATATATTCTATATTTCTAAATATAGCACTGGTAAAACACACAAAATAGTGAATACTAAATCAAGAAAGCATACATAGGACTACAAAACCAACCATGATTTACAACCTTAACATAGGCAGTCACACCTCACTGATTCAAGATTTAAGACAGCTAGGACCTAGTGCTGTGAGGGAGCACAGACAACATCACTCTCTCTCCAGATAAGAGCCCAAAGCCAAGAGAATTTCTGCAGCCTTGAAGATTACATTATAGTCATGGGGCCTTATTTATGAAGGACTTGCGCTGCCGGTGCGTCACTTTTAACATGGGGAAAAGTGACGCACCGGTGGCGCAAGCCTTTCATAAATAAGGCCCATGGAAAGCACACCAACCCCCAACAGCCTCAGTAACTCTCTACCCTGAGAAAGTTTCTACACCATAACACAGTGGTGTCCCAATTGAGTAGGGGGTGGAGTAATATGTGTGATCATGGTGCATGGGATATGTGTGAGAGTGACATCCACCTATGCCATGTACCAGTAGGTACGCTCACCACAGGGGTGACTCCTGGTTAGAGGGTCACCACCCTAAAACCACATGTCAGAAAGAGTCTTCCCACCCCCTGCTGGCTGGCCTCCATTAAGTCCCTCAGTGGAGAGGGGGTTTGAAGCCCTAAAATGAAGGACTGGTCCAAAACATAAAACAGTTTCAGAAAACTTTTAGACATCCATTCACCCATGTGCCAGACAAACACACATCTCACTGCTGAGTCTCTCATTGTTCAATTCTAATTTACAGCTAATGTTCACCTCCAGGCAACCTCCCAGAACACCAACAATCCTTTCCCAACCATTAAAATATGCCACACAGCACCAATGCTTACAAAGTACAGAAAGTAAACCACTTTCAATAGAAAGGCCTCCAAATGTGCAGAACAATTATGTTCCTCCCCTGCCACAAAGAGACATGACACAATCGTTTTCTTCTACCCCATCCCTCTGAGGGCTTAGGCAAGATTAGGCTCAGATGCAAATGGCAGTTGTTGCCGTCTCAAGGAGCAACTCAGTTCAATGTCTCTTATCATTTCTGTACTCAATAGCCTCAGGTGGGTGCATCGGGCCCACCTGCACAGTCTCAGTCTCTTGTCCCTCTGTTCAGTCTAAGTCCCATAGTTTACCTGCATCCTTTTTGCGGTGATCCGGCTGTGAGGCACATGCAGGACACACACCAACTATCCTGGCTTGGCTCGTCTTCTCCAGCGGAAACTGCCACCAAGGGTTCGCCTCAGGGCAGAGTCCCTCTGGAGATCCTATGAGGCTTCTCTTACTAGACGGTCTCTCCTCCTCCGGAGCCTAGAACACTCCTTGTATATCTTAGCAGACAGGCAGGCTTTTAGAATCTTTAGGCGTACCCTTACCTCCTTCAAAAGAAAGTACTGACTTCAGGTGCTGTAATCTGAGAGACTGACTTCTGGACAGACACCAGCCATGGTTGCACAACAACTGTTTAAGTACTGTGCAGAGCACCGCCTTCCTTGTTCAAGAAGATCATGTAACTGGACCATAGTGGTTTGAATTGCACTTTTTAAACACATTGTACAGGCCAGGGATGAGGATCCACTGTCTCATGCTTCAAAACCAGTCTGGGTTAGTTCCCTTTCAAATGTCATTTCCAGGGTGCTCAATGAAAAATTATTTCCTAGGCAACAATTATATAACATTTCTTGTTTGGTGTGTCTAATTGAAGTAACTAAATGTGACAACAAATAATAAAAAAATACAAAAGTTTATTCTTTACATGTCCATGTTCAATGTTGTTTAGCACAATATAAAAAAACACCATATTACATGTAAACATAAAGTTTCGTAGGTATTTCTACAAGGTTCTCATTAAAAAACAATAGTTAAAAAAGATCGTTTCGTGGCAGAATACTTAAGTATTCTTCCACGAAACTATCTTTTTTAACAATTTTTTTTAATGAGAACCTTGTAGAAATAACAAAGCAACTGTATGTTTAAATGTAATATACTTGTGAAATGATATACACCACTAAGTCCCATTGAGAAGAGCTTTATTAATAACTCACTAGTTGAATAAGTTAGAAGATTCCAATACTCAGAAGAGGCTTCTTCGATTAGTTCATAGGATTGAGCCTATATCAAATAGATTGGGGATACATATCAGCTATCAAAGGTCTCATTATTTAGGAAAGAGTGTGACTGAAACATAACTCGTACTACTTACAATAGATATGAATCAATTGATATGAATCAATTGGTCACTGGACGCACAGAGGAAGAATAAGGGTCTTACAAGAAATATATCAAACAGAATTTAATTATAAAAATCAATAGACGGAGGTAGATTGATGAAAATCATTTAATGATCATAAATTTCTAAAAAAGCACAAAACATAAATCATGTGTCGATTATCAGTGATTACAGTTGCTAAAGCTTGATCATTGAGCTGTAACAACCGTTAATGTAAGAGTCTATATTACCATGGAAAAGTACACCTTTCATGTGTACTTCCATTAAAAGTAAAAACAGTCATAAAACAAAATAGTAACATTGCGACTTGGTCTACCAATCTATTAAAAAAAATAGTTGTGATGGTAGCATTTAGTCATGAAGGTCACAAGGCTATTCCATTTAGCCAGGTATGTACTAAAAACCCATATTATCTCTCACAGATATAGATAGTGAGAGTCTAAGTGGTGTACGTAACAGCAACAGCTGTTGTTTAACCACTTAGAACAAGGCCTAGTAATAGCATGTCTCTCAGAGCAATCTAATCGATCTGTAAATTTGATGCCCTCGTTGAAGATTGTCAAGACGGGGAAATGGCTTTAAGCCCAATGTATGATACAAAGAGATTGTCTTAAATCAACTATGATAATGTTTATTTTCAAAAATACTTGGGGCCTCATTAGGATGACGGGGGGACTTTGCCCGCCCGCCACCCTATCAGTATTCTGGACCGCCCGCCCGCCATGAGGGCACGGGTCTCATTGGGGGAATTAGGATGTGCCCGCCACAGTGGCGGGCACATCCTTCATTTTTAGCATTGTGGCGGGCAGTGCACTCTGCACCGCCCGCCACAATGCTAAAAATGCATTTTCGCATTTGCATATACAAAGCGGCAGGCACCGCGCGGTGCCTGCCGCTTTGTACATGCAAATGAAGGGGGTACCTGTGCACCCCCACCTCGGCCTCCACCAGGGGGGCCCGCAGGGGCCCCCAAAGCAAAGACCGCCTGCCCCCGCGGAACGGCACCCATTTGCAGGTATCCAAATATGGCTGGTGGTGTCTGATAGACACCGCCACCATATGATCCCTTTTCCGCCCCGGACGCAAGGCGACCGGGGCGAAAAAGTGTCAGACGGAGTTTGCCTCCGCTGCAGTCCCCCCCGCCATTGTAATGTGGCGGGGGGAAAGGGTGGCGGGCGGGCATTTATGTCAGGCGGACCGCCACCCCCACCATGGCGGTGGCGATCCGCCCGACATCGTAATGGACCCCCTGGCGTTAAAACAACTAATGTCTGTGAATATTTAGTGACAGAGAATCCTATTCAGACCTGATTGTTTAGGAAACAAAATATTGTATACAATTCAGTCTATAAACATATGCTCATGATGAATTAGAGAGATCCAACTGAAGAAAAGAATATCTTCTCATTTGAATATGATCTCGTGTAGTAACAAAATACCAGCAAAAGTTATAAAACAAACGTACTTGTTTTAAAAGCACCATGGTATCCACGATACGGTCCTAGTGGGAGATCTAAGCAAACTAGAAAGCCGCTGCTATCTCAGCTTCTGGTGTATTTAAGTGGTGCGGAAACGAGAAAGAGTGTCGTCCATTTTGAACCGAGATAATATTCCTTCATACTACATGAATGAAAAACAAAAAAACACTGAATAGTTTAAGTTAAACTAACTATTACAGAGAGAATTTCATTATAAGAATGTGACGCAAATGATCTAACTGAGAAGACAATTGACCCGTGGGATATATTAAGTGGTAATGTGTACGCGATATATCTAGAAACTGCTAGCCATCTCAGAACGGGTTCAGTTTATTTAATCCTGTTCATTTCGAAAAAACGAACAATATATGAGTGAATTAATTTTTACCGAAAAGATGTCAATATCAAGATTTAAGATATTTATCTCACAAGCCCAAGATTCATAACTAATGAGCTATATCGCCGAATAATATCTCCTTGTTACATCAATGGAGACTAATTTTGAGCGAAGGTTTTAATTCATTAGTGAAAAGATGTTTTTTCAGATTTTCAAAACTCACGACATCTATAAGCCCATAGTGATGTCAAGAAGGTGAATACTGCAGAGGGTTACAGAGAAAAGTATATACAAGTTACCCTGAATGAAAGTATACAAATCTGCCATATTTGAGTGTGTTACTTCAATGTATCCACAAATAATTATCATAAATAAGATCTAATTTTTAGGGATATTAAGAATTACTAGAGGTAATATCAGATTGGTACACAGGCTTAGATGAAACCATTTCTGATACAACAAGAGAATTTTCTCCTCAGCCTGGTCAAAAAGGAACCATTCTTATCTTTGCAAATAATGTGCAAGATGACAGAGAGAGCAGCAAATTTAGAAGATATGGGAGCATATTAGGAAACAAAGTGAAAAGAATTGATTAGTAAAGAAATAACTAAAATCATTTTCGAATTTAGACAAAAGTTTATACAAAAGTATTCCTAGTTTACAATAGGAACTATCTCAAACTAGTTGAGAGGGAACCATTCTAATGTTAACAAATTATATATGCAACTTTCTGGATCTTATAATGTTAGATATGCAACTATTCTCTCAGGCGTCCACACAGATTGAATCAAAATACATAGTTGTTATACCAAATATGAAAGTATCTATCAGACAATAAACGGTCTATACAGTATGTACTTGCAAATGGAGTTACCAGAGATGTACAAGAGTTTTCCATTCAACCACAATATTTAACCCCTTTTGGACACTATCTGTATTACAAATCCAACGATTTTCTTTAATTGTTAGCATGTGGTCATAATTAGCTGATCTTGTTGAAGCTTCAACCACATCTATGACTCACCAAAGCATGTCCTTATCAGAATGGAGCTTTTGTTTATAGTTTTCCTCCAATGGGCTGTGTTCTGTCTTGCAACATATTATTGATTGATGTTGTAAAATCAGTTTACAAATTGGTCACATGGGCACTTGATGCAGTAAATGACATTGTTTGTATTAAAATTGGAGAACATTTTTGCCTGAAAGTTCATGCCATTGATTTCAAAGCTGTTTATAGTAGCAGTTTAATAAATGCTGCATAATTATTAAATTTAAACTGACCCACCACTGGGGTTTGCTGAAGCATTTGTTGAATCATGGTCTTTATGGGCTCTTCATATGCACTTACTCATCTATTTTTCAAGTTAGAGCTTCTTTTGAAAGCAAACAATGGTCTTTCTTTAACCCTTTCAGTGCTGCGAACGTCCAACGGTCGTCGCGTGCACTACCTCGCTAGTGCTGCGCACGACCGTTGGACGTCCGAATCCCGTTAGCGCGATCGAACGTCCGCACTGGGGCGGAATGTTCGACGCGCTAAACGGGTTAAATTCAGCAATGTTGCATAGTAAACTCCAATGTTTACATATTGTTTTTTTGCTCTTTTTATAGACCTCCTGAGGAGCCTTGATGGATATCGTCTAGCTTTTAGTTTTTTAAAAGTTTTTTTGCTTCGAAGAAGTTGTCATCTTTGCAACCGTTACGGTGCAGGCGTAAATATTGGCCAAATGGCAAATTATCTTTGAGCGCCTGAGGGTGGTGACTGTCATATTTTAACAATGTATTCCTAGCAGTGGGTTTAGTGAACAAAGTCGTGTATAACTTGTCATTTTCTGTTTTGATAGTTATGTCCATAAAATGTATGTTAAAGTTATCATATTGGATGGTGAATTGTAAATTAGAATTACATGTACTGATCCATATATGAAGATCAAGGAGACAATCAACATTGCATTGCCAAATAAGGAAAACATTCTCTATGTATCACATCCATTTTTTTATGTGAATTTCATATGGTTTTATATCATTAAAAATTAAGTTTGTCTCAAAGTCAATCAATCAATCATCATCTTTATTCGGTCAAAATATATTAGACCATAAAAAGCACATTAAACATAGATGGACATATATATATAGTCTTAAAGTCAGATACATAGATATTTTCTATATCAGGGGCAAATATGGCCCCATTGTAACTCCTTTTATTTGCTAATAAAATTGTTGGCTAAAGATAAAAAAAATATAAAACTAGTAAATGACTTGGGAGCATTATGTGGATGAGGTCTTGTCTCTAGTATGTTTTCAAGAAGAAAAATAGCCTCCTGCTGTAGTATATTAGTATAGAGAATCTCTATGTCCATCGTAATGAGGAGTTCTTTAGCAGAATCAGAGACAAAGTCTTCAATTGCTTTAATCACAATGGTCGTGTCTCTAATGTATGTTGGATGATTCATTACAAATGGTTTTATAAAGAAGTCAACGTATTCTGCCAAAGGTTTTAAGATTGAATTGCATCCTAGGTGGATCAGTCAAATTCTTATGTACCTTAGGTAAACTGTATGTAGCTGGTATTGTTGGATCATCTTTAATGAGAAAGGCTGGTTTCTTTTTCACTAAGCCGCCACCCCTCTTCAAGGCCCAATTGGCTTAGAGTATAAATCTTTTTGTTCAGTTCTGCCGTGGTATTTTTAAAAGAGGTTTGTAATTATCAGTAACATTTAGTTGTCGGAGTAGTTCCTCTCTATATTTTTATTTGTCCATTAGGACAATTCTACTGCATTTGTCAGCCGGTTTTATTATAACAACCTGGAGCGATTAGAGATCTCTCAGGGATTTTTGATGATTTTTCAATAACTTACATTTCATTATTACTGGACTTTGAAAGAGATTGTCAATATCAGTAATGACTGCATTCTCAAAGGTGACAATTTCTTTGGATATCATTGAGTTTGTAGGAAAAAAGACTGTGGTTTTATGTAGTCCTGTAGTATCTAATATTGGATTGGAATTATGTATAGAAAGAAACTCACAGGAGGTAGCAAAGGGGCTGGCTTTAAGTAAGACTACCTAAAACATGGGTACAATGACGTGTGAGTTCTCTGCACCTGTTGTCATCAGCCTTTCTGAAGTAGAAAACAGAGACAGACAAGGGCAGGTGTGGTATAGAAACATCCTCACCTTGAAGAACATAAACACCAGTTCCACCCCTCAGCCCTACTATTCACCAAATGGCAGTGCTCTGGAAGAACTAATTTGCAGCCCCTTGCAAACAAAGTGTATCTGGAAGGTTCTTGCCATCCCATAACTGAGGATCTTTATACAAGAGGTGGCATTAGACCGCACTCTCACTGACAGAGTAAAAGGTCCCGTCACACACTGAATCACAAACCCGATATGCTGCCACTTCAACTGTACATGATTTATCCAGGAAAGGACAGGTACTACTCTGAGGGGAACCTTGGTCCAACCCTCTGGGACACAAGAACATTCCTGCACCTAGAAATGATAAGGACAAGTCTAGGCCTCAACTCCTATGCCATAATTGCAGGACCTCACGGCCAAAATAAAAGTTGGGATACCAAGTTCACTTATAGTTGGGCACTCAGGGTAGGAGTTTTGTTCAGTGCTGATACATTGCAGTCCTTGGGCAGCTTGGCATTGATGTGGTGGTTTGGAATAATCATTCATCTGGTTTGAGATCAAGACCAGTGTGTTAGACCTTGAATCCTTGGAGTTGTTTGCCCTGACTTTTTGCCTTCAGGCTTCCTGTTTTTTCTGACTTTAGGAATCTGGGTGCTTTCCCACTGCTAATCAGTGCTGAAGTGCTCTATACTTAAAACATGGGCTTATTCACAATTGGCATATTTCATTTACTTATAATTTACTTATAAGTCCCTAGCAAAGTGCACCACATGTGCCCAGGGTTTGTAAACTAAATGCTACTAGTGGGCCATCAGCACTGATTGTGCCACCCACTTAAGTAGCCCTTTAAATATGTCTCAGGCCTGCCACTGCAGAGCCCATCTATGCTATTTTAAAAAGCCAAGTTGGCCTGCAAGTTAACCCACTTGCCAGGCCTAAACCTTCCTTTCTACTACATATAGGTCACTCCGCCCGGGAGGCCTTGGACAGCCCATGGCAGGGTTCAGTGTATTTAAAAAGTAGTACATGTTCTGGTAGTGAATTACTCTTAAATTCGTTTTTCACTACTGCAAGGACTAACTTTCCCATAGGATAACATTGGGATTGTCTTATTACACGTGTAATTTCTAACTGGGAAGGGATGGGATCCCCACATTTGGCTTGCAAGAAAGCATGATTTAAAAACAGAGCTGATGGTGAAATTGGATTTTTAACTGCAATTATGAAAAGGCCACTTTTATAAAGTTGTACAAAAGGGGGTGGTGATGGACGGAGCATCTGAATCAATCAAACACTCACACCCAGTCAAAAGATCTGGGTTTAATCCATCACCGTTCTTTAGCCCTCTCTGCCACCCCAGTTCAGACATGGCTATATGCAAATCAGTCTGACCCTGTGCCTTATGGGAACAGTCCAGCCCGAACTGCCAAGCCATGTCTTTCCTGGACCGGAAACAAGCTTCCGAGGACCGGTTTCTGGCATTCCAGCCGTTTTCAGCCCGGCTTGCTTGAATCCAGTGGCAAAGTGAGCAAGGGACTCACGTCTTCGGATTAGCTGTGTTCTGCGGGAGGCTGACGAGGCTCTTTGCCTGTCACCGGATCTTTGCTTGTTACCGGATCCTTCAGCGACTTGCCGGACCCCCTGCGCGGGTCCCGCTGCGCCCGTGGACTCCCTGTGTGGCGCTGGTGGGGAGCCCTACATTTAAAAACCTATTTGTTTACCGGCAGGGCTGCGAGCAGCCTAGCAGGGACTCCATTGCCCAGGAGTCCCTGCGTGCTACACCTGTGGCCACTCTCCCTGCCGGCAACGCCCCCTGACTGCAGATTTAAAGTGCAGTGTTTCCTCTGTGAAGCGGGAAACCTCTTCGGATTAGCTGTGTTCTGCGGGAGGCTGACGAGACTCTTTGCCTGTCACCGGATCTTTGCTTGTTACCGGATCCTTCAGCGACTTGCCGGACCCGCTGCGCGGGTCCTGCTGCGCCCGTGGACTCCCTGTGTGGCGCTCGTGGGGAGCCCAGGAGTCCCTGCGTGCTACACCTGTGGCCGCTCTCCCTGCCGGCAACGCCCCCTGCCCTGCCCTATTTCACAGGGAGCGACCGGGGCGAAGACCGGGCAAAGAGCGGGCCGTTTGAGGCCGTTCGAGTACGGCAGAGTCCGGCCCGGGCCCACCCCCCCTGGCCGTTTGGAGACACCTAAGGTAGGCGGCGGCCCTTACCATACCAACCTTTGCCTTCTGGTTTTGCAAGGACGGATTAAAAATACCAGTGAGATCCTTCATCCTACCTACATCTTATAATGCCTTTAAGGTCAGGTAAAGAACGAACAGTCCAAATCCATACCACCAAGGGAGTCGTATCAGGCCCCCTTGACGCCTTCATCACACGGGCCACGGGGATTTTGGAGAAGGAAATTGCCATGGTCGAAAAAAGACTCTCGGGAGAAGCAAAAAGCCACATCCTCTAAACCAGCCACGAGTACTTTAACACAGGCATCCAAGACAAAGATCACGGACAAACACAACTCCTGTGGGCAACAAAGTATGGGACCACCCCAACAAACCAAAATAAACCCTGCACCCCCCCCGTCCACATAGAGATACTGCTGGCCAACGCACTAACACCAACCATAAGGAGGGGAGTCACAGAAGATTTACCACCCCTCGTGCTGATCTACCGGTCGAAGCAACTCAACACACAATAGTTTTGACAGGTGTTGCCCCATTAAAACCTGGCAGTAAGGAGTCATATGGGGATCTCCGTAACAAAGTAATCTTCTGGTTAAATAAAAACCGACCTTTACCCCCCTCCTCTCCTACTGAGATATTATTTGTAAGAAGAGTGGATTGGGTGGGTCATGGGACCAAGGACCTGGAGGGAGATTGCATCTTGATCTCGTTTAAGGACCCATGGGTGGTAGATACCATCCGAAGAGAAGCCAGATTTGCTAGACAGGGGGATGTACAAACTTTGGGCCTATCGTACTTTTACCCTCATAGGCAAAGACTCACTCAACCATACCCCACCCTCCGTCAGGCCCCAGCCATAAGACATCCCTTGGCATTTACCCCTCTTGACCGCCAACGCCCATTCCTTTTTAATCACTTTGGCCCCCTCTCTGACCTTGAGGCCATCGATTGACTTCACACAACACCTAATGAATCTTCCCCTGCTAAAGTAGCTGGCCACGAGCCAATAGGGTATAGCATGGAGACCCCGCATCCAATTGATAAGTTAGTTGCAGTTGAGGGAGGCCTAGAGATTAGGGCGTCTAATCTACCTGCACCCAGAGATGATCAAGAGGCTATGATAAATGTTGATCCCATGGATAATGCCAAGCTCACGGAGAATAAGAAGGATAGGGGGCATAATCAGGCACCTATTCTAGCTTCACCTTTGCAACTTCTCCCTGTGGTTCCAATCTCTGACAATCTGAAAATCTTATCTTGGAATATCGCAGGAATTAAGGCCCGCTTGTCCTCTGCAGATTGGCTGGAATTTGTGGATAAATATGACATTATCTTGCTCCAAGAAACCTGGGCAACTGATCCAGTCTTCAAGTTGGGCTATGCCAATTTCTTTAAACCTGCGATCAAAGGGGGCAAAGGGCGTGCCTCAGGTGGCTTAATGATTTGGGTGAAGCAGTCATTGGGTCTTTATCCAACAGAGCTACCTGTCCAGCACCCGGATCTTCTTTCAATCAAACTGAGTAAGGCTAATCAACGGGATCTGTACATCTTCAACATATATGCCAGAGGCATGCCTGGTGGCCGTAGTCCGCCATTGCTGAACGTTATCGACCACAAACTTGTTGAAATGGGCAGTGGGAATGTCACCATTTTAGCTGGAGACTTAAATTGCACCATAGAGCCATTGTTTGATATGGGGGATAGTTGGAGCTCGGCTGAGGATGCTGTTTGGGACATCCCTGATCTAATAGTTGATAAAATGGCTAAAGCAACCGAGGCGGCAGTGAACTGGATGGCACTTTGCCTAAACAGGGGATTCCGAGCTTGTAATGGCCGCACAAGTTCGGATAAAGAAGCCAATTGTACTTTCGATAATGGCCTAAGGCGGAGCCGCATTGACTATGTCTTGTTAAAACTGGAATATTGGTCCTCACTAGTAGACATGGTAGTAATACAGCGTCCGGAAAGTGACCATAACCCGCTGTTATTATCATTGAAACTACCAGATCTAAAGAGACTAGAGGAGCCCACCATCTTACAAACAGGGGATGTTTTGTTAACCAATGACAGGAGGAGGTTGAAATGGTCCCGGATTATGGAGGATAAATCCTTATGGGACAATGTTAACACAATGGCCAATAATGTGTACAATGACATGTTAAAAATTGATCTGCTGGGGGGAAGTCCGGGCTTGGCAAACAATGTTATTAATCTCCACATTAGTTGCTTTGATCATCTAAAGTCCCTACTTTCCCTCCCTTGCCGGAGTGTTTCCTCCAAAGCTAATTCCCTTCCCCAGAAATGGTATAACAAAAAATGTAGGGAGGCCCATTCTGATCTTATTAAAACTATTAAATCCCGGGACATGGTCGCAGTCAAAGCGGCTAGGCTCCATTACAGAAAAACCCAGTGGGAATCCAAACGGGAGTGGGAGGACAGGTTTTGGTCAGACCTCTTGGATGCCTCCACCTCAAACAATCAGAAAAAGTTTTGGGATCTAGTCAAGTGGGGGAAGGATCCGGACTCGAGTACTCCGACTAACCATGTACCCCTAGATGAGTGGGTAACATTCTATTCTGCCCAATTCAGAGCTAATGACCCCAAAGCCTTAAAACCCTCGGGCAGGTCTCCCCCGTTACACACACATGGGGAGAAACTCATTTTCTCAGTATCAGAGGCCGAGCTGGCCTTGGGCTTGACCCTGCGAGGGAAAGCTCCGGGCATGGATCTCATACCAGCGGACCTATTTAAATCTAATCCAGCCTTGTGGCTTCCTTACATAACCATGATCGCTAATTCTTTAGCTAAAGGAGCCACGATCCCAAAATCATAGAAGGGAGCGGAGATAATTCCCATATTTAAAAAAGGCGATAGGTCCAAGCCAGGGAATTACCGCCCTATTAGTCTCATTGATTCCATACAAAAAATCATCGCACGTATGGTCTTGGGACGGATTGAAACAGAGGACATATTATCTCCCATGCAGGCGGGCTTTAGATCAGGAATAAGCACCATAGATCAGGTGTTTAGACTCTGCCTGATCTATTGGAAAGTGGTTTTGCTTGGCGGTGGTACCATCTTTGCTGCATTCATTGACCTAAAATCCGCCTTCGACCTAGTGCCAAGGGACAAACTGTGGGGAGTGATGGAAAACTTAGGATGTCCACCAGAACTACTTGACCTCATAATTAAATTCCATGAGGATAATTATGCGAGGGTGAGGTGGGGAGGCCAGGGACAAGTGACGGAAACATTTCCCGTAACCAGAGGTGTCCGTCAGGGGTGCGTCCTGGCACCAACACTTTTCCTCTTATTCATCGACCAAGTGGTGACATTTTTTATGGACACCCCCACTGATGCCCCAATGTTGGCTGGGACGAGATTCCCACTGCTCATCTTCGCCGATGACACCTTACTCCTCTCTAGAACACGCAGCGGCCTGCAGCGGGCTTTGGACCGCTTTGAGGAGTTTTGTGCCATTAATAACCTTGCGGTGAATGTGGGGAAAACAAAGTTCATGGTTTTTTCTAGAAACCATCCTGTCCGGAGCTCCGTGAGGTTGAATGGAGTTAATCTCGAGCAAGTCGAGACCATGACCTACTTGGGGGTCACCCTTGACAGCCGCTTGAGATGGAAAGATCAAATTAACACTCAACATCTCAAGCTTGCACGGTTAACGGGCTGTCTCATTAAAGAGCAAAAGAGATCCACCACCAAGCGGGTTCTCCCAGCTCTGAAGATCTATGACGCCAAAATTATCACTGATATCTTATATGGCGCAGATCTTTGGGGCTATATGGATCTCCTTAACCTCTTTAAAACCCAATGTAAGTTCCTACGGAACTTAGTAGGCCTACCACAGTCGACCCCTTCAATCCCCCTTTGTCTGGATTTGGGGTGCCCTCCGATCAACGAGATGGCTAGATTTAGGTTGGTGGCCCTTTGGAGGCGAATATGGACCTCTCCTGACCTGTTTCTTTTCACAAAAGAACTAGCAGAAGTCAGGTCAATCAGTGGATCTGGAAAAATCCCATGGCTCCAAGCTGTAAAAACTATACTCCTTGACATGGGCTTAGAACAGCTTTGGTTATCCCCTTTATCCAATGCTTTCCCCTCTAAACAAGAGTTCAAAACCTTGTATTGGGCTTCGATTCGTCTAAATCGAGTCTCACTTTCCAGCAATGTCAGTCTCACGGGCCGGTTTTTAACACACAAGCTAGATCCGTCCCGTGAGTCCTATTGGGATGTTATAACCAAACCGCTGGACAAGAAACTGTACCATCAGTTCAGAGTGGGTGCTTTACCTTTGAACACTTTTGCAAACAAATGGTCTACAGGGGTATCGATTTCCTGTAAAGGCTGCCCGGGACAGAAAGAATCAGAGGGCCATTTCCTTTTTGCTTGCCCCAGTTATTCAGTGCCACGAAAGAAATGGTTAAAACCATTGTTCCAGCACTTACCATTTAGAACATCTGCCGAAGCCATCTGGGCGCTAAAGACTAATACCTCTGAGGTCTTTGTAGTGAGTCTAGCTAAATATTTGGGTTGGGCCTGGCTTATAAGGTTAAAACACATATCAAAGTTGCCAGAGCCCGCACATAGTGCCTTATAAAGTGACATATCTTGTTTATTGCTTAAAACATCTGTTTTCTATTATTGGCACCTTTTGCACTTTAAACATGAAATGGTTTCCTATTGATCGACATGATTCGAAATGTATCACTAAAATATCATGTTTTTGAATCAGGTTTCTCTTTCTAGATGTTTAATACTTTTTTTTAATTTCTCTAAAATCAACTTACTTAAGGTTATTATTGTATGGTTTAAATAGTTCGTTTCAAATGTACATAGTCTTTGTCTACTAACTTTTTGCATTCCTTTCTTTGCAAAAGTTTTTTTTAAACTTATTGTGTGTTTTATTAATGTATTATAATGTGTCTTTTATGATTTGTCAAAAATCAAAATAAAGACTTGAAACCTGACTCACGTCTGAGCATACCCTGCCACACTTTGATTGATTCAGATGCTCCGTCCATCACCACCCCCTTTTGTACCACTTTTATAAAGTTGCCATTTTCTTACTGTAATTGTCTGGTGCCTCATGCTTGTCTCTGAATACACGTCTAGGGTGATTGACAGCTGGCTTTGTGCATTGCCTCTAGACAGCCACACAAAAAGGGAGCTTACGTATGACTAAAGGACCATTCACATCCTGATGAGCCATCCTGGGAGAAGGGAGAAGTTGACACTTACACCTGAAAGGGCTGGGTCCTGTCCCCACACAAAGGGTTGCATACCCCCTGTAGTGAGCCTGGATCCAGGGAAGGAAAGGCAGTGACTTGTGGACTTTAAAGGCCTCTCTTTGAAGTCTCTACCACTGGGTATAAGTACTAAACCTCTGACACCACCAACTCAGAACACTTCTGGATCTGAGGACATTCTAACCAGGAAGAAGAACTGCTGTGCTGCTGGAAGGACAACCCCTCTGTTGGACTGCTTTGTTGTGCTGGCCTGCTGGCTGTTGCCCTCTTGCCTGGGAGTGAGAAGGACTGGATCTGCATCTCTATATCCCAGAACCTAAGGGGCATATTTACAAAATAATGTCAGAGCACAGTATTACGCTGCACTCTTACATTTTTAAAACGCCGGGATGACCTGTAGTCAAAAGAATATGGTGCACCCCTGTGTTTCCCCTACCACTGGTGCTAAAAAAAAGCGTTGTGCAGGCGCAGGCACCATGTCACCCTGTTGCAAGGGTGCCTGCACTGCAGGGGCTATTGCTTATGTGCAGAAAGAGACACCATCCTGCCCATAAACAATCAATATTGGTGACTTGCTCTTCTCTGTGTGCTGCAGAATGCAGCACACATAGAAAGAGCAAAAAGCGAGGAGAAATTAATAATTTCTCCTTGTATCGCCATTCTTAAACCAGGTATTCCCTGGTCTTAGTATTTGGCGCTGCCTCAGCCTTGTAAATCTGGCTTAGTGTCAAAAAGGAATGGATGTTGCGATGGAACGCCCACTGCAACACCCATTGCACGCTTCTTTGCCGCAGAGGACGGGAATGGAAAGGGGCATATTTACAAGATGGCGTTAATCCACACTAAGGGGCCGATTATGATCGCGGACGGACTTGCGTCCGTCCGCGATCATTGAGGAGGAGGGGACGTCCGCATGGGCTGCGGAGTCCCCTCCTGTGCGATTAGGATGTGACCGCCAGGGTGGCGGTCACATCCTCTATTTTTAACATTGAGGCGGGTGCGGCTTCAAGCTGCACCCGCGGCAATGTTAAAAATGCACGCATTGCATTTGCATGCAGAAAGAGGCAGGCACCGCGCGGTGCCTGCCGCTTTCTGCATACAAATGCAGGGGGGTACCATAGGTACCCCCCATGTGCACCCCCCACGCCCCCTTCACCTAGGGGGCCCGCAACGGGCCCCTGCAGTGAAGTTACACATGCTTTTCCACGGCAGAAAAGCCGCCGCGGAAAAGCATGTTTGCAGGCACATACTAATCTGGCGGACGGTGTCTGAGAGACACCGTCACCAGATTAGTGCTTTTCCTCCGCGGTTGTAAGCCAACCGCGGAGGAAAAGCTGCGGACGGAAACTAGGACCCACCAGCCATCCTAATGTGGCGGTGGGTCTTTGGTGGGTCCGCTGCGGATTTTCCGCATCCTCCGGGCCGGCGGTGGCTTCCGCCGGCCCGGAGGATGCGGAAAATCCGCAATCATAATGAGCCCCTAAATGTAAATATGGGGAATGCCGCTTGCCACCGGAGCATCATAAAAAGTGACACTCCAGGGGCATTAAGGGCTTGTAAATATGCCCCGAAGTCTCTCCAAGGGCTTGTTGGCTTGCCTCCTGTTCTGAAGTCTCAGACATACAAAGACTTCTCTTCAACCTGCAAACAGCACCTTGACTTTGCTTGCTGCAAGTCTTGCTCTGCCAAGTGGTGCCAACCCAGTGCTGGGCCCTTGGAAGTGAGTATAAGGTGCTGTAACTGCTAGAGCCCATGCTTTGACACGGTTACACTGATTGGATCCACTGCATCACTTCCGGAACTGCAGCTTCAAAAACGACATATTGCCGCACTGCGTGGAGAAGATCGATGCATCGCCTCTACAGTATGGAGAAACCAAGTGCATTCAATTTGGAACCACTGAACCGCCAAACCGGTGTATCGCTCACAGTACAACGCATCACTGCCTTTGTGTGAAGAAATCTGGTGAATCACCCCAACTGCGTGGGGATCACAATGCATCACTCAGCTGCACCCTGCATCTTGTTGTTGCGACCAGGATCAAGGGAGTTTTGCTAAGTGCACCTTATGTGGGTTCTGTATCCGCCCACGCTCCATTGCATTCAGCCTGAACTCTTGACTTTGTTCTGGTCCTGTGCATGCCATCTCAGTAGAATGTTGGGGTGCGGAATACCATTATTAAACAACAAAAGAGTGACTTACGGTGCAAAACAATAGGTAAGGTAAAATCATTGAATTTTGCGGCCAAAAAAGAGGTGGGGAATGGGGAGTGTGTGATTGGTGGAAAAAACCTTTATTTTTTAAAAATAACCCTCACTCACCAACCTAGTTGGTGACATGCTTCATCATCGGGTTCCCACCAGGGAGACCGAATGTCTCCCGGTGTGCTACAACGCCTGAATTACACGGTGCGGGTTGTTTGTGGACTTGTGTGATAGTGCCCAGAAATGTGAATAGTGATTTTAAAAGATGGCGAGCTGTTCCCAAAACTAATTGTAATAAAGGGCCAGTCAGTGATCGTTAAAAACAGGTCAATCGGACACTTATTAGTTATAAAATTGAACCAAATGTATCCTAATTAAAAGTGTGAAACGCCGCGGTGATCTTAACATAAAATAGAGTAGAAACAAACACTGCATGTTTTAATGAAATAGGATCTGAGTGTGTCATTACACCTTCAAAGTATGGGCCACGAGTAAAGGCTATGGGACTCCTACATTCTTCCGGTAAAGGGAACACTTACTTCTGACCTGGCGGCTCCCATCCAGTAACCTGCTCCATTCACGTCCGTGGCCCAAATATTGCTGAACGGGCGGAGTGGGGAAGCAAAAGTACGGGCAAGACGATCGCGTGATTTTCACGCCATCAACACAGCCAGGTGACGTGTGCATCACGTTTAAAGGGCTAGTATCTCAATTTTGTGTGTTAAAACTTTATCGGTACCTGAACAGTGTGCAAAAAACGCATTGCAGTGTGTTAAAGATTATAAATCAACATACACTCTACTTATTGGTATAAGCCATGAAGAACAGATTTTTATAGAGCACCGTGGTCAATACTCGTAGTGGAGCAAAGGGTCTCAGAGTGACCATTGTTTACATAACAAAAAACCTATGCTATGCTAAAGAATGTAAATTACTATGTGTAAGCAGGGTAGAGCTAAAGACCAGTGGGAAAATGTCCATAAGGAGACCAAGCCTAAGTTATTTGACAAACACGTAGGATGTTTTTGGGGCTGAAAACTAAATCAGCGTTGCATCACAGTACCCCACGGGATGTCATCATTAAGCCCAAATTGATAGGTAGAAAGGCGATATATCCATCGCTGTTCCTTTTCGAAAAGTCCCTCTTGTGATCCCGCATTCGGATGGAGTTGTTCAGTAATGTTCCATCTAATGTCATTAGGGGTGTGTTTAGTTTGCAAAAAATGTGCCGTCACTTTAGTGGTGTTCTTTTGACATCTTATATTACTGCGATGTTTGCAGATATGTTGTTTAATTCGTCTCTTGGTCATTCCCACGTACTTCAATCCGCAGGGTCAGGTGATCAAGTACACAACATTGCATGAATTGCAATTTGTGTGCCTGCGTTGTAGCCATTGTTTACCTGATTCCAAATTCAAGAAGTTGGTGGTGGTGGTTAAGTGGCACACACTGCAGCCACCGCAGGGAAAATGTCCAGTAACCAGGGGGAGGCCCTAGGAGTTCAGTACAGTCTGTTTCTCTTCTTTTCCTTAGTTCTTAGGGCGTGTATGTACCAGAGACTCTTTCAAGCTCCTCGCCTGTTTATAAGAAAAAAGCGGTTTGTCTCAATCATGTTTATTTCTTTTTAGAATATTCCAATGTTTGTTGATACAGCGACTCACTGCATTGGAAATAGGATTAAAGATGGTGACGCACTTCAATGGGGTACTCTCCAGAGGGTCTTTGGAATTGTCCTCCAATAGGGCATCTCTGTGCTGATTCCTTGCCCTTTTGCAACTTTTTTCCAAAATCCGGTCAGGGTATCCTCGTTTCTGTAGTTTATTGGTTAAATCTTGTGATTGTTTCTTATAATCTGACACCTCACTACAATTTCTTCGAAGTCGTAAATATTGCCCAAAGGGTAGATTCTCCCTCAAAGGCCGTGGATGGCAGCTTGAAAATGTGGTTTGTGATAGGTTTTGTTCCTAAGATGGTTCCCCACTTTGTAGATAGTTACATCCAGAAAAATGATTTCTTCTTTGTTATAGCCATGCGTGAACCTCAGGTGAGGGTCACGGTGTTGATCCAGTCTAAAAATTCCAGTAGTACCACCTCCGTCCCCCTCCAGATGACCAGAACATCATCAATGTACCTTTGCCAAAAGGTTACATGTGATGAAAAAGGGTTTCAGGGAGATAGGACTTGTTTACATTCAAAATCATGAACGTACAGGCCCGCTACACTTGGGGCAAATGTGCTGCCCATAGAAGTGCCGGTGGCCTATAGGTAGATCTCACCCTGATATTCAAAAAAATTACGTTTAAGTGCTAAGAATTCCATGGCAGCATTGTCTTGATTCCACTTCATTCCTCTTGAATCCACCACTAGACACTCCTTGATTCTCTGTCTCACTCTCTGAGGTTATTTCTTTACATTCCTACTTTCTCCCATTGTCACTGTTTTTCCTTCTTTCCCATTCTCCTTCTTTCTCCTGTTTGTGTTTTCTCTCTCTGGCGCTGGTTCGCAAAAATGAGTGTAGGCGGACCCCACCTTCAACAACCGGCTGGAATTAAACAAATCCCACAACCTTAAAGTGCAGTCCAACTGCTTCACTCAGCCAGCAAACACCCCCCATGTACTCCCATCCACTTTTGAAATTAAGAAGGCTCTGGTTCAGGTTTTTTAACAATGTTTTATAAGTTGTAATAGCAACATGTTACTAACTTTCATTTCTACAGAGCAGGTCCAGTCTGCCGCCCTGCTCTTTGCACACAGTATACAGTGGACTGCGGTCTGATGCTTGGTGCCAAGAGATCAATGACACAAAGTAACTGAGGACCCCACAGGGAAAAGAAGGCTTCCCTATCCACCGCGCTACTGAGCCTCTAGGTGTGGATGTTACGCCACGTTCTTAAGTGATTTCCATATTGTGGGAAATTGGGCTGTTGGTTGACTGAGATGTGAGCTCTGCTAAAGCAGCAGCCACAGTCCTTGTCAGGGCAAGGCACAAGCAAACCCCAAATTAACCTGTGCTCAGCCCCCTGGTAACTTGGCACAGGGCAGTCAGGCTTAACTTAGAGGAAATGTGTAAAGTATTTGTGCAACCCTTCAAACAGTAGAACAGTAAAAACACCACACAAAAAGATCCCACACCATGTAAGACAAATGGAGCTTAATTTGATAAATAAAACCAGACCGAAAAAACAAAAATCTAATCAGCAGAACTGAAGTTATGAATTTTAAAACAATAAACTGCAACATAGCGCCTAAAAGCATAAAGCACCAACAACTATCTGGTCGAACTGAACCTGTCAGAGTGGAAAATCCTCAGGGTCGGTTTGTTGCTCAGAATGATCCAGCTCTTGATATTTCCAAGTCAGAATTGCTGTGATGGAGGTCAGTGGGATGATCAGGCGAGGGAAGGATAGGAAGAGGACTACAGGGAGGGAGACCGTAAATGACACAAGGTATCATACATACCTCTAATCCTGTTTATCACAGAGTATAGTATACCACAATACATCAACTAACCATGTGATGCAAACTACATATACCTGTAACGAAAAATAAATATGCAGCCTGAAGGGTTTCACATAGTCTGTGGCGCCTGCGTAGAAACACCAGTCACTCCATTATGTTTGCTGTGTTAGAATATATATATTTTTTAAACATACATATAACATCTAGATAATGTATGTCTAAATTTTCAGTTCCAGTTACCAAAAACCAGTATTTTTTTCAGCCATATGGAAACATACCATTAATAGACTCCACTAGACATCACAGGGGTTGAGCGTAGTCCTATACCGCTCTCGCAATCACCCCTGTTAATAGAGCGAAATAATCAGTCTATTTTGAAAATACTCTCTAGGTTGTAGTAAATAGTAACACTTTCCAAAACAGGTAAAAAAGGAGCCTTTGAATAGTATCGCACAAAATAAGTACTACAATGTCTCAGGTTATCGCATCATAACTAATAATACCACATTTGTTGAAGGTAATGAATGTCTTACGATCCACTTGTCTTTAGAAAAAGATAATATTCCCACTGCAAGAGCCACAGGACTGTAGCTCGCCAATGGTAGGAATCTTAGTGAATGTCAAAGCAGTATGGGTTGGGAAGCTAGGAATGCCTTTCCTTCCGCATGAGCTGAGGTACACTTGCCAATAGAAGAAAGACCGAATTCCCCGCATCCAAGAGAACAAGTCTATAAGAAATAAGTGGTGCAACGCACCTTTACCAGACCGAGGAAAATACCAGTAATCAGCCAGCATGAACTCCCAAATCCCGAATTTCTGATGCTACAGCGCGGTCCGTCTTCCAGGTTATGAACGGTTCCACCCTCACGCTGTGCAACGGCTTGCTAGGAACCAAGGGGAAAAGTAGTACCATGCTGAGCCGTGCAGTCTTCCAGTCTGCGTCCTTCACCGCAGTGACAGAGATCGCTTTCTTGCATTTAAAGGTACGTTTTAGATATCTTAATTTAGCGCATTCGATATAGTGCGCTCATGACAGAACCGGGACAAGTCAAAAGTTCAGTCTGACCATGATGGAGCGTGGGTCAAACACAGTCCCAGATTAGTCCACTGAAGTTTTACCTTTTCAACTTGTGTGCCAAGAGTCCTGTTTGCATTTGAGAGAGTTGATTAGATCAAGGAGAATGTTGCAGGCAGGGTTTGGCATGATGTGAAGAGCTGGCCGGGTATTGCTGACGGATGTGCTGGGGCTTCATGATGGGGGCCCTCCCTGGCGATCAATGCTTGCTTTGCACAGAGATGGGCTGGAGGCAGCTCATGCTGAACTTAGGTGCAAGCTGCGCAGTTCTGGTACGACCAGGCCCAGTCGCAGTCAGGAAGATCTAAAAGGTTGATTTCAAGAGCAAGTGAGCCACTCCGCGGATCCAGGCCCTGAGAAGCACTACGTAAGGGGTTCCTCAAATTTGCTACAGCTGGGTCCAGGAACTTGTTGGGAGCCTTTTATATCTCTGAGGCTCAGATCAGGAGGCCTTAAGACTACTAGTAGTAGTAAAAGATTATTTCAGCCAAATGCAATAAAAGTACAGAATAAAAACAAAAGACACAAACTTACTGGATTTCTTTAGTGGCCCATCAATTTCATAACCACCAGGGAGAAAGGCAAATCCATGCACACAGGGAGAACAAACTGAGGAATGGTGGGGGTATGATGAGAAGTAAAGGGTGAGCATAGAGTTTTGAAAGGAGATCTATCCAGACTGCTGATGGTATAAAATGATCAGTAGTGGCCCGGCATGGTCATGTGCAGTGATCCACCAAAATAATGCTTCTTGCCTACCCTGTGCAGCATCAAGCAAGTCCTGCCAGACAAATTTGTCCTATTTACATTGTTTGGTGTTAAGGATCTTCATATAAGATAGGAAAGCAGCTCGAACAGCAACTGAATTATGGTGCACATGCATCAAAGTTTGAAATAGCTATTCCTTAATAGCGATTTTTTAAAAATCGCTATTAAGAAATCGCTAAATCTAATGCAGGACCAAAGACCAATAAAATTAGCAAATCTGTAAAATTTGAATCTTAAATAGCAATTGCATCTTACGAAAACGGTAATGAAGAAATCACAATCTGCGACTTTTTCTACTAGAAAAATCGCAAATTGCAAAATTGCTAAGAGCGAAATCGCAAATAGCAAGTCACTCTTGATGCAGGGTGATGACATCACAACCAGGAAGTGATGCATCCCATGCTTTCTCCATTGCACGGAGAGAGTCAGAGGAGGAGGCTCAGTGCAGTAGTATAGCACAAGATACTTCCAACACATAACTGCATTATGGGAGTGACAGGCAGGGAAGGCAAGTTGGTAGGCAAATATTACAAGGGAGTCAAACATGTAAACACTGTGTGTCAGATAGTAATTTAATGAGACCAAAAAGATGCCGAATGTGACATATCCTTCCTTTGAGAATTACTAAAAAGTGCACGCACACAGATGCAGCAGCAGAGGAGTAGTCAGAAGAAAGTGAAGGCGGAGACACACAAGACTCCGGCTGAGGCAGATGTGGAAACACCTGTGGTCCCACAAAGCACAGACCCTGCACCCACTAGACACAGGTCCCTAGTCCCCACTACAGCTTATAGAAGTTGAGGAGGAAAGTGGACCAACTACCCAGACAATCCAGCCTGGAGGTACAGCCACAACATGAGCCCAGTCACAGCACAAACCAGAGCCGGAGGCACAGGTCAAGGGCACTGATGTCATCACAGGAGGACGAAAGTCTAAATGTCTGGGGTGGGCTGGAGAGCCAGATGCTGAGGGTGCAGCACCTGCAGGCAAAACACATGAGATCAATGCAGGCACAACTCAGCAAAATGGCCAACAACATGGCTGAAATGAGAGACTGTGTGACTACTGCAGTGGTGGAAGGCAATAGGCAGTCCAATGAGGCCATGCAGGAGCTCTGCAGGGTGATGCAGTCAGACCGGGTATCACAAAGAAGAAGGCATCACCAATTATTAGTGCGCCTAGATGGATACACGAAATCCAACAACCGCCTGAGCACCAACACAGAACTGCTGTCCCGTCTGTCTGTGGCCATGCTGCTCAAAATGAGCCAATATTGTGGGGATGTGGTCAGGGCACTGATGCAGGTTACTAATGATGGAGAGCAATTCCAGACTGCTGCTGCTGGAGGCATTAATGTAACAGGGGGAGAGGGGAGTGAGCAGGCGTCCAGCCTCAGTAGTCTGTTGGTGCCAATCACAACTGGCATCAGGCGCACCACTAGGAGCACAACACCTTTCGAAGCCTTTATGAGGGTCAAGAATGAGGCCAGCGAAAGGCGTTTTGGAGTGCGTGGTCGAAAAAAATAGTGTGGCCTTGGCAGACTAACTCAAAGATGGTGATGTAACCATTGACAAGGAAATAGTAGTGACTGTCACACAAGTCTGATGATGCCGTCTTGTTGTTTATTTCTTTACAATCACAGTGCTATTTTGCACCAGGTATGTGTGCTTTAACACAACCACATTGTTAAATGCTAAATACATGCAGTATAGTTTAGTACAGTTCAAACATGCTGTGTTGTGTCTCATTACCCACCTCAGAAATAATGTTGTGTAATTTCTGCACGTCTCCTTCTTCCTTCTGCTAAGGTTGACCCAGCTGGTGCTTGCAGTTGTGGACCTGGCTGGTTGTCCTCCTCAGGCTCGCTGTCTGACAGTTCCAGGGGTATGCCTCTCCTAGAAGCGATGTTGTGCAATATGGCACATGTGGCCACTATTCTGCAGCAGGTGTCTGGTCGGTACTGTACCACCCTGCCAGTCTTGTGGAGGCCGCAAAACCTACTCTACAGCTGTCCGAAGGTGCGCTCTATGACGTTTTGGGTAGGAATGTGTGCTGCATTGTAACGCTGCTCACTTGGGGTAGTTGGGGTGAGGTATGGTGTCCGGATGTAGTTGCGCACGGCGTATGCGCCGTCACCTACAGGGTAGTAAGCAAACGGTTAGTAACTGATATACATTTCCATTAGTCCATAGTGTCAGAGCAAATGTAACATATGTTTACCAAGCAGATGTCTTTCTACAAATTCACCCCCAAGGAGCCGGGTGTGTATATCACTGCGTCTAAATATGTATGAGTCAAGTGTGCTACCAGCGTATTGTATTGTGCCACAATGTCAGTGATGATATTTTTTGCATTGCAGTCTACTTGGATATTCAGTGAATGATGATGGATCTGCAAGGAGCCCTCACCTGTTGTGTGCCACTTAAGGGAGGAGAGTACTGACTAAGCATGGGCGAATTTTGCGAATCTCGCGTTCGCGAATTTTGCGGATTTGCGAACTCGCAATCCGCAAAATCCGCAAATTCTCGCGAATTTGCGGATTTTGTTTTTTTTGTGTTTGCGCGGGTTTCTGCCAGTTCGCGAGGGTTTTGTACAATTTCGCAAATTGCGAACTTACCTGTCGGGTCGCAAGTTTCGCGAACTTGTTGTTTCTACGTGTCCAGCCTGTTTGGGACACTCTTCTTCATCACTGCCACTCTCTGTCACCACTGCCACTCTCTGACTACTCATGCCACCCTCTGGCCCACCCATGCCACCCTCTGTTTCATCACAGCACCCTCTGGTTGTCCAGTCAGTGTACATTATTGTGGCAACGCAAGCACACCTTCCCTGCCTCAAGTGACCTGAATTAATTTGGGGCTGGTTAATGTGTCACAGAATATTTTTTTAGCTGGCACCTGCTTCCTTAGTGCTTCCTGATTAGTGATCTTTTGCACTTGCTAAGTGCTTTCATTGTTGCAAAATTAGTTACAACACCTGCCCTGCCCCAACTGACAATAATGAATTAGGGGCTGATTAATGGATTTGAACTTCCAGCCTGGCTCCTGCTTGTCTCCCTTAGCTGTAATTCAGGACCTTTGTGGCATATGTGTAACTATTCTGAGGTTCAGAGCAGGGTCACATAATAGTTGCAACTGGCAACTGAACTCTGGAGGGGCCCCTCAGGAAGCACTACAGGAAATGGCTACTAATGATGAGCCTGAACTTTTGAACCTGGTAAGTAGTTTCAGTTTTGCTAAGATCGTATTTCTGCAATTTTGCACTTATTCGCGGGTCGCGAAGTTGTACTGGGAAGCCGCGAACTCACGCGAACAGTGCGAGCAAAATCCGCTGCTCGCGGATTTGCGGATTTTGCGGGAGATTCGCGAATCTCGCGGATTGCGAATTTACCGAAAATCCGCAAAATCCGCGAGCGAAACGGATTTTCCGCCCATGCTTAGTACTGACCCCACAGCTCGCCTCACCCGCTTCGCGGCTCCATTTACCGAAGGAGACCTTTTCCAGCAGGGGAGCCTGAGCCTGCAGGAAGAACGCGCCGAACGCCAGCAGGGATTCCGAGTACCAGGAGTCCCTGCCTGACCTGTTCCAGCTGGTCCCGCGTTCGGCGGATAGCCCCACCCACACTGCTTGCATCGCAAGTTAAAAACACCGCTGACCACTGCAGGAAGCTGGGATTGTGACCTGATCTGCAAGGAGCCCTCACCTGTTGTGTGCCACTTAGGGGAGGAGAGTACTGACCCCACAGCTCGCCGCACCTGCTTCGCGGGTGCGGCTTCGCAGCACCATTTACCGGAGGGGACCTTTTCCAGCATGGGAGCCTGAGCCTGCAGGAAGAACTCGCCGAACGCCAGCAGGGACTCCGAGTACCAGGAGTCCCTGCCTGACCTGTTCCAGCTGGTCCCGCGTTTGGCGGATAGCCCCGCCCACGGTATCCTGACTTGCCATATAATCGACAAGGACACCCGCGGCGCGGGAGCGTCCCGGGAGAAGCCCGGGACAAGGGCAGGCCATCTGAGGCCATCAGGGGACAACAAGGACGGGCCGGGCCACACCCTAAAGCCTCAGACTGCTCTGGGATCTCTATCCAGGTGATATTGACTCTGTTAGTAACTAAAGGACTAAGCATCCACCTGTTGTTGGATATTGTTACAATTGCATCCCACAAGCTTATATTCTAATCTTCTTTTTTTTCTTGTGCCAACCATGACTCGACGGAAAGACATTGGGGGAATATTACCGTCTAAACCCAGTGGGGGAAGTATCACCGGTACTTTAGATGGTTTCTTCACTAGGGCAGTAGCTGTCCTAGAACGAGAAATTGCATTTACCGAAGAAAGGTTGTCATCTGAATTCCTTAGCTCCAAACGATCATCCTTGGGTAATCTTAAGAGCAGTATAACTCCCAAGAGGCGAGCCAGCCAACGTCTCATAGATTTAGGATTACCAGAGAATAGCACTGTATCGGAAGACCAAAGCATTATTCCACTAGGGAATAGTACGCAGGATAGCATCATCAGCATTGAAGAAAGAACGCAGGGCAACATACCCCCCACAAAGACCAAAGTATGCCCCACCATAAACATAACATCCACTAGTAGCAAACAAACAGGGGAAAAAAAACGGTGCGGGGGTGGCCGAAAAGGTAAACGGGCAAAGATTCCCAAACTCGTGACTAAAAGGACACACGGAGGTCACAAACAGATTCAACATTCTCTCTGGTCTTAATGATTGTGACTGACTGAGTGATCCTGTAGTCAACCACTCCCCCCTTAACAGTCCTGGCCATCAGCCTGAACGTCCCGTATCCGGGGGCAGTACGGCGTTGGCCTTTGCTGTTACATCGGATAATATTGATACCACTGGACTATTAGCAACACATGGTGGCTGTGAGGATCATACTACCGAAACAACACAACTTGGTACATCTAGTGCGAGCATCGGGGAGACCATAGAGGGTAAGCTAGAATATAACGTCGTCTCTTGGAACATAGCGGGGCTACTAAGTAAGGCCTGAGACCCGTTATGGGTACAGTCTGTTAAGCACTACTCTATCATCTGCCTCCAAGAGATATGGGCCACAGACAGCAACATCTCACTGGAGGGGTACAAATCATTCTGCGTACCAGCAACAAGCTCTAGAAGTGGGCGGGCATCGGGTGACTTAGCCATCTTTTTTTCCCTGGCACTAAGATGTAGTGTAAGGGCCCTCCCATCAGGTAATAAAAACTTTCAGGCCATTTTGCTGGGGAAAGAAGAGAACAGCATGCGCGTGATTAATTTTTACAACGCATATAGCCAGGGCGAGGGCTGCAGGATCGCTGAACTGCATAACTTTATTACCCAGTGTCGGGGATCGTCTAGAAGGAACCTGCTACTTTCTGGGGATTTTAATGTCCACCTATGTGGTGACCCCATGCAACTAACCCTAGCGGACATGGGCTGTCCCCTATCACCGGGACTTCACTTTGAACACACAACCCAGGGTAGCGCTCTGAACCTCCTATTAGACGAGCAACACCTACTGTTCTCCATGAACGTCGCTCCGCCAATGGTAACACAAAAGGAACCCACCTTTAAAGGAAGAAGTCACGGAACCTTCATTGACTTCATCTTAGCAGATAGAAACCATATGACCCTCCTATCGGGCTTTTGCATAGCACCCAGTGCATATAGCGATCACAACCCAGTTTGTGTACTATTAGGAGGGAATCTCATGAATAAAATAAAAAAGGATAGTACCGTACGAGATAATGTGCTGCAACCCATTAGCGGAGGGCGACGCATAAAATGGAACAAGGTGATACCGACCGAATTCCATGAAAAACTAAAAAAAGATTGTGTTAAGGACTTTTTAACCTGTCTTAACCCTAACCCTGAGGGTGACGGAGTTCTCACAGCCTTTAAGAATATTGCCCAAAGGGTAGGAAAGATGTTGGAGGCACGGGGGGAACCATATCGGATGAACCCAAATGGTTCTGCCATAAATGCTCCAAAGCAGCTAGAGATCTGAAAGAGGCCCTCAAAACAATTCCCAGTGATAAAGTCTTGATCCGCTTGCTCCGTTTAACCTAAAAAAAGGCGCTGACAAAAAGGAAAACCGAGCTGAAAAATGCACTATGGGAGGAACTTTTAGACCCATTGACCCTATCTAATAGCTCTGGATTTTGGTCCACAATCAACCAGTCACCCTTAGTATTGTCAGGGACTAAAGAAGTGTGGTCAAACATCACGGAGGAAGAATGGGTGAATCATTTTTCTACCATCTTTGAGGACAAAATTGCACAACCAACTCTTCCACATGAGAGGCTAGGGCAGGATGCAGTGGTATTCTCAGTTGGTGAACTAATGGAGGGAATAAGCAACCTCTCTAACAAAAAGGCCCCAGGCCCGGACGTTATTCCCCCTGACCTCTACAAATCAGATCCAACGTTTTGGGCCCCAATTCTCACAGCAGTGGGAAATGCTGCAGCAGTAAAGGCTTGTCCAGCCTCGTGGGGACTCTCAACAATAGTACCCGTATTTAAAAAGGGAGATCGAAACTGCACAATAAACTATAGGCCCATCTCCCTGATAGATTCCATCGTAAAAGTCCTAGGGGGCGTTATCTTGAAGAGGCTGACTACATGGGCAGAGGAGAAAGTGATTATCTCCGACATCCAGTATGGGTTCCACGCAGGACACTCTACTATGGCCCAATGCCTTAATCTCTATCTAATCCTGGGTAAATACACCATTGCACGATCGGCAACTGTCTACATGGCCTTCATGTTCCTTTCCTCGGCCTTTGACTGTGTCAACCGGGGAAAGTTGTGGCAGTCCATGGAGGCCATGGGGGTAGAGCAACGACTGGTGAATTTCCTAAAGGATTTACATAGTGACAGAAAGGCTAACATCAGATACACCAGGGATCTGAAGGTTACACGAAGCTTCAGAACTAGACAGGGGGTCAGGCAAGGGTGCATCCTGGCCCCCTTTCTTTTTAACCTATACATTAATGACCTTGAAAAACACCTGATTAGGACAGGGGCGGATTACCTGTACGTGGAACGACGGGGATTGACAGTCCTACTGTATGCCGACGATGCCGCTCTCCTTGCCCGTACCCCCAAAGGGTTACAAATACTACTGGACGCCTTTCATGGATTCATGTTAACTCGAGATTTACAAATAAACAACACTAAATCCTACGTGCTGCAGGTGGGGAAGGGAGCCAAAAAACAGCATCCATTTAGGGTAAACGGTATCAGGGTGCCCACATGTACTACATTTTCTTACCTGGGGGTCCTTTTAGATCAACAGTTGAACTGGGTTGCACTTATGAACAGGAAAAGGGGAGAAGTAGTCAGGGCCAACGCCGCGCTCTTTGATTTCGCATCTAGAATGGGCAATAGACCGGTGGCGGCCATGCTAAAGGTGTATCGCTCAAAGAGTCCCGCGATAGCTACCTACGGGAGTGAACTCTGAGGATGGGCCACGAGTAAAGGCTATGGGACTCCTACATTCTTCTGGTAAAGGGAACACTTACTTCTGACCTGGCGGCTCCCATCCAGTAACCTGCTCCATTCACGTCCGTGGCCCAAATATTGCTGAACGGGCGGAGTGGGGAAGCAAAAGTACGGGCAAGACGATCGCGTGATTTTCACGCCATCAACACAGCCAGGTGACGTGTGCATCACGTTTAAAGGGCTAGTATCTCAATTTTGTGTGTTAAAACTTTATCGGTACCTGAAAAGTGTGCAAAAAACGCATTGCAGTGTGTTAAAGATTATAAATCAACATACACTCTACTTATTGGTATAAGCCATGAAGAACAGATTTTTATAGAGCACCGTGGTCAATACTCGTAGTGGGGCAAAGGGTCTCAGAGTGACCATTGTTTACATAACAAAAAACCTATGCTATGCTAAAGAATGTAAATTACTATGTGTAAGCAGGGTTGGGCTAAAGACCAGTGGGAAAATGTCCATAAGGAGACCAAGCCTAAGTTATTTGACAAACACGTAGGATGTTTTTGGGGCTGAAAACTAAATCAGCGTTGCATCACAGTACCCCACGGGATGTCATCATTAAGCCCAAATTGATAGGTAGAAAGGCGATATATCCATCGCTGTTCCTTTTCGAAAAGTCCCTCTTGTGATCCCGCATTCGGATGGAGTTGTTCAGTAATGTTCCATCTAATGTCATTAGGGGTGTGTTTAGTTTGCAAAAAATGTGCCGTCTGTTTAGTGGTGTTCTTTTTACATCTTATATTACTGCGATGTTTGCAGATATGTTGTTTAATTTGTCTCTTGGTCATTCCCACGTACTTCAATCCGCAGGGTCAGGTGATCAAGTACACAACATTGCATTAATTGCAATTTGTGTGCCTGCGTTGTAGCCATTGTTTACCTGATTCCAAATTCAAGAAGTTGGTGGTGGTGGTTAAGTGGCACACACTGCAGCCACCGCAGGGAAAATGTCCAGTAACCGGGGGGAGGCCCTAGGAGCTCAGTACAGTCTGTTCCTCTTCTTTTCATTAGTTCTTAGGACGTGTATGTACCAGAGAGTCTTTCAAGCTCCTCGCCCGTTTATAAGAAAAAAGTGGTTTGTCCCAATCATGTTTATTGCTTTTTAGAATATTCCAATGTTTGTTGATACAGCGACTCACGGCATTGGAAATAGGATTCAAGGTGGTGACGCACGTCAATGGGGTACTCTCTAGAGGGTCTTTGGCTTTGTCCTCCAATAGGGCATCTCTGTGCTGATTCCTTGCCCTTTTGCAACTTTTTTCCAAAATCCGGTCAGGGTATCCTCGTTTCTGTAGTTTATTGTTTAAATCTTGTGATTGTTTCCTATAATCTGACACCTCACTACAATTACTTCTAAGTCGTAAATATTGCCCAAAGGGGAGATTCTCCCTCAAAGGCCGTGGATGGCAGCTTGAAAAATGTAGGAGGTTGTTTTTTGCCGTGGGTTTGTGATAGGTTTTGTTCCTAAGATGGTTCCCCACTTTGTTGATAGTTATATCCAGGAAAATTATTTCTTCTTTGTTATAGCCATGCATGAACCTCAGGTGAGGGTCACGGGTGTTGATCCAGTCTAAAAATTCCAGTAGTACCACCTCCGTCCCCCTCCAGATGACCAGAACATCATCAATGTACATTTGCCAAAAGGTTACATGTGATGAAAAAGGGTTGCAGGGAGATCGGACGTGTTTACATTCAAAATCATGAACGTATAGGCCCGCTACACTTGGGGCAAATGTGCTGCCCATAGAAGTGCCGGTGGCCTGCAGGTAGATCTCGCCCTGATATTCAAAAAAATTAAGTTTAAGTGCTAAGAATACCATGGCAGCATTGTCTTGATTCCACTTCATGCCTCTTGAATCCACCACTAGACACTCCTTGATTCTCTGTCTCACTCTCGAAAGTTATTTCTTTACATTCCTACTTTTAATTAATTGATTAATTGTGGGTTTGTAATGCGCTAGAATCGACTCCCGAAGGAGTATCTCTGCGCAGTAGACCGCTAGGGAACCCATCCTGGCTTTCCCTGTGAGATGGTCCCTACTGGGTATCTCCAAGGTGAAACCAGGCATCCCCGGCGTATGTGGGGGGCCGTTGTGGAGATGAGGCAAGCTAATGCCCAGAGTTGCCGAGTGTGATCCCTGGTTAGAGTAGGCACCGAGATGAGAATTATCGAGTCCACTGACCCTGGTCCACGACCCTGCCGCATCGGGAATTGAACCCTGGTCCCGGGCCCTCCTCTGCTCTCGGGTCTGCCGCCTCTAACCAGTGAGCCACACCACTCCACATTGTCACTGTTTTTCCATCTTTCCCATTCTCCTTCTTTCCCCTTTTTGTGTTTTCTCTCTCTGGCGCTGGTTCGCAAAATGAGTGTAGGCGGACCCCACCTTCAACAACCGGCTGGAATTAACCACTTCGATGCTGATGACAAGCTCAGCTCGTCATCAGGCTTACCTGCCGTGTGCGGATGACAAGCTGAGCTCGTCAGGTAACGCGGTAGTTTAAAAAATGCCGCACACAGCGGGAAAAGCCGCCGCAGCGATGCGGTTAAACAAATCCCACAACCTTAAAGTGCAGTCCAACTGCTTCACTCAGCCAGCAAACACCCCCCATGTACTCCCATCCACTCAGAGGTATACTCAGAGCTGGAACGCAAAGAAAGAAAGTTGTCCAGAAATGCAAGAGTCGGAGATTACTTATATTAGGTAGTTGTATGATTGTAAATGGTCAAAACATTGATCGAGTTACCTTCGCAGGGGCTAAGGTTAAATCCTAAGACATATGGTGACAAAATGTCCAGCCATTTGCATCGACCATGAAGTGGAATTTAGATCCAGGTCAGGCCAACACAGGGTCTGCCTTTTGAGGATGGTAAGGCATTGTTACAACTGGAAATGTAACTCAGTCTATGGAGGAATGATACAGCCCAGTATTCCTGAATTGGGTTATATGAAAGGTTTTCAGAAAGCAGTTCCAGGCAGGATACAAGATTTTGTCAGCAAACCCAGCTTCATTCCAAGATAGCATTAAAATCTCTTTAGTAGAGGTCTGAGGTACAAAAATAGGCTTTACAGCAAGGAGATTCAACAAGAGTATCAAGTGTGTTGGAGAAATAAAATGCTTGATGGTGGGTAGGAGATTTAGATGGAGATAGTGTATTGAATTAAGGGGACCATTGGAATTTAGAGCAAAGTTCGAAGGAAACACTGGCAAGTACGTATTCAAAATGAGGTATTCATTAGCATTTGGATATGAGATGTGATTAAGGGATTGAACATTGGTGCCCAAGCAGCCTGAGGTCTGGCTGGAATCTGCAAGGGAATTTGGGTAACTTTGAGTCAAGCGAAGAGGTAGGAAGTCAAACCTGACTTTGTTGGTAATGTTAAGTTTAAAATGGATGAGGGATCCTGGGGTGCTAAAGACCGTGAATCCATACTAATCAGGCCCTGAACAAGAGGTTCACAGGCATGGGCCAAACAAATACAATTCAGGGGAGAGTTACTCATCTGCATTCTGTGGGTCCTCATGATATCTGAATGAACAATAGAGAGACACTTCCTCTGGGTTCTTATACAATAATAACATTGTTAATGAGCAAATCACTATCTTCAAAAGACCTGAAGACCAGTTTTGGGAAGTTAGTCACAAAGATCTAAAATCCCGGGCAATTTTGCAGAATTAAATTGGGTTTTTGCATTAATGGGAAATGATTCGGCAAATAGGAAAAAGAGAGTGGCTGCGCAGCAAAGTGCCTAACCAATGTTGTGCTCAAATAGGGCGAAGAAAATGGCTGCTGGGCTCGCAGTGGTATTTTGCTGCAAAGTTGTCGATCTAGTAGCACAGGTATGCAGTAAAGTTGTTGAGGCAAATTTAGAGGTTGGTGTGAACTGTGGTAAACATGTGGCAAAGGGTGGTTGGCAAGAAATATGATTCAGTACCTCCCCCTCTGAGCATGCCATCATCCCTCTGTCGAGGAGGGTCTACTGGATTTATCCTAATCTATAGGTAACAGTCTCATAATGAAGGATTTTATCTTGGTTATCTCTTCGTTCAGCTTCTCCATGTTATCAAACAGTTTTTGTGCTGAGAGGCGTACAATCCAAGATGTGCAAAGTTGCTAGCAAGGTTCTGAGTACTCAGGTGGTCCTTTAGACCTTTGAGAGATGTAAATCTATTGATACATATATATATAAGACTGGGGAGCTGGAAGGTGCAAGGCCAACATTAATTACACGAGCTATGGTAGATGGAGCCAATACATTGTCAAGATTATCATTAGGAAGTGAAAACGACACACGCCTAGTAGGTAATGGTGATGAAGTTCCTCTATCAGACTTGTTGAAAACATGAGTCATTTTGGGAATACCTTTCTGCGATTTGCCCTTGCTGATTAGGGACTCCACCGCATCTATCTAGGTGTCATTCTCTTGTAAGGTGCAATACTCTGCAGTGTGGGTGGGTTTATTTTAGTTTTACTGTGCCCAAGAGAACTTTCTTCAGCTTTTCTCTTTCCAATTGTGGCGGGACAGTAAAACTATGTGAACTTACAATAAAGCTCAACTTTATAGATAAGTAACACCAAGATGCCCCTTGATATCTTAAAATATGCTGCAAGTCTGTAAAAAAAAGTTCATGGAATGAGGTCAAGTGAATATGGCCTAAAGACACAGACAGTTTGGCTTATAAAGCTTGGGCTCATCTTTTGGTACAAACAAGAGGAAATATAGAAATTTAAATTCAAGTATTCACAATGTTAAAAACACATCCAAGCCCACCCTAGGAAGAACCAAGAGTGGGAAAAAATATAAAGAAGGAAGTGGGAAAATATAAATCAATCAATGATGGTACTAAAGGGCCCAACCTAAAGGCCATGGAGGAGCTTGCGGGGCTACTAATTCATAGTTACCTGCCGTATGCCTCATACAAGCCCCGCCCCATGCCCCACCGCGTCACAAGGCCGTTAGAGTGTGCGGTGGAATGCTAACTAAATGGTTAGCTCAGTTCATTTCAGGGGGAATACCAGCCCCCCCAACAGAAAAGAAAACTGCATCCTTCCCCAGGGTCCCAGAATCCAAACCAGGGAAGAATATGGGTAAGAAGGCACCAAACTAAAAAATAAAATGAGACTTGAAAAAACGTCTGTATACTCCTCCCTCACCTCCCAAGAGAAGCAAATGTTTCCAATAGGGCATATAATGGAAATGTTTCCCGATCAACTGGGGGATGTTATCTACCCCCAGCGTGAAGCCAAACAAAAGAAAATACAATGTCTATGAGAGAGCTAGAAATCATAGGAGGGGATCAATTGAGTTTTGTCAAATAGCAATGAAATAGGCACTCCAGGTGCTCTCCAGTGAGTTTTCTTCGAGTTCAGACGAAATGAGCAAACCCCGTGGGCCAGTTCAAAGATAGTACTGTTCGGATAAAACGTCAGCGTCCCGCTGACCTCAGCTGACCTTTATTTTTAGTAACTGAGCAAGAAGGCAATCCAAGATAAAACAAACAATAACAAAAGTAGGGTCAAGAGCAAGAGCTAAAGGGGGGAGGGGGTGGCCCTTCCCTGTCTCTTTCTGGTGATGACAGGTGCAAGATGAGCCCACCCTTGGCCCAGCCTTTGCCCAGGTGCATCCCACACCACAGGTAAAATGGAAAATCTTTATAGCACTATTACCTGCTTCAGGTGTGGGCAGTTGCAGGGCTTCCTCTTCCACCCCGTGGTAGCCAGGGTCCAGTAGTCCTTCCTTGGGGCCCAAAAAATGCGTCCCTCTCATCCTGGCAGTGATGGCCCATTCGATCACACCAAAGCTCCCATTGTCTGTGGCTGTCTAGGAGGAACACACAAAGCCCAACTATCACCCACACCAGGTCATGTGACCCAGAGACAGGCGGCAGGCATAAAATGACTGAGGCAAGAAAATGCCAACTTTCTAAAAGTGACATTTCCAGGATTCCAATTTAAATTCCGACTTCCCCATAAGTGCAGAGAGGGCCAAGTCCAATGCCTATAAAATAGGGAGCCAGCAGGTTTGAATTTTAATATATGATGATGATCTGGTCACATAAGATGAGGCCATTAGTCTGCAATAGCACCTAGACCGTATCAGATTATAATGGCAGTTTAACTTGGGTGGTAAGAAGAACTTTTCTTAAGTTCTGCTTAGTTTGGTGTACATCTGTTTAGTAGTGTTTTGAAAGTTACTGTTTAAAAAGTGTGCCTGTATGAAGACTCCACATTTTAAACTTATCTGGAATATTAATCCTCAGAATTTCTAGAAACTTGAATCTGCAGAGGAATTGTGGATTATGAGCCATTGGGAACTTTCTCTCCTATCGTCCATTGAGGAATCACAAATCTGACTGTGGATTCACACATCTGCCAAGCCCTGATTTTTTCACTATCACAGACTGGGTCCCTGTGTCCTGAAAGGGCAGCTGCAACATTTCTCTTCATGTTGCAGCCAGCCATTTACAGCGCAAGGTCCCGTGAGACTAGTGGGAGCCTCTTGCTGCCACGAGACAGCTCATCAGGAAAAAATCCCTCTAGACCAATCAGATAGCTCTATTTTTTTCCCTCATTCACGTCTGACCACAGAGTCCACTCCTGTTGTCCGTAACCCCAAAAACAGGTGGGACACAACCCACCTCTGGGTACGCATGCGAACAACAGGGCACTGTTCCAAGTAGGATAATCTTTCTCAAATTTGCTCCGGAAAGAACCGGAAGCTGCATGTGGAAAACGGGTGGTTAATGGAACCATTGCATCCTTGCGAGGTATTAGTAGGTATAATCATAGGGGAGAGTGTTGAAGTTATTTATCTCCTAACGATTATCCTCTACCCCTTCTCCAAACAATCTTAATATTAAACTTCAAAAAACCCTCTTCCCACTATGTAGATTCTCCCTTAAATCTAACTTCGATGTATAACCTAAAGAATCCAACCACTCCAAGTGTTGGGGAGAAAATCCTCCTACCCACTTACCACATATCTCCCATCTCGCTAAAAGTATAGCGTAAAATAAGAAGTGTCTAGCCGAGCCTGCAATGTTGCCTGTAATTCCGAAGATAATCAGTGAGAGGCTTACCTTTACTTGCAGCCTCAGTATACTTGAAATAGTCTCACCCACTGCCTCCCAGAATTCGAGAATAGCCGGACATTGATGGAACATATGAATGTCCGATGCTTTCTCCAACCCGCATTTCATACATTTAGTGGGACTTCCTTTTGTCATTTTTGACAAGTTTTACGGAGTTAAGAAGGCCTTATGGAGAGAAAAGAAATGGTTCCTCCTTAACCAAGCAGGCTTGACAATCAAAAATAAAGTGTTCATCAATACTTGCCACATATGCTGCCACAGCTCTCCCGGCAGGCACTTACCCCATAGTTCTTCTGCCAGCATGAAATCTCCATCAAAGGCATCTCGGATCGCCCAGTACCATGTTGATACTTCCTTCCTTCCAGGAGGTTTCGTCACCAAGTGCTATTCCAGTTGTCTGTACCGATCAAGGACCTCTGATTCTGTGTCCAACTTCTTAATTGGATTTACTTTAATTTTTAAATCCTCCTCTCCAGATTACTACTCAACTCTGCCCATGATATGAGATATCCATCCTGGACTAGGTCTCCCCAGCACCATAGTCCCGTTTTCCTCAAAGGGATTGCCAGTTTTTCTTTTAGGCAGTCAAGTGTTCCTGGAGAATCCCATATAGGAGCCAAGCTCGAATAGTAGCCTAGACCACTACACCATCTAATACTTGCCCAGGTTCTAGCCATTGCTTGTAATACCTAGAGTTTGATCTTTTTGAAGCATTTAAGGTCCCCAACCTTGAATAGGAAGCAGTATGTTTGTAAGTCGGCCCCCTTCAGCATTGCTGAGAACATGGACCCTACCTCAGAGCAATCTGGAGAATTTTACAGCATTCTAGAGTGGGGCAATTGGAAAGCACATGGGTAGTATTGAATATCCGCGAGGGACAGACCCTCTTTCTCCCTTTCACGCCGCAATTTTTTCCAAGAAATTCCTATGCCCTTATAGGCTCATATATATATAAATTAATGGCCTGCGGGAGTTCGTCGATCAATGACTTTCCAAAATGTAAGGGGATTTTATTGAACAGGAAGGTTATTTTTTTCAGTATTATCATCTTGACCAGATTCACCCTCCCAAAGATTAACAGTGGAATGTTCCCCCTACTCTTTATTAGCCGAGTACATTCCCTTATGCCATCACTTAGATTGACATCTGGAATTTTGTCTATATCCTGTACAATCTTCAACCCCAAGTATCTCATTTCTTTTTTATTCATAGAGTTTCCTATTTCTAAGTTCCGAGTCATTATTTCTGTCTTCTCTGTATTCACTCCATACCCTGACACCCTACCGAAGTCAACGGTGTGCTGAGAAATGACTGGCAGGGCAGCAGAGAGGTCCGATGAAAATACCATTGAGTCATCTGCGTAGAGGGCTACCTTTCTCCCACTCGTTATACTCAAAACTTGGGATGTTCTCGGCCTCTCTGAGCTTTTGTGCAAAAGGCTAACTATAGAGGTTAAAAAGGAGAGGAGACAAAGGGCTACCTTGTCTAGTGCCTCTGGCTATTTTGAACGAATTAGCTTGCCGTTTACTAACATTTTCGCTGTTGGATCCTGATATATTGACTAAATAACCTTACGGAAGTTCTTCCCCAAGTTGTACTTTTCCAAAATAACTGCCAAGCACACCCAATTCACTCTATAGAATGCTTCGGTAGCGTCTAATGTTGTGACTGCTAAGGGGAGTGAGCGAGCCGAGGCCAGGTCTATTGTACCTATGAGACTATAAGTAATCTCATGCAAGTACCTGCCCTTCACAAAACCCTTCTGATCACCGTGTAACATGTCTCATGCTACTGTGCTTAACCGGTCTGCTAAGACTTTCGCAAAGATCTTATAGTCTGCGTTGAGGAATGATATTGGCCTGTACGACTCACATTTAGTGGGTTTTCCATGGTTTTAGTATTAATGTCATAGTCGCCTCGCCCCAGGACACTGGTAGTTGTGAAGCGGTATTTAAGATCCCATTAAACAACTGGGTCATAAGGGGAATTAATACCTCGCCCAAATTTCTATATAATTCTGTGGGTATCCCATCTGGACCTGGAGCCTTCCCCTTTTTACTAGACTGCAAAACTTTCTTGACCTCCTCCTGAGTAATTCCCTGATCTAAAAAGTTTTGTTTTGCTGCATCTAGTGATTTTGTTGCGGTAGGGCCCAACCACTTCACAACTTTCCCCTTAGTGATTGTCCTGTCTTCAACATACAACTTCTGGAAGTACTCATAAAAGGCTCCCTCTATTTCTGATTTAGTCGTTAGTATGACCTTATTTTGTTCGTCCTCAATTTCCTTTATAATGTTTCAGTTTTTATCTGTTTTTACCTTTCAGGCCAGTAATTTCCCAGCTCCTTCCCCATATTCGAAACGCGCCAACTTACTGGCCTCCCAAAGATTTAGAATCTTTGTTTGCAGAGTAGTGTCTAGCTGTTCTTTAAGGGTCCTTAACTTTACCTCCTTTCGCCGCCTTATTTCATCGTCATCCCTGTTACCAATTATGCCTGCACCTAGAGTCTTCATTTTGGTTTATACACGGCTGACCACTTCTCTATATCACTTAGTTCTAAAACAGAGTCTGCTTGTGATTCTCCCCCTTAGGTAGGCTTTGAGCATCTCCCAAACTACCAAGTGGAGGCAGACACCAAGTTGTGTTCTAAAAATTCTACTGTCTCCCTGCGCAGATAGTTCATTTCATCTGCATTGAAGAGTAAAGACCGAAGTGGCGTCCAACATCTCCCCAAGTGTCTACTTTTAAGTTGCAATTCCAAAGTCAACCCGAGTCAGAAAGGTGACCACGTCATCCGAACGGGAGTTTTGCCGATAGTGAGAACTAGCCCTGTTGTCATCAACAAACATTCAGTAAGTTTCTATATTAACTTGATTTCAATCCCCTGCATAAGAAAAAGGCATAATAAAAAGGACTGGGCTTTCAAATAGTACTTTTCACGCATTATCGAACTAGGAGCGTTCCGAATGGTTAACGCTTCGTTACTCTCGGTCTATAAATTATTCCTGCCTTCCTCCTCACGTTGCCTCCCCCAGACTTAGGTCCAGTCTGAGGCAACAACGGAGAGGTAAGGAGGTCTATGATTTGGCTTTTGCAATGAAGAAAGGAAATGAGTTTTCAGCATTAATAACTTTTGGAGAAAGGCTGCCTTATCCCAAAATACATTCTGAAAATTGTGTTTTTAATATACATTTAAGCTATTGAGCAACTGTCTATTCAGATGGGCTGTGGGGTAACCTGGTAGTGAGTTGCAGCAGCAAGGCGTTTGGAAGCTAAGTAAAGAGAGAGGTGAAAGATTCAAGGAGTAAGGAATATAATTAGTTATCCTGCTCTCTGATCAACCACCCAGAGTCAGAGTCAGAGTCAAAATCACTTTATTCGATTATTTTAAAATCATAAAAGTATGCTATACAAATACATTGGAATATTAAGAGCAGTAATTAGTTAAAAAAACAATTTAGAAGTTAAAAAGATTAAAATTCAGTATATACACAGTATTCAGTGGCAGTCGGTAAGGACTAATTGCTGATTTGAGGAAATGTTTACAAACTTTACAAAATCCCATAGACTGATGATCTCAGCAATTCTTTAAATACATTAATCATGTAAGACAACTAGCACTGCTCGACATCTACATAATGTGAAGCTGAAATCGACTGAAGTCTATTCTGTCCCGAATAGAGGCAGTCAAAAAGTTGGCTACCCCGAACATGACCAGTGGAGACTCCATGAGTTGTAGATACAGCAAGGCAGGTTTTATCTGCTTAAACCCTGTGTTCTTTAATATTGGCTTAATTAATTTTTCCCTGCCAGTCTTAAAAAAGGGACAAAAAAACACAAAATGCAGCAAATCCTGGCCAGAGAAATTGTCACATTTACATGGTACATTCTCATGAGGTTTACACCACTTGTCATAAGTACCCAACAGAAAATGCACCTGATTAAAACAGAATTTTGTAAGAAGCCACCGATGGAATGGTTTCGTAACAATCGTCAAATATGATTGAATAGACATTGACGCGATCAACATATAATGTGACCTTACAGTTGGCTTCATAGTTTCACACGCTTCCCTTTCCGCTTCTCGCTTTTTTATAAAGTGTGTTTTAACCCATCTTCTCTTGTCAGGCTTTCAGGGTTAGTGTACAATTCAGGTCGACCCAGATAGCCTGCTGTAGATTTAATGAAAGCCAACCACCGTATCTCTGCCACTTTATCCCTCCCCATACAGTCCCTAATGATTTCTTGATTTAGACAGGTTGGGATTTAGCCAGGTTCTGATCCATGACAAAAGTGGGGCCATAGACAGGGTATCTCCAATGTACCCCAGCAACAGTTCCATGTGTACTGCAAACGCTGGTGTAGATTGGGGGAGACCCAAAAGGGATCGCAAGAATCTATTTTCCTCTCACTGTATCAGGGCAGAATCTTTATAGCCCCATATCGAGGCCCCATACCTTGCAATGGCTAAGGTTTTGGCTCTATAGATAGTCAATATAGCCTCAGCTGGTTTCCCACCTAGTCGCTTTGCAAAACCCAAAATAGCAGCCGACGATCTTCTCACGGCCGCTACCTTGTTGGTGATTTGTGGAACCCAGGAACCTTTATCATAGAACACCATTCCTAGGTAGGTAAAAACTTTAACTCTCGAGATTGCTGAACCATTACAGGAGAGGGTTTTTATTCTATACTTACATTTCCCCACAGACATTACATGCGATTTCTCTATATTTATCACTAGATCCAGATCTTGCATGAAAGCCCCGAAGGAATTGAGCAGATGTTGTAAACCTATCAGGGTTCTTGACAGCAGCACCGTGTCATCAGCGTATAATAAAACGGGCTTCAAAGAACCACCCATACGCGGCACATCGACCGACGCCGCTGCCCAAGTGTTTCCCAGTAAATTTATATATAGAGAAAAAAGTATTGGGGCCAAGATGCACCCTTGGCGCACCCCTCTGCCAGATTTAAAGGATGCAGTGTATTTCCCCTCCTGAGTCATACGTATAGACGCTCTCAAGTCTCTATCGAGTTCCGCCAGAAAATTTACCAAATGCCTGATCCAGACCCAGCTCCAGGAGCATTGTCCACAGCTTTGACCTATTGACTAGGTCAAAAGCTGTGGACAAGTCCATAAATGCAAAGTAAATTGACCCCTTGGACGCAACAGTATATTTGCTCAGTATGAGATGTAAGTTTAGGCATTGATCCTCAGTGCCTCTCCCTGATCTAAAACCGTACTGAGCGTTACAAAGAATATCATTATTTATGGCCCAAGATGAGATCTTTGCTAGAAGAACCTTACCTAGAATTTTAAATGAAGAATCTAGCAATGATATGGGCCTATAACATCTTGGATCCCCCCTTTGGCCCTTCTTAAATATGGGGATTATAATAGACTGTGACCAAGATGTTGGAACTCTGGCTTTGTCTGTACAGGCTATATTAAAAACATTAGTGAGGACTACTGACCACACGCTAGGATTTGATTTAAACATGTCAGCCGGTACCCCATCTGGGCCTGGGGCCTTATGACTGGCCGTGCCCTCAATGGCCTTCTGTACCTCCTTAATAGAGAATCTAAGCGGGGTCTCCCGGGACTCAACCAGCTCTGGATCAAAAGAGTCTAATTCAAGGTTACTGCCATAAATTATTTCAAAGTGGCCTAGCCAATCCCGTTCAGGGATATTTACCTCTAATGGCGCATTTTCTTTGCCATTAAATAATGGGGTATTAACTATTGACCAAAATTTGGCGCTGTCCTCAAAGTGGTCTTCTCATAAAGTTGGTCCCATGCCTGCTTTTTAAATTCATTCTTTCGCCTCAGAACAGTTGTATTATACTTTTTCCTTAACCTGGCGACTTCCTGTCTATCTCGGGGTGTCTTTTTTAGTGCTATGAGTAGATCTCTATGGGATTTAGAGCATTCGTTATCAAACCACCCCTGCGCCATTTGCACCTTATGTTTTGGTTTACTCTTTAAATCCTCAGCCACTTGTCGACAGATTAATTCGAATGAGGAAATAATGTTCCCACCAAACTTCAGTGGTTCCCTACAAGTGTTGAGTTCCTTCCCCACCTTTAAATTAAGTGAGTGAAAAAAGTCCTCTGGGATGATTTTACTCCATTTTACCCGTCTCCCCTGGTCCTGGACAGCTAGATCTAACATGGTTTCTGTGTTTGATCAAGCACCCATTTCCTTACTTTCACAGCGCTTGGCCTCCCCTATCCTGAGCCTGGTCCAGGTGAGGTGAGGTCCTATCCCCTGTCACTATGGGTGAGTAAAGTAATTTGAATGTTAATTTGGATTTTTGAAAACTGGTATATCCAATGCACTGACACCATTTTTGTTTATTGTAGGTGAATAATACACCATTTGACATGGAGGAATAGTAATACATATCATTTATGGTTTGATTGACTCACAATTCAATATATGGTTTATTTATTTATATGTAGCACGCACATGCAGTGGCATAAAGTGTTTAGAACAGAGGCCCTGAAGAAAGCCTTGGGAGTTTGTTCCCTGTTTGGCAGAAACATGTCGGCCCTTATGCAGCTATTTGGTGAAACTGCTTTTTTGGGCTGTTCTTGGTTTTAAACAGAAAGAGACCAATAGCTATTAAAGTTTGTTAGCTATTTGTCCTCTATTCTACTTTTAATCACTAATTTTCACATTCACATGGTTTTTGCACTGCACTTGCTCCCATTTAATGGTCATACACATGGTCTACGAGTAATTGCGGGTCGAAACCCTGTCTTTCAAGGTGGGCTAGCAAACTGTCTCAATGATTTATAGATGAACCATCCCAACCTTTGGATGACCATATGATAATATTGATCATTAACAAGATTCTGATGGGAATCCATCTCTGGACATTGGGTCTCACCTACTGTTACTGGTGTCTATGTGTGTTGGATTACGAGCATTTCTCTTAAGACTGGAAGGTAGTTTACCTTGCACCAAATAAGTGGGCATAAGTCTTACTGTTTCAGAGTATACATTTTACTCAATCAGAGACCCCTAGGTTTATTTGTTTTTTCATGTCAGATATTAGGGGATTGTAACCTGGGCAGGTCTCAAAATATTTCCCTTAGACCCTCATATTCTTATTATGTTGTATGCTTATTGGAGCAGCTGTCGGCTGCGGGTCATATCATGTGACTACACTTTGTAGGTAGTCTTTTCTAATTACTGTATCTTTGAATTAGTGTAAACACATTCCCCTTCACTGTAGCTCGTTTCTTAATTCCTCATTTTCTTTGTCTGACGGCAGTTGGCAAACTTCCAACATGGCAGAACGTCAAGGGTTGTCTTATGACGAAGCTACACTTCAGACAATACTTGAAAACATGCTGAGTGTATTAGAATCACTTCCTGGTCCCTCTACAAGTACTGTAGATGAATGGGCCAAAGTACTGACACTTAGAAAATCTTACTCCCGCACCGCAGTGCATGGGATTGCTACAGCCGAGTACCTACGGGCTAGTTGTGTGCCACCGGGCTTAATTGTTACCAATGCCCCTCGACTCTTTCTTACTGACAAGATATTCTTAAAGGACTGGTCCTTGATCGCTTGGCGGTGTACCAGGGACTGGTTGATTCTAATAATAAGCACCGCAAAAAGAATAGCAGATGCTATCCTCATTGAAATTCGGGTCCTTGAAGGACAGATAAAAGCTACAATCACCCCTGCCTTGTATAAAAAAACAACATGACAAGTCCGATAGAAACAACAAGGACTTCAATGATTCTATTTTACATACAAAAATGGACAAGTTTAAGAAAGACCTGGCTAAGTTCCAACTAGAGAGGGTTTATCCCTACACTAGTGATAACTACACGCCACCTGAGTTTAGAAAAAATGGCAGAGCCTTTGGTTCCAACTATTCAGGTTCCAGCACTGACTCTGGGAGCGACTATGACACAGCCGGCCTTTCATCTTACACAGGTAGAGGACAGGGGCGTCCCAACCGATACCAGAATTTTAGAGGACAACATAATCCACAGACACAACCATGGTGGCCACCCGCACCGTGGGGACCGCCCAGCAATTTCCAGTATCCTTTCCAGCTACCGATGGGCCCTTTTTCATGTTATCCTAATTACAACAACCAACCTTTTTTAGGGTTTGGCCAACGAAGAACCAGAGGAAAAAGAAGAAACACACAAATACAGGTACACTGGGAGGATCCAACAGGAACACACACAGGGACGCGAAGTCAGACGAGGGGGAACCAACGCCAGTTCTTTATATATGAGAACACCATCTATTTACAGACATCAGGGACCAGCATGGGAAGCATTTTCGCGCCCAGCCTGGCGAACCTTTATGTTCATACTTTTGAACAGGAACATGTTTTGACCAGCACAAATCCATTCTTTCCACATATCCAATGGTGGAAGCGATATATAGATGATATCCTCGTCGTGTGGCGAGGAGATACTGAATCTATTGTATAATTTCATCAGTGGTTAAACACCCGTAACCAGTTCCTGAGATTTACTGTGGAGAGCAGCAAAGAGAGAATATCTTTCCTAGATCTATCCATCTATATGACCCCATTGGGTCTGCAGACTGAGCTATTTAGAAAATCAATGGCCAGGAATTCGCTATTACTGTACAAGATCCAGCATCCAAAGCTCTGAGGGACAATCTGCCATATGGGCAGTTCCTACGTGTGCGGCGGAGCTGTTCCACATTGGAAACTTTTCAATAAACATGCTGAGTGCCTGTCCAGCCAGTTACAAGCCAGAAACTATCCGCCAGAAACTAGCCGCCCTAAAGAAACTCCAAGGCGAGCTATAGGTACACTATGGTATCCAGCGGCAGTGACTGGACATCACCCGTGCGGTAACTGCTCTGTTTGTCCTCAGACCTCCAAAGTCACCCAGATTGACATTGGAACTGATCGCCCCTGGATTTTGAAAGAGTTTTCGAACTGCGATAGTTCGCATGTTATCTATCAACTCACATGTTCTAGCTCAGAGAAATATATAGGCATGACAACCAGGAAGGTCCGGACCAGGATGTTGGAGCACAAAAGTGCTTTCAGATGCAAGAAAAGTGTATGTAAGTTAACAAAACACTTTATACAGCAAAACCATTGCGAAACTGATTTCACATGGACGGTTTTAGAGAAACCTTTCATACCTTCATACATTGGTGATATCTCTAAATATCTGCTTGCCAAAGAGCAGAAATGGATATATAAATTATCGACAGATACCCTAGGGTTAAATGATGAGATACCCTGGACCACACTCTGAGAGAATTACTAACATACGTTTAGACGCAGGTTCAACATTAGAGGGTTAATCACATCTTTACACCTTGTTTCTGGTGATATCCACCTCTAAGATTACTAATTAAGATAGGTTGGTGTCATATATAGCCCCATAGATCATGAGAAACCTGGTACCTTTTTCCGTGTCCCTGTTACAAGTGGTGTGGTACTGCCCCATGGTAGGAATTAACATTATTTAGCCCCACAGGTACACTGGTCTTAGCAATTTACGTGCATGATCTGTATTCCTTCAATCGGGAATACATTTTTATTATATGCTCACCTTATAGCCCCTAACAACTTATATAGGCAACTGTCAAATTTAGAACTACAATTATGCCCGTGATGACGTCAGATTTTAGTTTTTACTTCTCGCGCGAGCCTATTATGACCATGGGCTTTACCGCAAGATTATTTCCTGCAACCGTTGTGTCTTCTTGTATTTTATTGTTCTGTATCTGTTGCAAAAACCGGAACAAATTAGTTGCCCGTTATTATGGGCTTAATCGATAGCCCCTCCTTAACTCGGGAGACTTTAGAACTACAAGTTTGTTCGCGATGACATTATTCTGCAGTTTCCATACATCTCGCGTTATCTAATCATAACCGCGAGACCACGTCATCCGAACGGGAGTTTTTGCCGTTAGTGAGAACTAGCCCTGTTGTCACCAACAAACATGCAGAAATTTTCTATATTAACTCACTTTCGATCCCCCGCATAAGAAAAAGGCATAAGAAAAAGGACTGGGCTTAATCATTAGCCCCTCACAACTCGGGAGCCCTTAGAACTACAAAAGTGTTTGCGATGACGTTATTTTGTAGTTTCCACACATCTCGCGATATCTAATCATGACTGCGAGACCACGTCATCCGAACGGGAGTTTTTGCCGATAGTGAGAACTAGCCCTGTTGTCATCAACAAACATTCAGTACGTTTCTATATTCACTTGATTTCAATCCCCTGCATAAGACAAGCATTTGCAATGCAATGGTCTCGGCATCATTAAAGGTAGAGCAATTGGCATTGCTTATGACATTTCTTTTTTTTCTTTAAATCATAAATAAATGGCATTGTCATTTACATTGCCAATACACACCACTCTGCACCTGCACTCACTGCTCTGCACACTCACTACTCTGCACACTCACTACTCTGCACACTCACTACTCTGCACACTCACTACTCTGCACACTCACTACTCTGCACACTCACTACTCTGCACACTCACTACTCTGCACTCACTACTCTGCACTCACTACTCTGCACTCACTACTCTGCACTCACTACTCTGCACTCACTACTCTGCACTCACTACTCTGCACTCTGCACTCACTACTCTGCACTCTGCACTCACTACTCTGCACTCTGCACTCACTACTCTGCACTCTGCACTCACTACTCTGCACTCACTACTCTGCACTCTCTACTCTGCACTCACTACTCTGCACTCTGCACTCACTACTCTGCACTCACTACTCTGAACTCACTACTCTGCACTCACTACTCTGCACTCACTACTCTGCACTCACTACTCTGCACTCACTATTCTGCACTCACTACTCTGCACTCACTACTCTGCACTCACTACTCTGCACTCACTACTCTGCACTCACTACTCTGCACTCACTACTCTGCACTCACTACTCGGCACTCACTACTCTGCACTCGGCACTCACTACTCTGCACTCTGCACTCACTACTCTGCACTCTGCACTCACTACTCTGCACTCACTACTCTGCACTCTGCACTCACTACTCTGCACTCACTACTCTGCACTCACTACTCTGCACTCACTACTCTGCACTCACTACTCTGCACTCACTACTCTGCACTCACTACTCTGCACTCACTACTCTGCACTCACTACTCTGCACTCTGCACTCACTACTCTGCACTCTGCACTCACTACTCTGCACTCTGCACTCACTACTCTGCACTCACTACTCTGCACTCACTACTCTGCACTCACTACTCTGCACTCACTACTCTGCACTCACTACTCTGCACTCTGCACTCACTACTCTGCACTCTGCACTCACTACTCTGCACTCTGCACTCACTACTCTGCACTCTGCACTCACTACTCTGCACTCACTACTCTGCACTCACTACTCTGCACTCACTACTCTGCACTCACTACTCTGCACTCACTACTCTGCACTCACTACTCTGCACTCACTACTCTGCACTCACTACTCTGCACTCACTGCTCTGCACTCACTACTCTGCATTACCACTCTGCACTCACTACTCACTACTCTGCATTACCAGTTGGCTTAAGTTCACTTAAGTTATTAAAGATGAGCAAACAGGAAAGGAAATACCTAGGTACTTCTCATGGTGGCAGCGTGGTGGGGACGCTTGATCAGTTTATTCTTAGGGGACCTCTGTACCGAGCATCTGTTGTCTCTGGTCCAGTTATTAAATAGGAGATCTTCCCTAGGGACTATAGCTACAGCTCGCTCGCCAGCTCATCAAGATGTAATCATTATTATACCATCGACTAATATTGAGGTTGGCGTTGAAGTTCCATATCCCCTTGGAACACTAGAGGATTCCCCAAAATCGCCACTGACCCAAAGTAACATTACAGCCAGCGTCTCTACACGTGCATCTGCCACATCCCCAAATAAAAAAACCTCTACCAAATGATTAACTCTGGAACCGGCAGTAAAAAGGAAGCGGGGAGGAGGACCACAAAGGCCTTGTAGAGCCTTGTAGAGCAAAAGTGGCAAGGTCGAACAAAACCCGTGACAGTGTCTCACCCGAGGAGGGCAGTCCTATAATTAATGCCGATTTGGTTGATGGTGATACCAATTATGCAGCGGGAAATGGTATTAACTCGAACTGTGATTTAGAACAGTGGAAGACATTTGAGAGTATTTTAACTACCTTGCTATCTCCTATTACACAAAAACTAACCAAGATAGAGGAATGTTTGGACAATTACGAATCTCTGGTGAGGTCAAGGTTTGTTGTAAAAAGGGATAACATCTGCAATACACACACACTTGGATCGACAAGCTTTTATACCCAACGAGCTGCAAGCGAAACCTAACGTGGGGCGGGACTGAGAAAACGAAACCTATCGTGGGGCGGGACTTCCGTTTTGTGAAGCCCGCGCCCACGGAGTGCCTGGAGGAGCACCGAGGGAGAGCCCCGCGGTCGGAGGGCCTTTGACCGGTGAGCGGAGCGGAGGGGGGGGGGGGGAGAGAGAGAGAATGCCTGTATGTCTGCGTGTCCGGAGGGCCTTTGACCGGTGAGCGGAGCGGGGGGGGGGGGGAGAGAATGCCTGTATGTCTGCGTGTGTGTGTGCGCGACGGCGGAGGGGTGGGGGGCGGGGGGCGACGGCGGAGGGGAGGGGTGCGACAACGGAGGGGTGGGGGGGGATGCTCGGTGCACGTGTGTGTGTGTGTGTGTATGCATGCGACGCTGGGTTCGCTGTATGTGTGGGTGCGTGCGTGCATGAGCGCTCGTGTGTGTCTGTCGCTGTTTCTGCGCATGCGCGTGTGGTGTAGCTGCTTCCCAGGAGACAGCAGCTGAGCGCGTTCGCGAGCGCGTGGCCAGCGGAAATCGCCTCCAGAGAGGCAAAGCGCGTGACAGACCCTGTCTCCTGGGAAGCATCGTCCCTGACATAAGATCTCGGCGGAGACGCGCTTACGCGCGTCTTTTAGCCGAGACCTAAAAAAGGCATAATAAAAAGGACTGGGCTTTCAAATAGTACTTTTCACGCAATATCAAACTAGGAGCGTTCCGATTGGTTAACGCTTCGTTACTCTCGGTCTACAAATTACTCCTGCCTTCCTCCTCACGTTGCCTCCCCCAGACTTAGGTCCAGTCTGAGGCAACAACAGAGAGGTAAGGAGGTCTATGATTTGGCTTCTGCAATGAAGGAAGGAAATGAGTTTTCAGCATTAATAGCTTTTGGAGAAAGGCGGCCTTATCCCAAAATACATTCTGAAAATTGTGTTTTTAATATACATTTAAGCTATTGAGCAACTGTCTATTCAGATGGTCTATGGGGTAACCTGGTAGTGAGTTGCAGCAGCAAGGGCTTTGGAAGCTAAGTAAAGAGAGAGGTGAAAGATTCAAGGAGTAAGGAATATAATTAGTTATCCTGCTCTCTGATCAAGCACCCATTTCCTTACTTTCACAGCGCGTGGCCTCCCCTATCCTGAGCCTTGTCCAGGTGAGGTGAGGTCCTATCCCCTGTCACTATGGGTGAGTAAAGTAATTTGAATGTTAATTTGGATTTTTGAATACTGGTATATCCAATGCACTGACACCATTTTTGTTTATTGTAGGTGAATAATACACCATTTGACATGGAGGAATAGTAATACATATCCTTTATGGTTTGATTGACTCACGATTCAATATATGGTTTATTTATTTATATGTGGCACGCACATGCAGTGGCATAAAGTGTTTAGAACAGAGGCCCTGCCCTGAAGAAAGCCTTGGGAGTTTGTTCCCTGTTTGACAGAAACATGTCGGCCCTTATGCAGCTATTTGGTGAAACTGCTTTTTTGCGCTGTTCTTGGTTTTAATCAGAAAGAGACCAATAGCTATCAAAGATTTTTTGCTATTTGTCCTCTATTCTACTTTTTTTTTTTTTAATTTCAAAAGTTTTTTTATTGGTTGTTTCAGCATAGACAATAAAAAGCAAATCCATTAGCATAACATGGGTCATAAATTTACGAATCAGAAGTATTGTACGCTACAATATATCACAGTAAATGTCAGTACAAAAGTACATGGCTGGCAACTAGCCTAGAACAGTATAGCACGTATCTCATACCCAATAACAATCTAGCAACAGACATTGTATTTCAACAGCAGTTCACTCATTCATTAAGGACAATTTTCTACGGTAGTCAATAGTGCAATGAAGGCAGTCGGGGAGCATATATTGGTGGGTCGTGGACGGTGTGTGGGACAATCTAAGGTGGTTTATGTGACGTAAAGTAGTTATCAAGAGTCGACCATAGTTTTCTCGTGGGAGGACGCCACGGTGTCTGAAGGAGTGTAATATTGTCTGCTCCACGTAAGCTGATTATCCAATTCAACCACCCTGCGTAGTTGGCCTTGCTGGTATCCTTCCAGTTACTGAGGACTGTCTTAACCGCCGCCGAGAGGAGGAGGTCAAGTAATGCTCTATCATCTGCATCAAGGGATGGGTCCTGGGTGAACCCGAAAACTAGGTAAGGGAGCTCTTTTACCGGTGAGATGTGGAATAGCTTTGAGATCAAGTCGAATATCTTCCCCCAAAATTGCGCCACGCAGTCGCATTCTAGGATGATGTGTGACAAGTCACCCTCAGCGCGTTTGCAATTCCAGCAAAAGGCATCTGGGGTGAGGTTGTGTGCAAATAATCGCGCTGGGGTCCAGAAGGCCTTATGTAAGAGCCAGTATTTTGTCTGTGATAGTGTAGGGCTGATTTTGTGTCTCGTGCAAGATATCCATGCGTTGGTCCAATCTGAGTCTGTGATTGGCCTGGAAGAAAGGTTGTTCCAGAATTGTGTAATTGGGGCAGTAAGGCCAGGTTGTCGGGGACGGCTGAGTCTATAGAGAAAGGAAACCTGGTGTCCTAGTCTGTTTAGCCTGGCAAGGTATGGTGGGAGTGAGGGTGGTGACGGGGAAAGTTTGGTTTTGGACAAAGCCGTTTTTACGTTTAGGAAGGTATAGAATTCAATTGGTGCAAGATCGTATTTGATTTGTAGGTCACTGAAGGGAATAGGGTATGCCCCCGCGTACAGCTGGTGTGGGAACAGTATGCCTTTTTTGATCCATGTCTCGTTGTGCATGGGTTTACCCTTGTACCTAATGTTACGGTTGTCCCAAAGGGATTCCCATCGTGAGCCCCGGATGTTGTTTTCTAGGATTCTATCAAACTTCAGGAGAGCAGATTTTGTGTTATGAAATATTGATTTAGAGTGGGTCAGCTTGTTCAGGTTAGATGAGAGGGCCGCGCTAGGGGAGATACCGTCTAGAATTTCCTCCTCAATTTCTAGCCATACTGGGGTATAGTCAGGTGAGGGAGCGAGCCAGTGGGCTCCTTGTTTGGCTAGGAATGCGGTCTCGTACCTTTTAAAGTCTGGCAGATTGACCCCCCCCGCGGTTTTGTCTAAGCGAAGTTTTTTTATGCTGATTCTTGCCCTTTTCCCTTTCCATAGGAAATTAGAGATGGCCATATCTAATTTGTGATAGAAGTCAGATGTGAGGGTTAGGGGGAGCATAGATATGAGGTAATTAACTAGAGGTGAAATCATCATCTTGATGGTTTCCACCCTACCCCACCAAGTAATGAAACGGGGGGACCACCCCTCTAGTTGCGTCTTGATTTTATTTAAAGTGATTTTTTCGTTTCGAAGGAGGGTCTCCATGAGGGAGTCACCGAACTCGATACCTAGGTATTTCACAAACTCTGGTTGCCAACATAGCCCTGAGTCTCCCAGCACCTCTTTGGTGGTCAAAATATTGAGTGGTTTGACCTCAGATTTATCCCGGTTGAGTTTGTATCCTGAATGGGAAGAGTACTTATCTATGGTGGACATTAGTGCAGTAATGGAAGATTCCGGTGATTCCGTTACAATCAGGATATCGTCCGCATAGGCGGCAAGTTTGACGCACTTATCTCTGAATTTCACACCTTTGATGTTTTCATTTTTTTTTATATGTGCAATTAGGGGTTCCATTGCCAGGAGGAAAAGTGAGGGGGAGAGGGGGCAGCCCTGTCTTGTCCCTTGTTCTAAGGGGAAGGGGTCCGACAATGAACCATTTATAGCAATGCGTGCGGAAGGTGAACGGTATAGGGCCATAACCAAATCAGTGAATGGTTCTCCTAGGTTAAAGGCGGACATGCAGCTCTTGAGGAAATACCAGGAGACTCTGTCGAACGCCTTCTCTGCGTCGATGGTAATGGCTACGGCCGGGGCTGCAAACATTCTGGCTTTTTCAATGACGTGACAGAGGATCCTAGTGTTATCGTTAGACATGCGTTGTTTCATGAAGCCTACTTGTGATGTACTAATTAGTTTCGGGAGTTGTAAATTTAGACGTGTGGCGAGGATCTTTGCGTAAATTTTGCAATCTAAATTAATTAGGGAGATTGGCCTGTAATTTTTGGTCAGCAGAGGGTCCTTACCTTCTTTAGGTATGACTATGATGGTAGCTTCACTCATCGAATTGGTAATACCCTTAGTTACGCTAAAGGATTGAAATAGTTTTAGGAGAGTTGGGCTCAGGGAGTCGGTGAGTTCTTTATAGAAGCTGGCTGAGAACCCGTCAGGACCCGGTGCTTTCTTACACTTAAGCGTTTTAATGGACGCTGATACTTCCTCTATGGTAATCGGAGAGTTCAGTGTGTCCTTGTCAGTATCTTTGAGTTTAGGAAGACCCAGTGAGGTTAGGCATCTGTTACACTCTCCCGAGTCAAAGTTTAGGTTATTTTTGTACAAGTCTTGGTAAAATGATTTAAATGTGTTAAGAATTAGGTTCTGCTTTGTTTGGATGACGTTGTTGCTATCTTTAACTGAGGCAATGTTGAATTGCTTATTTTTATGTTTTAGATATGACGCTAAGATCTTCCCAGCTTTGTTGCCCTCACATGTTCTTAGAGCCTTAAACTTATTGACCCAGACCCCCGCCCTTCTACTGAGTATCGAGTTGTATTCATATTTGAGTTTGGTGAGGTCGTTTAAAATCATCGAGTTTTGGAGATCTGCCATATGGGCGGTTTCCAGCTTTTTGATGTTCCCTTCCAGAGTGGACAAGTCCTTGTTTAATTTTTTGTTAGCTTGGGCTCGGATGCCTATTATTACTCCTCTCAGAGTGGCTTTGAGTGCCTCCCAAACATTCGCTATGTCTGAGTCGGGGGTGTCATTAAATTTGAGGTAGTCTAGGATGGCATCCTCGTTCTTTCGTTTGTTTTCCGGTTCGGAAAATATTTCGTCATTGAATCTCCATCTTTTAGGGGGGAGAATGGAACTGGAGCCCACTAGTTTGGTCTGTATGCTTGAATGGTCGGAAATCAGTTTAGGGGCAATACTGGTTTCTTCGATGAGATGAGTGAAGGGGCTATTAATGAGGATATAATCTATCCTCGAGTAGGAATTGTGAGGAGGCGAGTAGAAGGTGTAATCACGGCCGTCAGGGTGTTGGAGTCTCCATGAGTCGTGTAAGTTGAATCTGGAGCATAGGCGGAGTAAACTAGTATGTGAGCGAGTGGGGTGGTAGGCGCAATTGGAGTGTCGATCGGTGATTGGGTCTAGTGGCAGGTTGAAATCACCCCCCATAATTAGTAGTTCTCCCTGGGGGATACAATCTAGGGTCGGGGCTAGCGAATCCCAAAACTCTGGATCGTCATTGTTGGGGCCATATACGTTCAAGACATGGATATGATCTTCGTTTCTCTGAAGGTGTGCCATGACGAAGCGGCCGTTATCATCGTGAGTATGTGAAACTACGGAGATGTTGGATTTCTTAGCTATTAGTGTGAGAACCCCCCTTTTTTTGCTAACCGCTGGAGAGCAAAGATTGTGAGATATCCAATGTTGGTTTACAAAGTCAGCGTCATCTTTTGACAGTTTAGTCTCCTGCAGGAGTAGGATGTCTCCCTTGGATTTGGCCAGATACTCCAGAACTTTTCTCCTCTTGACCGGATGGTTAAGACCTTTGACATTGAGGGAAACAATGTTGAGGCCCTCCGAGATAGATGTATTACGAGTCATTGGTTACTATTGTGTCGCTCTTGTTCAGGTGCTATGTTGTTGAAGAGTATGTTAGAGGGTGGTGGGTGTGTGATGGGTATGAATGAGTAAGCTGTTTCATTGGTTCTGTACTGTCTCACGTGTATTGCTGTTACAATAGTGCTGATTGAGCAGACGCATTTCGGGTTTGTGGCGAACATGGTACTGTAGGCTATTACTGTGGGCAGGCTAGTAGCACGAAGGGTTAAATCTCGGTGTGTGCTTTGCGGGAGCCCCCATGAACTATCGGAAAGCAGACCTTTTGCTGACATATAGTTGAGAAAGAGCATTAACCTCAAATAAAAAAAGCATGCTGAAACAAACCAGATTTTTTCCTCCCCCTCCCCCCCCCTTACTCCCATCCCCCTCCCCCCTTCCTCCCTCCCTCTCCTTCCCTCCCCCCTCCCCCCTACCCTCTCAAAAGAACTTGGGAACTGCGACGGCATTGCCATCCATCTGCGGCACAGGAAGGGGTTAGATCGGTGGTTGTAACAGGGAACAGGTAACTAACAATATTCGCTAGCTGCATCTAGTAAGCAGTAACTAGTAGTGTTTGAGACACTGATAAATCGTGTAACCATGAAACTTAACTAAGGAGTGAAGTTTGAGAACATATTCAATAAGAGTAATGAAGAAAAGGTACCTGAGCATGACCATTTAGCCGCGCATACTGTGTACATTCGTACGTGTAAGACCTGAAAGACCTGCGTAAACAAAAGGTATGCGCAATCAGAAGACAAGATATAAAGACTCTGAGGACCAACTTAGTCCCTGGTAGGATCATGGTGTTAAAGGTGATGGAGCAGAGCATACGCCCTGATTTTGGATTAGAGAGCACAAAGCGGGTTCCATTCTAAGCCATTCGACAAGGATATTAGTGGGTGTACAGGTGACCTCGGTATGCACGCTGAGCGGTCTTACCTGACGGAGTCAAACAGATTCAAAGCATCAACAGAAACTGAAACGACTTATTATCTACTGTAGAAGATACTGAATAATGAGAGCACTATCAACTTCAAGATAGAGGCTTGAGATTGACCTGTCAGGGTCACCCATGACCAGTACCCGAGTTTATATTTTCTTGCGAGTTGGTCTTCCGTTTGTTTGAGGAGCCGTTGGACAAGTCCATGTTCTGCGGTGGGGAGTCTCCGATAAATTGTGCCAGTGCGTTGGGGTCCGTGAAGAATTTCGGTTTGCCCTGTATGGTGATTCTGAATTTCGCCGGACCAACAAAGGAGTACTGAATGTCTTTCGATCTAAGTTTTTCTCTCAGGGCCAGGAAGCCCTTCCGGACTTCGAGTGTGTCTTTCGAGTAGTCCTGGGTGAAAGTTATATTATGGCCTTCCCAAGTGATTTTGTGATTGCGTCTTGTGAATTGAAGAATAGCCTCCGTATGCTGGTACCTCAGTGGTTTGCATATCAGTGGACGCGGGCCTCTGTATCCGTGAGGGATGTAGCTGGGAACTCTGTGGGCTCTGTCGAGTTCAAACTCATGGTGGAAGGATATCCCTGTTATCTTCGGAATCCAAGCTTCTAGGAAGTCTACGCAGGAATTCGCATCTTTCTCTGCATTTTCTGGGATTCCAAAAATGCGAACGTTGCCCCTTCTGTTTCTGTCCTCCAATTCCGCTAACTGGCGTCTGAGTTGGACCGTTGATCCCTGGAGTTGCTGAATGGAAGTGGATGCAGCATTAGATTTGTCTTCTAAGTCACTAATTCTCTGTTCCGCTTCATCGATGCTTTTGTGCACAGAGCTCATGTCAGCTCTAATTGCAGTAAGTTCCAGCTGCATAGAGTCAGTGTTGGATTTGGTTGATTTTGCTAGGTCGTGTACTTCTGCCAGTTTTTTCAGGATCACCTCTAGGGTACTGCTGACGTCCGCCCTCGATTTAATAGGAGAGTCCGACAATGAGGGTTCCGGTTTCACCTTTTTGTTGTTCTTTTTCTCATCCCTGTCCGCCATTTTGAAGGGGATTCGTGTGTGGTGGACGCTATTGCGACGGCCTTCCAGTTTGCGAGAAAGGACAGGGTGGCCTGAAGGATGTCAAAGCGCTGGACGAGTTAGGTCTTCGATCAGAGACCCCTAGGTTGTGACTTTAAGGCTCAGAGTTTTGGCAGAAAGTGTCGATGTGTTCCAGATACGGTCAGATACGGTCTGGATCTCTTGCTCTGGACCTTTGGACCTTTGGCTTCCTCAATGCTGGTTAATGTTCATGTTAATGTTCATGTGTCAAGCTAGTGGCTGTAATTTCTGCTAGTGGCTGTAATGTAATTTCATTTGTGGCTGCACCTCCAAGAGATAATGTGCAATGTGTCATTAGTAGTGGTAGGTTAGGCTTGCCATCTTGGGACTGCAGGGCTGATTGAGTAAACCTCCCATTTGATTAAGGTGCACAGATCACTGTTTTTGCCCATCTTTCCCGTTTTGGCGCCGAAAAAGAGGTGGAAAAATCAAGCAGAGTCGCCATCTTGGGGTCAGGCGCCAGTGAAGGTAGGCTCTCGCTATTTTCAGCTATAACCCCGCTGGAAATGCGCTCATACTATCAGGGGCTTCCTTCAGGAAGGCGTGGGGCAGAGACACTGTGTCGTTGGAGCATTCCGCTGGGTATTGGCAGCAATATTACCGCAATTGTAGCGCACTATGAGCGAGGTAGCTGGTGGGCGGCCATCTTAGGGACAGGCAGGCGGGCACACGGAGTCACCGGCAATCTCAAACCACGCCGGTTAGCTTAAATATTTCGCGAGCCATGCATCAGCTGGCGTATCCTCCAAGGCTCACCTTCCCTCAGTGTGCGGCTCTCAGATCCGCCGCTTCCCGCCAGGCTCCGCACAGGCTGTCGGCGCTCCGCTCCGGGCTCTCTACCAGTAGCGTGGCAGCATGTCGGTAAAGAGGTGCGTCCCGCCGGCAATTGTCGCCCAACTTCTCACCGAGTGTGCTTTAGTGGGTCCAAAGCTCAACAACACCGTTCATTTGGCTGAAGAGGTGTTTTTCCGACCCTAAAAGACGTAAGGATCGCTCCCCTGTGCGGCAGAGAACAGGCTAGGCGGCCATCACCAACGCCGTCCAAGCCACGCCCCCCTCTATTCTACTTTTAATCACTAATTTTCACATTCACATGGTTTTTGCACTGCACTTGTTCCCATTTAATGGTCATACACATGGTCTACGAGTAATTGCGGGTCGAAACCCTGTCTTTCATTGTGGGCATGCAAACTGTCTCAATGATCTAGAGACAAACCATCCCAACCTTTGGATGACCATATGATAATATTGATCATTAACAAGATTTTGATGGGAATCCATCTCTGGACATTGGGTCTCACCTACTGTTACTGGTGTCTATGTGTGTTGGATTACGAGCATTTCTCTTAAGACTGGAAGGTTGTTTACCTTGCACCAAATAAGTAGGCATAAGTCTTACTGTTTCATAGTATACATTTTACTCAATCAGAGACCCCTAGGTTTATTTGTTTTTTCAGAAAGGTGGGCAGTCAGATACTCAATATCTCAAGTTACGGCTCTCAAACTTGAGCTGACCAAAAAGTAATCGATTCTAACTCTATGCCCTTCTTATTATGATAAGAAGCGCCTGGCAAAAGGACACACATCTCTCTCCAGACGTCACAGAGCCCAGTATGCTTCATCTTCATCTGACGATAACTACATAATTTGGGGGTGGCCACAGCTCTACTGTGCTTAGATTTATCTAGCTTTAAGTCCAATACAATATTAAAATCGCCAGCCATAATTGTCGGGTCCGGAAAATCCAGTAAATAGGTGTAGACTGTTTTCAGTGGCTCTGGGTCGTCACAATTTGGAGCATAATATCCCACCAACATTACTATATGATCTAGCATTTTAATTTTAGTGATGACCCACTTACTAAATGTATCCACAGCCGAATCGAATATATGTGCCTTTGCTTGCCTTTTAATTAATATAACATCTCCTCTTATGTTAGCACTTTGGTCGATACATACCATTAGTTTGACCCACTTTAAATTCCTAAAAATTGACATGCACTCGCTTTTCACCAAGTGGGTCGCTTGTAGAATAATTATTTGTGCCAGGAAGTCCCTAAGATATGGCAGAATCTTTGCCCTTCTTCCTTTTATATGTAGACCGTTGACTTTCCAAGTTAAAATCTGAGTAGTCATCTTTGCCCTTCATACTCAAGGCACCCTACCTGGACATCTGTATCCTTTTCTGCCATAGTCATTTTAACTAAGGTGCTGTAGACCACCCCTTCTCACCTTTGTTTTGCCGTAGGATATGTGTTTGATTTGCGCCGAGCCAGACTCCGTGGCTTCTGTCAGGACAACGCGCTGAGGGGTGGCATCTTGGAGCTGAGGAGGAGCTGCAGGGCGGCAGCGCGTGGTCTGCTCCATGGCACTGGAGTCAGCAGAAGCACAAGCTCCATTCCTGCTGCACTGGAGGTAAAGGAGCAGAGGGGGAAGACGGCAGTACTTCCGAGTGCCTCCAGCCTGCAGGACAATTGGTGGAGACACACAGAGGTTATTTGGTGCCCGCAGACCCTAGAGAAGATATTGGAGGTAGGTGTGGGAAGCTGGAGCGCAACAAGCCTTCTGCTTGGGGAAATAAACAAGCAATCATTAGTGGGAAAATAAACAGCAGAGTAGGAGGGAAGACTTTGGCACCCCTGTTTTCTCAAAGGTCCTTGCAGGAGGTTGAAGGGGGTGAACCCCCAAATCCTGCTGGAAATAAGGAGATAGGACGATCTAGCAGGGCGTGTAAGGGGAAAAAGAAAGTCGAAGAGTGTAAATTAAAAATCACCCCCTCACCAAGGTCATTTTTTAAGGTGCAGGCTATTGTGGTCGATGTAAGACAGCAGGCAAAAGAGCTCACAAAGCGGATAGCTGGTCAACCTACAATTATACAAATGGTTTTCCCTTTACTAGAGACTGAGCAGCTAGGAGCAGGCTCAATCGAATCTGGGGAGCAGCAACAATTTTTCAGGTGAATAATTCTCCGATCCTAGAGTAATTACTCAAAATTCACCTGGGTCATTTGAGGTTCTGTTCTCCTCTCTATCGGAGGACATTAAGAAAGGGTTCGCAGTTTCGGAAAACAAACCAAGGTGAGATAAGGAGTATCTGTGAATCTTTGAAAAATAAAATTGACCTCTTGAATATCAGGACACAGACCTTGGAAAACCTGGTAGGAGAGCTGAAAGAAGAACTGAGCTGTGCGAAAACAGATATTGTGGTCTTAAAACGTGAGGAGCAGGATGTATGAGAAAAGTTGTAAAATAATTCAAGGAGGAATAACTTGTGTATCTTGAATGTCCCGGAGGGTAAAGAAGGAGAGGATTTAAGAGCTTTCATTGTTACACTGCAGAAGGAAGGAGTACAGATTGATGACAGTGAGGAAGAGTTAAGTAAGGACATTCAAAGGGTGCATAGAGACCCCTTTAGAGGGAACCCAAAGTCAAGCCTCGTAAAATCTTGATACATTTCAACACATTAAAATAATTTTTTTTTAAGCAAAGCCTTGAAATTTAAGTCGCTAAGAGTAAAAGATTTTTTGTTTGAAGTTAGATCTGACCTTTCCCGAGCAACTCTAGACAGGCAATTGGAGCTAGGGAAACGATTAAATGAATTCAAGAAATTGGAGGCTGTAGCACAGCTCAAATTCCCAGCTTCCCTAAGAGTAATGCATAATAATAAAATGCATATTATAAGAGTCAAGAGGGAGGCAGACAACTTGTTGGAGAGTATTGTTAGCCTCATACCTTCGGTAGTAGAAGAGGATTACATATACAAGCGTGATTTCCCCTTTCATGACGTATTTCAATAAGTGGGAGGGGGGTGAGGGGAATGAGAGGGGATAGCCCTGGATTTAAGTTATAAAGTCCATGTGGCTCTAGGTAATGTGTGATAGCTCAGAAACTGTGGTGGGTGGTCTCAAGGTTTAGCAATTAGGACTAACATCCAGTCTAGGGAGATGTTGGGTTGGGTTCTCCAGGGTGGGGTGGAGTGTTGGGTTGGGGGTGCACAGGGTGGGGAGCATAAGGAAAAAATGAAATAAATATCTATTTTTGATTTTGCACAACTGCAGTACACTAACAAAACTCTTGAAAACCCAACTGTCCGGATATACAATATTGTTAACCTTAGTTTCTCAAAAAAAGACTGAATGGACCTACACCACATCACAAAAAGCACACGTTAGTGGAATCATGAAAAAAGGGTGACTGGTCAGGAAAGCAGAGGATTGGCTGTCAACAGGAGTAAAGGGTGGGGGTGGATGCAGGAGGCTGGCCACAGGCATGGGGTTGGCTTTACTTGGGGTAATAAAATATTACTTCATGTTAAAACTCCCCTAGAAATTCACTGAAAAAATAAAGCATAAAGTCATGTTATGGTTAGGAATTGTAATGATATCTTACTTTACATTAAAACAACTTTAAAAAACTCAATGTAAAAACCAAAGTCAAAAGTAACATTATAGTTAGGTAAAAATTCCCATGACAACACGTTATAAACTAAAAAAAGACATAATTTCCAGTTATAGTTGTCTCTAGTAACTGTAACTTGTGGTCTAAGGTAACTAATTTGCTTCCTTGCCATGCACTGCTAATTACTCCAAGTATCACATTGTTCATGACATGTTCTATGACATCATTTATAACATCACTGCAGCATCAGAAATTACATCATATATATATGACGCTCAAAATCCTCTCCATCGGAAAGGAACACAGCACTCCGGGGGTAGCAGTGAAAACGGTTTATTTACAACTAAACAAGAGGCGTTTCGGCGTTAGACTTCATCAGTGTTACTGACCACAGAGACACAGAACTCCTAATAAAGTTGTGTTGCAATGGTAAACATGAACGAGGGACCAGCCCAACCAAAGCTAATAGTGTCGCCATTTTAGAATGGGTTTCCCAGAATGAGAGCCCTAACAAAATAAATCGTAAATCGGTAAAATGGCGAAAATGAAATGGGCATTCCTAAATAAAATGTACAATTTCATAACATAAAGCCGTGGATCGGCCTATATCCCTTGGGAAACATGTACCATGCGAAAAATACCAATATGCATGCCTGATGTTATAATCATAAGCAGGAAAATGCTATATAGATGTAATACATAATTACATGATTTTTAATTTAAAAACACCCCTGCTGACGTCTGTATGGTGGCCGACCGAGCTTAATCCACCACCTATTCCAGCCCACTCTGCCCGGAACCTCGGGTTCCATTTTGATAATGAATTGTCATGCAAAACCCAAATTCAAAAGGTCACATCCGCATGTTTAGGCAAACTAAAAATGATTTAAAAAATGTCCCCATATCTCTCTAATGACTCAATGAGGACGGTTGTGCACGCCCTCATCACCTCACATTTGGATTATGCCAATGGTTTGTATATAGGGGCTCCTGCATACTTATGCCATCGACTGCAAGTCGTCCAAAATGCGGCGGCAAGACTGATTTGTCATGTCCCTTATCAGCATTCCATCTCCCCCTACCTGAAGAATTTACATTGGCTCCAAATCATCTACCGCTACAGTTCAAAGCCTTGGTCCTAGCCTTCAGAGCGCTCAATGGTCTCGGGCCACGCTATCTCAGATATAGACTGAAGCAGGTCCACTCTGTCCGTTCTCTAAGATCCAACCACCTCCGTCTCATACGACCTCCCCGTTTTCATCGTTCGAGAAGAGGTGGTAGAACTTTTGCGGTCGTCACCGCCAAGCCGTGGAATTCTCTGCCGCTTGACCTCAGACTGACCGAATCGGAATGTCTGTTCAGATCCAAGTTAAAAACATACCTGTTCTCACGCTGCTAGTTGTCTAAACTCTGATGTTCCTGTTCTCAGCGCCGGGACACCCCCGGTGGGGGTAGCCGTGCGCTCTATTAAATTCCATAAATAAATAAATAAATGATTCCCAGCATTAATTGCAAGAGGAAAAACCGCGTTAGCAAAACAACTTCGCCCCTGCCACAGGAAGAGTAGAAATTAAAGTAAAATAAGATAAAATACAGTAGAATAGAACAGATAGATCTGAGTAAGGAGAGAATTCATACAATAGATACAGGGTAATCCTAAGAGTGATCATAAAAGCACTTTTTCAAAACACAATTAATCTGAGTAATTAATCAAAGCAATAAGTCACAGCAAAAGTCACAGTAATGTATCACAGTTATAAGTCGCATCACAGGTATGGATAGGCAGTAGTCTAGATCTAATGTAGTGAATAGAATTCATTTTCCTAAGTGGACTGCCATATCCTCCCCACTATTTAGACCCTTTGGGTACTTGTTCGATAAGTCAATGATATACCTAGATTCTAGGCGTCTCAACCGTCTTAATCTGTTACCACCTCGTGGATTGTGTGGAACATGATCCAGCCCAAAGAATTGTAGTTTGTTCCTATCTTTCTTGTGGTACTCTGCTAAGTGCCGGGCTTCCGAGTGGCCAGTCCAATGTTGGGTCCTGGATGTGGTTGGATATATATATATATATATATATATATATATATATATATATATATATATATCCTGGGCCCTCACCAAAGCCGATGGCGAGGGAAGAATAAAGCCACTTCTTTGAAATCTAACCTTGGTGTTTTGGAGATCTGTTCCGTGGTGATGTGAGGAGACGCATTGCAGGACTTTGTTTATATATATATATATATATATATATATATATATATATATATATATATATGCTCTCATGCATCAAAAAAGTTCATAAACACACTCCCAGGACAAAACGAGGTAGTCACCACATCCCAACAGTGCTGTTTATTTTACAACGCGTTTCGCCGAGGAACGGCTTGATCACGTGAAAGAATGCTTAGAATTCATTGGCATATAACATGGATGCAGTCAAGTGACATAAACAATAGACTTACGTTATAAATTATACAAATGATCCCAAAAAGTGTTGGACAACATTCTATCTTTAAATAAAGCGTAAGCTTTTGTATTACATGTCTTGTAAAGAAACACTCCTTTATGAAGTAATAATTGCATTTCTACGTACATGATTATATTCACGAAAATATCCACGAATTTAAATGGTCGTGTCAGTTTCACATAAAACACATTGTACTCCCAATAGATTAAATGGGGAGAACCCAATGTCAGTGTATAATATTCACCCGGGAGCCGTGTTAAGTTGCGAAGTCCGTGCCTTTAATATTAACGTAACTCCACCCCTTCTCACCCAAAATGCGTGAGAAACATCATGTCCGTTACAGATGACAATAACGCTTGAATGCCGTAGGGGCTATAGTAAAGGCAGGGGGGGGGGGAGGATTCATACTGGTCAGTGCCAAATTCCAATATCATGAGTCTTTATAAATAAACTGAAAACAGGGGGGGAAAAAGGAGGGCTGGTATTGGCAAGTGCCAAATTAACAAATGTCCACGACAAAATGCATTTTACCATCCATGTATCAGCCAGAATCTCCAAGCATATAAGTGCCCATGTGACAAGGAGACAGAGAAGGGGAGAGGTCCCGTGAAGTGAGGTGATGATAAAGTGGGCCCCCTCTCTTACTCCTAAAACAAAAACAAATACATAACATAATTAAAACCATGTATCAAATGTCAAAATACACTTATCACTATATTTGTCAAACATAGGACTAAAAACATCATAAGGAATGGAAGATTACAGAAAAGACATGTATCTGGCTGAAAAAGTCTGATATTAGTTCTTTAAATGTACGGATAATTCTTCGTCTTGATTTAAACCCCCAGGGGCCTTACTCTGGAAGTCGATAATTAATCTAGACTCCCTCTGACGTAATTTGAGAACTCTGTTTCCCCCCCTCGGGTTTTTTCCTATCTGTTCCAAAATAATGAAACTCAGGTCCTTAACATTAGAGTAATGTTGTTCTCTAAAATGACGTGCCACCGGATATTTGGGGTCAAAATTTGTGATAGCTCTTGTGTGTTCTAGTATCCGTTTCTTCGCCATACATGTAGTGCTGCCGATGTACCATTTGTTGCATTTGCACACAATTGCATATATAACAAAAGTGGAGCTGCATGTGAGAAAGGGCCTGATCTTCCTATTAACTCCATTATAAGTAATCTTCTTACATGACTTACTGTTGGCACAGGCTTTACAGTGCCCGCATGGAAAAAAGCCATCAAGGCCATGTACGTTGGTCGGTGGATAAGATGTAATGACACTGCGGACCAACATGTCTCGGATACTTTTGCCTCGTCTATATGTAATACTAGGTCTGACAGGTAACTCCTTACCAATAACGTTGTCAGTTTTCAGTACATCCCAATTTTTAGTTGTTATTTTTTTGATAGCTTGGGAATCTGTACTGTAGGTGAGGATGAGTCTTGTGACATCCTCTCCTTCCTCATCTTCTTTGTTCCTATCGCAGATGGTATCTGATCTTTCTATTGTATTGGCTCTATCCTTAGCTTTCTTGAGTACCCAATTCGGGTAACCTCTTTCTCTGAATCTATTCAGGATAGATTCACTTTCTTCAGTATACGCACTGTCAGTGTTACAATTACGTCTGGCCCTCAGCAGTTCCCCAAATGGAATGCTCCATTTGAGGTTGTCAGGATGACTGCTGAGGGCATGCAAGATACTGTTCCCTGCAGTTGCTTTGCGAAAGAGTGAGGTATGGATCTTGTTATTCTCAATCTCAAGTTTGACGTCAAGGTATTCTGTGTTTGTCATACTTTTAGTACCACTGAGGACAATATTCAAGACATTTTGATTTAATTTGTCAATAAAATTGTCCGCCTCCTCCATTGTACCCTTCCATACAATAAAGAGGTCATCAATATACCTCAGCCACATTTATACCTTTTTGAATTCTTGTTGGAGAGTGGGATCAGATCGAATATCCTTTTCCCATTTACCAAGAAACAAATTGGCAAAACTTGGTGAAAAACAAGAGCCCATGGCAGAGCCACTAACCTGTCTGAATAGTTTACCATTAAATAAGAAGATGTTATTCTGTAGACAATATTTCACCATGTCCAGTAACGTGTGTGTGTTCCCTGAATTTTATATGTCTTTCCTTCAAAAATTCCTCACAAGCTTCTAAGCCTTGATCATGGTCAATAATGGTGTACAGGCTCTGCACATCCAAAGTTATCAATACAGAGCCCGCCTCCCATTGTAAGTTCTCAATTTTATTCAAAAAGTCTTTAGTATCCCTAACATAGCTTTCTAATTTCATCACAAATTCCCTCAGGAAATGGTCGATGTATTTGGATACTTTTTCAGAAACACTTCCCCGTGAGGACACTATAGGTCTCCCTGGAGGTCTAGTGGCGTTCTTATGTACCTTAGGCAATAGGTAGAGGACAGGAAGAACGGGATAATCACATTTCAAAAATTCAAATTCTTCCCATGTTAATACACCATTCTCTTTCCATACAAACAAGGAATCCCACAGGTCAGTGATACTGATTAGTATCAGATAATTGTCTATTAGCTTCATCTACATACATTTCTTTGTCTAAGAGAACAATATTACCCCCTTTGTCTGCAGGGCGAATGACAATCATGTCAATCTCCATCAGGGATTTAATTGCCTGTCTTTGTTTGTAGGTCATATTCTGTTCTCCTTTCTGCCTGTTTTTGTTGTTGTTTGTGTCTAAGATCATTGAGGCTTTTATTGACACACTCGTGAAAAGTATCGATGTTATCGTGTGGCAAAATCGATACAAAGTTGGATTTCGTTTTAAATTTGGTGTTAGCTGCTGCATCAGTACATATTTCCAACTCTGAGAGCAGCTGTGTGGTACTACACGATGTGTCCTCCCCTATTTCATTGACACCTAGTTCCATTACGGTATCCAGTATATTACTATCTCCAATGTCAAAGCTGTATACATTAGAAATGTCAGATATAAAGTTAGGAATATCAACTGTGCCTCCTTTCAACTTATGCCACTTCTTGAGTTTCAATTTGCGGGTATACTTGAAAAGATCAATCCGATTATCAGTGTACTTAGAAGGATGTGAAGGACAAAATGATAATCCTAGGCAAAGGGTTCTTTTCTCAATCATGCTTAGTTTCCTTTTGGATAAGTTAATTATGGTCATATTTACCATTTTATCATCCATTAGTATCTTTTCTGTTTGGCGCGTCCCTTGTTGGTTCCCATGCCGCCTCGTCCCTTGCCTCTTTCTCCATCGCTGTCTGATCCGTGATCTTCTGTTGCTGCGTTTCCCCTTCTGCATCCCCTTCCACGTGCTCCCTGTCCTCGGGGTTTCGGTACCGGTGTCTCCCTCGTTGTTAATCGCCCCCTCCTTAGGGTCCGGTACTCGTCTAAAAAAGTCAAATGTTTTTTGCCTTTTGTTGGTACCTCTACATTAATCAAAGAGACATCAGATTCGCTCCCACTGGTGAGATTTTCTTCATTATCTGTTGTGGTTTTTGTTTTCTCCACAATAGTAATGCCTGACCCATCATTTTTATACAAGTGATCATATTTATGACTAAATGTTAGGATGCGACCACTGTCATAGTCTGCATAATCACGGTTTAATTTCCTCTCTTTTCGTGCTTTTATGTCTTCCTCATGTTTTGCCAGTCTATCTTGTATTGGTTTGAGTCTTTTTTCCAAACTGTCCGTCTCCATGATTTTCTTCAAATCATCCATGAGGTCTCTGATCTCCTTGATAAGTTCCTCTCGATCTATCCAGGCATACTTTATTAAGATTTCAAGCATCCTCCGTGAGCTATTAGTAGAATTCACTGACCACTCCTCTAACATCAAAGGATTAGGTCTCTCATAGGTCGGTGTTGTGAAGATTCGCAGTCCTCTTGGTACCATATTTTGTTCTACATAGTATTGCAGAGATGTTGCCTCCCACCACTTGGTGATTTCAGTTCTCTTTAATTTCTCGTATTGTTTGAATTTCTGTTCTAGTGGCTCAGTTGTCATATTTTGTTCATTTTCTTTGGTTATTTTGCTGGGAATACTTTTAATTACAAAAAGCGTTTTGGCAGCTTTCATACGCTCTTCATCTTCTTCCATTTTATAAAACCTTTACAAACAGCTCTGAAAATGTTATTTTGCACAGTGTATACCTCTATGTCCCTGTTGGGATGTGGTGACTACCTCGTTTTGTCCTGAGAGCGTGTTTATGAACTTTTTTGATGCATGAGAGCAAATTACTGTCGGAACAACTCCGCCGACGTACACGCCACCTTTCACGGGTCACTGAGATCCAGAAGGAGTAACTGGCTTTATGGATATATACACACACACACATATATATATTTATTATCTGGCGGTCACCAGTAGACAGTAGATAGTTTTTTCTTTTCAATAACTTTGACGCCGGTTGAGAAATCTTGGCTAAATTTGCAAAACTTATGGCCCGCTCTGGTCCGCTCGTATCTTGGAAGTTTCGAGGTGATTCGGCAAGCGGGGGCCGAGGAAAAAGGGGGGTCCCAAAACGTGTTTTCTCCATTTTAATTCCCATAGGAAACTTTAGACCCAGCTACAGCCCGAACTGCTGAACGGAATTGCACCAAATTTGGCAAAAAGGTAGCCTTTGGTTCAGAAAGAACTCTTTTTGTTAAATGGTGTAAACCCATTCAGTAGTTGCTGAGAAAATAAAAATAAAAAACATATCGATATATAGAGGCGCAGTGGATCTGCGCACCCAGCCGATCACAAGCTGCATTCTAATTGGCTGTCAACACTCCAAACCAGGAAGAGTTGGCAGCCATCTTGTGCCTCGGTAGAACAGAGGCACAAGAAAGCAGTAAAAGAAATGCGCAAAATGAGAAAAGGGGGCAGGGTAGAAACAACCTGACCCCCTAGGCCTGCTCAGGGGGTCCCTGTCATGTCTGGCATCTCTCCTATGCCAGTCTAGTTATCCTGTGGAATGTGATCATTGATATGATGTCATGGAATGCTAGGAACTGGACTCTAGGAGTCAGTTGATAACTGGGCTGAGCAAGTAACATACTGCTCCTGGTGGGGTTTTTCTTCTTCCTCCTTAACTTATACCTGTAACCTAACTTGGAATAAATACCTTAACCTTCCACTTTGTCTGAATCCTGATTCCTTCACTAACACTACAATTTTGGCGACGTTTCTGGTGAAATTCTATCTACTACTCCAAGGACTTCAAAGATTAAAGCAACTTCAAGGTATTGAAATTCCTTTTCTTCAATCTAGTAATTCTTAAGCATATTGGCACCCTGCGAACCCCACCAGTGACCACCCTAACTGTCGCCCACATACTTCTAGTGCCAGTCTCCACTTAAATTCTGCATCAGTTTGCACCTTATTTCTGGTTCAAATCTTCATAATGTAACTTTCCTGCGAGTTGGAGAATTCTACTTTACTACCCTTTCCTGTGTTCCTGCTCGTGTTTGAACCTGACCTGTGTGAAAACTGAAGCTGCAAATATTACTGCGCACGGCAGAAAGATGTTAGAGCGGCAATGAGATGTGCCTCATACCAACTGCCACACCGAGTCTGTTTACTTTTCATGCAGTTACCGTCATGATGTGAAACCTCTTTCTTTAATGGTTCCTGGCATAGCGTTCTTGCCCTAAAAGTAAGTGCCATTTTCTTCATTTCGGGGCATAAGTAAACTTTGAAGATATATAATTAAATAGTGTATTTTCAAAAGCGGCAAAATTGAGCTTCAAGAACCGCAGGAATAAATTACTTGTGTCCTAACTACATGCGAGGGGAAGGAAAAGTGAAGGAATGACCTTCAACTTTAACCTGCTTTGTTTGGTAGAAAAGAGACTTTACCGTTTGTTTCTGCAGCAGCGTTTCAGGCGTTTATGTAATTTTACAACCAGAGGAGGCCCCTACAATTGTTTATGCAGCAGAGTGTCGAGCGTTTGTGTATTTTCACACCCACTGTGGCACGGCACATTTCGCTAACTTTTAATTTATTTTTATTCAATTTCTACAACTTTCATAATGGCCTACCTCTCGGCTGTTTAACCGCCTTGCCACTTTCAAATGAGCTCGAGCTTCACATGGAACGCTTGCACTAGCGCACGCCTCCTCACCTGTTTCTTGTGCCACCGTGATCTTTCTTTATGACGTGAATCAGCCTTCTTCCACTTCCGGAATTCTTTGGAGCACGCTGACACCTAGAGCCACTCAGCATTTTTCACGTCGACGTGCAGCCATTTTAAATTAGCATCTTTCATCCCTTCGTCATATCAACTTCCTTAACACAGCGATAGGCACGCTTTATTATAAATTTGTCTATCGCACTTATGCCTTTAAGTATTTACAACAGCGATAGGCACGCTCTTGCATAATTTTGCCTGTCGCATTTCAGTATTTACAACAGCGACAGGCACGCTATGAAATAAATTTGGTTTCTATTTTTTTTAGTATTTACAACAGCGACAGGTACGCTTTATTTGTCTCTTCAAAATGCTTTCCTGCATTTTTCATCAGAGTGATGGGCACAGAGACCTACCCTTCTTAACGATCTTCATGAGAAGGTACTGTTTACTTACTACACATATTTCCATGGAGATGTTTACAGAGCTACTGTCTTATTCCATGACTACGGTGTCTACTTTATTTATTTTAATTTATTGTTTTCATGAGACTTGATTACAGCTCTGCTTGTCATTTCTTGCTCATGTTCTATTATTTTAACTTAATTAATTATACACCTTTTTCCTTGACTGTTCAAATACGTGATGTAATTTCCATTTCTCTGTTAGGTGAGTGGATGTTCATGAGTATCATTTGTAGGTTAGGTACTGCTTAACTTTGTGATGCAATTCCATATCTCTTTTATGTGAGTGGATGTTCTTGAGTAATTTTTGCATTTTAGGAAATGTTTAAAATATGCAGTTTAGGAAATGTTTAAAATATACTGCTTTAACTTTAGGTTGTGATTTCCATATCTCTTTTAGGTGAGTGGATGTTCTTTAGTAATTTTTGCAGTCTGAGTAATGTTAAAAATTACTGCTTATTCTTCTTGATGTAACAGTTGGTAGTTGTGTACTGCTTATACTATGTGATGTAATTTCCATTTCTCTGTTAGGTGAGTGGATGTTCATGAGTAGCACTTTTCGTGTTTCATACTTTATGTTACTGACATCAGTATGTGCATGGAGCTTCTTCCTGTGATTCTTTTTCAAAAGTTCTGTATGAATTTTCTTCAACAGTTCTTAATGATTCTTTTTTAAATGTTCTGCCAGTATTCTATTTTACCTTGCGCAAGGGTTTCTTTCCAGAAATGTCTGTCTAGAATTGTACTGGCAATTGTTTCATGTTTCTCTCCTTCTAATTGTTCGTACTCCTGTTCGGTGTAATTTTCACCTTTCTTTATGTTTACTTTCCGGGAGATTCTTGTGTTTTCTCCTGTTTTAGATATTTTTCTTATAATCCTTTTTGTGTTTTTCTCCATTGTCTTCCGTTCGCCGGTTCATGTCTTCATACCAGTCTGGCCAATTAGTGTGTTTTACTATAACCTTGAACGTTTTGAGTACTTCTCTTTTGTCCTTGAAAGAGAAGATGTGTTTCCTTTCACTTCTTTGCTTTTTCACTTCTTTGCTTTTCTATTCTTTCCATTATATTCTAAATACTTTTGACCTTTTCTATTCTTTCCATTATATTCTGTATACTTATAACCTTTTCTATTCTTTCCATTATATTCTGTATACTTATAACCTTTTCTATTCCTTCCATTATATTCTACATACTTTTATTCTCTTCTCTTCTTATTCTTGTTGTTCCTTCTTTATTCTTCCATTTATGTCTTCTTCCATCTATACCCTTCCTTTTAGTTTCTTACCTTTTTCTTTCTTCATCGTTGCAGTTATGCTTTGCATTTTCGATTCCATTATAAAGGGGAAGATGTGTCATGTCTGGCATCTCTCCTATGCCAGTCTAGTTATCCTGTGGAATGTGATCATTGATATGATGTCATGGAATGCTAGGAACTGGACTCTAGGAGTCAGTTGATAACTGGGCTGAGCAAGTAACATACTGCTCCTGGTGGGGTTTTTCTTCTTCCTCCTTAACTTATACCTGTAACCTAACTTGGAATAAATACCTTAACCTTCCACTTCGTCTGAATCCTGATTCCTTCACCAACACTACAGTCCCACAAGGACCACAATGGCCCAAAAAAGCATTTAAAAAAGAAAATCGTCTGAATTTGCGCTGGGTGCGCAAATTTGGCTGATAAAATAAAAATAAAACAAGTGCGGGCCCGCGCTTCTTTTAATTTAAGCCCCTGGGTGGGCCAGGTCCCGGGGGCAGTGAAAAATGTGGGGGGCCCAATCCCCCCCACACTGCCCCAGGGACCGCCATCTCCCCGGGGCTTGATTACATATTTGGGGGGGCACGCAGCCCCCCCAGCCCCGGGGACCACCACCCCGGGGCTAATTTTAAAAATGTGTAGGGAGCCTCAAAGGCCCCCGAAAGCCCCGGGGACCGCCACCCCCCGGGACTTAAAAAAAATATATAAAACACCTGTGTGGGGGGAACAAGCCCCCCCACACGTCCCAGGGACCGCCACCTCCCCGGGGCTCTGCATGTAATGGGAGGGGGGCCGCGCGGCCCCCCTCCTGGAGCTTGTGATGGCCCTGGGGACTGCCACCCCCCAGGGCCAGCTCCTGCAGCGTCCCTGGGTGCCCACGTCCGGGACACTGCTGTTTGCTATGGCAGGGCGGGAGCCTCACAGCTCCCGCCCTGTCATAGCAAACTGGGGTTTTTGGTTTTGGAAGAGAGATCAGGAAACCTGCTCTCTCTTCCAAAATCCAAACCACATTGCTTTTCCACACGGGGAGCTGTATGTCAGCAGCCCCCTATGTGGAAAAGCAATCTCGGCTCCCGCAGGACGCGGGGAGCCAGCAGGGACCGTGGGGGAATTGGGGCTCCCCCCACGCTCTCCAAGGAGTTGGCCAGGCCCTGGGGGATGGAGTCCCCGGGGCCAGAAGTGGCCATGGAGGGGGGCCACGCAGCCCCCCTCCATAAAAATAAAAAATATATATGGCCATGCCCCTAGGGATGGGGGTCCCCGGGGCAAGGAATTGGCTTCCTGTTAATGTTCTTTTTTTATAATTGGGGGTCAGGCCCTGGGGGATGCTGTCCACAGGGCCCTAAAAAAGTAAAAAGAAGGGGGGCCATAGAGCCCCCCTTCCCTAAAAAATAAAATGAAAAAATAAACGCGATCGTACCTATGCCCTGCCCCCTCCAAGCCAGCCCATGCCCCTTTTTACACCTCTCTGCAACGCTGCTCTGTGGCTCTTACTGGAGGTACTTGGTGGGCTAGTTGGCCACCAAGGACTGCCAGTATTGAAGGGGAAATAATTCCCCAACTTAATATGCGCCAAAGGGCTCGTTTGCAGAGTGTTGCTTGGAGGGGGCGGGGCCTGAGGTGACATGTGTGCAAACACGCCCTGTGGCACATTTTAAGTTGGGGAATTAATTCCCCTTCAATTCTGAGAGCCTCTGGTGGCCAACTAGCCCACCACGAACCTCTGGTTCCTGTTTGGTAAAGGCTCAGTTTTTGCTCCATTTACAGTGCTCAATACTTGTTTAACTTTGTGCACATTCTTTTATTCTGGAATTGGGGGGGGGGGCTTTTTACATTAGGAGTGTGTTATGCTTTGCAGAAAGTCTTTTTAAAAATTTAATTTGCCGGGTGTATTGGTGGGGTAATATTTCTGCTGCTATGCTTTTAATTTACCTCGAGTGTGTTATACTCCTCATTCTTCTGCATTTTGCACTTTCGAGGCCAGTCCCGTCAAGCGGCCATGTTGGAAGTGCCTCGCGCCTTTTGCCGGCAGCGCTCTAATCGCTGCACGCCCCATCAGACAAACACTACTTAAATGCCGATGTCAGCGCCCAGGGTCAGAAATGCTGTCTGTGAGGGGCTTGCAAGCAGTACGAAATTTACTTAAACAGTGAGTTCCTTATAAACTGTAGACCTCCTCCATGCCTCTCACATTGCAGCTACTCACCGCTTTCAAATGCGACGTTTGTCTGTCTGGATTGTGGTTTTAGATCTACATGTGAGTCTTTTTCGAGCACCTTGTCTAAAAAATCACCTAGGCCACCGTCCATCAAAGCGGCCCAGATCAATGCTAGATCAGTGAGGAAGCATTATGTAGATATTTCTGATCTGGTCTCTGATCACTCATTGGATTTTCTTTTTATTACTGAAACTTCATTGGATGTTTCATCCAACCCCATTGTCACGCTGGCTACTCCTGCTGGCTATAAACTACATGGGGCCGATCGCCTAGTAGGCAAGGGAGGCGGCCTCGCTATTATGTATAGAGCTAATTGGGCTCTTCATAGCGAAACTTCCAGCCTCTGGGGTGAGTGTGAAGCTTCGGATTTTAGTGTAAAGCTTTCAGCCCACTTCACATTGGGTAGGCCTCTTATCTATCGTCCCACGGGACGCCAAATGTTTTTCTTAAATCATGTGGAGACGCTATGGCCGAGCGAGCTTTGCGTTTCTTACATTATTTGATTCTTGGAGATGTCAATCTTAATTTGGACCATCGGAAGGCTTTTGAGTCTGCTGCTTTCCTTGACTTACTACAATCGGTCAAACTAAGCCAATGGGTCAATGGGTCACGTAACCGACTCATCCGGGTCATACTCTTGACCCCATTTGCTCAAATTTTGCAATTTAGGTTGATAAACCCTTGCCTGTCTCTCGGTCGGACCATTTCCCGATCTATTTTTCTTGGGGAACCTCGTGGCCAGCTCAGTCGGAGGACTGCCATCGCCCACCGGTCTTTCGTAAAATTGACCCTCACCAGTTTATCAGCTCCTTGGCTGCCTCCAGGCCTCCCCCCCCCAAGATAGCCTGGAGGATATATCAATGGGTTTAAAACTTGGATCTCAGACTCAGTGTCCGCTCTTGCAGTTCCCCATCGACCGAAGTTGGCAAGAGATTCGCCCTCTAAACCATGGTTTTCCCATGAGTTGAAGGCCCTTAAACATGAATGCAAGGTTTTGGAGAGGGCTTGGCGTTCCAGTGGCTATGGTACTGCGTCCAAACTTGCACTTCGGGCCAAACAAAAAAGCTATTACACCGCCATTGTAGCCACCAAGGCCTCTATAATGCCTCACGGATTGCCGTGGCTAATAATAATAATTTGAAGGAAATCTTTGCCATTGTTCAACATTGTATGGCCCCCCGCACGCTGGCGCGAGCAATGCCAGTATCAGACTCCTGGTGCAACACTCTCTCTAAGTTTTTTGTGGACAAAATATGTAGCATCCAAGCTACTTTTTCTGCCCCGGCGGGGAGGGCTTACAGCTTCCGTGTCTGTCCATTTGATGGCTGGCATGTTTAATATGCTGTGAACTTTTGCGCCGGTAGACTTATCTGATACATTAAAAATTCTAAAAGCCTTGAAGTCTGGCTCTCCTAATGACCCTTGTGCTGCCAGACTCCTGGCCACTGCTGCGGACATTTTTAATCCTGAAGTCAACCAAATCATCAATATGTCCCTCCGAGAGGCCACAGTCCCAACCTCTTGGAAGCAGGCACTGATTCTCCCTCTTCTCAAAAAGCAGTCTATCGATCCATCAATACCCGGAATTTACAACCCAATCTCGCTCCTGCCAAGTCTAGCTAAGGTTTGATAGTAGTCACTAATCAGCTTACTAACTTTGTTGGGGCATTCGGCCTGCTGCAACCAGCTCAATATGGCTTCCGTGCGGCCTACAGTACAGAATCAGCCTTGGTTGAGGTGGTAGAGGCAATTTGAGAGTGTTTGAATGCCGGCACGAGGGCAGCTTTGGTTATGCTAGACCTCTAGGCGGCATTCAACACAGTGCCTCATTCCCTGCTCCTTAACCGCCTTTTGGTGTCGCTGGTTCTGTCTGGGGCTGGATTAGGTCCTTCCTCCGTGTGCCTCGGAGCCTCAGCAGATGGCTACTGGTGTTCCGCAGGGATCATCCCTTAGTCCCCTCTTATTTAACATCTATGTTACTCCCCTGGTTCTTCTAGCGGAATCATAGGGGGCTAAGGTGATGGCCTACGCTGACCACACCCAGCTTTTGTTTTCTTCGGGAAGAGACGATGAACCTGCCATTCTGCGCAACAATGTCTAGCCTCCATTTTCCACTGGCTGGCCCAGGCTCAGCTGAAGTGTAATGAAGGGAAGTCAGAGGTTCTCTTGTATGGGACCTTTCCGGTCAATTTTAGAGCAAAGCTGTGGCCCCCTGGCTTCCCCCTGCCTAGTGCAGAGAACAATATTGCTAAAAATCTAGGGATTTGGTTCTCTGAGAATCTGAATTTCTCCACGCAAGTTAAGAAGCTCATTGGGACGTGTTTTGGCACCATGAAAGCTTCTTCCCTTTCCTCCAGGACCTGCTAAAGAAACGGTGGTCCGCACTTTCATTTTATCTCGCCCTGTATGTGGGCATTCCTAGTTACCTCTTAAGTAAATTGCAGGTTGTTCAAAACTCTACTGCCAGACTCCTGCTAGGCCTGTCCAATAGGTGCAGTGTGTGTGCTCATTTGCGCTCTCTGCACTGGCTTCCTGTTGAGGCTCGAATTCAATTCAAAATGTTCTCCATCGCCCACAGGGCCCTCTATGGCAGGGGCCCTAGTTATCTTCAGAGGAGATTTGTCTTTTACACTCCAGCGAGACAGTTGCGCTCCTCTTCTCCACTGCTGCTGCAAACCCCCATATTCAATCGTCAAAGGCTGGGCGGTTGTTCACTTGTCAGGAAAGCCCGCCTGCCCTGGAATGCTTTGCCCTCTGCGCTGCGGATTATTCAGGATCACGCGATCTTCGAGAAAAAGATTAAAACTTCCCTCTTTTAGTTGACCCTCTGGTACCCTTTGCCTTTACCTCTGCATGCGCCGGGACACTCTGCTGAGTAGCTGAGTGCGATATAAATTTATTTAAATAACATAAGATAACATAGTAAATGCCAGAGGCCTGTGTTGCAGAGAAGTGGTCCAGGCCATGCACCTTTTTACACCACTCTGCAACGCAGCTCTGTGGTGCTTACTGGAGGTACCTGGTGGGCTAGTAGGACCCCAGGGACCCTCAGATTCAAAGGGACTTAATCCTCCAACTTAAAACGTGCCACAAGGCGCATTTGCACAGTGGTGAAGAGAGGGGGTGGGGCCTTTCTGCACCTCTGACTTAGAGGTAGTTTTAATCCCTCTGCCCTATTATGTACTAGGGCCTTACAGAGGAGGGCATTCTAATCACAGGGGTACCCCAATGCATAGTGTTCCCTAGTGTATGTAGGTGTTTTTACTGTATCCTAAGGGCCAGATGTAGGTGGCCATTTACCGGCCTGTTACGGCTGATTTCAGCCGTTACCGACCGGTAAATGGGTTTTTGGGATGTAGGGGGCCAATTTTACCGAATCGATACTTTTACCGAATCGGTAACTTCTAGATGTAGGTGGGACTCTTCTGAGTCCCAAAGGCCTTTCAGATTCGGTATTTTACCACCCAATCCAATTGGGTGGTAAAATACCGAATCCAGGTGTGCATGCACATGTGTGCATGCACACCTATGCCATGTGACAGACAGACATGCCCTTAGGGCATGTCTGTGTGCCACATGGCACACGTGCCTGAATTCGGGGTGCTAGAGGGTGTCAAAGTGACACCCCCTGCACCCTTGCTGCAATCGGTATTTACCGAATCGGTAAATACCGATTCAGTAATGCCCATTGATTCCTATGGGCTTCAAAGCCCATAGGAATCAATGGGCATTACCGATTCGGTATTTACAGAATCGGTAAATACCGAATCTCAACAATTCGATATTTACCGATTCTGAAATACCTACATCCCCCCCCCTCCATTTTACCACTTCTTAAATATCGAATCGGTATGATTCGGTATTTAAGAAGTGGTAAAATGGATTTACCTATATCGGGCCCCAAATCGGTAAAATTCGGTATTTAAGAAGTGGTAAAATAAAATTACCTACATCTAGGCCCAAGTCTTTTAGCATAGTAATGGCTCTAGACATGGTTAGTCCGATTCAGTTACCACCAGTACTCGTCTGAAAAATTTGAGGGGACAAGATGATTTTGAAACAAGGCCTCTTTCTGCTCCTCTGCTTGTTCTTTCTGCACGTCTTGCACCTTCCTGCACTTTTCTTCGTCTTTGTGGACTTCTGTTGCTTCTTTCTGCATTTCTTTAGCTTGTTTCTGTGTGTTCCTACCTTGAGGCATAGTTACAAACTAGCATTTAAAAAACCTTAAATTCACTTAAAAAACCACAGGTTTCAGGTACATTATAGTTAGAAATTAGCATTTAAAAAAACCTTTGAAATGCACTGAAAAAAACATAGGTTTCAGGCATGTTATAGTTAGAAATTAGCATTTAAAAAAACCTTTGATATTCACTGAAAAAACATAGGTTTCAGGCATGTTATAGTTAGAAATTAGCATTTAAAAAACCTGAGGAATTCACTGAAAAACATAGGTTTCAGGGGCGTTAATGTTAGTTGAACATTTCACTCGTACAAAACCATAGAAATTCCCCATGCACTGCTGATGATGTCACATATTACATCACTCATGACGTGGTCAGAGATTTCACTCATGACATCACTGATGACATCTCACATGACATCGCTGATGACATCATCCTTGTGAAAGAGTGGCAGACCTCCTCTCACCCTAATCTAACTTTTGATACACACACTCATAAATACAAACGAACATTTTCAAAACAATGGACATACCAATACCAGTTACAACACACCTATTTAGTAATTCAAAGATCTACAAACACATCCATCATTCACCAATAGTCCTATACAGTCACTCATGCATGTACTCACTCATCATGTGTACTCATACACCTATACATCCTGTTACATGCCGCCACTCATCCATAGAGTTACTCACACACATAGTCATACATGCAAATAAACTCCATTTACTTGCATATACAGTTATACACATACCACCATACTTACTTCTACAGAAACTTACACATACTTACTCTCTTAAACAATCACTTAAACTAATAATTATTTATACAGGAACTCTTCCAATCGTTCACTCTCACATATACCCACTTATATACACCAATACTCACATATGCTAGTTTAAAACATATCAACTTACTCATAAAGAAACTATTGAGACAGTCATTCACTCACTAACACACCCATACACACACTCATCCACCCATACAGTCCTGCAAACATGCTATCTTCAACACAAGCAAACAGTGACTCACTCAGTCATGCATCTATGCACTAAGTAATACTCCCCACCGAACCATACAGACACTCAGACACTCACTTATACTCAAAAAAACAACTAATAACTCATATAGACACTCATGTAGCTACTCACCAACCCATGCAGCCACTTATAGACAAAGTGAGAGACTGATACTGATATTTACATATTTAACCATTACTCACTAACCCATGTATTCATTAAGATACACTTAATCACTCAGTTATACAATCAATTTTTCAAAAACAAAATCATCCATTTAGACACTTATATACCCATTTATTCTTCCATCCACCTTGAGATATACATATATAAAACATATTTAATTTTCAGAAAAACACACATTCACTGGATAATGTCATGAGTGATGTCTTGAGTGATGTCATTTGAGATGTCATGAGTGATGTCACTGACCATGTCATGAATGATGTAATATGTGACATCATCAGCAGTTCATTGCGGGTGCGCGAGTTATAGTTAGCAGAACTAACTAGAACAGAGGAATTTCTATGGTTTTGTACGAGTGAAATGTCCAGCTAACTATAACACCCCTGAAACCTATGGTTTTTTCTGTGGATAGATAGATAGATAGATAGATAGATAGATAGATAGATAGATAGATAGATAGATAGATAGATAGATAGATAGATAGATAGATAGATAGATAGACAGACAGACAGACAGATAGACAGATAGATATAGATATATATAGGTAGATAGATGTCAAGGGTCCCCCTCTAGAGAGGAGGAGGTTCGTCCACGGGAGCAAAGATGAATGTCCCACACACTTCCAGACAACAACTACCAAAGTGAGACAGTATAACTTCGCTATAAGGCAGCTGCCACCAAAAAGTGTGGGGGGAATTTTCCCAGGGAGTATACCACTCTCCCCCAGCAGGGTGACGTAGCTGCAGTCTTGATGGCAGGAGACTGGAAAATAAATATACAACAATACTAACCTCACCAGTACTTTACAGGGCTGATATATAAGTGTTCAACATACAATTCCACCTACCTCACAGGTGAGTGACAGGGCTTTAAGCTAGAAGTCCAGGCAAGAACCAGGAGATACAGCAGAGAACCTGGTGGACAACTAGCAAGGAAATCTCCGAAGGAGAATGCACCAATTCCCGTCCTACTCATAAACTAAAGACAGAGCAGGACTGGGGGCCACAAGTGCAGCAGAATAACACTAGTGTCACTTATAGAGCTAAAGACAAAGTGACACAGAAACTCACTTCCAACACATAAACTAAAGACAGCGTGGAGCGAGTAACGTATAACACAGACAATCCCCTCTTCCAGCTCATAAGCTAAAGACAGAGCGGAGGAAGGGAACAAACAACATAAAACACGGACAATAGACACACCCCATCTGACTAGAAACCGAAGAGCAGAACGGAGTGGGCGTACCTACAACAAGACGCGTTAGACCAAACACACTCTACTCGTAAACTTAAGACGGAGTAGAGCGCAAACACAGACATACACAAAAACCCCTTCGATCACACAAATGACCGCGGAGTCTAAACACAGTGATGAATTGCCAGTTCGGAACTGACACCAAGGAGGGGAGAAAGGCAGACGTGGAATTCAGGCGGAAGGGGACGCTAGGCACCGGGGAAGGGCGTGCCGAGACAAGAAAAGGTTACGGAGCAGGGCGGGAGGAAAAACAGCAGACAGGACACAGAACTGGAACAGAAAATACCGTGACCCAAAGGCAGAAATCTCAGGAGCTGGAAAAGAGCACAAACAGGAGCAAAAGGAATCAGCAGGATCTCAGAACACAACGGGAACCTCACGGAGCAGGACGCTGAGTAGAGGGGGCGTGGTCACTAACCAAACAGTAAGCCAAGCAATGATTCGTGGGTGAGCTTCCCTTTTCAGCTACCTAGGGAGCATCTCAAAATACCATGACTACTCAGTACGAGGTTTTAGGGAAAGGGACAAAAGTCTCACAGGGACACAAGAAAGTTTGTATAACGGAGCATTCTACACAGCCCTGTGGAATCTATATTGAACACTTATGGATGAGATCAAATCCGACCACCCCTAACAGTTCTCCCCCTCAAAACCCCCCTCCCGAGGCCGGGGCCAGGTTTCCTAGGATGTAATCTATGGAACCTCCTGATCAGTCTAGGAGCATGTACATCCTCAGCAGATTCCCAAGTTCTGTCTTCTGGGGGATATCCCACCCAATCTATAAGGTATTGGAGTTTGCCTCTATGCCTTCTAGAGTCTAAGATCTGTTGTACCTCAAACTTTTCTTCGCCTTCGATCACCACAGGAGGAGGTGGTGGTTCAGGGGTCAATGGGGGAATGTATTTCTTAAGAAGGGAACAATGAAACACAGGGTGAATTTTGATGTGTGGGGGTAACTGCAATTTGAGAGTCACTGGGGTTATGACTTTAGGGACCTATGAAGCGAGGCTGTAATTTCTTGGATCCAGGGAGTCTGAGATTCTTGGTGGATAACCATACTTTTTCCCCTACATTATACTGAGGTTCCTCTCTGCGATGTTTATCTGCTTGATACTTCATACTTTCTTTGGCTTTGTTCAGTTCATGAATGGCCTTCTCCCATACAACATTTATGTGTTGATGATGCTCCTTTAATGCAGGTATTTTGTCAAGATCAGTAGGGAAGGGAATAGGAAGGAACCCAGGATGTTGACCATGATTGAAGTAAAAAGGGGACACTCCTATGGCTGAATGTGTTGAATTGTTATAAGCAAACTCTGCCAAAGGTAATGCTTCCAACCAAGTGGATGGTAAATGGGTCAGTAGACAACGCAAATACTGTTCTAGTGTTTGATTAGTCCTTTCCGTTTGACCATCCGTTTGAGGATGGTAGGCAGTGGACAATCTATGGTCCATTTGTAACACTGAACATACTCCTCTCCAGAATTTGGAAACAAATTGAGGGCCCCTATCTGAAAATATCACTGCCGGAGTACCGTGGAGGCGAATTATCTGCTCTAGAAAAATGTGTACCAATTCTTGAGATGATGGTATCTTTTTAAGTGGAACAAAATGAGCCATTTTGGACAGCATGTCCACTACTACCAGTATGGTATTATACCCTTTACTACAAGACAGTTCGGTGATAAAATCCATACTGATGGTATGCCATGGTTTGGGAGGAGCTGGTATTATCTTCAACAACCCTGTGGGGGCACAATGCGAAGACTTTTGCCTAGCACATACTGAACAAGCCTTGACATAAGTTGTCGTGTCTTTAATGATAGTATCCCACCAGAACCATCTCTGACAAAGACTAACAGTCTTGGCTACTCCTGGGTGTCCAGCAAGAACACTATTGTGACACCATCCAATACTTGAGTTTGTAAGGGGGAACAAGGTATGTACAGTCGGTTATCATGGAAATATAATTCCTCTTTGACTGTATTCAACGGATTCTTTATCCATTCTTGTCTGTTTATCAAGGCATATTGTTCTTTTAAGATATCAAAAAAGGATTGAGAATGATGTTCTTCAGCTCCAATGATTTTATGTTCCGGGATAATAGGAGGTGTGCTATTCGTATGTGCCATGCTAGTGCTCTTAATTCTTGAGAGAGCATCAGCCTTGCCATGTTGGGCTGCAGGTCTATAAGTGATTATAAAATCATATTCACTAAAGAAGGATACCCAACGCATCTGTCTAGGTGTCAAAGCTTTTGCAGATTTAAAGAACTGTAAATTCCGATGATCTGAAAATATTGTGATAACATGTGGAGATCCTAATAAATAATGTCTCCATTCCTGAAAGGATAATTTGATGGCAAGGAGTTCTCTTTCACCGATGGTATAATTTTGTTCAGCAGGGAGCAACGTCTTAGAAAAGTAGGCCACAGGATGAAGCTGTCCATTTCCTGGATCCCTCTGCGACAAGACCGCACCAACCGCTGCTTGTGAAGCGTCAGCTTCTAGAAAAAATGGCAAAGTGTTGTCCACGTGCCGAATGATGGGGGCAGACATGAATTTCTTCTTGAGCTTGCAAAAGGCCTGTTCTGCTTCTTCATTCCAAGCAAACTTAATTCCTTTCTTGAGTAACTTCGTTATAGGAAGAATGGTTTCTGAAAAGTGGTCTATGAATCTCCTATAGAAATTAGAAAATCCTAGAAAGGACTGTACTTCCTTGACCGTGGTGGGACTTGGCCAATCCATCAATGCCTTTGTTTTCTTAGGATCCATGAGAATACCTTGAGGAGAAATGACATAACCCAAAAAGTCGATGGTATCAGTGTGAAAGGAGGTTTTATCCAACTTGGCAAACAAGGAATTCTCTTGCAATTTCTGTAAAACTCTTTTAACATGTACCACATGTTCTTCTTCATTTTGCGAATATATCAAAATGTCATCAATGTACACGATGACAAAAACATCAAGGTATTCTCGTAGCACTTCATTGATAAAGTATTGAAAAGCTGCAGGCGCGTTGCGTAACCCGAAGGGCATCACGCAATATTCATATAAACCGAATTTGGTGCGGAACGCCGTCTTCCATTCATCTCCTGCTTTAATCCGGATTAGATGATAGGCTCCTCTTAAGTCTATCTTTGTGAATATCTTTGCACCTCGTACTTGATCCAACAGTACAGGGATGAGTGGCAATGGATATATGTTCTTTATAGTAATCTTATTTAAAGCCCTATAGTCCAGGCATGCTCTCAAGCCACCTTCTCTTTTTGGTATAAAAAACAGGGGCGAGGATACTGGAGACGTTGAATGTCTGATGAACCCTTTTTGTAGCATGTCATCTAGATAGTTCTTTAAGTATTCGGTTTCATCAGAAGTTAGCGGGTATATCCTACTATTAGGAAGTTCAGCACCAGGTATTAAATCACTGCGGCAGTCGTAAGAACGATGTGGGGGCAATTTAGTGGCCTCTTCTTCATTAAATACTGACTGAAATTCAACATAAGTGTCGGGTATCTTTGAAGCCACAGCTAATGACTGGATTGAACAACATAATGGATGCAAACTGTCACTGGCTTCCTGATAGCAATGGGTCATGCAATAGGGTGACTTTAACGTCACTGTTCTGTCTATCCAGTCAATCTTTGGATTATGAGTTTGGAGCCAAGGAACTCCTAATATTGCTCCAAAAGTAGGAGTGTCAATCAAGTCAAAAACGATTTGTTCTGAATGCCCGTTACCACAAACCAGGAGCAGAGGAGATGTTTGATGACTAATCATACCTGATGACAGTTCAGAGCCATCTACCGACTTGACAGGTTCAGGCTTGTCCTTTTCCACGAAAGTTATGTTCATCTTACGGGCTAGTTGTATGTCAAGAAAATTATCCGTTGCTCCAGAATCTAAAAGAAGAGACATATGATGTCTATCTTGATTGCTGAACACTAAGGTGATATTCAATAGAAAATGTTTCGCAGGTCTTATCAATGTCTTCTGATTTTGAGAGATCTGACAAAGGCATGTACTTGAAGAATCGATCTCCTCATTCTTCAAGCTCTGTAGTTTTCCTGAACACCAGCGATTTTCTTGAACGTAGTAGAAGGACGATTGGGACAGTCTTTGGCATAATGTCCACTCTTGCCACAGTATAAACACAAATTATTCTTCCTTCTTTTAGCTTTCTCCTCATCTGAGATGGGACCTCTCATTTCTTCAAATTTGCATGGGCTCAGGTACATGTTTTATTTCCTTTTTGTCTGTTTTCTGTAGGACCAACCTAGGGAATCCGATACGACTCTTTTCACCTCTTCTCTCTTGCAGTCTATGATTTAATTTGACTGTAAGTTCAATGAATGAGGGACAATCTTCAGGCGGATTAACTATTTGAGCTAATATGTCCTTCAACTCATCAGACAATCCTCGGTAGAACAAGGATGTTCTCTTGTCTTCAGGCCAATATGTTTCGGCCAGCAGCCGGTTAAACTGAGTTATATATGTGAGAAGATCTTTGGACCCCTGTTTAAGATTAAGCAGGGCATTGTCACTGGCTTGCATATAAGCGTGCTTTGCAAACAGACTTCTAAACTTGAGCTGAAAGTCGTTGTAATTATACAACAAGGGATCATCTGTTTCTACCAAAGGGACAGCCCATTCTGAAGCATTTCCTCCCAAGTAGGAAAGAATAAACGCCACTTTAGATGCATCATCGGGGAAGGCTGCCGGCTTACACTTAAATTGAAGATGACACTGAGTCATAAAACTGTTAAACTTGGCACTATCTCCTGTGAATCTCTCTGGCATGGCTAAAGGAACAGGACTAGGTGTGTGCACCGTAACTTGTACAGGAGGGCTTACGTTTGCCGCTTCAACAGGTGGACTAACAGTGTGTGATTGTACAGAGAATCTGGCGGGTTGAATATAATTTCTTTTGGGAACCGCTCCTGTATTAGGTCCACCCACAGCCCCGGTATCTTGAGCTTGTAAATGGGCTACTTCTGCCTGTAACTTCAGGTTCTCTGTTCTTAACAGTGCCACTTCCTGTTGTAAACTGGTAACTACGGCATTGATCTCTTCCATTGAAGGAGTATGTTCTGTAGAACCCACACTCGGGTCTACATTCATCTTTGCTCGGGTGAACTAGAATACTTGGGCTTGGCTTTCTGTCAAGGGTCCCCCTCGAGAGAGGAGGAGGTTCGTCCACAGGAGCAAAGATGAATGTCCCACACACTTCCAGACAACAACTACCAAAGCGAGACAGTATAACTTCGCTATAAGGCAGCTGCCACCAAAAAGTGTGGGGGGAATTTTCCCAGGGAGTATACCACTCTCCCCCAGCAGAGTGACGTAGCTGCAGTCTTGATGGCAGGAGACTGGAAAATAAATATACAACAATACTAACCTCACCAGTACTTTACAGGGCTGATATATAAGTGTTCAACATACAATTCCACTTACCTCACAGGTGAGTGACAGGGCTTTAGGCTAGAAGTCCAGGCAAGAACCAGGAGATACAGCAGAGAACCTGGTGGACAACTAGCAAGGAAATCTCCGAAGGAGAATGCACCAATTCCCGTCCTACTCATAAACTAAAGACAGAGCAGGACTGGGGGCCACAAGTGCAGCAGAATAACACTAGTGTCACTTATAGAGCTAAAGACAAAGTGACACAGAAACTCACTTCCAACACATAAACTAAAGACAGCGTGGAGCGAGTAACGTATAACACAGACAATCCCCTCTTCCAGCTCATAAGCTAAAGACAGAGCGGAGGAAGGGAACAAACAACATAAAACACGGACAATAGACACACCCCGTCTGACTAGAAACCGAAGAGCAGAACGGAGTGGGCGTACCTACAACAAGACGCGTTAGACCAAACACACTCTACTCGTAAACTTAGGACGGAGTAGAGCGCAAACACAGACATACACAAAAACCCCTTCGATCACACAAATGACCGCGGAGTCTAAACACAGTGATGAATTGCCAGTTCGGAACTGACACCAAGGAGGGGAGAAAGGCAGACGTGGAATTCAGGCGGAAGGGGACGCTAGGCACCGGGGAAGGGCGTGCCGAGACAAGAAAAGGTTACGGAGCAGGGCGGGAGGAAAAACAGCAGACAGGACACAGAACTGGAACAGAAAATACCGTGACCCAAAGGCAGAAATCTCAGGAGCTGGAAAAGAGTACAAACGGGAGCAAAAGGAATCAGCAGGATCTCAGAACACAACGGGAACCTCACGGAGCAGGACGCTGAGTAGAGGAGGCGTGGTCACTAACCAAACAGTAAGTCAAGCAATGATTCGCGGGTGAGCTTCCCTTTTCAGCTACCCAGGGAGCGTCTCAAAATACCATGACTACTCAGTACGAGGTTTTAGGGAAAGGGACAAAAGTCTCACAGGGACACAAGAAAGTTTGTATAACGGAGCATTCTACACAGCCCTGTGGAATCTATATTGAACACTTATGGATGAGGTCAAATCCGACCACCCCTAACAATAGATATGTATATATCTATATATAGATTTAGATATATATATATACATATATGATGTAATTTCTGATTCTCCAGTGATGTTATCAATGATGTCATTTGGTGAAAGCATGAGGATCTGCTCTCCATTTTGAGGTATTTGTTTAGCTGATAAGAATCAGGCAAATCTTTGATGCTTCTGTGATAGAGTGGTGGGATGTAGGCAGACATAAGTGTCCCTATTTACACTCGATAGTGAGAAAGCATTCTATGGGGTGGAATGACCATCCCCAACTCTCTGTGAAGAAGCCGTGGCTGGTAGTATTAAATGTCGTCACGCAGATTACCAAATCTGTACCTCTCTAACCTGCCACTGAACACTACCCCTTTAATCTCAGTCTTGCAGGTTCCAGTTTTCACCTTTTGAGTCAGTTTGTCTGTCTTTTTCTTCCTCCTTCTTTCCCCTATGTGTGTTTTCTCTCTCTTGATCTCGATAAATGTTGAAGGAGTATAAATAAGTGCCTATTCACACTGGCTCCAATTAATCTCTGAAAAGGGGACTTGTTGGTAGTCTCAGGAAAGAAAACGGGGGCTGGATTTTCATTCAAACGTACCCCTTTTTTTTATTTTAGAATGTGGTTATCAAATTTTATGCAAATGGCAAGTGAGCTTGTTACAAACAGCGCAGCAGGCAGAGATCTGCCGGAACAGAGGGTGCATACATAGGGTACTTATCAAATGGCATTATCGGCGGTATCCCAGTGGCTGCTATCAATGCAATAATGAGAGATACCAACAGTGTAGTCAGAACACTTATAACAATAAAAAAGTGAGAATGTGCTCCTGAGACTTTGTGGAGGCAATGGGAGGTTCAGCTTTAAATAAGGGAGGGAAGAAGATGAGCGGGAGCCTCAGGCAAGCACGTATGTAGTCGTGAGGTGCATGTAGCGCTTATGTATATGGCATCCAGTGAGGGGGGAATAGAGAACTGACCTCTGGCCAGTGCAAGGGGTAGCTTAATGTCACCATGAGAGGGCAATCGTAAATGCTGGATAGTTTCAGAAGACCTAGTTGTCACCTGTTAGTTGGGTCAGAGAATTGTTGGTTCAGGGTGGGCATGTATCTTTCTTATCATCCACATTAAGTAGAAAGATCTCCCAGAATTAGCTACCGGTGCATGGAATCCCGCATCCCGCATCCCTGGAGTTCATGAAGAGTCTGAGCTTCTGCACGTGTCCTCGTCAGGAGGTCGCACATCCACCGTTGGTGCTCTGGCAGTGCGGGGGACTTTCAGACCATGGCCACCTGACGTTTAAATAGGGAAAATGTAACAGTGACAAACCTGTGTAAGTGCTGGCCTCCCTTTCTATGAGGACACCATCCCAGCAGGCAGGAGGAAAGTGTAAGAGGAAGGGTGTGTGTTGTTAGATCCCTCACCACCGCTACTGTCATGTACCATGCCGTTTGCAACACTGGGCAGTCCCATACCATATGATAACATCTCGCTTCCTGCAGGCCACAGTGAGGGCAGACAGGGGCAAGTGCCAGAAACATTGTTTAACGCAGTGAGGGGCTAAATAGATAGACCTGGGGTTGCCAGACACAGCTTTGACTGACTGTAAAGACCGATATCAGGCCCCATCCATCAAAGGTTGCTGCAGCACCGCGTCCCATCTGGTGCATTCTTTTGTTGTGTGGTTCAACAGAGCCATGTGCATTGCTATGTAGAGAGTGGTAATGGCATTGTGTATGCCACCAGAAGATAATAGTGAATGGAGAGGTGCGGTCGTGGATGGTTCTGTATCCCCGCCACCCCAAACGGTCCTTATTGCATGTTCTATGTTGCAATAAGTTATAAAGTGACCGGCGGGTACCCAGTCCATTACATCCTGCAATGGCATTCCAACATCATCCAGGTAGAAGTTCCCACTTGCTCATTGCCCACCTCCTTCCAAAGGTTACTATGTGTCTGCCAGAGGGTGGCGCATAGTGGCGGCAGGTCCCAGACAGCAATCGCCAGCGAGTATGGAAGAGGGACGCCTCCTAAATGTACATACCTTTGCCAGCAGCAGCGGGCCACCATCATCTGAAATGTTTCTTGTTGGGAGTGGATGGTGGTGTCTGATAGCCATGTGTAAATCCCTAGTCTATCGAGCACTGCTCGGACCAAGGGTAGCTCTGGGCAGGTATCAGTGCACAGTCAAGCCATTGTCCACAGAAGTTGCGCCACTGTGCAATGCAGCTCAAAATTAGGGGCCTTGAGACAGCCCCTTGAGAGTGGTCGCTGGATCGTGGGTACTGCTATGCGACGATGGTCGGCACTCCATATCAATTAAGGACCAAACCGTTAAGCGTCAGTTAGAAGCTCTGCAGCAATACAACCGGCAGGGCTGCAAAAAGTATAGCAATCTCGGCAACACCAACATCAACATCTTGGAGATGGCCACGCGACCCAGAGGGGACCCGGCAGTAAGCACCAGAAGAGTATGGATCGGTGGATAGAGCCAACCACCTTATCAAGGTTGCCCTCTCGGGGTCTCCCAGTGTGTGGTAGATCTGAACCCCCGAGTACTTAAAGGAGTCAAAGCACCATTGAAGGTGCATGTTTGTGGTCTCAGTGCTACACAGCAATGGTTGTGGTGCCAGTGGAAATAAACAGGACTTTGCCCAGTTCACTTGCAAGCCTGTTGCTTAAGCAAATTCATCAAACAGGCACATAAGCTTGGGTAGGGCAGACTCCACATCGCGCAAGTAAATCAAGGCATCATCTGCATAGAGCTAGAGGACATGGTGGAAGCCCAGTTCTGAAACACCCTATATCTGTGCCATGCCCCGCAGGCACCAAGCAAGGGGCTCCATTGCAAGTGCAAAGATTAGTGGTGACAGTAGACAGCCAAGACGGGTCCCTTGTTGTATCCAAAACTTGTCCAATAGCTCTTGGCCAGTCTTCACTCTAACAGTTTGGGACACATACAGGGTACATACCCAGCCAGTAAATCCCTGCCGGAATCTTGTGGCAGCGAGGTTTGAAAAAAGGTATTACTACGTTGGGGTGTAAAAGGCCTTTTCTGTGTTTAATGACACAACCACTCAGTTGTAAGCAGTTGGGGGGGGGGGGGGGTGGCGTGCATAGGGCTCAATAGTCTCAGAACATTAATAATCGTGCTGCAAACCGGTATAAAAAAGGACTGGTCATCATGCACAAGCACTTGAACGATGGGGAGCAAGGAATTACCCACAATTGTATCTAAAATTTTACAGTCTAGGTTCAGGAGCGAGAAGGGGGCAGTATGATCTGACATTCAACGGGTCGTGGCCCTGTTTGTTCAGCACCACGATTAGAACTTCCCAGAGAGAGTCTGGAAATTTGCCACGATTGCTGGCTTCATTAAACATGGCAAATACGTATGGAGCAGTTTGTGTAGGGAAAGTGGCGTAGTACTCTATCGGTAGGCCATCCGTGCCCAAGATCTTGTTCTAGGTGATCTGAGAGATGGCAGCACAAATTTCTTCCAGCTAGAGGGATTCTTCGAGGTCCTCCCTTCGAAAGGGAGTAAGTGTAGGAAGGGGGAGGTGAGCTAAAAACCTGGTTATAATGATCGAAGATGGAGAGGCAGGTGCCTCATACAGAGTACGATAGTCAATCAATCAATAAATTTGTAGAGCGCGATACTCACCCTTGAGGGTCTCAAGGCACTGGGGGGGTACTGCTACTGATCAAAGAGCCAGGCCTTGAGTAACCTCCTGAAGGTTAGTAGGTCTTCGGTCTGCGGTAGGAGGATGGGTAGGGTGTTCCAGGTTTTGGCGGCGAGGTAGGAGAAAGATCTGCCGCCAGTGGTCGCTCTTCAGATGCGAGGGACGGGAGTCAGGGCACGGTCGGCGGAGAAGAGCTGGCCGTTCGGGGTGTGGAAGGGGAGTCCTCTGTTGAAGTATGATTGGTCCGGTTTCGTGGAGTGCCTTGTGAGCGTGGGTGAAGATCTTAACGGTGATCCTCTTGTTGATGGGGACCCAGTGCAGGTCTCTTAGGTGGGGTGTGGTGAGGCTGTGGCGAGGGATGTCGAAGGTTAGGCGTGAAGAGGCGTTCTGTATGCATTGAAGTCGTTTCAGCAGTTTGGCCGGGGTTCTCGCGTAGAGGGCGTTTCCGTAGTCCAGCCTGCTACTGACGAGGGCCTGGGTGACCGTTATTCTTGTGTTGGTGGGGATCCACCTGTAGATCTTTCAGAGCATGTGGAGGGTGTTGAAACAGGAGGACGAGATGGCGTTGACTTGCTTGGTCATTGAGAGTGTTGAGTCGAGGATGAATCCCAGGTTGCGTGCGTGGTTGGTGGATGTCAGTGCAGTTCCCCATGGCAGTTGGCCACCAGGAGTCGTCCCAGGCTGATGGGGTGGAGCCGAGGATGAGGACCTCTGTCTTGTCTGAGTTCAGCTTCAGACAGCTGTTCTTCATCCATTCGGTGATGCTTTCATTCCTTTGTGGAGGTTGGTTTTGGCGGTGAGGGGGTCTTTGGTGAGGGAGAGGATCAGGTTTGTGTCGTCGGCGTAGGAGATGATGTTGAGGTCATGTAGTCTGGCGACGTGGGCGAGCGGGGCCATGTAGATGTTGAACAATGTCGGGCTGAGGGATGATCCTTGAGGTACGCTGCAGATGATCTTGGAGTCTTCAGATCAGAAGGGGGAGGCGGACGCTCTGTGTTCTGCTGGAGAGGAGGAAGGAGGTGGTCCAGTCCAGTGCTTTGCCTCAGACTCCTGCGTTGTGGAGGCGAGTGCGTAGGGTGCGGTGGCAGACAGTGTCCAGAAGGATGAGGGCCGCGGTCTCGCCGTTGTCCAGTAGGGCTCTGATGTCATCTTTGGCTTCGATGAGGGCCGTTTTGGTGCTGTGGTTGCTGAAGAACCCGGACTAGAACGGGTCCAGGGTGTTGTTCTCATCGAGGTAGCAGGTCAGCTGTTTGTTGATAGTTTTTTCGATGACCTTTGCCAGGAACGGAAGCAGGGAGATGGGCGGATGTTCTTGAAGTTCTTCGGGTCTGCCTTGGGTTTCTTGAGCAAGGTGTTGATCTGAGTGTGTTTCCAGTTCTCCGGGACGGTTGTGGTCCCGAAGGAGTTGTTGATGGCCTTGCAGAGATGGGGTGCGATGGTGGCGCTGGCCTTGTTGAAGATGTGGTGGGGGCACGTGTCTGACGGGGAGCCGGAGTGGATAGTGCTCATGAATTTGATGGTGTTGTTGTCGTTGATGTTAGTCCAGGCGAGCAGGGGCTCGCTGTGGGTGGTGGCCTTGGGATATGAGGTGTCGTTGGGTGCCGTGGTGGTCTGGTTGTCGAAACTGTCGTGGATGTCTGAGATCTTGCGGTGGAAGAAGGAGGCAAGGGAGTTGCACATGTCTTGTGATGGTGGGATGTCGTTGGTGTTGGAGCTTGGGTTGGAGAGTTCCTTCACAATGTTGTAGAGCTCTTTGCTGTTGTGTGTGTTGTTGTCTAGGTGGTCCTTGAAGGAGTTTTTTGGGAGGATCTGATGAGGTGGTGGTGTTGGCACATGGCGTTCTTGTGGGCTGTTTGGTTTTCTGGTGTCAGTTCGTGGTGCCATTTCCTCTCAAGTTTTTGGCAGTTTTGTTTGGAGGTCCGCTGTGAACCAGCTGGCATTCTTGTTGGTGCGTCTGTTGGAGGGATTCTTGATTGGGTCTGAGGTTGTTGGCGGCGGCGTTGGGGTCGGTGGGGTCAGAGGGTGGTCTTCTGGCGAGGGCGATGTTTAGCTGGTCTTCTGTGATTTTGCTCCAGCTGCGGCGGGGGATCTGTTGGGTGCGGTGGTGCGTTGTGGGTTTCTAAAATGTGAAGTGGATGCAGCGATGGTCATTCCAGTGGAGTTCGGTGGTGTGGCTGAAGGAGCTGTGGGAGCTTGCAGAGAAGATGGGATCAAACGTGTGGCCCGCCATGTAGGTTGGCGTTGTCACGAGCTGTCTGAGTCCGAGGTGGGCAAGGCTGTCGATTAGGGTGGTGGAGTTGGTATCGTTGTTGTTCTCGAGATGAAAGTTCTGGTCTCCGAGGAGGATGTAGTCCATGGAGGCGAGGGCGTGCGTGCGTGCTGATGAAGTCGCTGAACTGTGGTTGGGGTCCTGCGGGTCTGCAGATCAGAGTTTCTCTGAGGGTGGAGTTGGGATCGGTGTGGATCTGAAAGTGCAAGTGTTCGGCGGTGCTGAGGGTGTTGTCGGAGTTGGTCGAGACCTTGAGGGTGGACTTGTGGATGATGGCGATCACCCTCCCACTCCGTTGGTGCAGTATCTACGGGTGATCTTGTAGCCATCTGGGATGGCTATGGCGTTGTCGGGTGCAGAGGAGTGGTTCATACAGGTCTCAGTCAGTAAGGCGACGTCCGGAGAGGATGTGTCGAGCAGGTCCCAGATTTCAACAGCATGTTTGCGTGTGGAGAGGGTGTCCAGGAGTATGCATCTGAAGGGGTTGTGACCTGTCTTGTGGGGAGGAATGGCGGGTTGGATGCTGGTGAAGCTGTAGTTCCGGCAGATGAAGGGTCCATGGGTGCGCTTCAAAGCGGCCAGGAAGCAGGTGTGAGTTCATCCAGCATTGAGTGCGTGGAGGGTACTGACATCATAGCGGAGACGGGCATCGTGGCATTCACGGGACCTGGGGTTCTGGTGCTGGGCGCGGTCCAAGCACGGAATGGGTGCAGACGGGCTTGCCTTAGATGCGCCTTCTAGAAAAAGAAAGGGGGGGTTGTGCCCAAATTACCCTCATGTACATGAGCACATGACATCAAAAAGATGTATATAAATACAAAGAGGCACAGAGGGATCGATTCAGTATTTATTTGTAATCAAGGTTAAATTAAAAGCCTTGATATATCCAAAAATGAATTTTATAAAGTAATAAATACACAAATTATGGTCAAATATACAGCTGTATGAAACAACTAGGTGGAGCACATAAACCAAGCAACAGATGATTATATACAATGAGAGTACCTTCACTTGTACTCAATCTTTCCATATAATACAATATACAACATATACATCACATATATATATTTACACTCAAATTGCACAAAGAACACAGCCCTACAAAAGACAAAAAAACAAAAAATACACGAAAAAACACACTTGTATGTCTATGTGCGCATTCCTGAATTCCAATGCTACACTACCAGGTAGTCCTATGTATCAGCGCCTAGGGCAACTAATTACCCCAACAAAATTATTTCAACTGGCGCTTATGCTACAATATCGATTCAGAAAAGGGGGTGGTGATGAACAGAGTGTCTGAATTAAGCAGACCACTCTTACCCAGTCCAAAGATCAGGGCTTGATCCATCACCGTTATTTATCTCACTGCCCCATCCCAGCTCAGAACCTGGCTATATGCAAATCAGTCTGTCCCTGGCCCAGTGCATCATGGGAACAGGGCAGACTAAACTACCAAGCCAATTCTTCACCAGATAGGAGACAAGCTACCGGGGACCGGTTTCTGGCATTTCAGCCGTCTTCGGCCCGGCTTGCTTGAATCCTGATGGAGCAGTGAGAAAGGGACTCATGTCTGAGTATACCCTGCCACACCTATAGTGGCCAAAAACGATTCAGAAAAGGGGGTGGTGATGAACAGAGTGTCTGAATTAAGCAGACCACTCTTACCCAGTCCAAAGATCAGGGCTTGATCCATCACCGTTATTTATCTCACTGCCCCATCCCAGCTCAGAACCTGGCTATATGCAAATCAGTCTGTCCCTGGCCCAGTGCATCATGGGAACAGGGCAGACTAAACTACCAAGCCAATTCTTCACCAGAAAGGAGACAAGCTACCGGGGACCGGTTTCTGGCATTTCAGCCGTCTTCGGCCCGGCTTGCTTGAATCCTGATGGAGCAGTGAGAAAGGGACTCATGTCTGAGTATACCCTGCCACACCTATAGTGGCCAAAAACGATTCAGAAAAGGGGGTGGTGATGATCAGAGTGTCTGAATTAAGCAGACCACTCTTACCCAGTCCAAAGATCAGGGCTTGATCCATCACCGTTATTTATCTCACTGCCCCATCCCAGCTCAGAACCTGGCTATATGCAAATCAGTCTGTCCCTGGCCCAGTGCATCATGGGAACAGGGCAGACTAAACTACCAAGCCAATTCTTCACCAGAAAGGAGACAAGCTACCGGGGACCGGTTTCTGGCATTTCAGCCGTGTTCGGCCCGGCTTGCTTGAATCCTGATGGAGCAGTGAGAAAGGGACTCATGTCTGAGTATACCCTGCCACACCTATAGTGGCCAAAAACGATTCAGAAAAGGGGGTGGTGATGAACAGAGTGTCTGAATTAAGCAGACCACTCTTACCCAGTCCAAAGATCAGGGCTTGATCCATCACCGTTATTTATCTCACTGCCCCATCCCAGCTCAGAACCTGGCTATATGCAAATCAGTCTGTCCCTGACCCAGTGCATCATGGGAACAGGGCAGACTAAACTACCAAGCCAATTCTTCACCAGAAAGGAGACAAGCTACCGGGGACCGGTTTCTGGCATTTCAGCCGTCTTCGGCCCGGCTTGCTTGAATCCTGATGGAGCAGTGAGAAAGGGACTCATGTCTGAGTATACCCTGCCACACCTATAGTGGCCAAAAACGATTCAGAAAAGGGGGTGGTGATGAACAGAGTGTCTGAATTAAGCAGACCACTCTTACCCAGTCGGGAAGCTAACATCCTGCAAAATAAAGTACAGGAGAGGGGCTACCCTACAAAATTACTCCATCGCTCAGCGAAGAGAGCCCTGAATAACAACAGAGAATCCCTGTTGGAAACTCATACCAGGGAGAAGGAGGATATTATCACGTGCGTAACAGCTTACACCAAGAACTCCTCCTTTATCAAAAAAACAGTAAATTCTCATTGGGGTATACTGAACTCTGTCAATCTAGATATTCCACGCCCTCGCTTTGCGTTTAAAAGAACTTGCAATCTGAAAGATCAACTGGTCCATACCCGTCCGAAAAAGAACAGCACGCGCCCACAGAACACCCTGTGGGACCTGCCACCAGTAACAGGTCACTACCGCTGTGGTAACTGTGTCGTTTGCCCACAAGCCATCCAATCCAAAACTGTCCAACTTTCACATGACTTCACGTGGCACTTGAACAGACATACGAACTGCAACAGCAGCAAATGTATATACATGTTGACGTGCCCGTGCGATCTGAAATATGTCGGAATGACAACACGCACAGTAAAAACACGCATCATGGAACACAATAGCAATGTCCGCTGCCACAAGACCCACACTCGCCTTTATGAACACTGCCACCTACAGAATCATGCGGCAGAAGACATGCGCTGGGTAGTTTTGGAATGGCATCCCTCATCAAACCAACAGGCATTGTTCAAAATTGAACAGAGATGGGTCCACCGCCTACGTCTTGACACTGAAGGGCTCAACGACTCTGTCCCATGGAACACACTGATAAGATAATCATCCACGAGACAGAGTGTCTTCCTTTGGTCTTGTTCTTTACCAAGGGGGTGAGTAGCTGCATCACATAGCCAACACAAATACTACTTATCTTCCATCAAATATAGTCTAAAGAGTGAGAACCCACGACTAAATCAATCATTCTGTTGGGATGGACACTATGGTACTAGCAGGCTACCGTGGCTTTGGGACAATGCCCAAGAGACTCATAATGATATCCCAATGTCAATTTCACACAACACTCTAATAAGCAAATTTTTAGACTGCTGTGACAACACGGGGTACATTACCATTAAATAGCGGTTTTTTCAACTTAAATCAACCCAAGTCTACTGCAAAACTAAGCAGTCCAGACTTCCCTATCTGGATTCTTCAACTCGTGCCCCATAACGCAACGCTGTCCCGACCCCTTTCCAAGATGACGCCTGTTTTGGTATATGCATAGGCTTACTCCGCCTTCCATGTAGACTGGCCCTGTGCGCATGCCCGAGAATAGGTAAACAACCAAAGTCCTATTTCTCTTTCTACCATCCCTAGGATAGACTTAAGGGCTTCCTGTAACACGGCTAATCCACCGGCTGCCTGCTCGACCGAGACCGCCGGTCGGATGGACGTAGGTTTAACGGCTCCTTCACTTCGCTCTGAAGGTAAGGGGCTTCCCGAGCCCGCCGCTGGCTTGATGACACTGCAGGAGCACTGTGGGCTCCAGGACTCGTCCCGTGGGCACGCTGCCTCCAGAGGCGTCCACTGGGGTAGGTGACCCTCCGTTTGCGTTGTGGCCGCGGTGGCGGGGGATCCAGCAGTTTTGCCACTTGGGAGCCTTGCCCCCGTGCCTGCCGCCCTCTAATTCCGTATTGGACTGGCGGTCCGCTACCTACACCGATGAGGCTCCTGAGCTTGGAGCAAGGCGTGTGGGAGGTTCGGCGAGCTTGGGCGTGCGCAGCTTTTGGCACTACGGAATTAATTTAAAAATACCCCCATGGGGGAGGCAGCATATGGGTAATGGCGATCCTCAGTTGGGTTTTCCCGCCGCCGCGCTGCAGCGCCTCTTGAGTGGCGCACTGGCGCGGGTCCCTTTGGCCGGCATGTGGGCCCCAGGCGGGGGGCCACTTGGTTGTCCACGGTGCCACCGCACTTGTATGGGCATAGCTGGTTTTTAAACCTTGGGTTTTGGAACCTTGATTCCAGCGTTTTTCCAAACTTTACCACTTTTTCCCACATCTCTACAGGCTACTAATTGACCACGTAAGTCCTACCCAAGCAGCCCAGGGAGAACTCTCTACAACGACTGTGGGTAAGTTTAGAGCTTTCCCAAGTCCCCTCTGATGGTTCCCTTAAGAATTTGCTGAGGCCCTTATGAGATCACCCACGGCACATATACTTCCCTAGATTTGATTGGTAACGTAATCCCTCACTGTGCTTGGGAGGATGAATGGGAGACAATACGCTTGTCATATGTGTTATATATTTCTAACATAATTTCCCTCAACTCTTAGTTTACAAATGAGAGATTCATTACTTGGGTGGAAATACAGACAACGTTGATCTGTACGCATTGTTTCTTATATGAATTTTTTCCATTTCCCCGCAGGGCGGAGAACATTACAGGAACTCTTCCTGCTCCAGATCCCGACTCCCCAGGTTGTATCTATCTAACTTCGCAGCCCGTTATGGGCGCCGATTTGAGTTTTATGAGCACTTTCTTGGTCCTGATGAATTGCCTTGATGGCACGAAACATGTCGACCAGATCACTTATTGAGGGTTGAAACGGGCTTCCCACACATCGGTTGGTCGAAATCCCATACCCCTCTTAGTTTTAATAAAGTAGGCAGCTACAGGAATAAAGTACCCAGAGTAGACTGCACTAACTTTTTTTAGAATCACCACATTTTCACGCTCACTACCTCACGATTAGGGCCCCTCACACCCACTCAAACATCGGCTTTGGAATAAAAGATCTCCGTTAAAGTGCAGCACTAAGTGCTGCCCGTCAGGCATTGCAGTGCCGGCTTGACGCAGGAGCAGGAAGCCGATGATGACACGAAGCGGCCGGTTGGGAATGCGACAGTAGTCGTAGAACCAACCTGTTGTGTGAGGTTTCCCTAATTCCGACAAGGGACGACCGCCCCTGCCTTCCAGATACAACCACACTTCCAGAGAGAGGGAACTATTCCACTCTTTCTTGCATAGATATCACCCCCAGGGGAACTTTGTGCAATTATTTGGGTATGAGTATACCCTGCCACACCTATAGTGGCCAAAAACGATTCAGAAAAGGGGATTCAAGCAAGCCGGGCCGAAGACGGCTGAAATGCCAGAAACCGGTCCCCGGTAGCTTGTTTCCTTCCCAGTATAAGAATTGGTTTGGTAGTTTGGTCTGCCCTGTTCCCATGATGCACTGGGCCAGGGTCAGACTAATTTGCATATAGCCAAGTTCTGAGCTGGGATGGTGCAGTGAGCTAAAAAACGGTGATGGATAAAGCCCTGATCTTTGGACTGGGTAAGAGTGGTCTGCTTAATTCAGACACTCTGTTCATCACCACCCCCTTTTCTGACTCATTTTTGTCCACCATAAGCGTGGAAGGGTATACTCAGATGTGAGTCCCTAGCTCATTGCACCATCAGGATTCAAGCAAGCCGGGCCGAAGACGGCTGAAATGCCAGAAACCGGTCCCCGGTAGCTTGTTTCCTTCCCAGTATAAGAATTGGCTTGGTAGTTTGGTCTGCCCTGTTCCCATGATGCACTGGGCCAGGGTCAGACTAATTTGCATATAGCCAAGTTCTGAGCTGGGATGGTGCAGTGAGCTAAAAAACGGTGATGGATAAAGCCCTGATCTTTGGACTGGGTAAGAGTGGTCTGCTTAATTCAAACACTCTGTTCATCACCACCCCCTTTTCTGAATCATTTTTGTCCACCATAAGCGTGGAAGGGTATACTCAGATGTGAGTCCCTAGCTCATTGCACCATCAGGATTCAAGCAAGCCGGGCCGAAGACGGCTGAAATGCCAGAAACCGGTCCCCGGTAGCTTGTTTCCTTCCCAGTATAAGAATTGGCTTGGTAGTTTGGTCTGCCCTGTTCCCATGATGCACTGGGCCAGGGTCAGACTAATTTGCATATAGCCAAGTTCTGAGCTGGGATGGTGCAGTGAGCTAAAAAACGGTGATGGATAAAGCCCTGATCTTTGGACTGGGTAAGAGTGGTCTGCTTAATTCAGACACTCTGTTCATCACCACCCCCTTTTCTGAATCATTTTTGTCCACCATAAGCGTGGAAGGGTATACTCAGATGTGAGTCCCTAGCTCATTGCACCATCAGGATTCAAGCAAGCCGGGCCGAAGACGGCTGAAATACCAGAAACCGGTCCCCGGTAGCTTGTTTCCTTCCCAGTATAAGAATTGGCTTGGTAGTTTGGTCTGCCCTGTTCCCATGATGCACTGGGCCAGGGTCAGACTAATTTGCATATAGCCAAGTTCTGAGCTGGGATGGTGCAGTGAGCTAAAAAACGGTGATGGATAAAGCCCTGATCTTTGGACTGGGTAAGAGTGGTCTGCTTAATTCAGACACTCTGTTCATCACCACCCCCTTTTCTGAATCATTTATGCTACAGTATAGCACAAATTTAACAATTGGAACGGACTCCTCCACAGAATATCTGTCTTCGGTACGCCTGCTGCGTGTGGCCGCGCAGCGGCTGCCAAATAAGGGGAGGTGGGAGGGTGGAGCAGCTGTGAGGTGGGAGCGGGGCGGCGAATGGGCACGCAGGGGGGTGGGGCTGCAGGGACGCAGCGGTGGGAAAAACGGGTGAGGAATGGCGGAGGGAAAAGAAGGCAAAATGGAGCAGAGTCAATTACACGAGGGCGAAACAGGAAATTAAGGCAAAAAACAAAGACAAGCACAGGCAATTACAGGGGAGGAAACAGGAAATTAAGGCAAAACAATGACAAGCACAGATAATCAAAAGGGGAAAAACAGGAAATTAAGGCAAAACAACGACAAGCACAGACAATTACAGGGGGGAAAAACAGGAAATTAAGGCAAAATAAAGACAAGCAGTCAAACAATACTGAACAGATACACGGGAGCAAACCTAGGCTTCGAACTCGCGTCAGAGGCAGCAGCAGCGAGCTGAATCACATGCACAACAGGTGGTGCTGTTGCGGCATGGGGAGCGACCTGCCTGGGAGCAGGGTTGAGGGTCGCTCCCAGATAGTAATCTCAGAAGGTTGCAATAATGGCTATTTGGGAAATGACAAGTGCCCCCTCGAGGTCGCGATGTTCCATGTTCCTTGTGACCCAAGCCAGTAGTTTACCGGAGTGATCGCCCTGGGAATCAAAAAGGGCTATATGCTTGCGGTAATCATGATGACTCAGTGTAGTCTTTGCCTCACTCCGCTGAGCTGTATAGCTGTGTGGGCGATGCCATACGGTTGGCAACTCATATTTCATTTTGGCAAAGATCGTGTTCAAGATCTTCTTTTAAGCGGTGACGGATACCCCAGGAAGCTGCCATACAATGGCAGTGGACCGCAACCTTATGTGCATCCTATGTTCATGCTCTAGTCAAAACAGAGCCCAGTTTCTCTATAAAGTAATCAGTAAGGAAGAGAGACAGATCCTCTTGAAAGGGGGATCAGAGAGTTCATCGACCTGAACCCTCCAAGTAGGGATAGTGGGTGATGTCTGCCCCAACTCCATGTAATAAGCCTGGGGCAGTAGTCTGACACAGTTCTTGCCAAATGGTCCGCCCAGACAACCGGGAAGGCAACAGAAGTTGTATATAAAATAAGGTCTTTCCTGGTATGAAAATCATGCACTGCAGAAGAAAACAAATATTCACAGACATGTGGATATTGCATGTGCCATGCATCATGCACATGCATACGCGTGTGCCAATGGCTAAAGTGTTGTGTGGTGTGTACGCTGGCCACCACATGCAGTGGTGGGGTGGAGCGATCAGATTGCAAATCAGGAACAAATTTGAAATCAGCCCCGCCCGAGATCCCAGGGCTGAGTGGGTCATGAAGAAGTGAGACCATCTAAAAACTCTGTCTGGTTGGAATTGGGCACATACAGGGCCACTTAAGTGGGGGGGGGGGGGCATCCTGTTGTCCCTCGAAGATGACGTACCTCCCATCCATGTGTCCCCGTTGTGCACCGAGAACGAAGGGGACCCTGGGGGCTACCCATATTAGAACACCCCTTGCATATGCCAACATTGTGGTACCGTAGGTCAGCCCTCTCCATTTGAGCTTAATTTGTGTAGCTGGGATGCTGTAAGGTGAGTCTCTTGTAGCATCGTGATATGAATGTGGCACCGTTTGAGGTACGTATAAATTCGGTAGCGCTTGGATGGAGTGGCCATGCCCTGCACATTCCATGTAAGTATGTGATACTACGGCACAGAATAGTCAGGTATGGATATAGGCATGGCTGTACACATAGCAAAGACGTGCGGTAGGCTGAAAGTACTCCCCTCTGTGTGCGGCTGTGTCCCATCCATGCACGCCCCACCTCCCAAATGCAGATGAGTACGTGACAATGGAATATGAGTACCTCCAATCGTCATGAATAGCCTTGGAGCTTAACTTAGAAGAATAGACAACATTCAGCCAATATGACAACAAAGGGCCTGCCCATGTGTCCTGAAATCGAAAGTAAGAAAAAATAAAACAATGCAATCAACAGTCCACATAGGAACAATAGTAGGATGTGGCATAGGAGCAAAACAACAGTGGCCAGTGGCCAGGCCCAGGTCCATGAATGATGGAAGTAGTCAGAGACCCCCCATAGCAAGACCAGTATAGTGTAGAGAAATGTCACCAGAGTTACCCCTAGTGCGGGTGGTTAGGTACAAGATGCGGTCAATGCCCTGTGGATAATAGTCGAAGGAGATCATCAGCAGATCTCGGTGTGAACTTGGGGGCTGTGGTGTTGGAGGTTAACGAAGATCAGAAACACAGGCCTCGGAGCAGGAGTCCTCAGAAGGCCTGTTTCTTAGGACCGCAGAGAAATTAGCCTGATGGTGATGTGCAGCCACTGCTTGTGCTTGCCCCTCTGCAACTTGCTTTCGATCCGGGCAGATGCATGACAGCTTGCGCTGGCGGTGCCCGCAACACCCAGGTGTCATCTTCAAGTTCAGTGACTGCTGTGCAGAATAGGCCTTTCGTGTGAATCCAGGTACAGGCATCTCCAGGATGGCGAAAATATGGGAGGAGTCACCATCGATTACCTAAAGTTTTTACGAGAATAACAGAGCATAACTAATTCGCAGGTCATGCAGGTGTTGTTAGACCTGCATGTAGGAGCCGCAATGACATTGAACTTCCAAAGCGTAAAGGTAGGCTGCTATTGAAGTGCCATGGGCCCTTGGTGCATAAAAGCTGGAGGCTAAGATCACAGTCCCGGAAGTTGAGAAATCAGGCACTGAGAGGGCAGGATGGTGCACCAGCACGAGGTGGGTGTCCCTGGAATAGGGTTTGCCCTCTCGACTGAGAACAGAGCGGACACCCTGTCTTTCAATATCTTTCCAGCAACCATTCCTCAAGAAAGAGCTCAGCACTGGGAAGCTCCACCCTCTTTGGAAATCCGAGGAAATGAACATTGCTGTGCCGTGAGCGCCCCTCCGCATCCTCCGCTTTGCCGCACAGAGCTGTCACCTGCTCCTGCATTGTCGCTAGTTTGGACTGCAGTTCATGCAATGTATGGGAAAGCCAAACCTCTGCCGATTCGTCCACCCTCTTGGATAACTTACAGTGGTCTGCATGCAGGAGGCTCACATCGAGAGACACTGTATCAGTCCTTGCCTCCATTAAGGTCTACATGTCTAAAATAGCATGTAACACTTTCTGAAACTGCTCCAAGTGTTTGTGGAGCGCTTCGTCGAGGTGTTGTGGTGCATACGTGGCCGCAGGTATGGCAGCAGAGGAGGATCTGCTGCACCCCATCTGGACGTGAGACATAGGAGCAGCCCCACATGTGACAACAGGATGACGTTCACAATCTGTCAGGGAGGATCAGTGCATGGATCAGTTTGTGCTGTACACCAAAAGCCACGCAGGGTAGAAGGAGGGCCCCACGCGGGATCTGCGATAGCCCCCTCGGGTGTCTTACAATGATTTACAGGCCTCTCAGAGCTGCCAGGGAGAGGGGGGTGGGGGAAGAGGAGCCCACACCGCAACACAAGGCCCTGGGAGATAAGGCTCCGCAGCATGCAAGGCGCCACCCAATGCACCCCACCAGTGCTCACCAATCAAGGGCGAGCACTTCATATGCCCTTACTCATATATTTTTCAAGTTAAAGCTTCTTTTGAAAGCAAACAATGGTCTTTATTTAAATTCAGCAATGGTGCATAGTAAACTCCAATGTTTACATATTGTTTTTTGCTCTTTTTATAGACCTCCTGAGGAGCCTTGATGTATATCGTCTAGCTTTTAAAAAGTTTTTTTGCTTCGAAGAAGTAGTCATCTTTGCAACAGTTATGGTGCAGGTGTAAATATTGGCCGAATGGCAAATTATCTTTGAGCGCCTGAGGGTGGTGACTGTCATATTTTAACAATGTATTCCTAGCAGTGGGTTTAGTGAACAAAGTCGTGTATAGCTTGTCGTTTCTTGTTTTGATAGTTATGTCCATAAAATGTATGTTAAAGTTATCATATTGGATGGTGAATTGTAAATTAGAATTACATGTATTGATCCATATATGAAGATCAAGGAGACAACGAACATTGCCTTGCCAAATAAGGAAAACATTCTCTATGTATCACATCCATTTTTTTGATGTGAATTTCATATGGGTTTATATCATTAAAAATTAAGTTTGTCTCAAAGTCAATCATCATCTTTATTCGGTCAAAATATATTAGACCATAAAAAGCACATTAAACATAGATGCACATATATATAGTCTCAAAGTCAGATACATAGATATTTTCTATATCAGGGGCAAAAATGGCCCCATTGTAACTCCTTTTATTTGCTAATAAAATTGTTGGCCAAAGAAAAAAACACATATAAAACTAGTAAATGACTTGGGAACATTATGTGGATGAGGTCTAGTCTCTAGTATGTTTTCAAGAAGAAAAATAGCCTCCTGCTGTAGTATATTAGTATAGAGAATCTCTATGTCCATCGTAATTAGGAGGTCTTTAGCAGAATCAGAGACAAAGGGGCATATTACCAAGCAATAGCGATAATTATCGCTATTGCTTGGTTAGAGACAAAAATTTACCGCTGAGCTGCGGCGATTTTTATCGCAGATAAACCTTGGTATTACCAAGGTTTATCGCAAATGCGATAAAAATCGGCTGCAATGCATGAATATCGCTGAAAAGTCAGCGATATTCATGCATTACTGAGCTAATGCTCTTAGCCATGTTATCCACCTACCATTGGATAACATGGCTAAGAACTGCTTAGGGGCAGGTGTTAGCTTTTGGAGATATTCGCGCTTAGCGCGAATATCTCCAAAAGTTGGTAATAGGAGATAGCGATGTTAGCGACTATTTCCAGTCGCTAACATCTTGGCACGCCCACTTTGCATGTCATTAGTGATAAATATCACTGACATGCAAAGTGGGGCCCAAGATGGTCGCTATCTCCTACTAGCTGTCGCTAACTGGTGTTAGCGACAGCTAGGTAATAGGGAGATAATTTTATCTCTGCTTTCTTGGCTTTTAAAGCCAAAAAAGCGGAGATAAACCCCCTTGATAATATGCCCCAAAGTCTTCAATTGCTTTAACCACATGGCTGCTGGGCGTTTTCCCCCCCTGTGCTGGAAAATGCCATTTTAGTGGCACCATGACGAGCTCAGCTCGTCATCAGCACACAACACCCGTGGGTGATGACGAGCTGAGCTCGTCATCAGCATCGAAAGGGTTAATCACGGTGGTCATGTCTCTAATGTATGTTGGATGATTCATTACAAATGGTTTTATAAAGAAGTCAATGTATTCTGCCAAAGGTTTTAAGATTGAATTGCATCCTCGGTGGATCAGTCAAATTCTTATGTACCTTAGGTAAACTGTATGTAGCTGGTATTGTTGGATCACCTATAATGAGAAAGGCTGGTTTATTTTTCACTAAGCCGCCACCCCTCTTCAAGGCCCAATTGGCTTAGAGTATAAATCTTTTTGTTCAGTTCTGCCGTGATATTTTTAAAAGAGGTTTGTAATTATCAGTAACATTTAGTTGTCGGAGTAGTTCCTATCTATATTTTTATTTGTCCATTAGGACAATGCTACCGCATTTGTCAGCCGGTTTTATTATAACAACCTGGAGTGATTGGAGATCTCTCAGGGATTTTTGATGATTTTTCAATAACTTACATTTCATTATTACTGGACTTTGAAAGAGATTGTCAATCTCAGTAATGACTGCATTCTCAAAGGTGACAATTTCTTTGGATATCATTGAGTTTGTAGGAAAAAAGACTGAGGTTTTATGTAGTCCCGTAGTATCTAATATTGGATTGGAATCATGTATAGAAAGAAACTCACAGGAGGTAGCAAAGGGGCTGGCTTTAAGGAAGACTACCTAAAACATGGGTACAATGAAGTGTGAGTTCTCTGCACCTGTTGTCATCAGCCTTTCTGAAGTAGAAAACAGAGACAGACAAAGGGCAGGTGTGGTATAGAAACATCCTCACCTTGAACAACATAAACACCAGTTCCACCCCTCAGCCCTACTATTCACCGAATGGCAGTGCTCTGGAAGAACTAATTTGCAGCCCGTTGCAAACAAAGTGTATCTGGAATTTCTAACGGTAACCCTGTCTCCATCCTTCTTCAATTTAGTGTATGTGTCTTCACCCTCCAACTACAGAAATAACTGTAAACCACTCTGGGGAAGTTGTCTCAAGCCTTCATTTTGTGCCACGTTAACCTAGGAGCAATCCTTCTAGCCTTACTATCATACATATATTACACATGCTCACTTTGCACCCACAGGAGATATCTATGCAAGGTTCTTGCCATCCCATAACTGAGGATCTTTACCCAAGAGGTGGCATTAGACCGTACTCTAACTGACAGAGTAAAAGGTCCCGTCACACACTGAATCACAAACTCGATATGCTGCCACTTCAACTGTACATGATGCATCCAGGAAAGGACAGGTACTACTATGAGGGGAACCTTGGTCCAACCCTCTGGGACACAAGAACATTCCTGCACCTAGAAATGATAAGGACAAGTCTAGGCCTCAACTCCTATGCCATAATTGCACGACCTCAGGGCCAAAATAAAAGTTGGGATACCAAGTTCACTTATAGTTGGGCACTCAGGGTAGGAGTTTTGTTCAGTGCTGATACATTGCAGTCCTTGGGCAGCTTGGCATTGATGTGGTGGTTTGGAAGAATGATTCATCTGGTTTGAGATCAAGACTAGTGTGTTAGACCTTGAATCCTTGGAGTTGTTTCCCCTGACGTTTTGCCTTCAGGCTTCCTGTTTTTTCTGACTTTAGGAATCTGAGTGCTTTCCCACTGCTAATCAGTGCTGAAGTGCTCTATACTTAAAACATGGGCTTATTCGCAATTGGCATATTTCATTTACTTATAATTTACTTATAAGTGCACCACATGTGCCCAGGGTTTGTAAATTAAATGCTACTAGTGGGCCACCAGCACTGATTGTGCCACCCACTTAAGTAGCCCTTTAAATATGTCTCAGGCCTGCCACTGCAGAGCCCATCTATGCTGTTTTAAAAAGCCAAGTTGGCCTGCAAGTTAACCCACTTGCCAGGCCTAAACCTTCCTTTCTATTACATATAGGTCACTCCGCCCGGGAGGCCTTGGACAGCCCATGGCAGGGTTCAGTGTATTTAAAAAGTAGTACATGTTCTGGTAGTGAATTACTCAAATTCGTTTTTCACTACTGCAAGGCCTAACTTTCCCATAGGATAACATTGGGATTGTCTTATTACAAGTGTCATTTCTAACTGGGAAGGGATGGGATCCCCACATTTGGCTTGCAAGAAATCATGATTTAAAAACAGAGCTGATGGTGAAATTGGATTTTTAACTGCAATTATGAAAATGCCACTTTTATAAAGTTGGCATTTTCTTACTGTAATTGTCTGGTGCCTCATGCTTGTCTCTGAATACACGTCTAGGGTGATTGACAGCTGGCTTTGTGCATTTCATCTAGACAGCCACACAAAAAGGGAGCTTAGGTATGACTAAAGGACCATTCACATCCTGATGAGCCATCCTGGGAGAAGAGAGAAGTTGACACTTACACCTGAAAGGGCTGGGTCCTGTCCCCACACAAAGGGTTGCATACCCCCTGTAGTGAGCCTGGATCCAGGGAAGGAAAGGCAGTGACTTGTGGACTTTAAAGGCCTCTCTTTGAAGTCTCCACCACTGGGTATAAGTACTAAACCTCTGACACCACCAACTCAGAACACTGGATCTGAGGACATTCTAACCAGGAAGAAGAACTGCTGTGCTGCTGGAAAGACAACCCCTCTGTTGGACTGCTTTGTTGTGCTGGCCTGCTGGCTGTTGCCCTCTTGCCTGGGAGTGAGAAGGACTGGATCTGCATCTCTATATTCCAGAACCTAAGGGGCATATTTACAAAATAATGTGAGAGCACGGTATTACGCTGCACTCTTACATTTTTTTTTTTGTTTAAGAAATTTTTATTAAGCATTGAAAAGTAATACAAAAAGCATGTCATGAAAAATTAGAAAAAGTACATATGAATATATTAATAAATGACATTAATCCAGAGGAATTTATATATGGAAAAGAAGGGTAGAAAGAAATAGAGAAAGGAAAGAAGGAAAGAGAGAGAAGGAGGAAAGCAGAAGAGAAGGAAAGAGTAGAGGGGAGAAAGAGGAGAAAGGGTAGATAACCAGAGGGATCATGAGGGATGAGGAGCACGCGGTAAGGGAGAAGGATTAGAGGAAAGATAGGAAGTGAAGGGAAGCCATAACAGATCGGATTTAATTTTCAGAGGAACAGAGGTGGAGGAAGCAATAGAAATTCTGTGTTCATCACAAATATAATTCCACCATGTGTGGACCGAGAGTTTTGAATTGTCTTTCCAACACGATAAAATAACTTTAAATGCAAGAGCAATAAATAGGTCTAACAATTTAGCAGAAGAGGGTGTAACAATATCAATATCTTCAGATAAAGTACCTAAAAATATTCGTAAAAAAGATAATTGGGAGGAAAGAGATAACATTTTCATACATATAGTCCAAACATCAGTCCAAAAAGATAAAACAGGGGAACATTCGTACAGTTGGTGTTGTAGAGTGCCTGTAACTTTGGAACAAGACCAACATAAAGGGGAAGAGGTTGGAGAAAATTTATGAATAGTAACCGCGGTAATAACAACTCTATGATATGAAAAAAGTAAGGATTGAGTAATGCGTGCAGCAACGGAGACTTTGAAAATCCTGGACCATAGACGATCCCACATTGCAATGTCAAGGGAGACATCAAGATCGGTCTCCCAAGCAGTCTCTACTTTAGATTTAGAGCGAACAGAAGAATTGGACAGTAAGAGTGAATATACAAGAGCAGCTTTAGGGAGTTGAGTAGAAAAAAGAGGATAAAGTGGAGTGACAGGAGTGAAGGAAGAAAAAGATTCAGAGGAAGAAGATAAAGAGGATAAGTGAGATTGAATAGCAGATGTTATAATAGAATACTCAGAGAGAAATGTGGAAGGTAAATTAAACATGTTTTGTAATACTGGAAAATAAATAAGAGAGGAATCAAGGAAAAATTGATGTACAAACAGTATATCCTTTTCTTTCCAGTGTTTAAAATAGAACGATTTACCTTTATATTTAAGAAATTTGTTATACCAAACTATAGAGGATAAAAAACATTGCAGAGGGGAGAGAGTAGAGAAAAAAACATTTTGCAACAGAGATTGGGAATACTTTATAATGGGGTATTTGGATATAAAGGTACAATTTGACATAAAAGTAATATGCTGAAAGGAGAAATCTTTTAAAAGAGAGCGTTCCAGAAGAACCCACTTAGGGACAGGAGTATCAAGGAAGTTGTAAGCCGAGGAGAAGGATTGTTTGATCAAAAAGGCAGAGTGGTAGGAGCCAAAATCAGGAAATAGAACACCACCTTCATTTTTAGGTCGGATCAGCTTATGTAAACCAATGCGGGGATGTTTATTATTCCACAAAAATCTTGTACATGCAGAATTAATACGAGAAAAATAGGATTTGGGAATTTTGAAAGGGAGCATAGAAACAGTATACAACACATGTGGGGTAATCATCATTTTGATGGTGTCCAGTCTACCCCACCAGGATAGAAATAAGGGGGACCAAATTTGCAGAAGGGATTGAATTTTACTAGTCAACGAATCAAAGGTTAATTTAAGGGTATCTTTTAGAGAGGAGGAGAACCATATACCAAGGTACTTAATTTTAGATGGGCACCATGCAAAATCAGTATTATTAAACATATATTGAAAACACAGTGAGTTAAGGGGTAGAACTTCCGTTTTGGATAGATTAAGTTTATAACCTGATAGGGAGGAATACAACTGAACTTCATTTAAAAAGGGCGGAAGGGAGGATTCGGGATTAGACATGTAAATGAGGACATCATCAGCATACGCTGACAATTTAGTTTCGACAGAGGAAAATTTTATACCAGTAATATCAGGGTTGGAACGAATGCGCTGTAGAAAGGGCTCAAGACATAAAATAAATAATAAAGGGGAAAGGGGACAACCTTGTCTCGTGCCTCTGGTCAAAGAAAAGAATCTGGAAAATTGGTTGTTAACAAAAATACTGGCACGAGGGGATGAATAAAGGAGCTTTACCAAGGATATAAAATTTGGGCCAAAACCAAACCAATTAAGGGTACGGAACATATATTGCCAATTAATACGATCGAAAGCTTTTTCAGCATCCAGAGAAAGGGCTGCCAACGGGGTTTTGACATTTTTACTGTGAGCAAGAACATTGGAAAAAAGACGAGCATTATCGGCAGCGAGTCTACCCTTAACAAAACCCACCTGGTCTGTGTTGATTAAGCGAGGGATAATGGAGTCAAGGCGAGAGGCAAGGATTTTAGCAAAAATTTTACAATCATAATTAATTAAGGATATGGGGCGGTAATTTTTACATTGGGAGTGATCCTTATCAGGTTTGGGGATAATTACAATAAGAGCATCCAAAAAGGACCCAGAGGCTTTAGCCTCCAAAATAAAAGAATTAAATAACTGAAGGAGTTTAGGGGCAAAGAAGGAATGGAAGGAGGAATAAAATTCAACAGGCAGACCATCAGGGCCAGGGGCTTTTGATTTTTTGAGAGAATGAATGGCCGTGGTGATTTCCTGGAGAGTAATTTCACGTTCCAAGTGAGAAAAGTCAACGGGGAGGGAAGGAGGGGAAGGAAGGCCTTCAAAAAATGTTGTTAAGTTTGCATCAGAGGGGTGTGTATCATCTGTATATAGGGCTTGGTAATAGTTGTGAAAAACTTCAGCAATGTCTTCATCGGAGGTAACCAGTTTATTGAGAGAATCATTAAAAATTGGGCCGACAGCTTTGCGTTCAGACTTAATTTTTAAATAATTGGCCAACATTTTCCCTGCTTTGTTCTGGCCACCATGAAATTTAGATTTTATTTTAAGGAGGGTGTGACAGGCTTCATTAGTGATAATTTTATTAAGTGCTGTTTTGGCAAGAATCAAGTCCTGAAGGGTAGAAGAGGATTTGGAGGTGAAATATATGTGTTCGAGAGTTTTAATCTGTTTAAGTTGATCCTCATACTTTTGCTTATTGAGCTTCTTTTTTGTAGAAACATAAGAAATCGTAAAAGCTTGAAAAGAAGCTTTAAAAGCATCCCAGGTGTTAGGAATGGAGGTGTCAACGGGGTTATTAAAGGAAAAGTATTCATTGAAAAACTCAGTAAATTTTTTCATGAAAGTGGCATCAGATAAAAGAAAAGAATTAAATTTCCAACGACTAAATTTAGAGGGGCTGAGGGAAAGATCAAGGGTAGTATATACCGGAGCATGGTCGGAGATAAAAATAGAACCAATAACAGATTTTTGAATGGAGGGAAGAAGAGACTTACTAATCATAATATAATCAATTCTTGAACGTGTGTGATGAACATTAGAAAAAAAAGTATATTCCAATAAATCAGGGTTACACACTTTCCACGAATCGTATAAAGGACACGAGGCAATGGCAGATTGAAAACTCTTATGAGATTTATCAGGTTGAAATTTACTCGAAGACAACCGATCTGAAAAGGGGTCTAACCATTGGTTAAAATCACCAGCTACCATAAAATCAGGGCAATCTATAGATGCAATGAGCAGTTTGATGTCTTTCCAAAATTTGGGATCTGGGCGAACAGGGCCATATATATTCAATAAAACCATCGTCTTGTTGTGTATAACAACCTTTGCCATTGCCCAACGACCTTCATCATCATTTTGAGAGGAAATAATTTGAACATTCAAAGCCTTATGGAATATTATAGCAACCCCACCTTTTTTGTTAACGGCAGGAGAAAATACAACTTGACCCACCCAATGTCTCTTAAGCTTAAGCGATTCAATATCAGAGCAATGCGTTTCCTGAAGGAAAACAACCTGCGAATGAAATTTGGTTAAGTGTGACAATACCTTCTAACGCTTGACAGGGTGACCAAGACCTCGAACATTCCAAGAGACAAAATTACACATGTTGGAAGGAAGGGAGAATGGGCGACAAATGGAGGCGACACATGGCAAGGAGATCACTACAGAGGGGGAGACAAAAAATAACAGTTAAACAGTGGATTCGTAGAACGCTCACCTTAAGAAAGCGAACAAGAGTCAAAAAATGAGAAAACGATAATCGGACAAATTGAGAAAACAGTAGAGACCGCTTAGGAAGAAGAAAACAAAGAGAAAGAGAGAAAAGAGAAAGATAAGAAAGATACGTAAATAGAGAAAGAGAAAAAGGGAACAGATCAAGGCACAAAGGCTTGACCTGAGAAAAAGAGAGTAACCAAAACATGTGAGACGAGGGTACACCAAAGAGAGGACATGTCCCAAGAGCACACAGGATACGGACATTAGGAAAAGGAGAAACACAAGGATGTGAGGTAAGTATCAGACAAAGAGAGAGAAGGAAGATAAATTAAGAGAAGTTAGATAAAATAGAGTAATGGTTGTAAAAAGAGAAAACAAAGAAAAACATAAAAGCATTAGCTAGCAGTGTCCATGGTGGAAGGCGAGACACTTAGCAGATATTCGCGAAGTTTCTGTGGATCATCATAGGACCTGGTACGACCATTATGAGTGATCTTGCAGAAGCAGGGATGTAGAATTCCATACTGAATGCTGAGTTGTCTCATCATGGGACGAAGGTTCAGGAATTCCTTACGTCGAGCATTTGTAGCAGAAGAGAGATCCTGGGAAATGAAAATGTTATGGCCAGACCACTGGAGACGCCGTTTGGCCCTGGCAGCCTTCAATACGGTCATTAACTCTGTGAACTCCAAGAATAACATGATGATGCCACGTGGTTTGGAGGCATTGGAGTTGAGGCGGCCAAGACGGTGTGCTCGTTGGATGTTGAGAGGGTGTGACGATGGTTGGAGTTCCAAAAGTTCCTGGAGAAATTTCCAAATAAAAGAGACCATGTCGGCCCCTTCCAAATTTTCCGGAACACCATAAACACGTAGGTTATTTCGTCTATTGCGATTTTCCAAATCCTCGTTGTGAAGTTTGAGCTTGTGGATCTCTTGTTCCAATAATGGAATCCTAGTTGAGAGGTCCTGGACATCGCTGACTCGTTGTTCTAAATTCAAAACTTTATTTTCCATAACCACCCAGCGCTCCTCAATCTGCTGAAGTTTAGCATTGGTAGCAGACATAAAAGGTTGAAGACCACGCACCTCTTCAAGGATGGAGTCCAGTACAGGATTAGTCGAAGAGTTAATGGGGGAGGGCGGGTCATTTTTAGGCCTTTTGGGCTTGGTTCCGGTCTGCGACAACTTCGGCGAAGTAGAGACATTCGCCATGGTGCAGGATACCAGAAGGAGATGTGTCCAATAAACTTGTAGAGTATAAACCGGATTGGAGATGCACAAAGATGATAGGGGCACACAATGTGGCAAAGATAGGGCGATGAAAAAAGGAATCGCCGAGTAACGCACTATTTGTCAGTGCGAAGACAACAAAAGGCCACACAGCACCGTAGAGGAGGCATCAACCAAGAGCAGAACATGGACAGGATGGTATAACACAGCGCTAGTATAAAGTGCCAGGCTAGAGGAATAAAAGCCGAAACACAATAAGGCTGGTATAAACAGAGTAATGAGAAAATGCAGGAGGCGGATGCTCATGGGGAGCCAGGAGAGCAAGTGTTCTGAAAAGACGGTGTGGGAGTCACCATATTGCCCTTATGTAGGAGTAGAAAACATCGCAGTCAGGAGACTCAAAATGGCGGCCATTTTACCTCAGAGGAGCTGTTGCGCATTAGACTCAAAAAGGCAAAGTACACAAAGTAGAAAGAAACTCCGAGCATTCAGTAAAGAGAGCAGAGCCATAATGTTGTGTCCAGAACAAGCTAATGCCGGAACGGAAGGGGGATTAAAGAAGATGCGAAGAGAAACACTCACGTCGGCGGCAAACAAAATGGCGGCCGTTCGTGATGCGATGTCAGAGAAAATTTACCGTTGAGAATTGTCGGTGAAATTGCGCTCGTAGAGGCTCGAAAAGCGCTCCATTGTAGGCTGTCCACCTTCCGACACTGTATACCAAAAAAGCCGTCCGAAAAACGGCAGGAAGGATCCTCACGGCATCCGCGGAACAGTCCGTAGCGGAGCTCACGGGGAAGACGTCCTCTGCTGTTGGCGCGCAAGCCACGACCCGCACTCTTACATTTTTAAAACGCCGGGATGACCTGTAGTCAAAAGAATATGGTTCACCCCTGTGTTTCCCCTACCACTGGTGCTAAAAAATAGCCTTGTGCAGGCGCAGGCACCATGTCACCCTGTTGCAAGGGTGCCTGCACTGCAGGGGCTATTGCTTATGTGCAGAAAGAGACACCATCCTGCCCATAAACAATCAATAATGGTGACTTGCTCTTCTTTGTGCGCTGCAGAATGCAGCACACATAGAAAGAGCAAAAAGCGAGGAGAAATGAATAATTTCTCCTTGTATCGCCATTCTTAAACCAGGTATTCCCTGGTCTTAGTATTTGGCGCTGCCTCAGCCTTGTAAATCTGGCTTAGTGTCAAAAAGCAATGGATGTTGCGATGGAACGCCCACATTGCACGCTTCTTTGCCGCAGAGGATGGGAATGGAAAGGGGCATATTTACAAGATGGAGTTAATCCACACTAAATGTAAATATGGGGAATGCCGCTTGCCACCGGAGCATCATAAAAAGTGACACTCCAGGGGCATTAAGGGCTTGTAAATATGCCCCAAAGTCTCTCCAAGGGCTTGTTGGCTTGCCTCCTGTTCTGAAGTCTTAGACATACAAAGACTTCTCTTCAACCTGCAAACAGCACCTTGACTTTGCTTGCTGCAAGTCTTGTTCTGCCAGGTGGTGCCAACCCAGTGCTGGGCCCTTGGAAGTGAGTATAAGGTGCTGTAACTGCTAGAGCCCATGCTCTGACACGGTTACACCGATTGGATCCACTGCATCACTTCCGGAACTGCAGCTTCAAAAACGACACATTGCCGCACTGCGTGGAGAAGATCGATGCATAGCCTCTACAATATGGAGAAACCAAGTGCATTCAATTTGGAACCACTGAACCTCCGAACCGGTGTATCGCTCACAGTACAACGCATCACTGCCTTTGTGTGAAGAAATCTGGCAAATCACCCCAACTGCGTGGGGATCACAATGCATCACTCAGCTGCACCCTGCATCTTGTTGTTGCGACCAGGATCAAGGGAGTTTTGCTCAGTGCACCTTATGTGGGTTCTGTATCCGCCCACGCTTCATTGCATTCAGCCTGAACTCTTGACTTTGTTCTGGTCCTGTGCATGCCATCTCTGTAGAATGTTGGGGTGCTGAATACCATTATTAAACAACAAAAGAGTGACTTACGGTGCAAAACAATAGGTAAGGTAAAATCACTGAATTTTGCGGCCAAAAAAGAGTTGGGGAATGGGGAGTGGGTGATTGGTGGAAAAAACCTTTGTTTTTTAAAAATAACCCTCACTCACCAACTTAGTTGGTGACATGCTTCATCATCGGGTTCCCTCCAGGGAGACCGAATGTCTCCCGGTGTGCTACAACGCCTGAATTACATGGAGCGGGTTGTTTGTGGACTTGTGTGATAGTGCCCAGAAATGTGAATAGTTTTTTTAAAAGATGGCGAGCTGTTCCCAAAACTAATTATAATAAAGGGCCAGTCAGTGGTCGTTAAAAACAGGTGAATCGGACACTTATTAGTTATAAAATTGAACCAAATGTATCCTAATTAAAAGTGTGAAACGCTGAGGTGATCTTAACATAAAATAGAGTAGAAACAAACTCTGTGTGTTTTAATGAAATAGGATCTGAGTGTGTCATTACACCTTCAAAGTATGGGCCACGAGTAAAGGCTATGGGACTCCTACATTCTTCCGGAAAAGGGAACACTTACTTCTGACCTGGCGGCTCCCCTCCAGTAAGCTGCTCCATTCACGTCCGTGGCCCAAATATTGCTGAACGGGCGGAGTGGGGAAGCAAAAGTACGGGCAAGACGATCACGTGATTTTCACGCCATCAACACAGCCAGGTGACATGTGCATCACGTTTAAAGGGCTAGTATCTCAATTTTGTGTGTTAAAACTTTATCGGTACCTGAACAGTGTGCAAAAAACGCATTGCAGTGTGTTAAAGATTATAAATCAACATACACTCTACTTATTGGTATAAGCAATGAAGAACAGATTTTTATAGAGCACCGTGGTCAATATTCGTAGTGGAGCAAAGGGTCTCAGAGTGACCATTGTTTACATAACAAAAAACCTATGCTATGCTAAAGAATGTAAATTACTATGTGTAAGCAGGGTAGAGCTAAAGACCAGTGGGAAAATGTCCATAAGGGGACCAAGCCTAAGTTATTTGACAAACACGTAGGATGTTTTTTGGGCTGAAAACTAAATCAGCGTTGCATCACAGTACCCCACGGGATGTCATCATTAAGCCCAAATTGATAGGTAGAAAGGCGATATATCCATCGCTGTTCCTTTTCGAAAAGTCCCCCTTGTGATCCCGCATTCGGATGGAGTTGTTCAGTAATGTTCCATCTAATGTCATTAGGGGTGTGTTTAGTTTGCAAAAAATGTGCCGTCAGTTTAGCGGTGTTCTTTTGACATCTTATATTACTGCGATGTTTGCAGATATGTTGTTTAATTCGTCTCTTGGTCATTCCCACGTACTTCAATCCGCAGGGTCAGGTGATCAAGTACACAACATTGCATGAATTGCAATTTGTGTGCCTGTGTTGTAGCCATTGTTTAAATGATTCCAAATTCAAGAATTTGGTGGTGGTGGTTAAGTGGCACACACTGCAGCCACCGCAGGGAAAATGTCCAGTAACCGGGGGGAGGCCCTAGGAGTTCAGTACAGTCTGTTCCTCTTCTTTTCCTTAGTTCCTTAGTTCGTATGTACCAGAGAGTCTTTCAAGCTCCTCGCCCGTTTATTAAAAAAAAGCGGTTTGTCCCAATCATGTTTATTTCTTTTTAGAATATTCCAATGTTTGTTGATACAGCGACTCACGACATTGGAAATAAGATTAAAGGTGGTGACGCACTTCAATGGGGTACTCTCTGGAGGGTCTTTGGGATTGTCCTCCAATAGGGCATCTCTGTGCTGATTCCTTGCCCTTTTGCAACTTTTTTCCAAAATCCGGTCAGGGTATCCTCGTTTCTGTAGTTTATTGGTTAAATCTTGTGATTGTTTCTTATAATCTGACACCTCACTACAATTTCTTTAAAGTCGTAAATATTACCCAAGGGGGAGATTCTCCCTCAAAGGCCGTGGACGGCAGCTTGAAAATGTGGTTTGTGATAGGTTTTGTTCCTAAGATGGTTCCCCACTTTGTTGATAGTTACAACCAGAAAAATGATTTCTTCTTTGTTATAGCCATGCGTGAACCTCAGGTGAGGGTCACGGTGTTGATCCATTCTAAAAATTCCAGTAGTACCAACTCCGTCACCCTCCAGATGACCAGAACATCATCAATGTACCTTTGCCAAAAGGTTATATGTGATGAAAAAGGGTTTCAGGGAGATAGGACGTGTTTACATTCAAAATCATGAACGTACAGGCCGCTACACTTGGGGCAAATGTGCTGCCCATAGAAGTGCCGGTGGCCTGAAGGTAGATCTCGCCCTGATATTCAAAAAAAGTACGTTTAAGTGCTTTTAAGTGCTAAGAATTCCATGGCAGCATTGTCTTGATTCCACTTCATGCCTCTTCAATCCACCACTAGACACTCCTTGATTCTCTGTCTCACTCTCGGAGGTTATTTCTTTACATTCCTACTTTCTCCCATTGTCACTGTTTTTCCTTCTTTCCCCTTTTTGTGTTTTCTCTCTCTGGCGCTGGTTCGCAAAAATGAGTGTAGGCGGACCCCACCTTCAACAACCGGCTGGAATTAAACAAATCCCACACCCTTAAAGTGCAGGCCAACTGCTTCACTCAGCCAGCAAAAACCCCCCATGTACTCCCATCCACTTTTGAAATTAAGAAGGCTCTGGTTCAGGTTTTTTAACAATGTTTTATAAGTTGTAATAGCAACATGTTACTAACTTGCATTTCTACAGAGCAGGTCCAGTCTGTCGCACTGCTCTTTGCACACAGTATACAGTAGACTGTGGTCTGATGCTTGGTGCCAAGAGATCAATGACACAAAGTAACTGAGGACCCCACAGGGAAAAGAAGGCTTCCCTATCCACCGCACTACTGAGCCTCTGGGTGTGGATGTTACGCCACGTTCTGTAGTGATTTCCATATTTTGGGAAATTGAGCTGTTGCTTGACTGAGATGTGAGCTCTGCTAAAGCAGCAGCCACAGTCCTTGTCAGGGCAAGGCACAAGCAAACCCCAAATTAACCTGTGCTCAGCCCCCTGGTAACTTGGCACAGGGCAGTCACGCTTAACTTAGAGGAAATGTGTAAAGTATTTGTGCAACCCTTCAAACAGTAGAACAGTAAAAACACCACACAAAAAGATCCCACACCATGTAAGACAAATTGAGCTTAATTTGATAAATAAAACCAGACCAAAATAACAAAAATCTAATCAGCAGAGCTGAAGTTATGAATTTTAAAACAATAAACTACAACATAGCGCCTAAAAGCATAAAGCACCAACGGCTATCTGGTCGCGCTGAACCTGTCAGAGTGGAAAATCCTCAGGGTCGGTTTGTTGCTCAGAATGATCCAGCTCTTGATATTTCCAAGTCAGAATTGCTGTGATGGCACAGGTCAGTGGGATGATCAAGCGAGGGAAGGAAAGGAAGAGGACTACAGGAGGGAGACCGGAAATGACACAAGGAATCATACATACTTCTAATCCTGTTTATCACAGAGTATGGTATACCACAATACATCCACTAACCATGTGATGCAAACTACATATACCTGTAACGAAAAATAAATATGCAGCCTGAAGGGTTTCGCATAGTCTGTGGCGCCTGGGTAGAAACACCAGTCACTCCATTATGTTTGCTGTGTTAGAATATATTTTTTTTTAAACATACATATAATATTTAGATAATGTATGTCTATATTCTCAGTTACAGTTACCAAAAACCAGTATTTTTTTCAGCCATATGGAAACATACCATTAATAGACTCCAATAGACATCACAGGGGTTGAGCGTAGTCCTATACCGCTCTTGCAATCACCCCTGTTAATAGAGCCAAATAAACAGTCTATTTTGAAAATACTCTCTAGGTTGTAGTAAATAATAACATTTTCCAAAACAGGTAAATAAGGAGCCTTTGAATAGTATCGCACAAAATAAGTACTGCAATGTCTCAGGTTATCGCATCATAACTAATAATACCACATTTGTGGAAGGTAATGAATGTCTTACGATCCACTTGTCTTTAGAAAAAGATAATATTCCCACTGCAAGAGCCACAGGACTGTAGCTCGCCAATGGTAGTAATCTTAGTGAGTGTCAAAGCAGTATGGGTTGGGAAGCAAGGAATGCCTTTCCTTCCGCATGAGCTGAGGACCACTTGCCAACAGAAGAAAGACCGAATTCCCCGCAACCAAGAGAACAAGTCTATAAGAAATAAGTGGTGCAACGCACCTTTACCAGACCGAGGAAAATAACAGTAATCAGCCAGCATGAACTCCCAAATCCCGAATTTCTAATGCTACAGCGTGGTTTGTCTTTCAGGTTATGAACGGTTCCACCCTCACGCTGTGCGTCGGCTTGCTAGGAACCAAGGGAAAAGTAGTACCATTCTGAGCGGTGCAGTCTTCCAGTCTGCGTCCATCACCGCAGTGACAGAGATCGCTTTCATGCATTTAAAGGTACGTTTCAGATATCTTAATTTAGCGCATTCGATATAGTGCGCTCATTACAGAACCGGGACAAGTCAAAAGTTCAGTCTGACCTCAATGGAGCATGGGTCAAACACAGTCCCAGATTAGTCCCACTAAAGGTTTACCTTTTCAAGTTTTGTGCCAAGAGTCCTGTTCGCGTTTGAGAGAGTTGCTTAGATCAAGGAGAGTGTTGCAGGTAGGGTTTGGCATGGTGTGAAGAGCTGGCCAGGCATTGCTGACGGATGTGCTGGGGCTTCATGATGGGGGCCCTCCCTGGCGATCAATACTTGCTTTGCACAGAGATGGGTTGGCGGCAGCTCATGCTGAACTTAGGTGCAAGCTGCGCAGTTCTGGTACAAACAGGCCCAGTCGCAGTCAGGAAGATCTAAAAGGTTGATTTCAAGAGCCAGTGAGCCACTCCGCTCATCCAGGCCCTGAGAAGCACTACGTAAGGGGGTTCAGAAATTTGCTAAAGCTGGGTCCAGGAACTTGTTGGGAGCCTTTTATATCTCTGAGGCTCAGATCAGGAGGCCTTAAGACTAGTAGTAGTAGTAAAAGATTATTTCAGCCAAATGCAATAAAGGTACAGAATAAAAACAAAAGACACAAACGTACTGGATTTCTTTAGTGGCCCATCAATTTCATAACCACCAGGGAGAAAGGCAAATCCATGCACACAGGGAGAACAAACTGAGGAATGGTGGGGGTATGATGAGAAGTAAAGGGTGAGCATAGAGTTTTGAAAGGAGATCTATCCAGACTGCTGATGGTATAAAATGATCAGTAGTGGTCCGGCATGGTCATGTGCAGTGATCTACCAAAATAATACTTCTTGCCTACCCTGTGCAGCATCAAGCAAGTCCTGCCAGACAAATTCGTCCTATTTACATTGTTTGGCGTTAAGGATCTTCATATAAGATAGGAAAGCAGCTCGAACAGCAACTGGATTATGGTGCACATGCATCAAAGTTTGAAATAGCGATTCCTTAATAGCGATTTTTAAAAAATCGCTATTAAGAAATCGCTAAATCTAATGCAGGACCAAAAAACAATAAAATTAGCAAATCAGTAAAATTCGAATCTTAAATAGCAATTGCATCATACCAAAACGGTAATGAAGAAATCACAATCTGCGACTCTACTAGAAAAATCGCAAATTGCAAAATTGCTAAGAGCGAAATCGCAAATAGCGAGTAACTCTTGATGCAGGGTGATGATATCACAACCAGGAAGTGATGCATCCCATGCTTTCTCCATTGCACGGAGAGAGTCAGAGGAGGAGGCTCAGTGCAGTAGTATAGCACAAGATACTTCCAACACATAACTGCATTATGGGAGTAACAGGCAGGGAAGGCAAGTTGGTAGGCAAATATTACAAGGGAGTCAAACATGTAAACACTGTGTGTCAGATAGTAATTTAATGAGACGAAAAAGATGCAGAATGTGACACAACCTTCCTTTGAGAATTTCTAAAAAGTGCACGCACACAGATGCAGCAGCAAAGGAGTAGTCAGAAGAAAGTGAAGGCGGAGACACACAAGACTCCGGCTGAGGCAGATGTGGAAACACCTGTGGTCCCACAAAGCACAGACCCTGCACCCACTAGACACAGGTCCCTAGTCCCCACTACAGCTTATGGAAGTTGAGGAGGAAAGTGGACCAGCTACCCAGACAACCCAGCCTGGAGGTACAGCCTCAACATGAGCCCAGTCACAGCACAAACCAGAGCCGGAGGCACAGGTCAAGGGCACTGATGTCATCACAGGAGGACGAAAGTCTAAATGTCTGGGGTGGGCTGGAGAGCCAGATGCTGAGGGTGCAGCACCTGCAGGCAAAACACATGAGATCAATGCAGGCACAACTCAGTAAAATGGCCAACAACATGGCAGAAATGAGAGACTGTGTGACTACTGCAGTGGTGGAAGGCAATAGGCAGTCTAATGAGGCCATGCAGGAGCTCTGCAGGGTGATGCAGTCTGACCGGGTGTCACAAAGAAGAAGGCATCGCCAATTATTAGAGCGCCTAGATGGATACACGAAATCCAACAACCGCCTGCGCACCAACACAGAACTGCTGTCCCGTCTGTCTGTGGCCATGCTGGTCAAAATGAGCCAATATTGTGGGGATGTGGTCAGGGCACTGGTGCAGGTTACTAATGAAGGAGAGCAATTCCAGACTGCTGCTGCTGGAGGCATTAATGTAACAGGAGGAGAGGGGAGTGAGCAGGCGTCCAGCCTCAGTAGTCTGTTGGTGCCAGTCACAACTGGCAGGAGGCGCACCACTAGGAGCACAACAACTTTTGAATCCTTTATGAGGGTCAAGAATGAGGCCAGCGAAAGGCGTTTTGGAGTGCGTGGCCTAAAAAAAAGTGTGGCCTTGGCAGACTAACTCAAAGATGGTGATGTAACCATTGACAAGGACATAGTAGTGACTGTCACACAAGTCTGATGATGCCATCTTGTTGTTTATTTTCTTTACAATCACAGTGCTATTTTGCACCAGGTATGTGTGCTTTATCACAACCACATTGTTAAATGCTAAATACATGCAGTATAGTTTAGTACAGTTCAAACATGCTGTGTTGTGTCTCATTACCCACCTCAGAAATAATGTTGTGTAATTTCTGCACGTCTCCTTCTTCCTTCTGCTAAGGTTGACCCAGCTGGTGCTTGCAGTTGTGGACCTGGCCGGTTGTCCTCCTCAGGATCGCTGTCTGACAGTTCCAGGGGTATGCCTCTCCTAGAAGCGATGTTGTGCAACATGGCACATGTGGCCACTATTCTGCAGCAGGTGTCTGGTCGGTACTGTACCACCCTGCCAGTCTTGTGGAGGCCACAAAACCTACTCTACAGCTGTCCAAAGGTGCGCTCTATGACGTTTTGGGTAGAAATGTGTGCTGCATTGTAACGCTGCTCACTTGGGGTAGTTGGGTTGAGGTATGGTGTCCGGATGTAGTTGCGCACGGCGTATGCACTGTCACCTACATGGTAGTAAGCAAATGGTTAGTAACTGATATACATTTCCATTAGTCCATAGTGTCAGAGCAAATGTAACATATGTTTACCAAGCAGATGTCTTTCTACAAATTCACCCCCAAGGAGCCGGGTGTGTATATCACTGTGTCTAAATATGTATGAGTCAAGTGTGTTGCCAGCGTATTGTTTTGTGCCACAATGTCAGTGATGATATTTTTTGCATTGCAGTCTACTTGGATATTCAGTGAATGATGATGGATCTGCAAGGAGCCCTCACCTGTTGTGTGCCACTTAAGGGAGGAGAGTACTGAGCCCACAGCTCGCCGCTTCGTGGCTCCATTTACCGGAGGAGACCTTTTCCAGCAGGGGAGCCTGAGCCTGCAGGAAGAACTCGCCGAACGCCAGCAGGGACTCCAAGTACCAGGAGTCCCTGCCTGACCTGTTCCAGCTGGTCCCGCGTTCGGCGGATAGCCCCGCCCACACTGCTCACATCGCAAGTTAAAAACACAGCTGACCACTGCAGGAAGCTGGGATTGTGACCTGATCTGCAAGGAGCCCTCACCTGTTGTGTGCCACTTAAGGGAGGAGAGTACTGACCCCACAGCTCGCCGCACCCGGTTCGCGGCTCCATTTACCGGAGGAGACCTTTTCCAGCAGGGGAGCCTGAGCCTGCAGGAAGAACTCGCCGAACGCCAGCAGGGACTCCGAGTACCAGGAGTCCCTGCCTGACCAGATCCAGCTGGTCCCGCGTTCGGCGGATAGCCCCGCCCACACTGCTTGCATCGCAAGTTAAAAACACCGCTGACCACTGCAGGAAGCTGGGATTGTGACCTGATCTGCAAGGAGCCCTCACCTGTTGTGTGCCACTTAAGGGAGGAGAGTACTGACCCACTATTCTGCAGCAGGTGTCTGGTCGGTACTGTACCACCCTGCCAGTCTTGTGGAGGGCACAAAACCTACTCTACAGCTGTCCGAAGGTGCGCTCTATGACGTTTTGGGTAGGAATGTGTGCTGCATTGTAACGCTGCTCACTTGGGGTAGTTGGGTTGAGGTATGGTGTCCGGATTTAGTTGCGCACGGCGTATGCGCTGTCACCTACATGGTAGTAAGCAAACGGTTAGTAACTGATATACATTTCCATTAGTCCATAGTGTCAGAGCAAATGTAACATATGTGTACCAAGCAGATGTCTTTCTACAAATTCACCCCCAAGGAGCCGGGTGTGTATATCACTGCGTCTAAATATGTATGAGTCAAGTGTGCTGCCAGCGTATTGTATTATGCCACAATGTCAGTGATGATATTTTTTGCATTGCAGTCTACTTGGATATTCAGTGAATGATGATGGATCTGCAAGGAGCCCTCACCTGTTGTGTGCCACTTAAGAGAGGAGAGTACTGACCCCACAGCTCGCCGCACCCGCTTCGCGGGTGCCGCTTCGCAGGTGGCGCTTCGCGGGTGCCGCTTCGCGGGTGCCGCTTCGTGGCTCCATTTACCGGAGGAGACCTTTTCCAGCAGGGGAGCCTGAGCCTGCAGGAAGAACTCACCGGAAGATGGCCTTTGCTGTTACATCGGATAATATTGATACCACGGACTATTAGCATTACATGGTGGCTGTGAGGATCATACTACCGAAACAACACAACTTGGTACATCTATTGCGAGCATCGGGGAGACCATAGAGGGTAAGCTAGAATATATCGTCGTTTCTTGGAACATAGCGGGGCTACTAAGTAAAGCCTCGGACCCTTTATGGGTGCAGTCTGTTAAGTACTACTCTATCATCTGTCTCCAAGAGACATGGGCCACAGACAGCAACATCTCACTGAAGGGGTACAAATCATTCTGCGTACCAGCAACAAGCTCTAGAAGTGGGCGGGCATCGGGTGACTTAGCCATCTTTTTTTCCCTGGCACTAAGATGTAGTGTAAGGGCCCTCCCATCAGGTAATAAAAACTTTCAGGCCATTTTGCTGGGGAAAGAAGAGAACAGCATGTGCGTGATTAATTTTACAACGCATATAGCCAGGGCCAGGGCTGCAGGATCGCTGAACGGCATAACTTTATTACCCAGTGTCGGGGATCGTCTAGAAGGAACCTGCTATTTGCTGGGGATTTTAATGTCCACCTATGTGGTGACCCCATGCAACTAACCCTAGCGGACATGGGCTGTCCCCTATCACCGGGACTTCACTTTGAACACACAACCCAGGGTAGCGCTCTGAACCTCCTATTAGACGAGCAAGACCTACTGTTCTCCATGAATGCCGCCGATGGTAACACAAAAGGAACCCACCTTTAAAGGAAGAAGTCACGGAACCTTCATTGACTTCATCTTAGCAGATAGAAACCATATGACCCTCCTATCGGGCTTTTGCATAGCACCCAGTGCATATAGCGACCACAACCCAGTTTGAGTACTATTAGGAGGGAATCTCATGAAAAAATTAAAAAAGGATAGTACCATACGAGATAATGTGCTGCAACCCATTAACGGAGGGCGACGCATAAAATGGAACAAGGTGATACCGACCAAATTCCATGAAAAACTAAAAAAAGATTGTGTTAAGGACTTTTTAACCTGTCTTAACCCTAACCCTGAGGGTGACTGAGTTCTCACAGCCTTTGAGAATATTGCCCAAAGGGTAGGGAACATGTTGGAGGCACGGTAGGAACCATATCGGATGAACCCAAATGGTTCTGCCATAAATGCTCCAAAGCAGCTAGAGATCTGAAAGAGGCCCTCAAAACAATTCCCCGTGTTAAAGTCTTGATCCGCTTGCTCCGTTTAACCTATAAAAAGGCGCGGACAAAAAGGAAGACCGAGCTGAAAAATGCGCTATGGGAGGAACTTTTATACCCATTGACCCTATTTAATAGCTCTAGATTTTGGTCCACAATCAACCAGTCACCCTTAGTATTGTCAGGGACTAAAGAAGTGGGGTCAAACATCACAGAGGACGAATGGGTGAATCATTTTTCTACCATTTTGAGGACAAAATTGCACAACCAACTCTTCCACATGAGAGGCTAGGGCAGGATGCAGTGGTATTCTCAGTTTGTGAACTAATGGAGGGAATAAGCAACCTCTCTAACAAAAAGGCCCCAGGCCCGGACGGTATTCCCCCTGACCTCTACAAATCAGATCCAACGTTTTGGGCCCCAATTCTCACAGCAGTGGGAAATGCTGCAGCAGTAAAGGCTTGTCCAGTCTTGTGGGGACTCTCAACAATAGTACCCGTATTTAAAAAGGGAGATCGAAACTGCACAATAAACTATAGGCCTATCTCCCTGATAGATTCCATCGTAAAAGTCCTAGGGGGCGTTATCTTGAAGAGGCTGACTACATGGGCAGAGGAGAAAGTGATTATCTCCGACATCCAGCATGGGTTCCACGCAGGACACTCTACTATGGCCCAATGCCTTAATCTCTATCTAATTCTGGGTAAATACACCATTGCACGATCGGAACTGTCTACATGGCCTTCTTGGACCTTTCCTCGGCCTTTGACTGTGTCAACCGGGGAAAGTTGTGGCAGTCCATGGAGGCCATGGGGGTAGAGCAACAACTCGTGATTTTCCTAAAGGATTTACATAGTGACACAAAGGGTAACGTCAGATAAACCAGGGATCTCAAGGTTACACGAAGCTTCAGAACTAGACGGGGGGTCAGGCAAGGGTGCATCCTGGCCCCCTTTCTTTTTAACCTATACATTAATGACCTTGAAGAACACCTGGTTAAGACAGGGGTGGATTACCCGTACGTGGAACGAAGGGGATTGACCGTCCTACTGTATGCCGACGATGCCGTTCTCCTTGCCCGTACCCCCAAAGGGTTACAAATACTACTGGACGCCTTTCATGGATTCATGGAAACAACACTAAATCCTACGTGCTGCAGGTGGGGAAGGGAGCCAAAAAACAGCATCCATTTAGGGTAAACGGTATCAGGGTGCCCACATGTACTACATTTTCTTACCTGGGGGTCCTTTTAGATCAACAGTTGAACTGGGTTGCACTTATGAACAGGAAAAGGGCAGAAGTAGTCAGGGCCAACGCCGCGCTCTTTGATTTCGCATCTAGAATGGGCAATAGACCGGTGGCGGCCATGCTAAAGGTGTATCGCTCAAAGAGTACCACGATAGCTACCTACGGGAGTGAACTCTGGGGATACAGTAATCACGAGGGCCTCCAGGTTGCTGAAAACACATTTTTAAAACAACTCTTGTTCGTCCCACAGGGAACAACGAACACATCAGTGCACGAAGAAACCGGTATGCCCTTCATTAGTGATACCTTGTCCTTGCGACCTCTCACATTCTGATTACAATGCTGGCTCAACAAACACCTCGAGCTAACACATGGCCTGTTAAGAGAAATTATGAGCCTGGAGTATATGTCCAAAATACCCTGGATGAGATATCTTAGAGATAGTTTTTGCAAAGAGGGGCGTCCGGACCTATTTCCTAATCCGTCAGGAATTTCCAGTAAAGATTTAACATATATAAAACAGACATTTATCACCCGTAAGAAACTGGATAGAGAGGAAAGGGATTTGTTAAAGCCCAATGCACGCCTCCACCTGATGCTAATAACTTCACCTGCAGAGGAGCAATACTTATTCTGGCCATTACCAGCACATGAGCGTTTTCTTTTAATTAGGTTTAGGTTTAACTTGTTTCACCTATTATTGGCAGTCCCTAGGGGGTGTCATAAGGGGACGGTGTTAGTACCCTGTGGCTGCGACAATTTGTCTCCACAGGATTTACTTCACTTTATGTTCTTCTGTAAATATTATGAATTCCCCAAGGCTTTTTTTCTTAAACCCATTTGAAAAAGGATGAATTTTGCACAAGCTCGCCCTGCGTTATTGTACTTACAAATGCTGAACCCAGAATGTATACCTCATGTGGCTGGTTTCTTAAAATGTTCCATTAAGTATAGAAAATGTCTGGACACTTAAAACTGTTAAAAGTAAAATCCCGTCCTTTATTTTTCTCTTTTTTCTTCCCGTGACTGTTCAATAACTGAACACCTATTGTTACGAATATTCGGATTTTAAACAATTGTATCTTGTATTATGTATATTATCTGAGAGATTGGCATGTTTTTTTAATGAACTTTTATGGTTTTATACAAAAAAAAACGAATAAAGTACTTTTGAACTTGAACAGTGAATGATATGATTTGCAGTTCCTAAATATGTACTCATTCACTGATGGTGGAACTCAAATAGCAACATGAGTTCCATCTATGCAACCTATTACGTGGGGAAACCGGGCTACCTGATAGAAGTCTAGTTTAGTTTTGAGCAACTCTTGTGGGGTTGCGGGGAAGCTAATGTGGTGGTGTATCCTTGTCAACATGGCCTGCAGGAATGCATTGATGAAACGTGACAGGGAACTTTGTGACACTCCTCCAGCTACATCTACTACACCCTGTAAGCTGCCTGATGCTAGTAGGTGCAGTGAACATAAGACCTGCACATGAGTGGGAATGGCATGTTTCCATGTGTCCTGTGAGTCTGGTGCTGCAGTAGGGATCCAGTTCTGCAATCCGATCAAGGATCATGGCAGCATTTAGCCTGTACTTGTCATAGATCTCCTCTTCAGTCTGACCCAACTATGTGATGCGCACTCTGAAAATGCGCTCCTGTAATCTCCTTCTTTTCTGTGCTGCTGCTCATAGCCTCATCCTCCTAGCCATGATGTAGAGCGCTGCCATAATGAAACATTCTCAGTCCTCCTGAGCCTGTTTAAATACTTTGCTGATGTGCTGCACATGATGAGATTGTTTTCACCTGTTTCCCACCTGCCTGTAAAAATCAGTAAATTGCGAGCGCAAAATTGCGATTTTGATGGTAATCGCTATATGCGATTTTTTGTGCAAGGCATTGCAATTCGCAGATAAGGATTCGCTATTTGAGGTCTCTCTATTCTGCGATTCCTTATTTTTGCGAATTTCCGGTATTTGTGCAAATTTGCGTTGGTGCATTGTGAAGGGCTATTTTGCGATCACAAACGGCCTGTTTTTGCGATTCGCAACATTTGCAATCGCAAAATAGTTTGATGCATGTGCCAGTATATTCTTTAGTTGCATTTATAAGGTGAGTCTTGGCCCCAAGGCAATCTTGATCAGACGAAGGTGTCAATTTGAGCAGTTTGGTCTGATGTGGTTTATACAGCCTTGATAAAAGGTCTCTGAAGGAGTGAAAAAAAGGAACAGCGGATAATATCAACATTTAGGGCAAGAAGATAATTTGACATTAGTGAACTTGGCCAAGATAAGGATATTAATTTTGGCTAGCAGATCAGGATTGTTTGCGATAGTGGGCCATTTGATGGCCATTCTATTGTTGCGGACAGGTGGAGAAAATGAGAATTGTGAAATAGGGGCTAAAAGATCACTAAGAAGGTCACCTGACAGTGTTAATTCAATGGTATTATGGTCACTGGCATCTGTTAATAACCTTGAAGTTGATGAGATTATTCCAAAATGTTATGTCAATAATGCAGTAATCGATGAGCAATTTACTTTTTCCCCTCTAGAATGTAAAAGCTCAAATTTATCAGACTCAGGTCTTCCATAGCAAGCCCTGAGGCCAAAAGAGCGTGTCAGGGAGGTGAGCTGTAAAACAGCAGTAGACCAAGCTTTTAAAAAGTCTGCTTTCAAAGAAGAAATACCAATGGCTTCACCTTTGCTTTGAGTTATAGATGTTACAAAATCTACGAGCTCATAGGTGGTATACTCAGAGGTATACTCAGAGCTGGAACGCAAAGAAAGAAAGTTGGCCAGAAATGCAAGAGTCGGAGATTACTTATATTAGGTAGTTGTATGATTGTAAATGGTCAAAACATTGATTGAGCTACCTTCGCAGGGGCTACGGTTAAATTCTAAGACATATGGTGACAAAATGTCCTGCCATTTGCATCGACCATGAAGTGAAATTTAGATCCAGGTCAGGCCAACACAAGGTCTGCCTTTAGAGGATGGTAAGGCATTGTTACACCTGGAAATGTAACTCAGTCTATGGAGGAATGATACAGCCCAGTATTCCTGAATTGGATTATATGAAAGGTTTCCAGAAAGCAGTTCCAGGCAGGATACAAGATTTTGTCAACAAACCCAGCTTCATTCCAAGATAGCATTCAAATCTCTTTAGTAGAGGTCTGAGGTACAACAAATAGGCTTTACAGGAAGGAGATTCAACAAGAGTATGAAGTGTGTTGGAGAAAAAAATGCTTGATGGTGGGTAGGAGATTTAGATGGAGATAGTGTATTGAATTAAGGGGACCATTGGAATTTAGAGCAAAGTTCGAAGGAAACACTGGCAAGTACGTATTCAAAATGGGGTATTCATTTGCATTTGGATATGAGATGTGATTAAGGGATTGGACATTGGTGCCCAAGCAGCCTGAGGTCTGGCTGGAATCTGCAAGGGAATTTGGGTACCTTTGAGTCAAGCGAAGAGGTAGGAAGTCAAACCTGACTTTGTTGGTAATTTTAAGTTTAAAATGGATGAGGGATCCTGGGGTGCTAAAGACTGTGAATTCATACTAATCAGGCCCTGAACAAGAAGTTCACAGGCATGGACCAAACAAATACAATTCAGGGGAGAGTTACTCATCTGCATCCTGTGGGTCCTTATGATATCTGAATGAACAACAGAGAGACACTCCCTCTGGGTTCTTATACAATAATAACCTTGTTAATGAGCAAATCACTATCTTCAAAAGACCTGAAGACCAGCTTTGGGAAGTTAGTCACAAAGGTCTAAAAGCCCGGGCAATTTTGCAGAATTAAATTGGGTTTTTGCATTAATGGGAAATGATTCGACAAATAGGAAAAAGAGAGTTGCTGCGCAGCAAAGTGCCTAACCAATGTTGTGCTCAAATAGGGCGAAGAAAATGGCTGCTGGGCTCGCAGTGGTATTTTGCTGCAAAGTTGTCAATCTAGTAGAACAGGTATGCAGTAAAGTTGTTGAGGCAAATTTAGAGGTTGGTGTGAACTGTGGTAAACATGTGGCAAAGGGTGGTTGGCAAGAAATATGATTCAGTACCTCCCCCTCTGAGCATGCCATCATTCCTCTGTCGAGGAGGGTCTACTGGATTTATCCTGATCTATAGGTAACAGTCTCATAATGAAGGATTTTATCTCTTCGTTCAGCTTCTCCATGTTATCAAACAGTTTTTGTGCTGAGAGGCGTACAATCCAAGATGTGCAAAGTTGCTAGCAAGGTTCTGAGTATTCAGGTGGTCCTTTAGACCTTTGAGAGCTGTAAATCTATTGTTACATATATATAAGACTGGGGAGCTGGAAGGTGCAAGGCCAACATTAATTACACGAGCTATGGTAGATGGAGCCAATTCATTGTCAAGATTATCATTAGGAAGTGAAAACGACACATGCCTAGTAGGTAATGCAGATGAAGTTCCTCTATCAGACTTGTTGAAAATGTGAGTCGTTTTGGGAATACCTTTCTGCGATTTGCCCTTGCTGATTAGGGACACTACCCCATCTATCTAGGTGTCATTCTCTTGTAAGGTGCAATACTCTGCAGTATGGGTGGGTTTATTTTAGTGTTACTGTGCCCAAGAGAACATTCTTCAGCTTTTCTCTTTCCAATTGTAGTGGGACAGTAAAACCATGTGAACTTACAATAAAGCTCAACTTTATAGCTAAGTAACACCAAGATGCCCCTTGATAACTTAAAATATGCTGCAAGTCTGTAAAAAAAAAGTTAATGGAATGAGTTCAAGTGAATATGGCCTAAAGACACAGACAGTTTGGCTTATATAGCTTGGGCTCATCTTTTGGTACAAACAAGAGGAAATATAGAAATTTAAATCCAAGTATTCACAATGTTAAAAACACATCCAAGCCCACCCTAGGAAGAACCAAGAGTGTGAAAAAATATAAAGAAGATAGTGGGAAAATATAAAACAAGCAATGATGGTACTAAAGGGCCCAACCTAAAGGCCATGGAGGAGCTTGCGGGGCTACTAATTCATAGTTACCTGCCCTATGCCTCATACAAGCCCCGCCCCATGCCCCACCACGTCACAAGGCGGTGGAATGCTAACTAAATGGTTAGCTCAGTTCATTTCAGGGTGAATACCAGCCCCCCAACAGAAAAGAAAACTGCATCCTTCCCCAGGGTCCCAGAATCCAAATCAGAGAAGAATATGGGTAAGAAGGCATCAAACTAAAAAATAAAATGAGACTTGAAAAAACGTCTGTATACTCCTCCCTCACCTCCCAAGAGAAGCAAATGTTTCCAATAGGGCATATAATGGAAATGTTTCCCGATCAACTGGGGAATGTTATCTACCCCCAGCGTGAAGCCAAACAAAAGAAAATACAATGTCTATGAGAGAGCTAGAAATCATAGGAGGGGATCAATTGAGTTTTGTCAAATAGCAATGAAATAGGCACTCCAGGTGCTCGCCAGTGAGTTTTCTTCGAGTTCAGACGAAATGAGCAAACCCCGTGGGCCAGTTCGAAGATAGTACTGTTCGGATAAAAAGTCAGTGTCCCGCTGACCTCAGCTGACCTTTATTTTTAGTAACTGAGCAAGAAGGCAATCCAAGATAAAACAAACAATAACAAAAGTAGGGTCAAGAGCAAGAGCTAAAGGGGGGAGGGGGTGGCCCTTCCCTGTCTCTTTCTGGTGATGACAGGTGCAAGATGAGCCCACCCTTGGCCCAGCCTTTGCCCAGGTGCATCCCACACCACAGGTAAAATGGAAAATCTTTATAGCACTATTACCTGCTTGAGGTGTGGGCAGTTGCAGGGCCTACTGTTCCACCCCGTGGTAGCCAGGGACCAGTAGTCCTTCCTTGGGGCCCAAAAAATGCGTCCCTCTCATCCTGGCAGTGATGGCCCATTCAATCACACCAAAGCTCCCATTGTCTGTGGCTATCTAGGTGGAACACACAAAGCCCAACTATCACCCACACCCAGTCATGTGACCCAGAGACAGGCGGCAGGCAGGAAAATGCCAACTTTCTAAAAGTGACATTTCCAGGATTCCAATTTAAAATCCGACTTCCCCATAAGTGCAGAGAGGGCAAAGTCCAATGCCTATAAAATAGGGAGCCAGCAGGTTTGAATTTTAATATATGATGATGATCTGGTCACATAAGATGAGGCCATTAGTCTGCAATAGCACCTAGACCATATCAGATTATAATGACAGTTTAACTTGGGTGGTAAGAAGAACTTTTCTTAAGTTCTGCTTAGTTTGGTGTAATCTGTTTAGTAGTGTTTTAAAAGTTACTGTTTAAAAAGTGTGCCTGTATGAAGACTCCACATTTTAAACTTATCTGGAATATTAATTCTCAGAATTTCTACAAACTTGAATCTGCAGAGGAATTGTGGATTATGAGCCATTGGGAACTTTCTCTTCTATCGTCCTTTGAGGAATCACAAATCTGACTGTGGATTCACACATCTGCCAAGCCCTGATTGTTTCACTATCACAGACTGGGTCCCTGTGTCCTGAAAGGGCAGCTGCAACATTTCTCTTCATGTTGCAGCCAGCCATTTACAGCGCAAGGTCCCATGAGACTAGTGGGAGCCTCTTGCTGCCACGAGACAGCTCATCAGGAAAAAATCCCTCTAGACCAATCAGATAGCTCTATTTTTTTCCCTCATTCATGTCTGACCACAGAGTCCACTTCTGTTGTCCGTAACCCCAAAAACCGGTGGGACACAACCCACCTCTGGGTACGCATGCGAACAACAGGGCACTGTTCCAAGTAGGATAATCTTTCTCAAATTTGCTCCGGAAAGAACCGGAAGCTGCATGTGGAAAACGGGTGGTTAATGGAACCATCACATCCTTGAGAGGTATTAGGAGGTATAATCATAGGGGAGAGTGTTGAAGTTATTTATCTCCTAACGATTATCCTCTACCCCTTCTCCGAACCATCTTAATAAGAAACTTCAAAAAACCCTCTTCCCACTATGTAGATTCCCCCTTAAATCTAACTTCAATGTATAACCTAAAGAATCCAACCACTCCAAGTTTTGGGGAGAAAATCCTCTTACCCACTTACCACATATCTCCCATCTCGCTAAAAGTATAGCGTAAAATAAGAAGTGTCTAGTCGAGCCTGCAATGTTGCCTGTAATTCCGAAGATAATCAGTGAGAGGCTTACCTTTACTTGCAGCCTCAGTATACTTGAAATAGTCTCACCCACTGCCTCCCAGAATTCGAGAATAGCCGGACATTGATGGAACATATGAATGTCCGATGCTTTCTCCAACCCGCATTTCATACATTTAGCGGGACTTCCTTTTGTCATTTTTGACAGGTTTTACGGAGTTAAGAAGGCCTTATGGAGAGAAAAGAAATGGTTCCTCCTTAACCAAGCAGGCTTGACATTCAAAAAAAAAGTGTTCATCAATACTTGCCACATATGCTGCCACAGCTCTCCCGGCAGGCACTCACCCCATAGTTCTTCTGCCAGAATGAAATCTCCATCAAAGTCATCTTCGATCGCCCAGTACCATGTTGATACTTCCTTCCTTCCAGGAGGTTTCGTCACCAAGTGCTATTCCAGTTGTCTGCACCGATCAAGGACCTTTGATTCTGTGTCCAACTTCTCAATTGGATTTACTTGAATTTTTAAATTCTCCTCTCCAGATTACTACTCAACTCTGCCCATGATATGAGATTTCCATCCTGGACTAGGTCTCCCCAGCACCATAGTCCCGTTTTCCTCAAAGGGATTGCCAGTTTTTCTTTTAGGCAGTCAAGTGTTCCTGGAGAATCCCATATAGGAGTCAAGCTCGAATAGTAGCCTAGACCACTACACCATCTAATACTTGCCCAGGTTCTAGCCATTGCTTGTAATACCTTGAGTTTGATCTTTTTGAAGCATTTAAGGTCCCCAACCTGTAATAGGAAGCAGTATGTTTGTAAGTCGGCCCCCTTCAGCATTGCTGAGAACATGGACCCTACCTCAGAGCAATCTGGAGAATTTTGCAGCATTCTAGAGTGGGACAATTGGAAAGCACATGGGTAGTATTGAATATCTGCGAGGGACAGACCCTCTTTCTCCCTTTCACGCCGCAGTTTTTTCCAAGAAATTCCTATGCCCTTATAGGCTCATATATATAAATTAATGGCCTGCAGGAGTTCGTCGATAAATGACTTTCCAAAATATAAGGGGATTTTATTGAACAGGAAGGTTATTTTTTTCAGTATTATTATCTTGACCAGATTCACCCTCCCAAAGATTAACAGTGGAATGTCCCCCCTACTCTTTATTAGCCGAGTACATTCCCTTATGCCATCACATAGATTGACATCTGGAATTTTGTCTATATCCTGTACAATCTTTAACCCCAAGTATCTCATTTGTTTTTTATTCAGAGAGTTTCCTATTTCTATGTTCCAAGTCATTATTTCTGTCTTCTCTGTATTCACTTCATACCCTGACACCCTACCGAAGTCAACGGTGTGCTGAAAAATGACTGGCTTGGCAGCAGAGAGGTCCGATTAAAATACCATTGAGTCATCTGCGTAGAGGGCTACCTTTCTCCCACTCATTATACTCAAAACTTGGGATGTTCTCGACCTCTCTGAGCTTTTGGGCAAAAGGCTAACTATAGAGGTTAAAAAGGAGAGGAGACAAAGGGCTACCTTGTCTAGTGCCTCTGGCTATTTTGAACGACTTAGGTTGCCGTTTACTAACATTTTCTCTGTTGGATCCTGATATATTGACTGAATAACCTTACGGAAGTTCTTCCCCAAGTTGTACTTTTCCAAAATAACTGCCAAGCACACCCAATTCACTCTATAGAATGCTTCGGTAGCGTCTAATGTTGTGACTGCTAAGGGGAGTGAGCTAGCCGAGGCCAGGTCTATTGTGCCTATGAGACTATAAGTAATCTCATGTAAGTACCTGCCCATCACAAAACCCTTCTGATCACCGTGTAACATGTCTCATGCTACTGTGCTTAACCGGTTTTCCAAGACTTTCGCAAAGATCTTATAGTCTGTGTTGAGGAATGATATTGGCCTGTACGACTCACATTTAGTGGGTTTTCCCTGTTTTTAGTATTAATGTGGTAGTCGCCTCGCCCCAGGACACTGGTAGTTGTGAAACGGTGTTTAAGATCCCATTAAACAGCTGGGTCATAAGGGGAATTAATACCTCGCCCAAATTTCTATATAATTCTGTGGCTATCCCATCTGGACCTGGAACCTTCCCCTTTTTACTAGACTGCAAAACTTTCTTGACCTCTTCCTGAGTAATTCCCTGATCTAAAAAGTTTTGTTTTGCTGCATCTAGTGATTTTGTTGCGGTAGGGCCCAACCACTTCACAACTTTCCCCTTAGTGATTGTCCTGTCTTCAATATACAACTTCTGGAAGTACTCATAAAAGGCTCCCTCTATTTCTGATTTAGTCGTTAGTATGACCTTATTTTGTTCGTCCTCAATTTCCTTTATAATGTTTCAGCTTTTATCTGCTTTTACCTTTCAGGCCAGTAATTTCCCAGATCCTTCCCCATATTCGAAATGCGCCAACTTACTGGCCTCCCAAAGATTTAGAATCTTTGTTTGCAGAGTAGGGTCTAGCTGTTCTTTAAGGGTCCTTAACTTTACCTCCTTTCGACGCCTTATTTCATCGTCATCCCTGTTACCAATTATGCCTGCACCCAGAGTCTTCATTTTGGTTTATACACGGCTGACCACTTAGTTCTAAAACAGAGTCTGCTTGTGATTCTCCCCCTTAGGTGGGCTTTGAGCATCTCCCAAACTACCAAGTGGAGGCAGACACCAAGTTGTGTTCTAAAAATTCTACTGTCTCCTTGCGCAGGTAGATCATTTCATCAGAATTGAAGAGTAAAGACCGAAGTGGCGTCCAACATCTCCCCAAGTGTCTACTTTTAAGTTGCAATTCCAAAGTCAACTCGAGTGATCAGAAAGGTGACCACGTCATCCGAACGGGAGTTTTGCCGATAGTGAGAACTAGCCCTGTTGTCATCAACAAACATTCAGTAAGTTTCTATATTAACTTGATTTCAATCCCCTGCATAAGAAAAAGGCATAATAAAAAGGACTGGGCTTTCAAATAGTACTTTTCACGCATTATCGAACTAGGAGCGTTCCGATTGGTTAACGCTTCATTACTCTCGGTCTACAAATTAGTCCTGCTTTTCCTCCTCACGTTGCCTCCCCCAGACTTAGGTCCAGTCTGAGGCAACGACAGAGAGGTAAGGAGGTCTATGATTTGGCTTTTGCAATGAAGGAAGGAAATGAGTTTTCAGCATTAATAGCTTTTGGAGAAAGGCTGCCTTCTCCCAAAATACATTCTGAAAATTGTGTTTTTAATATAAATTTAAGCTATTGAGCAACTGTCTATTCAGATGGTCTGTGGGGTAACCTGGTAGTGAGTTGCAGCAGCAAGGGGTTTGGAAGCTAAGTAAAGAGAGAGGTGAAAGATTCAAGTAGTAAGGAATATAATTAGTTATCCTGCTCTCTGATCAAGCACCCATTTCCTTACTTTCACAGCGCGTGGCCTCCCCTATCCTGAGCCTGGTCTAGGTGAGGTGAGGTCCTATCCCCTGTCACTATGGGTGAGTAAAGTAATTTGAATGTTAATTTGGATTTTTGAATACTAGTATATCCAATGCACTGACACCATTTTTGTTTATTGTAGGTGAATAATACACCATTTGACATGGAGGAATAGTAATACATATCCTTTATGGTTTGATTGACTCACAATTCAATATATGGTTTATTTATTTATATGTGGCACTCACATGCAGTGGCATAAAGTGTTTAGAACAGAGGCCCTGAAGAAAGCCTTGGGAGTTTGTTCCCTGTTTGGCAGAAACATGTCAGCCCTTATGCAGCTATTTGGTGAAACTGCTTTTTTGCCCTACTGGGGAAAACATGGCGGCCGGCTAGGAAGCGGGTCGCGGATGTCCGGAGCAGTGGTGATGTCGATGTGAGAGGAGCGGTCAGTTGTTAGTGATTTGGAATGATTTGGAGGCTCGCACATACCTTGATGTGAGCAGGGGATTGTGTGGATACCACGGCGAGCTATCGGCTGATTTTGGAAGCCATTTGTCGGCTGGATTCAGGAGACCAGCAGCGGATGGCGGAGAGCTCGGCTTTGCAAACCGCCGAGAGTGAGGGGGCGGAGTCGCGTCATTCGCCGGCTGGGAGCTGGGTGAGAGCGGCACAAGGAGTCAGCAGAGGATGCCGAGTGCTGGCGAAAATCGGGACACCAACGAGCGGAGGTAGGGGACGAGGAGTGGAAGCTCTCACGAACATTCCCCCCAGTATACTGCAGAGGAGCAGCAGTATCCGCACTGAGGAAGCTAAACTGCAAGTTAAGGGTGCCAGCGAGGAGCAAGTAAGCAAGGGGCTGAAAGAGGGCGGAAAAACAAGATACCAATTGAGGAGTAACAGACCGGAGGGACAAGGCAGTTTGGTGGGGGTGAATAATTTTGATAAAACACAAGGGGGTTTGACCTCTTATTCGGTAGAGTTTAAGAAGGGTGTTAAAAATGATGTGACAAAGGAAGAAGCATTTTCTAAACCCACTTCCTACAAACCTAAGGTCTCTCCTTCAAAGAAAGAAAGACAAAAAAGGCAAAAAAAAGAAAAAGCTGGATTTAAGGCCCCAATAACTCCTTCACTTAACTCATATTTTAAGCCAGTCCCAAAAGTTTTGGTGTTGAAACCTGACTCTACTTCTCAGTCTCAACTCAGGGCTGATGAGGTAGTAGAGCTGGATGAGAAAGCTGTTCATTCATTGAGCTTTATTGAAGAGGAACGCGAACAGGACTGGTCAACCCTCCTAACACCAAACCCCTTTCAGGTTTTGGATACAGAGATGGAGGCAGATAAGGTCATTAGTCTTGACGCAGAGGCGTCCATTGAGCAGATATTCCAATCTACTACATCAGACGCATTAGCTGAAAGTTCAACTGTTGTCTCTGCTGAACTGGAAGAGAATGCGGGAGAGGATATATTTACAAGGAAGGATGAAACCCTGATTAATGGGAAAACTTTGATTCCCTCAGAAGAATTTGGCTCAAGTCAGCAAGAGAGATTTGCCTCAGCAGATGTGTCTGTTATGGAATTGTTAAGGAAATTGGAACAGGATATTCATCTAGGTTTTGAAGCCTCTAAAAAGAATCAAGAGCGCATAAGTGCCACATGTACATTGTTAGAGGATAAGATCGATAAATTAACTATACGTGCAGGAGAGATGGAATCCGAGATGAAAGTTGTACAGGGAAGAGTTCTGGATAATTGCAAAGAGATGGAGACATTATATTCTAAAGATAGAGAATTGGATGAAAGAGTAGAAAGATTGGAAAATATGCAAAGGCGCAACAACCTAAAAATTCTTAAACTTCCAGAAGGGAAAGAGGGGACAGACATACAAACTTTTGTTGTGCAGCTCCTGAAGAAAGAACTATCATTAGTTGAAACTGAGGAAATGTTAGCCCGAGATATCCAACGAGTACATCGTGATCCTTTTAGGCTGAATCCAGACCGTGCTAAGCCAAGAAAAATTCTGATTAATTTTGCGACATATTCGCTAAAGAAAAAAATTCTGTCACTTGCTCTAAAGAAAAAGTCTATTATGATAGACGGAGTATCAGTAGACATTAGGTCGGATTTGTCACCAGCTACAGCAAATAGGCAATGGGAGATGGGAAAACGATTGATACCCTTAAGGGAGATAAGAGCCACGGCCCAGCTAAAATTTCCCACTTTTCTAAAAGTTATGTGGCATAACAAGATGTATACATTTCGCACAGTTGACGAAGTAGATGCCTTTTTGGATGTTACTCAAGATGTATAGAAATAAATACTGACCAAAGTATATATAAAAAAAAAAATAATAAGAGACATCACCACTGAGACATCCACTGGCCTAGGCCATGGGAGTAATGGTTGGGTTTTCCGGGGAGGGAATTGAGTGTGAGGGGAGGGGAGGGAGAGGGTTAAGGAAGAAAAAAAATATATTCCTCATGAGCTGTCTTGCTGTGCTTTAATTAGAAGGAAAATCTGGGCAGTACATGATAAGCATGATGAGCAGGGTTAATAATAAGGAGCTAAGGCTCCTTACATGGAATGTTAATGGGCTCCGGGTTAAATCAAGGATATTACTAATCTTGAAATATCTAGAAGATTCACCAGCGCAGGTTATTATTTTGCAAGAAACACATTTAACACAAAAGGAAAGTAATGAGATATTTAGTACTCAAAAATGGATTGCAAACGCTATTTTTTCATCCCAAGACTTGGTTACAAAGGGAGTGGCTATTCTGATTAGAAGAGGATCCGACATACTAGTCGAGAATAGCTTAGTAGATAGTAGAGGAAGATGGGTGATTTGTAAGTTACGATTGTCGGGTGAAGTGCTGGTAGTAGTCGGTTATTACGGTCCGAATATAGATGATCCCACAATTTTAGAAAAAATTGAATTGGAGTTACTGGAATTTTCAGGTACAATTATCATGGCAGGAGATTTCAATACAGTATTAGATGGCAAGCTGGATAGAACTGGTAATGTTAGGGCAATAATGAATAGTAAAATGACCGCTAAAGTAAAGTCACTGATGGTTCAGCTAGGACTTTGTGATATTTGGAGACTTAAAGCAGCACAGCAGCTAGTATTTACTTTCTATAATAAAAAATACAAACATAATTCACGGATAGATTTTTTTCTGATAGACACTAGGTTGAAAGAGCGAGTTATAAGCGTAGACCACATAGGGGCACATCTATCAGATCATTCTGCTGTGAGTTTAAACATAAGTTTGGAATTAGAAGAGATGAGCTCTGTTTGGAGACTAGATCGTACAATTTTAGCTGATGTAGAAGTTTTAGAAACTCTCAAAGAAGAGATACAAGTTTTCTAGAGGTAAATGTGGGTTCAGCTAAGGAGGATATAGTGTGGGAAACGTGCAAAGCATTTATGAGAGGTAGAATGGGAGTTCAAGGTGCAAAAAAACGAAGACTGTATTATAGCCAAGTTTCAAATCTAGAAAAAGAGATTCGAGAGTGTGAAATCACTCGAATTCCCCAGGGAGCTACTATTTCAGATGGTCCATGGGAGAAAAAACTTTTAGATTTAAAGGTTCAACTAACTGCAACACTTACTCAAAGAGTCAAAGAGAGATGGGAGGCTAGTCAGTTGGCACACTTTTCATATGGATTGGGATGTGGCAAGTTATTAGCGTGGAAAGCCAAGAAAGATGTTACATGGAATCAAATTAAGGAGATTAAGATACCGGGCACAGGTCAAATTATAACAGAAAATAAACAGATTGTAGAAGCATTTCAGGAATATTTTGCGAATGTCTACACAGAGGACCTTTGTCCAGATAAGGCTGAGATTGAGACCTGGTTACCTCTAATAAAACCACTTGCAGCTGAGGAAATGTTGGAGTTAAATGAGGAAATTACCCAAGAAGAGTTGATGAAAGTCATTAAGGAAAGTAAAAGAGGGAAAGCCCCTTGGCCAGACGGTCTACCCGCAGAAGTATACAAAGCCCTAGGAAATACGATGGTCCCCACTTTATGTCATCTGTATAATAAATTTTTTAGAGGGAAAGTGACAATTCCAAGCTCATGGAATGAGGCAACTATTGTCCTAATACTTAAACCAGGGAAATCTCCAAAAAATATGGATGCGTATAGGCCGATCTCACTTTTAAATTGTGACTACAAATTCTTCTCTAAAATCCTAGCTGACAGGCTCGGTAAAATCATCCATAAATTGATCCATGAAGATCAAAGAGTTTTTATTAAGATGAGATATCTAAAAGAAATCACTTACTCTTTGATAGGTATGATAGATCTAGCCTCTAAGTATGAATACCCCTTGGCAGTGATTGCGTTAGACGCTGCCAAGGCCTTTGACCGAGTTAATTTTGTATACTTAAAAACTCTCCTGCACTATCTCAACCTAGGAGACAAATTTACGCAATCCATTTTTTCTTTGTATTGTGCACCGACATCGCGAGTACTTGTAAACGGAACTCTTACACTTCCTATTGGAGTAATGCGGGGCACCCGACAAGGATGCCCCTTATCACCTTTGCTCTTTAATATATATATAGAGCCTCTTGCATGTAAAATTAGAGTTTCAGCAGAGATACCCCCCTTTGTTGTGATGGACTGGTCGAAGAAACTTGGGTTATATGCGGATGATATTATTGTTTATTCTACTAATTTAGTTGGATCTTTGGAAAATTTAGTGAAGACAACAAAGGATTTTGGTAAGATTTCTGGATATCAGTTAAATCAAGATAAAACTGAAATAATGACTTGGAATCTTAATACGGGAGGGGTAAAAACTACATCAGAAATGAGGTACCTTGGAGTTAGGATTACTCAGAAAATTGAAGACTTGGCAAAAATTAATTTTGATAGAGTGAAAAAAGAGGTTGGTGACACGCTAAAAGGCTGGATGAATTTACCCCTGTCAATATATGGAAGATCTAACCTTGTAAAGATGGTGATTGTACCTAAAATTACTTTTTTGTTTGAGACTATTCCGATGGGTTTTAAAAAGGAATGGCTGGCGAAGCTACAAAGCATGATAACATCATTTATTTGGGCGTCAAAGGCCTCTCGAATCTCATGGAAGAAAATAAGGAGGAGAGTAAATAAAGGAGGGTTGGCGGCTCCAGATATACAAATATATGCATGGGCTTTTTGTTTAAAAAACTGCAGGATGTTGTTGGGTACCCTTTTTAGTTCTCAGATCGGAAGACTTTTTGGGATAATGCTGAAGAGATCAGGATATCAGGAGTTTGGTTTTTTATATAAGTTTGCAGACCCTAAATTTTTTAAAAAGGTGAGACTCAAGACTCTGAGAGACTTGGCCGAGATATGGTACAAAATCAGGAAAATATCTAAGCTCCCTTATTATAGCTATATGGCTCCAATATGGGAATCTCCTGGAGCTCCTTCTTGGACAAGAGACGCGCTAGCATTACATTTGAAAAAGGAACCTGATTTGCAAAGGTGGAAAGATTTGTTTCAAGATGGCAATTTAGTTTCTTGGGGTTTTTGTCAGCAAATGTGGGGCCCAGTTTTTTCAAAATACAAATACTTACAGATCCAAAGCTGGGCAAATCATTTGGAATTGGAGATCGGAATGGAAAATGATTTTGAGTTAAAGTTGGAGACAGGGGCTTTCAAGAAGGAAGTAGCTTCCTGGTATTGGCGAATACTAGATATGGAGGATGGAGCATTTGATCTACCAGAGACCCTGTGGAAGGATAGCTTGCCAAGGATCGCGACAGAAGACCAATGGCAAGTAACTATGTGCATGCTATATAGAATTGTTAAACCTGCAAACCTAAGGCGAAACCTTTTATTTACCATTCACAGGGCATACTGGTCTCCGTATAGACTTTCTAAATTTAAGGATGGAGGGATTGTTGGATGTCCAAAATGTAAAGCTCCAAATGTTGATGACTTACACATGTTTGTGTCTTGCCCAAACATCAAGCAATTCTGGATTGACGTGAGTAATTCTCTCTCCAAATCGTTGAACCAATCCATTGAGGTAAGCCCAGAATTAAATATTACTGGGAGATATGATTTACAAAATAGATTTTTGAATAATAATGTTAGACTTATTTTTTATGCTATGTTGCTAGCACGTCGAGAGATATGTAAACTATGGGTCTCACCACTTAGTCCCACTTTAATGGACTGGATTTTAGCCATGAGGTACATGGCTAAGCTTGATATGTTAGATCGCTCTAAAAGAAATAGAGGTTTTTGGATACCCTTCCTGTTAAATTTTGGTTAAGTTATATTTATTTTAAAGTCCGATGATTAAGCCCGTGCCTGTCTCGCTGGTATATGGACCATCCTAGGCCGATAAATAGAGATGGTGGAGGACACACATGCTGGGTCAGGTGGTCAAGAAGGATAGTTTAGAGGAAGGCCAGACTCAAAAATATGTGTTGTCTACGCCCCATTACTCTAATCCAGCCTAAGAGACAATAACAGCCCAGTGGTGGATTAGAAAGAAGATATGGGCGGCAAGACGGCAAATGAGGATAACATTTTTTTTTTTTTAAAGAAACTGCTTTTTTGCTCTGTTCTTGGTTTTAATCAGAAAGAGACCAATAGCTATTAAAGTTTTTTCGCTATTTGTCCTCTATTCTACTTTTAATCACTAGTTTTCACATTCACATGGTTTTTGCACTGCACTTGTTCCCATTTAATGGTCATACACATGGTCTACGAGTAATTGCGGGTCGAAACCCTGTCTTTCATGGTGGGCATGCAAACTGTCTCAATGATCTAGAGACGAACCATCCCAACCTTTGGATGACCATATGATAATATTGATCATTAACAAAATTTTGATGGGAATCCATCTCTGGACATTGGGTCTCACCTACTGTTACTGGTGTCTATGTGTGTTGGATTACGAGCATTTCTCTTAAGACTGGAAGGTAGTTTACCTTGCACCAAATAAGTGGGCATAAGTCTTACTGTTTCATAGTAAACATTTTACTCAATTACAGACCCCTAGGTTTATTTGTTTTTTCAGAAAGGTGGGCAGTCAGATACTCAATATCTCAAGTTACGGCTCTCAAACTTGAGCTGACCAAAAAGTAATCGATTCTAACTCTATGCCCTTCTTATTATGATAAGAAGCGCCTGGCAAAAGGACACACATCTCTCTCCTGACGTCACAGAGCCCAGTATGCTTCATCTTCGTCTGAAGATAACTACATAATTTGGGGGTGGCCTCAGCTCTAATGTACTTAGATTTATCTAGTTTTAAGTCCAATACTATATTAAAATCGCCAGCCACAAAATCCAGTAAATAGGTGTAGACTGTTTTCAGTGGCTCTGGGTCATCACAATTTGGAGTATAATATCCCACCAACATTACTATATGATCTAGCAGTTTAATTTTAGTGATGACCCACTTATAAAATGTATCCACAGCCAAATCGATTATATGTGCCTTTGCTTGCCTTTTAATTAATATAACATCTCCTCCTATGTTGGCACTTTGGTCGATGCATACCATTAGTTTGACCCACTTTAAATTCCTGAAAATCGGGGCGTGGCCAAGATGGCGGAGTGAGTGGTCGCTCTCCTCGCGATCTCCTCCGAGCCCGGGCCCCTAACCGACTTCATTGGCCTTGATCTCCCCCCTCGTCGCTAACTGCAGGTGGCGGAGGGAGTGTGGGGCCTCAGAGCTTCATCCTGAGGAACTTGAGGAGCTGGGGGCGTGTTTGGCGAGCCCCGGACACCAGGCGCCGGGCTGGCGTGGGCCGGAGCTCCGACCGGAAGTGGGTCCAGGCCGGCGTTGCGGAGTGGATCGGGCCCAGTAGAGGCTGTGGATAAGGAGACCTGTTTTGCACCGGAGCGGGGTCTAGGCCGGACCCAGCTGCTGCCTCCGCGAGCTCCGGTTTGCGGCCTCCAGGACTGAGGGTGATCGGTGCCGAGAGTGAGGCCGGTCCGGGAGACGGTGCGGAGCCAGGTGAGGAGCCGCGAGGAAAGCTCCGAGTGGCGCTGGGTTGCGCCCCTATCCTGCCTGGCCGGGAGGCTGAATTCGCGGCGGTCCCCCCCTCGACGGCCCGGCGGAGGACCAGCGCTGGTGCACAGAGGACGATCCGGCCAGCGGGACACTTCCCTACTTGCGGTGGCGCAGTTGGCCTGCGCGAGGCCCCGGCTTCCCCCGCGCTAGGCCTGGGGCGCACAGCCGCAGCCCCCTGGTGGGCGCGAGGACTGTTGCGGTTGCCGGAGACCGGACCTGGTCGGACGGTCCGGGGGGGGCCTGGAGCGGAAGCCGCATGGTGCAGAGTAGAGCCTGGGGGGAGTCGGCAGCGGAGGTGAGAAGGCCTGGGCAGAGGTCAGGACTCGCTCACCCCGCCCTGATACCCCCGATGGGAGTGTGATGTGGACCTTGGCTTGGGGTTGAAAGAACAAGTGGCCCTTCGGCGGGGGTTCTGATATGGCGACGCAGCAGCAACTGATGAGCCCTGTGCCGCTGATATAGTGCCGGGCCTGGTGGTGGTCGTGAGGCAGTTTTACCGGCCATCCCTTGGTATTGACTGCAGGAGGTTGCAGGCCTGAGGGCGGGACCTACTGAGAGGCTTGTCGGGCCGAAGGTTGAAGCACGACGGGGGGCCCTGGTGAGGAGTGCGTGTGGACCCTGAAATGCGCTGCCCGCGAACGGCGAGGCGCTGCTCCGGACCGCTCTGAGTGGGAGTGGACGGCGTCGGGGTGATCTTGAGGAGGCAGGTGGGGCACGGAACCGACTTGGAGAGCCCGGAGGGATCGCCTTGCTCCGGGTGGACAGCTTTCTGCTCGCGGCCTCTAACCGGAGTGGATCTAGCTTTTGGGGCTGCTCCTCTAGAGAACTACCGGCGCGGGAGTGCCTCATTGGTGAGCATCGGCATCCGCGAGTAGGAGGCCCAGGACAGTTGGTTGGGCCGACTGGCCGGCAGCCAGGTGAGGTGGCAGTCGTTAACGTCCTTGGTGGAACCTAGAGAGCTTGGTCTGTCGCTCAAGATGGCCGGTAACAAGGGAAACAAGAAAGGGGATCGTACCCTGCCGGATATGCTGAGCAGGAGCTCTGCAAGGCAAGACAGGGGACAGCATTCCCCGGGACAGTCGAGCAACTCTCAGGGAGCGAGTGGAGGGGAGCCACCAGTCACCAGATCCTTTCTTGAATCGCTCTTTGGCACTCTCCGAGAGGACTTCCAGGCGCTGAAGCAGGAGGTGGCGGGAGAAGTGCGAGAAGTACAGAGGGAGGTTGACGGCCTGGGGGAGCGAGTGGCCTCTGTGGAGGAGGCGGGACATGCTCAGGCCGAAGAACTCGCACAGCTTCAACAGGAGGTGATTAGACTTCACGACCAGCAAATCGATCTTCAGTCGCATGTGGAGGACCTTGAGAACCGTTCCAGGAGGAACAACATCCGGGTCTGGGGTGTTCCGCTTGCAGAGGAGGGGGAGAATGCGGCAGACTATCTACAGGACTTGTTTAGATACGTTTTGGATGAGCCGACCGACTTCCTTATCAGGATTGATAGAGCGCATAGGGTGGGCCCACGACGTAGATCATCGGCGCCCCCTCCCGACCTCCTAGCCTACCTGCCGGACTACCTCTTAAAAGAAAGAATCCTCCGGGTAGCTCGAACTAAACCTTCTTTGGAGTTCAGGGGCCACCGCTTGTCACTCTTCCAGGATCTTTCGGTGGTCACTCTACAGAAGCGCAAGTCCTTTAAAATTGCCACTGACTTCTTGCGGGAGCATGGTACTCAGTACTCTTGGGGACATCCGTTCCGTCTTATTTTTCGCTGGAATGGCACACTACATCAGCTACGTTCCCTCCAGGACACTTGTGCAGTACTGGGCATCACAGCGACTGATGAGGAGGCCCCTACTCCTCGCCGTCGGCGGATCACCAGGGACGGCTGGCAGACCGTCCCTGGTCGCCGACACTCCGCTTCCTCTGCGAGGCCTGATCCGCCCACTATCCGGGCTGAAATGGATAGCACAGTACGAGACGTTGCCAGAGAAACACCAGCAGAGGAGGTGGCGTTGACCGCTTGAGAAATTCTCCGGGGGGAGATCGACATCGCTTGATTGACATTGCAGGTTTGGGGGGCCTGGGGGGAGGGGGGGGAGCGGGAGCTGCGTGGTGGCTGGACGTCCACTTTGGTGATTTTCCATAGACTTGCCTTCATAGGCCGGACATGGACAATGGTTCTTTTTCACTCAGTTGGGGGAGGGGGGGCTGGGGTTGTGGGAGCGGGGACAGTTCTGTTGGGGTGTGGCGGGTGGAGGAGGGGAACATGTGTTGGGTGTGCAGGGGGGGTCGTCCAGTGCACGGTACGGGAGTTGAATATCTCTGATGTTCTTTTTCAGTTGGTTTTGACTTTGGGGGAAGTGGTGTGGATGTTGGAACAAGGAATGGGGGGCGGTCAATGCTTCGGACAGCCAGCGGACACACTGGAGTTCGCAACATGTAGGGGTTTGTCAGGACGGGGTGGCTGGGGGCACGTGTGCGTGTTCTTGTCCTTTACCTGGTTTCCAGAGGGGTGGGGGGTACACACACCTCTAACGGCCTTCACACCCTGTGCATACGCTTTCTTGCACCCTGCCCACTATGCCTCCTTATGTTTTTAAGGTCCTACCTCTGAATGTTAGGGGATTGAACAACCCTGTCAAGCGGCGGGCGGTGCTCTCACTGTTAGAAAATGCTCATGCAGACATTTGCCTTCTTCAGGAAACACACTTGCTGGCGCGGGACACACACAGGCTGCGATCTCACAAGTTCCGGCTCCAGTTTTTCTCCACTTGCAACACGAAGACTGCTGGGGTGGCGATTCTGGTGGCCAGACACTTTAAGGGGGTGCTTCTTCACAAGTTTGCTGAACAGAAGGGGAGATTACTGGCGCATAGGTTCAGAGTTGGGGGCCTCACATTCACGATTGGCTCCCTTTACAGCCCTAATGACAAGCAGGTGCGTTTCCTACAGTCGGCTGTGGAGGATGTCACTGCTTCGCCAGACCGACATATCATTCTTGGTGGGGATTTTAATATGGTTTTCGATTCCGCAGTAGATAGGTCAGCGCAGCGCTCTCCACAGGTCGGGAATTTTCGGCCGGCTGTAAGGCACGGCTCGCGGAAGTGGACCTCCTTGACCTCTGGCGTCATCTACACCCCACAGATAGAGACTATTCGTATTACTCTCATGTACACAAGACCTATGCACGGCTTGATCACCTTTTAGTTACAACCCCGGTGAAAACGTTGGTCTCATCGGCTGACATGGGAGTGTTATCCTTGTCGGACCATGCTCCAGTTGAGGCCTCGTTGTGCCTGCCCCCTACTGCCCAACCCTCGAGAACCTGGCGCCTCAGGGATACCCTTTTACATCGGAAGGTGGTAGTGGACCATATCGAGAAGGTTACCCGCGACTACCTGGCGCACAATGACAATGACGACACCACCCGGGCCACGCAGTGGGCGGCATTAAAAGCCGTCCTCAGAGGGGAATTCATGTCGGTCTCCGCGGCCGAAAACAAAGAGCGGCAGGCCAAGAGGGAGGAGCTTACCGGTAGGGTTCGGGAGCTTGAGTTGATTCATAGAAGGACCGGGGCTCCGAGGATCTGGCGGCAGCTGAAAGAGGCGAGGAAGCTTCTGGCAGCCTTGGACATGGATCGGGCAGAATACGCGGCTCTCCGGCTGCGCCATGCCTTTTACACAGGGGGAGACCGCTGCGGTAAGCTGCTGGCCAATAGGCTTCGGTGAAGGAGATCCTCGACCCCGGTGGAAATGTGGAGACAGAGGATGCCCGCATCTCGGCGGTGTTCCGAGGATTCTACAAAACCCTCTACACCGGGGATCCGCCGGATGTGACGCCCATATCTTCCTACCTGTATTCAATCACCTTGCCATCCTTAGACATCCTGCAAGCTGAGCACTTGAATAGGGACATAGGAATAGAGGAGGTGGTCTTGGCCATTGCCAAACTTAAACACGGCAAAGCACTGGGCCCCGACGGCTACTCCGCCCTTTTTTATAAAACGTTTTGCGCGACCTTAGCTCCTGTCCTCACTCGCCTTTTTAACTCTTTCGCAGAACCTGGTGCCATCCCGCCTGATCTCCTCGGGGCTTCCATCGCGGTTATTCCTAAGCCTGGAAAGGATCCCAAACATTGTGGATCCTACCGACCGATGTCCCTCTTGAATGTAGACCTGAAACTCTATACCGGGATTCTGGCCAGTCGCCTAGCACTTCACATGCCCGGTCTGATAGATCTGGATTAAGCTCGCTTCGTCCCAGGGAGGCAGACTGTTGATAACACAAAAAGGGTGGTCCATCTGCTGGAGAAGGCTTCTAGGATTCCTGGGAAGAGGATGATGCTGGCGGTGGACGCGGAGAAAGCGTTCGACCGAGTACATTGGCCCTTCCTAGAACAGGTATTAGTGAAGGCTAGCATCGGGGAGAAGTTTCGCACTATGGTCCTCAACTGCTATAAAGAACCGACGGCCGTAGTCCGTGTGAATGGTTATACCTCCACGGCCTTCACTATTGAGAGAGGCACTAGGCAGGGTTGCCCACTTTCGCCCCTGCTCTTTGCTTTATACATGGAGCCGTTGGCCCAGCGAGTCCGGGATAACCCGGCAGTGGATGGGATACGAATGGGGGGATTCACTCATGCGATCAGCCTTTATGCTGATGATGTCATCTTCACAATAGATACACCCCGGACGGCCCTACCGGCTTGTGTACAGGAACTCGCCGCCTTTGGTGCAGTCTCCGGCTTTAAGATGAATGTTGGGAAATCGTTGGCTCTGGACATCTCTCTGGACCCAGCCACCAAGGAATATCTACAGGGTGGGTTCCCCCTGCTTTGGTCTTCGGAGGCGGTACCGTATCTGGGGAACAAGATAGCGCCCATGCTGCAGGCTATGGTTTTGGCGAATTACTCGGCCTTGGGAGCAAAGATCAGAGAGGAGCTGGCCCGCTGGAACCGCGGGATTCTCTCATGGTTAGGACGGATTGCTGCCGTTAAAATGACCATCTTGCCCCAGGTTCTCTATCTGTTCAGGGCATTGCCGCTTCAGCCGCCGGTTGGGTGGATTTCGCAGCTGCAGTCAGATGTGGCCCGCTTCATTTGGCAGGGGAAGAAGCCCAGGATGCGTAGGGCCTTGTCTCTTTTGTCTCCTGAGGCGGGGGGTCTGGGCATCCCGGATTTTCGTAAGTACTTCCAGGCGGCGCAACTGCTGTACCTGGTGGAGTGGTGCAGATGGGAGTCGGATAAGCACTGGCTTTTCCAGGACCAGGCGGTGGAGGGTAGGCCTCTGCAGGAGATTCCGTTTTTGCACCGCTCCCATCGGCCTAAGAACTTGTATGCTTCCTTCATCACTAGGGTGCCTTTGCGAGTTCGGGACGCTACTTGCCTTAAATATGATCTTACCTCGTTCCCGTCGCCTCTCTCCCCATTGGTAGATAACCCGGCTTTTACTCCCGGAATGGAGAAGGGTGCCTTCGCGCATTGGCGGCAAGCAGGTTGTAGAGCTTTGTGCCACATGTATGGTCCTGAGGGGGTTATTCCCTTCACGCAGTTCCGTCAGGAGTTTTCTCTTCCTGAGACTGGGAGGCACCGTTATATGCAAGCCCGACACTGGGCCCTTCAGCCACAAGTTAGAGAAGCGGCAGATAGGCTTTTCTCGCCATGTGAGAGATGGCTGGTATCCCGTGCGTCAGATTCAAAGCTAATCACGGATTTATACAGGTTTCTGCAGCTATCCCCCACACACTTTTACAACCCGGGGAGGGAGAGGTGGGAGCGGGAGTTTGGGAGGACGCTGAGTCCTAAGGAGTGGGACCAGATTTCCTACAGGGCACGCCATTCAGCATATCATGTGGGACTTACTGACACCTTTACTAAAGTCACTACCTATTGGTATTACACGCCGGAGCGTATTCACGAATTTGATCGCAGTAAAGCGGACACATGCTGGCGGGGGTGTGGACATCGTGGTACTCTCACACATATCTTATGGGACTGCCCTCTTTTAGCCGCCTATTGGACAGAAGTGTTGGATGCAATAGACTCTCACTTCAATACTGAGCTTCCGCGCTTCCCTGCATATACCCTCTTGGGGCTCCCGAACGACTTGATGTATCCCCTGAAGTCCAGGAGGGGTAGACAGATCGCTATCGCCTTAGGCTCTGCGGTCCAGAATATTTTGATTCACTGGCGCACGGCCACACCACCCACTGTCACAGGTTGGCTTCATAGGTTGTGGCATGTGCTGGGTATGGAAAAGATGTCCCTTATGGTGGCTGGGGACATAGCCCAATTCAACGAGCTTTGGCAACCGTTCCACGCTCTGTTGCTTACGGAGTTTAGAGAACTTACTTGCCCTAGGTATCTTCGCCTCCTGCGGCTCACGAACCCACCGATACCAGACCGATGAGTTGTTGGGGGTCCCCCCCTTCCTCAGGACTTTTGATTTTGTTATACACATGGGGAGATGGTGATGCACTGGACGACGGGTGAGGGGGGTGGGGGGAGTTGAGTTGGGACAGTTGGGGGTGGGGGGGGTGTTTATTTGGAAATGTTGTGTCGACCCGGACCTATGCACTCCTTCACCTGCCTGGTTGGACTACCACCGTGACCCGTGATTGTTGGCTTTTGTACTTGTCCAATCCTTAGGTGCTGCTGGAAACTTTATGATGATGTGTATTTGTCTTGGTGTGTCATGATGAATAAAATACTTTAAACATAAATTCCTGAAAATCGACATGCACTCGCTTTTCACCAAGTGGGTCGCCTGTAGAATAATTATTTGCGCCAGGAAGTCCCTAAGATATTGCAGAATCTTTGCCCTTCTTCCTTTTATATGTAGACCGTTGACTTTCCAAGTTAAAATCTGAGTAGTCATCTTTGCCCTCATACTCACGGCACACTACCTGGACATCTGTATCCTTTTCTGCCATAGTAATTTTAACTAAGGTGCTGTAGACCACCCCTTCTCACCTTTGTTTTGCCGTAGGATATGTGTTTGATTTGCGCCGAGCCAGACTCCGTGGCTTCTGTCAGGACAACGAGCTGAGGGGTAGCATCTTGGAGCTGAGGAGGAGCTGCAGGGCGGCAGCGCATGGTCTGCTCCATGGCACTGGAGGCAGCAGAAGCACAAGCTCCATTCCTGCTACACTGGAGGTAAACGAGCAGAGGTCGTTGCAGGAGGTTGAAGGGGGTGAACCCCCAAATCCTGCTTGAAATAATCAATCAATCAATCAATGGCATTTGTAAAGCGCGCTACATACCCGTAGGGTCTCAAGGCGCTGGGGGGGGGGGGTGCCGCTACTGCTCGAACAGCCAGGTCTTCAGCTTCTTCCTGAAGGAGAGGTGGTCTTGGGTCAGGCGCAGGTCGGGAGGGAGGGAGTTCCAGGTCCTGGCGGCCAGGTAGGAGAAGGACCTTCCTCCTGTCGTCGCTCTTCGGATGCGGGGGACGGCGGCGAGGGCGTGGTTGGCTGATCGGAGGTGGCGTTTGGGAGCGTAGAAGTTGAGTCGGCTGTTGAGGTAGCTCGGGCCTTGGTCGTGTAGGGCTTTGTGTGCGTGGGTGAGGAGGCGGAAGGTGATTCTTTTGTTGACGGGGAGCCAGTGAAGGTCTCTCAGATGTCCGGAGATGTGGCTGGTTCGTGGGATGTCGAGGATGAGTCTGGCTGAGGCGTTCTGGATCCGCTGGAGTCTCTTCTGGAGCTTGGCGGTGGTACCGGCGTAGAGGGCGTTGCCGTAGTCCAGTCGGCTGGTGACGAGGGCCTGGGTGACGGTCTTCCTGGTCTCGGTGGGGATCCACCAGAAGATCTTCCGTAGCATGCGTAGGATGTTGAAGCACGCTGAGGAGACGTTGTTGACTTGCCTGGTCATGGTGAGGGAGGAGTCCAGGATGAAGCCCAGGTTGCGTGCGTGGTCTGTCGGTTTGGGTGCGGTGCCCAGGGCGGGAGGCCACCAGGAGTCGTCCCAGGCGGAGGGCGAGGAGCCCAGGATGAGGACCTCCGTCTTGTCCGAGTTCAGTTTCAGGCGGCTGGTCGTCATCCACTCGGCCACCTCTTTCATCCCTTCGTGCAGGTTGGCTCTGGCGGCGGCGGGGTCGTTGGTCAGGGAGAGGATCAGCTGGGTGTCGTCGGCGTAGGAGATTATGCTGAGGTTGTGTTTGCGTACGATGGCCGCGAGGGGGCTCATGTAGACGTTGAAGAGGGTGGGGCTCAGAGATGATCCTTGAGGGACGCCGCAGGTGACTTCGGAGGCCTCTGACTTGAACGGTGGTAGGCGGACTCTCTGTGTTCTTCCGCCGAGGAAGGAGATGATCCATTCCAGCGCCTTGTCCTGGATTCCGATGTTGCTGAGGCGCCGTACTAGGGTGCGGTGGCAGACCGTGTCGAATGCCGCGGAGAGGTCTAGGAGGATGAGGGCCACTGTTTCTCCATTGTCCATCAGGGCTCGGATGTCATCGGTGGCGGCGATGAGGGCGGTCTCGGTGCTGTGATTGGCTCGGAAGCCGGACTGTGAGGGGTCGAGGGATCCGTTCGTCTCGAGGAAGGCGGCCATCTGCTTGTTGACGGTCTTCTCGATGACTTTAGCTGGAAACGGGAGGAGCGAGATGGGGCGGTAGTTCTTGAGGTCGGTGGGGTCTGCTGTTGGTTTCTTGAGTAGAGCGCTGAGTTCGGCGTGTTTCCAGCTCTCGGGGAAGATGGTGGTGTCGAAGGATGTGTTGATGATGTCTCGCAAGTGGGGTGCGATGACAGCGTCGGCCTTGTTGAAGACGTGGTGAGGGCAGGGGTCGGTCGGAGATCCGGAGTGGATGGAGTTCATCGTGCGGATGGTGTCTTCGGTGCTGATCGGGGTCCAGGCGTGGAGGGTGGTGGTGGGGGGTGGTTGTTCGGTCATGGTGTGCGTTGGTTGGTTGTTGAAGCTGTTGTGTATGTCCGTGATCTTGTTGTGGAAGTATGAGGCGAGGGAGTTGCAGAGGTCTTGCGATGGGGTGATGTCATTGTTTCCTGCGCTGGGGTTGGAGAGCTCTTTCACGATGTTGAAGAGTTCCTTGCAGTTGTGTGCGTTGTTGTCCAACCGGTCCTTGAAAGCTGTTTTCTTGGCGGCGCGGATCAGCTGGTGGTGTTTTCGGGTGGCAAGTTTGAAGGAGGTCCTGTTGTCCGGTGTCGGTTCCCTTTTCCAGACTTTCTCGAGGGCTCGGCAGTTCTTCTTGGAGCTCTTGAGTTCGTCGGTGAACCATGGGGCCTTCTTGCTGCCGGGTCTGCTAGGCGGGGTCTTCAGTGGGGCGAGTTCGTCCGCGCAGTTGCTTATCCACTTCGTGAGGTTGTCGGCGGCCTGGCTGGGGTTCGCTGAGCTGGCAGGAGGGTGCAGGCTCAGGGAGGTGGCGAGCTGGTCTGCTGTGATCTTGTTCCAGCTTCTGCGGGCGGCCTGTTGCTGGTGTTGGTGGGTCGTCGTTCTCTTGAAGGTGAAGTGGACGCAGCTGTGGTCCGTCCATTGAAGCTCTGTGGCGTGGCTGAAGTCGATGTCTGTGCTGGAGGAGAAGACTGCGTCGAGTGTGTGTCCGGCGAGGTGGGTGGGGGTGGACACCAGTTGCTTGAGTCCGAGGTTGGCGAGGTTGTCGAGCAGGGTGCTGGTGTTGCGGTCGTTGTTGTTCTCCAGATGGAAGTTGAGGTCTCCCAGGAGGATGTAGTCAGCGGAGGGGAGGGCATGCGGGCTGACGAAGTCGGCGATGTCTTCGCTGAATTGAGTGCGTGGTCCCGGAGGTCGGTAGATCAGTGTGCCTCTGAGGGTGGTGTTCGGGTTGGTGTGGATCTGGAAGTGCAGGTGTTCGGCGCTGGTCAGGGTGTTGTCGGTGCTGGTCGTGAGACGGATGGTGTTCCTGTGGATGATGGCGATGCCTCCTCCCATCTGGTTGGCGTTTCGGTCCCTCTGGACGATCTTGTAGCCCTCTGGGATAGCGATGGCGATGTCGGGAGCTGAAGAGGCGTTCATCCAGGTCTCCGTGAGGAAGGCGACGTCAGGGGCTGTGGTGTCTAGAAGGTTCCAGAGTTCGATGGCGTGTCTGTGGATGGATCGGGTGTTGAGCAGGATGCACTTGAGGTGGGTGCTGCTGGTGTTCGACTTGGCGGGTGCTGGAGTGAGGCAGGTCCGGATGCAGGAGAACTTGCAGGCGTGGCAGCTGAACGGTCCGTGGGTGCGTCGTGGTGTGGCTTGGTGGCATTCTGGGGGTCGGCCGGTGTTGAGTGCGGTGAGGGTGGTGGCGGAGTAAGTCAGGCGGGAAGGTCGGGGTCTACGTGGGCCAGGGGTCCTGGCGCTGGTCGCGATCCGGTCGCGGACGGGCGCAGACGGGCTTACCTTTGGCGCGCCTTCGGCGCACAATCGGCGCGCCCGCTGCGCGTGACCGCTGCGCGTTCGCACGGTCGCCATTTAAGGCGAAGTGCGCGGGTGGGCGGAGCAGCTGGGAGGCGGGAGCGGGGAGGGCACAGAAGAAAAAAGGGGCGGGGCTAACGGCGGTGGCGGGAAGCGGGAGCGGGGAGGGAGAGCGGAGGGCGGCGAGGTAGGCGGGCAATCAGGAAGGAAACAAGCACCAATACCAAAGAGGAGGGCAAAGCACAAGGAAAACGGCAAATTAAGATACAGGTCAAAACGGGGGAAAAAAGAATTACCAGCGATCAAAAAAACGGCACACACAGCAATCAAGCACAAATTACAGTCAAAAACCGGAAAAAAGAATTAACAGCGATCAAAACGGCACACACAGCAATCAAGCACAAATTACAGTCAAAAACCGGCAAAAACCAAGGGATAGGACGATCTAGCAGGGCGTGTAAGGGGAAAAAGAAAGTCGAAGAGGGTAAATTAAAAATCACCCCCTCACTTTTAAGGTGCAGCCTATTGTGGTCGATGTAAGACAGCAGGCAAAAGAGCTCACAAAGCGGATAGCTGGTCAACCTACAATTATACAAATGGCGGCCAAATGGGTTTTCCCTTTAGTAGAGACTGTGAGCAGCTAGGAGCAGGCTCAATCGAATCTGGGGAGCAGCAACAATTTTTCAGGTGAATAATTCTCCGAACCTAGAGTAATTACTCAAAATTCACCAGGGTCATTTGAGGTTCTGTTCTCCTCTCTATCGGAGGACATTAAGAAAGGGTTCGCAGTTTTGGAAAACAAACCAAGGTGAGATAAGGAGTTTCTGAAGATTGACCTCTTGAATATCAGGACACAGACCTTGGAAAACCTGGTAGGAGAGCTGAAAGAAGAACTGAGCTGTGCGAAAACAGATATTGTGGTCTTAAAACGTGAGGAGCAGGATGTATGAGAAAAGTTGTAAAATAATTCAAGGAGGAATAACTTGTGTATCTTGAATGTCCCGGAGGGTAAAGAAGGAGAGGATTTAAGAGCTTTCATTGTTACACTGCAGAAGGAAGGAGTACAGATTGATGACAGTGAGGAAGGGTTAAGTAAGGATATTCAAAGGGTGCATAGAGACCCCTTTAGAGGGAACCCAAACTCAAGCCTCGTAAAATCCTGATACATTTCAACACATTAAAAGAATTTTTTTTAAGCAAAGCCTTGAAATTTAAGTTGCTAAGAGTAAAAGATTTTTTGTTTAAAGTTAGATCTGACCTTTCCCGAGCAACTCTAGACAGGCAATTGGAGCTAGGGAAACGATTTAATGAATTCAAGAAATTGGAGGCTGTAGCACAGCTCAAATTCCCAGCTTCCCTAAGAGTAATGCATAATAATAAAATGCGTATTATAAGAGTCAAGAGGGAGGCAGACAACTTGTTGGAGAGTATAAAAAAAGGGGGATTTGTTAGCCCCATACCTTCTGTAGTAGGAGAGGATTACATATACAAGCGTGATTTCCCCTTTCGTGACATATTTCAATAAGTGGGAGGGGGGTGAGGGGAATGAGGGGGGGATAGCCGTGGATTTAAGTTATAAAGTCCATGCGGCTCTAGGTAATCTGTGATAGCTCAGAAACTGTGGTGGGTGGTCTCAAGGTTTAGCAATTAGGACTAACATCGAGTCTAGGGAGATGTTGGGTTGGGTTCTCCAGGGTGGGGGGGAGTGTGGGGTTGGGGGTGCACAGGGTGGGGAGCATAAGGGGAAAAAAGAAATAAATATCTATTTTTGATTTTGCACAACTGCGGGACACTCACAAAACTCTTGAAAACCCAACTGTCCGGATATACAATATTGTTAACCTTAAATTCTAGAAAAAAGACTGAATGGACCTACACCACATCACAAAAAGCACACGTTTGTGGAATCATGAAAAAAGGGTGACTGGTCAGGAAAGCAGAGGATTGGCTGTCAACGGGAGTAAAGGGTGGGGGTGGATGCAGGAGGCTGGCCACAGGCATGGGGTTGGCTTTACTTGGGGTAATAAAATATTACTTCATGTTAAAACCCCCTAGAAATTCACTGAAAAAATAAAGCATAAAGTCATGTTATGGTTAGGAATTGTAATGATATCTTACTGTACATTAAAACAACTTTAAAAAATCATTGTAAAAACCAAAGTCAAAAGTAACATTATAGTTAGGTAAAAATTCCCATGACAACACGTTATAAACTAAAAAAGACATAATTTCCAGTTATAGTTGTCTCTAGTAACTGTAACTTGTGCTCTAAGGTAACTAATTTGCTTCCCTGCCATGCACTGCTAATTACTCCACGTATCACATTGTTCATGACATGTTCTATGACATCATTTATAACATCACTGCAGCATCAGAAATTGCATCATATATATTTGACTGCCCCAGCTTCTGACCAGACCTGGGAGGAGAGGCGCTGCAGACGAGCGGGGACACAGGGCATGCACCGCGAAGTCCAATCGTCCTTCAACCACCCCACCTACCTGATTGGGCGCAAGACGACATCACCTCTACTCCTCCACACCGGCTACCCGATTTTGCTAGAACTGTTGCATTTTGGGAATTGGAGTCCGTGATATTCAAAACGGACTGTCATTGGCTGTGCAGACTGCATGGGGGAGGGAACACAGTGCCTATGAAATTTAAACAGGAGGATACAGGGGAGGAAGTTGTTAAGGGGCAAGGCGCTGAAGAAGGCACGTTTGCCGAAATGCATTCGCCGTTTCCAGGACCCTTGAATTAAACGGCTGTTTACTCTGTGTTCCCCGCGTGGCCTCTCATCTTTTCTAGTGGGAAGGATTGTTGGTCATTTGTACTGCGCAGCCAGACGCGCAGAAGAGTTGGCCCTGCAGCACTAAGTGACACTGGGTAATAACTGGCATCCGCGCTGCTTGCAGCTTCATGGCAATCGAGGGATCGATATACCCAGATGTCCGCCAGTAATCTCAGCGAGGAGGAAGCGATTTGAGGCATTTATTCTCTATGGGGCGAACAGTCTCGCATTTGACTGCCCCAGCTTCTGACCAGACCTGGGAGGAGAGGCGCTGCAGACGAGCGGGGACACAGGGCATGCACCGCGAAGTCCAATCGTCCTTCAACCACCCCACCTACCTGATTGGGCGCAAGACGACATCACCTCTACTCCTCCACACCGGCTACCCGATTTTGCTAGAACTGTTGCATTTTGGGAATTGGAGTCCGTGATATTCAAAACGGACTGTCATTGGCTGTGCAGACTGCATGGGGGAGGGAACACAGTGCCTATGAAATTTAAACAGGAGGATACAGGGGAGGAAGTTGTTAAGGGGCAAGGCGCTGAAGAAGGCACGTTTGCCGAAATGCATTCGCCGTTTCCAGGACCCTTGAATTAAACGGCTGTTTACTCTGTGTTCCCCGCGTGGCCTCTCATCTTTTCTAGTGGGAAGGATTGTTGGTCATATATATATATATATATATATATATATATATATATATATATATATATATATATATATATATATATATATATATATATATATATATATATATATATATATATATATATATGATTAAACAAAGTTCCCAGCGCTGCGAGGGAGCACTCGACAGGTCTCAGCCATCCAGCAGTGTAATGCAGCTTGCATCTCTGCTCCAAAATTCATTCAATGAGCCAACGCGTTTCACAGCATCAAGCCGCTTCTTCATGGGCTGCTCCTAAGAAACGATGAGGCACACAATTTCACTCCCATTTTCTTGCTCTTTTTATTATCATGCACGCCCCCAAGGGGCGGGTGCTAGAGAGCACGCTTTTGTTTAGTGCATGACGGACTTTGTGGTTCCAGAAAACGAGCAAAATATAACGTCTCAAAGTCTCTTAATTATAAAAGCATGTTTTTTAACCTGTAGTAGGTATCAGAGCGTTGTTGCAGGCTTAATTCGCATATTGAGTCCTGTGCTGTTTTCGTCACGAAGGGTTCGGATTCTCAGCCTCATTCAGATGGACTTGCAGGTTCTTGTCCAGCTGAAGATGGTGCTCGCTCCACGGCAGGGATGCCGTGAGAAATGTGATTAAACAAAGTTCCCAGCGCTGCGAGGGAGCACTCGACAGGTCTCAGCCATCCGGCAGTGTAATGCAGCCTGCATCTCTGCTCCAAAATTCATTCAATGAGCCAACGCGTTTCACAGCATCAAGCCGCTTCTTCATGGGCTGCTCCTAAGAAACAATGAGGCACACAATTTCACTCCCATTTTCTTGCTCTTTTTATTATCATGCACGCCCCCAATGGGCGGGTGCTAGAGAGCACGCTTTTGTTTAGTGCATGACGGACTTTGTGGTTCCAGAAAACGAGCAAAATATAACGTCTCAAAGTCTCTTAATTATAAAAGCATGTTTTTTAACCTGTAGTAGGTATCAGAGCGTTGTTGCAGGCTTAATTCGCATTTTGAGTCCTGTGCTGTTTTCGTCACGAAGGGTTCGGATTCTCAGCCTCATTCAGATGGACTTGCAGGTTCTTGTCCAGCTGAAGATGGTGCTCGCTCCACGGCAGGGATGCCGTGAGAAATGTGATTAAACAAAGTTCCCAGCGCTGCGAGGGAGCACTCGACAGGTCTCAGCCATCCGGCAGTGTAATGCAGCCTGCATCTCTGCTCCAAAATTCATTCAATGAGCCAACGCGTTTCACAGCATCAAGCCGCTTCTTCATGGGCTGCTCCTAAGAAACAATGAGGCACACAATTTCACTCCCATTTTCTTGCTCTTTTTATTATCATGCACGCCCCCAAGGGGCGGGTGCTAGAGAGCACGCTTTTGTTTAGTGCATGACGGACTTTGTGGTTCCAGAAAACGAGCAAAATATAACGTCTCAAAGTCTCTTAATTATAAAAGCATGTTTTTTAACCTGTAGTAGGTATCAGAGCGTTGTTGCAGGCTTAATTCGCATATTGAGTCCTGTGCTGTTTTCGTCACGAAGGGTTCGGATTCTCAGCCTCATTCAGATGGACTTGCAGGTTCTTGTCCAGCTGAAGATGGTGCTCGCTCCACGGCAGGGATGCCGTGAGAAATGTGATTAAACAAAGTTCCCAGCGCTGCGAGGGAGCACTCGACAGGTCTCAGCCATCCGGCAGTGTAATGCAGCCTGCATCTCTGCTCCAAAATTCATTCAATGAGCCAACGCGTTTCACAGCATCAAGCCGCTTCTTCATGGGCTGCTCCTAAGAAACGATGAGGCACACAATTTCACTCCCATTTTCTTGCTCTTTTTATTATCATACACGCCCCCAAGGGGCGGGTGCTAGAGAGCACGCTTTTGTTTAGTGCATGACGGACTTTGTGGTTCCAGAAAACGAGCAAAATATAACGTCTCAAAGTCTCTTAATTATAAAAGCATGTTTTTTAACCTGTAGTAGGTATCAGAGCGTTGTTGCAGGCTTAATTCGCATATTGAGTCCTGTGCTGTTTTCGTCACGAAGGGTTCGGATTCTCAGCCTCATTCAGATGGACTTGCAGGTTCTTGTCCAGCTGAAGATGGTGCTCGCTCCACGGCAGGGATGCCGTGAGAAATGTGATTAAACAAAGTTCCCAGCGCTGCGAGGGAGCACTCGACAGGTCTCAGCCATCCGGCAGTGTAATGCAGCCTGCATCTCTGCTCCAAAATTCATTCAATGAGCCAACGCGTTTCACAGCATCAAGCCGCTTCTTCATGGGCTGCTCCTAAGAAACGATGAGGCACACAATTTCACTCCCATTTTCTTGCTCTTTTTATTATCATGCACGCCCCCAAGGGGCGGGTGCTAGAGAGCACGCTTTTGTTTAGTGCATGACGGACTTTGTGGTTCCAGAAAACGAGCAAAATATAACGTCTCAAAGTCTCTTAATTATAAAAGCATGTTTTTTAACCTGTAGTAGGTATCAGAGCGTTGTTGCAGGCTTAATTCGCATATTGAGTCCTGTGCTGTTTTCGTCACGAAGGGTTCGGATTCTCAGCCTCATTCAGATGGACTTGCAGGTTCTTGTCCAGCTGAAGATGAAACGCGTTGGCTCATTGAATGAATTTTGGAGCAGAGATGCAGGCTGCATTACACTGCCGGATGGCTGAGACCTGTTGAGTGCTCCCTCGCAGCGCTGGGAACTTTGTTTAATCACATTTCTCACGGCATCCCTGCCGTGGAGCGAGCACCATCTTCAGCTGGACAAGAACCTGCAAGTCCATCTGAATGAGGCTGAGAATCCAAACCCTTCGTGACGAAAACAGCACAGGACTCAATATGCGAATTAAGCCTGCAACAACGCTCTGATACCTACTACAGGTTAAAAAACATGCTTTTATAATTAATAGACTTTGAGACGTTATATTTTGCTCGTTTTCTGGAACCACAAAGTCCGTCATGCACTAAACAAAAGCGTGCTCTCTAGCACCCGCCCCTTGGGGGCGTGCATGATAATAAAAAGAGCAAGAAAATGGGAGTGAAATTGTGTGCCTCATCGTTTCTTAGGAGCAGCCCATGAAGAAGCGGCTTGATGCTGTGAAACGCGTTGGCTCATTGAATGAATTTTGGAGCAGAGATGCAGGCTGCATTACACTGCCGGATGGCTGAGACCTGTCGAGTGCTCCCTCGCAGCGCTGGGAACTTTGTTTAATCACATTTCTCACGGCATCCCTGCCGTGGAGCGAGCACCATCTTCAGCTGGACAAGAACCTGCAAGTCCATCTGAATGAGGCTGAGAATCCGAACCCTTCGTGACGAAAACAGCACAGGACTCAATATGCGAATTAAGCCTGCAACAACGCTCTGATACCTACTACAGGTTAAAAAACATGCTTTTATAATTAAGAGACTTTGAGACGTTATATTTTGCTCGTTTTCTGGAACCACAAAGTCCGTCATGCACTAAACAAAAGAGTGCTCTCTAGCACCCGCCCCTTGGGGGCGTGCATGATAATAAAAAGAGCAAGAAAATGGGAGTGAAATTGTGTGCCTCATCGTTTTTTAGGAGCAGCCCATGAAGAAGCGGCTTGATGCTGTGAAACGCGTTGGCTCATTGAATGAATTTTGGAGCAGAGATGCAGGCTGCATTACACTGCCGGATGGCTGAGACCTGTCGAGTGCTCCCTCGCAGCGCTGGGAACTTTGTTTTATCACATTTCTCACGGCATCCCTGCCGTGGAGCGAGCACCATCTTCAGCTGGACAAGAACCTGCAAGTCCATTTGAATGAGGCTGAGAATCCGAACCCTTCGTGACGAAAACAGCACAGGACTCAATATGCGAATTAAGCCTGCAACAACGCTCTGATACCTACTACAGGTTAAAAAACATGCTTTTATAATTAAGAGACTTTGAGACGTTATATTTTGCTCGTTTTCTGGAACCACAAAGTCCGTCATGCACTAAACAAAAGCGTGCTCTCTAGCATCCGCCCCTTGGGGGCGTGCATGATAATAAAAAGAGCAAGAAAATGGGAGTGAAATTGTGTGCCTCATCGTTTCTTAGGAGCAGCCCATGAAGAAGCGGCTTGATGCTGTGAAACGCGTTGGCTCATTGAATGAATTTTGGAGCAGAGATGCAGGCTGCATTACACTGCCGGATGGCTGAGACCTGTCGAGTGCTCCCTCGCAGCGCTGGGAACTTTGTTTAATCATATATATATATATATATATATATATATATATATATATATATATATATATATATATATATATATATATATATATATATATATATATATATATATATATATATATATATATATATATATATATATATATATATATTCACTGAAAAAAACACAGGTGTCACACCAGTTACAGTTAGGAATTAGCATTTAAAAAACCTATTAAATTCACTGAAAAAAACATAGGGCCAGATGTATCAACATACCGTTTTGCGAATCCTAAATAGCGATTTTTTGCAAATCGCTATTTAGAATTCACAAAACAGTATGTATGTACAAAATCACAATTTTTTTGCGATTCCTTATTATTCTTAATTTGCGAATTCGCAAATAAAGAATAATTTCCAATGCATTCCTATGGGCCAGGAGGCCCATAGGAATGATAGTGCAATAATTCTCAAATTGCGAATTCGCAATTTGCTAATCGCAATTTGAGAATTATTTGAAGGGTGCAGGGGTGTCTCAGTTAGTTGGACTCACTATAACTTGCGCGCCTGCAATGCACTGCTGATGACGTCACATATTACATCACTCATGACATGGTCAGTGACATCACTCATGACATCACTGCCACATGCAACGAAAGCACCCCAATAACTATTCTGCAGCAGAGGTCAGAGAACTGACCAAAAACCCTCCACATTCTTCTCCGAGCACCTCTAAACAACCCACTCCATTGGGTCCTGAAACTAGAGGGATGGTCCCATGCATCCAACGCCAATTTGGAGACTACAAGATTACTTGTATATTTTGTGGGACTACCATTTCTTATGGGGAGCAGAGCATCAAACTTATAAACCGTGCTGGAGACAACCACCGGTGCCGAAAGAAGCCTTCATTTTTTCCTGTTTTTTTTGCTCCAGTTGAGCTGTTTACAATTCCCTGTTTTTTGTTTGTCCCCATAAAAAATACAAAAAAAATATAAAACTGTTCATAAAAGCCAAAAAAAGTATAACATGTTCCAAAAAACAAAAAAATATATAAAACAACAAAAAGAAGAAAAAATACAGTTCTTATTAGAACTACCTCCAATTTATAAAAAAAGGCTACATTTTTTAAAAACTCTGTCATTCTTTTTTCCCCATGGTACGCTCCCTGGTCCGCGTACCGACCTTTAACTGATGCAAGTTAATGTGATTTACTCTAACGCGCTACTCGTAAACCATGACATTACATCCTTTATACATGTGGGAACTTTAAAACAATGTTCAAGATATGCTAGTCATTCACCTTCCCTTTATAAAACCTTTTTTTTAAAACCTGAAATACTCATATGAATTATATTATGAAATAGTATTTTGTTTATGTTGATTGTATCACGTGACATGTTGATTTACTTTATTAACAAAGATGAAATGCACAAAGTTTGCCCGTGACGAAGGAGTGTTCCACTCCGAAATGCGTAGGACGTTGTGTCTGCAATAAACCTGCACTTGAATAGAGGCCACGGCTCCTGTGTGATTCTTTTTTGACCAATCTTGGAAGGATTGCGCCGGATTGTACGTGTGGAAATTTTTGGGGGTGGCTACCCCGGCCGTGAGCCCGCCGAAGCAGAGGCTCGGGAATAGCTACAAACTTTGTGTCTATATATATATATATATATATATATATATATATATATATATATATATATATATATATATATATATATATATATATATATATATATATTTAATGCTCAAAATCCTTTCCATCTGAAAGGAACACAGCACTTCGGGGGTAGCAGTGAAAACGGTTTAATTACAAATAAACAAGACGCGTTTCGGCGTTGACCTTCATCAGTGTTACTGACCACATAGACACAGAACTCCTAATAAAGTTGTGTTGCAATGGTAAACATGAACGAGGGACCAGCCCAACCAAAGCTAATAGTGGCGCCATTTTAGAACGGGTTTCCCAGAATGAGAGTCCTAACAAAATAAATCGTAAATCGTTAAAATGGCGAAAATGAAATGGGCATTCCTAAATAAAATGTACAATTTCATAACATAAAGCCGTGGATCGGCGTATATCCCTTGGGAAACATGTACCATGCAAAAAATACCAATATGCATGCCTGATGTTATAATCATAAGCAGGAAAATGCTATATAGATGTAATACATAATTACATGATTCCCAGCATCAATTGCAAGAGGAAAAACCGCGTTAGCAAAACAACTTCGGCCCTGCCACAGGAAGAGTAGAAATTAAAGTAAAATAAGATAAAATACATTAGAATAGAACAGATAGATCTGAGTAAGGAGAGAGTTCATACAATAGATACAGGGTAATCCTAAGAGTGATCATAAAAGCACTTTTTCAAGACATAATTAATCCGAGTAATTAATCAAAGCAATAGGTCACAGCAAAAGTCACAGTAATGTATCACAGCTATAAGTCACATCACATGTATGAATAGGCAGTAGTCTAGATCTAATGTAGTGAATAGAATTCATTTTCCTAAGTGGACTGCCATATCCTCCCCACTATTTAGACCCTTTGGGTACTTGGTAGATAAGTCAATGATATACCTAGATTCTAGGCGTCTCAACCGTTTTAATCTGTCACCACCTCGTGGATTGTGTGGAACATGATCCAGTCCAAAGAATTGTAGTTTGTTCCTATCTTTCTTGTGGTACTCTGCGAAGTGCCGGGCTACTGGGTAAGAAGGATCTACCCTATCTATGGCCCGGAGATGTTCTAACACTCTCAGCTTGAGCTGGTTGATGGTACTGCAAATGTAGCGCAGACCACATGGACATACTAAACAATACACTGCATAGGTGGTGCTGCATGTGATGAATTTGAGTATTTTGTTGGTCCTCCCTGCATCTGGGATATCATAATGCAGTACCCTCCGGCTAGTTGCACATGCCTTACAGTTCCCACAATGATAGAACCCACTCACTTCCTTAAGAGTATTAGGCTTAGACGTAGGTACCTCTAATATATATGGCAGAGAAACGTCTTCACAGGTATTCCGACCACAGACGAAGCGAGACCCAAAATTAGTGCAGAAGTTTTATTTAGTGCTCATCACCAAGCCGCCATTACGCGTTTTGACCTCAACAGGCCTTGATCACATGACACAGGTCAAAGGGCGTAGTGCATATTTATAGTTAAAGTGCAAAGTGCCATGAACAAACATAGAGGAAATACTATGCAATTGTTTGGACAAAACAGAAATATGTCCCCTAAGTGTTTGCATGAATGCATATCATAGAACGGGTCACAATTTTAAATTAGGTTGTTGAGACATTTAAATAACTCACAGCAATAACGAATACATATAAAAACATATCAATACATAAATAAATATGCTAAAAATATAAATATTCATTTCATTGCTGTACAACCTTATAAAAGACATAATTAGTGCATAAATGCTTCATTGTTATTTTAGAAACCTTGTATATAAACAATACCACTATGTGCCAACATTCTGCTGGTCACACTAATATTTAAGCATATTTAATCACAGGTTTCACCCACTACGCCTCTTAGATAGAATAGAGAAGTGTTGGATAATAGAGCCCAAGTGGGCATCCATTCGTCCTAAGAAATGTGCAAAGTTTTACTTTAAATTGTGCAAATAATGCATATAAACATGGCAAAATTTAAGTGCACCCCGAAATAAATAACTAAATAGTGCATAAATACAATTATAGATAAAATACAAGATAAAATTGTAGAAAAAACTGTTAAAAGGCATGTATTAGACAAGCAACAGAATAATCATTTGGTACTATAAGACTCATAAATATGTGTAGCATATATATATATATATATATATATATATATATATATATATATATAATCAAGTAAGCACAATCTCATCACTTGCAGGCGAAATGAGATACACGGACCCAGCGGCTCGGACAGGTAGTTGTTCTTTATTGATTTGACCTTTCCTCTGTTGACGCGTTTCGAGCACCAAGTGCCCTTGCTCACACAACGAATACTGCGTCAGCCATTCTTTTTATGTTTGCTTAGTGTTCCACCCCCTGTGAATCACATGATCGCATGTGTGAAGATAGAAAACATACTCATTAAAAGCTTCACGTATTTTTCCCTCCAGGTATTCACAGTTATAATGCTAAAACATTTAAACATTTTAAATATTTAAACATTTACATCACTTATTGTTGCAGCATCAATGCTCAAAGCTTTATAAAGTGACAAGTGCAAAAAGTATGTAAAAACGTTCAATATGATTACCATATCGTCATCTGTGTAAAATGTATCACCACACTTCATGAATCTCATAAAATGCAATATTGACAACCTCATACCCTATTCACTAAAAATCAATGTATCAAAATTAAAAAATGCATCTAATAATTAGTGCAAAATATTATTGTGCAAATTTTGTCTAAATGTGCACATTTCTGCAAGTATATAGGGTCTTTATAAAATCATTTTTTTGTTTATCCTCTTCGAGAGGACATACTTTAGTTGTTGCGTTAATGCATGATGAAAACATAACTGTAGAATATTAACTTTTTTTGAACTGCTTGAATTCAATATCCATTTGCCATTCTTTTCAGCCTAAATTCATGAGAATATCTATCAACATCTATGTACAAAAAATACGATCAATACTGGAAAAAGTGCTTTAGGTGCTTAACAGTACTCATTATATCTAGGACTGTTATAAAATATCTCTAATAACTAATATAAAAAACCCTAAAACCAGAACTTTTTTTCTAAAACCCACATTGTATACAAAATTTAAAAAGTGATTACAAAAGTGATTAAAAAAGTTTGTGCAGATGGTAAGGTGCTCATCATCTATTGTTTATGACACGTAATTATATAGCTGCTTCACGCCTCATTTCATCAGATACATTTGTCTGTAGCGCAGTAAACAAATATGACAAGAATAAAGACTCCTCAACAAATATAACTCTTTAGTTGTATATATCAACCTATTTTTCTGATAAAGGGGCTCTTTTCCTCATTTCATAATTACAAGAAGTGATGTAAATCTTACGTTGTGTTCAACCCATTTGGGCTTTTACTATCTAATTCCAGAATGTAGCATGTCTCCAATTTTCTTAGCAGTTTCTCTTGATTTCCACCCCGCCTAAAGGGAACCACTGCGTCGATTACAAAATATGAATGGCATCCCAGTTCATTGCCATGAATGGCTTTGAAATGCCTGGTGACCGGATATGTATTATCGTTGCTGACAATCGTCCTGAGATGCTGCAAGATTCTGACGTTCACCTGCAACTTTGTGCTACCCACGTAACGCAAGCCATATGTGCACGCCAGAACATATACACCAAACTCAGTTCTACAGCCATAGTTGCCCATAATGGCTATTTGGCTTTTCGGAGAATGGAGTGTTGTAATGGGTTGTATTCCTGCCGAATTTACAGGCTCAGCAGGATGAACACTTAGAGAAACCCTCTTTAGGTTGGAGCCATGTATTGCTAATGCCCCTTTCCGGACTAGCCTTCACCAGTTGACTGTGCTTGGATCTTGCTTTCCTATACGTGATAGTGGGCATTTCTTGTGATCTACTGCCCAGTACCCCATCAGTAAGGACAATTGGCCAATTTTTCCTAATAGTTGACTTTATCTGCCTTTCCTGTTTGCTGAATGTTGTGATGAGTCGGGGAATACCTTCCTCATCTGTCTCAGTGAGGCTATTTGGCACTAGTAGGGTTTCTCCAGATCTGATCTTTCTTGTGCTTTGGTGAGGGCCCTGGAGAGAGAGAGAGAGAGAGAGAGAGAGAGAGAGAGAGAGAGAGAGAGAGAGAGAGAGAGAGAGAGAGAGAGAGAGAGAGAGAGAGATATATATATATATATATATATATATATATATATATATATATTCACTGAAAAAACCATAGGTTTCACACCAGTTATAGTTAGGAATTAGCATTTAAAAAACCTATTAAATTCACTGAAAAAACCATAGGTTTCACACCAGTTATAGTTAGCTGGAAATTTTACTGATATAAAACCATTGAAATTCCCACGTTATAGTTAGATGGACTCACTATAACTTGCGCGTGCAATGCACTGCTGATGACATCACATATTACATCACTCATGACATGGTCAGTGACATCACTCATGACATCACTGATGACACCATCCAGTGAATGTGTGTCTTTCTGAAAAATAAATATATTTTATATATGTATATGTAAAAGTTGATGGAAGAATAAATGTTTAAATAAGTGTCTAAATGGATGGTTTTTAAAAATTGATTGGTTAACTGGCTTAATAAGACATCATCAGCAGTGCATTGCACGCGCAAGTTATAGTGAGTCCATCTAACTATAACGTGGGAATTTCAATGGTTTTATATCAGTAAAATTTCCAGCTAACTATAACTGGTGTGAAACCTATGGTTTTTTCAGTGAATTTAATAGGTTTTTTAAATGCTAATTCCTAACTATAACTGGTGTGAAACCTATGGTTTTTTCAGTGAATTTCATAGGTTTTTTAAATGCTAATTCCTTTGTATATCGAGTTTCTAACCTTTTTATTTTTACAATTTGCTGTTTTTTTTAAAGTATTCATGTTTTTTTTATATAATTTTTTTCTTTTGCGCTCTGGGTGCGCGCTCCGGGAAGCTTTCAGCTAAGCTCTCCGGTAAGCTTTTCCGTGAGCTCATCTGAAAGCGCACCCAGAGCGCAACTGTCGTTCGTGAAAAAAAATATGAATGAAAAGTTAATAATAATGCAAAACATTTCGTACCATACAAATAAAAATAGTTTTTTTTAATAAGGAAAATGATTATGCATTTCTGTAAAAGTTTGATGACGTCACTTCGGCGCGCAACGTAAGTGCCCTCGGAAGCGCCTACGTTCGCGGCGCATAAACGCACGCAAAAGCGCCTACGATCGCGCCACGTTTGCGCCCCGGAAGCGCCTACGATCGCGCTGCGTAAACGCACCGGAAGTGCTCCGGAGCGCGCAGCGTAAACGCGTCGGGTCATGTGACCCTAAAATAACACTTTTCATTGGTTGCTAACTGTTTTTTTTTACAATGAATGAAATCCCCACCCATTTCCTTCACTTCTTCTTTCACTTTTGTGACTGAAAGACCTGCCTTTTTTGCTGTTCCATATTTCTTGATTAATCATGGCTGCCAGACCATCCAGCAGTGAAGATGACTCCAATGATTTCATTGATGAAGAGCCTCCTCAGCCGAAGGTCAAAGAACATTTCATCTGGAAATTTTTTAAGTTTCCAGCAGACCAGAAGAAGGTGAATGCACCAAAAGTAGAGTGCAGGATCTGCAAACAGGTCCTGTCACGGGGTAACCCCCCAAAAAAATACTCTTTTGGCAACTTCACCATGATTCGCCATGTGGAGAGGAGGCACCCCCAGAATTTTGCCCGGGAAAGTGTCAGGGCTCTGGCACAAGAGGTTCCCAGAGATGGGGCCTCTACATCAACAGGAGGAGCAACTTCTTCTGGGAGAGAACAATCGCAGGAGCAGGTGGCAAACATACAACCTGCATTTAACCATGGGGTCGTCAAATGCAGATACTGCAATCAACTCCTCACCTATGGGGAGCAAAGTGTCCTGCTCATGGTTCGAGCATTGGAGAACCATCGCTGCCCTTCCCACCCCTAATTTTTTTCTTTTCTTTTTGCTCCTGTTGAGCAGTTTCCATTCCCTGTTTTTGTTCCTGTTCAGTTAAAAGAAGAAAACCAAAAGTTCTTTTCAGAACTACCTCCAATTCTCATCAAAGAGCTATATTCTTAAAAAAATGAAGAGTAAGTGAAATATAGTGCATTGATAATTGAAAGGAGAATGAGTAAGAAAGAACAGAAAGGTATGAGAGGTGAAAGGAAGTGAAGTAGGAGGAATGAAAGAAGGTGAGTGTTAGAAAAGAAAGTTATGACACAGTGAATAAACTGGAGGCCTCATTTCTGAAAAGTGACGCATCGCTACGTGAAAACAGCGATGCGTCACTTTTCTGGACGCACTCCTTATGACATTCCAGATATGTCATATTTAATATATGACTAATCAATTCGCAAGGAGTTACAGATATGTCAGTATTTCTGACGTATCTGTAAACACAAAAGTAACGCATTGCTGGAGTGCGTCACAAAAGTGACGCAACTCCAGTAATGTGTCCTTTCACATGGAAAAAGCACCATGTGAAAGGTTTGCTGTGAAGCAGGCGCAAGATTTTGGCGCAACAGCATCCTAAAAGTGACGCACTGCGTCATTATTACCAAGCTTTTTGCAAGGGAACACCCCCTCTGCATGCATTATACCTGACACTATTTTTTAAAAAGTGACGCATCTAGGTACATGGGTCACTTTTTAAAACTCTGCGCCACATTATATCTGCATCAGGTATAATGTATGCAGAGGGGGCAATCCCTCGCAAAAAGCTTGGTAATAACGACGTACTGAAATCTATGAGATTTCTCTGCGTCACTTTTAGGATGCTGTTGCGTCAAAATCTTGCGCCTGCCTCGCGTCACTTTCATGTTTACAGATATGTGAGAAATACTGACGTATCTGTAACTCCTTGCAACATGATTCGTCATACATTAAATATGACACATCTGGAATGTCATAAGGACTGTGGACAGAAAAGTGACGCATCACACCAGCAGTGTAATAAAATGTGCCTCGTTGCACTATATTTAAAGGATGCAACAGCATCCTAAAAGTGACGCAGTGAAATCTCAAACATTTCACTGCGTCGCTATTACAAAGCTTTTTGTGGGGGAACACCCCCTCTGCATGCATTATACCTCACGCAGATATAATGTGGCGCTTGATTTTAAAAAGTGACCCATCTACCTAGATACGTCACTTTTTAAATATAACGCAACGAGGCACATTTTTTTACACCACTGGTGCGATGCGTCACTTTTCTGTGCGCACTCCTTATGACATTCCAAGTAACGCATTGCTGGAGTGCGTCACAAAAGTGACGCAACTCCAGTAATGCGTCCTTTCAAATGGGGAAAGCAGCATGTGAAAGGTCTTGCCTCAGTCTAACACCTGCTGTAAAGCAGGCACAAGATTTTGACGCAACAGCATCCTAAAAGTGACGCAGTGAAATCTCAAAGATTTCACTGCGTCGCTATTACAAAGCTTTTTGCGGGAGAACACCCCCTCTGCATGCATTATACCTGACGCTATTTTTAAAAAGTGACCCATCTAGGTACATGGGTCACTTTTTAAAACTCTGCGCCACATTATATCTGCGTCAGGTATAATGTATGCAAAGGGGGCATTCCCCCGCAAAAAGCTTGGTAATAACGACGTACTGAAATCTATAAGATTTCTCTGCGTCACTTTTAGGATGCTGTTGCGTCAAAATCTTGCACCTGCCTCGCATCACTTTTATGTTTACAGATATGTCAGAAATACTGACGTATCTGTAACTCCTTGCAACATGATTCGTCATACATTAAATATGACACATCTGGAATGTCATAAGGAGTGCGCACAGAAAAGTGACGCATAACACCAGCAGTGTAATAAAATGTGCCTCGTTGCACTATATTTAAAAAGTGACGCATCTAGATAGATGCGTCACTTTTTAAATATTGCATCACAATGCGCATTTTTTTACACCGCTGGTGCGTCACAAAAATTGACGCACAGGAGGCGCAAAACTAGCAGCGCAAGGCCTTCATAAATATGGTCCTGGATTTTCCCCGTGCTTCGTTGGTGCGCGTACCATGCGCTTCCCCCGCGCAAAACGAAAAAAAAAAAAAAAAATTAATGCCCTGCAGGACCCTATTTTAGCCCCTACATCAAACCTAGGGGGTCAGAGGGGGTCTACTCTTCCCCCTTATGGTCATTTGCCCCTTTTTTTTTCAAACCCCTTGTGTCTCGATTTTACCGAGACACAAGATGGCGGCCGCTCCAGACTGTTTAGAATGTTTACAGACACCCAAGAGCCAATCAGCTTCCTGCGCGCAAGTCGCGTGTCGCGCCTGGAGCGCACTCCGGTGCGCGCACCGGAGAGCGCATATAGATATATATATTTTTTTGAACCTAAATTACTCAAAATCCACTGGAGCACATATCTTGAGACATAGCAAAGGCACATCGGGCTACCAGTCCCTACAATTTTGCCAAGTTTGGTGGAAATCCATTCAGCCGTTCGGGCTAAAAGTGAAATCGACCGCCCTATGGAAATTAACATGGGGAAAACGCGTTTTGGGACCCCCCTTTTATCTCGGCCCCCGCTTGACGTATCCCCCCCAAACTTTTAAGGAAGGACCCGAGCTCGACGAGGCCATTTTCAGGAAATTTTCAGGCAGATTCGTCAACCGGTGCCAAAGTTATTCCAAATAGAATTTTGAGATTTAACATTGAAAAAAATCCTAATTATAACTACCTACTGGCGACCGCCAGTAGGTAATATATATATATATATATATATATATATATATATATATATATATATATATATATATATATATATATATACATACACACATATATTTTTATTATCTGGCGGTCACCAGTAGATAGTTTTTTCTTTTCCCAATAACTTTGACGCCGGTAGAGGAATCTTGGCTAAATTTGCAAAACTTATGGCCCGCTCTGGTCCGCTCGTATCTTGGAAGTTTTGAGGTGATTCGGCAAGCGGGGTCCGAGTTAAAAGGGGGGTCCCAAAACGTGTTTTCTCCATTTTAATTCCCATAGGAAACTTTAGACCCAGCTACAGCCCGAACTGCTGAACGGAATTGCACCAAATTTGGCAAAAAGGTAGCCCTTGGTTCAGAAAGAACTCTTTTTGTTAAATGGTGTAAACCCATTCAGTAGTTGCTGAGAAAATAAAAAAACATATCGATATATAGAGGCGCAGTGGATCTGCGCACCCAGCCGATCACAAGCTGCATTCTAATTGGCTGTTAACACTCCAAACCAGGAAGTGTTGGCAGCCATCTTGTGCCTCGGTAGAACAGAGGCCCAAGGAATCAGTAAAAGAAATGCGCAAAATGAGAAAAGGGGGCAGGGTAGAAACAACCTGACCCCCTAGGCCTGCTCAGGGGGTCCCACAAGGGCCCAAAAAAGCATTTAAAAAAGATAATCGTCTGAATTTGCGCTGGGTGCGCAAATTTGGCTGATAAAATAAAAATAAAACAAGCGCGGGCCCGCGCTTCTTTTAATTTAAGCCCCCGGGTGGGCCAGGTCCCGGGGGCAGTGAAACATGTGTGGGGGCCCAATCCCCCCCACACTGCCCCAGCGACCGCCATCTCCCCGGGGCTTGATTACATGTTTGGCGGGGCACGCAGCCCCCCAGCCCCGGGGACCGCCACCCCGGGGCTAATTTTAAAAATGTGTAGGGAGCCTCAAAGGCCCCCCAAGCCCCGGGGACCGCAACCCCCCGGGACTTAAAAAAATATAACACCTGTGTGGGGGGGGGACAAGCCCCCCCACACGTCCCAGGGACCGCCACCTCCCCGGGCACTAATATGCTAATTTGGGTGTCCGTCATGGACCCCCGAGCCCTGGGGACCACCACCTCCCCGGGGCTCTGCATGTAATGGGAGGGGGGCCGCGCGGCCCCCGCTCCTGGAGCTTGTGATGGCCCTGGGGACTCCCACCCCCAGGCCCAGCTCCTGCAGCGTCCCTGGGCGCCCACGTCCGGGACACTACTGTTTGCTATGGCAGGGCGGGAGCCTCACAGCTCCCGCCCTGTCATAGCAAACTGGGGTTTTTGGTTTTGGAAGAGAGATCAGGAAACCTGCTCTCTCTTCCAAAACCCAAACCACAAAGCTTTTCCACACGGGGAGCTGTATGTCAGCAGCCCCCTATGTGGAAAAGCAATCTCGGCTCCCGCAGGACGCGGGGAGCCAGCAGGGACCGTGGGGGAATTGGGGCTCCCCTCACGCTCTCCAAGGCGGTTGCCAGGCCCTGCGGGATGGAGTCCCCGGGGCCAGAAGTGACCAAGGAGGGGGGCCACGCAGCCCCCCTCCATAAAAATAAAAAATATATATGGCCATGCCCCAGGGGATGGGGGTCCCCGGGGCCCGGAATTGGCTTCCTGTTAATGTTTTTTTTTTATAATTGGGGGTCAGGCCCTGGGGATGCTGTCCCCAGGGCCCTAAAAAAGTAAAAAGAAGGGGGGGCCACAGAGCCCCCCTTCCCCAAAAAATAAAATGAAAAAATAAACGCGATCGTACCTATGCCCTGCCCCCTCCAAGCCAGCCCATGCCCCTTTTTACACCTCTCTGCAACGCTGCTCTGTGGCTCTTACTGGAGGTACTTGGTGGGCTAGTTGGCCACCAAGGACCGCCAGTATTGAAGGGGAAATAATTCCCCAACTTAATACGCGCCACAGGGCGCGTTTGCAGAATGTTGCTTGGAGGGGGCGGGGCCTGAGGTGACATGTGTGCAAACACGCCCTGTGGCACATTTTAAGTTGGGGAATTAATTCCCCTTCAATTCTGAGAGCCTCTGGTGGCCAACTAGCCCACCACGAACCTCTAGTACCTGTTTGGTAAAGGCTCAGTTTTTTCTCCATTTACAGTGCTCAATACTTGTTTAACTTTGTGCACATTCTTTTATTCGGGAATTTGGGGGGACCTTTTTACATTAGGAGTGTGTTATGCTTTGCAGAAAATCTTTTTAAAAATTTAATTTGCCGGGTGTATTGGTGGGGTAATATTTCTTTTGCTATCCTTTTAATTTACCTCGAGTGTGTTATACTCCTCATTCTTCTGCATTTTGCACTTTCGAGGCCAGTCCCGTCCAGCGGCCATGTTGGAAGTGCCTCGCGCCTTTTGCCGGCAGCGCTCTAATCGCTGCACGTTGCATGCCCCATCAGACAAATACTACTTAAATGCCGATGGCAGCACCCAGGGTCAGAAATGCTGTCCGTGAGGGGCTTGCAAGCAATACAAAATTTACTTAAACAGTGAGTTCCTTATAAACTGTAGACCTCCTCCATGCCTCTCACATTGCAGCTACTCACTGCTTTCAAATGCGACGTTTGTCTGTCTGGATTGCGGTTTTAGGTCTACATGTGAGTCTTTTTCGAGCACCTTGTCTAAAAAAATCACCTAGGCCACCGTCCATCAAAGCGGCCCAGATCAATGCTAGATCAGTGAGGAAGCATTATGTAGATATTTCTGATATGGTCTCTGATCACTCATTGGGTTTTCTTTTTATTACTGAAACTTCATTGGATGTTTCATCCAACCCCATTATCATGCTGGCTACTCCTGCTGGCTATAAACTACATGGGGCCGATCGCCCAGTAGGCAAGGGAGGTGGCCTCGCTATTATGTATAGAGCTAATTGGGCTCTTCATAGCGAAACTTCCAGCCTCTGGGGTAAGTGTGAAGCTTCGGATTTTAGTGTAAAGCTTTCAGCCCACTTTACATTGGGTAGGTCTCTTATCTACCGTCCCCCAGGTATGCTGAATGTTTTTCTTAAATCATGTGGAGACGCTATGGCCGAGCGAGCTTTGCGTTTCTTACATTATTTGATTATTGGAGATGTCAATTTTCATTCGGACCATCGGAAGGCTTTTGAGTCTGCTGCTTTCCTTGACTTACTACAATCGGTCAAACTAAGCCAATGGGTCAATGGGTCACGTAACGGACTCATCCGGGTCATACTCTTGACCCCATTTGCTCAAATTTTGCAATTTAGGTTGATAAACCCTTGCATGTCTCTCGGTCGGACTATTTCCCGATATATTTTTCTTGGGGAACCTCGCGGCCAGCTCAGTCGGAGGACTGCCATCGCCCACCGGTCTTTCGTAAAATTGACCCTCACCAGTTTATCAGCTCCTTGGCTGCCTCCAGGCCTCCGCCCCCAAGATAGCCTGGAGGATATATCAATGGGTTTAAAACTTGGATCTCAGACTCAGTGTCCGCTCTTGCAGTTCCCTGTCGACAGAAGTTGGCAAGTTTTCCCATGAGTTGAAGGCCCTTAAACATGAATGCAAGGTTTTGGAGAGGGCTTGGCGTTCCAGTGGCTATGGTACCACGTCCAAACTTGCACTTCGGGACAAACAAAAAAGCTATTGCACCGCCATTGTAGCCACCAAAAGCCTCTATAATGCCTCACGGATTGCCGTGGCTAATAATAATAATAATAATTTGAAGGAAATCTTTGCCATTGTTCAACATTTTATGGGCCCCCGCACGCTGGCGCGAGCAATGCCAGTATCAGACTCCTGGTGCAACACTCTCTCTAAGTTTTTTGTGGACAAAATATGTACCATTCAAGCTACTTTTTCCGCCCCGGCGGGAGGGCTTACAGCTTCCGTGTCTGTCCATTTGATGGCTGGCACGTCTAATATGCTGTGAACTTTTGCGCCTGTAGACTTATCTGATACATTAAAAATTCTAAAAGCCTTGAAGTCTGGCTCTCCTAATGACCCTTGTGCCGCCAGACTCCTGGCCGCTGCTGCGGACATTTTTAATCCTGAAGTCAACCAAATCATCAATATGTCCCTCGGAGAGGCCACGGTCTCAACCTCTTGGAAGCAGGCACTGATTCTCCCTCTTCTCAAAAAGCAGTCTCTCGATCCATCAATACCCGGGATTTACAACCCAATCTCGTTCCTGCCAAGTCGAGCTAAGGTTTGATAGTAGTCACTAATCAGCTTACTAACTTTGTTGAGGCATTCGGTCTGCTGCAACCAGCTCAATATGGCTTCCGTGCGGCCTACAGTACAGAATCAGCCTTGGTTGAGGTGGTAGAGGCAATTTGAGAGTGTTAGGATGCCGGCAGGAGGGCAGCTTTGGTTATGCTAGACCTCTAGGCGGCATTCAACACAGTGCCTCATTCCCTGCTCCTTAACCGCCTTTTGGAAATTGGTGTTGATGGTTCTGTCTGGGGCTGGATTAGGTCCTTCCTCCGTGTGCCTCGGAGCCTCAGCAGATGGCTACTGGTGTTCCGCAGGGATCATGCCTTAGTCCCCTCTTATTTAACATCTATGTTACTCCCCTGGTTCTTCTAGCGGAATCATAGGGGGCTAAGGTGATGGCCTACGCTGACGACACCCAGCTTTTGTTTTCTTCAGGAAGAGACAATGAATCTGCCATTCTGCGCAACATTGTCTAGCCTCCATTTTCCACTGGCTGGCCCAGGCTCAGCTGAAGTGTAACGAAGGGATCAGAGGGTCTCTTGTATGGGACCTTTCCGGTCGATTTTAGAGCAAAGCTGTGGCCCCCTGGCTTCCCCCTGCCTAGTGCAGAGAACAATATTGCTAAAAATCTAGGGATTTGGTTCTCTGACAATCTGAATTTCTCCACGCAAGTTAAGAAGCTCATTGGGACGTGTTTTGGCACCATGAACGCTTCTTCCCTTTCCTCCAGGACCTGCTAAAGAAACGGTGGTGGGCGCTTTAATTTTATCTCGCCCTGTATGTGGGCATTCCTAGTTACCTCTTAAGTAAATTGCAGGTTGTTCAAAACTCCACTGCCAGACTCCTGGTAGGCCTGTCCTATAGGTGCAGTGTGTGTTCTCATTTGCGCTCTCTGCACTGGCTTCCTGTTGAGGCTCGAATTCAATTCAAAATGTTCTCCATCACCCACAGGGCCCTCTATGGCAGGGGCCCTAGTGACCTTCAGAAGAGATTTGTCTTTTACACTCCAGCGAGACAGTTGCGCTCCTCTTCTCAACTGCTGCTGCAAACCCCATATTCAGTCGTCAAAGGCTGGGCGGTTGTTCACTTGTCAGGAAAGCCCGCCTGCCCTGGAATGCTTTGCCCTCGGCGCTGCGGATCATTCAGGATCACGCGATCTTCGTGAAAAAGATTAAAACGTCCCTCTTTTAGTTGACCCTCTGGTACCCTTTGCCTTTACCTCTGCATGCGCCGGGACACTCTGCTGAGTAGCTGAGAGACTGATACTGATATTTACATATTTAACCATTACTCACTAACCCATGTATTAATTAAGATACACTTAATCACTCAGTTATACAATCAATTTTTCAAAAACAAAATCATCCATTTAGACACTTATATACCCATTTATTCTTCCATCCACCTTGAGATATACATATAAAACATATTTAATTTTCAGAAAAACATCACTGATGTCATTTGAGATGTCATCAGTGATGTCATGAGTGATGTCACTGACCATGTCATGAATCATGTAATATGTGACATCATCAGCAGTGCATTGCGGGTGCGCGAGTTATAGTTAGCAGAACTAACTATAACGGAGGGATTTCTATGGTTTTGTACGAGTGAAATGTCCAGCTAACTATACCACCCCTGTAACCTATGCTTTTCTCTGTGTATGGATGGATGGATGGATGGATGGATGGATGGATGGATGGATGGATGGATGGATGGACAGATAGATGGACAGATAGATGGACAGATAGATGGACAGATAGATGGACAGATAGATGGACAGATAGATGGACAGATAGATGGACAGATAGATGGACAGATAGATAGACAGATAGATAGATAGACAGATAGATAGATAGACAGATAGATAGATAGACAGATAGATAGATAGACAGATAGACAGATAGATAGATAGATAGATAGACAGACAGACAGAAAGACAGACAGACAGATAGATAGATAGACAGACAGACAGACAGACAGACAGACAGACAGACAGACAGACAGACAGATAGATAGATAGATAGATAGATAGATAGATAGATAGATAGATAGATAGATAGATAGATAGATAGATAGATAGATAGATAGATAGATAGATAGATAGATAGATGGATGGATGGATAGATGGATATAGATATATAGAGGTAGATAGATATGTATATATCTATATATAGATATAGATATAGATATATATACATATATATATATATATATATATGATGTAATTTCTGATTCTCCAGTGATGTTATCAATGATGTCATTTGGTGAAAGCATGAGGATCTGCTCTCCATTTTGAGGTGTTTGTTTAGCTGATAAGAATCAGGCAAATCTTTGATGCTCCTGTGATAGATTGGTGGGATGTAGACAGACATAAGTGTCCCTATTTACACTCGATAGTGAGAAAGCATTCTATGGGGTGGAATGGCCATCCCCAACTCTCTGTGAAGAAGCCCGTGGCTGGTAGTATTAAATGTTGTCACACAGATTACTAAATCTATACCTCCCTAACCTGCCACTGGACACTACCCCTTTAATCTCAGTCTTGCAGGTTCCAGTTTTCACCTTTTGAGTCAGTTTGTCTGTCTTTTTCTTCCTCCTTCTTTCCCCTTTGTGTGTTTTCTCTCTCTTGATCTCGATAAATGTTGAAGGAGTATAAATAAGTGCCAATTCCCACTGGCTCCAATTAATCTCTGAAAAGGGGACTTGTTGGTAGTCTCAGGGAAGAAAACGGGGGCTGGATTTTCATTCAAACGTACCCCTTTTTTTAAATTTTAGAATGTGGTTATCAAATTTTATGCAAATGGCAAGTGAGCTGTTACAAACAGCCCAGCAGGCAGAGATCTGCCGGAACAGAGGGTGCATATATAGGGTACTTATCAAATGGCATTATCAGCGGTATCCCAGTGGCTGCTATCAATGCAATAATGAGAGATACCAACAGTGTAGTCAGAACACTTATAACAATACAAAATAGAGAATGTGCTCCTGAGACTTTGTGGAGGCAATGGGAGGTTCAGCTTTAAAGAAGGGAGGGAAGAAGATGAGCGGGAGCCCCAGGCAAGCACGTATGTAGTTGTGAGGTGCATGTAGCGCTTATGTATATGGCATCCAGCGAGGGGAGAAACGAGAACTGACCTCTGGCCAGTGCAAGGGGTAGCGTAATGTCACCATGAGAGGGCAATCGTAAATGCTGGATAGTTTCAGAAGACCTAGTTGTCACCTGTTTGTTGAGTCAGAGAATTGTTGGTTCAGGGTGGGCATGTATCTTTCTTATCTTCCACATTAAGTAGAAAGATCTCCCAGAATTAGCTACCAGTGCATGGAATCCCGCATCCCGCATCCCTGTAGTTCATGAAGAGTCTGAGCTTCTGCACGTGTCCTCATCAGGAGGTCGCACATCCACCGTTGGTGGTCTGGCAGTGCGGGGGACTTTCAGACCATGGCCACCTGACGTTTAAATAGGGCAAATGTAACAGTGACAAACCTGTGTAAGTGCTTGCCTCCCTTTCTATGAGGGCACCATCCCAGCAGGCAGGAGGAAAGTGTAAGAGGAAGGGTGTGTGTTGTTAGATCCCTCACCACCGCTACCTTCATGTACCATGCCGTTTGCAACACTGGGCAGTCCCATACCATATGATAACATCTCGCTTCCTGCAGGCCACAGTGAGGGCAGACAGGGGCAAGTGCCAGAAACATTGTTTAACGCGGTGAGGGGCTAAATAGACAGACCTGGGGTTGCCAGACACAGCTTTGACTGACTGTAAAGACCGATATCAGGCCCCATCCATCAAAGGTTGCTGCAGCACCGCGTCCCATCTGGTGCATTCTTTTGTTGTGTGGTTCAACAGAGCCATGTGCATTGCTATGTAGAGAGTGGTAATGGCATTGTGTATGCCACCAGAAGATAATAGTGAATGGAGAGGTGCGGTCATGGATAGTTCTGTATCCCCGCCACCCCAAACGGTCCTTATTGCATGTTCTATGTTGCAATAAGTTATAAAGTGACCGGCGGGTACCCAGTCCATTACATCCTGCAATGGCATTCCAACATCATCCAGGTAGAGGTCTCCCACTTGCTCATTGCCCACCTCCTTCCAAAGGTTACTATGTGTCTGCCAGAGGGTGGCGCATAGTGGCGGCAGGTCCCAGACAGCAATCGCCAGCGAGTATGGAAGAGGGACGCCTCCTAAATGTACATACCTTTGCCAGCAGCAGCGGGCCACCCTCATCTGAAATGTTTTTTGTTGGGAGTGGATGGTGGTGTCTGATAGCCATGTGTAAATCCCTAGTCTATCGAGCACTGCTCGGACCAAGGGTAGCTCTGGGCAGGTATCAGTGCACAGTCAAGCCATTGTCCACAGAAGTTGCGCCACTGTGTAATGCAGCTCAAAATTAGGGGCCTTGAGACAGCCCCTTGAGAGTGGTCGCTGGATTGTGGGTACTGCTATGCGACGATGGTCGGCACTCCATATCAATAAGGACCAAACCGTTAAGCGTCAGTTAGAAGCTCTGCAGCAATACAACCAGCAGGGCTGCAAAAAGTATAGCAATCTCGGCAACACCAACATCAACATCTTGGAGATGGCCACACGACCCAGAGGGGACCGGGCAGTAAGCACCAGAAGGGTATGGATCGGTGGATAGAGCCAACCACCTTATCAAGGTTGTCCTCTCGGAGTCTCCCAGTGTGTGGTAGATCTGAACCCCTGAGTACTAAAAGGAGTCAAAGCACCATTGAAGGTGCTTGTTTGTGGTCTCAGTACTACACAGCAATGGTCGTGGTGCCAGTGGAAATAAACAGGACTTTGCCCAGTCCACTTGCAAGCCTGTTGCTTAAGAAAATTCATCAAACAGGCACATAAGCTTGGGTAGGGCAGACTCCACATCGCGCAAGTAAATCAAGGCATCATCTGCATAGAGCTAGATGACATGGTGGAAGCCCAGTTCTGAAACACCCCATATCTGTGCCATGCCCCGCAGGCACCAAGCAAGGGGCTCCATTGCAAGTGCAAAGATTAGTGGTGACAGTAGACAGCCAAGACGGGTCCCTTGTTGTATCCAAAACTTGTCCAATAGCTCTTGGCCAGTCTTCACTCTAACAGTTTGGGACACATACAGGGTACATACCCAGCCAGTAAATCCCTGCCGCAATCTTGTGGCAGCGAGGTTTGAAAAAAGGTATTACTACGTTGGGGTGTAAAAGGCCTTTTCTGTGTTTAATGACACAACCACTCAGTTGTAAGCAGTTGGGGGAGGGGGGGGGCGTGCATAGGGCTCAATAGTCTCAGAACATTAATAATCGTGCTGTGTTCCTTGGGGATATGACCACTTTTGGTCTATCTCTTATGGTCAAATCTCCCACGCATGATAGGGGCCATACTCTTGATGGCATTTTTTCCAACTCCAATGACCTCCATGTAACCCAAACCTTTCCGGTCACCTGGTCAGACCATTATGTTATTATGGCATCACTTAACCCTCACCAATTAGCTGTCCCCCCAAAGCCCACCAATACAAATCAATCTTTTAAGGCATGGAACGATATAGACAGCTCCAGCTTCAAAACCTCATTGGTTACCTCCACGCCTTCCTTTTCACAAGATCCAAATACGGCCACCTCTCAATTCTATGACTGGGTGGATGCAGCTGCATCCTCGCTGGTTCCCGTTAAGCAACTATCCCGTAATAGATCTACCCCCTCAGCCCCCTGGTACTCAGCTGCCTTAAGACATCAGAAACAACAATGCAGGCAGAAAGAAAGGCTTTGGCGGAAAGACTATGCCGAAGAGGCTAAAACAAAATATAAGGAAACGGTAGCCAAATACAAACAAATGATTGATGAAGCCAAGAAATCATTTTTTAGTCATAAAATAGAAACTGCAAAAAACTCAAATAAAATTTTGTATGAGACTGCAAAACAGCTGGCCGGTTACTCTCCCAACCTGACCCCACCCCCATCTCAATCTCTTTGTGACACATTGGCCAACTTCTTCTTCAGCAAAGTTAATGATATTTACTCCGCCTTTGCCACCAAAACTAAAAGTTCCTCCGAGATCATACTTAATACACACATTGGTCCCACGCTCACTCAATTTGCTGAAATTTCGGATTCTCAGGCTATGGACATAATTTCTACCATCAGATCAGGCTCAGCACTTGACCCATGTCCTTTTAAAGTCCTATTGCCAGTCATAGATGAGGTTATTCCGGCCATATCCTCCATATGCAATGCCATGTTTAAAACAGGTATCTACCCCGAAAGTTTAAAAAAACCCATTATAAAACCTCTTTTAAAGAAACCACATCTGGATATGGACGAACCTAAAAGCTACCGACCCATAGCCAATTTACCAGTCTTGGCCAAAATAACCGAAAAAGCTATGAATAAACAGCTCTCTGCTTTTTTGGAACAACATCATTTACTTGATGAAACTCAGTTTGGGTTCCGCCAATGTCATGGGACAGAGACAGCTTTGATTAAGGCAGCTGATGACATCAGACTCATCCGTGACACTGGGGGCACAGCGGTCTTGATACTACTTGATCTATCTGCAGCCTTCGACACGGTCGATCATACCACTCTGATTGACCGTGTCGAAGGCCTGGGTGTACAAGGGACTGCCAGCAAACTTCTGGCCTCCTTTTTGGCTGATAGAACCCAGGTAGTCACAATGGAACCATTTCATTCGTCCACCATGTCGCTGCCATGTGGAGTACCTCAAGGCTCATCCCTAAGCCCGACACTTTTTAACATCTACGTGTCGGGCTTAGCCAATGTCATCCGGGCTTATGGGATGAGCCTTACTTCCTACGCAGATGACACCCAGCTGGTTCTAGCCATCAAGAACAATGGCTATAAAGTGGCAGATGACCTCAAATCTGGCATGATAGCAATAGGGAGTTGGATGGCTTCCAATTGCTTAAAGTTAAACTCCGATAAAACGGAGGTAGTCATCTTCGGACCACTAACACCTGAGTGGTCATCCAATTGGTGGCCTTCCTCCTTAGGCTCCCCCCCGAGCCTGTCAGTAAAGTGAGGAATCTGGGAGTCATCTTTGATGAGCGCCTCACGTTCCACCCACATGCCAACCAGATTACCTCTTCAGCCTTTTATAAGCTGAAGCTTATCAAAACAATTCTCCCTTTTCTACCTGATAAAGCTGGCAAAACTCTTGTCACCTCCCTTGTGCTGTCCACTTTGGATTATTGCAATGCTCTGTTCCTCAATGCACAGGAAGGAGTCTTAAACAAACTGCAAATAATACAAAACTCTGCTGCGAGGCTTTTGGGAAATATCCCCAAACATCACTCTGCCTCTAAAACCATCAAAGAGCTGCATTGGTTATCCATTAAAAACAGGATAAAGTTCAAGACTCTGTGCATTGTGTATAAAGCGTTGCATAACCAAGGACCAGCACATCTCATCCGTAACCTGATTCCTTATCGTCCGTTCAGAACACTACGTTCATCTTGCTCAGGTGATCTTGTGATACCCCGTACAAAAACGGTCTCATGGGGCGACAGAAGATTCCTGGTATCAGCCCCTAAGTTGTGGAACACTCTGCCACAATTGATTAAAGCCAGTCCATCCTTATGGTCTTTTCGTAAACAACTTAAGACCTGGCTCTTTAATCAATAAATCATCCATAGTTCCTTCAGGGTAAATATTCAGATACTCAGCGCCGAGACGCCCATGGGCCATTGTATGCGCTTTACAAATATCAAAAATAAATAAATAAAATAAATAAATAAACCGGTATAAAAAAGGACTGGTCATCATGCACAAGCACTTGAACGATGGGGAGCAAGGAATTACCCACAATTGTATCTAAAATTTTACAGTCTAGGTTCAGGAGCGAGAAGGGGGCAGTATGATCTGACATTCAAAGGGTCGTGGCCCTGTTTGTTCAGCACCACGATTAGAACTTCCCGGAGAGAGTCTGGAAATTTGCCACGATTGCTGGCTTCATTAAACATGGCAAATACGTATGGAGCAGTTTGTGTAGGGAAAGTGGCGTAGTACTCTATCGGTAGGCCATCCGTGCCCAAGATCTTGTTCTAGGTGATCTGAGAGATGGCTGCACAAATTTCTTCCAGCTAGAGGGATTCTTCAAGGTCCTCCCTTCGAAAGGGAGTAAGTGTAGGAAGGGGGAGGTGAGCTAAAAACCTGGTTATAATGATCGAAGATGGAGAGGCAGGTGCCTCATACAGAGTACGATAGTCAATCAATCAATAAATTTGTAGAGCGCGATACTCACCCTTGAGGGTCTCAAGGCACTGGGGGGGTACTGCTACTGATCAAAGAGCCAGGTCTTGAGTAACCTCCTGAAGGTTAGTAGGTCTTCAGTCTGCGGTAGGAGGATGGGTAGGGTGTTCCAGGTTTTGGCGGCGAGGTAGGAGAAAGATCTGCCACCGGTGGTCGCTCTTCAGATGCAAGGGACGGGAGTCAGGGCACGGTCGGCGGAGAAGAGCTGGCCGTTCGGGGTGTGGAAGGGGAGTCGTCTGTTGAGGTATGATTGGTCCGGTTTCGTGGAGTGCCTTGTAAGCGTGGGTGAAGATCTTAACGGTGATCCTCTTGTTGATGGGGACCCAGTGCAGGTCTCTTAGGTGGGGTGTGGTGAGGCTGTGGCGAGGGATGTCGAAGGTTAGGCGTGAAGAGGCGTTCTGTATGCATTGAAGTCGTTTCAGCAGTTTGGCCGGGGTTCTCGCGTAGAGGGCGTTTCCGTAGTCCAGCCTGCTACTGACGAGGGCCTGGGTGACCGTTATTCTTGTGTTGGTGGGGATCCACCTGTAGATCTTTCAGAGCATGTGGAGGGTGTGGAAACAGGAGGACGAGATGGCGTTGACTTGCTTGGTCATTGAGAGTGTTGAGTCGAGGATGAATCCCAGGTTGCGTGCGTGGTTGATGGATGTCAGTGCAGTTCCCCATGGCAGTTGGCCATCAGGAGTCGTCCCAGGCTGATGGGGTGGAGCCGAGGATGATGACCTCTGTCTTGTCTGAGTTCAGCTTCAGACAGCTGTTCTTCATCCATTCGGTGATGCTTTCATTCCTTTGTGGAGGTTGGTTTTGGCGGTGAGGGGGTCTTTGGTGAGGGAGAGGATCAGCTTTGTGTCGTCGGCGTAGGAGATGATGTTGAGGTCATGTAGTCTGGCGACGTGGGCGAGCGGGGCCATGTAGATGTTGATTAATGTCGGGCTGAGGGATGATCCTTGAGGTACGCTGCAGATGATCTTGGAGTCTTCAGATCAGAAGGGGGAGGCGGACGCTCTGTGTTCTGCTGGAGAGGAGGAAGAAGGTGGTCCAGTCCAGTGCTTTGCCTCAGACTCCTGCGTTGTGGAGGCAAGTGCGTAGGGTGCGGTGGCAGACAGTGTCCAGAAGGATGAGGGCCGCGGTCTCGCCGTTGTCCAGTAGGGCTCTGATGTCATCTTTGGCTTCGATGAGGGCCGTTTTGGTGCTGTGGTTGCTGAAGAACCCGGACTAGAACGGGTCCAGGGTGTTGTTCTCATCGAGGTAGCAGGTCAGCTGTTTGTTGATAGTTTTTTCGATGACCTTTGCCAGGAACGGAAGCAGGGAGATGGGCGGAAGTTCATGAAGTTCTTCGGGTCTGCCTTGGGTTTCTTGAGCAAGGTGTTGATCTGAGTGTGTTTCCAGTTCTCCGGGATGGTTGTGGTCCCGAAGGAGTTGTTGATGGCCTTGCAGAGATGGGGTGCGATGGTGGCGCTGGCCTTGTTGAAGATGTGGTGGGGGCACGCGTCTGACGGGGAGCCGGAGTGGATGATGCTCATGATTTTGATGGTGTTGTTGTCGTTGATGTTAGTCCAAGCGAGCAGGGGGTCGCTGTGGGTGGTGGCCTTGGGATATGAGGTGTCGTTGGGTGCCGTGGTGGTCTGGTTGTCGAAACTGTCGTGGATGTCTGAGATCTTGCGGTGGAAGAAGGAGGCAAGGGAGTTGCACAGGTCTTGCGATGGTGGGATGTCGTTGGTGTTGGAGCTTGGGTTGGAGAGTTCCTTCACAATGTTGTAGAGCTCTTTGCTGTTGTGTGTGTTGTTGTCTAGGTGGTCCTTGAAGGAGTTTTTTGGGAGGATCTGATGAGGTGGTGGTGTTGGCACATGGCGTTCTTGTGGGCTGTTTGGTTCTCTGGTGTCAGTTCGTGGTGCCATTTCTCTCAAGTTTTTGGCAGTTTTGTTTGGAGGTCCGCGGTGAACCATCTGGCATTCTTGTTGGTGCGTCTGTTAGAGGGATTCTTGATTGGGTCTGAGGTTGTTGGCGGCGGCGTTGGGGTCGGTGGGGTCAGAGGGTGGTCTTCTGGCGAGGGCGATGTTTAGCTGGTCTTCTGTGATTTTGCTCCAGCTGCGGCGGGGGATCTGTTGGGTGCGGTGGTGCTTTGTGGGTTTCTAAAATGTGAAGTGGATGCAGCGATGGTCATTCCAGTGGAGTTCGGTGGTGTGGCTGAAGGAGCTGTGGGAGCTTGCAGAGAAGATGGGATCAAACGTGTGGCCCACCATGTAGGTTGGCGTTGTCACGAGCTGTCTGAGTCCGAGGTGGGCAAGGCTGTTGATTAGGGTGGTGGAGTTGGTATCGTTGTTCTCGAGATGAAAGTTCTGGTCTCCGAGGAGGATGTAGTCCATGGAGGTGAGGGCGTGCGTGCTGATGAAGTCACTGAACTGTGGTCGGGGTCCTGCGGGTCTGCAGATCAGAGTTTCTCTGAGGGTGGAGTTGGGATCGGTGTGGATCTGAAAGTGCAAGTGTTCGGCGGTGCTGAGGGTGTTGTCGGAGTTGGTCGAGACCTTGAGGGTGGATTTGTGGATGATGGCGATCACCCTCCTACTCCGTTGGTGCAGTATCTACGGGTGATCTTGTAGCAATCTGGGATGGCTATGGCGTTGTCGGGTGCAGAGGAGTCGTTCATACAGGTCTCAGTCAGTAAGGCGACGTCCGGAGAGGATGTGTCGAGCAGGTCCCAGATTTCGACAGCATGTTTGCGTGTGGAGAGGGTGTTCAGGTGTATGCATCTGAAGGGGTTATTATTATTATTATTATTATTGCATTTATTGAGCGCACAGCTACCCGAAGGTTTCCCGGCGCTTGCCTTGGGAACCCGTCCTGGCTTTTCCTTGTGAGATAGCCCCTACAGGGCATCCCCAAGGTGAAAGCCAGCCATCCCGCCGCAGGGGGGCCGTTGTGGAGATTAAGCAAGCTTAATGCCCAGAGTTGCAGAGTGAGAACCCATGATTAGAGCAGGCACTGAAGCGAGAATTATCGAGTCCGTGGACATTTGAGCTCAAGACCCTGCCGCGTCGGGAATTGAACCCTGGTCCCGGGTCAGACCTCAGCTTCCGGGTCTGCCTGCTCTACACCGTGAGCCACACTTCTCCAGGTTGTGACCTGTCTTGTGGGGAGGAATGGCGGGTTGGATGCTGGTGAAGCTGTAGTTCCAGCAGATGAAGGGTCCATGGGTGCGCTTCAAAGCGGCCAGGAAGGAGGTGTGAGTTCATCCAGCATTGAGTGCGTGGAGGGTACTGACATCATAGCGGAGACGGGCATCGTGGCATTCACGGGACCTGGGATTCTGGTGCTGGGCGCGCTCCAAGCACGGAATGGGTGCAGACGGGCTTTCCTTAGATGCGCCTTCTAGAAAAAGAAAGGGGGGGTTGTGCCCAAATTACCCTCATGTACATGAGCACATGACATCAAAAAGATGTATATAAATACAAAGAGGCACAGAGCGATCGATTCAGTATTTATTTGTAATCAAGGTTAAATTAAAAGCCTTGATATATCCAAAAATGAATTTTATAAAGTAATAAATACACAAATTATGGTCAAATATATAGCTGTATCAAACAACTAGGTGGAACACATAAACCAAGCAACAGATGATTATATACAACAAGAGTACCTTCACTTGTACTCAATCTTTCCATGTAATAAAATATACAACATATACATCACATATATATATATTTACACTCAAATTGCACAAAGAACACAGCCCTACAAAAGACAAAAAAACAAAAAATACACGAAAAAACACACTTGTATGTCTATGTGCGCATTCCTGAATTCCAATGCTACACTACCAGGTAGTCCTATGTATCAGCGCCTAGGGCAACTAATTACCCCAACAAAATTATTTCAACTGGCGCTTATGCTACAGTATAGCACAAATTTAACAATTGAAACGGACTCCTCCACAGAATATCTGTCTTCGGCACGCCTGCTGCGTGTGGCCGCGCAGCGGCTGCCAAATAAGGGGAGGTGGGAGGGTGGAGCAGCTGTGAGGTGGGAGCGGGGCGGCGAATGGGCACGCAGGGGGGCGGGGCTGCAGGGACGCAGCGGTGAGAAAAACGGGTGAGGAATGGCGGAGGGAAAAGAAGGCAAAATGGAGCAGAGTCAATTACACGAGGGCGAAACAGGAAATTAAGGCAAAAAACAAAGACAAGCACAGGCAATTACAGGGGAGGAAACAGGAAATTAAGGCAAAACAACGACAAGCACAGATAATTAAAAGGGGAAAAACAGGAAATTTAGGCAAAACAATGACAAGCACAGACAATTACAGGGGGGAAAAACAGGAAATTTAGGCAAAATAAAGACAAGCAGTCAAACAATACTGAACAGATACAAGGGAGCAAACCTAGGCTTCGAACTCGCGTCGGAGGCAGCAGCAGCGAGCTGAATCACATGCACAACAGGTGGTGCTGTTGCGGCATGGGGAGCGACCTGCCTGGGAGCAGGGTTAAGGGTCGCTCCCAGATAGTAATCTCAGAAGGTTGCAATAATGGCTATTTGGGAAATGACAAGTGCCCCCTCGAGGTCGCGATGTTCCATGTTCCTTGTGACCCAAGCCAGTAGTTTACCGGAGTGATCGCCCTGGGACTCATACAGGGCTATATGCTTGCGGTAATCATGATGACTCAGTGTAGTCTTTGCCTCACTCCGCTGAGCTGTATAGCTGTGTGGGCGATGCCATATGGTTGGCAACTCATATTTCATTTTGGCAAAGATTGTGTTCAAGATCTTCTTTTAAGCGGTGACGGATACCCCAGGAAGCTGCCATACAATGGCAGTGGACCGCAACCTTATGTGCATCCTATGTTCATGCTCTAGTCAAAACAGAGCCCAGTTTCTCTATAAAGTAATCAGTAAGGAAGAGAAACAGATCCTCTTAAAAGGGGGATCAGAGAGTTCATCGACCTGAACCCTCCAAGTAGGTATAGTGGGTGATGTCTGCCCCAACTCCATGTAATAAGCCTGGGGCAGTAATCTGACACAGTTCTTGCCAAATGGTCCGCCCAGACAACCGGGAAGGCAACAGAAGTTGTATATAAAATAAGGTCTTTCCTGGTATGAAAATCATGCACTGCAGAAGAAAACAAATATTCACAGACATGTGGATATTGCATGTGCCATGCATCATGCACATGCATACGCGTGTGCCAATGGCTAAAGTGTTGTGTGGTGTGTACGCTGGCCACCACATGCAGTGGTGGGGTGGAGCGATCAGATTGCAAATCAGGAACAAATTTGAAATCAGCCCCGCCCGAGATCCCAGGGCTGAGTGGGTCATGAAGAAGTGAGACCATCTAAAAACTCTGTCTGGTTGGAATTGGGCACATACAGGGCCACTTAAGTGGGGGGGGGGGCATCCTGTTGTCCCTCGAAGATGACGTACCTCCCATCCATGTGTCCCCGTTTTGCACTGAGAACGAAGGGGACCCTGGGGGCTACCCATATTAGAACACCCCTTGCATATGCCAACATTGTGGTACCGTAGGTCAGCCCTCTCCATTTGAGCTTAATTTGTGTAGCTGGGATGCTGTAAGGTGAGTCTCTTGTAGCATCGTGATATGAATGTGGCACCGTTTGAGGTACGTATAAATTCGGTAGCGCTTGGATGGAGTGGCCATGCCCTGCACATTCCATGTAAGTATGTGATACTACGGCACAGAATAGTCAGGTATGGATATATGCATGGCTGTACACATAGCAAAGACGTGCGGTAGGCTGAAAGTACTCCCCTCTGTGTGCGGCTGTGTCCCATCCATGCACGCCCCACCTCCCAAATGCAGATGAGTACGTGACAATGGAATATGAGTACCTCCAATCGTCATGAATAGCCTTGGAGCTTAACTTAGAAGAATAGACAACATTCAGACAATATGACAACAAAGGGCCTGCCCATGTGTCCTGAAATCGAAAGTAAGAAAAAATAAAAGAATGCAATCAACAGTCCACATAGGAACAATAGTAGGATGTGGCATAGGAGCAAAACAACAGTGTCCAGTGGCCAGGCCCAGGTCCATGAATGATGGAAGTAGTCAGAGACCCCCCATAGCAAGACCAGTATAGTGTAGAGAAATGTCACCAGAGTTACCCCTAGTGCGGGTGGTTAGGTACAAGATGCGGTCAATGCCCTGTGGATAATAGTCGAAGGAGATCATCAGCAGATCTCGGTGTGAACTTGGGGGCTGTGGTGTTGGAGGTTAACGAAGATCAGAAACACAGGCCTCGGAGCAGGAGTCCTCAGAAGGCCTGTTTCTTAGGACCGCAGAGAAATTAGCCTGATGGTGATGTGCAGCCACTGCTTGTGCTTGCCCCTCTGCAACTTGCTTTCGATCTGGGCAGATGCATGACAGCTTGCGCTGGCGGTGCCCGCAACACCCAGGTGTCATCTTCAAGTTCAGTGACTGCTGTGCAGAATAGGCCTTTCGTGTGAATCCAGGTACAGGCATCTCCAGGATGGCGAAAATATGGGAGGAGTCACCATCGATTACCTAAAGTTTTTACGAGAATAACAGAGCATAACTAATTCGCAGGTCATGCAGGTGTTGTTAGACCTGCATGTAGGAGCCGCAATGACATTGAACTTCCAAAGCGTAAAGGTAGGCTGCTATTGAAGTGCCATGGGCCCTTGGTGCATAAAAGCTGGAGGCTAAGATCACAGTCCCGGAAGTTGAGAAATCAGGCACTGAGAGGGCAGGATGGTGCACCAGCACGAGGTGGGTGTCCCTGGAATAGGGTTTGCCCTCTCGACTGAGAACAGAGCGGACACCCTGTCTTTCAATATCTTTCCAGCAACCATTCCTCAAGAAAGAGCTCAGCACTGGGAAGCTCCACCCTCTTTGGAAATCCGAGGAAATGAACATTGCTGTGCCGTGAGCGCCCCTCCGCATCCTCCGCTTTGCCGCACAGAGCTGTCACCTGCTCCTGCATTGTCGCTAGTTTGGACTGCAGTTCATGCAATGTATGGGAAAGCCAAACCTCTGCCGATTCGTCCACCCTCTTGGATAACTTACAGTGGTCTGCATGCAGGAGGCTCACATCGAGAGACACTGCATCAGTCCTTGCCTCCATTAAGGTCTACATGTCTAAAATAGCATGTAACACTTTCTGAAACTGCTCCAAGTGTTTGTGGAGCGCTTCGTCGAGGTGTTGTGGTGCATACGTGGCCACAGGTATGGCAGCAGAGGAGGATCTGCTGCACCTCATCTGGACGTGAGACATAGGAGCAGCCCCACATGTGACAACAGGATGACGTTCACAATCTGTCAGGGAGGATCAGTGCATGGATCAGTTTGTGCTGTACACCAAAAGCCACACAGGGTAGAAGGAGGGCCCCACGCGGGATCTGCGATAGCCCCCTCGGGTGTCTTACAATGATTTACAGGCCTCTCAGAGCTGCCAGGGAGAGGGGGGTGGGGGAAGAGGAGCCCACACCGCAACACAAGGCCCTGGGAGATAAGGCTCCGCAGCATGCAAGGCGCCACCCAATGCACCCCACCAGTGCTCACCAATCAAGGGCGGTACGTTCTCTGCAGTCAAAGATGCACAGTCAGTGTTTCAAGTTCAAACGTCCCCTCAGGGGGCGGTCTGGCTAAAAGGCACATCAAGCACTCAGAGGGAAGCGGCCCGCACCCTGCCCAGTCCCAGCCACCAGAGACACAGTTCATGCGGTAGAGGCTCAGGCATATATGGGGGTCAGTCTCTGAGCATGAAATGCTGGGCACCGAGGGCCGATGGAGCATCAATCACCAGGACCCTGCCATTAACTCCCATCAATAGGGGCACGCCTGCCAGGGAGGACTGCAAGGACACACCACAAAATCAAGGCAGTTGGTCGACCCCAAGGGTAGAGCCGCAAAGCAGCACGATCAGCAGGCCAGCCTTGCATGTCCCGCAAGCAGATCCCAGGCCAAGGAAATGCATCCATCCAGGGAAGGGAACCCCTCAGTCAGTTCCAGAGGCAGAGGCCCGGTTGACGTCGGTGGCCTCCTCAAGGTGGCAGAACGTCTCACGCTAAGCACCCTCGACGAGGTGCCATCACAAGGCCAACGGATCATTGATATAATATCGACAGACATAATATGGACCTACCATAACAGCAGGACAAAAATATTGATTACACTAATATTGACATACTATATTTATTTAATGAAATACACAAATATCGACAACAAAATATCGTCAAACATTTACATCGATATCAGTATTATCGAACCAAAAAATATCATGAAAAATATCAAACATGTTAAGAAAACATAAAAAGTGTCAATAATATCGATATCAACAATATAGACAACAATAATATTGTTAAAATATATATATCAACATGTTAAAATTATTTATAATAACACACAATTTACCCCGAAAAATATAAAAATGGTAATTAATACACACAGCATACAAAATTAATCAATTAACACATATTTTAAAAATAATATCATAAGATCATAAAAGTTATTAAATACACAACATTATCTACTATTTCAAACATTATAGCCAAATAAAAAAAAATATTATTTAACATGTGAAACAATATAAATTGCATATACCGTAATATACTAAACAACTTTTAAATTGAAAACAAAAACAGTAACTGAAGCTTTATTAGCGTTTTCCAAATATGGAAAACAACTACCAAAATAATTAAAACAATAAATAACAACCAATAAAATACACATACAATTAAAATAAGCCAATGAATTAAAACAACAATTGATGAAACACTATATAAACACACGAACATTAAACCTTATTTTACACTTCAACCAAAAAAGCAAGGACAAGGAGAAACTCTGCTGATTGCTGCCACAACATTGGACTACATTATAGAAAAACTAATTCCAACTCCACAAAGTAAATAAAACACCATGTAGAAACTGGTGCTACTGCAAATGTTCTCAAAGCACTGTTCATACGAATAAAATAATTAATATATTTTTTAATTATATCTCTTCTACAGGTCATTCTGAAGATATAAAAGACCTATAGAACACTGTGAAAAATCAACTTGCAAATAAAGTAAGTATTACACTAAAATAAACTAACACAATTGTCTAAAATGCCAAACAAAAGCCCAAGCTAATCACAACCCCCCCCCCCCACTTAAAACACAGTTAAACAAATGTATTACAATTACTCTTTTTATCAACAGGAATTTCTACGAAATTACTAAACGCAAACAGTAAAGAAAACCCATTAGCATTTAAAAAAGTCTTCAAATTCAACATTGTAAGTATTAACTTGACAATGTACATATTTCAGATGATAAAACAGCACAGAAGTATTTTTAATAATTTCTATTTACATTTCTCTTAGCATTTGAAACATCGCAAGGACTGAAGGGGCTCAATTCATAACTTCCCAGAAAGGAAAATGTTTGTTATGTTATATGGGTATGTGTACACCCAAGACAAGCAAATAGGCGACAAAGAAAACTGGAAATGTAATAAAAATGATTCCAACAAATGTTACGGGAGAGCTGCAACAAAGGAAACAACTGTACTATATATTAGAGAGCGTAACCACCCCCCTAACATAGCTGAAATTGAAGTTCGAAATGCTTTATATGATATAAAAGAAGCCAGCACGAGATCTGATAAGTCTACAACATAAACACTTAAAGACATGCTCCCCAGAATCCCACAACATGCAACTGGCTAACTGCCCTCAATATCTTCACCAAAAAGAACAATAGATAGAACTAAAAACGCTACTGCTACCACCACACCTGTCCCCAACACTTTTGCTGAAGTAGAAATAACACCTGAACTCACAGTTACCCATTATGAATAGCAATTTCTACTTTATGACAATAAAGCAACTGACAAAAGAATAATAATATTTGAAACTCACACAAATGTACTAAAACGACAGAACTGTGAGACATGGATGATGGATGGGACTATTAAAATATGTCCAAAACCATTTTACCAGTTATATACAATACATGGACTTTATTAAAATACAAACATCCCCTTTGTATATGCTCTACTACCAAACAAGCAAAACACCACCATTGTTTAACTTTAAACAAAAGTAAAACAAGAAACTAATAACTGCTTTCTCCATAAAGTAATCTTTGACTTTGAACAGTCAATGATACAAGCCATGCTAAAAAACTACCCTTACACAGCAATTCAAGGTTGCTTTTATCACTTTAACCAATGCATTTGAAGACACCTCCAAAAATCTACACTTAGGGGCCAATTCCGATCTTGGCCGGACGGCCTTCTAACGGCATCGGGACGATCCGAATCGAAGTCGGAAGCCATGTTTCCAATCGATTTGGATGAGTCTCCGAGCATGCAAGTACGATGCTCCCAATGCCGTCAGGCTTTCCAACTCACTTCTAGACGTGGCTCGGATAAACGTCGCCGTCCGAGCTATTCCGATGCACGACTCCAACAGCTGTCCGGAGTCGTCAACTCCAACACGAAGCAGCTGTTGGAGATGTACTTTGGGGGGCTGTAGCGGGCACCCCTTCAACCGGGGCCTTCCGACTTGGTCACAGGGGGGTACCCATGGTTCCCCCTGACCAGGCATGCACAGTGTGGTGGGCACCATGGGGTGCCTGCCACAGGGTGCACTCTTGTCCACACCCTCCCCTTTTTTCAATGGGGGCCCGTGTTCGCGTTCTGAACATAGGCTCCCATTGAGTTCAATGGGACTCCGAGCAAGCCGTGTCCCGAGACGTACAGAGACATTGTACTTGCTCGTTCGAAGTCGACGGAGTCGAGTCGGTCGGAAAGCCATCCAGAGCAGAGCCGTCCAGACAGTTTCCTGCAGACATTGGAATCGGCCCCTTAGGATTAGGAAAGCATTCCCACCTAGGGCCTGATTACGATGCGGTTAGAAAGGCCTACTAACGGCATTTGCTCCGTCTGAATCTGATCGGGAATGTGTCTTCCCGACCAAGAGCCAGATTACGATGCAGTTAGGAAAATTGGCTTCCATGGAAGTCAATGGCAGTCTAATCAAATCGTATCTGGAAGCATCCACATGCATCATACTCGGTTTGTCGAACTCTCCCGATTTGAGTCTGATTTGAGTCTGTGGGAAACCATTACCAACCGGATTTGATCTGGAAGATTTCCTAACAGCATCAGAATCAGGCCCTAAGTGTAGAATATGCAACAAATAGCACCTTTGCATATCAAATTAAAAAACTAATAGCACTGGCATATGTCCCAATTACTGACATAGCCAAACACTACAATTTATTAATTAAAAGTGCCTACTACCAACAAAATGAGCAAAAACTAAGTCCCTTACTTGACTACTTTGAGGATACCTGGGTGGGAAGGCTACACAGTTCAGGACACAGAAGACCGCCTACATACCTCATTCCATGGTAGAATGTATATAACAGTACCCTAAACAAAGATGCTAAAACTAAATATGCTGTAGATAGATGGCATAACGCCTTCCAGGCAACATCAGGCAAAACCTCACCAACTCTATATAAACTATTACAATCTATCCAAAAATAACAAAGCTACCCACAAGTAAGAATGGAGCAGTCTATAGCACAACTAAGTCCAAAACTAACCAAGCAAACTTAGCAAATGTTTGAATACTTACAATACAAAGTAAGGCCATTCCCAACAACTAGAATATCTTGAAATAGCCAAAAGCCTACTTTAAATAAAAATACCTCAAAATACCCAAAAAATCGTAATAAAAAAACAAGCAGATAAATAATTGCTTTTTAACTCCAAAAATATAAATATGTTGTCAATTAATTTAATTAATATGTAAAAAATAAATATACATAATAAATATATTTTATAAAATATAAATCACAATAACAGTGACATTTTTAACATTTCCCTCCCACAAAAAATATTTAATAATAACTGGTTTCGTTACTGAAGAAACGTAATCCCAACTGCCATAAATAAATCCACATTTTTGAAAATCTCAATAAGCTATCAAAATCCCCCAAACAAATGGAAAAATCCAACTGTTTAAATATAATCCACCGGCAATAGGTCCACAAACGATAAACCATAAAAATCCAGAAAAACGCATTTAAGAAAAGAAACGCTCCATGAAAACTCAAAAAATAAGGATGTGTAAAACAATTATTTGTTTTCTAAAACTAATACACACTTCCTTAACCCTTTGCGTGCTCATGACGGAATGGTTCCGTCATGATCACCAGTGCACCTGTGCTCATGATGGAACCATTCCGTCATGAGCACAGGCTCAGAAAATCCTTCTGCTGCAGACAGCAGAGGGATTTCCCATTGTATTGTGCCTGGGGAGGTGATGAAGAGCTTCCCCAACCTCCCCAGGCCTATTTTTGTATTTCCTTGCAATGACGATCGCGTGCACGGCTTAGTTTCAGTTTCTCCGTTTCGGTGCTTGTGGGGCTATCTCAGCCCCCGAGCACCGAAACAGATGGGAGCTGTATCGTTAGAAAGGGAATATTCTCCCCTTTCCAATGGTACCCTTCACATTGGTACCCCAGGAGGGCGATCCCAAAGCAGGGTTCCACCCACTAGCACCAGGGAGCGGCCCCTTTGGCAAGGGCGTTTGCTCTCCCCATATTTCTTTGGGCATATCAGCCCCCAGGAAGGGCAGAAACCCACTATAAACCAGGGATTTTATTTTTTATTGATGTTGGGGTGGGGGCTGCCAGGCCTGATGGTTGAGGTCGTTTGCGAGTCTTTGAGTTGAGTCAGCACACGTGTGAGGAGGAGGAGCAACGAGCGAGAGCAGGAGCGGAGGGTCTAGCAGTACGGAGGAGCGGAGCCGAACTCTAAGGAGCCGAGAAGCTGAAATAACCCGCAGAAAATTCCGTAGCTGCCACCGCAGCCGCCGCCGAGTTGAAGAGATGGCAGCGGGCTGCAGGCTGCGGGAGCGGCAAGTACCGACAGGCAGAAATCAGATTCGGCACAGACGTTCCCTCCCGCACCCCCTCTCCGCATCTCCGAGCGAAACCGACTAACCCGCAGCTGTTGCCGCCGCCGCCGTGGTGAAGAGAAGGCGGCGCGTAGCGGCAGTGGCACCGGCACTACCACTACCACTACGAATCCGGCAAGACTTCAATACATAGGACCCCGCCCGTTCTCCCTGCATTTTTGAGGCTGTTGCCGCCGCCGCAGAGGTGAATAGAAGGCGGCGGGCGGCAGCAGCAGCGGCCAGCATTATTAAAGACAGGAGGACCCCCCCTGCACACCTGTAACCCCTGCATCTCTGGCAGCCGACCCTACTGCACCAGCAGCGGCATAGGAGGTGTGCAAGCCGGGTGCCCTGGTATTACGGTGTTTGGAGCCTGTAACACGGAGGACTACATCGCATAGACCGGCATTACAGTACAGTCCTGGGCAAGGAGGCAAGAGCTGCGGTGTCACTGCACCGAGTGGGATGCTCCAGCCGAGTACAGCAAGGGAACTAAGGTGAGCAAGCCTGTTGTATTACCTCTTCGCCTGGCCACGCTTTATACATAGTAATAACTCACCAGAAGCAGCAATCCCCCCCTGGCAGCGTAACCCACCCTCCCTGGACTGAAGGGGAACGTGGTTTTAATTCCAGCATTTAATTCAAATTGATACTCCGCATCCTATATTTACCTACTACTACTGATAAGTCGGCGCCCGTTTAGACTGAGACTGGTGGCGATCACGGCAGGGGGACTGCTGAGAGTCGGGGTCTTCACGTCTCCACGGACAGAAGTCACTACGGAGCTCAGATCTTCACGCCGCCACAGCCAGGAGTCATAAGACGCAAAGCATTCCTTTAAATCTGTCCCCTTGCTTTAAGTGGGAATGGCGAGGAGTCCAGAGCAGGCCCCAAAAAACTGCATAATCCTATAGGAACGAACTTGGGGAATTGGATCTGGGTGCTGGCGTTGCATGAGCGGCGCGCCGGGCATTGACTCCGAAGTCTAACTACCTGACTGTGCTTATTGGAAGCAGGCAGTTCTATCGTGGGTCAAAAGCAGGGAATAGAAGGGGAAAATATATATAGTTTCCGCCCTACCTGGACCTCTGGAACCCAAACGTGCCACCTCCAACTGACCTAATACAGTGCAATGGCTTACAAGAAGCTCAGATCCAGAACCATCTTCATGAAAAGAATGGGAACGGACGACGCAATCAGGAAGAGCACCATTAAGGCAGTAAGAAACGGAAAGACAATAGCAACCCCTGGAATCAGAAAGTATTTCGCAAAAGCAAACCCAGATGACCAGGATTATACAGTAAAAGAACAGGCAAACTCGGAAACAGTAGGTGTCATGGAGGTTGGAAACGGCACCCAAATAATCCCAGAAGTAGGAGAAAAAAATACCTTTATGGAACAAGTGGACTCAACCTCAGATTTAATGGCAACCGGATCAATAACACCAGATCTTTCCAATATGCAACAGTCTTTCGACTGCAACATCATCTCCCCAGACACCAGCACCAAGGATGGAATATCTCAAATGAAACACCAAAGGAGGATCGACAACATACATATCAGTACTCCACAAAAATCAATAGATATAGAGGGCCATCTCGAAAATTCACCAGATCTTTCTATCTTTAAAACCACCAGCCTGATCAATCATTACACTCCAGTCTCTAAATCAATGTTTGTTTTACAAAATATTCTGGAATCAGTCCTCAACCACTTAGGTAACATATTGGAAAATTCTGATCAAACACTTGATGTACAAATTGGAATTCTAAAATTTTTGGTTGAGGAAAAAAGGAAGAAAAAACAAAATCTGTCATCAAAAACAACAAAAATAACAGGAACCTGTGGCAAATGCCAAGAGATAACTGGTGATGCCTTAAAAATAAAAAAGGGCACTATGTCGCCTCCCTCGAAAAAAGAAATTGCAACACAAACCGGGAAGAAATCATCTGGCGAAAGTGTGGGAAAGCAGAGAGACATCACCGTATATTCCCTCAGAAAACTCTTTAAAGAGCAAACTAACTTAGAACCACATCAACAATCTGTGACGTACTACCCAATATTTACAAAAAGCAAATCTAAATCAAACATGACTATTCCTGTAATACCTGATCCTGAAACAAACACTGGGTTAACTAGTGAAGATGTACAAGACTCGGAAAAAACAAAGAAGGAACAACAGCAAAGAAAGATAAAAAAGAGAAAGGCGCTAAGAAGATTCAAAAAGAAGAAGGCCACAAAAATCTAATTTCAGATTACCACTCCTCTACTTAACGCCTCACCAGATCATGAAGGAAGTCCAACACTGCCCCCAACACTGCCCCCGACACCGAGTATGAAGCACCAGAATATACAGGTGAAAACCAACAGTAAAAACCTTTACCGATACTCTACATTAAATCCAAAGGCTACTGATTTCACACACAGCTCGGAAAGTGCAACTTTAAGAGTAACACTCGTAGGACATCCAGAATCACAGAGAAAAGAATCCCAAGTAGAGGAGATAAGATCCAACTACTTACAAATCACTGAGTTATTCCCTATGATGAAGCTCCACTCAATCGCGGCCGAATCATTAACCTACTGCAACAGATCCAGCCGCTAAAATTTCTAGCGCAAAATGAGATCAAACTAGTAATGTTTCCGGACAAAACGAAAACAAAAATTGCAATTGTAGAATTCTGGTCCCCAGCCTTACCAGGAATTATCCTTAAGGAGAGTGAGATCCTCCACAAATGTGGCTATGACTTGATCCCAGTATTAAAAAATGAAGTCTACAATATGATGTATCCGCTCGAATCCTCTCAAAAAACGTACCAAACCATAAAAAAAAACCTATCCCTTAGATCAATCAGCAGCAAATCTATTTGTTCCAGTAAAGAATGGCAAAAGGGAAATTTGAAGCAAAAGCACTCGCAGTAAGGAAACAACACAGAGGGACCAATCATGGGACTGGATCTCTGAGACCCTGAACATAACAAACAAACGAAGGACACTAGCTCTTCTGTTTAACACAGGCTTAGTAATCTCTTCTTGGAATATAGCAGGAAAAACTAAAGAAAAAATGGCTGAATTAGTAAAAAACTCTCCCGCTATCGTGGCCCTACAAGAAACCTGGAGTACACAAAATTTCAATATGGAGGGATACTTCATTTATGACATCCCTGCCCTGCGGGTCAAGCGGGGGCACCCGAAGTGTGGGATTGCAATTTTACTAAGTGAAGAGTATGACTGGGCCCAAGAAATAATCTCCACGAATTCTTATAATTACCAATGTATTAAGGTTAGGTGCAGGATAAATCTCTCAGACTCCCAAAATAGCGTACTAATCTTTAATGTATATATCCCGCCTGGAGCAAAAATGGATGGAATGATGACAGAGATCCTGGACGACATAGATCAAATATTCGAAAGGCATGATTGTCCACCGTTCCTCATCATGGGGGACCTAAATGGAAAAGTTTCCAACAAAGAAATATCAAAATAGTCTAACTGGTATAAAGAAGAGGCGTTAGAAATTTCCACACCATTATTCCCCAAAGGGAACAAGGCGGATCAAAGGGGAAAAATTCTACTAGCATCGCTCCCAACGCTAAATGGAATAATATTAAACGGGAATGTGGAAGGCGACATCCCCGCTTCAAATACGAGACAGAGGAATAATAGCAACACACTTTTGGATTATATGATATCCAGTCTCGACTTGTTTGGATCCGCCCTACAACTAAAAATAAACTTTGTTCACGGAAGCGATCACGCTATCTTACAGTTATCTACAGAGTGGAAAATACTTCCATGTTCACCTACTCAAATCATATACAAGCATAGTACAGTCATGGTAAATCAAAACCAAAGGCGGATTTATTGGAACTCAGCGACATTTAATAAGATAACTAATACAATAGCCACTAACCAGCTTCTTCAAACAACACACTCTGTCTACCCAATAATGAATTTTGAACTGATCATAAAAGAACTAACACAAAAATTGCAGAAAAAGCTGACGCAACCAAGATTTACAGAGACTAAAAACAAACTCGAAACTGGAACAAAGCTGCTAAATAAACTGATAAGAGCACAGTTAGTCAAGTCAAGTCAAGTCAGGATTTATATAGCGCGCTACATACCCATAGGGTCTCAAGGCGCTTGAGGAAGGGGGGGGAAGTTACTTGTCGAATATCCAAGTTTTAAGTTGTTTTCTGAATGCCAGGTGGTTCTGAGTAAGGCGTAGGTGAGTGGGAAGAGAGTTCCAGGTTTTAGCTGCCAGGTAGGAGAAGGATCTACCTCCCATGGTGGCTTTGTTGATGCGAGGTACAGTGGCAAGGGCTTGGTTGGAGGATCGTAGCTGACGGGAGGGGGTGTAGAAGGACAGTCGTGTGTTGAGGCATTCGGGTCCAAGTTCGTAAAGTGCTTTGTGTGCGTGGGTTAGGAGGCGGAAAGTGATCCTCTTATTTACGGGGAGCCAGTGGAGGTTTTTCAGGTGACCAGAGATGTGTTCTTTACGCGGGATGTCTAGTATGAGCCTGGCTGAAGCGTTCTGGATGCGTTGGAGTTTTTTCTGGAGTTTTGCGGAGGTACCGGCGTATAGGGTGTTTCCATAGTCCAGGCGGCTCGTGACCAGTGCGTGAGTGACCGTTTTTCTAGTTTCGGTGGGGATCCAGCGAAATGTCTTTTTGAGCATGCGAAGAATGTTGAAGCAAGATGATGAGACGGCGTTGACTTGTCTGGTCATCGAGAGTGAGGAGTCCAGAATGACGCCCAGGCTCCGTGCGTGGTCCGTCGGGATGGGTGCTTTTCCAAGGGCCTCTGGCCACCAAGAGTCATCCCAGGCGGAGGGGGAGGTGCCTAAGATGAGGACTTCTGTTTTGTCTGAGTTAAGTTTCAGACGGCTGTGCTTCATCCACTTGGCTACTTCTTTCATTCCTTCGTGTAAGTTGTTTTTGGCGATGTTAGGGTCTTTGGTGAGTGAGAGGATCAGTTGAGTGTCGTCAGCGTAGGAGATGATGTTGAGGTTGTGTTGGCGTGCGATGGCTGCGAGGGGGCTCATGTATACGTTGAAGAGGGTGGGACTGAGTGAGGATCCTTGAGGCACGCCGCAGATGACTTCAGAGGCCTCTGACTTGAAAGGAGGGAGCCGGACTCTCTGAGTTCTTCCGGTAAGGAACGAGGTGATCCATTCCAGTGCTTTTCCTTGGATTCCGATGTTTCTGAGGCACTGTAATAGGGTGCTATGACAGACTGTGTCGAAGGCTGTGGAGAGGTCGAGGAGGATGAGAGCGACTGTGTCTCCATTGTCCAATAGAGTTCGGATGTCGTCTGTTGCTGCGATGAGTGCGGTCTCAGTGCTGTGTTTGGCTCGGAATCCGGACTGTGAGGGGTCGAGGGATTTGTTGCTTTCGAGGAAGGTGGCGAGCTGGTTGTTGACAGCTTTCTCGATGACTTTGGCCGGGAAAGGAAGAAGCGAGATGGGGCGGTAGTTTTTGAGTTCGGTGGGGTCAGCTGTGGGTTTTTTCAGAAGGGCGCTGAGTTCTGCGTGTTTCCAGCTTTCCGGGAAGGTGGCGGAGTTGAGGGAGCAGTTGATGACGTCTCGGAGGTGTGGAGCTATGATGGAGTCTGCTTTGTTGAAGATGTGGTGAGGGCATGGGTCAGTTGGGGATCCTGAGTGGATGGAGTTCATCAGGCGGATGGTGTCCTCAGTTGAGATTGGGTTCCAGTCGTTAAGGATGTTCAAGGGGGGTGAAGGTCCTGCAGTAGGTTGAGTGGGTTGGTCTCCGGGTCGGTTGTCGAAGCTGTTGTGAATGTCTGCGATTTTGTTGTGGAAGAAGGAAGCTAGTGAGTCACATAGGGCTTGGGAGGGGGTGATGTCGTTGGAGTTGGCTGATGGGTTGGTAAATTCTTTGACGATGTTGAATAATTCCTTGCTGTTGTGGGCGTTGTTATCTAGTCGGTCTTTGAAAGCGGCTTTCTTGGCAGACCGGATTAGTTGGTGGTGTATGCGGGTGGCGTTTTTGAAGGCGTCCTTGGTGCTGGTGTTTGGGTCTCTTTTCCAGGCCTTCTCGAGGGAGCGACAGAGTTTCTTGGATTTCTTAAGATCATCGTTGAACCAAGAGGCGTTTTTGCTGCCAAGCTTGATTTGACGTTTTTTCAACGGTGCTAGGGTGTCGGCGCTGTTGGATAGCCATTGGGTGAAGTTAATGGCTGCTTGGTCGGGGTTTGAAGAGTGGACAGGAGGGTTTTGAAGGAGCGATGAGGAGATCTGGTCGATGGTGATTTTGTTCCAGTTTCTACGCAGGGTGGGTTGCGGGTGGTTGTGGATTGTGGTCTTATTGTAGATAAAGTGAACGCAGCTGTGGTCCGTCCAATGAAGAGCTGTGGTGTGGCTGAAAGAGACATGTTTGCTGGAGGTGAAGATAGGGTCGAGTGTGTGACCTGCAATGTGGGTGGGGGAAGTGACAAGTTGTTTGAGTCCGAGGTTGGCGAGGTTGTCCAGAAGGGTGGTGGCGCTGTTGTCATTGCTCTTTTCCAGGTGAAAATTGAGGTCCCTTATAGGATGTAGTCCTCGGAGGGGAGGGCGTGTGGGGTGATAAAGTCAGCGATGTCGTCATTGAATTGTGCACGGGGTCCCGGGGGCCGGTAGAGGAGGGTGCCTCTGAGTGTGGTCTTGGGGTCGGTGTGGATCTGGAAGTGAAGGTGCTCGGCGCTGGCAAGGTTGATGTCTGAGCTGGTTGAGATGCGGATGGAATTCTTATGGACGATGGCAATGCCTCCTCCTGTGTGCTTGACGCGGTCTTTACGGATGATCTTGTATCCTTCTGGGATGGCAATGGTGATGTCTGGGGCTGAGGAGGCGTTCATCCATGTTTCTGTTAGGAAGGCGACGTCCGGTGAGATGGTGTCTAGTAGATTCCAGAGGTCGATGGCATGTTTGTGGACTGAGCGGGTGTTGAGCAGGATGCATTTTAGGTGGTTGGTGTTAGGTCTCTGTATGAGAAACTGAAATCTCAAATACTGGAACATCCACTCCCCTCTCTATTGAGATACACATAAGAAGGGCGAGATCAACAGGAGCAACTGGCCTAGATCAAATCCCAATCAAAGTTCTCCAGATCGACCCTAAAGGGTGGAGCAGGATGCTTTCCCCCCTCTTTAACTACATTCTCAGCACTGGGGTAATCCTGAAGTCGTGGAAGGGGAGTATCATCATACCTATACATAAAAAGGGATCAAGACTGCAACCTGGTAACTACAGACAAATCGCTTTGCTGGATGCCACTGGAAAGATCTTCACGGCGGATCAACTTAAAAACTGGGCCTTCTCATCTGGACTGATCCCTAGATATCAAGCTGGCTTCAGACCAAAGCATTCAGTCACGGACAATATTGCCATCCTTCAAACTATCTTAGATCAATATGTGTCCACCAAATCTCAGGCTGTTTACGCAGCTTTCATCGACTTTTCGACTGCGTTTGATAGGGTGGACAGGAGAATACTCGGGGAAAAACTTAGTAAAATGGGTATCCCTGACCAGTTACTATGAATATTAATATCACTGCATACAGACATCTGGTGCCAGGTACAAATGGGGAGAGAAAAGGGCTTAACCAGCCCTATCCCGATCCCCAATGGCCTCAAACAGGGATGTCTCCTTGCTCCTCTACTCTTCTCACTCTATCTCAGCGATATGCCTCAATGTCTCCAGCAAGCACACAATTTTCCACCAAAAGTTGCTCCCATAAAATACATACACTGTTATACGCAGACGATATTGTCATATTAGATTTAACACCATTTGGACTACAAAGCAATCTCCAGGCACTGAACAAATATACGGAGGAAAATTACTTAATCCCTAACATTACAAAAACAAAAATAGTTTCTTTCTCAGGAAAGAAAAAGAGTTCTAAATATAACTGGACCCTTGGTGGAGACAAGGTGGAAGAAGTAAATGAATACACCTATCTAGGCAGAATCTTCACCAAGTCTCTACAAAATCGGCCACACACTGTGAACCTGACCAGGAAAGCTGATGTACACCCGGGAGCTCTTGCAAGACTATACACAGCGTCAGGACACAGGCATTTCTCTTCTCTGCTCAAGGTATATAGTGTTAAGATACCGCCTGTACTATCATATGCCTTGGAATATATTCCCATAAACCAGTGGAACTTCCTAGATCTAAAAGAAGGAAAAATATTACGGAGACTAATGAAGGTATCACAGGCCGTTCCTGTACAAGCTCTTCGCCTCGAGTTCTCATTAACCAGCTCCTACTCTCGAGAAATTGCTAATGTCATCAGGTGGGTATATAATCTCCTGCACGCCGAGGAAGGAACTCTTTGATCTCTGCTCAAAACAGAAACAATTGATCGTGACTCATCCAAACACGTTTTTAAGAAAAACATGTCAGTTGCCTTTAAGCTAGCGGAGATTAACATCGATCTGCTGCTAGCTTGGACACCATCCCAACTTAAACTCTTTTTGATACATTTCACCTCAAGGCTGAGCTTTGATCTAGACCTTTTGCATTGTTCTAAACTATCTACATATAAGAATTTCACTGAAACTATAACATACAAGAAAATTCAACAGTACATTGCTTTCAATCTAAATCATTCTGTCAGGAGAGCGATTGTTCTGCTCCGGTTCGGTATTTTACCAGTCAAAACTGTAACAGCCAAATGGCACTTAAAGGAAAACTCTAAATGTAATCTGTGTCATTAGAATGAGGAGAGCAAGATGTCGAGCATCTAATGTTTGCCTGTTTAAATCCAAAGGTGGTAACAGCAAGGAAGCGGTACTTGCAAGCCATACACATTAAATGTAGGATTAACTCAGCAAATGAACTGATCACTCTAGGTAAATTCCCGCCAAATGAATTTGTCTGTTATAACTTTTATACATTTTTAAAATCTTTTTTAACATTGTATTAGCACAATAAATGTTACTGTTGTAAATAACCTGAATTTTATGTTTAAAATATTTGTGGTCCTCAGTTGAGTACCAAAGCAAATAAAAATAAACTTGAAACTTGGCATGGCAATGCCCCCCTAGAGAAATGTGAGTCTTTCTGCCCCCTCAGGGCAGACTGGGACAGTAGCCCCCAATCTGGCCCTGGGGGGCAGAAAGCCTACTAGAAACCAAAGATTTATTTTATTGATGTGGGGGTGGGGGCTGCCCACAATGGGCAGGCCAATGCCCCCCCAAAATAAACGCAACAGTGTTTCTGTTCCCCCCAGGGGCAGATGAGAGCAGCAGCCCCTGATCTACCCCGGGGGGGCAGAAAGCCCACTAGGCAGCAGGGATTGTTTTTATGATGTGGGGGTTGTCCAGAATGGGCATGATAATGCCCCACCCCAAATACAACTACCACAGTTTTTCTGCCCCTCCCTGGAGGCATATTGGGGCAATAGCCCCTTATCTGCCCTGGAGTGGGCAGAAAGTGCACTAGGCCTCAGGAAATACATTTTTTTTAATTCAGGGGTGAGGTCAGCCCAGAATGGGCATGCCAATGCCCACACCTGCCCCTAAAAATGCCACAGTCTTTCTGCCCCTGGGGGTGGATGGGGGCATGTGTCCTTCATCTGCTCCCAGGGTGGGACAGAAAACCCACTAGGCGCCAGTGATTGTGCTGGCTTTTACATGCATGGGGTGGGGGCTTCCCAGAATGGGCATACCAATGCCCCCACCCCCCAAATAAATAGCCACAGTCTTTCTGCCCCATTTGGGGGCATTTCCGGGCAACCCCCCACCCGATTCCCCTCTAGGGCGGCAGAAAGCTGACTAGGTACAGACTTGTTTTTAGCAATCTGCCTACATGATGTCATAGGTAGGCACATTGGGAAACCTAGCAAACCTGTAATTTTTATTAAACTAGACACCAAGGGAAATCCAGGATGGGGTGACTTGTGTGCCTCTCACCAGGTTCTGTTACCCAGTATCCGTTGGAAACCTCAGACTTAGTTAAAAAAAAGATTTTTCTCACATTTCTGTGATGGGTAGTTCTGGGATCAGCGTGGATGCACAAAATTCCACCCACCCGCATTCCCTAAAATCTTCAGAGAAAAATGGTACCTCACTTGTGTGGGTAAGCCTGGTGCCCACGACAGGAAACGGCCCAAAACACTAAAAAAATACGTGGACACCCCACATATTCACAGTGAAAACTGATCCTGTTTTTGCAAAGTGCCTAGCTGTAAATTTTGAACCCTAGCTCTGCCGACACCTAGGGAAACCTAGCAAAAGCGATTGTAAAGTTTTACATATTTTATTTGTGCCTGTGGTCAAATTATCTTTTCTATAGAAAAAATGGGCAAATAGTTTCTTCTAGTTATGCCAAATGTGTCTTAAACAACACATAGCAACCTGGGAGTTACCGTCCCATACCATGCCTACCCTTTAAACCATCTCCCAAATCAGAGCCCTCAGGTCTGTCTGCTGCTGCAGGTCTTTCTCTTACCTTAAGACGTAGTAAAACGCAGCCCGGCCCGAACCGTCCGACTCCCGACTCCACACCACCCTGCTCTCCTCTCCTGGCCAGGGAGCACGTACGGCGTGCATGCTGCGCAGCGTCACCGTCACTGCAGAGCGGGGTTGGCCAAAATGATGTCCAGGGCCGTCATAGGTAGCGCTTTTGTGCGCTACCAGATTGACGGCCGGGCGGCCCTGGGAAAGGCCTGCCGCCCGCGCACTGCGAACTGCGCACGGCACCACCACCACTAAGCTAGGTGGTGGGGTGCGTGCATGCACACAGTGACTGTGTTGAGACTAGTTCCCTAACTGCCTGCGCCACGCGAGTGCGCGCATCGCTTTTCATCACGTCGGGACTCGGGCAATACATTATACATTTATTTTTTGGGCTCCCTGCGTTTGGAAAAAATGGATTGATTTTTTTTTATTTTGCTATTAACGCTGCTGCTAAATGAAAAATGTACTTGTTATCCAGTCCTGCTCTCTGCTCTGCCGTCTACTGCGGGGCCGGCGGCGGGGCCCCCTGAGCGCGGGGCCCTGAGCAGCTGCCCATACCGCCCATGCCTAGGACCGGCCCTGCTTTATACCACAAAGACGATTCAGAAATGCCAGAAACCGGTCCCCGGAAGCTTGTCTCCTTTCTGGTGAAGAATTGGCTTGGTAGTTTGGTCTGCCCTGTTCCCATGATGCACTGGGCCAGGGACAGACTAATTTGCATATAGCCAGGTTCTGAGCTGGAATGGGGCAGTGAGCTAAATAACGGTGATGGATCAAGCCCTGATCTTTGGACTGGGTAAGAGTGGTCTGCTTAATTCAGACACTCTGTTCATCACCACCCCCTTTTCTGAATCGTTTTCGGCCACTATAGGTGTGGCAGGGTATACTCAGACATGAGTCCCTTGCTCACTGCTCCATCAGGATTCAAGCAAGCCGGGCCGACGACGGCTGAAATGCCAGAAACCGGTCCCCGGAAGCTTGTCTCCTTTCTGGTGAAGAATTGGCTTGGTAGTTTGGTCTGCCCTGTTCCCATGATGCACTGGGCCAGGGACAGACTAATTTGCATATAGCCAGGTTCTGAGCTGGGATGGGGCAGTGAGCTAAATAACGGTGATGGATCAAGCCCTGATCTTTGGACTGGGTAAGAGTGGTCTGCTTAATTCAGACACTCTGTTCATCACCACCCCCTTTTCTGAATCGTTTTTTATACCACAAAGAGGCTGAATACAAGTCAGGCAAAGCATACATACCTCTTGGAATTCTGATCTTCCTGATTCCAAGTGGGTCATTTTTCCACACCGACTTTACCTGATTTTTACGGCTAGTAGTTCCTGCTAGAAAAATCTCATAGGCTCTGGCTATAGCAGCAGCCAGTTCATTCCTTGTTTTTTCCCCCTAGAGGGCCTTGGTACAAATAAGTCCCTTTTTGCCTCACCTGCTCCCCTCCTCCACTCCTCCACTCCTTCACCTACCCACACCCATCCTTCACCCAGCACATACATTTACCATCCGCTCATAGCAGATAATAAATGTATGCTGTAAAACTGCATAGAATTGGGTATTCATTACAGTTTTACGACTAGAAAACTCAGCTCCACACAGTAATGCCCTGTTTGTATACCAGTAGTCCTCACTACACTAAGTTCTACTAGTCCTCAACACGGTCATAAACAGAACGAGCTAGGATCCTATCACAAACAGGGAACAAAACAGGAAACACTTGCTAACCCCACCCATCCTCCAGCTAATTGCTATAATTACACTAGCCATACCTTAGCACATCTTGAAATACCAAGAAACACAAAGGCCGTATATCTGGAGGGTCGGTGGGAAGTATGACTGGGTCAAGGACGAGTAGGACTGAGATTAATGAGGATTATGTAAGATTGATGAAATATCCACAGAGTAACATTCAAGTGAAAGGAGGAAAGTTTAAAACGCAGTCAAAATACGAGTTCGCCAACATATGCTAAAAAGCCATATGAATTACGACCAAACTACCAAATGACCTAGTTTCAAGAGAAGTCTTTTCCTCACTATATAGTCCTGTAGGAAAACACCATATCCAGCAGGACTAAAAAAAACGATATGTTTAAATAAGTTGTGAAAACCAGTCTTAAGATTGAAAGTGAAATAGTCCTCCTTTGTACATCCCAGATAATATCCTTTGATATAAGTCAATGATTTTACAGTATCTTTTCCTGGGAATTTTTTTTTAAAATCCTGATAAGATAAAAAAAAATCAGGAGGTAGTGTTGAGATCCTTTACTCTCCTTAATCCCGTCCTGTCGCCAAATGTAAGATTGATGATGGACTCAGTAGTTATCTTCAATAAGAGGTTTATTGGAGTATAAAAGATCCCATCCAGGAACTCAGTCAGCACATCAGCTCGGCAGGTTCCAACTGAACTAGCCTCAAATCATAGGATAACATTCTACTCAAATACATTCTTATGGTACCTAGCAACAGCAGCAGGATGCCACACATCTCCTTTCCTTAACAAATAATCAAAAGATAAGGGAAAAACATAAGTAAATGCCTATTTAACATAGTTATGTAAATATTGTGGGAAACGAGAAACTGTTGAAGACTTACAAGTTACAGGTGAATGAAACTGTTGTGAAGAAGCCAAAGCAGATGACGATCCATTTTGCCGTGAATTGTTCTGTTGTGGAGGTGAAGAAGAGTTATTAAAACGATGAGCAAGGGCTCTACTAACCACCACCACCACCCTGTTCAAGTTCGAAATGCAATGGTCAGCAGTTCTTACTGCATTCTTAAAAATCTTTATAACTTGAATTGGCTTCAAAAATCCTGGTGAAGACTTCCTATTAGAAGGATTCTTAATGATAACCCAATCGCCAACTTTAACTACAGTTGATCTCACACATTTTTAAGGTCATGATGTTCTTTTCTGGACTTAATTTTCTTTGACTCACTTGCCATCCAATCACTACTCTCATTCTCTTTAAATAAATTAGGTAACATGTCATTGACCCAAAATGGCGTGACGAAAGTATTGGGACACCTGCCCCTAAATAGTTCAAAGGGCGTTCGTTTTGTTACAGCATGAGGTGACAATCTATACATTTCAACCTTTTAAAAAATGTCTTTACGCCAATCTGAACCTGCTGACTTTGCCATACTAATGGTTTCTTTGAGGACACCATTGAACCTCTCAACCATGCCATTGGTTTCTGGGTGGTATAAAGCAGATTTTTTGGGGACAATACCATGTTTCAAAAGAAATGACTCAATTTCTTTGGAAACTAATTGGACACCATTGTCTGTAAAGATTGTAGCAGGTAAACCCTCTCTAGCAAACATTTTCTCTAAGAATGATATAACATGTTTTGTTTCAATTCCTCGAGTAATAGCAATTTCAGGCCACCTTGAGAAGAAATCTACAAGTACAAAAACATACCACTCTGTGCCAGAAGCAAGTACAGGACCAAGGACGTCAAGTCCTACCTCTTTCCAGAGTGAATTAGGGCGTTCCCTAATAATCATAGGTTGAACTTTGGGTTTGACAGACTTTTTGCTTAAAGCACACTCAAAACCATCTCTAACCTTCCATTCTATCTGAATATCCATCCCTGGCCACCAATACCCTTAATCTCTCTTTAGTTTTAGAAACCTATTTTGTTGTCCTGCCTGATAACTCATCAATCCCTTTGCTTCTCAAAATTTTGCACAAAGGCTTGTGATCAGTTCTGATCTCAAATTGACCCCCCACAAAAAATTCTTTTGCTTTTTTACAGACCAATAGACCGCCAGTGCCTCTCTCTCAACCACAGAGTAGCGCAACTCCGGCCCTCTTAAACCTCTAGATAAAAATAGTATAACATTTTCTTGATCACCATCCTTTTTAAAAGAACAGCCCCAAGGCCTTTCATGCTAGCATCAGTTATTAAAGTAGATTTTTTTTTAGGATCAAAACTGCACAATTTAGGAGCAGAGTTTAATTTCTCCTTGATTAGACAACGTTTCCTTTCACACTCTTCATCCCAAACAAACCCACAACCCTTTTTTAGTAAGGATCTCATATGTACACATAGAAAAGCGAATCCACCAACAAATGTACTATAATACTCTGCCATGCCTAAAAAACTCATCATCTCTTCTTTGTTAGATGGCAAACTCATCTTCTGTATAGCAACATTTAAATTAGCCTTTGGCATGATACCACCTGCTGAAATAGTGTGGCCTAAATAATCGATGGAATTTTTCCTAAACTTGCACTTTTCAATTTTTATGGTAAGCCCAGATTCACCGAGTCTGGATGAAACCTCTACAACTCTAACATCATGTCCTTTATTGTCTTTTCCAGAAATTAATATATCATCCTGGTAGATTCTAACACCCTCAAGTCCTTCTAAGACGTTTTCTAATGCCCTTTGAAAAGCAGAAGCTGCAGATACAAGACTGAAAGGAAGTCTAATAAAACGGAAAGTGCTAAAGGGAGTTATCAATGCGGTCAAATCTTTTGACTCTTCGTCTAGCATGATCTGATGATATGCAGATCGTAAGTCGATCGTGCTAAACACATCCGCCCCCTTTAACAACATCAGCATATCCGAAATCTTAGGGAGAGGGTAACGGTCTACAGTCACACTCTTATTTAACTCCCTGAGGTCCACACACAAACAAAGTGAGCCATCAGCTTTCTTTGCGGCCACCACCGGAGCAAGCCACAGTGTTGCTTTCACATCTTCAATGACTCCTTCTGTCTTGAGACTTTCTAGTTCTTTTTTTACTTGATCTCTGACAACTACTGGAATGGTTCGGACTTTACAACAGATGGATTTAGCTTTGTCCACCAAACGTATGTGATGGATGTAATTTTTGAGACAACCCAATTTCTCAGAAAACACATTGGGAAATTTTCTTTTGAGCATGTTGGAGAATTTGCTATCAGTGGTATCAAGAATAGTAGAAACAGACACTGGACTAAAATTCTCTTTTAAAAGTATGAGTGGGGATGAATTTGGATCCAGCATGACACCAAGATCTTTTTGGTTAAACCAACTTAAAATACTATCGCCCCTTTGAGAAATGTAAATCTTTGCACTAGTTAATCTGTTATTGTATTCTATCAAACCTTGGAAATAGGCAAATAATTTGATGGATTCACCTCCGTCAGCAAATGGTTTAATGTCAGGCTTATATATTCTAATTTTCCCACTTAAGTTTTTCAAAGAAAATTTTTTGGAGACTACCGTGATCTTTGCCCCGGAGTCAAACAGAACCTTTGTGGGTTTCCCATCTACAAATATTTCATCTACTGGACAACTCCTCCATTCTTTACTATCTATTTCCTGAACGAGTATTTGTCCACAATCAACCTCTTCAGTACCCTCAAATTTTAGATCGTGTCATAGAACACTTCATTAACTTTCCCTTTTAAGATTTCCCTTTACAAACACCAGAGAAATGTCCTTTCCTTTTGCGTTTGCTGCAAGTAGATTTCCAGCCTGGGCATTGCCTGTCATTTGCAAAGTGACCCATCTTACCACAACGAAAACACTTTACATTCGAAAAATTAAATTTGCTAGAAGTATTGCATCTGTTTAGTAGTATTATCTAAAGAGACATATTTCTTAACTTCTTTATGAGATGTATTTTCTTTAAAATGTGTTTTGACAGCATGTACTGTATATTTTTTTACTTCCACACATGTTAACAAATCTTCAATCCTTTTTGCAATTGTTAAAACATCATCTAAGCCTGGTTCGTCCTTCTGCCATAACTCCTCTCTAACACGTTCTATACTGCAACCTAACATGAATTGATTGTGTATTCTCTCATCTTGGCAAGCACCAAACTTGCAGGAGGAGGCTAACTTCCTGAGAGCTGTCACATAATTTTCAAAGCTTTCATCCTCCAACTGTGTTCTGCGACCAAAATGATACCTTTCTAAAATGGTTGAAACTTTAGGTAGATAATGCTTATCTAACTTAGCTATACATGCTTTGTATTCATTCAAATCACGGTCTTCAAGGTCAGGAAGATGGCCAAAACTTCCTGACCTTTCGATCCCAGGCATTGTAATAATAGCGCAGTTTTCCTCTCAGCACTCAACGAGGATCCACATACTCTAGCATCGTTTGAAGACCTTTTTTCATTTTTGACATTTTATCTGTGGTTTCCCAGGTGAAAAGAGAAAAAATAACGGAGCAGTTACATTTTGCATAATGATGAAACTTAATAGGAGTCTAACACAAGTTTCAATGAAATGACAAACTAAGCTAATAGTATATTGAGGTAGCAACTATATCTAATAATTGCAATATCGTAAAATTCAGCAAAGAAGTTGACTTCTCAATGTAAATATCAATAAAGCCTAGTAGAGATTGTGTTAATCGGTAGTTTAAATATAGCTGTTGCAAAGCAGTATGAGAGGGTAGTGTGCGTGTCACTGTTGTAACACGCAAATGTAAGTTTTATAGTAGTAGATCAATATCTGCTGTAAACTGTTGATAAGTGTGTGTGTCACTGCTATGACACACCGTGATAATGCAGTGTTTGTGTCACTGTTGCACCCTTCAATGAACAAGTGGGTGTGTCACTGTTGTAACACGCAAATAAACACAGCAACTGTTAAAGTTTGCCCGAAGTTAGAGACAGATAAAAATGAACAGTACCTGCGGAGCTGTTCGTGTAATATCTTGAGAAGATATTTTAAAATAAAGTTGAAATCCCTCTGTAAGAAAAACAAATGCTAATATATGCCCAAGATTTCTGTGATGCGTTCTCAAGATTTTTGAGATGATTTGCGGGTATTTTCCCCGATTCAAAATGGCGGCACGCAAATGTGGGGAGCGCACTGATGTCGGACGTCGACTTCCTCAAGCGTCACCAAGTAAGGAAGCCTCTGAGGGACGCCGAGGCTCCAGTCTGTGCTAGAGCGTTGCGCTGGAATTCTATTTGAAGAATGTGGTCCGTTCTGAAGACTCGCGCTGGAAGTCCCGTTGAGGATTGCGGTCCGTGCTGGAGACTCGCACTGGACACAAGTTGAAAAATGCACAATAAGAGAACACGCTTCTTTGAAGGTAAAGTCTTCGTTATTTGTTTAAAACATGGCAGGTGTAAAACTGCAAACGTCTTCGTAAATGTTTAAAATATCCACAAATATCCACAGTGTATCATTCAAGTGAAAGGAAGAAAGTTTAAAACGCAGTCAAAATACGAGTTCGCCAACATATGCTAAAAAGCCATATGAATTACGAGCAAACTACCAAATGACCTGGTTTCAAGAGAAGTCTTTTCCTCAGTATATAGTCCTGTATGAAAACACGATATCCAGCAGGACTAAAAAAATGCGATATGTTTAAATAAGTTGTGAAAACCAGTCTTAAGATTGAAAGTGAAATTGTCCTCCTTTGTACATCCCAGATAATATATCCTTTGAAATAAGTAAATGATTTTACAGTACCTTTTCCTGGCTATTTTCTTTTTAAATCCTAATAAGATTTTTTAAAAATCAGGAGGTGGTGTTGAGATCCTTTTCTCTCCTTAATCCCGTCCTGTCGCCAAATGTAAGATTGATGACGGACTCAGTAGTTATCTTCAATAAGAGGTTTATTGGAGTATAAAGGATCCCATCCAGGAACTCAATCAGCACAGCAGCTCAGGCAGGTTCCAACTGAACTAGCCTCAACTCATAGGGTATCATTCTACTCAAATACATCCTTATGATACCTAGCAACAGCAGTAGGATGCCACAGATTACCAGTAAGTAATCAGGACATTACCTCTGCGTCCCTCGACCCATTCATAAACAATATGAGGTAATCCAAAGCATACACCCAAAATATAAAATAGAAAGTCTTTGCAATACCGGCACCTGAAAAAAGTACAAAATAGGATATAAAGCACACCCAAGTGAATTTAATGCCATATTCCAACAATCAAACAGGAGCAGGAGTCTCAACTACATGTAACACCCCACTCCCAAAATTAAAACGACTGGTTTGTACACAATTGAGACGATAATGTCTAATGAACTTGTGCTCAGAAGCCCAAGTTCCAGCTCAATAGATCTCATCCAAGGACTCTCATTTAAAGGTGGGCGATGATGTCGACACACCATGAGTAGATCTCGCTTGAACATTAGAAGGACATGGCAACTCAGAGTCCTGATATGCCAAGGAGATAGTGTCTTAAATCCAATGACTCAGAGTAATCTTAAACTATGCCTTCTCAAGTCCTGCAAGACCAAAAGTCACAAAAAGAATTTCAGAGGTTGAAAAGAAGTAGGCCTGTCAACCTACATAGGCATTGCACGCTTCACATCCAAAATGTGCAACACTTGTGTTGTCAGTTACAACTCTGCAAATGTGAATTACAACTCCAATTTTACACCATAATGGTGAGCAGTGTAGACTTAAACTATATCAGCCCAGATCAACAGTCCCTCTGGTATTAACATTCTTCCATCTCCCTGTTCCAATTCCACCCACAAATATTCTCTCCACGTGCTCGGTAGCAACCTTGCATGTCTGGATAATGTCAGAACATGACACATCTCTCCTTATTATACATTGACAATGAATGCAATGGCAATAATTGAAAGATGTAATGAAGACAGTAAAACATCATAACCAAAAAAGTACACTCTAAAAACATAACAATAGAATCTCCAGAATACAGATTGACAATGTCCTAACCTACAATGAAATCATTCAGCTTCACAGGTAAGTTTACTGATCTTACAGAGTGCGTAACTTTTACCCCAGTATCTTCCCTTGGCACATTTTATGCAACAGGTGGCAATGAAGGTTCTCTGTTGCACCTCAAGTCACTACACACATCTTGTGTCCCACCAGTTTGCACCCCTTTACCAGATTCCAAGGTATTTCCTCGTCCAGTTGCTCTATTGAGGTTGGCATCTGTTTCGGTACTTTCCAAGACATTTCCATCCCAAATTCACCAACATCTCTTCTATGACAAGATTTTGTTGCATTTCGCGAGTTTGCTAAAAAGGCAAATCATGCCATCTTCCAGCTCAGCTGAATAAGCAAAACCCTTCCTCATCCTCAGAGGTTCAGAAAAATGAGTACTGTCCTTCTTGACAATCCTGGTAGACTTAACCTGCACCCACTCCCCTTCACACAAACGCACTTCTTTAGTACCTCTCTTCTTGTCATAGTACTCTTTAGAAGTGCTCCAGGCATTCACCAGATTAGCCTTAACTACCTCTGGTGACCATTTGCTCTTAATTTCCTGAGACATCCATGCAGAATTGTCTCTTATGAAAGGATCTAGTGTTAGGGTTTGTGCACAGCAAAGAGCATGTTCCCTCTCATTGCACTAGTGGTCTCTGGAATAGCTCTCTTTAAACATACTACTGAAAGCCTTTCTTGTTATCTCAGCTCCTCCCTAAGACTTCTATGTATGTTGCTCAATGTATTCACAAGTTTGGACATTGCTGTTTGGTTTGCACATTGGACCTTGCTTTTACCAAGGCTTATTTAGAAAACACTGCACCTTGCTTTTACCAAGGCTTATTTAGAACACTCCTCCCTAGGCCATGTGTTACTTCAACTCATTAGCATAATAACTGAAGCTCTGCACACCTGCTTGTGAGAACCACACCCAGTTCTTCGAACCACACCCAGCTCTTCGAACCACACCCAGCCCTGTCTATAAAAGGCAAACCCTAAGCCACACCTAGTGCTTGTGCTCGTCTACCTCCCACTTACCTGAGAACAGATCCTTTGGCGCTGGCACTCCTGCTCTCCAGACCTTCATTGACTTCAACGGGCGCGGCTTCTGGCTCTTCCTTCTTCTGGTTTCCGGCTACTTCTTGCCTCAGCCCCTCTTCTGTCCACTGCAATCGACCTGCAAAAGAGAAAGACGTCAAGGTTAGATGGATCAGTATCCCTTTTCAGCTACAAGTAAGTGCAAAACCTTTTATTACCTGAAAGAACTTAAGCAGCGATTTCTGGATTCATGTAAAGACAATTTGGAACAAGATATCTCCCACAAACTTTGTGGTTCATTACCTTTGTTACAAGAATATTTTTTGGAACTTTGTGAACACAAATGACCTGCTGTATTTTGATGTAAAAGTACAGTATTTGTTTTATAAAAAGTCTAGAAATGTGTGAAAAGTGACGTGGCTATTAAGAATGTAGGCTTTAGTTATATTAAGGTGAATGTTAGACGTTGGTAAATCTGATAATGATATTCGTTTGATTTTACAGACGTTTTAGAGTAATAGAAAGCACATCCCAGAACAGTAACACATTCCAAACCTGGAAGCTTGAGACCAGGATCCAAGAGGTACTTTTAGAAGTGAATTTCTAATAAGATTAAGGTTTAGTCAGGAACACATTTAGGGATAGGTTGCACTTATCTGTTCATTGTTTATGTTTCATTAGGCACCAGTTTCTACAGAAGTCAGAGAGGGCTGCAGATTTTAGCAGCTCTTCTACAGTGGAAACGCAAGAACGGTGTTGTCTCTCTTTTTTTTATTTTATCCACTTCCTCCCTTCCCTTGAGCTTCTGGTTCTTAGGGCACTGTTTTAAAACTAGTGTGCTGGAACAAGCAGTTTCAGGGTGGGGTCGGACTGTCTTCAACCTCCATCAGAACTGAACAGAAACTCAGGTGAGCTGAGCTTTGACATCTAGTCCCTTCAGAATAATGTGATATGCCCACACCAACTTGTTTAGCTCAAGCTCCTAGTTTTTACCTACATTGATGCCAGCCTGAATACTACCCATAATAACTCTGTTGAACCTATCAGCAGCGCCATTGCACACTGGATGATATGTAGGAGTTTTATTTTCCTTAACACCATTTCTTTCCAATTATTTGGTACATTTTCTCAGCAAAGGATTGCTTCCCATTAACGCTCAACAGTGATTTAAGAATGCCTTCCCTGAGGAATACTGTCTCCATAAAGTTAACCACCGTGGCATCATCAGATGTTCCACTGACCATTAAATCTGGCCATTCAGAATACTTATCCAACAATACCAGAACATATTTGGACACACCCCTACTGTCCAAAACAGGGCCTAACAATGGCTACGACTTCCCAAGGACCAGAAAGTATTTTTGTTCCCCCTAAGGGTGGTTTCAACACAACCAGAGACTTGTCAGCATTGATACAATGTTCACACATCCTGACTAATTTCTCCACAGCAATGTCCATGTCTGGCCACCAATATGCACTTTTAAGCGTTTGGTTAGATTTAACAACTCCGTGATGACTCTCATGCATTAATTCAAGTATCCTCTATTGCAGGCTCTGCGGTGGGATAACCAGAAAAGGAAACCAGAACCCGAGACAGGTACGGCATAGCTAAGTTTCCAAAAACACTTGCGCTCTTTCTCCACATCTCTTTTGTTAGGCCAGCCTTGCAGCGTATATTATTTGACTTTGCTCAAGATCAAATCCTCATTATATCCAACTTCCCAGTCAGAATCAGAAATAGTATAATTGACACACTAGCTACACTATAATCATCCCCCTCACTCACTACATTTCACCCCGCCTGTAGGGGTGACCTACTGAGATAGTCAGATACCTTATTCTTTTTCCCTGGGAGACACTCAACACTGTACGCATAATCCAGTAAACAAACGGGCATCCTAACTATGCAGGTAGTGGCATTGCTAGACCCCTCCGTGGTCAAAGTTTTTATCAGCGGTTTATGGTTCGTGCATATTGTGAATTCATTACCCCACACAAACTGTCAGAATTTTGAGGATGCCCTTACATATGCCATCATTCCCCATTCAATCACTAAGTATTTTTCCTCTGGTGGTAGTCAAGCATCTGGAGGCAAAAGAAGTGATGTTCTCCCCCCTACCACTAGAAACTTGGGACAACACTTCCACAGCCCTTTACCACTGGGGTCTGTAATAATAATAGTTTTGGGTCTAGGGTCAAATTCTTGTAAGGGTATTGCTTCACAAATCCTGCACAGAATGTTTCTCACATATTTGTTCATTGCCTTGAGGTTGATTACAATCCTGAATCCACCGTCACCTTCGGGACCAGGAACACAATTGAATAAATGCTTTGTCAACTCTGCCCTTTAGGAACTAGAACAACAGTTTTCTTCAAGAGAAGAGAATGAAACCCATCCATCAAGGCTTTCCTTCTCAGGGAATCCCTTTAAAAAGGTGTTTTGAACAGTCTCTGATGATTGGAGAAGTGACACAAACTCTATCCGGTAACCTCTCTCCAGAATATTCAAAACCCACTTGTCTGAAGTCGTGCAATGCTAATTCTCCAGAAAATGATGGATTCTCCCACCAAACACTGGTACTTAGTCAATCGGAATGAACTCGGTGGCATATTGAGGAACGCTGACTAGGATTTCATGAATCTTGTTGGGATTTTTTCTGGAACTTCCCTTGGAAACCTCTTCCATGAAATATTGTATCTACCACAGAATTCCATTGCCTCTGGGATGGTTGACAAAATGACTTTGAAGAGGAGAAGAATGCCATTTTATTCTGCTGTTGCTTCCGAAATGAAAAGGAATGCTTCCGTTCCTTGAATACTTTATGAAGCTTGCCCTCTTTCAGGTCCGTACAAAAACAGTCAAGGTCCCAAAAATGGTAACCTCAAATTCCAAGACCTTTGAGCAGAATCAGTGCTCCAACCCTTCAGCAATAGGTTGCGTCTGGCTGCTATGGTAGCTCTACAAGGCAAAGCAGAAGCACTGACGTAGTAAAACACAATATCGCAGTGCAACTCAGATTGGCTTTCCATCGCCTCTTGACATTGTCCACCCTCCTGCATCGTTGTGACCAAAGTATTGAAGTCAGAAACAAAGATTGCATCTCACATGCTCCATATATTCCAGAACGAATGTCCAGATGTGCTAAAGCAGTGTTTCCCAAACTGTGGTCTGTGAACCCCCATGGGGTCCCATGACATACTTCCAGGGGGTCCGTAGGCAGCAGTTTTGAAAGCACTGCAAAGTTCCTTGTAGGACTATCCGGAACACGGTCATTTAACATTACTTTCTCTAGAGGCAAACGCCTTTTGGTAAGTGCAATTTCCTCCAAAAGGACCCTCGCTGCACAAACCAGGAAGGCAGCAATTGTAATTGTCATGTCGCCTGCTGATGCTCTAGGTGTGATTTTCCTTTTCCCGATACTGCCAGAGCAGGGGGTGTGTTTGTATATAGTAATCAAGAAGGGCGGTCCCGAGCAGCTGCGGATTGCAGCAGCTCCTCACGCTGTGTCTCCCTAGATGGTAGTGGTTACAGTGATCCTCTTCACAAGAAACACACAGCTCCTAAAATAAAATAATATAAATAAAATACATGCCCCCAAGAGCACACATACAGCACAGACACGAATTCAACACAGTTCATTCAGGAGTGTGAACCTCCGGGATCTGAATTTTCGCAGAAACCACAAAGAGAAACTGAAACTTCTCTATGGAGATGACCAGGAGCCCATCTGTTTGATCTGCAGCGTGTCACGTGATTTATTTATGCATTTCTATATCGCGTGTCCTTTGCCCAGTTGTGTGAGAGCGCTTCACAACAGAGCGAAGTAAATTACTTAAAGAAAGAGAGCGACATGGTTGTTTTCGTTCAACAATAAAAGTGTCAAGATAATGCCAGTGATTAATGTACCTGCTGGGGGAGAAAGGAGTTTTGTCCAGTGGCAGCTTTTACTTATTTAAGGTAGCACAGAGGGTTAATATGCCTACTGCAAAGAACTTGTACCATGCATTTTAAAAACCAGTATTTTATGTGCATAGGTCAGTGTATTACTGCTTTCGTCACAGAGATTCTTTTGTTACTGTGCAGTTCATAAGTTACAATCTTATTCTAGCACAGTGACCTATAAACTCGCATCAAAGAGCTGCTTACAAACTGCAAGGTACAAGTTAGTAACTTATGCTTTTTTCCAGTCTTTCATTTTCCTGGTGCTGCTAAAAATGTTTATTTGGGTGGAAATACATATTTATTATTAAATTCAATGCTTACCACTGTGTTATGTTCTGAATCCGGAGTTTGTGCATCTCCAGACCAAGCACTCTTTAAAAATGCATACCAGTAACATTTTCTAAACTTTGACTTACAAGTATGATTCGCTGTCTCTATATGTGTGTGATGTAACGTGCCCTGATATCCCACAATGGTATGAGAGATGCTATAAAAACAAATGAAATGCATGTGACAGAGGGGCAATGGAAAGATGAGAAGCACTGTTGGAGGATAATAGTAAGGGAATCATTGAAGAACCCCAACAAAGATTGTAGTATCCTGGTGCATAGTAAGGTCATCATTTACTATTCTTCAAAAGCTAATACAGTTCAATATATAATGGAAAATGTGTTGTAGAATGCACCATTATTTTCTAATTTTTTTGGTTGGGATCGCCTCCCCTAGCCCCCTTTGTACTGGTCAGGCTCACTCACTGCACTTGGTGTGCACCGTATGGGACTGGTCTGAAAACAATTTCCAGGGCTGCTTTGAGTTTCCAGCCTGGCCCTAGCAGGAGCAGGAGCCTCATACTGTGAAATAAAACCAACCATTTAAAAGTTAGTCACGGAGATGCAGCACCAACCTTCCCATTAAAATGTTTTTTTCTGCAAATTCTTTCAATATAAAATAAAAAAATCCTTAGTAATTCGAGTATTTGTTTAGTGTGCACACGTGCTTATTTTTTCGATTTACTGTTTTAATTTTTGCAATTTAAATCGTAAAAATTGCTTGTGGGTCCCCGGCTTCCAGTGGTGACTCAATGGTGGTCCTCAGGAGTCAAGGTTTGGGAGCCACGTGCTAAAGCATAAGCCCTAACTAAGATGTGGTAACCAGTTTAGCAATACAGGCGCACAGCAAATCAGAGGAAAGTAACAAGCAAATAGTTCATCAGTGGTGCTCCAGGAAGAACAGGAGTTGGTTACCACAACCCCAAATATATCCCCATACTGGTGGTGAAACAATCGAAACAAAAGAGTTCTTCCGAGCACTCCAAAATCTGTAAAGCATTATAAATGAAATAAGTTTGTCCACAATTGTAGGTTCAGTCGGCACAGTTTCCAGAATGGATTCATTAATTCCAAAATCCCAAGTCCAAAGAACTCAGTTCCAATTCAAAAGAAATAAGCTCAGCCAGTTCCAATTCAAAAGAAATAAGCGCAGCCAACACGTGTTTCATCTTGCTAGTATATAGCAATTGACTTCTTCAGGGCTGCAACCCAAATAACATTAAATAAGAAAAAAGCAACGTTCAGCACTGTTTACACAACATCAAAGTACTGTTCCATACTAAAAAGTCTGTAATTAAGATCAAAAGTAATAACACACCCACAAGCCAACCAGTACACTCAGAATAGAGGGATAGAGCCAAGTTCCCCAACAAGATATCACCTAAATAGTGTGTCATAAAGGGAGTTTCATTCCCATAATTCTCTAGTCCTAGAGGCCAATGCCAACCTTGTTTGAATTCTGGTAATACAATGTATCCTCACATTGATTATTCAATTCAAATCATAACGATAACAGTTTTACTCCAATCCAAACAAAGGTCACTGCAAAAAATTTATAAAAGCATGCGTCATCTTATTAACAATAAGTCTTCTTTGCAAGTAATTGTAATACAAAACTGCTTTAGTTTGACAGTAAAATTTAACACCCATCTATTCATTGGTTATGTGCCAGTTGTAGACATGGCCACCATAGTCTCATAATCACGTTATACCCTAGTCGAAATATGCAATGTGCAATAACTAAGTACAAGATATCAGATTGAGTGTCTGTGTCCCTCTTGAGGCGGAAGCCGGGAGGTTTTGTTGCTCTGTTGTGCCTGCACTTTTTAAACTTACTTGTAAAATCGGAAAACTGCTTAAAACTGCGCTTTTAAATTCACTTGCAACATTGCCTTAAACTGCTTGATTTAATAAGCTGTTTATTGCTCACACCTTCCCCCTCCTCTCCGCTGCCCAGGGCCACTCTCAGCCGAGTATTGACGCTGTGGAGTTGGTCCCGGGTACAGACTTACGGCGGCCATATTGAGTGTGGCTGTGATTCCTCGCGCTCTAGTTGCGCATAAAAGGGGCTTCTCTTGACCCTGCGCTCTTTTGTATTGAGTGTCTGTGTCCCCTTTGAGGCGGAAGCCGGGAGGTTTTGTTGCTCTGTTGTGCCTGCACTTTTTAAACTTACTTGTAAAATCGGAAAACTGCTTAAAACGACGCTTTTAAATTCACTTGCAACATTGCCTTAAACTGCTTGATTTAATAAGCTCTTTATTGCTCACACGTTCCCCCTCCTCTCCGCTGCCCAGGGCCACTCTCAGCCGAGTATTCTCGCTGTGGAGTTGGTCCCGGGTACAGACTTACGGCGGCCATATTGAGTGTGGCTGTGATTCCTCGCGCTCTAGTTGCGCATAAAAAGGGACGGCCACGCTTCCGCGCAGCGGACGCGATCAGTGGACGCACCGGACTCGCGCCGGAGTCGTGCCAGAGTCCTGCCCGTCTGCGCCCGTCCGCGCCCGCTGCAGGATGGGCTGGACGTTCTCTCCCCCTCCACCGCCATCCGAAACTTAGGCTCTCTCACCACCTTGCTCTCACTAAGACCGCCACCTCTGCCTTGTCATCACACTTTACCTCCAGAGGGAATCTCTCTCATCAAATGTTGCTGTAACTCTTCCCCACGCGCCCGAACTAAACCTTCCAGAAAACGTCAGGCCAAGGCTAAATCTCCGGAACATCTGGAAAATCTAACTGGCTTTCTCATCAATGCCAGATCTCTGATTAAAAATAAAAACGCTTTCAATGACTTTGTGGTACAAAGTAAACCTTCCTGAGTCTTTATCACAGAGACCTGGGGATCCACCTCGGCCAGTCCTGACCTTGTGGAGGCTATTCCTGATGGCTATGCCCTGACCAGAATGGACCGTACTGACCGTAGGGGTGGAGGTCTGGGAATACTGTGTAAAGACCAGTTTACCTGCCGTATCAACCCCCTCTCATCCCCCAAGGAGAAACATGAGGCTCTACATTTTACTATCCAATTAGCTCCCTCTGCTTCCTTCACTGGTATCCTCTGCTATAGGCCCCCTGGCCCAAGAACCTATTTATGCCACAATTTACTTACCTTGCTAGAACCTTTCATTAGCAAGCCCAAGCTCACCCTTCTAGGTGACTTTAATTTCCATCTGGAACTTTCAGAGGATAACAACACCAAAGCATTAACAGAGGCTTCAATCTCTTGTGGACTTAACCAATTAGTCGAGGGTCCTACTCACGCTGCTGGACATACTCTAGATGGCATTTTTTCTAATGATACCAGACTGGGGATCGATACCCCGATTCCCCTGTCCTTGTCCGACCACTCGGCTATTCCCTTCCATCTTACCTTTAGCCTTTCCGGTTCTGATTTAACCAATAAAAAAGGATGGGAGACTAGGAGGAACTATAATAACGTAATCAATGCTATGCTCGCTCCCTTCCTGACTGATATTCATCCCCTCGCTCGGACTGATGCTAACGAGGCCGCGGTGGCTCTGTCTGCCACGCTTACTCATGCCCTGGACTCGCTAGCACCCCTTAAAAAACACTACTCAGCTAGAAAGAGCCCCTCATCACCCTGGTTCTCGGAACAACTTAGATCTCTGCGGCAGAAATGCAGACAGAAAGAAAGAGCCTGGTATGCCCACCAGGACCCACTGAGGAAAAACCTACATAAGTCCGCTCTGAGAGAATATAAAAAAGCTATTGATGAAGAAAAAAAGAACTACTTTAACAAAATCACCACCTCTTTGAAATCCTCTAGGGAACTTTTTAAAATTATTGATACTTTAGCCACTCCCAAAACAACTGAATCAGTGAATGATTCGCAAAAACTCTGCGACGATATCGCAGGATTCTTCCACTCTGAAATCGCGGACATTTATAGCTCCCTCAAATCCTGCAATACTTTATTAGATGTCAACAGTACATTTCCTCCCTCCCCCTCCTCTCTCGTACATACAGAGACCACTGATTCTTCGGATTCCCTGCCTAATTTCTCCAGCTTTCCTCATATATCACTTGAGGAACTAAACCACCTTCTCAATGCTACAAAATCTTGCTCCCCTCTTGATCCCTGCCCCCTGAAAATCCTGAAGGCCTGTAAAGAGTCTCTCCTCCCTCCTCTCTTTCAAGTTATGAATATGGCCATTGACGAGGGATCGTTCCTAATTCCTTGGAAAGGGGCAGTTGTAAAGCCCCTTCTTAAGAAACCCTCGTTCAATCCGGAAGTCCTAAAAAACTTCCGACCAATATCTTTGCTTCCAGCCCTTGCAAAGATGCTTGAGGCCCACCTCAATCTTCATCAGACCTCATATCTTGAAAAAACGGGTCTGCTTGACATTTCCCAGCATGGGTTCCGTGCTGCTCACAGCACCGAGTCCGCCCTCACGGTTGTGGCTAACAACATCCGCACTGAGGTGGACAAAGGTCGGACAACTATGCTGGTGCTCCTCGATCTCACAGCAGCTTTTGATACCCTATCCCCTCCTATCCTGGTTGACCGGTTGAAGGGGATAGGGGTGAGGGGAAGTGCCCTAAATCTTCTGTCTTCTTTCCTCTCGCAGAGACAGCAAAGGGTTCAGCTTGGTGGCTTCCTGTCCTCCTTCCAAGAGGTGCAATGTGGGGTTCCTCAGGGCTCGGCCCTGAGTCCCCTGCTATTCAACATCTACGTAACCCCACTTGCCGAGGTAATAAGATCTTTTGGGTATCAAATACTATCTTATGCAGACGATACCCAAATTATCATCTCCTTTCATTTCAGGTGACCTATTGCCATATTTCGGCTGAAGATTAAGGAGAGATTGCAAGGCTTATTTGCATTCACTCGTTTACATATACCTAGGTGAGCATCTAATGTGCATGGTTTAAAGTATCATGATATTTATTTCTTTATTCAGTCTCACAGGCGGAGGGTGGTTCTGTACAGTTAGCGGTGCCTGATATCTTGTACTTGGTTATTGCACATTGCATATTTCGACTACGGTATAACGTGATTATGAGACTATGGTGGCCATGTGTACAACTGGCGCATAACCAATGAATAGATGGGTGTTAGATTTTACTGTCAATCTAACACAGTTTTGTTTTACAAATACTTGAAAAGAAGACTTATTGTTAATAAGATGACGCATGCTTTTATTCATTTTTTGCAGTGACCTTTGTTTTGATTAGAGGAAAACTGTTATCGTTATGATTTGAATTGAATAATCAATGTGAGGATGCATTGTATTACCAGAATTCAAACAAGGTTGGTAGTGGCCTCTAGGACTAGAGAATTATGGGAATGAAACTCACTTTATGACACACTATTTAGGTGATATCTTGTTGGGGAACTTGGCTCTATCCCTCTATTCTGAGTACACTGGTTGGCTTGTCAATCAATCAATCAATCAAGGCATTTATAGAGCGCACTACTCACCCGGAGGGTCTCAAGGCGCTTGGGGGGGGGGGTGGCGCTACTGCTCGAACAGCCAGGTCTTGAGCTTCTTCCTGAAGGAGAGGTGGTCTTGGGTCAGGCGAAGGTCGGTAGGGAGGGTGTTCCAGGTCTTGGCGGCCAGGTAGGAGAAGGACCTTCCTACTGTTGTCGCTCTTCCGATGCGGGGGACGTGGTTGGTCGATCGGAGGTGGCGTTTGGGAGCGTAGAAGTTGAGGCGGTTGTTGAGGTAGCTCGGGCCTTGGTCGTGTAGGGCTTTGTGTGCGTGGGTGAGGAGCCGGAAGGTGATTCTCTTGTTGACGGGGAGCCAGTGCAGGTCTCTCAGATGTCTGGAGATGTGGCTGCGTCGGGGGATGTCGAGGATGAGTCTGGCTGAGGCGTTCTGGATCCGCTGGAGTCTCTTCTGGAGCTTGGCGGTGGTTCCGGCGTAGAGGGCGTTGCCGTAGTCTAGACGGCTGGTGACGAGGGCCTGGGTGACCGTCTTCCTGGTCTCGGTGGGGATCCACCGGAAGATCTTCCGTAGCATGCGCAGGATGTTGAAACAGGACGCGGAGACGGCCTTGACTTGTCTGGTCATGGAGAGGGAGGAGTCCAGGATGAAGCCCAGGTTGCGTGCGTGGTCTGTCGGTTTGGGTGCGATGCCCAGGGCAGGGGGCCACAAGGAGTCGTCCCAGGCGGAGGGCGAGGAGCCCAGGATGAGGACTTCCGTCTTGTCTGAGTTCAGTTTCAGGCGGCTGGTCGTCATCCACTCGGCTACGTCTTTCATCCCTTCGTGGAGGTTGGTTCTGGCGGCGGCGGGGTCGTTGGTCAGGGAGAGGATCAGCTGGGTATCGTCGGCGTAGGAGATGATGTTGAGGTTGTGTTGGCGTGCGATGGCCGCAAGGGGGCTCATGTAGACGTTGAAGAGGGTGGGGCTGAGCGAGGAGCCCTGAGGAACGCCGCAGATGACTTCCGTGGCTGCAGATCTGAACGGTGGTAGGCGGACTCTGTGTCCTTCCAGCGAGGAAGGAGATGATCCACTCCAGTGCCTTCTCCTGGATTCCGATGTTGCTGAGGCGCTGCACTAGGGTGCGGTGGCAAACAGTGTCGAACGCTGCGGAGAGGTCTAGGAGGATGAGGGCCGCTGTTTCACCGTTGTCCAGCAGGGCTCGGATGTCATCGGTGGCAGCGATGAGGGCGGTCTCGGTGCTGTGGTTGGCTCGGAAGCCAGACTGTGAGGGGTCGAGGGATCGATTTGTCTCGAGGAAGGCGGCCAGCTGCTTGTTGACGGTCTTCTCGATGACTTGGCTGGGAACGGGAGGAGCGAGATGGGGCGGTAATTCTTGAGATCGGTGGGGTCCGCTGTTGGTTTCTTTAGTAGAGCGCTGAGTTCGGCGTGCTTCCAGCTCTCAGGGAAGGTGGCGGTGTCGAAGGAGGTGTTGATGATGTCCCGCAGGTGGGGTGCGATGACAGCGTCGGCCTTGTTGAAGCCTTGTTGAAGACGTGGTGGGGGCAGGGGTCGGTCGGGGATCTGGAGTGGATAGAGTTCATCGTGCGGATGGTGTCTTCTGTGTTGATCTGGGTCCAGGCGCTGAGGGTGGTGGTGGGGGGCGTTGGTCCGGTCGTGGGGAGCGTTGTTTGTGGGCTGAAGCTGTTGTGTATGTCGGCGATCTTGTTGTGGAAGTAGGAGGCGAGGGAGTTGCAGAGGTCTTGCGACGGGGTGATGTCGTTGTTTACGGCGTTGGGGTTGGAGAGCTCTTTCACGATGTTGAAGAGTTCCTTGCAGTTGTGTGCGTTGTTGTCCAACCGGTCCTTGAATGCTGTTTTCTTGGTGGCGTGGATCAGTTGATGGTGCTTCCGGGTGGCGAGCTTGAGGGTGGCCATGTTGTCCGGTGTTGGCTCCCTTCTCCAGGCTCTCTCGAGGGCTCGGCAGTTCTTCTTGGAGCTCTTGAGTTCGTCGGTGAACCATGGGGCCTTCTTGCTGCCGGGTCTGCTAGGCGGGGTCCTCAGTGGGGCGAGGTCGTCTGCGCAGTTGCTGATCCACTTCGTGAGGTTGTCGGCGGCCTGGCTGGGGTTCGCTGAGCTGGCGGGAGGGTGCTGGCTCAGGGAAGCGGCGAGCTGGTTTGCTGTGATCTTGTTCCAGTTTCTTCGAGCAACCTGTTGCTGGTGGTGGTGGAACGTGGATCTTCTGAAGGTGAAGTGGACGCAGCTGTGGTCCGTCCAGTGGAGTCCGGTGGCGTGGTTGAAGACGATGTCCTTGCTGGATGAGAAGACAGCGTCGAGTGTGTGTCCGGCGAGGTGGGTGGGGGTGGTCACCAGCTGCTTGAGTCCGAGGTTGGCGAGGTTGTCAAGCAGGGTGGTGGTGTTACGGTCGTTGTTGTTCTCCAGGTGGAAGTTGATGTCCCCCAGGAGGATGTAGTCAGCGGAGGGGAGGGCGTGCGGACAGATGAAGTCGGCGATGTCTTCGCTGAATTGTGTGCGTGGTCCCGGGGGTCGGTAGATGAGGGTGCCTCTGAGGGTGGTTTTGCGGTCCGTGTGGATCTGGAAGTGCAGGTGTTCGGCGGTTGTCAGGGTGTCGTCGGTGTTGGTCGTGATGCGGATGGTGTCCCTGTAGATGATGGCGATGCCTCCTCCAGTCTGGTTGCCGCGGTCTCTTCGGGTGATCTTGTAGCCCTCTGGGATGGCGATGGCAATGTCGGGCGCTGAGGAGTCGTTCATCCAGGTTTCCGTGAGGAAGGCGACGTCAGGAGCTGTGGTGTCGAGGAGGTTCCAGAGTTCAATGGTGTGTCTGTGGACGGAGCGGGTGTTGAGTAGGATGCACTTGAGGTGGTTGCTGCTGGTGTTCGGCTTGGCGGGTGCTGGTGCGGGGCAGGTCCGGTTGCAGGAGAACTTGCAGGGGTGACAGCTGAAGGGTCCGTGGGTTCGTCTCGGGGTGGCTCGGTAGCATCCCAGGATTCGGCCGGTGTTGAGTGCGTTGAGGGTGGCGGCGTCGTACCTCCGGCGGGTGGGCTGGGGTCTGCGGGAAACAGGGGTCCTGGCACTGGGCGCGGTCCAGGCGCGGACGGGCGCAGAAGGGCTTACCTTTGGCGTGCCTTCGGCGCGCCCGCTGCGCATCAACGCTGCGCGTTTGCCCCTCTGCCATAAGAGGAGAGTGGGGGGGGCGGAGCGAGGGAGGGGCAGCTGGGAGGCGGGAGCGGGGCGGCGAATGGGAAGGCTCCAGGTGGAAGGGGGCGGGGCCGCAGGGGATCAGCGGCGGGGAGCGGGGAGGTGGCGGGAAGCACGGCGGGGGCACAGCGGGAAAAACGGCAGACTGGGCAAGAGACAAACAAGGAAGATAAAACAGGCTGGGCACAGCAGGGGAAAGTAGCACCAACACAGGGGGAACAGAACGAAGGAACGGAGGCAGGAAACAACGAGCAACAGGGCAGAGTCACGCAGGCAGCAGGAAGCGGCGCTGCGCTCCAGAAGCAGAGACCACGCCTCGTGGTCAGGGGCACATCTGCAGGCAGCGGCGGGAACGGGGCAGCCTGGGCACACCCACGGGGAGTGTGCGCGGTGCGTGGTGGAGTGACCGGCCCAGGGGCACAGAGGTCACAGCTTGTGGGTGTGTTATTACTTCTGATCTTAATTACAGACTTTTTAGTATGGAACAATTATTTGATGTTGTGTAAACAGTGCTGAATGTTGCTTTTTTCTTATTTACTGTTATTTGGGTTGCAGCCCTGAAGAAGTCAATTGCTATATACTGGCAAGACGAAACACGTGTTGGCTGTGCTTATTTATTTTGAATTGGAACTGGCTATGCTTATTTCTTTTGATTTGGAACTGAGTTCTTTGGACTTGGAATTTTGGAATTAATAAATCCATTCTGGAAACTGTGCCACTGAACCTACGATTGAAGAAAAACCTTTTTCATTGATAATGCTTTACTGATTTTGGAGTGCTTGGAAGAACTCTTATGTTTCTAAAGCATAAGCCTTTTTTAACAAGGTGACAATCTTTTTGTCGGCCCCATCTTTAAGGGTATTTTCCTTCACCATAGACAGGTGCCCCACCAGACTGGCCACAATAGAATCCACATGAACTGTCTTGGGGAGGTTAGCCTCCATGGGGCATATTTACAAGCCAAGGCCCCACCCAAGGGTAAAAAAATGTTTTTACACTCTGGTGGTGCTGTGTGCCTGCCTATATTTATAAGGCGACTCAAAGCCACTTTGCATGGCTTTACATGGCCTTGTAAATATGGCCCTATTTCATGCAGTGTTCTGCATTAAAGGGGAATGTCATGGGTGCTGCTGTGGGTGTGCTGCATTCCTATAAATACGGTGCATTCCTGCATTTTTTTTAAATAACACAGCTCGGCACAGCAAAATTGGTTGCTGCACCCGCTGCACCATTTCATTGTAAATATCCCCCTAGTCTTTCAAAGTCTTTCAAAGGGGACATCTTTGACAGGGAGCGGGGCACATTAAAGCGTTCTGGATCCTTTCACTAATTCAACTGAAAGATGAATGGTGGAGGAGAACGGTGGAGAAGCGGGAATGGTTTGGCTGACTGTGGAGGATGCCAACCGCTGAAGACGCCGACTTTGGAGCCGCACACTGGGAGTCTAACGCGGAGATTAGCGTGGCGACGGATGAATACACGCCGGGCGTGCTAGCACACCTGTGACTCTGAGCGGAGATAATTAGATTCTGGTTTTCGTGTCGGAGCTGGCGGAAGGACTTCCATGCAGGCAGGCAGTAAGATCCAACGAAAGATTACTCAATCAATAAAACATTAGCAACTGTAACCGCAAGCGGCTAAAGAAGTGAATCAGGTGAATAGACTTTGAATAGACTCTGAATGCTTTGCCTACAGTTTCTGGCCACTATAGAGGAGATTACTCACTGCGTCCTGGTGGGTTGCTTTGGCGCTGCCTTCATTCCCGCTGGGGCCCGGTGCTCATTGCCAGCTGTCTCCCCCGCCGCCTATTTCCATCCTAGGCGCGTCCGCTGTGCGGGGAGACTACATCACCCAGAAGCCCCGGCACCCATACTCCGGGACACGCCCCCTCAGCGCGCCTGGAGGCGTTTAAATCTCGGACCTTATCCCCGCATCGCAGGACGCGCACGGGACGCGCCGGGAGAGGCCAGACGAGGCCGGGCTGGGCCACATCTCTTGGTGCCACGACATCGCCTGGACACTAACAGTAAGAGACTTTGCCTACTGCCCGACCATCTCTTCATAACAGTGTATTTAGGTTTAACTATTTACGACGCTATATACCGCTGGAACTGTTAAAGTCATCTATGCCTAAAGGACATACCAACAGCAAGAACTCATTGGCGGGTGGGAACATCAGGGGGACAATTGATCAGTTCCTAACAAAAGTCGTAAATAAACTAGATCATGATATTGCAGTTGCAGAACACCGTATGTCTACAAAATTTCACTCAAACAAACGCTCCTCTTAGGGTTCTATTCAAACAGCAATTTCCCCGCCCACCCTACCCATAGGAACTAACCCCCTACATGACCCAGGTACCCCTTTCCTTCTACAGGATCATTATGAAGCAACACGATCCTCCAAGGGGGAAGATACTGACATGATTAACTTGGACTTTTCCTTAGACTCTAGCCAGGGAGAGTCTCTTTCTTTATTGTCTAGTAATCCTAGCAGAAAGGAAGAGACCATTCGGGCTCTGCTCCCACACCCATATCAGGGGGACACATTAAACGACAAGCGGGGCGGGGAATGCCATTTAGATAGACAACCAAAGACATCAAAACCTCGCAAAACTCATACCAAGAAACGAGGACCCAATGGCCAACATACCACCCATAAGACATCTCCCCCCGTAATTTCCCAAAATTAAGGCATACTAGAAAGTATGGAACACCTTGTAAAATCTCTGCTGTTACCACTCACAGAAAGAGTTAGGAGGTTGGGCGACCAAATGTCCTCAATATTGGATATTACCCATTCCAACAGCGAGACTCTGAAAAAACTGGTTTCACAGCATTTACCAAAAGTGCATCAAGATTTGTCACCTGTACAAACCAATAATACAAGGGAACCCACACCACAAATTGCAGAGGCATCACAAACGCCTGCTAGCATAGAAAACGTCCCTAAACCACCTAGGGATTTGGGAACTGGGGGACCCATGAATACCCCCAAAACAAGCAACACTCCAAAACCGAGGGCATCTGTCCCAGCCACTGATATGTACAGACTGGGGCAACACATAGATCTACCACCTGAGGCAGCCCCCTACGTCATTGTGCTTACTGGGGTACCAGAGTTGAGAGAAGGGAGGAACGAAAATTATAGAGCTCTCAAAAACAAAGCAATCCACTGGTTAGTTAAAAACAGACCACTGACCCCCAATATTAACGGGGAAATAGCCTTCATGAGGAGATTATCATGGGTGGGGCCTAGACCCAAAGATATCCATGGGGATGCTGTGATTATCAATTTCAGAGACCGGAGGGTAGTTACCCATATAATTGATTGGTACCTGGAGAGAGGGGAGGGCGGCATATCAACTCGCGACCTAAGCTATTTTTATCCCTCACATCTAATGGCCCCCTCAAACCGACCAGGCTCCACCGACACACAAGATACCTTAGAAAATCCTAACAAAAATTGCAGATCCCATCAACCTAGACCCTATTATTCTAGGGCACCCTCATTTCAACTACGATCAGGCATCTCTAGACCATTACTCCACCACCAGGGTAGACATCATCAGGCAACGTTTAATCTACACTGGTCAATCCCTCTAGGAAACTTCTACGAACCCCTAGGTAGTTTAGATGACCAAGACTGACAGAAGATGTTTGTCAACGCGGGGAAGGAGCAAAGCGTAGGCCTTGTGGCCTCTGTATACCAGCATAACACACAGAGTAATTTATTTCCAGACAGCGTGCAGTCTAAAAATATTGACAAGAAACTGAGTAGCGAGGGTCCTTTAAATCACCTGTCGAACAGGGAACTAGTTAATACTCCCTCGGATTTTAAGCAACAAACTGAACAACATGCTAGGGAAGCCACGTCATCTAGTCAGAGTACGGTTGTTAGAACAACGAATAAAAAGAATACCTCCAAGTTAGTCAATTCTACTCATCATATTACATCCTGGAACGTAGCAGGCCTAGCAAATAGAGTCTTCCAAAACCTATGGCTCGACCTAGTCGCCAACTATAACATTCTCTGCTTCCAGGAAACTTGGACTCTAGATGAAGTCCATTTACTTGACTTTCAGACTTTTCACACACCAGCACAACAAACTACTCAGGGAAGAAACAAGGGAGGCTTATGCACCTATGTTTCAACCACAGGTGGCCTTAAAGTACACAGGAACTTGTCCACCGAATACTATCAGATTTTAACACTGAAATGGGGTAATGCAAAGAATATGATCTTAGTTAACTTTTATAATAATGCCCCTATATATATCCTGTAAAAGGTCATCAACAATTTGATGCATAGTATCACCACCACTATGGACCAGACAGGAGGGGAGTTGCTATTGATATGGGTAGGTGACTTTAACAGCACTGTCTGTCCTAACTCCTCGAAGGGCTTGTGCGGCCTAGGCGAGCACCAGGACGACAATCCTACCCATTTCATTCACTCCACATCAGGTGATATATTTAACAAAATGATGTTCCATTTTAACTTATCTTATATTAACCAGTTATGCACCCCAAATGCTCAATTTCAGCCAACATTCCATGGGAGGGGGTGTAACTCTACAATAGATTTTACTCTTCTATCAAAAACTCATTCCTCCTGGGAAACATTTGATGCCATTTACGGAGATCTTTATCCAATCTCCTTTTCAATAAAACTAGCGAGGCAAGCCCAGGTGCGGGGGGAAACATTTCTATATCAAGCAGAAATCAACTTAGGGCGCAAAAACGGCTATTCCATCAAATGGAATAAGGTGGATCCAGTGAAATTAATATCAAACTTAGTAGCGAACACCAGGGAAGAAATTTACACCTGTCTGTCCCTCACAGAAACCCCTGCAAAAGTTCTGGGCTCCTTCCTAAAAATCCAAACAGAAATAAAAAAGCTCCTGCTCTGCATCTAACCGACCAAACGGTTGGTTTGACTACTCTTACACTAAAGCACTTAAAGCTTTAAAAAAGGCACTGTGCACTTCCCCGAGATCCGAGAACGAGATCCGCCTAGCCAGAAAGTTATACACCAGGGCAGTCAAAACTAGGAAAAAATCCCTGAAATCTGAGGCATGGTCAGCTTTGATTAATGCCTCAAAAAAAACGGGATATGACCGCCTTCTGGAAGGCTGTCAACGCCCCTCACTTGCAGAATAAGCAGACAGATACATTAGATATCGCCATCAATGGCGAGACCTGGGTACAGCACTTCAAAGGTCTTTATGATAAAGCAAATCCCCCCGTCCTTGTAGCCTCCACATTGGCATCATTAGCTGAGGATTATGATACCCCCACCACGGCTGTATTCCCCCTGGGCATCACCTTTACCTGCGAAGAGGTCACTGCTGCTATTAAACAAAGTTTCTCAGGCAAAGCCCCGGGCCCCGACGGGGTTCCAATAGACGTTTTAAAACTAAAATTGATCTTTGGGCCGCCATGTTAGTCAACGTCCTGAATAGTTCAAACTCTCATGGTTTTATATCTACCTGGACCGAAGCAATAGTCGTTCGTATCTTCAAAAAAGGAGATAGGAACGACCCTATTTGCTATCGGCCAATTTCCCTCCTCGATGCCTTAATGAAGGTAGCAACGATTTAGAAAAGGGGGTGGTGATGAACGTAGTGTCTGAGTTAAGCAGACCACTCTTACCCAGTCCAAAGATCAGGGCTTGATCCATCACCGTTATTTATCTCACTGCCCCATCCCAGCTCAGAACCTGGCTATATGCAAATCAGTCTGTCCCTGGCCCAGTGCATCATGGGAACAGGGCAGACTAAACTACCAAGCCAATTCTTCACCAGAAAGGAGACAAGCTACCGGGGACCGGTTTCTGGCATTTCAGCCTTCTTCGGCCCGGCTTGCTTGAATCCTGATGGAGCAGTGAGAAAGGGACTCATGTCTGAGTATACCCTGCCACACCTATAGTGGCCAAAAACGATTTAGAAAAGGGGGTGGTGATGAACAGAGTGTCTGAGTTAAGCAGACCACTCTTACCCAGTCCATCACCGTTATTTATCTCACTGCCCCATCCCAGCTCAGAACCTGGCTATATGCAAATCAATCTGTCCCTGGCCCAGTGCATCATGGGAACAGGGCAGACTAAACTACCAAGCCAATTCTTCACCAGAAAGGAGACAAGCTACCGGGGACCGGTTTCTGGCATTTCAGCCTTCTTCGGCCCGGCTTGCTCATTGCACCATCAGGATTCAAGCAAACCAAGCCGAAGACGGCTGTAATGCCAGAAACCGGTCCCCGGGAGCTTGTTTGCATACAGCCAGGTTCTGAAACTGGGATGGTGCAGTGAGCTAAAAAACGGTGTTGGATCTAGCCCTGATCTCTTGACTGGGTGAGAGCTTTCTGCTTAATTCAGAGACTCTGTCCCTCACCACCCCTTGTTGTAAATATTTTTGTCCACCCTAAGCGTGGAAGGGTATTCTCAGATGTGAGACCCTTGCTCATTGCACCATCAGGATTCAAGCAAACCGGGCCGAAGACGGCTGTAATGCCAGAAACCGGTCCCCGGGAGCTTGTTTCCTTCCCAGTGTAAGAATTGGCTTTTGTAGTTTGGTTTGCCCTGTTCCCATCATGCACTGGGACAGGAACAGACTAATTTGCATACAGCCAGGTTCTGAAACTGGGATGGTGCAGTGAGCTAAAAAACGGTGTTGGATCTAGCCCTGATCTCTTGACTGGGTGAGAGCTTTCTGCTTAATTCAGAGACTCTGTCCCTCACCACACCTTGTTGTAAATATTTTTGTCCACCCTAAGCGTGGAAGGGTATTCTCAGATGTGAGACCCTTGCTCATTGCACCATCAGGATTCAAGCAAACCGGGCCGAAGACGGCTGTAATGCCAGAAACCGGTCCCCGGGAGCTTGTTTCCTTCCCAGTGTAAGAATTGGCTTTTGTAGTTTGGTTTGCCCTGTTCCCATCATGCACTGGGACAGGAACAGACTAATTTGCATACAGCCAGGTTCTGAAACTGGGATGGTGCAGTGAGCTAAAAAACGGTGTTGGATCTAGCCCTGATCTCTTGACTGGGTGAGAGCGTTCTGCTTAATTCAGAGACTCTGTCCCTCACCACCCCTTGTTGTAAATATTTTTGTCCACCCTAAGCATGGAAGGGTATTCTCAGATGTGAGACCCTTGCTCATTGCACCATCAGGATTCAAGCAAACCGGGCCGAAGACGGCTGTAATGCCAGAAACCGGTCCCCGGGAGCTTGTTTCCTTCCCAGTGTAAGAATTGGCTTTTGTAGTTTGGTTTGCCATGTTCCCATCATGCACTGGGACAGGAACAGACTAATTTGCATACAGCCAGGTTCTGAAACTGGGATGGTGCAGTGAGCTAAAAAACGGTGTTGGATCTAGCCCTGATCTCTTGACTGGGTGAGAGCTTTCTGCTTAATTCAGAGACTCTGTCCCTCACCACCCCTTGTTGTAAATATTTTTGTCCACCCTAAGCGTGGAAGGGTATTCTCAGATGTGAGACCCTTGCTCATTGCACCATCAGGATTCAAGCAAACCGGGCCGAAGACGGCTGTAATGCCAGAAACCGGTCCCCGGGAGCTTGTTTCCTTCCCAGTGTAAGAATTGGCTTTTGTAGTTTGGTTTGCCCTGTTCCCATCATGCACTGGGACAGGAACAGACTAATTTGCATACAGCCAGGTTCTGAAACTGGGATGGTGCAGTGAGCTAAAAAACGGTGTTGGATCTAGCCCTGATCTCTTGACTGGGTGAGAGCTTTCTGCTTAATTCAGAGACTCTGTCCCTCACCACCCCTTGTTGTAAATATTTTTGTCCACCCTAAGCGTGGAAGGGTATTCTCAGATGTGAGACCCTTGCTCATTGCACCATCAGGATTCAAGCAAACCGGGCCAAAGACGGCTGTAATGCCAGAAACCGGTCCCCGGGAGCTTGTTTCCTTCCCAGTGTAAGAATTGGCTTTTGTAGTTTGGTTTGCCCTGTTCCCATCATGCACTGGGACAGGAACAGACTAATTTGCATACAGCCAGGTTCTGAAACTGGGATGGTGCAGTGAGCTAAAAAACGGTGTTGGATCTAGCCCTGATCTCTTGACTGGGTGAGAGCTTTCTGCTTAATTCAGAGACTCTGTCCCTCACCACCCCTTGTTGTAAATATTTTTGTCCACCCTAAGCGTGGAAGGGTATTCTCAGATGTGAGACCCTTGCTCATTGCACCATCAGGATTCAAGCAAACCGGGCCGAAGACGGCTGTAATGCCAGAAACCGGTCCCCGGGAGCTTGTTTCCTTCCCAGTGTAAGAATTGGCTTTTGTAGTTTGGTTTGCCCTGTTCCCATCATGCACTGGGACAGGAACAGACTAATTTGCATACAGCCAGGTTCTGAAACTGGGATGGTGCAGTGAGCTAAAAAACGGTGTTGGATCTAGCCCTGATCTCTTGACTGGGTGAGAGCTTTCTGCTTAATTCAGAGACTCTGTCCCTCACCACCCCTTGTTGTAAATATTTCTGTCCACCCTAAGCGTGGAAGGGTATTCTCAGATGTGAGACCCTTGCTCATTGCACCATCAGGATTCAAGCAAACCGGGCCGAAGACGGCTGTAATGCCAGAAACCGGTCCCCGGGAGCTTGTTTCCTTCCCAGTGTAAGAATTGGCTTTTGTAGTTTGGTTTGCCCTGTTCCCATCATGCACTGGGACAGGAACAGACTAATTTGCATACAGCCAGGTTCTGAAACTGGGATGGTGCAGTGAGCTAAAAAACGGTGTTGGATCTAGCCCTGATCTCTTGACTGGGTGAGAGCTTTCTGCTTAATTCAGAGACTCTGTCCCTCACCACCCCTTGTTGTAAATATTAATGAAGGTAGCAGGCCGCATAATTTTAAATCGAATACAAAGTTGGGCGGAGGAGGGTGACATTATTTCTGGCCTCCAGTACGGATTCAGAACTGGAAAAGGCACAGTCGAACAGGGATTAAATATGGCCCTGCTTATATCAAAGTATACTCAAGCCAAGAAGGGTAACCGTTACATTACTTTTGTTGACTTGAGCTCAGCTTTCGACTGCGTGGACCACAATAATCTGTGGTCTACACTCTCTGACATGGGCATAGACGACCAAATCCTTACCTTCATCAAGGAGTTATACAGGGACGCAGGAGCCAGGGTAAGGTACGGCATCCATGGAGAATGCTCAGACAAGTTCCCTATTAGGAGGGATGTGAGACAGGGGTGCATATTAGCAACCCTACTATTCACCCTATATATTAATTCCATAGGCAACTACCTAAAAGAGTCACAATTCGATTATCCAGCGATTAGTGGGCAGCCGGTGCCAATACTTCTCTATGCAGACGACGCTGCCAGCATGTCTCGAACCAAGGTAGGCCTACAGAGGGCCGTACTGAAGTTCTCAAACTATATGCAAGATAAGGGCCTAAGTATAAACATTGTGAAAACCTTCACTATGGCCTGTGGAAATGGTCCTAAGATAGTACCCTGCTCAATATTCCTCGAAGGTAGGAGGATCGAGACCACCGACCACTTCTCCTACCTAGGAATAAATTTCGATAGGAGAGGTAACTGGCACACCGCCGTGAGAGCACGAAATTTAGCATTCTCGCGTGCTGTAGGCTCCCTGAACAACTTCACGGCTAAAGTAGGAGATAGACCTGTGAAGGAACTGACTATCATCTATAAGGCTAAATGCATCTCCACGGCAGTATATGGGGCAGGTATCTGGGGAATCGATAATTCATCGTCGATTCAACTAACTGAGAATCAGTACCTCAGATACCTGCTTTGTGTCCCAAAATCTTCAGCAACCTACCTCACACATATTGAACTGGGCTTATCGTACATCTTAGACGCCAACAAAATTGCGCCCATCCTATTATGGCACAAGGTGTGGGTTACGCCGGAGACCTTTTTAAACCGCAATCTAATATCCGACTGTTTGACCCTAGATGGTGTTAGCAACATTAAATGACTGTCATACGTCAAAAACTTGATGACTGAGATTGGCCACCCAGAGTATTTTATGAGACCTTCCAGTATGGAGATGGTAGCAACAAAATCTTTGAAAAAACGGCTCTGGAATACTTAGCCAATAACAGATGGGATAAGGAAAAAACTAAAAACTCAGTCTTGGACTACCAGCTAATCACCGTCAATAAAGGACTTCAACTGGGTAAACAGTCAAAATATCGATTTTTTTATTTCGACTTACACTTATATCGAGTTGCTAATATCGATGGGACAGAATATCGATGTCCAGAATATCGATGGCCAGAATATCGACCCTAAGGTAAGTAATATCGAAATTACTTATATCGATAGCATATATATCGATGTAAGTAATTTCGATTTACTAATATGTGTTAGAAATATTAGTTAAGTATTTAAATTAATTGTTATAATATGTGTTTAATATGTTTTTATAAATATAAAATATATAAAAGTAAATAATATGTTTTACTACCAGAGCGGGTTGTGTGTTTTTAGGGGAATAGGGTGGGAAGTAATTTATTTGTAATTAAATAATTATTTTTTAATGATTAATTTATTTTGCAATGAAATATTAATTGGCAATGAATTATTTTAATTGATTAATTGATTAATTAATTGATAATTTATGTATATTTTCAAGTAAATTATATGTTTTACTACTGGAGCGGGTTGTGGGTTTATAGGGGAATAGGGTGGGAAGTAATTTATTTGTAATTAAATAATTATTTTTCAATGATTAATTTATTTTGCAATTAAATATTAATTGGCAATGAATTATTTTAATTGATTAATTGATTAAGTAATTGATAATGTATGTATTTTTTAAAGTAAATTATATGTTTTACTACTGGAGCGGGTTGTGGGTTTATAGGGGAATAGCTTGGGAAGTAATTTATTTGTAATGAAAAAAATATTTTTTAATGATTAATTTATTTTGCTATGAAATATTAATTGGCAATGATTTATTTTAATTGATTAATAGAATAATTAATTGATAATTTATGTATATTTTTAACTAAATTATATGTTTTACTACTGGAGCGGGTTGTGGGTTTATAGGGGAATAGGGTGGGAAGTAATTTAATTGTAATATTAATTAATTTTGGGTAAAGGAGTATTTTTAGGGTTCAGGGTCAGTTTTGGGTTTTTGGGTAAAGGGGTATTTTTAGTGTTCTGGGTCAGTTTTGATTTTTGGGGTAAAGGGGTATTTTTAGGATTCAGGGTCAGTTTTCAGTTTTTGGGTAAAGGGGTATTTTTAGGGTTCAGGGTCAGTTTTCAGTTTTTGGGTAAAGGGGTATTTTTAGGGGTCAGGGTCAGTTTTCAGTTTTTGGGTAAAGGGGTATTTTTAGGGTTCAGGGTCAGTTTTCAGTTTTTGGGTAAAGGGGATTTTTGGGGTTCAGGGTCAGTTTTCAGTTTTTGGGTAAAGGGGTATTTTTAGGGTTCAGGGTCAGTTTTTAGTTTTTGGGTAAAGGGGTATTTTTAGGGTTCAGGGTCAGTTTTCAGTTTTTGGGTAAAGGGGTATTTTTAAGGTTCAGGGTCAGTTTTCAGTTTTAGGGTAAAGGGGTATTTTTAGGGTTCAGGGTCAGTTTTCAGTTTTTGGGTAAAGGGGTATTTTTTGGGTTCAGGGTCAGTTTTCAGTTCTTGGGTAAAGGGGTATTTTTAGGGTTCAGGGTCAGTTTTCAGTTTTTGGGTAAAGGGGTATTTTTAGGGTTCAGGGTCAGTTTTAGGTTTTTGGGTGAAGGGGTATTTTTAGGGTTCAGGGTCAGTTTTCCCTACTGTTGCACCCACTGGAGTGGGAATAGTAATTATTGTTAAGTAATTATATATTATATATGATTTTTAATTATTTTTTTTAATTAAATATGTATTATTATTATTTTTAACCATTATTACATATATTGAAATATGTTTAAGTAATTAATAAGTATTATTTACAGTATTTTTTATGTTATTTTAAATTTAAAAAAATCGATATATTTAACAACGATATTTTTAACATCGATATTATTTTTTCGATATTTTGGTACTAACCATGTTGTACATAGGGCGTCGATATTTTTGCTATCGATATAATTACGCCGATATTTGTGTAGGTCGAAATTCTGTCTGTCGAAATTCTGTCATAGATCCCTTCAACTGTACCTCACAAGCGATTTTAACTGTTACTCCAGAATGTTACTGACCCGTTTTAGGTTTGGCTGTATCGAGTTTTTTAAAATTATTGATTAAGTTCAGGAACTCAATGTAATGAATTTTGTAAATTGACTGCATTTTAGATTCTTTTTTTTTAACAAAATTCTTGGTATTGCTAGATTTTAATGCTGGTGTATTTACAAACCTTGTTCTTCTTTCACGCTGTATCTTATGTGCTATCAATTATTTAAATGTATGCTTTTATGATTTCAAATATGAATTTCGAATAAAGCCTATTGAATTTGAAATTTGAATTTGAATGGCCAAATCTTTATTTGCTTGCTTCCTAAATTGTGGCTGTACCAAATATTTAGACATGCTGTCCTCTTCCTCTTCAGGAAATCTCATGAGCAAGAATAGCAGCTAACATGTCCTTCAATACACATTTCCCCTAATGCTTCACTGTGCCCAGGGAAGACTTATTTGAAGACTCTGAACTTGAAATATCCGAAGGTAGCTCCTGGCCACCTCCAGATTGAGAACATAATTTCTTTGTCTTTAGGGCACACAAAGTCTCCAAAATCACCTACTTTCTTCTTTTACTTAGGGGGAGGAATTGGCACTGGACTGCCACTAAAGATGAGGACGTTGGGGAACATTGTCATATGGACTCTTCATTCTTGTCAGGGTAAGGGATTTAACACACACAAGATAACCCCGGCTCACCTCCTTGGTAGCTTGGCGCAAGCAGTCAGGCTTATCTCAGAGGCAATGTGTAAAGATTTTGTACATAACACACACAGTAACACAGTGAAAATATTACAAATGGACACCACACCAGTTTAGAAAAATAATCAATCTTGATGTAAACAAAATGACCAAAACTACAAAAATGCAACATACATAACTCGAAATATCACCTTTAGGTTTAAAGCATTTTATTGGTGCAACACAAGTAAACAAAACATACAGAGCGTATAAAGTGTCAAGTCACTGCGGCTAGGGCCGCACTCTCAGCATAAGTCTCCCCAAAGGACATCTCAATTGAAGACTAGTCCGCAGTGACACATAAAGACAGGCAGTGTCGCAATAAGATAACAGTCCCCCCCCCCCGAACTTCCCCCCCAGCACCCCAACTCCCCGATCCCCTTACCCCCCCCCCCCCCCTCATCCAGTGCACAGGTCTATCCCTTGCCGTCCACCCCGGCCACCCTTTAGTGAAAGAATCTAGCCCGGTGTCCATTCAGGAGGTCGACTCGTCGGGCGTCGTAAGCCTTAAGAGGCAGGTGATTTCCCTGAATTCGGTGAGCAGCAGGGACCGGAACGGCTGCCAAAGGTCGTCAAATTGCTCTACATCCCCTGCCACTATGAGCGACTGTTTCTCCATTCCCAGCACATACCACAGTCTATGGAGCCAGCCTGTGATAGAGGGGAGCGTGGCTTTGCGCCAGTGTAGGAGGATGTTCTGTACTGCTGAGCCTAGTGCAATAGCTATCTGTCTGCCTCTGCGAGATCTAAGGGGATACATCAACCCGTTCGGGAGTCCCAACAATATGTATGCTGGGAAGCGTGGCAGTTCAGTGTCGAAAAGGGAGTCAATGTCGTCTATCACTTCTTTCCAGTAAGAGTCTAGGAGCGGGCAGCCCCATAAAATGTGTGTCAATGTGCCCACTTGCCCGCATCCCCTCCAACAAGTGTTATCCTTATTACGGTACATGTCATGTACACGTTCCGGAGTATAATACCAGTAGGTAGAGACCTTGGTCAGTGTCTCGGTGAGCCCCATATGGTATGCCGAGTGCCTCGCCCTGTACGATATCTGCTCCCATTCCTTATGGCTCAGTGTCCTGCCTAATTCCCGGTCCCAGCTCTCCCTCCCGGGATTGTAGAAGTGTGAGGAAGGCGGTTGCAGTAGCTTATAGAGGTCGGTAATCAGTTTCGCATCTGACGTGCGCGACAAGAGCCACCTCTCATAAGGGAGCAGCCGCCTGTCAGCCGTCTCCCGTACGTGCGGATGTAATGCCCAGTGGCGAACCTGCATGTAGCGGAGTCTTTCGGTCTCCGGGAATGAATGCACCTGTCGAAAGCGTGGGAAGGGGATGACACCCTCCGGGTCGTACACATGGCACAGGGCACGACACCCGGCCGCTCGCCAGTGGGTAAAGGCCCCTTTTTCCATCCCCGGAGTAAAGTCTGGGTTGTCGACCAGCGGTGTGAGTGGCGAGGGGAATGTGGTGAGATTGTGAACGATGTTGGTGGCATCCCAGACCCGCAGGGGCACCCTGGTGACAACGGAAGCATATAAATTTGCGGGGGGATGAGCCCGACGCAGGAATGGTACCTCCTGTAGGGGCCGGCCCACCACCGCCTGGTCCTGGAAGAGCCAGTGCTTGTCTGATTCCCACCTACTCCACTCCACCAGATAACGCAGCTGTGCTGCTTAAAAGTACTTGCGGAGATCCGGTATCCCTAGTCCCCCAGCCTCGGGGGCCAGCATAGAGAGTGTCTTCTTCATTTTAGGTTTCCTGCCCTGCCAAATAAAACGCGCAAGATCTGCCTGCGTCTGTTGGATCCACCCCGCGGGCGGCTGGGGCGGTAAGGCCCTGAACAGGTACAGAATCTGGGGTAATATTGTCATTTTAACCGCAGCTATTCTGCCCAACCAAGAAAGGGCGCTGGGAGTCCACCGTCCGAGTTCCTCCCGGATCTTCTTGCCTAGGGTAGCGTAGTTAGCTGCCACCATAGCTGGTAGGGTGAGAGCCAGCTGGATCCCCAAATAAGGCACCAGATCCGATGACCAGAGCATTGGGAACAGGCCTTGCAAGTAAGATCTAGTGGCTGGTGCGAGGGATACGTCCAGAGCCACCGATTTCCCCATGTTCATCTTGAAGCATGCTACAGCAGCAAAGGAGTTTAGCTCCCCAATGCACGCCGGGAGGGCAGTCCGGGGGTTGTCCAGCGACAGTATGACGTCGTGTGCATAGAGGTTTATGGTGTGAGTGAAGCCCCCAAACCTCACCCCCGTTGCCTCCGGGTTGGTACGTATCCGCTGGGCAAAGGGCTCCATATATAGGGCGAAGAGCAGGGGCGAAAGCGGGTACCCCTCTCAATGTTAAAACTCCGCGAACTGTGGCCATTCACACGTACGACCGCTGTCGGGAATTTATAGCAATTAAAGATCATGGATCGAAATTTCTCTCCTATACCCACTTTCAGCAGGACCTGTTCTAAGTAGAGCCAGTGTACTCGGTCGAACGCTCTTACAGCGTCCACCGCTAACATCATTCTCTCACCGGGGATTCGGTAGGCCTACTCTATGAGGTTACGATCCTCTTGGTGTTGTCCACCATCTGCCGCCCGGAAACAAATCCCGCCTGGTCCGGTTCTATAAGTCCCGGTAGGTGGGGGCCAATCGGGCCTCAAGAATCCCTTTGTACAGTTTAAGGTCTACATTTAAGAGGGATATCGGCCTGTATGAGCCGCATTGCGTCCGGTCCTTCCCCGGCTTGGGGATGACGATGAGAGAGGCCCGTAAAAGGTCAGGCGGGATGGCACCGGGGCCAGCGAACCAGTTAAATAGGTGGGTGAGGAGCGGAGCCAGCGACGTGCAAAATGTTTTATAAAAGAGAGACGTATATCCGTCCGGCCCCGGAGCCATCCCGTGCTTAAGTTTGGCAATGGCGGAGATCACTACCTCGACCCGAATATCTCTGTCTAGGTATTCGGCCTGCCAGGGGCCTAAAGAAGGGAGAGTGACCGAGGCCAAGTAAGCCGCCGTCGCAGGTTCATCTGGGGGATCTCCGGCATAAAGATCTGCATAAAACCTGCAGAAGGTTTTGGCGATGTGAGCGTCCGCCGTAACCATCGTCCCCTTGGGGTCAGTGACCTCCTTCACCATATGTCGCTGGTGTGTCACCCGGAGCCAGTTCGCCAGCAGTCGGCCACAGCGGTCCCCCCCGGAGTAGTAGATATGGCGCAGGTGCAGTGCAGCGTACTCCGCGCGGTCCATATCTAGGGCCGTCAGGAGTTTCCTCGCTCCTATGAGTTGCTTCCTTATTCGGGAAGCCCCTGTCCGACGGTTTATGTGTTCGAGTTTGCGGACCCGTTGGGTGAGTTTATCCCTCTTACACTGCCGTTCCTTGTTTTCAGCTGAAGAGATGGCCAGAAACTCCCCCCTAAGTACAGCCTTCATGGCCGCACATTGTGTCACCAGGGAGGTGTCAGAGTTATCATTGTGGGACAAATAGTCCCAAATAGTATCCGTTATATGTTTTACCACCGCTTTCCTGTGCAATAAGGTGTCCCTAAGGCGCCATACCCTGGGAGGGCAGGACACCGGCGGTAGGCATAGCGTGGTGGACACCGGGGCATGATCCGATAGGGAGAGTACTCCCATCTCCGTCGTTGAGGCCAAAGCACGTACCGGGGTAGTGACCAAGAGATGGTCCAGTCTCGCGTACGTTTTATGTGTGTGGGAATAATACGAATATCCCCTGTCATTGGGATGCGTGCAACGCCAGAGATCATGGAGGTCCACCTCTGCCAACTGTGCCTTGCACCCGGCTGAGAACTCCCCGGCTTGCGGAGAACGTTGTGCAGACCTGTCTAGGGCCGACTCAAAGACCATATTGAAGTCACCTCCAATGACAATGTGCCTGTCCTGCAAGGCAGTGACGTCCACCAGTGCTGATCGTAAGAAGCACTCCTGGTGTTCATTAGGGCTATACAGGGACCCAATCATGAAGGCAACACCCCCAATCCTAAACCTGTAAGCAAGCAACCTGCCTTTGTGTTCTGCATGTTTGTGGAGGACTTCCCCCCCGAAATGCCGGGCCACCAGAATCGCCACCCCCGCAGTCTTAGTGTTGCTGGAAGAAAAAAAATGTGTTGGGAACTTATGGGAGCGCAGCCTATGGCAGTCACGGGGCAGCAAGTGGGTTTCTTGAAGAAGACAAATATCCGCCTGTGAGCTCTATAATAGAGACAACACCGCCCGTCTCTTAACCAGGTTATTTAGGCCCCTGACATTAAGAGTCACAATCTTAAGGGTCGTGGGTGGCATGTGGGAAGATGGAAGTAAAAGCGTAAAACTCCAGCCGGAGCGGAACAAGGCGTATGAGTGCTTCTAGGGCGGCTGAGACCTGCTTAGTGCACTGGACGACCCCCCTCCCCCCCCCCCCGGTTCCCCTATCCCCAACTAAAACTCCCCCGCCCCTCCCCCCTGGCCACCCCCCCTGGCCCCAACTCAGAACAACCCCAATATCCCCCCTCTCCCTGTGCCCTCAACGAATTCCAGAGCCCCATAGTCCCAGTCCAGTCCTTGGGGGACAAGTCTGTGGTAAATTACTGAAGTGGACATCTAGCCACTACACTCCCGCCTGCCCCCCCTCCCCCAGAACCCCTGAACCTGCACTGTGAAGAAGGCTGTGTCGATCTCCCCCCAGAGTCATCTTAGGCTGTCAGCGCAACATCACCAGAGGCCGTGTGCCTGGCCACCTCCCGCACTGCGTTGTCCATTTCCGCTCGGATGGTAGGTGAGTCCGGTCGAGCAGAGGATGCGGAGGACCAACGTTCAGAGACTCTCTGCCAGCCGTCTCTGGTGGTGCGTCTTCGACGTGGTGTGGGCGCGTCTTCGTCCGTCGCGGTGATTCCCAGTACCCCGCAAGTATCCTGGAGGGATCGAAGCTGGTGCAGGGTGCCGTTCCACCAGAAGATGAGGCCGAAAGGGTGGCCCCAGGAGTATTGCGTCCCATGGTCTCTCAAAAAGTCTGTCGCTATTTTAAATGCTTTGCGTTTCTGGAGCGTGATTGCCGACAAATCCTGGAAGAGAGCAACCGGGTGCCCTCGGATGTGCAACGACTGCTGCTTCCGGGCCTCCCGGAGGATCCGTTCCTTCAGCGGGAAGTCAGGTAGGAAAGCCAGGATATCAGGCGGTGGCGCCGAAGCCCGACGCGTCAGGCCCACTCTATGCGCCCTGTCAATTCTGATAGGGAAGTCCTCCAGCTCACCTAGTCCCTCCCTGAACAGGGCCTGCAGGTACCCAGCAGTGTCCTCACCCTCTTCTTTAGGAGGCACCCCCCGGACCCGGATGTTGTTCCGGCGGGACCGGTTTTCGAGGTCTTCATTGTGCGCCTGAAGGTCAAGTTGTTGATCCCTCAAGCGTAGCACCTCCTGCTGCAGCTGCACGATTTCTTCATCCCTCGTGTGCCCCGCTCCTAACATGGTAGCCACCCTTTCACCACGGCTATCGACCTCTCTCCGTACCTCACGAATTTCTCCGGCCACTTCCTGCTTCAGCGTCTGGAAGTCATCCCGCAGAGAACTGTAAAGAGATTCCAGGAAGGATCTGGTGACCGGTGGTTCCCCTCCGCTCGCCTCTTGCGAGCCTCTCGAGGGGCCCGGCGAGTGCTGCCCCTTGTCCTGTTTCGCTGGGCCCCTGTTCAGCATTTCCGGCAGTGTCCGCTCCCCCTTCTTGCCCCCTCTGTTGCCAGCCATCGTATAGGCGGGAGCCTCTTGGCTAGAGTCCTGTCGTGCTTTCGGTCCGCTTCAATGGTCAGCAGAGTTCAGGGACCGCAACCTACCCGGGGAGTCCACCCCTTCTGTTGCTAAGGCTTGGCCTACCTCCTTCGATGGGTACAGCGGTCCGTCCTTCTCTGCCTCAGATCCTTCAGGTCACTCCTTGCACCCAGTCACAGGTCGGCGGCCATCACCAGCCTCAGATCGGCTGTGTTAGAGCTCTTCCCAGTTAGTGCGTCTGGGCCTCGTCACCGCCCACTTAGCACTCACTGCTGTCGCTGTCCCGCCGGGCTCCCGGTTCATCGGGTATACGCTACTATTGGGAAGGCCCCTTCTCTAGCGCCTAATGTCTCACTGGCCCGGCTGCAATCCTTCTCCGGCCTTTCCCGCGACCTATAGGCCTCCCTGGCCTGATCTGGCCCGCAACTTTTCAGCTGGCAATGTCTGATAGGCCCTCTCTCAGGCCTCGGGCTGCGTCGGCGGACCGCTACTGTGCTTCTCCACCACCAGGGGTCTAGTTGGATACATGGGGGTTCGGCCTACACCTGGGTCCTCCGCTGCGGAGGACGGTCGTCCTCCGGGCCGTTCGCTGATAAGGCCGTGTTCCCCCGGCGAGGCCGACCCAGGCCCAACTCCTCACTTCGGTGGCGATCCGGTATCACACCAGGGGCCCTGCCCTCCGCTGTTGTCCTCACCGCTGCCGGCTACTCGCCTTCACCATGCCATCAGCGAGGCCTGCTGCCGCCCGGTATCCTTCAGAGGTTCGAGCTGTCCCGCCAGTAGGCCGCGTCCCTGGCCTTGCGTAGGGGCACAATGCAGGGTCACGTGCTCCGGCACTGCCGCCGTCCGTTTCCGGGTGTCCCCTCACCGCTGGGCTCCGCCAGCGACTCCCTTAAGGCCTTGCTCCTACTGTTGGGTGATCTGCGCCGCTCTGTTCCGCCCCAGGCCGGTCTCTATGCCTCCACGTCCACTGCGGGTCCCGGTTCTCGGCCCCTCCTCCGCGCCGCCTCTGCCTTCGGTCGCTTTTTGGGCTCTGCCGCTGCGTTCTCCGGGGTCGTTCAGTGCTCCGGGATGAACCGGCGGACGCTCCACCACCTCCGGTGCAGTTCACCAGCAGACCGGGGGGAGATCTGCAAGAAATCATGGTCTAGGGGCCCAGGTTCGTGGGAGCTTGCGGAGAGTGCGACCGCTCACCTTGCCATCTTGGCCACGCCCCCCAAAATATCACCTTTAAAGGTGTAAGCAATTCTGTCTATAGAACTCTATGGATGAAGTGCTTTTACACAAAGTACCTTTGGTGCGTCAAAATCTGCACAGAAAAACAACTTAAGTGAAGGAAAGCATAAAAAACACTGCAAAACGTCGGTTCTTGAGTCCATGGGGAAGCGATGAGTCAGTTCTGCTGCATGCAGGAGAAGTGTTGTCAGTTTCGGACTGAAACAAGAAATGATGCGTCGAAATCCAAAGATGTTATGGTCTGCGGGTGATGCGGTGGAACACTTGGCGTACATGTGCAATATGTGGAAATCCAGATGTGCTGCGGCAAATAGGCGCTGAATTGATTCTTTCAGCCGCGGACCGGTGATGCATCAATTCTTTTATTCACACAGCAGGGCCTGTGTCGAAGTCAGTGCGGTGGTCTCGGACTTTGGAGACATAGTGCACTGAACTCAGGCTATGGCGGTTCTTCAGAAGCCACAAACAGGCGCTTAGATGGTTTCTTTAGCCGCAGAGCAGAGGTGTCTGGAAACTTCTCTCGCACCCCTGTGTTGCATCGGAAAAGCAAGTGCTGGAAGGTCAATGCATCAATTTTGCAAGCTTTTGCAGCAGGAACAACATCCAAGGGCCTAGAACTGGAATTGGCACCACTTGGCAGCACAAAACTCCCAGCAGTGAAGTTCAGAGATGCTGCAGGTGAAGTCTTTGATGGCCCTTAGAATTTCATTAGGAGGCAAGCACACACAAGCCCTTGGAGAGCTTTGGAAAAGCAGGAGTTAAAAGCAAAGTCCACTTCTTTCACTGCCCAGGGACAGAAGCAGTAACTGCAGGCCAACCCAGCAAAGTAACACAGAGCAAAGGAGGAGTACACTTTCCAACAACTCATCAGCTCTTCTTCTTGGCAGTGTCCTCAATCCAGAAGTGTTCTAAAACTGTGGGGTTACAGCTCCAATACTTATACCACTTTTAGCTTTTGAAGTAGGAGTACTTCAAAGGAGTCTTTGTTGTCCACCAGATCTTACTTTTTCCTCCCTTGGCTCCAGACACACTTCAGTGTAGCAGAGACAGTATTGTGAGAGGCAAGGCACAGCCCCATTCAGGTGTCAGTGACACCTCTTCCCACCACTCTAGCTCAGGAAGTCCCATCAGCCTGATGATGGGCCATCAGGATATGCAGGGCACACCTCAGCTCCCTTTGTGTGACTGTCAAGAGTGAATGCACAAAAAACCCAGCTGTCAGTCTAAACCAGATGTTGAGTCCGCAGGCAGGCAGGCAGGCAGATGCACAGGATGGTAAATCAAGAAAATGCCCACTTTCTAAAAGTGAAAAAAAAAATACCTGGAAGTGTATCCAGGTTGACCCGGTGCACTACACGTGTGTCACATAATAGTGTACAACCTCAGTCATACAAGCAACAATGACTTCTATAGATTATAATACAGTAATTCCAAAGTAATCAATTACAGTATACAATTAATCCATAGCGTTCAGAAAATGTTCTTCAAAAACAAAGATAATTTTGGATCTGCGTATTTTATTCAAACGTCCTGGCAGATCAAATCCAAAGTGAAATGAATGATGTAGCCTAAATTCAGCATGCAGAAACAAGCAGAAATGGCGGTCCCATTGCCGAACGCAAGTCGGCATACAGACAGATTCACTCTGCCCCCGACGGTTAAATCCCGACGTTGTGACAACGCGTCACGGGAACATCAAACTCTGCCACAAACTTGAGTGCCCATCCCATCCAACTCCTACTCGAGCGCCGCCTTACATAAATATATTATGACCTGAAGTAATTCTTCTTATGAAAGTATTCTCAATTCCAACTTCCATCTTGGAGACGAGCAACCCATGGTTGCCTGCCCCGTCCCCGTCCTGATGAAGACCCCGAAGCAAGGTTACAACTAACGCCTGCAATTACTAGAGGGTCGAAACGTCGACAGCTTTTATGTTTAATCAGCTTCACCCCATCATTTAGTCATTCAATATGATATGTGGAGCATGACCTTTACCTAATGATGTACTGAACCAACGGTCTTTTTCTTTGTCTATGTCTGATTTTGATACATAGTACAGTGAGGCCATTTGGCTGCTTTTTATTGTCACTATCCTATACCCACACTACCTTGCACTATATCACCTCCCTCCCTTCCTGGGGCACTATGCATTTTGTGATTGTGTATCTAAATTGAGGATGACTAACGTATGCCTACATTGTGAATAAACAACAGTGCAGGTTAATTAAGTTTTTCTTTATCTATTGGTATTCAATGGTTTTAATTTATTGCTGATTGCTGGGAACCCCCTTTCTCAGTACAATGTGTAAACAGCAACCATCAAATTAAACTGTCAAAAACAACAAGAGTTAACTTAAAATCTTGTTACAAAGAGGCAAACTCTGAAAAGCTGAAAAACAAGTGTAATGGCCATCTACCTCCAATATGTAATGCCTCTATCGAGAAGTAAACACCGTCCGACAGTGGAAACACAAGCACAGTAGGAACACGACCACCTGAAATCAGAGTGACCGCGTTATAGACTCTGCTCAAATGCTGAAAAAGAAGAAATGAACCATGTACAACATAAAACCATGGGCTTACCAAAGACCTGCACAAGCTGTGCCTAGAAAGGGCTTCTTGTGAAAAACGCTGGACGCGAGACACGCGCCGCATTAGTTTCCAGTGTATAACTCGATTGTGCCAGAAATAGTGCGCATAGAAAGAGGATTAAGGAGACGAGCCTCACAGTATCTGGGAGACGCATTTGAGCGCAAATTACTAGTTTCAAAGAAAAGGGACCAAAACAACCCGCTCCCACCCAGAGAGACAAAAGCATGTGAAGTACAAAATGCGCTTGGAAAAAAACGACAAGAAACAACTAGGGCTGGATCTAATCAGTAAGGCTGAGCCTAATCAATGAAACAACAAAAGAGAGATGACAGTACTGATAATTTCGTTCTCAAACCCTTTTATCAACCAGAAAAAAGTGTACTTCAAGACTGGAAAGTGCTATTAAATAGCCGTTTTATTCTCAACATTTCATAAGAAAGGTACAATAATTTTAGACCTTGTTAAATATGGTAAACACCAAAGAAACTTTTGTGACAAGGAAATGAAATAAGGACACAGCACAAGATAAAAATATCAAACAACCAGTCATAAATCAACCATATCACAGTCATACCACAGACATTCATACAGGGAACCTTCACACAAACTGGAGAATTGATACACCAGTGGGGGAAGTAATAGGTCTGCTGTGAATCTCTGAAGAATTCAATTTCAAAATAATACACTCCTTTAGATCAAAAAACAAATCAATTATTTCTAAATATTTACAAAAGTGAGTGTATAATTGTCAAGACTAGTGCACTCTTGCACCAGATCAACCAAAGGCAGACAAGAAGCATAATTGATTTGTTTTTTGATCTAAAGGAGTGTATTATTTTGAAATTGAATTCTTCAGAGATTCACAGCAGACCTATTACTTCCGCTACTGGTGTATCAATTCTCCAGTTTTTGTGAAGTATTCCTGTATGAATGTATGAATGTCTGTGGTATGACTGTGATATGGTTGATTTATGACTGGTTGTTTGATATTTTTATCTTGTGCTGTGTCCTTATTTCATTTCCTTGTCACAAAAATTTCTTTGGTGTTTGCCATATTTAACAAAATCTAAAATTATTGTACCTTTCTTATGAAATTTTGAGAATAAAACGGCTATTTAATAGCACTTCCCAGTCTTGAAGTACACTTTTTTCTGGTTGATAAAAGGGTTTGAGAACAAAATTATCAGTACTGGCATCTCTCTTTTGTTGTTTCATGGAAAAAAACGAAGAACGCTAAAATTAACAAAGTGGGCTTGGTCACAACCTAAATAATGCGCAAAGCAATGATGTGAAGAAAACAAAATTCCTAACCCAAATAAATTAGCGTGACATGATTCCTTTCAGGTATTTGGATCTTGTTGTTTTTGGCTGCATGTTTTCATCATATCTTCACTTATCTTTCACACTTGGTACCATCGGAGCGTTAAATCTTGGATGTTGGTTCTGTCCACATGCTTTTTATCATCACTTTTGTAAACATGGAGTCGGGGAATTGGTGCTCTTGAGTCACTTATTTTTGAGTTCAATATCAGTTTGTATTCATGACTGTGATTGTACCGTTTTTGTTTTTTTACAATTATTGATTTACTTGTTACAGATTCCCCTGATGAAGGGCTCCCATTAATAGCCCGAAATACAATGGGAAATTTGAAGCTTGTTTCTGCATGCTGAATTTAAGCTGCATCATTCATTTCACTTTGGATTTGATCTGCCAGGACTTTTGAATAAAATACACAGATTCAAAATTATCTTTGTTTTTGGAGAACATTTTCTGAATGCTTTGAATTCATTGCATACTGTAATTGATTACATTGGAATTACTGTAATATAATCTATAGATGTCATTGATGCTTGTATGATTGTTGTTGTACGCTATTATGTGACACACTTGTAGTGCCCCGGGTCAACCTGGATACACTTCCAGGGATTTTTCTTTCATTTTGAATCAGGTGGTCTGCAGAATCCCTCATCTGGTACACACACTATTTTGTTTGCAAACATTTAAATTGAGATTTGTACTTTTGATGCGGATTGTTTGAATTAGTTTCTTGAGTGCACTTGCTGCGTTCACTTTCTTGTACTTTTTAAAAGTGGCAATTTCAAAGACAGTTTAAAGCCCAACTTCACTGAAAGATATATTTTTAAATTCTGACCTCAGGGAGCCCAAACTGCAAATCTCTCGCTCTTCCCAATTGAAACGTACACTTGTAAAATGTTAAAAGGCAGCTCCAATGCTAACCTGTGGGAGAGCTAGTCCTGGTAATAGTGAAAAACGAAATTGTCAGTATTTCACTACCAGTACAAGTAAAACACACCAGTACACGTCCTACCTTCCACATAGACTAGACCCTGCCCAGGAGGGTACCTTGAGCCTACTGTAGGGGTGCTTTAAATGTAGTAAAAGGGAAGGGTTGGGCCTCACAAGTGGTTGCACTTACCAAGTCGACATGGCAGTTTAAAACTGCACTCACAGACACTGCAATGGCAAGTCAGAGACAAGTTTGCAGGGCTACTCATGTGGTTGGACAACCAGTGCTGTAGGCCACTGGTGTCATTTGATTGACAGGCCCTGGGCACACACAGTGAACTTTACTGGTACTTACCAGTACATCAAATATGCCAATCATGGATAACCAATCATAATAAAAATTTACACAGGGAGCAGTTGCACTTTAGCACTGATCAGCAGTGGTAAAGTGCCTAGAGTCACAAACCAGCAAAAATGAAAAATACAGGCGGTAGAGGTAAAAAGACAGGGGAAAACACGGCATTGATGCCAGGTCTAACATGCAGCTTGAGGTGCACTAAACCTGTATTCTGTATGATGAGAACATGTAGATCAATCCCCTTTCAACCAGTATGCGCATGCGATTGACAGCTATTATACAAATCATGCTGTCAGTTGCAGCTTGGTATTTCCTGGTATGCGGAAGTAAACACCCTGCTTCTAGAACCGGAGTGCGCGGCCAGCTCCCAGCCCTCTTTCGCTTTCCCTGCTGCATTCTCAAGCACAACGCTGCTCCAGCAGCTGCTCACTGAATTGCCCCAAAACATGCTGCCAGAGCTCGGCTGCTTGTTTTATCACTGCACACGTTGTATCATATGCAGCTGTCGAGAGCTTACAGCAGGTGTTCTGTGGCCCGTTACTTTCAATCTTAGTATGCTGACAAAATATGGCCGCCGAGCTCACATCACAGAAGCTCACTGGTCCAAATGACGCTGCTGACAAGCTCCTACTCTCCATAGTGGAGTAGGGCTCGAGACATGAATCCATGCTGCTGCTGAGATTCACAACAGTGATCTCGGCGGCCCAGTGCGCTGCAACAGTCATGCCAGTTTGCATGACTTGCCTGTAGCAAATCAGGTCAAAAAGAAGGCCATAACACACGTCTTGACCCTGATGTTCCCTCGTAGGTCGCAAGTGCTCCACCGAGCTCAACAGAGGAAGCTAACCCTGTGGAACTTTTGATGGAGGCCAAAGCCCAACAGTCACGGCGAAGTTCCCCATATCCAGTCGCAGGCAGGAAGGAAAAAAAACGAATGTACCATGGTAAAGCTAGTGTACTTATAGCCCTTAGCTGGTGGGTGGGGTTAGCAAGCATTTCCTGTTTTGTTTCTGTCTGTGATTGGACACTACCTCATATGGTTCATGACTGGGTCAAGGACGAGGGACATAGAGGTAATTCCCCATTCACAGGGCTTAACTTGTATTTGCAGAGTATTGGTGTGAAATTACTGCATGATAATAGTAAAATTCCATGCACATTTACAGTTACCCATTACCTTGCAAACTCGAATCAAGGCCAAAAGAATTTCTTTTTTGTCCATTAAATGCTTGGTATTGAGTTTTTTTAAGCCTCCTTCTTTGTTTCCTTTAATTACTTTCTAAATTGAGTTCCTTTTAAACATGAGGATAGCAATTTCTGTAATAAAGTGTGGTTCATTCCTGAGCTTACTGTTGCATTTCATGGTAATTCAGGCTTGTTGAATTTCTTGTAATGATAAGGGAACAACCAATGCATGTTTTCCCTGCCGTGCAAAGGATGACACAGTTGGGCTTTATCAAGGTTTACGTGAATACTCAATGGAGAGTGTCGAGGTAATTATACTCTTGTTTCTGTAAATGGAGGCTGTGTGTGTTTCGAGCACGTTTAGCGTTTTAGTCAATCTCCCAGGCCAGGGTTTCATGGCTGAGAGCTTTTCTCACTTAGAGAAGCTCTGATGCTGAAAACAATACGCTTTAGAAAGTGGTGCAGAGTGTACCCACCAAGTGGTATGAATACCTTAATAAAAGTAATGAAATGTGCAGGTGCGGTTTGTTTGATACTGCTTTTAGGTCTTTCTCAAAACCGCTTTAGCTACAGCCAGAACATATGTGATAGCAACACAGTGGTTGATATGAGCCCATGCTGGTAAGAGCCAGGGCCGGACTGGCCGTAGCGGGCATCAGGCAATCCCCCGGTGTACCGCAGGGGTGGGGGCCAGTATTGAGCCCCAAGGGGCCGATTTTGTTAAAGAGCGAGTTTGCAGCATTGCTGCAAAATCGGCCCTGCAACAAAACCGGCCGAAATCCGGCCCCAGCAAAAAGCTCGGCGGCACCCCCAACCCCCGGGAGGAAGGGGGGGGGGGGGGGGGGCTGGATAAGCACTTTGCCGGGGTCGGATTTGGTTCCCAGTGCGGCCCTGGTAAGAGCGGTGGGGCGGGGTTGGGGAAGGGGAGGGATTCGACAGACGACCACGAGGGAAAATTAAACAAATAATTAATTTTAACCAAGTGCTCTTGTATTGTTGAATAGCAGCCCGTCCCGACCTTGTCCGGGAGCAATCAGGCTTCCCCGACCCCCGCCTGCCCCGACAATATCCAGAGGCCCGGGCCCCCGCCCGGCCCATCCCACGCCTGCCCCGACCCCCGCCTGCCCCGTCATTGTCCGTGGGTCCCCTTACCTCAGCTGCCGCTCCTCCCCCGCGCTCCTCAGTTTACCGGTCCGCCGCTCCTCGCTCCTCACTGCCGCTGGTCACCGCTCCTCCCGCCTGCCCGCTGCTCGTCACCTCACCGCTCCTCCGGCCTGTCCGCTGCTCCTCATGTCACCGCTCCTCCCCCGCGCCATGTCCACTGCTCCTTGTCACGCTCCTGGACGCACTCCTGACGTGAGCACGCACGTCGCGGCAGGCGCTACTTCGGGGGGACTACTTTTTTTTATGTACATTTTTTAAATAACGTTTTTTTTTTAATTTATATAGCCTATAACCATCTGCACACCCTGACGATTACAACGGTGTATCGGGTGTATGGATTGGCGCTGTGGTTCCTGAGTTTACCCGCCTCAAAGCCTCAAAGTTCTTCCTTTATTATAGTAGTATAGATTGTAGTAAGGAGTAAGTCCGTTCAGTAATTGTACTGACCAAATTGCTGACCACTCCCCCCCCCCACAGCTCTCCCTGTGACATTGCTTTGCATCTACAACAGGAACTACAGCAGCATCCTGGAAAAATAAGACAGCAAATTTGCTCTGGCTCACTACATTTGCCACAACAGACTGTATTTTAGGACAGGGTTCTCCAAAGTCGATCTTGGGTGGCCGGATCCATGCCCGATTTTTAAGATACCTTCATTTATCTAAATGTGATATGCAAAAATCTGGTATTAATACGGCCCTCGGGGACCGACTTTGGTGAACCCTGCTTTAGGATAGCGAAGGTGGACAAGGCGCGGGCTGCAGAGATCCATGTATCTCCCGGAGCCTTCAAGGTAAGAATCTCCAGTAAAATACTGAAAGGATTACCCAGGTGACTAGGGCACTTTCTGGAGCGATCGGCGAGAAATATGTGGACAAACTTTTAAATTGCCATCGTTTAGATCAGTGGGTTTGGTGCCTGCTGCACAGCATTGCATATCTGTGCTTGGCACAGATTTCTAATTGACCTAAAATAGCTCTGAGGATTAATGCTTGTGTTGGAGAGATTTTTTTCTAACCATCAGGTCACAAGTTTAATTCCTGGTAAAATAGCTCATTGAGTTGTGCATCTGCTGCAAACAACTGCCTTCTATTGCAATCAACCAATCAATCAGGAGTTTGTTAAAGCGCGACTACTCACCCGTAAGGGTCTCAAGGCGCTAGGGGTGGGGGGGTGCAGGTTCCATTCCATCACGGAGGGGGTCTGTCGAAGAGCCAGGTTTTGAGGTTTCTTGCGAAGATGGGGAGCAATGTTGTCTGTCTGAGGTGGAGCGGAAGGGCGTTCCATGCTTTGGCCACGAGGAAGGAGAAGGAGCGGCCTCCCGATCTGGTCTTTCTGGTGCGGGGGACCACGGCGTAGGAAAGCTGGGCTGATCGTAGGCTCCTTTGGGGTGCGTGGAATTTGAGTTGGCTGTTCAGGTATGCTGGTCCGGTGCCGTGGAGGGCCTTGTGTGCGTGGGTGAGCATCTTAAAGGTGATTCTCAAGGAAAGGGGTCAATTGTCCACCTGCTCTTAACCAGGACTGAATTTGAACCAAAGGAATGAGTGATTGTCAATGAAATGAGGCATTTGTAGCTAGGCCATGCTTGAATGGAAAAAGGAGCATGCATCTCCTGCTGGCTACTGCTCTAGAGCAGGAAGTGCGCACTGAGGGGCTATTTCCATGCCCTTTCCGCCGCTGGTGCGTCAGGCGCAAGGGCTTGTACATAAGTCCCTGAATGTCCTGGTGCAGCTGTATCTCTCCTGATGTCAGGACCATGCACTGGGATACAGTTGATAATTCGCTAGGGTTGATCCAGTCTCAAGATTGGGACTCTGAGAAGGACTATGACTGGTTCCCACCTAATGCCAGGACCGGTTGAACCTATTTCACACAGGAGGTTACCCTGCCCTATATGTGCCTGCAGTATAGAAACAACAAGGGAACCCGTAAGGTAATCAAGGACCTTGGGTCATAATCTATTTAAGCAACATTGGTCCTTAATTTATAGCATTCAAACATTGGGATGCAAATTATAGACAGGAATCTGTACTATAAGAAAGGTGTCCAGCCGTACACTGATTTAATCAATGTAAATGTATAATCAAATATATATAAATAAAACATGAATACAGTGGGATACAATCCTGTATCCAATACATATAACACATACAAAAAAGAAAGGTTACAGAAAATTACAGGCAATTAAATAGGGGGAGGCGCTAGTACTAGATTGGTGATCATCTAGCTGACCTCATGTAGTATACACAACAGGTTATTCAATTAATAATTAGAGTGTCACTACATCAACTGTCGACGGCGTTTCGATCCTACAAATAATAAGGGATCATCATCAGGACTAGAATTAATTGCCAGAACACAAAATGCCTGTGGAAACGGGTGGCAAAAAAACAAGGGACAGGTTTAAGCCCTTTGGCCTGCATGATAGTGCATTTCTTATAGACCATGCCGTACTTAGCGCGAAGACCTTCCAAACGTGAGTGAAGTGATCTTGTGACACTCAATCTTAGGTGCAACATGTGGAATTGTGAACAATGGGGGTGCAATCCTAATCAGAGAGGGACAAGGGGATGAGGTAGGGATGCATGTGAGCCTGGCTTACCCATGGGGGTTTTTTGGCGGGAATTCCACGATAGCAGGTGAGCAGGTAATACAATCAAGACCGTCTCAGGGGGGGATTCGGGGCATCAGGAGCTATGGGAGGACAAGAATTGCTGTAACTGTTGTAAGAGAGGGGGCATTAATAGCTGTAGTTACACTAACTGTTACCTTAAGGTAGTGGACTTGTCCCGGGGATAAGGGATAAGTGGCAACCAGGGAAGTCCTGGGATGGTGTCAAGGTGTAAATCTTTTCAGGAGGCTGTGGAATTGATGTTAACATTAGAGAAGCTGTAGGGGACCGAGTACAAATAATCCAACTCAGTGATAAGCGGATAATTTGACCTTGTTGCGGCGTGAAGGGTAACGCCGTTAATTGGCACCCTGTGCGGGGAGCGGCTTTTGGAAGGAGAGATTACCTGCAGGTTACAGAACCTGGATTAAGCCTTGGAATTAAGGAATTAGGTGTAGTGATACAATCAAGGACCAACCACAGTACATACCGGCGATTTCAATTGAAATTGCTGGCCGGTTGGAAGGCGCGGTGTTAGCGCTGAAGTCCAGGGGCTCGGATGCGAGAACCTGTAGGAAATTACGGAAGGTTGGCGAGTTCCAATAAAAAGTAGCTGGAGAGGGGATCGCAAGGGCAGCCGTTTGCCTTAATGTCCGGAATCGGACATCATAATAGTGCAACTCGGCTCGATGGCACGATGCAGGAACCTGGCTGGCACTCGTGTTGAGGCTAAATAGCGTCTGAGCCAGGAAACGCCATGTTGGTTGTGGCGTTGCGTGCACGACGGCGTCATGGCACGCTTTGGTGGCCATGTTGGATGGGAAAACGTAAGTGTACAGGGATATGATTGACTACTATCAGCCCATGATTGTGAATAGCTCAGATAGGGCAATTTGAGGTGACACTCAGGCAACTGTCAATACGGACAAACCCAATTCCGCTACTTCAGTGATGGCAAGATTAGAAAGGGAACTAGCAAGACTTGCTGAAGGGGGTGTGTGAAGGGCTTAGTTTATGAGCTGCAATAATGATAAGGTGGCATGAGTGCATTAAGCGCGACCATGATAAGACTTTATAAAAATTAAAAAAACTTATTAAAAACCAGTGCAGTTAAAATTAGTGAAACTGTGAAGTTAGAGTGACATGAGGAGAATAATATACATATCTACAGCGAACAATTGAGGCAAATACAGAATTAGAACATGACATTGGAACTTTACGGAAGGGAAGTCCAGTCTTCCGTTCAGTTGAGACCTTTCCTAATGCTGTCCAAAAGGATGATCATTTTGAGTTCCTCTTTATTAAGAAAAAGAGACATGTCACCTCCATGCGGTGGTAGTTTTAAGGCCTTGAGAACCGACCATTTAATGTCATTTTCAGAATGGCCTTCCTTCATGTAATGATCCACCAAGGGGGCATGCGGGGTTTTACAGCGTATCCTGCTGCGGTGTTGTCCAATCCTTGTCTTGATTTTCTGTTGGGTCTGACAAATGTATACACAAGGGCATGGGCATTTAATCAAGTAAATAACATCACTGGTATTGCAGTTAGTGAAAGATTGACATTTGATTTGTATATTGTTAAAAATGAAGGATTTGCCTTCCATAGTGTAATCACACACATTGCACGTGCCACATTTTGCATGTCCTACAAGTGGTGTCGGGGTCCAATGTGAGTCTAGAGTTAGACGCTGCGGGTGGCTGGAAAGAGCTGCCCTCACTAAATGGTCTTTGAGGTTCGAGCTTTTTTTTAATGCAAAAACTGGCCGGTCAATCTTTAGGGTACCAGCATTTAGCAGTGGCCAATGTTTTAGAATGGATTTCCTTAGGGCGTTAGACGCAGGAGAAAAGGTTGTAACACAAGCAATTTTAGAGATGTTGTCTTTTTGTTTAGGACAAAGAAGCCCCTCTCTAGGACAATACCATGTCCTTTTGGCGGCCCTCCGTACTATTTTATTGGGGTACCCTCTGTCTTTGAGTTTTGTAAATAGAACAGAGGCCTCCTGGAAGTAGTGCTCCTTGGCATAGCAATTCCTCCTAATTTTCAGGAATTGGGAATAAGGTAAGGAGTCTCTCAAAGCTCTGGGGTGGTTACTGGTGCAGCTCAGCAATGTATTGCGTTCTGTGGGTTTACGGTATAGTTTGGTATGGAGACAACCTTCAAAGTGGTAAACGGTTAGGTCAAGGAAGGAAATGGCTGTATTACCTACTCACCTACTATCGTGGAATTCCCGCCAAAAAAACCCCATGGGTAAGCCTACCTCATCCCCTTGTCCCTCTCTGATTAGGATTGCACCCCCATTGTTCACAATTCCACATGTTGCGCCTAAGATTGAGTGTCACAAGAGCACTTCACTCACGTTTGGAAGGTCTTCACGCTAAGTACGGCATGGTCTATAAGAAATGCACTATCATGCAGGCCAAAGGGCTTATACCTGTCCCTTGTTCTTTTGCCTCCCGTTTCCACAGGCATTTTGTGTTCTGGCAATTAATTCTAGTCCTGATGATGATCCCTTATTATTTGTAGGATTGAAACGCCGTCGACAGTTGATGTAGTGACACTCTAATTATTAATTGAATAACCTATTGTGTATACTACATGAGGTCAGCTAGATGATCACCAATCTAGCACTAGCGCCTCCCCCTATTTAATTGCCTGTAATTTTCTGTAACCTTTGTTTTTTTGTATGTGTTATATGTATTGGATACAGGATTGTATCTCACTGTATTAATGTTTTGTTTATATATATTTGATTATACATTTACATTGATTAAATCAGTGTCCGGCTGGACACCTTTCTTATAGTACAGATTCTTGTCTATAATTTGCATCCCAATGTTTGAATGCTATAAATTAAGGACCAATGTTGCTTAAATATACTATATGTGCCTGCAGCATTCATTCCAATGTCTTCCAGGTACAATGTGAACTCTCTGGCCCTCAGTCTGGACCTCCTCTTCCTGATAGATGCCAATTAGGAAAACACACAAGGTGATGGACTGAATGTTGCACATTGGCAAAACATTCACCCCCAGTCACACATCTGGGTTTAATCCATCGTTATTTTGCTCACCACGCCACCCCAGTTCGGACATGGCCATATGCAAATCAGTCTTGACTCTGTGCCTCATGGGAACAGTCCAGCCCGAACTGCCAAGCCATGTCTTCCCTGGACCGGAATCAAGCATCCTAGAACTGGTTACTGGCTATCATGCGTCATCAGCCAGGATAGCTTGACTCCAGTGGCGTACTGAGCACAGGACCCATGTCTGGGCATACCCTTCCCACATAGGGCGAACAGCAAAACACACAAGGTGATGGACGGAATGTTGCACATTGGCAAAACATTCACCCTCAGCCACAGATCTGGGTTTAATCCATGGTTATTTTGCTCCCCACACCACCCCAGTTCAGACATGGCCATATGCAAATCAGTCTTGACCCTGTGCCTCATCGGAACAGTCCAGCCCGAACTGCCAAGCCATGTCTTCCCTGGACCAGAATCAAGCACCCTAGCTCCGGTTTCTGGCTATCAGCCGTCATCAGCCAGGATAGCTTGACTCCAGTGGCGTAGTGAGCACGGGACCCATGAGTGGGCATACCCTTCCCAAATAGGGAGAACAGCAAAACACACAGGGTGATGGACGGAATGTTGCACATTGGCAAAACATTCAACCCCAGCCACAGATCTGGGTTTAATCCATGGTTATTTTGCTCACCACGCCACCCCAGTTCAAACATGGCCATATGCAAATCATTCTTGACGCTGTGCCTCATGGGAACAGTCCAACCCGAACTGCCAAGCCATGTCTTCCCTGGACCGGAATCAAGCATCCTAGGTCCGGTTTCTGGCTATCAACCGTCATCAGCCAGGATAGCTTGACTCCAGTGGCATAGTGAGCACAGGACCCATAACTGGGCATACCCTTCCCACATAGGGCGAACAGCAAAACACACAAGGTGATGGATGGAATGTTGCACATTGGCAAAACATTCACCCCCAGCCACAGATCTGGGTTTAATCCATGGTTATTTTGCTCCCCACACCACCCCAGTTCAGACATGGCCATATGCAAATCAGTCTTGACCCTGTGCCTCATCGGAACAGTCCAGCCCGAACTGCCAAGCCATGTCTTCCCTGGACCAGAATCAAGCACCCTAGGTCTGGTTTCTGGCTATCAGCCGTCATCAGCCAGGATAGCTTGACTCCAGTGGCATAGTGAGCACGGGACCCATGACTGGGCATACCCTTCCCAAATAGGGCGAACAGCAAAACACACAGGGTGATGGACGGAATGTTGCACATTGGCAAAACATTCAACCCCAGCCACAGATCTGGGTTTAATCCATGGTTATTTTGCTCACCACACCACCGCAGTTCAGACATGGCCATATGCAAATCAGTCTTGACCCTGTGCCTCATGGGAACAGTCCAGCCCGAACTGCCAAGCCATGTCTTCCCTGGACCAGAATCAAGCATCCTAGGACCGGTTTCTGGTTATCAGCCGTCATCAGCCAGGATAGCTTGACTCCAGTGGCGTAGTAAGCACGGGACCCACATCTGGGCATACCCTTCCTACATAGGGCGAACAGCAAAACACACAAGGTGAAAGACTGAATTTTGCACATTGGCAAAACATTCACCCCCAGTCACAGATCTGCGTTTAATCCATCGTTATTTTGCTCACCACGCCACCCCAGTTCAGGTGCCAATTAGGACCAGTGGTTGCTATGGCTGCCATGTCCCCTGGAGCACCAGGTGCTGACCTTGCTACCCCTTACCTAAGAGAAGAGGGCTGCAAGATAAGGTGACCAGATCTTGAGAACCAAAAACTGGGACATTTTGCAAAAATAGAAGAAGGACTGCAATTCTACATCAATGGAGCAGCGCAGAATGACAGCTCTTATCAACATAGGAATACACAAGAGGCATGCAGAAAATAAAATGCTATTTTTAAAACCAGATTCATACATGTTATTTACATTGCTTACATATAACAGTTGCTAACTAGCGCAGCTTTAGAACACCTAAAAAGTGCCCCTCACTGCTTTCAGTTGCCCCCCTCTAAAACACGGGACATGAGCCAAATTGCGGAAATCTGCCGGGACAGTTGGCGAAACCCCGGGACTGTCCTGGCAAATCCGGGACACCTGGTCACCCTACTGCAAGAGCTCTGTTTCCTTTTTGTTGTTTCCGCTCCTAGGCCCACCCTAGCAAGCAGAGGGTGCGGATCAGCAAAGGATGGTACAAAGGGTCGTTCCTACGATGCCACTGGGCATGAACGGGTAAACAATCTCACATTTGTTACCCTGAGCTCAGGGAACCCCTGGCTGCCATGACTCTGCCATTCACTGGATTTTCACCCTCCTGCGGACACAGCGCCGATTCGGAGCCTGGAGTAAGGCTCCCTAGCACACACGTGGGAAGTGAAGGGAGAGAAAAGTGGCATTTTACATACCTGCAAACAGTGTAGGGTGCAGCAATCGTATCTGCACCCCACTGCTCACATCCCACACCACTGTTGTGCAGATGTACATGCTTATGCAGCATACCGCCCTTCACACATCACTATGGTGTGGTTTAATTGGCTCCCTGGCAAGGCAAGGAGCTAAACCAGAACTACTGTAAATACTATATACTATTATATCATATAAGGGCGAAGCTTTCAAGAATAGAGCACACTGTGAGCTAAATAACTTTTAGGGAAGTTACCACCTTGTTTTATGGTTCAATGGCAGCCCACAAAACTACCACATCCAAAATGTATTAGTATGTCAAATGTCCTGAACTAGAAATATGGTTTCTGACAGTGTTTACCTAAGTGGTAACCTTAAAATGTAGTTACCTCTCTTTTTGTGATATTTAAGGAAATTAAGGCACAGTGATGTAAAGTGATTTCTCTGGATCAGCCCGAAAGACAGATTATGTCCCAGAGTTTGCAATTTAGCCACGCGCTGAACTCATCTCCTACCATATCGAGTTTTGCACTGATATGCAGGGGAAGGCTGCCATAGCGAGAATCAGGCATTTCCCAGGGAGGCTGGAAGGGTGAGGGACGGTTTTGCAGCTGTGTGGGAAGCATTTTGCAGTGGCGCTGCAATAGCGGTCCACAGTAGCAAAAGCAGCAAGCAAGTGTTTTCCAGCCTCCCAGGGCCAGCTAGTGCTTCCCCAGGGGCTGGTCAGAGAAAATTGCCCGGGCTGCTTTGAGTGCCCAAACCGGCCCTGCTGATATGTTGCGTCTTGTGCAAAACTAGGTTTCAAGCCTTAGTGTGTATATTGTGTATAATAAAGCTGACTTGGAAAGCACACTGTCCACATGATAAATCATCTTGACACAATATTAGAAATCTATATGGAAACTAATTAGGCATAACAGGTAGGCTTCTGTCTCAAAAGCGGCAAGATTCCCAAAGAGAATAAATATCTGCAAAACAATGATAAGGTAAGTGCTAAAACACGGATTTGGAAAATGCATTAATGTGTGTTCTTTACAATCCTTCATCAGATATAAGCAGGGCTAAAACACTAGCTTAAGCGGAAGCTGTGGAGCGGAGTTCCCATGTGGAACTGGAGGAGATTCGTTTGGACCCCTTTTTGAAGTGACATTAGGAGTATAGTAGAATCACAGTTAGCATGCAGTCACATATAATCTGTGTGACTAAATTATGAAATGAAGAAAGAGGAATATATGATGATTACATATCCTCATGATTAACCAAACTTTTGTGTATACTTTAGAAATTTACTGAGAAGGGGGTGAATTAGTATTGTGTGTAGGGCTAACAAACTAACGGCCACATACATCATTGTTAAATTTTGCGATTTCTTAATTGCGAAAATTAAGGAATCGCAATATTTTTTGCGATTCCTTAATTTTCCATAATTGCGATACACAATTTGCGAATCGCAATTAAGGAATCCCATCCCATTGATTCCTATGGGCCTAGAGGCCCATAGGAATGAATGGGAAGCCATTCTCATTTTGCGATTCGCAATTAAGGAATCGCAAAATGAGAATGCTATTTCAAGGGTGCAGGGGGAGTTCCCAAGGACCACCCCTGCACCCCTGAAATTTAACTTTAAGAACATTTTTCACACACATATGCCTCAAGGGCATGTGTGTGTGTAAAATGAAACTTTGAAAAATGCACTTTTCTGCATTTTTGAAAGTTTTAGCAAATTACCATGAAGTTCAACTTCATGGTAATTTACCTCTTCCTATTTGAGAATTGGCAAAAAAAAAATATTCATGCATTGCATTTAAGAAATCACAAATTGCGATTTCTTAAATGCAATCGCAATTTAAGAAATCGCAACATAATTGCGATTCCTTACATTGCGAAAAAATAAAAAAACATGATGCATCCCCAAAAAAGAAATTTAATTCGCAAACGGCCGAATTTTGCGATTCGCACCATTTGTGAATGCAATTTACCTTGATGCATGTGGGCATACATGTGTTTACTGATTACTTTGATATTACACCCATTACCCTTAGTACGCTAAGACTTTGCATTCATAACTCTTTAAGGCCCACATGCATCATTGTTTCATTTTGCACTTCCTAATTAGCGATTTTTAGGGAATCGCAAATTAGGAAATGCAAAATGGGATGCATGTACATTTTCGCAAAATATTTGAGAATCGGTAAAAATCGCAATTTTTACCGATTCTCAAATATTATGCGATTAGCAAAGTGCGAATTCGCAATTCTCATTCATTCCTATGGGCTAAAATGCCCATAGGAATGAATGGGAATTGTGAATTCGCAATTTGAAATCGCAATTCAGCAATGCATTTCAAGGGTGGAGAGGGGGGTCCAAATGACCCCCCCCCTTCACCCATGAAATGTACTTTTGAGTATAAGTTACATACACACATGTCCTAAGGATGTGTGTCTGTAACTTTACAGTTTAAAAAATGCATGTTTGTGCTTTTTTAAACAATTTCGCAAATTACCACGAGGTTCAACTTCGTGGTAATTTGCACTTGCAATTTCAAATTTCGCAATTTGAAATCAAATGATGCATAGCATTTTAGAAATCGCAAAATTGCGATTTCTGAAATGCTATCGCAATTTTAGAAATCGCAAAAAAGTTGCGATTTCTAAAAAAGCATGATGCATCTCAAAAAGCATTTTTGGAATCGCAAACGGCCGATTTTAAGGAATCGCACCGTTTGCGACTCCAAAAATGCTTGATGCATGTGGGCCTAAATATGCTGAAAGGATTTCTTTCTTGTTTATGGAAAATGTGCACATAATGGAACCTGTGTGTAATTTATTTAGCCTAACTGTAGACCTGAAATGCATCTCTAATGTATTTTTCAGCTAACATTGGAATTCATATTTTGCTTGTATTGTGGAATGTTGCATGTATCTTGCGTTCCCACTGGAGGTGGACAAGGCTTCATTAGATGAGAGAGAGAGTTATTGCTGCTAGTAAATAGAGAGGCCCGAGAAGGAGAAATGCATTAACGGATGGAGGACGAGTTCTCATGGGAGAAGGAGTTGGCACCATGGACGTCTTAAATATTTCAGCCTGGGGATATGGAGGCGGAGAAAGGAAGCCAGAGGACGATGGAGATGCAAATTTACTAGTGGTACGATGAGAGATAACAACACAGCAAAAAGACTAGTGGTGGTCTATATCAAAGACTGAAGACTGAGCAAGGAGACAGAAAGAAGCTATGTGTCAGATCTTCTATGTGTATGAATGAAAGGAAATGAATCCCATCAGCCCACCCATATGGCGGAGCCTCGTCATCTGGGATTGTGACAGGTCAAGGAATAGATGAGAGGTGCCTTAATGCAGTGATTGCTAATGTTGTAATGTAGTTAGGGATAGCTGACACCCCGCTTTAGGATGCCTTGAGGTACAGACCTCATCTTTGATTTTGTGGCTTCATTCTACTTGACCCTGGTTGGAGTTACTCTAACGGCTAACACCTTTCTTTCCCATGTTTTGCTAAACTTACTCTAGACTAGGATTTCCATGTTAAGGTAGTGTAGAGATACCTAGGGATTTGCAGGGTTTTTACCTGAAACTGGATGCAATCCAAAGTGCATTTTTGTTGTTTGCTAACATGCATTGCAGTGATTTAGTTTTTTTTTGTTTTGCTGTGCCACCTCAATCGGGTTCGGAGATTTAGCTTCCTTCTGTTTTCTTTGTATTTTTTACACCATAATGCTTCGATTGGTGTATATTAATCTGTTTCAAAATTCGAATTAAACAAACTAACATGAATTTGGCTGTCAACCTGTATTTTATCTGGAAGTGTGGAAATTGAACTTTAGGTATCAGAAAAGGAGTTTTATCTTTACCCCTTGTGCTGCTTAAAAAGAACCATTGGTCTAAAGAATTTAGGAGTATGGGTTCCAGCTCTTCCAGAATAACGTCGTTTTAAATACTCTGCCAAGGCACAATATCCATCACTATCCCTGAACCAGTTAATTGTGCATCAAATAAGTTGTGGCAGGAATGAAAACATCATTTGAATTGATGGTCTTACATGCCAAAATGCTGCCTCAGATGTCAGGGTACCTTCAATATGAATGCGAGTGTTTCTTCAGTACTCCATGGTGTGGCAAGTCACATCTGGGGATAGTTCGAAAAAGTCTGGGTGCCATGATTAAAGCAAAGCTGAATGTGCCACTTTGCCACAAGAGCTTATTCATCAAACGCCCAAAGCTTTCTCAACCTATAAGGGTTCACCACTTACGTGCAAATGGTCATGCATGCGAGGCATGGATTTTCATGTGGTTTACAATGTTACAGACAGGGCAGGCCTTGCTGTATGCTCACATGGTCGCTGTTCATTCATGGAATGCTCACTGGCCATCCTGTCCTGCAGGCAGTGGCCCCGGAGCCTCCAAAGGGCTACTGCCCCTGCGAGATGGAATATATATGGTCAAGAAGGAGTCCTGAAATGTATTCAAGTAGAGAGTGATCCGTGTAACCGCAAGAGCACTGGGGACTTGCATATTTTAAGTAGCGTAATGATGTTCTCTTCTGGGGATGAGGCAATTAGTTCTTTAGCAAGACCAGGAGCTGTAGCTTTTTAACTAATCACATGTTTTTTTTTATGAACACACTGTATTGGTTTTTGGCAGCATTATGCTCCACGGGCCGTTTTATACATGTACAGAGAAGATATGGTATTTGCATACATAGGCAAAATTGTACTTTTATATTTTAACAATCTAAACAAAAAGGAAAATAAATAAAAGGAAACAAGCTGTGATGAAAGAGAGAAGGAGTAATATCCTTAAGAAATAACCATGTCCCCAGTTGCCTTCCCGGTAATCCATCCCCTTCGTCAACTCAGGGGCAATACACGCAGACACTACATTAGACGTGGGGCAGGACCTCTAGGTCCAGCAATGTGGGCTGTGGTGTCAGTGGGGTCAGGACAATTCCTCTAAAATCTGCAACGCGTTGCCATATGCGTGTGTGTTTTTGGGGGCATCCCCGGGCCTTAAATAGAGGCTCCTCCAACTCCATGAAAAAAGCTAGCCCCCGCTCCCAAACACCCAGTAGGGGAGGAGAGTGTGCTTTCCAAGAGCGGGCTATGTCTCCTTTGGCCAAGGTCAAACCCAAAAACAGTAGATGGTGTTTGTATCTTTTACCCCCAATGCCCTCTGCAATGTGTAACAACGCTAGCCATGGTGTACTGTGTATGGTCCACCCCAGCACCTCAGCTAGGCATCTGTGTACGCCCTTCCAGAACCTGTCAAGAGCCAGACATGTCCATACTGTGAGAATAAAAGTGGCTTTGCTCCACCCCGTAGCGTAGACACGTTGGGGAGGCAATGGGCCCAGTCCTATAAAGCCGCACCAGGGTATAGTGTGCTCTATGCAGGTATTTTAGCTGTATAAAACACAAGCGTGAGGAGACAGCAGCTCCCCAGGGGGACTCCAAAGCCTCTCTCCAGTCATCATTGCCAATAGGACCTGTATCAGCTAGTCAGGTTTCTCTAAGGGACTCCAGTGTAGATGCACTGTGGGTGACTAGTGTTGGATATATTTTGGAAATGTTATGGTCCGCCAGGTCCCCAATAAGGAGTTTTCCCTCTAATGGACTAAATTCAGGAAGGGTTGTAAGGTCCCTAAGATCGGGAGCAAGTGCGTGGTGGAACTGTAAATATTTGTAGAATTTGGCATGGAATATTCTTCCTGTAGGTCTAGGAAGTATTTGAGAGTGAGACCCTGGAAAACGTCCCCCAGTATGGAAATCCCAATCCAGTCCCAACCCTGGATCCCCTGTAAATGTTGCAAGTGTGGGAGAAGACGATTTCACCATAGCGGGGCCTCTCCTGTAAGATAGTTCAGCCAGCCTATATAGCGAAGAGACTGTTGCCAACTGGCCAGCACAGCTTTGGCTGCCGGGGGGAGTGCATGGGTATTGCCACAGCCATACGATTTTTGTACAGCGACGGATCCCCTAGTAGCCATCTCTACAATACTTATGCTGGTTCATCCCTTGGGCAATACCACCAGTCGGCGAGAAAATTTAGATGAGAGGCAGCATAGTATAACTGTATGTCAGCGGCTGAAATGCACCCACAGTAAGTGGAGAGAAAACAGGTGCGGAGCGCCAGTCTGACTGCTCCACCTCCCCCAAAGGAACCCATTTAGCATAGAGTTAATCTGTCCGAACCACATTTGCGGAATGGGATAGGGGTGATTCTGTAATTGGTATAGGAATCCAGGGAGGAAAATCATGTTAAAGATTGCCAAATGGCCTTACAAGGAAAAGGGCAAACCAGCCTTTAACTTCAGCTCTGTTTTGACCTTAGCGAGAACCATGTCAATATTGTATGACCTAGAGACCACATGTCTGTCCGTCATGAAAACCCCCAGATATTTCATGCCTCCCTGAGTCTGGGAGAGATCTGTGGCCCATCTATAGTCGCCAGCAGACCTGAGCTGAGGCCATTGTATAGACTTATTCACGTTCATAAAGAGCCCAGAGGTCTTGCCGAATATTCGCATCATGTGAAAGTTTCGGGTGCCTGACCTAAGGGGGTCAGCCATGAAGAAGAGAAAGTCATTTGCGAACAGGGCTATTCTTTCTGAGACTTCAGCAGACCATTCGTAGCCCCTGATCTCTGCGTCTATGCGAACCCAGGCTGCCAGCGGCTTGATGGCTAAGGCAAACAGTAATGGGGTGAGTGGGCACCACTGTCTGCTGCCCCTGCCGATTGGAAATGGTGAGGACACCCTGCCAGCAACACGCAGTGAAGTAGTCCACCTGTGATATAGCACGCCTATGTATGATATGAATTTTGGGCCAAAATTTAGACGCTCCAGGAGGATGAATAAGTATGTCTAGCTGACAGAGTCAAATGCTCCTTCGATGTCACCCAGTAGGAGGGTCGTGGTGTGTCGAAGGCGATCTACGGCAGCAATCGCGTTGTGAACACAACAAATGTTATGTTGTGTGGCATGCATGTGCATAAATCCCTCCTGATCTGGGTGAATCAGGTCGGGAAGATGGGCCATGAGTCTGGTGGCAAGCACTTTGACCAAGATATTTGCTTCTACATTTAAAAGGGAGATTGGCCGATAGGAGGCATGGAGTTCCGGAGGGCGACACAGTTTCTGGAACACAACTATTTCTGCATTTCTCCACATGAGGGGGCATATATGTAGTATGGGCAGCTTCTTGTATGGCAGCTAAATAATGAGGGCCTAGCAGGGCCATGTAGGCTTTATACTATTCACTGGGAAGGCCATTAGGGCCAGGCAACTTTCCTGGATGTAGGGCAGTCAAAGTGGTGGTCAATTCTTCTAGGGTCAAGGGGGCCTCGAGAGAATTCCGGACATCCTCGGAGTGGGCCTTCTGAGATATATCATCAAAGAACTGCTCGATCTCAGAGGCATCAAGGACAGGGTAGTGTATAAAGATTGGTAGTAGTCTGTGAAACTGTCTGCAAGTGCCACACGGTCCATCACTAGCGCATTATCAGAGGCATGAAGTCCTGGGAGTGGAGAGTATGTTTGCGCCTGTAGTATAATCTGAAGAGGAGTCTTCCAGACTTGTCACCCATTGATAGATTCTACTTTGTGTAGTAAGCCACATGCCCCCACCTCGTCCATCAGTATGCTATGATATTGTTGCTGGAAAAGGTGCAATTGCTGGCGCGTCACAGCCCCGTCTTCATCTCAGGCCCAGCGTTCTAGTGTCATGATTTTTGCCTCTAACTGGATGAGCGACTGTCTCTGTCGTCTGCGTTCTGCTGTGCAAAAACTGATGTCCATCACCGCAGTGTAAGCTTTATGACCTCCCAAAGAATACAGGCCCAGGACAGCGCCCCTTCATTATGTGATATGTATTCAGTGAGCGTCCTATGGAGATGAGCGCGATATGTCATATTTTGTAAGGGGAACAGCGTTTACAAAGCAACTTTTACCACGCAGTACCTTTACCCGCAACTTTTACAATGCAAGTCGTTACAACAACTTACGCTGGGAGGTGCTGTAGGATAAGGAATAGTTTAATTTACCATCCAAAACCTTCCCTACTATCCACGGGGACTGGAGTTGGAATAGTAAATTAAACTATTCACTAACCAGCGCCCCCCAACGCAAGTCGTTGTAACGACTTGCATTGTAAAGGATTTGAGAAAGGTCAAGGTGCACCACTTCAATGTTTACAGAGACTGTTAACTTTGATAAGGTCAACAGAAATAATCACATCAGCTATTACTTGTATGGTACAAGTGGCATCAAAAATGTTGTATGGTGAGCAAAGTCTATTTGCAGCGATCAAAATATCGTATGGCCTGTTGGGCATTACACCTGTAACTTTAGGCCTTTTACTTTAAACATCATAGATTAAGCGTATTTAGTCTATTGTCGATAATTCGTTCTTTGAATGATGAAGCGGTTATTGCACACTACATGGAGCCTTGATACGTTCCATCGCCGTGGCGTGTTAACGCAGCGTTCATGCGGAGTCCTTTCTTCCGCGTTGACTTTCGCAGCTGCAAATAGACTTTGCTCACCATACAACATTTTTGATGCCACTTGTACCATAATAGAACGTCATGGACATACTCACGCATCCCTTAACCACGGGAGAAGATCCAAGAACATTACCTTTATGACTATTTTTGCCCTGAAGAAGTCCCAAGAGGACAAAACGCGTCGGCTGTAGTTCCTGTATACACCTTACACTTTCAACTGAATCGAATAAAAGAACTTTCAAAGAACACAAGTAATAGCTGATGTGATTATTTCTGTTGACCTTATCAAAGTTAACAGTCTCTGTAAACATTGAAGTGGTGCACCTTGACCTTTCTCAAATCCTTTCACAGTTCATGTTTTGAACCAACACTGTAACGGTGGGTGTTTTTGAAGTGTGCACACAGACTGTCCCATGTACTAAAGTGTGGACCTAAAATAATGTTTGGAGAATATTTGACTAGGTGCTGTTCTGTTGGGAATCCTCCACTGTTGCTTTTTTTCTAAACGACTTGCATTGTGAAACCTGCATGGTAAAGGCATGCATTGCAAAAGCATGCGTAGTAATGACATACATCCATTTTGTAAGTGCCAGGCCGAGAGCCGACACCGACAGGGGGGCTGGCTTGGGCCTATCAAGAGGTGAATGGCTACAATAAAATGGTCTGACAGGCTCCTGGGAAGGATCGCTGCTGTCGGAATTTGTGAACAAAGGCGCAGGGACAAATATGTAGTCAAGCCTGGAGAATGAGGTGTGGGTATGGAAGAAGTAAGTATAACTGGCCTCCGTGGGATTATGCGCCCGCCATGTGTCTACCCACCCCACCGTGTCCACCAGGGTCCGTAGTTTGGAATCAGGGGATCCTGCAGCAGTGACTGCTGGGTACCACCTATCTATATTCGGGGAAATTATGTTGTTCCAGTCTCCACCCACCACTGCAAGCCCATCTGGCAGGGCACCCTAGATCCCCACCAAGTGGTCCAAAAAACTCTGACCAAGGGGTAGGGGGGTGTAGATGCTACCAAATACAAAGTGCTTACCAGACACAGTCCCATGTACAAATATATATCGACCATGTATATTAGCCCATTTCTGTATCAGTGTGCAGCGACCCTGCGATGAATCAAGTTGGCAACACACTTGGAACCCCATGTTACTCCTGCGTGGAAAGCATGCACAAATCCGTATCGGGTTAGGCAGGGGGCCTTCGTACCAAGCATGTGCGTCTCTTGCAATAGGAGAATGTCGGCTCCTATGTGTTTGGATTGACAGAGAATCGTGCCTGTTTGATCTTTTCCAGCATGCCCCTCGTATTCCAGCTCACTATGTATATCTGCCCAGGGGAATGTACTATGGGTTTTGCCACTGTGGTACTATGTGGGAGTGATATGTTGTATCGGATGTTCCGGGAAGGTGTGATTCCAGGGACTTTTAAGCTACGCAGCAAATACATGTCAGAATGAAGCAAACAGGAGCATGAGCAACATCCCTACCCCTTCCCATCCGCCCCACTACCTCAAAACAGCTGAAGTATCTATCGCAGGAAATCTTATCCTGGAACGTGGCTGGTCTTGGCCGCAATTTTGACATCCCCGAATGGAACGCCTTTTTGGAACCCTTCCACATCTGTCTTCTGCAGGAAACCTGGTGCTTGGAACCAAGACACCGAGTGGGATTTACCACCTTCTTTATCCCCGCAGTCCAGGAACAAGGGTCCAAAGGTCGCCCGTCAGGTGGACTCATCATATGGATCAGTATTGCTTTAGACTACAGGGTAAAAGAAAGGAAAACTCAATCTTTGGACCTCCAGTGGCTTACGGTAACACATAAAGGGGGAAGAAATATGGAAATTTTCAACATCTACTTGAGGGGTGCTAAAGGCGGTGCATCCCATCTACCATCTACAGGCTTAAACCACAATCTGGCCACTTGCGATGCAGATTCCCTTATAATGCTTGCAGGGGATTTCAACTGCTGTTTCGAGCCTTTAGCTAGAGAAGACATCTTGGACACCTTTGAGGAGGACAACAGGAGAGGTATTCCGATTTTGAACCTTGACCCGATACCTAAATGGTCGCAAAACGCAATAGAGATCAATGCCTTGTGCATGGAGCACAATTTGCGACCGACAAATGGCCGATCTAAATCTGACCTTATGGGTGCCCACACTTACAATAGACAAGACCACACGTCTAGGATTGATTACATCATGCTTAATTATAACCTTTGGCAATATCACCTAGATATGGAGGTTATAGTGTCGGTCGATAGCGACCATAACCCCTTATCGCTATCTATTGCACCCCCTTGGCAGGCTGGAAGGCAAGGCTTAACTAGTCATAAGTGGAAATCCTCTCATGAAGTGGTCCCCACAAATTGTAGCAGGCGTTTAAAATGGGCAAAAGTTTCAGCTGACGAGATAAGGATGGCCCAAGCCGGGGCAATTTTGGAAGAGGTGGAGCCCCGGTTGAGCCCTCTTAATCAAAATGATACCAAGGTCCTACCTCTTTTCACTGAGACTGTATTGGCACTGAGCGACCTATTTATTGTTCCCCAAACCACTCGAAGAGGTCCCCCAAAATTCTTCCCCAAGCAGTCGGAGAAATGGTTCACTCAAAAATGTCGTGAGGCCAAGAAGGAACTTGTTGAGACACTAAAGACCAAAGACGCGGCTGCTATCAGGGCTGCCAGAAAATCTTATAAAAAAATCATAACTGAAGCCAAACGGACTTATGATTTTAACTTCTGGGGAGATCTAGTAGAGGCCAGTACCAGGAAGGATGCAAAGAGGTTTTGGAACCTACTAAGATCTAGGGAAAAGCCCATTGACCAGCAACTAACTTGTAACATCACAGGGGGAGCATGGTTTGACCATTTTTCGCAACTGTATTCCATTCCTCTAGGTACATCCCAGGCAGCTTGCCCACTCATGGGCTTTACTACTAACCTCCCGTGCCACGATGGCCTTTTCACTAAACTAGAAGTAGAAAGAGCAATTCAATCCATTGTCTCAAATAAAGCAGCAGGTCCAGACGGTATTCCAGGAGACCTAATTAAGAACTATCCATCTTCCTGGAGTAGATTAATTTCCTCGCTTTTGAACGAAGTGATGTTGGGTGGAGTCTTTCCCGACTCATGGAGGGGCGCTGAGGTCGTACCTATTTGTAAAAAAGGCTCTAGGGACGACCCAGCAAACTACCGCCCAATCAGCTTACTAGATTCTTCTCAAAAGGTAGCAGGAAAGGTGGTATTGGGCAGGATTATCGAGTGGGTAGATAACAACCATATCCTATCAGATCTCCAAGCAGGTTTTAGAACAGGTACGGGTACAATCGAGCAGACGTTCCGTTTTCTAATGATCTATTGGAAAGTGGTGGTGCTGGGAGGGGGCAGTCTGTATTTAGTCTTCATTGACCTGCGGACTGCCTTCGACCTGGTACCACGCACGCTTCTATGGAACGTCCTCGATGGGTTAGGCCTCCCCCCCTATCTCCTTTCACTGCTTGTAAAATTTCATGATAGGAATTTTGCCCAAATTAGATGGGGTGCCCAGGGAGAGAAAACATCTCGTATCCCCGTGGACAGAGGCGTCCGCCAGGGGTGTGTGCTTGCCCCCACTCTGTTCTCTCTTTATATCAACGGAGTGGTGGAGCATCTTTTACAACAGCCATCAGATGCACCCACCCTGGCTGGAAGGAAGATCCCAACGCTTCTGTTCGCGGACGATACCCTCCTAATCTCAAAATCACCAATGGGCATCCAATTGCTGCTTTCCAGTTTCCAAACCTTCTGCAATGAAAGGGGCTTGGCAATAAACATAGGTAAAACTAAGTTTTTAGTTCTTAATCCGCCAAAAAAATCTGTTTACCCTCCGGTCCTGGATTCTGTCCCACTTGATCGCGTGAAAGAATTTGATTATTTGGGCATACGCATTAGTGATACCATGAGCTGGAAGGCACACCATCAAAAAATCTTCCTTACCCACAAAAGGGTGGCAGGTGCGCTACTTAAGGAGCAGCGAGCATCTCCATCAAAACCTATAGGGGCCCCCCTAGACATCTACAGGGCAAGGGTTGTAAGCGCGGCACTTTACGGTGCCGAGCTGTGGGGCACCCAAAAAGTTGACACTCTGGCCCATCTTGAGAACAACTTTCATAAAGACCTTATGGGGTTGCCCCACAGCACGCCAACAATCCCATTGCTGATAGATGCAGGCACCCGGGCAATCTGCGACCAAGCGAAACTACGCCCACTCCTGTTATGGTCCAGAATTTGGAATGTGCAGGAATTAAGTAGTTACGCAGACGCCTTAAATGACATTTTGTCAATATCGGGTTCTCATAAGATCACCTGGCTCAAGGAAGTTAAAAAACTGTTATACAATTTGGGCCTAGGCGAGGCTTGGACCAACAAATCTGCACCCTCGAAACAACATCTAAAGAAGGTTTATTGGGCATGGGTGGACAGCGAGAGGGCCCGAAGCACAAATCATTGTAAATCTGTGGCCCTGTTTCTGTCAGTCAAGGAGTTGCCTTTAAGGGAATCCTATCTAGACGCCATTCAGAACCCAAGGGACAGAGCATTATACATCAAGTTCAGGTTGGGGGTACTTCCATTATGTGAGTTCATGTCAACTTGGAAACCGCCCGCTCAAACTGTACCCTATTGCCCCTTTTGTGATCTAAGGGTAGAATCTGTGTCCCATATGTTGTTCGAATGTAGCGTCTATGTAGCCCCAAGACGTAGGTGGTTGAAGCCTATTTGTAGAAGCCTGGGAACTCGCTCTCATTTGGAAGCTCTGCGTATTTTACGTACAGATCCTAGACCCTTCTTTTCAACTTGTATGGCAAAATTTTTGGGTTGGGCATGGTGCCTAAGAACTGCAAGGAAAATGTTAATTCAGTGAATGATCCTACTCACCCAATATGCTGTTTTGTATATGAAATGTTTTTTATGTGTGATAATTGTTGTCAAAAATGTGTTTTAAAGATGTGTAAATGCTTTTATGATATGTTTTTATCGAATAAAGCTATTACTTACTTACTACTTACTATCGCAGGAAGTACTGCATTCCACCGCCAACGGGGAGGTGGAACACAGTCTCCCCAATGGATCCACTGGGTCCCTATAATGTCCCAAGTCAATCAATCAATCAATAATCTTTATTTCGGTTTAAAAAACCATATAAGATATACATGCACATATAATAAAAACATCTCAAAGGTACAGATAGACCTTAACATTAATATTGGGAGAATGTACCCAATACAGACCTTTCTTAACAATTTAAAATAATAAATACATTTCAAAGGTAATTTTATAAAACATTAAAGGTTTTCATCGGATCACGTTCTGAATAATATATACAAAGTGCATTGTGCAGTTAATACTTTTCCTTTGATATGATACAAAATTAGTACAAGTCGTAAGTTCGGTATGACCAACCTAAAGTACAGATGCAAAACAAGGAGAAAAGCTTGATACATTCCCATTAAAATTTCATGTCTTCTTTTTTCCTTACTAAACTCACGCCAAATAGATACCTGCTCACACTGAAGACAACTGGTTGTGATGTATCTGATCTCAATATTCTTTCTGCCTCGCTACAAGATCTTATACCCAGTAATCGGCAAATGGGTTTGATCCATTTCCTTCTATGTTCTATGTATGCTGGGCAGAAGAATAGTAAATGTAATTCATTTTCTTTAACACCCAAAGAACATAAATCACAACACTCAAGGCTTTCATTGTCTTTTTTATGGGCCCATTTAGACGTGTTGGCATTTATCTGTAGTACACCGTATCGAAATTTAAGATAAAGAGATTTTCCCAGCTGTGGCTGGACTTCATCTAGGAATAGTTCAAAACTCCAGGTTGGTTTCATTAAAAGAAACCGCAATGTCAGTGTGCCTAATGCTGAGCTATGCAATAAGCTGTCCTGGATATGGGCCCAAAAAGTTTGCTTTAGTAGTTTTTTAGAGGCCATAGTTAATTCAGCCGGACATTCCCAAAATTGTTTAAGTTCTCATTTATGGAATCAGTCACAAATATGTTTCAGCCATATTAGTCCTTTATTATTTTTGAACTTTAAAATTTCCTGTAGTTCTTCTCTATAGTGGACAAGTTCTACTGTAGACCACAAGCGAACCCAAAACAGTAATGGTCGGAGACTCGCCTGATAGTCTATACAGAGTATATTAAGGTCCATTACTATGGGAGTTAGCGGTGTGCGCTTCGGAAGGCTCAGTAGCTTCCTAAAAAACATATTCTCCTCCAACAAGAGAGTATTATTATTTGAAGGGCCCCATCATTCAGCCCCATATAAGCATGCCGAATGTGCCCTGTGTTTGTATGTCTCAAGGGCAGGGGAACCACTTTAGATGTAGAACTTGCGTGCTGTTTAGCAATAGGTAAGGAGTTATGATATAAAATATTCTTGCTCTTCTCTAATTGCGATTTCCAAGTCATTTTACTGTCCAAGGAAATGCCTAAATAGCAAAAACTATGTACATATTATAATCTCTGATTTTTAACAGTTAGATTCTTTTTAAAGGATTTGTGAGGATTATTTGCCATGTATTTCATTTTATTTGAGTTTATTTCCAGGCCTTTAGACTCACAGTAAACCCCAAAGGTATCTAATAGTCTTTGTAAACCTTTTGGTGTTTGGGAAATTAGAATGGTATCATCGGCAAATAAAAGTGCCGGTACTGGCACACACCCCCAATTTGGGAGAGTCATGTTCACAGCCCAACCGATATTGAGGTATATCGTTAACATATAGTGAGAACAAAGTGGGGGCCAGCACACAACCCTGCCTTACACCCCTGGAAACCATAATAGGATCAGTTAGTTCACCACCAGGGCCCCATCTAACCCTTGCAAAATTGTCCTCATGCAACCTAATTATCTGCACGAGTATTTCTCCCGGTACCCCTTGATTTTTTAGGGATTTCCAAATGAGATTTCTGGGGATGAGGTCAAAGGTGGCCTTTAAGTCTACAAAGGCAATATACAGATGGGCCTTCTTGAATATTGTATATTTTCAATTCACACAAACAAATCTAAAAACCTGGTCGATAGTGCTCGTTTTGGCTCTAAAACCTGCCTGGTACCTTGATAAAATACTATTCTCCTCAATCCAATCATTCAATTTGGTTAAAATTTGCGGCACATACATTTTCTGTAAAACATCTATTAAACTTATCGGTCGGTAATGCGAAGGATCATATTGGTTAACTTTTTTTAAAATAGTCGTAATCTCAGCTCCTTTCCATGATTTCAGTATAGCTGCACCTGCAGCCACTGAGTTACATATGAGGTTAATATAGGGGCCCCAAACCTCTTTGTCATGTTTCCACAGGTCTCCTGGTATCTTGTCTGGGTCTGGTGCCTTCCCCGGTTTAATTGCCTCAATTGCTGCCCAAGTTTCTTCCAAACTAAAATGTAATGGGGCTGAAGTAGCAGTGATTACATATTCTAGTGGGCTGAACTCTGTATCGCAATCTGCTATTGAATAAAGACAGGAAAAATGGTTTACCCAAGTGTTTGATTCCAAGAAAAGATCTTTTGTATACCTTCTCCTGTTATTGACTTCAGATATTAAATGGCAAAAGCTTAGGGGGTCTTTATTTTTGCTGCAGTAATTAGTTCTGTCCAAATGTTATCATCCCAGTTTTTTCTTAGCTACAATTAGTAACCTCTTATATGCATTCCTTTTGTCCCTTAGGGCCACCGCATTTTTACCCTTAGTTTCCAAAATGAGTTCTTTTTTTCCGTCACAGCATTCTTTATTATACCACTGGTTGTCTGAATTACTCGCCCCTATTGCCTCCTTTTTACTTCTCTTGGGGATCCTTCTCATTATTGGGACAAGGGACTCTACCAAATCTTGGTGTATATTCATAATTGGAATCTCTGCAGCTGGTAATCCTATATAAGGGGAAATGTTTTCTACAAAACTATTGTGGATCTGTTTCATAGCCGCCTCATCGCCCCCTATAGTGGGCCACTTTAAAGCTCTATGATTGTTTGTTAACAGTGGTCCTATACCATCTTCAGTGTTATCTCCCGCCCCCAGAATAGCTGGCTGGAAAAGATCTGCGGCAAGCGTCAGACACAATGGGTAATGGTTACTTTCAGATCTATCATAGATTTTCAAATCACAAAGAATAGGCTATAGTGTATTAGATACCAGTATATAATCTATGTAACTCTTTGAGTTACCCCTACTAAATGTGGGAGCATTCGGACTATCAGATGACATCCTGCCATTACAGGCCTGAAGACCATGTCCTGAGGCAAGTCTTGTCAACTGGGGTTGTACAGGATACTACTGTACTATTATTTAACTAAGGAATTTTATTTACCATATCTTCGTCTTCAAAGATGTTTTCAAATCTTGCCACTGGCTCAAATTTATGATTAAAACCCCCTCCCACAATTACCTCAGCCATATAATTGACAGTGGTTAGAAATTGATCTAGATGTTCAATAACCTCAGACTCTTTACTAGCTATGCCAAGTCTACTATAGATATTTGTTATATATAGATCTTTTTTCTTAGGTATTGGAATTTTTATCCCCAGAATATCATGGGACGGAAATTTCAATTGTTTTATGTCTATATCTAGGGTAACTTTTACCCAAATAACAAGGCCACCTGAGGGCCTCCTTCTAGCCAAGGGGATAGCAGCCGCACTATAAGTTTTGTATCCTACTTTATGGGGTGTTTCTAACATCCATGTCTCTTGAAGTAAAATTATTTCATTTTGACCAATGTACACCTGCCACATTTCGTCCCCCTTGGTTTCTTTTCAGACCTGCAATATTCCACAAACTTAGCCTTAGCTTATTTTGGCATTTTTCAATACTTAATTCACTGGAAAATCCTTCTATAACATTTTCCTGGTTAGATGCTGCACAATGAATATCTACCTTATTAAAGTTTGTACATTAATTTCCAATTTCTCTTCCGTTATCCTACAATGAATGGGGAGCATCCATCAGTACCCTATTTCCCTCAAATAATGAAGTAGCTGGTGCGTTTATAGTGTTGTGCAATACACCCTTATCCTCATCAAGAATAACATCATTGTTTCGAAAACCAGCCTCAGTTACTTCGTTTGCCATAGTGATATCATTTGCATTTAGATTTTTAATAATTGGCTTCAGATTCAAAGCAGCCATCAAATATTGATGTAGTCCAGATAGTTGCCAGTCCTGCTCATCCAGTTCTGATAGCACCTGGAACCAATTAGACATCAGGGTTGGAGTGGCTTTATTTGTCAAGGGGTCGATTTGTGGTTTGTAAAAATATCCTAAAGGGAGTACACAGATGCTTGTATTAAATGCTTGATTTGACTCAAAATAGCTCAGTATATGGCGAACCAACTGTGGCCTACAGAAATTAATTACTACACAATCACCCTCAATACGTTTACTAGATTGGCCTAACCACCCCATTCTCCGGACCATTATAATCTCTTTTGCATATAGAGGATGGAACCCTTTATGCTTTGTCAACCAGTCTACGGTCTTATTGCACAGGTCGCTTCAAGTCTCTCTTTGCACCTCCCTAAGGGCAGGGATGCCACTCAAAATTAAAACGTAGGCAAATGAGGCAGGGGGCAAATTCAGAACATCTGCATTAAATTTAGAACCGTTATTATTGAGGTCAGCTCTCACGGTCTTATGTGTGGTACTCAATGTGGTTCCTACTTCTGAACTTGGGTTTTACGCACCTTGTGTACCTGCTGTCTTTGGTCTGCTGCATATATCATATGCTACTCTTTTCCTAATGTTTGATGTGGTACCACTAGAGCTTTCGCCTCTACCTTCTCTGTTTTGAGTTACAGGTGGATTACTATTTATTGATTTTGAAAGTTTTATATAGCGCCAACAAGATCTTTGCAGATATCAGAGCGCTTTACAAAAACAAGGGGTAAGAAAAACAAGAGAGTGTTTAACAGACTTTTTGAGCACAGAATAGCTGTAGGTAAGAAATGGGTAGCAAAATAGGGTAGGTACATCAAGGAGCATAGTCGATTAGACAGAACAAATAGTACAAGTAGGTGCAGCGTCTCAGATAAATCTAAAGTAAATGTTCAGGTGAATTTAGCCATGAGGATAGCTTTTACTTCCTTCTTGAAAAATGCAGTGGAGGAGATAAGTCTGGTTTCTGGAGGGAAGCATTCCAGATCCTGGGTGCCATTTCTGAAAAGGAGCGTTTATATGTTTTTTCCTTCCGGAAGCTTCGAGGTTTCAGAAGAAGATTTTTTGTGCTTCTAGTGGCTCTTGAGCCACCTGAGATTGTCAGCTTCTGAGTGAGGTAGCTGGGCGAGTTGTGATGTACAGCCATGTGTGTCATGCAGGCGATTTTCAGATGTATTATGGCTTCAAAAGGCAGCCAGTTCAGGGATTTTAAGTCAGGGAAAATATGCAAGCGTTTATTTGATCCAGTGATAAGTCTTGCTGCAGCGTTCAAAGAGGCTCTTAGGGGTGCGGTTGTTGACAGGGGGAGTCCGCAGAGGGCGACGATTCCGTAGTCTATCCGAGGAATGACTAGGGTTTGTACTGCAGCTTGCAGTTTGGAAGTCCTTAGCTGGGAGAAAGGGTTTAAGTTTCCTCAAAGTATTGATTTGGAAATTAGCTCCCTTAGTTGCCTTGCTGATATGATGTTGCATATTGAGATTGGCGTCAAGAGTCATGCCTAAGGATTTCGCGGAGTCCACAATGGTACATTGGACATTGAGTGCAGTTAGGTGCTTAAGCCATGTTTGAGTGGTGGAGATTTTCGCGGGTGATGAGATCAGAAGGAACTCGGTTTTCAGAGCATTGAGTTTGAGGTGATTTTCGGAAAGCCATGATTGGGTGTTTCTGAGCGTTAAGTTCAGAAGTTTGATGTCTTCGGGGGATTGTAATTTGAGATAGAGTTGGGTGTCGTCAGCGTACATGTGAAAGTGTACATTAGATGCTTGTAACAAAGTAGTGAGTGGCTCCATGACTAGGTTGAACAATGTTGGGGATAGGGAAGATCCTTGTGGGATGCCTAATGTTACAGGCACAGGTGGGGACATCAAGTTGTTGCTCTTGAATTTCTGAGACCGGTTATGCAGAAAGGAAGTAAACCACTTGAGTACTGTCCCTGATAGACCCATTCTGATATTTAACAGCTCAAGTAAGTTGTCGTGTTTGACGGTGTCAAATGCTGAAGAGAGATCAAGTAGGATGAGGATGCAGGTATCGTTCGGATCTAGGATTTGGAGAGCGTCATCAATTATGTGTGTCATAGCTGTTTCCGTACTGTGTCCTGCTCTGAAGCCTGATTGATGAGGGTTGAGGAGGTCAAACTGATCAATGTGTTTTGTTAATTGGAGTTGTACGCATTTTTCCAACAGTTTGGCCAGCATGGGGATATTGGAAATAGGACGGTAATTGTTTAGGTCAGTAGGGTCAGCTGTTGGTTTCTTCAGTATAGGCGTGACTTGTCCCACTTTGAGGGAGTCGGGGATGAGTCCTTGTTGAAGTGATCTGTTAATAATTTTGGTCCAAAGTGGGATGAGCAATGAGATGAAGCCCTTTACAGCGTTAGCAGGAAGGGGGTCTGTGAGGTGATTAGAAGGTTTCAATGTACTGAGCAGTTTGCCAGTACTATCTGCAGATATTCTCAAATCTGCTTCTTCTGCACCGTTTGCCTGTCTATCCCCTTTATTACAGCAAAGGTTTTTTATGGCTATGTCCATCTGATTCAGTTTTTCCCACAATTTTACAAGATTTTTTTCAAGTAGGTCGTGAACCCGGGTTATCATGCCTCCTAATGCTAAATCATCAGGAATTGCATCAGTCACATCGGTTTCAAACGTAACATCTTGGAAATTTGCCTCCCTTCGAAAAGGGCTCAATGATACCGGCTCAGTTTGCGTGTCAACAGAAATACACCTCAGGGTAGCACTCATCCCATTGTTCACACTGATAGCACAGTTAGTCATTTGAGCTCCCTTTGAAACTTTATTATTTTTTCTAATAGGCCCCCATTTCTGTTTTGTCAGAAGTTCTACCACTGGCTTTTTAGTAGCAGAGCTCTTAGAGGTTTGTGCCCTAGTAGAACTGCTGGGCTCATTTGATGGAATAGGAGCTTGGGAATTTGAATCTTGTATCGAGGATGAGGAGGTGGAGGTGGATATGAGTAAAGGAGTTGGTGACCCATTAATGGAATCCACGGGCAGAAATATCTATGCAGAGTCCTCCAATGTTATCAAAGAAATACCCAATGATAAACGCTTGGGTAGGCTGACTGGATCCAAGGAAAGTCGCCTCTCAGTTAGCTCTATTTTGTGAGTCAGTAATGATTCTGCTCTAACTAAAAATGCATCCAATGTTCCTCCTACCCCCTTGCATTTCTCCATTTTAGTTGAGTTAATCCCTTCTGCCAATCAAAAAGATAGTAAAATGTAAGCTTCACAGTACCTTTTTGCAGAAAAAGATCAAGTTGCACTGCATAGGGAAATCGGACTTTAGGGGGGTTGCCCAGCCCAGCCTCTTCCGGCCCCTGGCGTGCTAGAATGGGCCTGCCCTTGGCCTGGGTTTGGCCTGGGGGCTGCCCGCTTGCATCCCGCGATGCAGGAGTCCTGGGTGCTCTTATGCGCCTCCTGGCACGTCCCTCGTGACGTCCCTGGCACAATACTAGCTGGGAGGTGTAGTCACCTACCTCCCAGCAGCAGCGCAGGTGATGCAGGGCAATGTTCCTCGTTGATGGCGGCGAGCTCACAGGCTCAATGGGCTCACCTGATGTGCAAGCTCCCACGTAGTGGCGTCAGGGCAATGCAAAGGTCAAAACAAAGATAACAGGCTCCCGTGCCGCAGGGGGCCTGGACGCTCCTATGTGCCTCCTGGCACATCCCTCCAGTCTCCTGAGGCAAGGCCTGGATTGCGATCTGGAGACAGTCGCCGTCTTTCGTGGCCCCTATCACTTCGTCCAGGGAAATTGGGAGGGGTCGGGAACTCAGGACCTCTCAATGATCATCCTGACGTACTCTTCTGTGGCCGTGGCTTCGGCTGCTTCCGGCTCTGTGACGGGACATGCGTGTCGCGACAAGAAATCAGCCGGGTTACGAGTGCCTGGGCGGTACTCCACAGTAAACTGGAATTCTTGAAGTTGTAGTACCCATTTCTCTATCCGAGGTGGAGGACGTGATGAGGACCCTTGGAACAGAGGGATGAGGGGCTTGTGATCCATGATCATTACAAATGGGTGCCCATACAGGTGGAAGTGACGGCATCCCCATAGGATCGCAATGGCCTCTTTTTTGATTTGCGAGTAGTGCTGCTCTGTGGGCGTGAGGGTTCTGCTTGCGTTGGCGACGGGGGGCCACTCGCCGCAAACTGTTGAGCTAGAACGGCTCCCAAGGCCTGTTGGGTTGGCATCCACCAATAGCTGTGACTCATGGCGGGGTCAAAGTACGCCAGGGTCGTGTCTGCTGAGAGTGCGGCTTTAGTTTTCTGGAATGCCTCTTCCTGTTCCGCTTCCCACACCCAGTGGCTGGTGGATTTGGAGAGGTCACAGAGGGGTCCTGCCAGGTCTGACAAGTTTTAGATGAAACTCCCGCAGTACGCGACCATGCCCAGGAAGCTGAGGACACCAGTCACCGATGTTGTCGCGGGGGCGGCCTGAATGTCCTTGACCTTGACTGGGTCTGGGCCTATCCCTTGGTCGGAGAAATGGTATAGAAAAAAAACTGATGTCCCTGCGTAGGAACTCGCACTTCTCACGATGGAGGGTGAGGCCGTGGTCTTGGAGCCGAGTGAACACTGCCTGGAGGCATCTGAGGTGCTCTTCTAGTGTGGGTGCGTGCACCAGGATATCGTCAGTGATATCGTCACTGACGTTCAGGACTCCTTCCAGCCCTTGAGGAACAGTCTTGATGATGTTCTGGAACACCTCCACGGCGCTTGATGTTCCAAAATTGAGGCGTGTGTAACGCCAGAGCCCGGCGTGTGTGGAGAAGGTTGTGATAGGGCGTGACTCAGGGTGGAGTGGGACTTGGTGGTACCCTGATCGAAGTCCATCTTCGAGAACCATTTAGAGCCAGACAGTTCTCCGATAATGTTGTCCCCCGTTGGGGTCAAGTGGCACTCGCATTTGATGGCGAGGTTGGGGATCCGCATGTCCACACAGATGCGGACAGCGTCGGCCTCCTGCGGTTTCTTCGCCACGACGATGGGTGACACCCACGGAGTGGGGCCGCTCACCCTCTCAATGATCCCTGCTCGTTCCAGGAGGCGCAGTTCTGCTTCTACTTTGGGCCGAAGGTGGAAGGCAATCCTCCGTTGCTGGAGGGCAACAGGGACAACTGACCTGTCACTATGAAGGCGGACAGCTGGGCCATTTAGACATCCAATCCCATCAAATAGGTTTGTGTAACCTTGCAGCAGGTGATCAAGCTCATTGGCCCGGACCGTGAGGGCGAAGTAGATCAGACTGAGTTCCTGGCCGTTCTGCATCCTAGCAGGAATCCCGAGCCCTCCTGCAAAACATACACTTTGGCACGTTGGCTGGCAGCATTGTGGGAGAGGTCCGCCTGGAATACTCCGCACAGCTGAAGTTGGGCATCTGGTGCAGTAGGTGTAGACCTGCACTCGGGTGGGGCGAAGCGTCGGAGGGCTAGGCGAAGCCCTGTATATGCTGGCAGCCATGAGGTTGATGGTGGCTCCTGTGTCGATTAGCGCAGCAACCGCCTGTTCTTGCACATTGACGGTGCACATAGGTGCTGCAGGCTGTGCAGCCAAGAGGGTGTTCAGCATCCTAACCACATGGACAGTGGCAGCGTCGGCTTCATCGTCGTCCATGTCACTGCTGGCTGGGCTGCTGGGAGACAGCTTCACCGCCCGCACTCTCCTTGGTGGACCGCTTTGCTATCTCCTCCTCGGTACTGACCGTCACACCTTTGAGAAATGGTTCACTTTTCTGCAAGCACTGCAGGTTTTGCCTTGTGCTGGGCAGGCTCCATCGTGGGGTGTGGGGCCGCCACACCATCCGCAGGGGCGGCTGCGTGAAGATTGGGTAGGCTTGGAGGAAGCTTGCCGGGAGGGCATTGGGCACGTTTCCGCTGAGTCGGTATGAAGGGTACACACAGGCTCCGTCTTGACAGAGATGGCAGGTTTAGGGTCCATATGTGCAGCTCTGGCCTTTGGAGCATACAAGCGTTAGGATGTCCCTCATTGGCATGTTGTTCTCTTGTAAAACGCGTTCTCGTAGCTTTGAGGATGCACAGCCTTGGATGAATTGGGCGTGAACTTCATTGTCCTCATCCGGGAGGGTACCCGTGCTCGCTAGCTCCTTCAACCTTGCGTAGAATACATCTACGGATTCCTCCAGAAGTTGGCGGGTTTGACGGAGCAAGAACCGCTCGTTGATGGGGCTGGTGAATAGCTCGAAATACACTGTAATGGCGTCGCGCATTGAGGCGTAGTTCCTGGGCGGACCGCCTTCTCTGACTCTCTTCAAGATATTGTGAATGTCCGCCCCACCAAGGTGGTGCAGCATGGACCACTGCCGCGGAGATGCAATCTCTGCCGCCTCAAAGAAGTTCTCTAGGCGCTCTATCCATTCCTTCCATCGTGCAGCCTGGGACTTTAGGGGCCCCGTGACGGCGAAGGGCTCCAGGGGGGTACTGTGGCCATGCTGGGGTGGTCTCGGGCGTGTCAGACCTGGGCGGTCGGCAGGGTGTGAAGGCAGGAGGCGGGCCCCAGAGGAAGTCCACAGATGGTAGCCAATAGATGCTGCGACAGCCCGGTGGCGGGACAAGCAAAATGGCGAAAGCAAACTGCTGCCAGGAGTATCTTATGGTGTGCGTGGGCGTATCAAGGTGCGCAAGTCACATGTTTAATTGAATAAATATCCTGGGTTGAATCAAGCTTTTTGTATTACTTTCTCATCACAAATGTTAAACCTCACATATTGAAAGAGCTCATACAATATATGCATATCCAAATATTTTTATGAGTTATCAATAAATTGTTTAAAAAGTATCATTATTCTGTTTACAAACAATAAACCGTCCACATAATCCATTAACAAATACAACAACCAAATAATTGTTGTTGTCTACTAATTACCAAGAGGCTTATTTTAAACGAATATGAAATTTTCCTTATCCTACTTAGAGTGCAGCTATAATTCTTTCACTTTTAACTTGCATAGCCTCCTGCAAAAGCCGACACTTTTCAGCCTTTTCTTACTGTACTGAGACAAAAGGTGCAAATACCTTCTGATATGTTGCTTCAATGTAAAGGCGCATGATTTCTCCTCTCAATCTTCCTTAAACGGAGGTATCAAAATCCTTGTACCAAGTATCTTTAGGTTTCCTTTTATAGTGTTTTTTTCATATTTTATAGCTCTTAACTCCCAGACATATCACGTTGACCTTATTTTTATACCATTGGCCACAACTCACATGAGTTGCGTCCAGAACTTGTTTGGATTTGTACTGCTATTAAATCTCCAAATTAGACTGGGACTGTCTGGTTGTCTTACTTGCGCTGTTGCGTTTTCAGCATCAAATGGAGAAATGGAGAAGTGTGGCTCACTGGTTAGAGCAGGCAGACCCTGTAGCAGAGGTCAGACCCGGGACCAGGGTTCAATTCCCGATGCGGCAGGGTCTTGAGCTCAAATGTCCACGGACTCGATAATTCTCGCTTCGGTGCCTGACCTAATCATGGGTTCACACTCTGCAACTCTGGGCATTAAGCTTGCTTAATCTCCACAATGGCCCCCTGCGGCGGGATGCCTGGCTTTCACCTTGGAGATGCCCGTTAGGGGCTATCTCACAGGGAAAAGCCAGGACGGGTTCCCAAGGCAAGCGCCAAGATGCTTCCGGTGATTCGAGCGCTATATAAGAACATACAAATGTGTGAGAAATGCAACAAAATGGTCCCACCATATTTGGGACAGTTATTAACAGTACACGACCATAGAAGTGGAGTCATGGGAAAGCCATGAGGACAAATAAGACATCTTGCAGAAGGCATCAGGTTTGAAACATCTGTATTGAATTGGAGGCCAGTAAGGTAGGGGGATACCCAGTGTTCATGGATGTCCCCACTCCTATCCAATGTGTAGATCATCGATTTCTGGCACCAACATTTCCAGATAGATGGCAACGAAACCCAGATCCTCCTCTAGCTGGGGAAGGACGCCGGTGATCAAAGTAACATGACTAAATACCTGGACCGCATATTTTGTGGAGGAATGAAAGCTTCCTCTGGTTGAATAGAGAAAAAGATGTATTTTTTTGGGGGGGGAGGGATCATATATTTTACTCACTCCTACCTTTTGCAAGGCCTTCCTTGCTATGGCCATGCCCAATTCTGACTCCAAGACAACAAAATCTAGGAATCCTATTTGATACTGAGATTTTCTTTGTATCCTAAACTAAATAGCTAAGAATACAAACCACCAACTATCTATGTTGAGAAATGTCCCGCCTACTTTTTAGGCCAATCAATTACTTGAAAATACACGAGGCTTCGTGTTATCTGTAGTATAACAGGGCAGCATGCGCAGATCAAAAATGCAAACATTGCAAAGGATCCCGACTCATGGAGCTAGATTGTACCTTAACCTAAAAAAGCAGGCGCACGCCATCTTTGATTATATGTCCCTTCACTAGCTTTTACTACAGCAAATGTGTTTTTGTTTATGATGTGTGTGGGTTGCTAGAACACAAAGGCAGGCACTGGGGCCTACTAAACACAGTCTAGGTGAATAGGTGAAAGGTTTGACACAGTAGTGGATTGTGTGAATAGCTTTACAACAGAAAGTAGGCCAAGTGATGCAAGGAACCCTGGAACTTTAGGTAAAAACTAGGACTGCGTTGCAATGTAGGACCAGAGAAACAGTGGCTGATGCTATTGGTTACATATGTTTTCTAGATTACTGAGAGTTGTTATTTGTGACTGTAATGCATTCAGGAATTATGTGCAGATACAGCTGGTGTAGGTATACAGTATAGTGAGTTCTTGGGTTGCTGATATACAAAGATGTTGCTGGCATAGGGCATGATTATAGATGTTTACCAAGCTATGCTGACACAGGTAGAAATTCCTGGTGCAACAATGGTACAGTTCTGGCACCAGAAATCAATAATTCGCTAGACATCTTTAATTTGGCACAGGACCACACGGTTGGCACAGGGAGCCAGCTATGTGTGAACTGTGACTGCCTGCATCAAGGGAGCTGGCGGTCGAAAGGTTAAATTGAAGTCAATTTCATCAGAAATTCGTCAGATGCTGCTGGTGCTTGGAAACACTGCAGCCAAGATTTCAAGAGTGTTCATCAAAAATGTGATTGTGTGATTTCCTGTAAGATCCTAAAGGGACCATAAACTGCTAACATGAGGGAAGCATAGTGCCAGAAAACTCTGGGATCAATGGAACAATTTGAGCTGAATCGTAGGATGAAACAGAGAACAACAATGGATTTTTGCCAGGTACAACACTCCAACTGCCCCATGTAAGCACCTCTACCATGCTGTGCCAACAACAACTTCAGGAACCAAAGAAACAGGTACAGGTATGAAACCACCTCACAACATTCCTGAAAACCAAAGTGCTCAGCCACTGATTCATTACTGGTTCCACACCCTGCATGAGACCTTCACTGACTCAAGTTTAGAATGTCACAATGTACCAAGTGTAGTAAAAAAAGAACATTTCCAAGCTGTATATCATTTCCACCTCCAAACTCCAAATCTAGACTAGTACTAAACACTTACATTAAAGAAGAGAAAATTAGAAGACTACTTGCCCTCCAAAACAATGTTCCATACATTAGAATGGCTGGGGATTTGCACTGCTTGATTTGATATGCTTACACAATTGCAGGTACCAAGAATTCCTCCTGCAAAATCGTCAAAATCAAAAAATCTTTTCCTAACCTCTGAGCTGGTAGCCCCGCAATCCCTGCCTCAGTGGATCTTTGTGTAAAAAAACACTGCATTTTTTTAGCAAAAAATTCTAAATATCCAATCCAGTTTCTTATACCTTTCCTTCTCCGTAGCTTCCGTGGCCACATAGATTAATGCCTAGCCAACCATCATTACCACTTGCTCTCGAAACAAATCTATTTTTAGTTCAGGTAATCTACCAAAAACCACGTCCTGTGCCAATCAATACCGGCTCCCTATCTATCACTGACACAGACACATTTGGTCCTATCTCTTTGAAACAAATTAAACATGTGCTGGAGCAATGGAAATCGGGCTCCCAAAGCAATCTTTGCCTGTGGCTGAAATTACTGCAAGAACTTGACCCGAAGGTATCAGGTATCAGAGCGCTTTACATGAGCACCAGTTGCATTACATAAGGATTCAATTCAAAATGTATTAAAGATTTGGAACTCCTAGGAGATCCGCAAAAAAATACAAACTTATTATTACGAGTAATAAAACATTACAAGCTCAATCCACAAGGCATCATGTAGTTATCAAGAGCCTGCATTAGGATGGATTCATTTCTTTTAGGTAAAAAAAGACAATATTGTCAATAATCTTTTTAGTTTTTTGTTTTTTTTACCTAAATTTCTGTATTTATTTAGATCGATTCTTTTACGCCTCAATAATCTTTTCTTTAAAAAACTCGATGGGATATGCAGCAGTTATATCTGGGGGTACAAAAAAGCTCGCAGATCGATCCAGTTGTTGAAACTCTCAATTGAAAAAGGAGGGCTGACCTTCCCTGATTTTAGATTTTATTTCTATGCAACATTTTTTCGTCGTATCCGAAGTTTGCTTAAAAATGAAAACTCGTTATTTTTTCATGAGTTTATGTTAGGCCCTGATTGTAAACAATTTCTATCTAGAGTCCACGATCCGAACTACTACAAGCGAGTTAAGTTTAAGACCGCCAGGGATATTATAAGAATCTGGAATTTGATCAGGATTTATGGTAGGATTTCCTCTTTCTATGCAGAATTACAATTATGGGGCAATCCAGGACTTCCTGGAATCTTTTCGGATGGAACTGGGGCTTTATGGTCCAGCTGTGGTGTTAATACCCTAGGTGATCTCTATGGTTCTGAAGGATTACTTGATTTCATTTCACTAAAATTTCTCTATAAATTGAATGATGGTATGTATTTCAAATATATGCAAATCCAGGACTTTTTAGTTCGGAAAATGAAAATCAATGAAGTTTGTCATTTTGACATTTTAAATTGTTTGTATTTTGATCGGACTAAATCTCTTATTAGTGAAAGCTGTAGACACTTAATTCAGGTGAAAGGTGATGATTGTTGTAAGCTGGCGGCTAAATGGACCACTAGAATAGGGATAAATATAACACCAAATCAGATATCTGCTTCTCTCTGTCAAATCAATCAGGTGGTCCAGTCTTCTAATATAAGACTTCAATTGTACAGAACCATTTGTAAATTATATTATACTCCTCAAAGAATTATTTCCTGGCTACCAAGTAATCTATTGAATGATCGCACTAAATGCCCTAAATGCGACCTGATTGCTGCTAATTTTGAGCAGATGCTCTTCTCTTGCCCCGCTTTGTCTGAGTTCTGGAAAGGAATAGAAGGTGTTCTTATTAAGAAGCAAATCATTTTCCCACCTTTTTCTGTTCATTTGATTTTATTAGACCTACAGGATGTAAATGGTCCTCATAAAGATTTGAACACTATTTTATTTGCCTGTGCAAGATTGATAATCGCTAGGGCTTGGATTTCTTCGAAACCTCCACATGTTATGGAGTGGTGGACTCTAGTTAATGAAATCTATACTATGGAATTATCATTAGCAAAGATAAGGGGGGCAACCTCATTAAGAAAACGAGAGAAAATTTGGGGAATGTTCATCTGAGTTTTGACTTTAAAATGCTGTTAAGACTGCCATAATATGTATTTATGATATCTGCTTTTCTTTTCTATGAGAATTACGTTATATTTGACTCCTCTGTATTAATTACGTATAATGATACTCTCAATACTATGGTTGTAATTAAGAAATGTTTCTTTTTTTTGTTTTTTTGTTTTTTCTCTCGCAGTGATAATAAAATATTTTTAAAAAATGCAATAATCATGAAACATAAAATACTTTACTAAACTTGTATTTTTTATTTTCTGAGGAGGGGGCTTGGGGTGGTGGTGGGGTTGAAAAATGCCTTATAGGTACATTTCGGCACGAGGCCCCGCCCCCTTCAAGGGTCGGCCCCCTCCTCAAACTTTGAGATTGTTCTTCGAGTTGGCAGGTGTGAATTTTCATTACTTAAGGGCCCCTGAGTTAACAGGACCGCGCGTGCATCTTTAACTCCAGTGGTGCAGAATGAACAGACCCACCTCCAGGAAGCTTCCTGTTTGTCATGCCGTGCCGCCCTTGACCTTTTCTGCGTGAAAAGCTGCATGGCGACGTAAACACAAAGGACAGTGAGTGACTGGAGGTGTGACTGAGAAGTTCCCTATTGAGACCTCTCTCCGTCGCTGTCACCTTTTCTTTGTCCTTTTGCCAGTCCACCCGCTGAGCTCCAAGCTGACTAATGGAACATCTGCCTCCATCCTCTAGATCTAAATACAGCCACCCCAGGGAATGATTTACATGGACACCTGGTTTTGCACCTGTGCGGCAGAGGACGGTTTAGTGTCGCTAAATTAGGAAGATGTTTTATTCAGCAACTAATGGCATTGACAGTTCGTCACAGGCGAGCTCTAATTCTTCAGCACCATTAATCTGCACTGGGGAACATATTACTGTTAGGGTGCAGCGTCCTCGGCGCCAATGCTTGCCCTCAAGTGTGTGAGCTGGGCGCAGTCAGGGACCGGTGCACCCGATTGTGGAAGAAAATGCAGTCTTCCCTGCGTACAATGATTTATCACAACAGTGGGTCAGAGTCAGAGTTTGGCAGACAGGTTACGTCATCACTAAAAGTCCCAGAATGCAACCCCTGCCGGAATTGATGGGCTACTTATTGATACACCTGGTAAATGGAGCTCTGAAGCCGTGCAGGCCTTCCACTCTCAGCTGAGACACTCAGGATCAGGCCTGTCAGTCTTGGCTGAGGGCAGGGGGTGAGTGGTGTGTATACTATATATAGAGGAAAGTGCAGCAGGGGCACGGGGAACTGGGGAGTTTCTTATCCTTTACACCACCAGAGTGCCCATTTTTTTACCTTCAGTTTTAAATAGCGCCAACTCCACCCGAAGGTATCAGAGCGCTTTACATGAGAACCAGTTGCATTACAGACGAACACATTCATAGTTTTTTTTTTTAAAAGGCACAGGGAGATTAAGTGATTTGCCCAGAATCACAGGATGCTTGAGCCTTCCTCCAGACTCGGACCTGGTTCCCCAATTTCAAGGTCGGCCGCTCTGGCCCTTAAGCCACATCCTTGACAGAGTACACAGGGCAGCACTGTTTTTGTACGTGATCTTGTGTTATGTTATGGGTATTTGTATATTTCTCAGTCTGCCATCGGCGTGGCATCCCTTATGCCATCTGCCAACCTAAAGATGTGCTCAATTTAAAAAAATGCTCTTAATAAATAAAATACAAGAAACTGCACTCCAGTCTGGAATATCATATTGACCCACCATGGTAGAGGAACTGAGGTAAAAAGACTGACCTTGCCCCAGAGCAAACTATTTTATCAAGCAATTTTATCAAGCAGGGACACTAGCATTCAAAGAAGGTCTCTTTTGTATATTTATACTTTCTTCAATATGGCTACTTGGTGTCTGTAGTCCTTTCTTAGTGTTTCTATCTTCGAACCTAAGAGTGTTCTATCTGGTGTAAAATGTAAATTGATACTTGTATGTAAATTGATACTTGTATAGCGCACTACTCACCCGTAAGGGTCTCAAGGCGCTTGTGCGAATACCGCTGTGGAACCCATACTGGCTTTCCCTGTGAGGCGTCCACTCCTGGGCACCCCCAAGGTGAAGGCCAGGCATCCTTCGCGTTGTGGGGGCCGTTGTGGAGATTAAGCAAACTATTGCCCAGAGTTGCAGAGTGGGACTCCATGATTGGAATAGGCACCGAGGCGAGAATGATCAGGTCCGTGGAATTTTTGAGCCCAAGACCCACCGAGGCGGGGAATTGAACCCTGGTCCCGGGCTAGACCTCTGCATCGGGGTCTGCCACTCTAACCATTGGGGATTCCAGCCTTGGCAGTTGGTCTGGTCAGCTGTGAGGTTTTACCGCTCTGCTGTCTTATCTTGTATATCTTAATAAATCTATCTTAATAACCTGAAGGCGTGTCCTGCTGCCTAACTTACCTACTTACAACAGTCTCCTTATATTAAGTCTCTAACCGAGTCACTAGCCTTCATTACCGATTCTCCACACCTCCTTCCTGTACCACGTGAACTTAAAAAGATGGGCGCATTGCCCACTTTATTTGTTAGTGCGTTTATTTTATGTGGCCCTCATTTGAGAGCCAAAACATAATAAACTTAAACTTGAAACTTGAAAAACTTTGTTAGTGCTAGCTTTTGTGATTTTTTTTAGATTTTTTTTTACTGAGCACAGCATTGAGGGGTACTGCCACTCTCCAGCTGCAGCAATGTTTATGTTGGTAAATGTTTATATTTTATCACAAATCCTCTCCCAGATTTGCTCAGCTTTAGTATGGGTGTTCATGTGACGCAGATTACAATGTCCCTCAACTTTTGCACATTAAAGGATTTTTTTGCAAAACGTTTATGCGAATGTAACTAAATTGCTTTGTATCACAAACTGCCAGAGTCCAGATAATTCAAGGAAAATGGGGGTAACGGTGGGCACTTCGCAAAAACCCCTAGATTTCAGCACAACTTGATCAATTTAAGTCATGCAAAGTTGCTCATCCTTTCTTTGCGCAATACTCTAGCGCCAAATGAAAACAGGCACAAACAATGAGCAAAAGGAAAACCGCCTGTCCTTGTAGGCATGGACTGCTTTAACAATGTTTCCCAGTCCGGGAATGCAAATCAGGGGAAGCAATTTTGTGGCCAATTACAGGCCCCCATCCCTGCATTGGCAGCCATTTACAGGGGGTTGGAAACAGCTACCTGCCCAACTCATATTCATTAGAGAGGTTCTTTGAGACCCCCGAGAATGGACAATCGTAATGACAATTCCCATTTGCAAATCAGTCAGTGTGCAAAGTGCAGATCACTGGTTTGTGAACGGAGATAGAACAGCAGGCCAATTGTTCCAAATGCGAAAAGACAAATACATTGGGAAGTTGGTTGCACTCATGCAAATGCTTTTAAATATAGGGAAGGCTCCTCAAATCTTTACTTCATTTAAACATCTTAAATGCATGCATGGATGGAGATAATTTTGCTAGTATTACTGTTTTATATCATCCTTAAAATAGACCCTATTTTTTATCTAAATTCAATTATCAGGTTAATAACTTTAGAATCTACACTATATATTGCTACATTTGGGGTTTTAATATTAAAATGGATGAGGATAATTCTGTATCTGAAGAGTTTCTAGCCCTATAGGATGTTTTTGGATGTAAACAGCATGTTGATGGCCGAACCCATAATGCGGATTATATATTCAAATTCTTTTTAGAATTTCCCATTTTAGACCCCATGTTGACCCTGTTAGCATGAGATTATCATCTTTTCATTAGGTTGTCAATCTCCACACTGTTCCATAATAGTGTCATCTCATCACACATGCTGTCATCTCATATATTGTTCAGTGTCTTAAAAAATGTACCCGCGGATGTCGTACATACATACAATATGCATTTAGCCATTCCTTTGACTATCACCAAAGAGCCTGATCATTTCCTCTAACTTTTAGAATAGTTATAGATCTATTCTGGATGTGGTGGCACCTTTGAAAAAAAAAGTGAGGATGTCAACCAAGAAACATAGAAACATAATATCACCTGGTCCTAAAAAAAGTATGATGGTAAATTAAAAGGTTAGATCACTGGGATGACAGAGACTTAATTCATTAAACAATATGGACAAAGAAGTTTGTTCATTAAAACGTGTATAAGAAAGTCAAGTTTCTACTACAAAGATCCACAATATGGTTTACATTAGTGTTGCACAATGTCCTACTCATAGATTAATAATCATGAGTAGACAAAGATGGCCGCTCGTGACACAGCCTTTTTGGCCAAATTCCCCGGATTCCCACCACCCCGGGGACAAACCCACTCACCTGGGTCCTTGATGCTCCTCGATGCTCCATTCCAGCGCTTGTGAGCCCGAGATACTCGTCGGAGTTGGCGCTTAAGGCTTTCTACCACGGAGGTCCAGAGCCAGCATGGCTGATGTCCGGTGGAACCGCTCGGCTATAGGGGTGTCTGACCCAGGTATCTTGCCACAGCCGACAGCTACCCAGCCGGGCAAAGGTCATTGCTCCCATCCTAACTCCGCTGCTAGTCTTTGTCTTCCCCCGCCTTATACTCTTCATCTAATGGTTTGAAGCACTGGACGGACTCCTTCGCTTCGTAGCCGATGCCCGATGCCTCGCTGGTCTCTCTGGAGGGTTTCTGAAGAGCCGGGCGGAGACTCCCCATCCTGTCTGTGGGCCCGATTGCTGCTGCCTTTCTCTCCAGCCAGCCCGCCTGCTTTGCCTCTTCGCAGGACTTATGGATTCACTTTGAGACATGATGGAGGTGAGAGTGTGCCGGCGCCTCTCTCAGTGGCTGCTCTGAGCCCTTCATTCCTAAACTTTATCGGAGAGGCGCCCCCTCCGATTCTTCTGGTTTCGCTGCTGCTTCGCCTCCTTGCTAGACTTCGGGCCGATTTGAGTCACAGCGGAGGTTTGGAAGTTGCACCTGCTCTCCGCGACTACTCTTGAGCCCATCTTTCTGCTATCGTTCCGGTGAGTCGCCCCCTCTTGCTTTCCTTTAACTTTGTTTTCAACTTTGCTGCCTCCCGTTCTGCGGACAGCTGCCTTGACACCCGTTGTCTTTCTTCCCTGACCCCTGGTCTCCGGATTGGACACCTCTGTCCCCGCTGCTCATGGACTGTGCAGCTGTGACTTCGGGGCCGACTGCCTTTCTCCCTCCAGACTTGCTGGCTATGGCAGCCCTCTTCCTGGACTTTCAGACTTGAATCTTTGTGCTCCTCGCCATTTTCTTTTTATGACTCAATTCTTCTACCGTTCTCCTGATCCGCCATTTTAGCGATCTCTGACTTCTTCCTCTGTCCCAGCGACCTTTCTATTGTCTCTCCTGTTGCCTCTGACCCACTCCTCTCTGTCTTACTCGTTACTATCTGCTTCCCTGTCTCATTTTGTCTCACTCTCACTTTCCTGTCCTTTTCTGCCTTCCTTCCCCTTTCTCTCTGTCCCCCCTCTTCCCTCCCCTACCCCTTAGATTGTTCTTGTCTCTTATTATCTGCCGCTTTTACAACTATCCCACTGCTTTTCGTTACCTCACCCAGCGTCTTCGTTTTTGCCTTCCTCGAGTATTCTCATTTCCCTACCCCCTGTTTATTAATGTGTAATTTTATGTAATTTATTGTACTGCTGTGGTTACTCATGTAAAGCGCTCTGATACCTCTGATTCTGTTGAGTCGTCAATAATCCACTAGGACACATTATATTCCAGGAGGCTTATTATAGTGGAGCTCATAAAGGCAGATTATACACAGGGCCCAGGATGTCATATTAACGGACCCACAATTCAAATCAATACATGAATGACTCTATAAAAGAACGCACCAGGAACCAATAGCAATGTAATGAATCATTACAACACTTAACCCTTTCGGTGCTGATGGCGGCTCCCAGTCGTCATGAGTCATGGCGGGCGTGTGCTGATGACGGCTGGGAGCCGTCATGGCCATGCCCGCGATCGGAATGCCCAGCACCGGCGCAGAATTCCAGCCGCAGCCAAGGTGTTAAGGAATAACAGAAGAATCCTTATCTGCACATACAATGCAACTTTTACCTTTATATTTTTCCAAACACCATGTAAAGATGTGGGTTCACTAAACATAACAAAAAATGAAAAAGAAAATAAACCACAAAGCAAATCCAGCTACATTTAATTGATCAAATAATTTCTACAAATCAAAAGACACCTAAATGATGGCAATACCTTGTTTAGCATGTACAATTAATAAACCAGAGCATTCAATCAGTCTGTATATCTTTTAGGCAACCTGGTAACCCAAACACTCTTTCTTAACCCAGTGCTTACCCGCAGAACTCTCATGTTTGCTTTCAATGTCATATCTTCCCACTTTGGCAACTCTCTACAAATTCTACCATTGCCCATTCAAAACCTGTACAGCATTACCTCTTACATTCACAACTCTAACCGGGTCTCTGACTTGAAAGTACCTTTTCTGAACAACACAGGGTCTTTAATTCGTACCATATCTCCTACTTCAACTCCGGTTTTCCTGACCGTCTTGTCTTTGCATTTCAAATCTATCTGACAACACATGGCACTGTGTTTGGCACGTAATAATTTTGCACTGCCACTGGCCGCAGTCCCATCACACCCTTGATCCATCACCTCCATTTTCCAAAAGGACATAGAGAAGATACAATTTTTTTCCTTCGCATAAGCTCAAATTGTACCTACCCCGTTATCGTCTGTGGCGTGGACCTATAAGCTCAGATCAGTTATCTAATAGCAGCCTCACAATCCAGCTTATACTTCATAGCACTCGAGATGCATTCTACTAACTTTGTTGAATCTCTCAACTTTTCCATTAGCTTGAGCGTGAAGCGGCCGTTTCTGCTTTCAGCAGAAGCGGCCGCTCCACGCTCCCAGCCTCCGGATTTGGTATCGTTATTGCAGAGTTCTCACCTGATTAAGCCTGCACAGTTTTTGAAGTTTTAGAAGCGCCTAGCTTGTGTGTAGCGCTAGACTGCCCCGACCTCCCAGCATTTGTGTAGAATTCCGCCGAGGCCATTAACATATTGAAGCCCCCAAAGTGCGCTTGTGTGACAGCAGCTCCTGCACCCTGCTGCCTGAATAGATAATATTGCCTGCTATTGCATTGTGTATTAGCGCCGCCGCCTCTGACATCGCCCTCGCCTCCATTGTGCCCCAGTGTTGTTGCAAGTTTGCCTGTTTTGCTGCTGCCATTTTGTTTATTGTTGCCCTGCCTCCTTCCCCTGATCTCCACCCCGCCTCCCTGCTGACCCTCCCTCGCCCCTCCCCCTCCACTATCCATATATGACAGATGCTCCCGTGCGCAGCGTCCACGCGCTGCGGACGCGCAGAAGGTGCGCCAAAGGTAAGCCCGTCTACGCCCATCCGCGCCTGGACCGCGCCCAGAGCCAGAGCCCCTGGTCCTCGCAATGCCCAGCCCTCCCGCATTACTTACGACGCCTCCACCCTCCTAGCCCTTAACCCCGGCCGACTCTTCGACTGCGCCCAAGCCGCTCCTGGACACACCCATGGACCCTTCACTTGCTACTCCTGCAAGTTCGACGGCACCAAGAAAAACTCCTCATCCACGATCACACATCCGAGATCTGACTCCAACCACCTAATATGCATCCTGCTCAACACCCGCTCAGTCCACAGACACGCCATCGACCTCTGGAACCTACTAGACACCATTTCTCCCGACGTCGCCTTCCTAACAGAAACATGGATGTACACCTCATCAGCTCCAGACATCACCATTGCCATCCCGGAAGGATACAAGATCATCCGTAAGGACCGCACCGACCAAACAGGAGGAGGCATCGCTATCGTCCATAAGAACTCCATCCGCATCTCAACCTGCTCAGACGTCAACCGTACCAGCGCCGAACACCTTCACTTCCAGATCCACACCGACCCCAAAACCACACTCAGAGGCACACTCCTCTACCGACCTCCAGGACCCCGTGCACAATTCAGCGACGCTATCACTGACTTTATCACCCCACACGCCCTCCCTTCTGAGGAATACATTCTGCTGGGAGACCTCAACTTTCACCTAGAAAAGAGCAATGACAGCAACGCCACCTCCCTTCTGGACAATCTCGCCAACCTCGGACTCAAACAACTTGTCACTACGCCCACCCACATCGCTGGGCACACACTCGACCCTATCTTCACCTCCAGCAAACATGTCTCCTTCAGTCACACCACTACTCTCCATTGGACGGACCACAGCTGTGTTCACTTTATCTACAAAAAGACCACAACTCACAACCATCCTCAACCTACTATGCGAAGAAACTGGAACAAAATCACCATCGACCAGATCTCCTCATCGCTTCTCCAAAACCCCCCTGCCCACTCCTCAAACCCCGACCAAGCAGCCATTAACCTCTCCCAATGGCTATCCAACAGCGCCGACACCCTAGCACCGCTGAAAAAACGTCAAATCAAACTAGGCAGCAAAAACGCATCCTGGTTCAACGATGATCTTAAGAAATCCAAGAAACTCTGTCGCTCCCTTGAGAAGGCCTGGAAAAAAGACCCAAACACTAGCACCATGGACGCCTTCAAGAACGCCACCCGCATACACCACCAACTAATCCGATCTGCCAAGAAAGCTGCATTCAAAGACCGACTAGACAACAACGCCCACAACAGCAAGGAATTATTCAACATCGTCAAAGAATTTACCAACCCCTCAGCCAACTCCAACGACATCACCCCTTCTCAAGCCCTCTGCGACTCCCTAGCTTCGTTCTTCCACAACAAAATCGCAGACATCCACAACAGCTTCGACAACCGACCCGGAGACCAACCCACCCAACCTTCTGCAGGACCTTCACCCCCCTTGAATATCCTTAATGACTGGAACCCAATCTCCACTGAGAACACCATCCGCCTGATGAACTCCATCCATTCAGGATCCCCCACAGACCCCTGCCCTCACCACATCTTCAACAAAGCAGACTCCATCATAGCACCACACCTTCGAGACGTCATCAACTGCTCCTTCAACTCCGCCACCTTCCCGGAAAGCTGGAAACACGCAGAACTTAGCGCCCTTCTGAAAAAACCCACAGCGGACCCCACCGAACTCAAAAACTACCGCCCCATCTCGCTCCTTCCATTCCCAGCCAAAGTCATCGAGAAAGCTGTCAACAACCAGCTCGCCACATTCCTCGAAACAAACAAATCCCTCGACTCCTCACAGTCCGGCTTCCGAGCTAAACACAGCACGGAGACCGCCCTCATCGCAGCAACAGACGACATTCCAACTCTCCTGGACAATGGAGACACAGTCGCCCTCATCCTCCTCGACCTCTCCGCAGCCTTCGCCACAGTCTGCCATAGCACCCTTCTACAGCGCCTCAGAAACATCGGAATACAAGGAAAAGCACTAGAATGGATCACCTCGTTCCTCACCGGAAGAACCCAGAGAGTCCGCCTCCCACCATTCAACTCAGAGGCCACTGAAGTCATCTGTGGCGTACCCCAAGGGTCCTCACTCAGTCCCACCCTCTTCAACGTATACATGAGCCCCCTCGCGGCCATCGCACGCCAACACAACCTCAACATCATCTCCTACGCGGATGACACTCAACTGATCCTATCACTCACCAAAGACCCTAACACCGCCAAAACTAACCTACATGAAGGAATGAAAGAAGTAGCCGAGTGGATGAAGCACAGCCGTCTGAAACTGAACTCAGACAAAACAGAAGTCCTTATCTTAGGCACCTCCCCCTCCGCCTGGGACGACTCTTGGTGGCCAGAGGCCCTTGGAAAAGCACCCATCCCGACGGACCACGCACGGAACCTGGGCGTCATCCTGGACTCCTCACTCTCTATGAACAGACAAGTAAACGCCGTTTCATCATCTTGCTTCAACATTCTCCGCATGCTCAAAAAAACATTTCGCTGGATCCCCACCGAAACCAGAAAAACGGTCACCCATGCACTGGTTACAAGCCGCCTGGACTACGGAAACACCCTATACGCCGGTATCACTGCAAAACTCCAGAATAAACTCCAACGCATCAGCCAGACTCATACTAGACATCCCGCGTAAAGACCACATCTCTAGTCACCTGAAAAACCTCCACTGGCTCCCCGTCAATAAGAGGATCACTTTCTGACTCCTAACCCACGCACACAAAGCACTTTATGAAATTGGACCCGAATGCCTCAACACACGTCTTTCCTTCTACACCGCCTCCCGTCAGCTACGATCCTCCAACCAAGCCCTTGCTGCCGTACCTCGCATCAATAAAACCACCATGGGAGGTAGATCCTTTTCCTACCTCGCAGCTAAAACCTGGAACTCACTCCCCACTCACCTTCGCCTCACTCAGAACCATCTAGCATTCAGAAAGCAACTTAAAACTTTGATATTCGACAAATAACTCCCCACCCTCCTTCAAGCGCCTTGAGACCCTCCGGGTATGTAGCGCGCTATATAAATCTTTTGACTTGACTTGACTTGACTTGCACAAAAATTCTGTTATGATTGCTGACATAAACTGGACTCTATTATCCATGAGCAGTTCCTCCAGAGTCCTCACAAAAGAAACAAATCACAGAATCAGTGTTGGGTTCTGCCACACCCCACACCTCCACCCACCTTGATAAATGGTTGACTATGAAATACCTCATCCTAGATGGTAATATGTGAAAAGGTCCCAAGAAGTGTACACCGATTCTCTGCCACACTTTACCTGTAGTAGCAACAGGTACAGGCATAGGTACAGCTGTAACCAAGTGCTTGTAGCTGTAACAGCACTGCACACAACTCCTTACCAATCTTTTTACAACCACATCTACTCATGGCCACCAGAAAACATTCCATATCCTTCGATTGGTAGTATTCACACTAAGATGCCCTACATGCACTGCCTCCAAAAAATAGTTGACAAAAGCATTCTAGTGGCACTAATTTATCACCACTTAGCAATAAGTCACCTTCTAATGATAACTCATTTGCCACTTTGCTGTAAGGTTGCAATGATATTTCTAGAGCCTTTTCCCTCAGCCATCCTGATGTCACCAATGTTAAACCTTTGCTCAAAACATCATCTTCCTTCAATCGTTCACACCTCACATTCATGTCAGTGCAGATAACTAGATCTTCAACTTTAGAAATAATACAATCTTCAATCTCCTCATGTACTTAATCCTTCTGAGTATCTTCCTCCACAGGTAGACGGGACAAAAAATCTGCTATGACATTTCTTCTACCTGCAATGTAAATCACCCTAAAATTGTATTCCAGTAATATTGTCGACAACCTGGCCAATCTGGATGGGCATATTTTTAATCTTATTTCCAGATAGTATATTAAGCAATGGTCTGTGGTGTGTTATGAGGCAAATTGTATTTCCTGCCTCGGAGGTAAAGCTTGAATTTCAGACACATGGTAAAAAATGTTCTCAATGACGGAATATCTTGATTCAACTTCCAAGTCAAGTCAAGTAAGAATTTATATAGCGCACTACATACCCAGAGGGTCTCAAGGCGCTTGAGGAGAGGGGGGGGGGAGTTTACTTATCGAATATCCAGGTTTTGAGCTGTTTTCTGAAGGCAAGGTGGTTTTGAGTGAGGCGGAGGTGGATGGGAAGGGAATTCCAGGTTTTGGCCGCTAAGTAGGAGAAGGATCTTCCCCCCAAGGTGACTTTGTGGATGCGCGGGACGGTGGCGAGGGCTTGGTTGGACGAACGCAGCTGGCGGGTGGGGGTGTAAAAGGAAAGGCGCGTGTTGAGGCATTCCGGTCCTAGTTCGTAGAGGGCTTTGTGTGCGTGGGTGAGGAGACAGACCGTTATCCTTTTGTTGACGGGAAGCCAGTGCAGGTCTTTCAGGTGACCGGAATGTGGTCTTTGCAAGGGATGTCTAGTATGAGTCTGGCTGAAGCGTTTTGGATGCGTTGGAGTTTTTTCTGCAGTTTTGCAGTGGTACCGGCGTAGAGGGTGTTTCCGTAGTCCAGACGGCTTGCAATCAGTGCGTGGGTGACCGCTTTTCTTGTTTCGGTGGGGATCCAGCAGAAAGTTTTTTTGAGCATACGTAGGATGTTGAAGCATGATGATGAGACGGCATTGACTTGTCTTGCCATCGAGAGTGAAGAGTCTAGGATGATGCCCAGGTTCCGTGCGTGGTCCGTCGGTATGGAGGCTTTTCCTAGGGCCGTTGGCCACCAAGAGTCGTCCCAGGCGGAAGGGGATGTACCTAAGATGAGGACTTCCGTTTTGTCCGAGTTTAGTTTCAGACGGCTGTGCTTCATCCACTCGGCTACTTCTTTCATTCCTTCATGTAGGTTGGTTTTGGCGGTGATTGGGTCTTTGGTGAGTGAGAGGATCAGCTGGGTGTCATCAGCGTAGGAGATGATGTTGAGGTTGTGTTGACGTGCGATGGTTGCGAGGGGGCTCATGTAGACGTTGAAGAGGGTGGGGCTGAGTGATGACCCTTGCGGGACGCCGCAGATGACTTCGGAGGCCTCTGATTTAAAAGGGGGGAGGTGGACTCTCTGAGTTCTTCCGGCGAGGAACAAGATGATCCAGTCCAATGCTTTTCCTTGAATTCCGATGTTTCTGAGGCGTTGTATCAGGGTGCTATGGCAGACTGTGTCGAAGGCTGCGGAGAGGTCAAGGAGGATGAGGGCGACTGTGTCTCCGTTGTCTAGTAGTGTGCGAATGTCGTCTGTTGCTGCGATGAGGGCGGTCTCGGTGCTTTGTTTGGCTCGGAAGCCAGACTGTGAGGAGTCAGGTGATTTGTTGGTTTCGAGGAAGGCGGCGAGCTGATTGTTGATGGCCTTCTCAATGACTTGGGCAGGGAATGGGAGGAGCGAGATGGGGCTGTAGTTTTTGAGTTCGGTGGGGTCAGCTGTGGGTTTCTTCAGAAGGGCGCTGAGTTTGGCGTGTTTCCAGCTTTCTGGGAATGTGGCGGAGTTGAGGGAGCAGTTGATGACGTCTCGGACATGGGGTGCGATAATGGCGTTTGCTTTATTGAAGATGTGATAGGGGCAAGGGTCTGTGGGGGATCCTGAGTGGATCCTGAGTGGATGGAGTTCATCAGGTGGATGGTGTCTTCTGTGGTGATTGGGTTCCAGTTGAAAAGGCTATTCGGAGGAGGTACAGGTTCGGAGGTGAGTGGGGTGGACTGGTTTACGGGTTGGTTGTCAAAGCTGTTATGAATGTCGGCGATTTTGTCATGGAAGAATGAGGCGAGGGAGTCGCAGAGGACTTGAGAGGGGGTGATGTCCTTTGAGCTGGCGGTGGGGTTGGTGAATTCTTTGATGATGTTGAAAAGTTCCTTGCTGTTGTGAGCGTTGTTGTCTTGTCGGTCTTTGAGTGCTGATTTCTTGGCTGTCCGGATTAGTTGGTGGTGTTTGCGGGTGGCGTTTTTGAAAGCGGCTTGGGTGATAGTCTTTGGGTCTTTTTTCTAAGTTTTCTCAAGGGAGCGACAAAGCTTCTTGGATTTTTTGAGGTCATCGTTGAACCAGGGGGCGTTCTTGCTTCCTTGCTTGATTTGATGTTTTTTCAAGGGTGCTAGTTTGTCGGCGGATTGAGTTAGCCATTGTGTGAGGTTGACGGCGGCTTGGTTAGGGTTCGTTGAGTAGGCAGGGGGTTTTTGAAGAAGCGATGAGGAGATCTGGTCGATGGTGATTTTGTTCCAATTTCTTCGCAGAGTTGGTTGAGGGTGGTTGTGGATCGTGGTCTTGTTGTAAATGAAGTGGATGCAACTGTGGTCCGTCCAGTGGAGGGGTGTGGTGTGAGTGAAGGAGATATGCTTGCTGGAAGTGAAGATAGGGTCGAGGGTGTGTCCTGCATAGTGTGTGGGGGTGTTGACGAGTTGTTTGAGTCCGAGATTGGCGAGATTGTCCAGAAGGGTGGTAGTGTTACTGTCGTTGCTCTTTTCCAGATGGAAATTGAGGTCTCCCAGTAGAATGTATTCTTCCGAGGGGAGGGCGTGTGGGGTGATGAAGTCAGTGATGTCCTCGCTGAATTTTGTGCGGGGTCCTGGTGGCCTGTAGAGGAGGGTGCCTCTGAGTGTGGTCTTGGGGTCGGTGTGCATCTGGAAGTGAAGGTTTTCGGCGATAGCTAGTTTGTCTTCTGAGCTGGTTGAGATGCGGATGGTGTTCTTGTGGACGATGGCGATGCCTCCTCCTGTTTGGAGGGTGCGGTCCTTACGGATGATCTTGTAGCCGTCCGGGATGGCTATGGCGATGTCTGGGGCTGAAGAGGTATTCATCCAGGTTTCTGTTAGGAAGGCGATGTCCGGAGAAGTGGTGTCGAGTAGATTCCAAAGGTCGATGGCGTGTTTGTGGACCGAGCGGGTGTTGAGGAGGATGCATTTAAGGTGGTTGGTGTCAGATCTCTGTTTGGTGTTTGTGGATTTGGTGTGGGTGTTGATGGAGTCGCATTTGCAGGAGTGGCAGGTGAAGGGTCCATGGGTGTGTCCTGGGGCGGCTTGGGCACAGTTAGGGAGTCGGCCGGGGTTAAGTGCTAGGAGGGTGGATGAATTGTATGTGATGCGGGAGGTGATGGGTTTGCGGGGGCCAGGGTGTCTGGCGCTGGGCGTGGTCCAGGTGCGGACGGGCGTAGACGGGCTTACCTTTGGCGCACCTTCGGCGCGGCCGCAGCGCGTGGACACTGCACGTTGGGACATCTGTCTTAAATGGATAGTCGAGGGGGCGGAGCGTGGGAGCTGGGAGGCGGGAGCGAGGTCGAAGGAGGGCTCAGTCAACAAACAAAATGGCAGCAACAACAACAACAAACGCTGCAAGGCAGGGCGAGAAAGGGGCACAGGCAGTGGGAGCAATGGGGCACTATGAGGGCCAGATATAGTTATGGGTACTGCCGCAGTGGAAGCGGATTCAAGCGCGGAGTGAAAGCGCTATGCTGATAGTCAAAACAACACAAGGTAATGTACAGCCAAATGCACACAGTCAGAACGCTACGATAATTAATCCTCAATAATGCACGGAAATAATGCCCAGAGGTGCACGCAGTCAAAGCGCTAAGAAAATCTAAACACAATAATGCACAGAGATAATGCCCAGAGGTGCACGCAGTCAAAGCGCTAAGAAAATTTAAACACAATAATGCACAGAGATAATGCCCAGAGGTGCGCGCAAGCGGTTCGAATTGCGAGCAGAGATAAGCGCTACGATACCAGAGTATCAGGTGAGGAGGATGCGAGGGGAGCGACCACTCGTGTGGAAGGCAAGATGGTCATGCAAATCCCACAGTGACTTCCATCTCATCATTAACTTGAGACAAAACAGCCCCCATACCATATGCACTAGCACCCATAGTCACAAAAATGTTATGACTTTCAACATAAAGTTGCAAGGAGGGGGCTGATAAAATACTCTGCTTAATACAATCAAAGTTTTGTTGACATGTATCCAACCATCCGAACTCTGCGTTTTTTTAGCAAATTCCTGAAAGACTCAGTCAAATCCGCAAAATGTTTTTATAAATTTGTTGTAAAATTCGCAAAGACCTAGGAAGGATTTGAGATGTACTCTATCAGTGTGACGTGAAGCGTTCACAGTGCCATCCACAATACTGGGCTTGGGTTTAACACCTTCAGAAGTCAAAACATGGCCTTAGTATTTTTTTCATTTACACCAAAGACACATTTGTCCACTGTGGTAGTTGCACCATTATTCTCCAAAATAGACAAAACCTCTTCAACACACTTGTCATGACCCTGTACCATATTGGCAGAAATGAATACATCACCTTAAAATATTACCACATGTGACATGTTCTTAAACATTCTCTTCATTAAGAAATACTGATGCGACTGAGGCTAGTCCAAACGGCATTCGACAAAACTTGAGTACACCATCAGGGATGACAAAGGCTGTGAGATGACGAGACTGCTCATCTAGCACGACCTGATGATAAACTGTCCTAAGATCCAGTTTTAAAAGCCATTTGGACAGACCCACAGAGTTAATCAAGTCTTCAATATGTGGAAGAGGAAACCTTTCCACCTAAATTGCTGCATTAAGTGATCCTAAAGCAACACAAAGCTGAAACTCCTCAGATTTGTTTTAGTCAGCACAATACTTGAAAGCCATAAACTGGCATCAACACATTCAATTATCTCATCATTTTGCATCATCTGTAAAATCAATGATAACTCCTTTCTTATACTTTAAGGGACATTGCACAATTTATATTTGACAGAACTCTGTTCTCCTTAACTTTGATAGTATGGGGGCATGGTCTCGCCAGTGGCAAGATGGCTGCGCACTGTGTGAGCTCTGCTGGGCGAACGAGAAATATCCATCAACATCCATAAGCAGCGAGGAGATACAGCTGCACAGAAGGCAGCCCCACGCTGTTAACTGCTATCTGCACCATCACTGTCTATTCTGGCGATCCTGAGACTCAGGGGTACCGAGTAACTGTGGTCCGCAGGCTACGGAGGGTCATTGCTGGGACCACGCTGCGATGAAGTCCAACGAGAGTGGCTGTGCGTCTCACCCCAAGACGCGAACTAGAACACCGAGGTTAGGCTGTGCTGCTGTCAGGTCCTGGGCCCCCACGCCTGGAATCCGGGTGTCGCTGCTGTCTGTGGTGGGGTGCAGCCCACGCTGGGCAGAGAAGACAGCTCAGCCCCTGGCGGAGCGGCCTGGTTGTGTGTGTGGGCCGGGAGACCCTGCGTGAGATGAAGTTGAAGAATCTAAGATCCACTGTGTGCTGGACGGCCGAGCAGGAAATAATCTGCGGCGTGGCGCAGTGAGCGCCCAACCACCACAGAAGTAAGGTGGCGGGCACAAGGGGGAGGCGCATTACTACATATCAGCGGCCGCCCTCCTGAGGCCTTGCACCTGTGACGGATGCAGGTCGCAGCAGGTGTGACATTCTGGCTAACTGGGCTCCGAGATTTGAGCGCTGCGGTGCTAGTAATACCATGTCACAGTGACCCCGGGACCCGGGTGCTGGCCGACTGGCCAGGGCAATACTACATAGCTAAGCATCACTCTGGGAACACACCTGCACAATCAATCAATCAATCATTGCATTTATATAGCGCACTACTTACCCAGAGGGTCTCAAGGCGCTGGGGGGCGGGGGGGGATCTGCTACTGCTCGAACAACCAGGTCTTGAGTTGCTTCCTGAAGGCGAGGTGGTCCTGGGTCAGGCGGAGGTGGGTGGGGAGGGAGTTCCATGTCTTGGTGGCGAGGTAGGAGAAGGACCGTCCCCCTGTGGTGGCTCTACGGATGCGGGGGACGGCAGTGAGGGCGTGGCTGGTCGATCGAAGCTGGCGTTTGGGAGCGTAGAAGTTGAGGCGGCTGTTGAGGTATCCTGGGCCTTGGCTGTGTAGGGCTTTGTGTGCGTGGGTGAGGAGACGGAAGGTGATTCTCTTGTTGACCGGGAGCCAATGCAGATCTCTCAGGTGTCCGGAGATGTGGCTGCGATGGGGGATGTCCAGGATGAGTCGTGCTGAGGCGTTCTGGATCCGCTGGAGTCTCTTCTGGAGTTTGGCGGTGGTTCCGGCGTAGAGGGTGTTGCCGTAGTCCAGATGGCTGGTGACGAGGGCCTGGGTGACCGTCTTCCTGGTCTCGGTGGGGATCCACCGGAAGATCTTACGTAGCATGCGCAGGATGTTGAAGCACGACGAGGAGACGGCGTTGACTTGTCTGGTCAAGGAGAGGGAGGAGTCCAGGGTGAAGCCCAGGTTACGTGCGTGGTCTGTTGGTTTGGGTGCGCTGCCTAGGGCGGGGGGCCACCAGGAGTCGTCCCAAGCGGCGGGTGAGGATCCCAGGATGAGGACTTCCGTCTTATCTGAGTTCAGTTTCAGGCGGCTGTTCTTCATCCATTCGGCTACCTCTTTCATCCGTTCGTGAAGGTTGGCTCTGGCGGTGGCGGGTCATTGGTAAGGGAGAGGATCAGCTGGGTGTCGTTGGGGTAGGAGATGATGTTGAGGTGGTGCTGGCGTGCGATGTCTGCGAGGGGGCTCATGTAGAAGAGGGTTGGACTGAGCGAGGAGCCTTGAGGGACGCCGCAGATGACTTCGGTGGCTTCAGATCTGAACGGAGGGAGGCGGACTCTCTGTGTCCTTCTGGCGAGGAAGGAGATGATCCACTCCAGTGCCTTCTCCTGGACTCCGACGTTGCTGAGGCGTTGTACTAGGGTACGATGGCAGACAGTGTCGAAGGCCGCGGAGAGGTCGAGGAGGATGAGGGCCGCTGTTTCTCCGTTGTCGAGCAGCGCTTGGATGTCATCGGTGACTGCGATCAGGGCGGTCTCGGTGCTGTGGTTGGCCCGGAAGCCAGACTGCGAGGGGTCGAGGGATCCGTTCGTCTCGAGGAAGGCGGCCAGCTGCTTTTTGACGGTCTTCTCGATGACTTTAGCAGGAAACGGGAGCAGCGAGATGGGGCGGTAGTTTTTGAGGTTGGTGGGGTCAGCCGATGGCTTCTTGAGTAGAGCGCTGAGTTTGGCGTGCTTCCAGCTCTCCGGGAAGGTAGCGATGTCGAAGGAGGTGTTGATGATGTCCCGCAGGTGGGGTGCGATGACAGCGTCGGCCTTGTTGAAGACGTGGTGAGGGCAGGGGTCGGTCGGAGATCCGGAGTGGATGGAGTTCATCGTGCGGGCGGTGTTTTCGGTGCGGATCGGAGTCCAGACGCGGAGGGTGGTGGTGGGGGGCGGTGGTTCGGTCGTGGTGTTCGTCGGTTGAGTGCTGAAGCTGTTGTGTATGTCCGCGATCTTGTTGTGGAAGTAGGAGGCGAGGGAGTTGCAGAGGTCTTGCGAAGGGGTGATGTCGTTGTTTCCGGCGTTGGGGTTGGAGAGCTCTTTGACGATGTTGAAGAGTTCTTTGCTGTTGTGTGCGTTGTTGTCCAGTCGTTCCTTGAATGCAGTTTTCTTGGTGGCGCGGATGAGTTGGTGGTGTTTTCGGGTGGCGAGCTTGAGGGCAGTCATGTTGTCCGGTGTTGGGTCTCTGCACCAGGTTCTCTCAAGGGCTCGGCAGTTCTTCTTGGAGCTCTTGAATTCGTCGGTCCCGGTCCCTTGAGTGCCTGCTCCCCCCATGCACCTGTTGGCTCCTTGAAGTCTCCTGCACAGGGATGTAATCCCCCTTCTCTTCCCTCACTCTCGTCCTTCGAGCACCAGACGTACCTGAGCGCACCGATTTGCAGACCAGTAAGCTGCCCAGCCCACAAGCCTTGCCTTGGCAGGCGCCCAGTGAACAGATCAACCATGCTGGCCCCATACAGAGTGAGTGATGACATACGGGGAAAAACCCCAAACGCCTGTAGTGTAAACAGCGACTACTTGGTGACTCGCACGTGCTGTGTGACCCACAAACCCGGTGGGCGATAGGGGTGTGCGGGGCATGCTGGGTGAACTGCACTGATCCGAGCCTCGATCTGCGAATACTATACATTGGAATTGCGGGCAGTTCCCCTGGCAGATAGAGAATCCTGGACCCGCGATGGGGAAGGCAGACGCTAAACAGTCTAAACCCACCTTCGGGGCTGTGGGGCTGGAAGAGGCGACGACTCACCCCATGAAGCTAGGGAGCAGCCCACGCAGACAGACTCACCTGATACACAAGATGATAGCATACACACTATTACTCAAGGTTAAATCCAGCTTAAAGACTATTGACTCTAAAATTGACCATCTGAAGTCTTTCCTTGATTAGGTCAAACAGCAGGTCGACACACATGATACCCGCATAACACAACTTGAGGCCAGGGTCTCTGACGCAGATGATACTGGTGCGGAGAACTGACAACACCTTCTGAAGATGTATAAAGTCTTAGAAATTATCAGCATAAAGAATGAAGATCTCAAATCCCGCTCCCACAGGAACAATATCTGCATCATTGGTATCCCTGAGTCTACTGCAATTGCTAAAATGGAGGACTATTTAGAAACTCTGCTGCACACACTTTTTGGTGCAGTCATATGCATTCCTCCTCACTGTGAACTTCAACATTCGGCGCACCCTGCCTCATTGGCAAGGGGGAAGTCTGGCTGAGCTCACGCACCCGATAGGGATAATTCCCATGTCCTTTTGGCACTCTCCAATTTGGGGTTTCTTGGGTGGAGGTGGCATGACTCTCAACCTAGTTGGGGGGGTTGGAGGGGGAGGGGGAAGGGACGGGGATGGGCAGCTTGTTAGGGGTATGACACAGGAAACTTAGGTTCCTAGGCTCTGTTAAATTGTTCCACCTGTTTGATTGTGAATGTGATGTCGATTGCATTCATTGAAAGTTGCATTATGCTATATGACACACTGACGTCTGGCACTACTATAGACAATGGATGGCACAACATTGCACCCCACTGGACTTTGCACCTGACTGACATGACTTTTTTAACGTGGAACATCAGAGGCAACAATGACCACCGTAAAGTGCGTCTCATACATATGTATCTCAATAGACATGAGGCTGACGCTTACTATCTACAAGAAACGCACCTCACAGCTGCCAACGCTGTTAAATTGCATTTGAGACTCTTCATTCTACTGTAATTACACTAGAGGTGTTACTATACTATTTAGAAGAGGCCTGACTTGGCACGCTACGCAATCTCACATAGACGCTGAGGGCAGATATGTGGTTCTGGCCGGGATTCTTTACACCCAGCCGGTGATCCTGGCAGCAGTCTACGTTCCAAATACAGAGGAGACAAAATTTTACACCCACATGTGGATGCTAATCTACTCCATTGGCCCCCTCCCGCTGATATGTGGCATATACAATACCCTCAGGCCACCGCCGCACTGCGCACACTGATGGAGGACAACATACTGACTGATGCCTGGCGACACACTCACACTCACCCTGACAAACACAAAGGCACATGCTTCTCCACCACACATGGCTCCTGATCTCATATTGACCTGTGGCTGGTCACTCTGGAGGTCGCATGCTTGGCCACGTCCGCTGAGTACCTGGCGCTCACCCTATCAGATCATTCCTGAGCGCATTTCATTCTGCTAGTCTTGTCAACCCCCACCGCATGTTTGCATGGCACTTACCCCCAAACGCGCTTTGCGATGCTGCATTCAGAGAGAAACTACGCAACGCCATTATTGAATTTTAACTACACCCCAGCTCCGTGGAGTCGCCCTCGATCCTCTGGGAAACCTTTAAGGTGGTGATCTGGGGGTAATGCATTGCTTAGCAGTCTGGGGTGCTCAAATCTATTAGAGGTACCCTGGAACGGTTAGAGGCAGAAATTAAACTGCTGGATCAACAATTTATCACAGACCCTTCTGAGATCAGACTAAAGCTAACCGAATACCATACAGAGGCTGAGAGAGAGGTGTCATACCTAGGCAGAGAAGCACAGGCCCGCCGCTATGGGGAGGGCGCCTGCCCCCAGAAATCTCCGGTGAACCTATTAAGGAATCTGCATGCTACCTCCTATATAACAGAGCTAATTGATGACTATACTGGAAGACTACGTCTCCTAGTGAAATATTCACCAGAATTTTGGTATTTTATTCCCACTTGTACACCGTGAGAGCTGAAACACCCCGCGATGTTATAGAACAATACTTTGACTCTATCAAGCTTCTGTGGCTTAGTGACGAGCATCGCAAAAACCTAGAAGAGCTATTTACCACCAAAGAGATAGCAAAGGTTATTGCTGGCTTCCCGAGCAATAAAGCACCAGGATCGGAAAGGCCGACACCCACGTTCTATAAGAAATCTGCACCTATTCTCATTACCCAGCTTGCTGAAATGTACAACAAATCCGTTGCGCTCGGCCAATGTCCCCCCCTCTCCGAGAGGCACTGATCACTTTCATTCTCAAACCCGACAAAGCACCTGATTGCTGTGACTCATATTGCCCCATATCATTAATAAATACATATAATAAGATATATGCCAAACTGCTGGCTAATCCGTTCCTCCCCCTTATGCCTCTGATTGCTCGCCCAGACTGGTCTGGCTTTATTCCGGGCCGTGCTACATCGCACAACCTGCGCACCTTCTTTTCTATAATGCACCAGATCAATCCCTCTGTGCCAGTGGTGGCGGCCCTGCTGGATGCTACCAAGGCATTTGACTCATTAGAGTGACCCTTCCTCTTCTCACTGCTCAGTCGTCTGGGCTTCAGCCCTGCCTTCATTCAAAAATCAACCTACTCTATACAGTGCCATCAGCATGCATTAAAATTAACGGATAAATCAGAGATCCTATAACCATCACTAGGGGCACCAGGCAGGGCTGGCCGTTATTGTCGATGCTATTCGCTATTGCCATGGAGCACCTTGCCACGTGGCTGCGACAGCACCATACGCATCATGGCATTGGTTTCTCAATCCGCAGTTTGGTGACCTCCATGTATGCAGATGACATCACATTGTATATATACAAGCCACAAGAGAATCTGGCACCAATAACAAGAGAGGTGATACGATGTGGGTGTTATTTATGGGGTACAAATAAACTTGAGTAAATCCATTCTTTTTCCCTTCACTGACGAGACATTGCCTTTCCCCATGAAATACCCACTAAAATGGGCCACGGGACAGACTAAGTATCTTGGTATATGGCTGAGCAGAGACATGGAAGAGCTCTGGAATGCAAATTTTGGCAAAACCTTGTAGTGGCTTGAAACAAAAACACTTGTGTGGAAAAACCTTCCACTCTCCTTGGTGGGCCGAATTGCGATAGCCAAGATGATTGCTTTGCCTAAATTTCTATATCTGTTTTTAAATATCCCGCTTCCACTCACCTCACATTTTAAAAAAAGACTACGAATCAACATGATCACCCTATTATGGGCCAGCCGACAACCCTGCATTGCCCACAAAACAATGATGGTACCCTTCTCTCATGGTGGGATGGGCGCTTCAAACTTTAAGCTTCATGCACACTGTGCACAGGCCAGTTTCCTTCACTTTTGGTTACACCCAACGCCCTTTCAGCCACACATGGCGGTTGAGATGGATCTTTCCTCCCCGTGGCTATTACAAACGGCATTATTCCTGCCATACAAGGACCCTCGGGGTAAAATCAACACAGTGGAATGTATGCGCTGAGCGTGGGAGGGGATCCGTAAACACACAGGAGACAAAGCCCTGTATGTGCTGGTGATGCAACTTGCGAGCACTCTCTCTTTCCCTCCATTGCAGACCAGTGGTATGACGTGCCAGGCTGCGACCCTGGGCATACAAACCAACGCTGACCTTTACCCCAAGGGTAAGTTTTGTCTCTCCCTGAACACACAACTCCACTTGACAACCTGCTATATTATCAAATCAGAGCAACCTGCAGGAACATTAACGATACACTTCTGGCCTCTTCACCGCCGACTGCAGCACTTGAATACATCCACACAACGACATCCCCACACAAACTTGGCACTAGGCTGTATGCATTCACCCTAGCGGCTTCCCCTGTAGACACTGAGCATGAATGCTGTGCATAAGTAGGCAGACTTAGCAGATGGGCCTTCACCAACACAGTGGCAATACTGCTGCAATCAAACTAAAAGACTCTCGCCCAACTACCGGCTGCGCCTGATACACTTTAAATTTCTACACCGACTCTACCGTACCCCAATGGCACTTCACAAAATGGGTCTGGCTGAGGATGCGAGATGAGCATACAGAGCGACACCTGATGCAACAAGTACACACCTGGCCTGGTTTTGCCTAAAAGTAGCGGACTACTGGCAAAACATGTGCAAAATCATTAGCGATATTACCTCTGAAACCATCCACCTGACCCCTTACATGCTTACTGGGGCACGTCAAGGACATCTCTGATGCCAGATACAGACTGGTTGCTCTGCTATTAGTGCTGGCCAAGCGCAGGGTGGTGATGCACTGGGGCAACAGACAGGCGCCATTGTCTAAACCCTGGCTAGCAGACGCAGCGCACTGCCAGATGCACTTAAGTAAATACTGGAATTTAATGTCCATAGTGAGTAGGCCACATGACATTTGAGCTCCCCTGGTGATGTACCTCTGTCAATTAGCTGATTCTGAGGATCCCTCTGACCAAACCTTAAACCCAGTGGCCTTGGACATGGACGCAATCCTTGATAGTGATAGACCTACAAATGCATGTTTGGGTGATACTACACCTTATGTATATGTCAGAGTAAAGAAAGTGATGCTTGCATGCCGAGGACAGTACCGTGTTACCATGTACCTTTCAAGTGCCGATGTAACGACAACATTCCGCCAAGGTCTAGATGTCGAACTATATAATTGAATGCATAATTGTAACATGCTTTAGTTGCAATAAAGTTTTAAAAACTAAAAAAAAAATCCTTGGTATTATAGCCAACGTTTTTAATTTTACCCACTTTATCTTGGAATATATTTTTGAATGTCTCTTTCCATGGCTTTTCTTCTGTGACAGCCTTGATATAAATAAACAGCTGCTTGTGGCCAGGTCTGATCATCAGATTTAAATAAGCCTGGTGCCACCAGCCCAAGACGTTAATGCCCCTGTAGGCTACATATACATTTCCTTTGATAGTATTGGTCTCAAAAGTAATGTCCGCCCAAAAATATCCTCTTAGTTCAATCCTGCTACCTTCAAATGCAGTGGTGATGACATTTGGAGGCAATAGTTTTTTTTATCAGACTAGTGTTTATTATATTTTTTTAAAGAAATTATAGTCGTTTTAGTATCAGACACTAGTAGTAAAAGAAAGTGAATGCCACCAATTAAAACTGGAATGTGAGGGTCTATGTACCTCTTATTAATGTGTACACAACCAACCTCAATGCAATCTACAGAAAGAACTAACTCTTCCACTCTCTTGTTGATATGGCACACTTCTAATCCCTACACGTTTGCCCTCTCTATATACTTTCCCAAAATGACCAGTTTTCCTGCACTTCTAACACTCGTGTAGTAGCAGGACGATTGTTTTTTTAAAGTAAACCAGCTTTATTAGAAAAAAGTAACATAGCAGAAATGCATTAAAGAAACTTGAATAAACTGCAGGAATTGAATCAGCAAAAATATCATAAAGAATTGAAGCTTTTTAACGATTTTGAAAACAAATGGGAAGAGGGAGGAAAAAGGGGAGGGAAGGGGAGTGTATACAGGAAGACCACGTTAACAACAGCTTAGATCAATACCTTAAAAGAAAAATAGCAATATAATGTAATGTAATAAAAAGAACAAGGAATAGCAAAATTAGTATCCGTGGCAGAGAAACCGAAAAATCTGAGGTTTTAAATTTTCAGATAAGTTACATATATATATTTATGGGCTACATTGGCTAAAAAAGAAGTCAAAGGTAACTAATATAAAACTCTGTTAGCAGATGGAGTATAGAAAGAGGAAAGGGCAGTATCTAATCTATGGTAATGACAAACATCATTCCAGCAAGATTTATAAGAAATATTTGAAGCACATTTCGAATTAATAGAAATTTGTTAAAAAGCAAGAGCAAGCATGAGATCGAACAATCATAAGTTGGCACATGGCAAGTGGATTTCTTCACAGAGACTGCCCAAAATGAGTATCAAGGGAGTTGGCAGGCAATTTATATGAAATATGAGAGATAACTGAAGCCAGACCTTGTCCCAGAAAGAAGCTGTATGGGGGCAGTGAAACAGCATATGCATAAGGTCACCAAATTGGTGGTCACAAGACCAACATTTAGAAAAGGAATCCATGGAGAATCTAGCTAGTAAGGAAGGGGTACAATATATTGTATGATAGAGAAAGAACAAAGATTGAGAAGTAGAGGCTGTTATGGAGGTTTGCAGAGTTTATCCCAAAGTCCAAGTGCATCCCAAATCCAATTCCCACTGCAGCCTCACCTTAGTTTTGGATCTGACATAGGAAAAGAGCAAATAAGTCTACATATAGGTGAAGCATTAGGGACAGTAGTAAGAATTGAACCAAGGGGGAGTGCAAAGAGGGAGAAAGGGAAGTATTTAGTGGAGAATGGATAACACCGAGGAGAATATTGATGAGAAGGAGATATTTAGGTAAAAAGGAGCGAGCACACTTAAATAAGTGCTGATTTTGTGAAAAAGAGAGAGGGTCATTATTAGAAAAAAAATCTTTGACCCAGATTATACTTTTTTGCCTCCAGGTTTTCCCAAAAATCGGTTTGTTGTTGATACTAATAAGAATATTATACCAGAGAAGATACTGGTGAAAGGAATCGCGAGACACAGACTGTGACTTTTAAATCGGTTTTAGAACAGCGCAAGTATATTTAAAGAGAGAAAAAGGTATGTAAGGTTTAGCCGAGAAAGATATAACTTCACTGGGGAGAAAGAGAGCTAGAAAAGAGCATTCAATGTCCAACCACAAAGGGGTAAATGAGGATTGTAACAAAGGAAGCCATCTAGAGGCTTGTTGGAGACAGAAAGCTTTATGGTATAACCGAAAGTCATGGAATTGAACTCCACCTTCCTGTTTAGCTTTCCTGAGGGAATCTAGAGAAACTCTGGCTTTTTTATTCAACCCAAAGAATTTAGAGAGTTTAGAATCTAATTTCTTAAAGAAAGTACCAGGAATACTAACTGGGATCATTGAAAGGGTATGTAGAATTATGGGTGAAATCTTCATTTTGATAGAGTCCATATGACCCCACCAGGAAAGAAAGAGGGGATTCCAGGAGGAAAGAAGCTTATCTACTTTATCTATACAAACATTGATGTTTGCCGAAACCGAGTCCTTAATGGAAGCGGCAAACCAGGTGCCCAGATATTTAATTTTGGAGGCATTCTAATGAAACCCTGTGACATCGAAAGAATGACTAAAAGTAAACTTAGTAAGAGGCATGATTTCCGTTTTGTCAGATTTAATCCTATATCCAGAGACTGAGGAAAAGGTATCCATTTCCTGAAGAAGAGCCTGGACGGACTGCTCAGGAGTGGAAATGAAAAGAAGTATGTTGTCAGCATAAGCTGACATTTTTAAATGATCGTATCCATATTGAACTCCACTGATTTCGGTATTATTTCTGATACAGGACAGGAAAGGTTCTAAATCAAGTATAAATAATAACGGGGATAATGGACACCCATGACTGACACTACGACCCAACGGAAAATAACTAGAGATCTTCCCATTAACTAAATGAAGGCCATGGGGGATTGATAAGTTAAGGAAACAAATGAAGTAAAATGGAGACCTAACTCATGCCAGGCTAGAGAGTTGAGTAAAAAGGACAAATCAATTCGATCAAATGCTTTTTCAGCATCAATTGAGATAGCTGTTAGAGGGTGAAAGAGAGAAGATGCCTTGTTTAAAATGTTAAAAAATATTCTAGAATTATCAGAGGTAAATCTACCTTTAATAAAACCTGACTGCTCCTTATCAATCAATGAAGGAAGAAAGGGTTCAAGACGTAAAGCCAGTAATTTGGGGAAGATTTTATAATCCACAATAACTAGTGAAATAATGAGACTAAGAAATATTCCGGCACTCAAAGGTAAACACCGTTTGTTTGTCAATAAACCAAAACAAGCTACATTGAGTGGTATCAGAATGTCATTGGTAAGAAGACAGAGTTGAGTTCATACAAAAACCGTAAATTTTAATATAGAAAAATATTGTTTGATTCATTAAAGTATTACAAAAACAAGATCAAGAAAAAATCATTGTCCCTAACATACATAAATATTGAAGAGACTGTTCTTAAGATGATAATTGTCACTTTCCGATCTAGACCCAAATTCGCAACAGCCGACACATGTTTCATCACATCAGGTGACTTCCTCAAGGCTTTAAAAAAAATAGATTTTAAAGAGTGCTTATATAGCTGCACGTATGCTGGATTCCTGATGTCTTCTCAGATCCAGACCAAAGTAAACACAAGATTTCCTAGTTTGAGGAACATTTATTCTCTTCAGTCATGTAAACATTTCCAGTACAGGTGGAACACGTCTATAATAGAGTTCCCTGTGTTGTATCCCCAGTCTTAAGTGATCGTTATCACAATATGTTTCGCCCAAAAGTTTTCTTAGTTGTAAATTATCCTCGTTGAACACGATTTTCGTACCCCTTGTGACTTCTTTTCCACAGAGGCAGAGAAAGTATTTAAACGTCTTATTACGTGAGATACAGAGTATTGCAAACACGATGGGCTATGATAGGCCCCCGGTGTGTTTGTGTCAAAGCTCCACGACGTGTGCTCTATAGGACATGTCTGGAACGTCACCTGATGTGACGAAACACGTCTCGGCTGTTTCGAATTTGGGTCAAGATCAGAAAGTGACAATCATCATCTTAAGAACAGTCTCTTCAATATTTATGTATTCTAGGGACAATTATTTTTTCTTGATCTTGTTTTTGTAATACTGTAATGAATCAAACAATATTTTTCTATAATAAAATTTACGTTTTTTGTATGAACTCAACTCTGTCTTCTTACCAGTGACATTCTGATACCACTCAATGTATCTTGTTTTGGTTTATTGACAAACGAATAGTGTTTACCTTTGAATGCTGGGATATTTGTTAGTCTCATTGTTTATCATGGTGAATGCTTTTGCAGGATCTGTGTATTTAGGCATCTAGGTAGTATGGTGCTTTATATCCCTAGGGGCACCTTAAATAATTGTTGTCCTTTTTTACTAGCACTGTGAAGTTGAAAACAAATTTTGGTTACCCAACTTGATTATATAACTATATTGATGTGCGTTCCGTTGTACATTACTACCGTCCATAGTGTTTGTTAAAACTAGTGAAATAGGTCTGTAATTTTTGCAAAAGGTCGGTCCTTACCGTTGTTATGTATAAGACAAACAGTAGCTTCTTGGAAAGAGCCTTCAGTGGAACAAGATGTAGTGAAAATTTGAAAGAGATGTAACAGCCCAGGAAGGAGAAGATTAGAAAAGTGGAGACAAAATTTGAATGTGAAGCCATCCGGACCAGGAGATTTGTTCTTCCTAAGCGATTGAAGTGCATGCAAGATCTCTGATAAGGAGATGTCAGCTTTTAAGGAAGAGAGGTCTCTTTGATTGCCATGGAAGTTTTTGCAGTTTTGTAAATAAGCTTCTATCTGAGAACGCAAGGGTGGAGATTCAGGCATGTAGCAAGATTAGTAATATTTAACAAATTCTGCGAGAAGATCTTTATCTTTAAAAACGGAAAGCCCTACATAATTGTTTCACTGAATCTAACATGTGAATCTGCTTGTGGATTCTCAAATATTTAGCAAAAATCTTACCAATTGTATTATGGCCACTGTGATACTATTATGAAGTAAAATTGAAGAGGCTTTATCTGTAGATATCTTATTATATTGTAGTTGTGCACGAATAAGCTCTTGCAAATTGTATGGAGTAGATGAAGAACAATATTGATGCTCCAACCATTTAATTTCAAGTAAAAGGGATTGATTTTAATTCAATTAATCTTTATTCAATTATGCATCATACTCATAAAAGATGAAAACATAAAAAACACATAAAATCCTTTAAAACGCTAATATGTACAGTCCATCTTATTTAATTCAGATCGCAGAGTTTACAAGCATTAGGTATGGTTTAAAAACAGCAAGCTAACCTATCATACGCATCTCTCTACACTAGGCACACATTAATTGTTTCCAATATAAGGCTCTTTCAGATAGTCGGTGACCGCCAACATTACCACATGATCAGGTAATAGCTGTAAATATAAATAGGCAGGTCAAAATTGGAAAAAAAGCCCTTGCTTTTAAAAGTGGTAATAAATTCATCTTTATCAGAACAAAATATACAGAATAAAACTAATGCCTAGATGCATCATTCATAATTGCATTCGCAAACGGTGCGAATCGCATAATTCGACAGTTTGCGAATGCAATTCATGGTTTTGGAATGCATCAATTTTTATGTGTTTTCGCATTTTTAGGAATCGCAATAATATTTGCGATTTCTTTAAAAAAATCGCAAAATTTGCGAATCGCATTTATTTTGCGAAAAAATGCAATGCATGAAACATCGCAATTAGCGATTTTTTAAAGAAATCGCAAATTGGAATTCTTAAATTTAGAAGAAGTTGAACCTGGTGCTAATTTTACTAGCTACTTGCACTGCAGCTGTCAATCATCACTGCTGCATATCAGGACCTCATAGACCTTGAATTAGCCTTTCAGGATGGCTGCACTTTTCTTTTTGGCTCGCAGGCAGAGGCCGAGAGTAACTGCAGGCTGGAGGAGAAGGCTCATACAAGAGAGAATCTTTAGAGTGCGCATAACCTTACTGGGGCAGACTGAATCAGAGATATTTTCTAAGTATAGGCTGAATGCTACTTTAATATTAGATTTAATTCAAGAATTGGACACAATTTTGCAGAGGCAAACACACAGGACACAAGCCATACCAACCCATGTGCAGGTATTGTGTTCACTGCACCTCCTTGCTTCTGGATCATTTCAGGGTGTAATAGCCATTGCTGGTGGTGTCTCCCAGAGTTCACTTTCCAGATTTTTTAATGCCTTTCTAAATGCCATGTTACAAAGAATACGGTATCATATAAAATTTCCTAGCACACAACAGGAGTTAATGAAAACCAAACTGGATTTCTACAACATGGCTCAATTTCCACATGTCATTGGCTGTGTAGATGGCACACATGTTCCCATTTGCCCATCCTCTGAAAATGAGTATATTATTCGCAACAGAAAATGCTTCCATTCCCTTAATATTCAAGCAGTCTGTAATTCCAAAACCATTATCACAGACCTAGTTGCAAGTTACCCAGGAAGTGCCCATGACTCCTACATTTTTAGACTCAGTGCCATTCATGCCAGACTGCTTGCTGGTCAATTTGGTGATGGATACCTGCTTGGTAAATGTCTTTTTCTACTAAACACACTTTCCCTTCATCTTCACACATTTGTTATGTGCAACTTACAATTTACATTGTTTTCTATTACAGGAGATAGTGCCTATGCAATAAGGTCTTATATCTTAACACCATACCTAAATCCAACTTCAATGAAAGAGCAGCACTTCAACTAGGCTCACATACCAACCAGGAATGTGATAGAGAGGACCTTTGGAGTGATTAAATCACGCTTTCGAATACTTCATAAAACTGGTGGAGCATTGCAATATCAACCAGACATTTGCTGTAAAATAGTAGCAGCATGTGCAATGCTGCACAATCTAGCAACTGAGAGAGGCATAGAACTTGATGAGGAAGATGTGTTACCTCCAAATGACAATCAGCCTCCTCAACCACAAGCAAGAGCACATGGACCAGAGGCAGCAGAGGGGAGAAGGAGAAGGGCAGAGATCACACAGCATTACTTCTAAATGAGGTAAGAAACACTCTGATATTTTTTTGGTGTGGCAAGCAATGTAAATTTTAATTCAAATTGAAACTGAAATGCATTTACTTCATGGACTTTCACTGTATCACAAACTTAATTCTGGTCTTTAAATCAGAAATGTTGAAATGATAATTATTGAACCATAGACAACTTTGACATTATGAATACCATTCAAGAGGCATCACAGACAATGTCATTTCTTATGGCCACGCACTCCTAATGCCTTCACTGTATTTTTTCCACCGTGCATGGTCATATTACTGGCATTATTCAGCTTTCTATTACTTCGCCGTGTGCCACTTAAGCAATGCTCAAGTGTGCCACTCACAGCACTGCCGGCACCACTCTCCCCCATTGGTAGTTGCTTTTCTGGGGATGCATTAGACTGTGAAATTCCTGATGGTTCATAGGTAGTCCCCACTCCCTTTTGAATATGTTCAAATGTTTTCATCAAGAGTACCTGGGTTGAAAGGGTCTGTTTGCAGAGGCCACGTGTACAATTGGAAAGGCGAGTCATTTCCCTGTTATGAGCCTGCATGTTGGTCAGTAGTCGTACCTGCCTTTTGCACTTATATTTTGCTGTTTTTGCATCAATGTGCACATGGTCTCCAAAAAATTGGCAATGCGGTCAAGCTTCAATGCAGATGTTTCATGGCCTATCTTCATTACATTGATCATTTTATTCATACTGATAGATAATGAACCTATTTGTTTGCTGATATGTTTCAGTTTTCCTTTAATAATTCTAATGTCTTTGCCTTGCAGGCGCTGTACCTTTAGTATTTTCTCTTCAACAAGATTGCCAGTGATGGGACCCTCTCCAAAATGACCACTTTCTCTCACATTACCTCGGCGCAGAGAATACTGCTGAAGTCTCCTTCGCCTACTCAGCCTGCTATTTGTGACTGTTGGAGTGCTTTGAGGTTGCCTTTCAGCTACATTCTCATTCGGCTCTGTTTCAGAATCAGTTTAGTTTGGAGCAGTTGTCGCACTCTCTGTCTTTCCCCTGTTTGTGAATTGGCTGCTGATGTACTTGGAGCATTTCCCAATTGTGTTTCTTGAACTTCTTGGTTGTGGAAATCCCTCAAATCCTGCTCAATTATGTCTTGCAGTGCTTCTATGGTTTAAAAAATGCACAAACATGATGTTACTTTAAGTTTGCACTTTCATTAAATTATTTAAGAAAATGTGAAAATCTGCTCAATCACATGATTCCAGTCTCATTCATATTATTTCTTCATAGTAATGAAGTTGCAATTACAAATTATTGTTTGTGTGCATGAAGGACTCCTAAAAACTACAACTCCCATAATGCACTGTTTTCATTTACCTAACATTACATAACTGTTGCTGGTAACACACACATAACATATAATACACAACACAATTACAATGCTTTTAATCCATCTACTTTCACAACAGTCTTTAAATTTCTAGGCTCCATTCAGACAATCAAAAGCATATGCAATTCAATTACCTTCAGAAGGAGTTGGAATCTCAAAAGTATCAATGTCTATTACTCCGATTACAGCCTCAGTCAACAGTGTGCCTTCCACCATGTTTTCCAGGGGAGTGTTGGGTCTATCCCTGGGTGTTCCACCTCCAGTTTGCTTTGCTGATTTAATCCTGTTTGCTAGCTTCTCTTTTACACAACTGCGCAGGTCATACCATCTTTTTTGTAAATTGTTTTTGTCACGATGTGCCACTCCTACTGCGTTCACCTTTGCTTGTATGGCAATCCATAGGTTCCTTTTGACAGCCTCAGGGACCTTCAGAGACAGCTTACCAGAAAGCTGCTCCTGTCTTGCAGTCACCTCCTCAATGAGAATTTCCAACTCTTGATCAGAAAACTTAATTTTCCTTTTCCTGGCTGGCCCCTCTTCAACAGGATTCTCATTTTCCATTTTTCAAAAGAATTGTCAGGCACAGACTGCAGCAGCAACCTCCAGGGAAAGCTCACTCAGCAAACTGCCAAACCTCACTGTAACGGGGTGTACAAAAGGGTGCAGGGCAGGCAGGACTCAGAGTCTCCCGGTGATGGTCTACCTCGTGACAAGGGGAAGACCGAGGGGAGGTCCGAGCTAACTCTTGTTCCCACCCCTCCCCTCTCTCTGTCTCAAACACAGGACCCGTTAGCGAGCTGGACGGAGCCGAACGACATGGACTGGCCCTTTAACCCTGAAGGACAAGCCGAGTGGGAGGAGCCGACTTACCTGCCCTGCCCCTCAAAAGGAGATCCCGACGAGACACAGGTGTGCTTGTTCACCTGGAGGACGGAAGGAGAGAGAGTGCGGAAGACGGAGATTCAGGAGGAGGAAGGTACCGAACGGAGGAGGATCGAAGTTCTGGAGGAGAGACCGGGAGAAGACACAGGGACCATCGAGAGCCGAGCAGCTGGAGAGAAACTCGGAAGTCGGACACCAGGAGAGGAACCGTGTGCAGAGTCGGCGCCTGCCCAGGACGGAGGAAAGCCAGGAGGCCACCGTTCCCACGAGCCGCCCAGCCACTCACCCAGGGGAGGTGCGTGGCTTCTCCAGGTACGTGACCGTTTGAGGGGCTGGGTCGGAGGTCAACGTACGCTAGGTACAACCCCGCGGGACGTGTAGTTTTAACGGTGTCACTCAAGCACCCTTCACCGCCGTTCACGCGTTAATTGGAGCACCGGGAGTCCCCTCACTACCCTCCCCTTCACCGCTTGGTATTTGAAGCAGACCCCTGACACTTTTCTTTCTTTTCCTTTCCTCTGGTTGGGTGTTCGCTGGAGAGCTACTCCTACAGTCGGGACGGACTCCGAGGCCGAAGAAACCCCTACCCGAAGACCGGACGGGACCCGCAAGAAGGAGAAGGTCATCCCCCGCCGACGGAGTAGAAGCCGCTCACCGAGGAAGTTTCCTAACCGTAAAAGCTGTACTGATCAACTGTTTGCCGCAATAAAACCTAAGTTACCCAGAGCTCGCCTATTGCCCTTAACTTCAGCGCCGCAACCAGCACCCATTGTAACACTCACCTTCAAAAAAGGGAGCAGCTGCGCCTAATTGCTGTACTGGCTTTCAGGCAGTTGAATCAATGAGATTCATCATGTGTGTGATTTCGCAATTTGCGATATCGCAAAATGCAAATTTGCAATTAAGAATTCGCAATTTTACTGCGATTCAGTAAAAATTGCGATTTTTACCGAATCGCAATAAAATTGCGAAAAAAATGATGCATTGACATTTGTGATTCCTTGTTTGCGATTCCTTATTTTTCGCAAATAAGGAATCGTAAATAAAAACGTTGATGCATCTACCCGTAAGTGTATTAAGGTTTGAGGCGAGGGATTGCCAGACGGACAGGTTAAAAGTGCATGGGGTTTGTACTGACCCAGGGCAAAACAGATCATTGTACAAATGGAGCCCAGACAAAATGTTGTGAGCAATGATATGTCCCATGGATGTTTAACTGCTATAAGATATGGTTCAATACTAGTGACAGATTTCAGGAGCAATATCTCAAAGGGGTGTCAGTAAAAGGACAATTAGAAACAGTACAATTAATTACAGAAGACTCAATCAAGAAGAGGGAAAAAACCCAGGTAGATCAGGTACTTTGCAAAAATTTTATTGTGGAACATTCACATATTTGACATATTCAATTACATATGATCAAACAAGTAAAGAATTAAAGAGTTGTGCTGCATTACATTAAATGGCATGTAACCTGTTGCATACTGTGCACAACTGCTCGTGAAGGATTGTGACGGCGCAAGTAACACGCGAGGTAGTATATACAGCGACGGTGATGGGCATGATGGCAAACAAGTGAGCTTAAAATTGAACAAAGTCAGGATAACCAAACAATAAATGGTAATGTGATACACAAGTAATTAAGTATGGTATCCTTGAGGAGAGCGACAAACGTTTCGCTGTGAAGTCGACGGCGTTTCAGCCTTCAGGGATGGTAGACCTGTCTCAACAGGCACTATCTGCTTATGACACCAGCCTTTTGAGTAAGGGTCTCAGCTTCGTCCCAACTGAGAGAAGCAATTTCTTTGAACTACAAGAGAATCTATTCAAATTCTTCAGAAGGATAAGGCTCAAACATTTCTTTGCGGATAGACCACCACTTGACCAAACTACTCGCTCACCATGCCACTCTGCCTCATCCTTTAACCCGGCATCTGCTCTCATGCACACCGAGATTTTGACTTTTGAGAGACAGGTACTTCTGGAAATGAAGAACATCCAAACTCAGCATGAATTTGTACCTTATAATCTCTCCCTCCTGGAAAAACAAGCCTTGAACAAGCTCACGACCAATAAAAATATAATCATAAAATCCGCCGACAAGGGCGGCGGCATCGTTGTTATGGATCAAACAAAATATGACTTGGAAATCCTACGGCAATTGGACAACACTGACCACTACCACGCCCTATCATCGGATCCTCTGCCAGGAATTTAAATCAAAATCCAGCAGATCACGCCATTGGCCAGGGCTAATGACATCATAATAGATAAAGAAGTGATTTATCTCAATAACACCCATCCTTGGACCCCGGTACTTTATGTCCTGCCCAAAATCCAAAAGGACCAACAAAATCCCCTTGGTCGACCAATCGTGTCGGGCTGTGGATCGATACTGGAACCAGTTGGCAAATATATTGACAACATCATTAAGGAATTTGTCCCTCTTACGGACACCTACACCCGCGATAGTATGGATCTCATTAACCACATCGAGAACACTCCCTTCAAGCTTGGAACCGATGTGATGGTTGGTATGGACATCGAATCGCTTTATACCAACATCCCCCACCGGGAAGGCTTGGCAGTCATAAAAGGGATCCTAGATGCAAGACCACAACCTGCCCGGATTCCTACAGACTTCATAATATCTCTTTTAGAAGTCACTCTGGAAAACAACTATTTCCTATATAAAGATATGTACGATCTCCAAAGCAAAGGGGTATCTATGGGGGCATGTTTCACACCGAACTTTGCCATATTCTATGTCCACCATCTGGAGAAAACCAAGATCTTCACTAGCCTCAACCCATTCAGAATCCACATCTCCTCCTGGCGTTGTTACATAGACGATATCCTGCTTATCTAGACAGGAAACAATGACACCTATTGCAATTCGTGGATTGGCTGCACACCTGCCAACAACACCTTCGATTTACCATTGATCCTAAAGAGAACCATCTACCGTTCCTTGACCTTTCTCTTCAAGTTGAAGACAACAAAATTGGAACAGCACTATTCAGAAAACCAACTGAACGGAACACCCTACTACTATACTCCAGCTACCATCCACGTGGGCTACCCGACGGCCTACCCTTTGGACAGTTCCTGTGGATTCACCGCAACTGTAAATGGAGAAAGGACTTTTTTAGGGAAGCCGCTATCTTGTCCGAGAAACTCATTGCCCGTTGCTACCCCAAGACATTGGTAGCCAGGGCACGGAAACGTGCGTGGTATAACCACTGCGAAACCCTACTAACATCCAAAGAAAGGAGGGATAACTCACGTATCCATTAGTTTCTACATTCTCTCCTACCAGTAAGAAGATGGCCAAAATCATCAAAAGAAATTGGAACACACTTGCCCTGCTGAACATATTAGATGAACCACCACTGTTTTCATACCGGAGAGGAAAATGCTTGTCGGACTACCTTATTCACGCCATTACACGGCCCAAAACTAACACACAGGATGAATCAGTAAGAGGCTTATGGGGCCTACTGCCTCTACTAGGACACTACAAATGTCAAAGACGTACAGCTTGTCCCTCTTCTCTCAATACGAAATACTTTGAGTATGACGGACAGAAACACCAACTGAGATCTCTTACTAACTGCAGATCCCACACCATGATCTACACAATACGCTGTGCCTGTGATCTCTTATATATAGGACAGACTACACAAATGATCAAGGACAGAATCATCCAACACCGGAGTCAAATTAGATGCGGTGTGTTGACAGCCCCACTGGTCACACACTTCCAAGAACGTAACCACAATGACACTGATTTCACCTGGATGGTGATTGATCAACCCACCTTACCCACTAGGGGTGGGGATATACACAGACTGCTTAACAGATGTGAATTTAATCTGGATTGCTCGCTTCAACAACATTGATCATGGCCTGAACACCTTGGATGAATGGAACACTACACTCACATGAGGCATCAGATCCAGACTCTGTAATTGACCACACATAGTCTTACCATCTATTCTGTCTGCATATAACACACAGTACCTGACCAGCCTCGATTTGTTAGCCCTCTTGATATGACACATGCACTTCTGCATATCACCATACTATTAAATTTGAACCTTTTGCTACGATACAAGCACTTTTTTATAAACATTCATGTTGTCCGACATAGGGCTTATCAAGTTGAATTCTTCACACACCACCAATTGCCTATTTGATTAAGAAATATATCCATTGTCTATTATGCTATGCTATTTTGACTTAGGGAATGTCACAATTATTATGCAACTCTGATACCTTATCAAGGTCACAATTTAATTGTAACTTCAAAGTTTTTTGTTGTAACCCGAATACACATTCTGATGATCGATGCCATGAGTAATATGTCTAATTGTACATGGGCTATCTGCTTCACACTCCACAATTGTTATCAGTGTACCCACAGTAAATTTTCTCTTGACAAAATGAATCCAATAAATATCCCTGCCGTGCCGGTTCTCATTATAAGCCCACAGCTAGTGATCTCCACGATGCACCACAAGTCTTTTCTCCCTTTCTACTTTTCTTCCAATACTGGCACGCTCTAGTCTCTCCGCGCATAGCGCCCCACGTGACAGACATCACGTATTTCTCCAGTCCCTTGCAGCCCGCTTTCACTAAGCCTGACAACTGCCTGCTTCGTGATCCAGCTCCCGCCACACAGAGCCTGACTGACGCCGGCTCACCGATTGAATTGGCACCACCTGCTGTCTGCCAAGTAAGTTCGACCCACGGCCTCCCCCTCCCCGTGCCTGCCCTGTGTGCCATCAAGTTCCTGGCTTCAGGCCACTCGAATACACCCTCTGCCCCTGAGCCCTTCAGTAATAATTCACCAGGGCCGCCCTTACCCTTTGCTACCCACCCCACTGCACGCACGGCCCCCACGCTCCATGTGACGGAGCCCGGCTCCCACCCACACAGACCCGTTTACATGCAATGGGGTATCTTACACCGCATGAGCTGTTACCTCCCATTTCACACCGGAATTTGCCTGCCAGCATACCTTCCGTACCGCACACCAACCTGCATCGGCCCTCACCCCGCCCCATGCCCCATGTTAAGCGTACCCATCCCCGGCCTGTGAACCTTGATCCCTTGACCTCACCCCCCACAGTCTGTACCCAGTTTCTCTTGTCCACTGGTCCCTGTGGTTGGCCACTGTACCGCCCCGGTGGCAGAACTCATTCCCCACATCCACCCCACCTACCTACCCCACCATCCCCCCGGCCCAACCAGTGGCTGCCTCTCATTGGGCTCTTCGTTCTTTTTCAGGCCTTCTGAACTACAGGCTTGGACTCCCACAACACACGCCACTGCGCGTGGTTTGGTCCCCTACGGAGACCTCCCTTTTACCTTGACAGTAAGTCATTCCAACCCTTCTGCCCACCCCTTCCCCTTCCAACCTCCCCCTTCCTGTCCTCTCCACACACCACCAACCCCCTCTTTTCCCCCTCCTTCTCCCACACCCACACCCCCTTGCCCATACACCCCCACAACCCGCCTTCCCCTCCCCCATCCCTTCCTCTCTTACTCTTGCCTCCCTTATTTTCCTTAGAACCACCCCTGGCACGCTTAGGTTCTCTTTAGACCTTACCCCCATCCACGCCCGGATCCTGGACGGTGTGGCCCCAGACATAAATGGTCCATTGTTCTTGATCACTAGCGCTTGTCTCACTTTCCCTTCCTGAGTCTAGCCATGCGGTAATTTCTGCTGCGCCCTTCCTCTTCTGTTCCTTTTGGATCATTTGACCATGCCCCTAGTTCCTTATTCTTTCGCCTTGGTCCACACCAGAGTTTTCAATTGTATACACATCCATGGGAATATCCCTTTATCCCCAGCACTGCGATAAAAAATCAGTGTAACCTGGTCCTTATGATGGCCTAACATCCCTAATGGCCGAAACGCCATTGACTTCACAGCAAAACTTTCTGCGTTCTCCTCAAGGATACCATACTTAATTACTTGTGTATCATATTACCATTTATTGTTTGGTTATCCTGACTTTGTACAATTTTAAGCTCACTTGTTCGCCGTCGCGCCCTTCACCGTCGCTGTATACACTACCTCATGTGTCACTTGCGTCGTCACAATCCTTCACGAGCACTTGTGCACAGTATCCAACAGGTTACATGGCATTTAATGTAACGCATCACAACTCTTTAATTCTTTAATTGTTTGATCAAATGGAATTGAATATGTCAAATATGTGAATTTACCAATACAATTTCTTTTTGCAAAGTATCTGATCTCCCTTGCTTTTTTCTCCCCCTTCTTGATTGATTCTTCTGTAATTAATTGTACTGTTTCTAATTGTCCTTTTACTGACACCCCTTTGAGACATTGTTGTACGTTACAGATGTTTGCCCTAGTCTCATTAGAGTTTATGGGCTACCTCTTGTAGTCTGGTATTAGATTTCAGGAGCAGGCAGGATTTGTTGGAGTGTTTCTCCAGCGCCCTAACTTCCCTCTCTTCTTTCACTCTCTTTGAAATGTGTTCCCTAAAAAGGCCCGATCACCTTTTTTGAGAAGATGTGGCCTGTGAAATATGTCCATACAATCTAGGGAACAGGCGGCAGTTTAAATATAATTTAGCCATGGTATCTTTAGGCCATAAGTACACTCCAAACAGTCCTCAGTCATGCTCCTATTGATCCTCAGTCTCTCATCGAGCGAAAGTGAAATCCAAAGTAGCCATGTGGCCAGTTTAACTTGATCCTCCACATAATCCAGACCCAATTCCTCGTAAGTAAAAAAGGAAGCACTATTTGGATCCAGGATCAATAGTTTTCTACAGAATCGGTCCTCTTCGCGCTGAATTACCTTGCAATTACGGTACCCCCATATGGCTGCACCATATGTGTCAGGACTGGAAGACATTTCATTCTGTAGATATTCATTAAGGGCAGAAATCTTATTAACTATTGACATAAAAAACCTAAACAGGGCACTTCAAGGTTGGCTATATTTAGAGCAATCATTAGAAATACAAGAGAGCCAATTATTCTGCTGGTCGAATGACACTCCCAAACACGGAAAGGTAGGAACCCTAGTAATTTTTTTCCTCTTAATGTCAATCGGTTTGGTTTTAGCAGCCTTTCTCCCACAAACCATATAATGGGTCTTTGAGATGTTTGTATCCAGATCCAAATTATCCATAAAATTGACGAACCTATCAACCAGTAGCTTTAACGCATTTGCCGTACTGGCCGTCAATACAACTTCATCAGCATAGAACAGGGTTGGCACACTGACTGAATTTATCTTGGGCAGGTCCAGCCCATTTCAATCAAACAGGCGTTGAGGCTATTTATATATAACAAAAACCAAATTGGCGCCATCACACAACCCTACCTGACACCTGTGGAAGGCTAAATGAATGGGTTGTCTCCCCCTCCATGCCGTATCTGACACTGGCATTTACATCCATGTGTAAGGCTCTAAGGAAATTGATCAAGTAAACTAGCAGTCCCAATACACCAAGGATGTCCCAGAGCTTTGACCTGTTTACCCGGTCAAAGGCGCTACTGAGGTCCATAAATGCAAGAAAAATTGACCCCTGTTTCATCACTACATATTTCCCTATTATGAGGTTAAACATTGTTCCATTATGATGATGATTACTATTCTGTTCAACAACTTAGAGAAAATCTTGATATCAGTGAGGATTTGGAGATGTCCAGTGGTTTGAAACCACGATCCAAATTCATACCTATAAATACTCATAGGAATATAGATATGTTCAAGGAAAGAGTCACTAATGATCTGTACAAACTTATGGAATCCCCTAATAAATTCTCTAACCACAAACAAAATCTCACCCCAGCTGAGAAATTAGCTCTGGAGACTCTTGTTTCAGATGATTCTATTACGATCAAGGAGGCCGACAAGGGAGGGAATGTGGTTGTGATGAATACTACTGACTACAACAATGAAATAAAAAGACAGTTGGAAGACACTAATTGTTACCAGCGAATAAATGACAACCCCACTCCCTCCCTTGTTAATTATGTTAACACAAAGATACACGGTTGGGGAGAGATTGGACTATTGTCAGAGGAGGAGTGTAGATACTTGAGGGTCAAACACCCATTGGCCCCCTGTATCTACATCCTGCCCAAAATACACAAAGGGGGAGCGTTTCCCCCAGGACGTCCCATCATCTCAGGGATTGACTCCCCCATCGAACGCTTATCTCAGTATGTAGATGGTTTCTTACAACCTTTTGTCACCAACCTCCCAGCGTATATACAGGATTCTGGGGACATCTTGGGGAAACTTGATGGACTGGCATGGTCGGATGACCTGCTTTTTGTCACCATGGACGTGACTGGACGTGACTGGGTTATACACCTGCATTTTGAAACACTTTGGACATATAGCAGTGAGTTCTTATCTGGCAACACGCACCGCTGACCATTTCGAACATAATGAAATGTTATTGGAAATTATCGATATCATCTTATCAAGGAATTTCTTCTTACATTATGGCACATGGTACCACCAAACCCAGGGGACCGCGATGGGCAGCAGATTTGCGCCTTCGTATGCAGGACTTTTCATGGGTTGGTGGGAAAAAGAACATGCGTGGGGCAAATATGCCTCCCCCTGGATGGACATGATTGTCTTCTGGGGGAGGTATATTGATGATATCATCATAATATGGAACGGGACCCCTGACCAACTCAATGATTATCAAAGATACTTGAATGATAATCCACATAATGTCCACTTGACTATGAAATACAGTAAGGAGAGTATCGAATTTTTGGATATCCTGTTTTATATCAGAGAGGACAAAATACAGAGTACACTCTATCGCAAAACCACGGCTTGCAACAGTACACTACATGCCCTGAGTGCACATCCCAGTTCTGTTATTAAGAACATACCCTTTGGTGAGATGGTGCGGGTACGCCGCATCTGCAGTACAGAAGATACTTTCAGGGAAAACATCAATGTTGTTAAAGAGAGATTTAAAGCAAGGGGTTATAGTGAGGATACCTTGACAAATGCTGATACAAGAATACAAAAAGTTACCAGAAAGAGCACATTAGATAGAGATAAACACTCTAAACGACATAAGAAGGAAACTGCCAGATTGACATTTACCACACAATATACTAACAACAGTACAAATCTATTTAGGATTTTGGGAAAACATTGGGCATTATTGTATGAAACACCCAGTTTAAGGGATTTAGTAACACCCACACCGAAAGTCACATTCAGAAGGGGTAAAACCTTACGGAACCTCTTGTGTCCTAGTTACCCTCGCAGCAAAGTCGCTAAAACTTGGTTTCCCGGGGTACCTAATGGATTCTATACCTGTACCGGGTGTAATATGTGTCCCCTTGGCAAGAACAAGACCAAGGGTTTTAGGTATAACACCTCAAAAGAATATGACATAAGGCATTACATAAATTGCAATACCACCCATGTTGTTTATGTGATAGGTTGTGGATGCGACAAGATTTATGTAGGTAGTACTGTTCGGCCTTTAAAATTGAGAATACAGGAGCACGTCAGAGCACTTAAAAAGTATGACTTGAAATATCCTATGGCTTATCATATGCGTGAAAACCACGCGAATGACAACAAAGTATGGTTTCATGGGATTGACCACATTCCCCCTAATCCACGAGGGGGTAACAGAGAACTGTGCCTCAGAAAGAGGGAAGCCATTTGGATTTGTCGACTCAAATGCATAGAAATGGGTCATAATACTGACGATGAGATGCATTATTTCTTGTAGCTCTGCTTTATGTCTTCTGGCTAGTTATATACCATCGAGATCTGTGGTGACCTGTCTGTTTTCTCTCCTTAAAGTATATACATCCATGTGGATTTTTTAAACTTTAATGTATAGTATCCCTTAAGTAATATTATTCTTAGGGATAGGCCATATGTCACAGTTTCTGCCTATTCACCAGGTTTTTCCATGTGATGGGAATAGGATACTCCCTTATTTGATACCCAAATAAATTGCATTGGGCTCAATGCAACTTTTGGTGCACCATATTTTCTACTTTGCTCTGTAGGAGGTATGGTATGTATTTATGATTCCTATATGATTATGGTTGGGTGAGTTTTCCCCTTTGGACCCTCGATCTGCCCTCTCTCGCCTTCTCCCTATTTTTAACTAATATACTAATAATATACCGACATTGGTCATGATATTTTTTGAAGCTGGATCCTCCAAAAAACGTTTGTACAGTGTTCCTTTAAATTATTTTTCTTTTATTGTTTTATGTACTTTGTCGTGTTTTTGATTCTTTATTTATTATTTTCATCACTTTATTGTTATTTCGTTTATGTTGTTTTGGTGCCCCATAGGCAGGTCTATTCATTTATCATATATAGAGCATGTTCCAAAATGTCCGCCACGCGCGCATCATAGGTAGGGACTCAGGGCTTCACGATGCGCGCGGGTGTTGACGCGAGATTACGCACGGGCGGAGTAAAAATAATATGGCGTTTCCGCCCAGGCCGTCCGAGATGCGATCTTAACTGGTCCTTGATCGGGAGCTTGTTTGCTGTTCCGCGCGGATATGGCCGGAAAACAGTGGCGAGTTCGATATCGCCCATGTGCGAATACACTGTTCTACTAATCTAACATGCGGTTGCTGTCCCTTAGAGACTTGTGGGGGGGTTACAGCGAACCCCGCGTTAGCGTGTTCGGCTCTTGATTGCGTTTACCGACATGTGGGTGCCGTCCCTTAGAAACTTGCGGGAGGGCTACAGGGAACCCCACGTTTACGTTTTCGGTTCCTTATTAACTTTACCACAGGGCTTCGGGCTGAATTAATGTCAGCACGGCTGTTTGTTTGTTATCGTGAGATAATTCAGGTCTGTCATTAGACCAGGCGCACTAATATTTGGCTTTCCGTTTCTTTTTAACATAGCGTTTAGGTAGTATTTCCTACCAGAAGTCCTATTGGGATTACGAATTTGGACCATAATGTGTCGGATTTTCGTTTGAAATACCAGGGAGGATATATACCTATGAACCATAATAAGGTATGATGGTTCCTGCCTTTTTGTCGGTTATTGTGCTAGTACCTACTTAGGCTCAGTTATGGGCAACATCACCACTGTGTTATAAATCGTATTTGATAGTGACCTATTTTTGGTTACCTATAGGACTTATGCTGAGATCATTATATCTGAAGTTTGATTTATTATACTTATGGACCAACAATTACGACTAACTGCCTGTGTGAGATCCAGCTAGCCAGGTAGGATTATTTTATCAAATTATAATGTGTCGTTTGGGTAACTTATTTGTGCCATTTATTATTATTTTTACATGTGCACTATGATTGGGGCCAAAGCCATATGAGACCTATTAATATGTATGTTATATACACATATATATTTTTTCATTGTTATTACTTGGAACTCACCTCTGATTTGAGACCAGATATAGGTGCATATGGGTTTTCTGTTACCTATTTCGAAGCAAAAAGTATCATTATACACATCTCATGGTCGCTTACTATGTGGACATGATTGAGTTCATCTAACCCATCGCTTATTGAATTTGTGCGTCAGCTCTTATGACAATTGGTATTATGCTCTTTGTGATTGTCTGTTTATTTATTTTTCTTTTTAGTTATACTTATTCAGATATCTTAATTGGAACAATAATAATTTCTTGTGGTTTGGAAGGATCCTACATATATCAGTGGTATTTACAGCTGGTGTTCTCTACTATTATACACGGTATGCAGAGATTCTTATTTTCTATTCCCCCCCCCCTTTTTCTTCTTTTGGTTTAGTATGAACCTTTGATTGTCGTCATGTTCTATTCTCTGTAGTAATATTTTACATCTTGAATTTATGAATTGATGTAGCAAGAGTCCAGCATCTTAGGAATAAGTGAGAAACTCCAGACTGGCATAAAGAGAAATGAGGTTGTAATCCTCTAAAAAATTACAAAGATAGAAAATCCACTGTCATGTAATGTTTTTGGTCGTGTTTTTAACTTACACACATGTTATATGTCTTTTTATATGTATGTATATTGTTGTTTGTACAATTTTATATGTATTTTATATATATCTATGTGACAGTCTGTTTTTATGTATGTTTGATTATTCCTGCCCTGAAGAAGTTCTGGTGGTCAGAACGAAACGCGTTGGCTGATGATCCTTTTGAGTTTAAGAAAATAATAAAAAACGCATTGAGAAAATATCAAGACTCCTTAATTGGATGTGGACTCTGAAAAATTGGAATTGACTGTATACGTTTGGAGTGGTGCCCTTAAACTTGTTGATAAACATTGTTCCATTATGTCCATCCCTTCCCTAAATCCATATTGGATAGGGCAAATAATGTCATTAGCCTGGGCCCATACTTCTACGTACTTTAGAACAATATGGCCTACCACCTTTACAACTGATTTCACAGGGAAATCGGTCTATAGTACGTGGGGTCCTGCCTATTCCCCTTTTTAAAAACTGGGACTAATGTCACAGATTTCCAGGACGGGGTAAACCTAAATGGGTCACAGCATTAAGTACGATTGTCAAGACTGAGGCCCAGAAGTGTGGTTCTGCCTTGTAAAAATCCACTAGTATCCCTTCTGGGCCAGGAGCTTTATTGGAAGGGCTTCCAATAATTGCTGCATGCACCTCCTCATAATCAAACCTGATCTCGAGTGTGTAGAGGTTGCCATCATTACCCTCAACTATGGGCAGAACTGTGTCCAGTGCAAACACCTTAGGGTAGTGGGCCACCCATAGGGCTGGGGAGATAGAAGAACTGATGTCATCCTTGGCGGCCACATTGAGCTGCCTTCCATTGACCTAGGCCAAAAACACTTAGAGTCTCGAGTGGTTCAATCAGACACCAACCGGTCACAAGAGCTTTATTGAGTTCAGCTTCTGCTTCCCTATAACTAATTTGTACACCCATCTAGCGTCCTTGAGGATATCCCAATCATGGGGTTTGGTGTTAAGGGCCTCACGCAGGTGGTTGCCAGTCTGCCTGCATGCTTTATTAAACCAGCTCAGTTTTGTACCCTGGCGATTGTTCGACATGTCCCTCATAATGGCAACTGTAGAATTATTTAACTGGTCAAATGCTTCCACAATTAAAACGGGTGATGTTTTGACAGCTAATAAGGGCTCCAAGATAATTCCTACGTTAAGACTGACTACAAATTTGGTCAGTGTTGGTATTGGGAGGTTGCCCCACTTCACCCTATGTCCCCTGTCTTTAGCAATTAAACTAGTCAGGCCTGGGTCGAGGATTGCTCATGGACAGCCTTTTGCTCCTAACCTAATTTCTATCGGGTTATGGTTGCTAAATTTGGTTTTATGTGTCGCCCCTGGGCTGACATAGCCGTCAAGCGATTTTGAAGAAAAAACATAATCAATAATGCTCCCTTTCCCCCATGCCACAAAGGTGGGTACTTCCCTGGGGAACTAGGGCCCATAGACATAACATTTCTTAAACTAGCCTGCCCAAGTGCCTCCAATAACGTGAGACCCCTCTGGTCAGACTCAGAGTCGTTGGTAAAAAATCTTCTACCACAAAAGGGTTGCGATCATTAGAGTTATATCCGAGCTTGGTGTTAAAGTCCCCACCTATTATAATATTGAAAAGATTTGAAATTGGCAGATGATCTAGCCTCTAAGAGTGACACTGCTTCAAACAGGGCCTCGATCTGACACCCCAGATCACTGATAGAATTATAAAAAATTCACTAGAAAGAAATGGAAATCTTTTGAGACAATCACCCATAATATCTGTATTCCACTATACCTTAGGGGAATTGGAAATACCCCTAATTTCTTTGAAAGTTGGACTAGTGTGGTTAGCCCCCCTCATGGCAGGGGAGGGAGTTGCTGCCACATTGAAGCTTTCACATCCATCTCAGCCAACCGGCTCTAAGGCATAGGTCTCCTGGAACATAATAACATCAAAATCAGTAATACTATTAAGCCAATCTGGGTCCACCAACTTATCTCTAATACCCGCTATATTCCAGCTTGGAACTCTTAGCAAAGAACACAGCATACTTAAGGGTGAAAACTCAATGGGTGGTTTAATTGTGTGACCATTTACAGATCTAGGGGAGCTATAGCTGGATGGGAGGGAAAGAGTACCCTGGAGTTAGTCATTTTGGTCCAGTTCAGACATAGGAGAAAATCTATTTGTACCAAGAATAGCAAGTTGTTCAGTAGAGCTAAGTGGTTGTTTGGAAGGGCAGTCATTTGTGCTGTCCCTCGTTGAGGGATTAGGTTGTAAACACCATTGAAAAAACCAAGCAGAAGGATGTTAATACATGTTTCCTTGGTGGTCAATGGATCAGAGCTTTGGATTAATCGCTTAGTCAAGGCTGGGGACCTACAGTCGATCATGACTCAATCCCCCTCTAGGGTTTTAGGCATGGATCCAATCCACCCCACCCTTCTAACAAACAAAATGTCATCATAGTCCTTACAAACAAAGTGGGCATTTTTTGCTAACCAATGCCATACTTTGTTTTTAAGTTGGTGGGTAGATTCTGTCCTGTTTGCACTAATACATGGTGTCCCTGACAGAATAGCTACATAGGGGCAGCAATTCGGGGGTAGACTAAAGCATGGATATCCCACATCTTATTGCACCCTCCTTCCCACTGCTCCCCCTGACTCCAATCAGTCTGTTTGTCTACTTGGAATCCTGTCCTCATCTGATAGGTTCCTTGCTGCGGGCAATACCAATGACTGGAGCGGCAACTGGGGAGGATTAGGAGCGCAAACAACTGATCTTTCTCCCACTAGGCCTTGAGACAAAACATCACGCCCATGCATAATGTTCGGACCCGGACCTGGGAACTTTGGCCCCATGAAATAAAGGGAATTAATAGATCCTTTTTTGGTTCAGTCCCTTCAGCCAGTTTTGTTACAGCAGACTCCAATGCGGACAGTCTTTTACTCAGAGGGGCAATACTTTGCAGGATAAAGTCCTTGAGTTTGCCAAGCACTATAGTCCAGTCCATATTTGCAGGTCTCGCTAACTCTGGGTAATCAGAGCTAACCTGGTTTGTTGGTATGCTAGAAGAACCTTTCAGGCCCTTTGCTATTCCTTGGGATTTAGTTTGCCGCTTCCTTTTTGGCAAGGGTGAACAGATGCTATGGTTTGAAGTTTCCAATAAGGGTCTGTCATAGGGGTGATCCACTAGAGAGCCTTCGGAGGGGCTATGGTTATTCTGGACCACTGGATGCTTTTGGGGGTAGAGTGTTGGTCATGCATTACCGCAACCCCTAATATAGTGCCAGACCCCCTGCCTCAATAGATAATCTATGTTTTGCCAAGTCAATTTCAGTGGTAATAACCCCTTCTGCTCTGACCGTGAAAGAATCCAAAGTGGTACTGTTTGTAAATTTGATGGCAGTCTCTTTTGGACCCGGTACTTTACGCTTAACGTATTTGGTACAATATCAACCTTAATCCTGGTAATCAGTAGCAAGTCAGACCTGGTCTAGCAGCCAATACGCCCAGATTGCTTAAATAACAATGTATAAGATATGAAATGAATAAATAACATATTTGGGACTCACTCACCAGACTTGTCTTGCAGGCTTCTAAACTGCATGGGGGCCCAGCCCAGCCCAGCCTCCTCCAGGCGATGACGGGCAAAGACGGGCCTGCTCTTGGCCCAGGCACGTGCCTGGGCACGTCCTGCACACGTCCTACACTGCCGGAGCCCCAGGGGGGTTTTAAATGCGCAACTCTGGTTGCGGGAAAATGTTGGCGCCATCCGCTGCTGATGCAGCTGGGGCTTATAGTCCTGCCCCCACCTCCTCACACTGGCAACGGGCGTCCCACGCTGCGGGAGCCCCAGGGTGTTTTTTAAAAGGGCGTCTTTGGGCGCGGGAGAAAGTTGGCGGGGTCTGCCGCAGGTGCAGCTGGGGCTTGTAGTCCTGCACCCACCTCCTCACAATGGCAATATGCGTTGTTTAAGATGAGATATCTTCTTCCGAGATACAAAATCAATAATATGACCTTGGGCAGAAGCTTTAAAAGGGTCCCAAAGTAATTGTAGAGAAATAGTAGGGTCTGCATAGATACCAAAAAATTCTTCGGAGAAAGCCAAAAAAGAAAAAGAGAAACAGGCTGGAGTAAGAGAGAGTTATTGAATCTCCATCTATTGGATTTGGAATGTACCAGGAGTAGATCAAAATCTGCAATAACGGGGGCATGATCAGGGGGGCGTAGTGAACTGCCGATGATGGCGGATACTTGAGAGCTGAGCTCCGCGGCAGCTCAGCAATTCTTTTTCACAAACGACAGCCGCCGTCTGGCCTGCTGCACCAGACATGGCAGCCCGATGTGAGGGACCGGGGTGCAGTGACTACGACAGAACTGGGCCCTCAGACCGCGCCACTAGTGACCGGTGGTCGAGCGCAGCAATGAGGCCGGAAGCCCCGACCTCGAGTACCAGTGCAAAGTGGAAGCTGCTCGGATCTCCCTGCCAGTGGAGCGGTGTGTCTTTGGAGCCCGGATAGGAAGTGCCGGGCCCACAGTGGAAGGACATAGTGGAGACCTGCCTTGAGGAAGAAAATGATCATCACACTCAGATTGAAAGCCGGGCCGATGGAGCAGAGCAGCAGTGTCTGGAGTGCTGACCGCGGACTCCAAGAACTCTAGAACTGCGGAGCCTGCTGAAGCCGATTGGGAGAGACTGTGAAGCAGAGTGGTCATGCCCCGGATACGGGACTGAAGCACTATGATGAGGGAGCTTTTGGGGGCAAGGAGGAGATGACTGCTTGCTGGCCCTTGGGGATGGTGGTGCGGCGGACATTCCTGGAGTCGTGACGCAGCACTGGAGCAGTGAGTGCTGATAAGGGCCCAGAGCCGAGGCAAATCCTAAAAGATATAGCACCACTTCAGGGGGGGCCGTGGTGATTGAGGGGCCATCATGGGGGTCGAACACAGTCTCTGCTACCATTGAGGGCCCCAGTGGAACATTTGGGGGCTTAACTGCCCAGGATCGGCTGTTTCCGGTGGATGTGGCTCCCCTCTCCACAGCGGCGTGAAGTGAGTGAGACCTACGGAGGCTGCCTACACACTGGCAAGACAGTGGAGGAGCTGGCGGGGACTGCTGGCCCCGCCGAGGGTCATTGAGGCGCGGCACTGAGAACGGAGGCACACTGAGGCGGGCCAGCTGGCAAAACACTACACCATTCATATATGGCGGCGAGGCTGAGGGGGGGTTGAGTGACTTGCCCTGGGTAAGACTTGAAATTACCGCTTGAATGGGAGAGGTGGAGGGATTTGGGGGATCTGATAGCTCCCCCCCTGTTTCTCAGATCATGCAGAGAATGGACAGGTGGGCCACTGCCCTCCTGGGACTGGGCTCCTGGGAGCTACCCCATACTGCTCAGGAAAATACCCGGGGGTTGTTGAACTGTCCACAGCTGGTGACTGCAATGGGAAAGATACAGGGGAAACATGCTGGAACTACACCTGATCATGAGGAAGTCCTAACTAATCAGGTGCAAGGTAGCCCTGACCCCAGATGAGGCCGGACCCTATACAGCTACAACTTTCCAAGATTCTGGAAGCTATTGTGTATATGAAAACCACTCTCCACCAGGACATAAGCACGGTGTCAGTGGGCCTTGGCCTCCTATGCGCTGAACACCAAAAGCTCAATAAGAGGGTGAAGGTGGTGGAATCGAGGAGCTAGCGCCTAGCCACACAATCCTTTGACTGCAGGTGGGGGAATTGACAAATAGAGCTCAGGCCCTGGAACTGCAGGCGGAGGATGGAGAGGGTCGTAACCGCCGCAACAATCTGCACATTCTTGGCCTTCCGGAGGTGGAGAACCTGACCTTATGGGCCATGCGGCGCAGGGCGTGCCTAAGATCTCCGGGTTCACCGGCTTTGGCAGACAGAGACAAGAGACACTCTTTTAGGCGTAGAAAAGCAGATTTATTAGCTGCAGCTAAGCACAGTTGTCCTGTAAGTACACCAATGGTAGGTTCTCAGGAGACTGCCACTTAATTCCGTGGCGCACAATCTATTATACTACACAAGTTTACAATGCCAACACCCAAAACATACAATACTGACAAATAGGAATAGTTTGAAAACAAGCTATCGAATGTCTAAAAAACACCCTTCTTTCAGACCCTGTGTGCTCACCTCCCCTCAAGTTAATCAACACTAGTGCCTGTAATTCAATGTGCAGGTGGTAGAACATGTTTGAATGCTTCAAAAGACAGTTTATGTAACAAGAGAACACACGAAGAGAATAGCGAAGGTCAGTTAAACAAGATAAAGTCAAGAAGAATGGTGGGACCCAAACAGTGGAGTAAGACAAGGATTAATCAGTCTAGACATGGATTTACAGACTCGTCAAAACCCTGACATCGGTTTTGTAAACATGGACAAGAGTTACTCTTTAACGAGAGAGACACGTGGCAGCTGAAAAGGCAAAAACATCGCGTTCACCACGTCCATCGTGCTGCCTGAGTGAGGCAACACAAAATGGTGGTTAAACACAAAATGCCGGCTAGATACGAAGCGACGTGAAAACCACGTAACCTCAGACCCTCCTTTTGCCATACTCAGGCAAAGCACAAAAAGACTTGTGTTAGTCTGAGTCGATATCAATGGTCATGAGGTCATTGAGTTGTTGCTGCAACATCATTCTAATATTCTCTGTTTTCTGTGTTACTGGCTTAGAAACACACACAGTGGCACAAAGTCCGCAAACGGCTGGACCACACTGTAAACAAAGACAACAAGAAAAGATGATCACTAGAATCGCTCCAAGAAAAGTTAACACTTTCCATCCCCAGGTGGACAGTAGTCCCCAAAACCATCCCATCACAGACCAATCTCCAGGGTCCTTATGAATGGACTCGGAGATGACATGTAGCTTAGAAATGGCCTGGTATACTGTAGGGGCATTATCAGGAACGTAAACGCAGCAACTAGACCCAATCAATTTACAGACTCCACCTCTATCCGCAAGGACAATGTCTAGAACCATTCGGTTCTGCAAAGTCATAAGGTGATCCGCCTGAAGTTTAGCTGTCAAATTACTCAATGCTCCAGAAGTTACGTTTATGGTAGCATCAACCACACAAACTAGGCGTCTGATGTTCCTACTATTAACCATTGGACCCCAAAAGGGAAGAAACCCTTTCAGAAAATATCCTCCCTCTTGTCCGGCTGTGTCTTCCGCATCAATAACCCCTCTACAAACTCTTTTCCTATGGTGATCTGCAGGAGCAGTATATGTCGGCGGAAGAAGAAAGGCTATAAAACATGTTCCAGAGAAATATGTGGGAAGCCATGTATAAGCCATGTGTAAGCTCTGTCGTGGCAGATAAAATATGTACCATGGGATGGCACTAACATTGAAGAAATCAAGGGTGTGTAAACTTAGGTGTGGGAACAATTACTCTTGTCTTGCTTAATTTTGGTATACTGGCCATTTATTTGTAAACACAAATTACCTCTCTGGGGTAAAACCCAAATTGGTGCAAATCTCTTCTGTCTAACCTTGCGTTAAGACTAGTGATATACCGAGTCATGTTCCATCCATCATATGCTCTCTTCTCATCCTTGGGAATTTTAACAATATCAGCAATTTTCGCCATGTTCACTATTCCTTTTATCAAAGAACTGTGACTGAAATCCACTCCACTATTATAGGACCCACCAGGAGGATATCGGAGTTGGTTCTGGTATGTATTAGAAAACATAGCCAGATAAGCCCAAGCAGAACCTTCATATGTAAATGGAAGAACTAAATACGGCATCCCTCTCTCTGTATTATGTGGTATGAGCCCACAAACCCAACAATCAGTAGTATTTACTACCAATTGATGCTGATGTAACAATTGGATAAATGAGTTATTGAAATATTCCATTCTTATCATCTGCTCATGATCTGGGAGTGAGTAAAACTTGTGCGGAGAAATAGTAGTAGAGGAAATCAAAGAAGTAGAAGTAGGAACAGGTGTCTGCTGCATACTGTGTATGATCCATCCTACACATGCTAATAAACTACATAAACATACTGAAATACATAGTGCTACGCCACAACAACTGAATAATAATTTCTTATAATGATTTCTTTTCATTATCTTAATATCATTCTCTTTTCCTGCGCTATCCATTACTCTAAAGGCGTTGCTCACGATAATCTTCCTTAATCACTTGGCTGTGATTGTTAGCCATCCTATTACACTGCAAGTCCTGTTGACCTAGTCACTATTCAGGTCACAGCCTAAGACTCCTACCGTGACCCTGCAACTTGATGGATACTGGAAAAGGAATGTTTTTCTTTTTAATAAAGGCAAAATTATAAAACACAGAATTCATTGTCTTTAGGCAACCTTTTTCTCAGGTTGTACCGTGTCTTGCCAGATATCGTTTGGTCCTTAAACAAAGTCTCTGGATCCGATGTGTTTAGTCGTAGGTGTGGAGGTACAGCTTCCTGTAAAACGTCGTCATCCTCTTTCTCAGAACTAGTCCAAACCAGGCGTGCACTGCTGAACGGTACAAATTTGGGTACCTTTTCACATTCACTATCACCAACGCCTTCTCGGACCCATTGGTCATAAGGCAAAGGAAATGCGTTACTTACCTGTAACAGCAGTTATCCAGTATTGGTGTCTTTCATAGATTCACATGCCTGAATCATTCCCCGTCGTCGAGACGGGAGCCTCCGGTACATAAAAAAGTAATGTCCTATAGACATACATAGAGAAAATAGGCCTAAGGACCTCTCCTTAGTAGCCTTTCTTTGTCCTTATGTAAAAAGGACCAAACTCTCACAGTCAGCCAATCAGCTCCGACCTCCCTCTAGAACCTTCCTGGGAGGAGCCTCAGTCCCTCAGATTTTCGTACGCACCCAGCTAGGTTGGCGTAATATTGTCAGAGAGGGATGTGAGTCCTTCCAGGGGAGGCGGGAGGGTTGCATGTGAATCTATGAAAGACACCAATACTGGATAACTGCTGTTACAGGTAAGTAACGCATTTCTTATCCAGTATTAGGGGTGTCTTTCATAGATTCACATGCCTGAATCAGAGTATCTAGCAATCAGATATGCACATGTGTGATGTAAAGTCGTCCTGCAGACATGTTAGACAATGCATATATTATCATATAACATGGGGACAGCATAATTGGAACATCACAAGAGCAAAGAATGTGCATACCTGGATGGCGGGATGTAGGAAGGCTCACCTCACTGAAAGAGATGGCGAAGCACCGCCTGGCCCACTGCCGCATCCTTCTGAAGTTCGATATCCAGGCAGTAGTGTCTGGAGAAAGTGTGCGGTGACTTCCAGGTCGCCGCTCTGCATATGTCCAAGATTGGCACCCCAGCGAACAGTGCTGCTGACGTGGACATTGCCCCGGTGGAATGAGCAGTAACATGATCAGTCAAAGGCCGTCCGGCCTTGTCGTGGCAGAATGCAATCGCCGAGGAGATCCATCTCGAGATGCTTTGCTTCGTAAGAGGCAGGCCCATTCTTGGTCTGCTGTATGCCACGAACAGTTGTGAAGACTTCCTGAGAGCCTTGGTTTTATCCAGGTAGAACTTTAGGCATCTCTTGAGATCCAAAGAATGCAGTGCTCTTTCTGCTGCTGTGGAAGGGTTCGCAAAGAAGGACCTAAGGACAATTGGTTCATTGAGATGAAAGTCCGAAGGCACCTTTGGTATGAATTTAGGGTTCGGTCTCAGCACCACCCTGTCCTGTCTGAACTGCATATATGGTTCCTGAATGGACAAAGCTTGTAGCTCGCTAACTCTCCTGTCCGATGTTAAAGCGAGCAAGAGCGCCGTTTTCCAGGAGATGTGTTTGATAGATGCTCGGTGAATGGGTTCAAACGGATGTCTCATGAGTTGGTTGAGTACCAGCTTCAGTTGCCATGTCGGAGGGACTTTCCGAGGCCTCGGAAAGGATCTGTAGAGCCCCTTCAGGAATTGCTTGACCAGCCTACTTGACCACAGAGAAGGTCCCGTGAAGGTTCTGGTGAACCTAGAGATAGCTGCCAGGTGAACCTTAATGGATGCATGTGCCAGTCCTGACTGTGCCAAATGTAGGAGGTATGGTAATATCTGTTCAGTGGTGACAGCGAGCGGTCGCAGGCCCTGGTCTGAACACCAAATGCAGAACCTTTTCCACTTGAGAGAGTAGGTTTTGTTTGTACTGTCCGCTCTCGCTTTTGCCAGGACATCTCTGCAGTCCTGTGGGATATTTAGGTCACAGAACTCTGTGCTCAGGAGCCAGGCCGATAACTTGAGTGATCGGAGGTTCGGGTGCTGTATCTGTCCGTTGGACATCGTTATGAGGTTCGGGTGCTGCCTCAGACGAATCGGTGTCCTGATGGAGAGGCGATGAAGATCCGAGAACCAGTGCTGCCTCGGCCAGAACGGGGCAATTAGGATCAGGGTACAAGGCTCCGCCTTCATCTTCCTGAGAACCCTGGGAATCATCAGAAATGGTGGAAAAGCGTACGCAAATACGCTGAACCAACCGATGGAAAAAGCATTTCTGAGTGACCTTGGTTGGGGACGCCAGCTTGCATAGTTTGGGCATTTGGCGTTCTCCTTGGTGGCAAACAGGTCGATTCCTGGGGCCCCCCATTTTGAGAATATGTGATCCAGCGTACTCTTGTCGAGCTCCCATTCGTGGGAGAGGGATTTCTGTCTGCCTAGGGCGTCGGCAATGGTGTTGACCTTGCCCGGGACATAGTCCGCCCTGAGCGTGATCCCGTGGAGTACAAGCCAGTGCCAGATCTTTTGCGACTCGCGTGATAAGAGTGAGCGAACGCGTTCCTCCCTGTTTGTTGAGATAGTGCATCGTCGTGGTGTTGTCCGTTCTGCCGAGCACCTGGGAGTTCTGGATGCGTGGTAAAAAGGCATGTAGTGCTAGATACACAGCCCTTAGTTCCCGAAGATTGATATGGAGTTGCTTCTCCTGAATTGTCCATTTGCCGCTTATTTGGAGATCCTGGAGGACAGCTCTCCAGCCTTCCAGGGATGCATCCGTGGTGATCACCAGAGGTGCTGCTGGAAGTAGGAATGGCAGTCCTATAGACAAATTCCTGTGATTTCTCCACCATTCCAGGTTTGTAGGTTCGAACTCTTAGGGACTTCCTTGATGCCACAGCCGTGGCCAGAGATATTATCCTGTTTTTCCTGTCCTTTGAAGGAAATGCCCTTGCGCATTCCGTGTTCAAGGTCGCCCCGAGGAATGTGATGTTTCTTGTTGGGGTCATGCAGGATTTCTCGTGATTGAGAGTCAATCCTAGCTGCTGAAAGAGATTGGTGCAGGCGTTGGAGGATTTGGTCGCGCCCGCAGCTGAAGGTGCCTTGACCAGCCAGTCGTCGAGGTAGGGGAAGACTTGGTGACCCATTTGACGCAGGAAAGCTGCCACAGGTGAAAGGCACTTGGTGAAAATCCGCGGTGCGGATTTGAGGCCAAACGGTAGGACTTTGAATTGGTAGTGCTGCCCTGCCACCTCGAATCTCAGGAATTTTCTGTGCCCCTTGAGTATCGGGATGTGGTAGTAGGCATCCTGGAGATCCAAAGATGTCATAAAATCTCCTTTTTCCAGTATGCCTAGTATTTCTTGGATCGTCACCATCCTGAACGACTGACTCTTCAGGAAAGAGTTTAGTGCCCTGAGGTCTAGTATGGGCCTCCACTTTTTCTCATTCTTGCGTATAAGAAAGAAGCGGGAATAGAATCCTTTCCCTATTTGAGACGAATGAACTCGCTCGATCGCATCGCTCCTTTCTTCAACATCGCAGATATTTCCTGGAGCAGCAGGCGTAGATGTTTGTGCGGAAGCCTGCGGGGAGGGGTTGCTCCAGCCAACTGGCGGAACCTTGTCATCGCGATATCCATCGCGCAGTCTATAGTTTCTGACGCCGGTTCTTCACCATCTAGCAGAATCCTCTTTGGATGAATCTGGCAATTCCGACAGGTATGGGGCTATGTGAGCCCACAATTGTCTATGATAGCGTCCCAAGAGCGCTAGGGCGTTCGCGGCCTTTACCATCATTGCCGACATTGAGGAAAACCTGTTCCCAATGTTGTCCACTCTTTTCCCCCCTTATCAGGAGGAAGCGACAAAGGGGCCGAAGGATTCCTGGAGTTCTTCTGGGTCGCCTATGTCACTACGGAGTCCGGCTTAGGATATCCTGTTAAACACGCCGGTGCTGTATCTGGCGCCCTATACCCCTTCTGACTATAGGTAATCGATAATCGGTAATGACCGTAATGCTTTCTTGAGAGGTTCTATGAAGTCATACAAGAAGCAGTCCTGTTCTTGAGAGGCCATTGAGATCTTAAAACGTTGATCAGCCTTCTCTACCACCTTGTAAGAGATTCCAGAATTGTCGGAATGTCCCTCGTCGACGAGCCAGTCGAAGAGATCGCAGTCATAGACTATGCCGTCGTAGACGAGCAGTTATAGACGAGGCCGTCGTAGACGATGCCATAGACAAGCCATCTTAGATGAGGCCGTCGTAGACCAGGCCGTCGTAGACCAGGCCATCATAGACCAGGCCATCATAGATGAGGCCATCATGGACGAGGCCATCATAGACGAGGCCATCATAGACGAGGCCACCATAGACTAGGCCACCATAGACGAGGCCACCATAGACGAGGCCACCATAGACGAGGCCACCATAGACGAGGCCACCATAGACGAGGCCACCATAGACGAGGCCACCATAGACGAGGCCACCATAGACTAGGCCATCATAGACGAGGCCATCGTAGATGAGGCCATAGTAGACAAGCCATCATAGATGAGGCCATCATAGATGAGGCCCTCATAGATGAGGCCCCCCTAGATGAGGCCCTCATAGACGAGCAGTCATAGACGAGCAGTCATAGACGCTCTCGTCGTCGACGCTCTCATCGTCGACGAGCCGTCGTCGAGCCGTCGTAGACGAGCCGTCGTAGACGAGCCATCGTAGATGAGGCCATCATAGATGAGGCCATCATAGATGAGGCCATCATAGATGAGGCCATCATAGATGAGGCCATCATAGATTAGGTCATCATAGATGAGGCCATTATAGATGAGGCCATCATAGATGAGGCCATCATAGATGAGGCCATCGTAGATGAGACCATCGTAGATGAGGCCGTCGTAGACGAGCCATCGTAGACGAGCCATCGTAGACGAGCCATCGTAGATGAGGCCATCGTATACGAGCCATCGTAGATGAGGCCATCGTAGATGAGGCCATCATAGATGAGGCCATCATAGATGAGGCTATCATAGATGAGGCCATTATAGATGAGGCCATCATAGATGAGGCCATCATAGATGAGGCCATCATAGAGGAGGACATCATGGATGAGGACATCGTAGATGAGACCTTCGTAGACGAGGCGTCGTAGACGAGCCATTGTAGATGAGCCATCGTAGATGAGGCCATCGTAGATGAGGCCATCGTAGATGAGGCCATCATAGATGAGACCATCGTAGATGAGGCCGTCGTAGACGAGCCCTCGTAGATGAGCCGTCGTAGACGAGCCGTCGTAGACGAGCCGTCGTAGACGAGCTGTCGTAGACGAGCCGTCGTAGATGAGCAATCGTAGACGAGCCATTGTAGATGAGCCATTGTAGATGAGCCATCGTAGATGAGGCCATCGTAGATGAGGCCATCGTAGGTGAGGCCATCATAGATGAGGCCATCATAGACAAGGCCATCGTAGATGAGGCCGTCGTAGACGAGGCCGTCGTAGACGAGCCGTCGTAGACGAGCCGTCGTAGACGAGCCATCGTAGACGAGCCATCGTAGACGAGCCATCGTAGACGAGCCGTCGTAGATGAGCCATCGTAGACGAGCCGTCGTAGACGAGCCATCGTAGATGAGCCGTCGTAGACGAGCCATCGTAGACGAGCCATTGTAGATGAGCCATCGTAGACAAGACCATCGTAGACGAGGCCATCGTAGACGAGGTTGGCTTCTTAGTCTTTACCTCAGACGGTATAGAAGACGCCCTTCTGAAGGGTCCCATGACCAGAGGAGGTGATTTTGACGGCTCAGAAGTCGTCTTTTTTACATGATTTTTCTCCAAAAGCCAGGCCTTTACTCTCCTTTTCCACAGAGTGAGGAGATTTTGAAGGACTGTGCCCAGAAGACCCATGAGTGGTCTTTTTGAGGGCCTTCTCAGGACGTTCCCCTGAGGAATGAGTCTGAGGAGATTCTCTTCTCTTTTGAGGTCCCCTAGACGTTGAGGACAACGCCTCATCTCGGTCACTGGAGAAAATAAAAAACCTCCTTTCTGGTCTTAGTGTCTCAAAAACTTACTTGAGAAAGTGCGACAGACTTAGTCTTTGGCCTGCGGTATAGACAGTAAATGCAGTCGGTGAGAGGATCAGAGCAGAGCAACCTCTTCCTTACCAGACCTTCTTTAAAGAATGTATTTGAAGATAATCCATAGTAGAAAAGAATCCTTGACAACAATGTCATTTAATGAAGTGAAAAAACACAGAATCTGAGCAGAGCTCAGAGGAGACTCCCTTAGCACAACGTGCGGTAGAAAATCTGAGGGACTGAGGCTCCTCCCAGGAAGGTTCTAGAGGGAGGTCGGAGCTGATTGGCTGACTGTGAGAGTTTGGTCCTTTTTACATAAGGACAAAGAAAGGCTACTAAGGAGAGGTCCTTAGGCCTATTTTCTCTATGTATGTCTATAGGACATTACTTTTTTATGTACCGGAGGCTCCCGTCTCGACGACGGGGAATGATTCAGGCATGTGAATCTATGAAAGACACCCCTAATACTGGATAAGTAATGGTACCCTTTTACAGTGCACGCCGTGGATCCAGTTTTTCTTTCCGACGACCTTCACTGCTGTACAGTTTGTTAGTAGAACTTGTCTCGGCGGCCCCCAACGAGGTTCCAGATTCTTTTTCCTCTGGAAATTATTCAGACACACCCAGTCGCCAGGTTGGATGGAGTGTCCTGGATCTGAGGAGGCCTCCGGCAAAGCATTTTGGACCTGTTGATGAATAACACGCAATTTAGTGGTGAGGTCATGCAAATAATCAACCAATAATGGATACGGAACGTCTGAGTATTTGTTGGGTCGAGGGACTCCCCAGACATTGGCTGGGCGTCCGAAAACAATCTCGTATGGGCTAAGCCCCAAACGAGAATGGACAGTCGTTCTTGTTGAGAGAAGTGCCAAAGGCAAGGCATCAAGCCAGGAAAGGCCTGTGCTGGTCTGAATCTTTGCTAACTTAAGTTTGAGAGTGCCATTGTAACACTCTACCAAACCCGCTGACTGAGGATGGTTTTCCGCATGGAATTTCTGTCTAATACCAAGACCCACACACACCTTCTGCATAATTTGACCTACAAATTCACTCCAATTGTCACTCCAGACAATGCGCGGCAAACCAAACCTTGGGAAGAATTCCTTCAGAAGGACTTTGGCAGTAGACAAAGCAGTGTTGTCCTTTAGGGGGTAAGCCTCTATCCATCTGGAAAAGGCACAGACCACCACCAGGACATACTGAAGGACATACTTAAGATTGTTGAAGCGTTGGATGTAATCTATTTGCAGTACCTCAAAAGGATATGTAGGGGGAGCAAAGTGACCTGCTGGAGTTGGAGTTCCCTTTCCTGGGTTATGCATCAAGCAAACAATACAATGCTTCACTACATCTTCTGCACATTTAGGAATACTTTCATTCTGCCATACTGGAGCTAGGAGTTTACATATACCCCTTGCATTAATATGGGCTGGTCCATGAGCCATAGTAACTACAGGCAATACATACACATCTGGTAACAATCATCGCTGATGCTCTGACAATTCTGTCCAACATCCCATTGTATCCAACATTCCCGTACTCTCTCTCCACTTACTCAATTCTTCCTCAGTTGCCTAATTCTGAATCATTTTCACGCTTTCTACTGTGTCTTCACACATACCAGCATCTGGGACCCAACTTGCCGGTCCTGCAACATACATGCGACTTTCAACATTTTGTGCCGTTTCCCTCGCTATTTCATCCGCAAATGCATTTCCTTGACCCACGTCATCAGTAATCTTTTTATGCTCACTACACTTCACAATCGCTTTTGAGTAGGTAAAGCAAGTGATTCAAGAAGGTCAGTCACCAACTGACCATGCTGTATTTTAGTGCTGTGGGAGGTAAAGAATTCTCTTTCTCTCCACAAACGGCCGAAGCTATGGGCAACGCCAAAAGCATATTGACTATCTGTATAAACAGTCACTCTCTTTCCTTTCGCCAACACACATGCTCTCGTCAACGCAATCAACTCTGCAGCTTGCGCTGAATTCTGTGAAATGCGTGCAGTTTCAACTATTGTGTGTAGAGTTGTAACAGCATAAGCTGCTGTCGTCTCGCCATTAGGAAGCTTGAAACAAGACCCATCTACCCACATGATCCCATCCGGATCCGTAAGTGGTGTATCTTTCAAATCAATTCGATCTTTAGTTTCGTCTTCCATACGAAGAAAACAATCATGCTGATCTTGTACATTTTTCTCATCCAAAACAGGCAACAATGTTGCTGGATTTAGAACATTACATCTCCTGATATGTATGTGACTAGCTAAAAGCATCAACTCATATCCAGACAAACGGGCACTCGTTAAGTGCTGGGTTTTTGTCCTGTTCAAAAGAGTATCTACTGCATGTGGCACCATAACATTAAGAGTATGATCCAACACCAATCCAGCAGATTGACAAATGGAAATCGCTGCTGCCGCTGTTGCTCTAAGACAACTGGGTAATGTTTTAGCAACTGGATCTAATGTAGCCGAGAAATAGGCACATGGCCTTTGTTTGTCTCCAAATTGTTGTGTCAAGACTGATAATGCACAACCTTCTCTTTCATGAACATAGAGTGTAAAAGGTTTACTGTAATTTGGAGTACCCAACACAGGAGCCGAACACAAAGCAGTACGTAAGTCAGAAAAACTCTTTTGACATTCATCAGTCCAAGGAAGAGGTTGGGGCGTATCTTTCAGAGTGAGTGCCAACAAAGGTTTGGCCAGTAGGGAAAAGTTCGGAATCCACTGTCTACAATAAGAGGTAATGCCTAAGAAAGCACGCACCTCTCTTTGTGTGGATGGTACAGACATTTGCGCAATCGCATGGATACGTTCTGGGGTCAATCGCCTTCCCTCCTTCGAACGGAGATGACCTACATAGGTAACCTCTTGGCAACAATATTGCAACTTAGAAAGTGACACCTTGTGGTGTAGATCAGACAAATGTCGCAAAAGTGACACAGTCACATTCTTACAGACATCTTCCGAATCGGCAGCCACTAACAAATCATCCACATACTGGATAAGAGTAGCACCTGATGGCAAGGAAAAGGTGTCAAGCTGGCATTTCAGAGCTTGACTACAGATGGAGGGACTCTCACAATAGCCTTGAGGTACACGTTTAAATTGGAAACTTCGGCCTCTGAGAGAGAAACCAAAGAGATCTCTACTTTCCTCAGTAATGGGAATGCTAAAGAAAGCATTTTTGAGATCAATAACCGAAAACCAAGCTGCCAAAGCAGGAATCATAGTAAGCAAAGCAGTAATGTCTGGAACAACGGGAAACTGAGGGACAACAATTTTGTTGACCTCTCGGAGATCTATCACAAAATGATACACAGGTGGCTGAGAATGATCAGTACGCTTAAGAACAGGCAGAACAGGACTATTACAAACATTTCCTCTGGTCTCCTCGACCACACCCTTCTGAACCAAGTCATGAACAATGGCCAACAAAGCTCTCTCACCATCATTAGATATTTTATTTTGTGGAATACGTGGTAACTTAACATCAGGCTTCACAGTAATCACATAAGATGGAATTTGAAGCAAACCAACATCATTCGAACCCATAGCCCAAAGCGTAGCAGGAAGCGAACGCAGTTCGAGTGGCAGTTGGTCTTTAGATACGTACATCGGAGAAGTCAACTTAGCACCTAAAGTAAGATGTACACCAGAAGGTGAGCAATACAATGTGGCATGCAGACGTTTCAATAAGTCCAAACCCAATAAATTCTCTCCGCAACCCATCGTCAAAAGAAGTGGAGCTTCTAAATCGTACGGACCAATGGAAATAGGAAAAACACAAGAAACAGGGTTGCTAACTGGGGCGCCAGAGAATCCCACAGAAACATTTGTTAAGCCAGACAAAGGTGCCCCAGGGAGTTTGGAATGCATAATAGAACTTCTCATTGCACCAGTATCCAAAAGAAATGGTTCTGTAACACCCAATGCTACAACATTAACATAAGGTCCATCCTGATCCACTGGAACTGATACGACTCCCTTACTCTGTCTATGGCTGTCCTAGCAAGTGAGGAAATCAGCATTCTCACTATCTGTGCAATAATCGTCATTGTAATATTGTGCAGACTGAGAATTCAGCTGGTCAAAATAATTTGCAGAGTCCTGAGGGGGAGAGGGACGCCGTTCCTGGGACGACGCACCACGCCCTCTACCTCTGGACACTGACCGAGAATCTCCATGACCCCGTGGCGCAAATGATCCGCCATAACGCTGCAACAAAATCGGACAACTATTCTTAAAATGACCTTCCTCTTTACAATAGGCACATTGATTAGGACCCAACGGAAATCGCAGAGCTGAAGATACAGGTTTTTGCAACAGCTTCTGAAACTGTGGAGGCTTTTGAAATTGGGGCTGAGCAGAACGAGGAGGATAAGCCTGTTGCAGAAGAACCTTCGTTTTTAATTCTTTAGTCTTTTTCTCCGCTTTCTCCTTATCTTCCTTATCCCTATTCTCATAATATTGAGCAGTAGCTAATATCTGGGCAGTTGTTTCAATGTATGCGATAATTCTGGAAGTAAATTAAAAACGAATTTATCTACAAATAATCGCTGTCCACCTTCAGTTCTCATATCTTGACCACTATGGTCGATGAAAGTCTCTTCGAAACGAGTAAAGAAATCGGAGACACTTTCATCAATCTTTTGTTTGCACGCTGCCAACTTATCCCAATTAACGCGTACAGCAGGCATCATCGTTTTCATAAGATATAATATTCGACCGGGCAACTCCGTAATCAGATCATCAGGTTTGGCGCCACCTACTTGTCCTGCATCTGCGGCTGAAATAGCAGCCCAATCACCACCTAAAGCTTGAGCATGGTCTTGCCTACGAATTTTAGCCCATAAAGCTTGTGGGACTACATTTCCTATAAGTAAATCAATATCTGCCAAATTCATAATACATGCATTAACAGTTTGAGACAATTCTTTATAATACCCAGCAGGATTCTTATGAGGGTCTGGTAAGGACTGCTTAAGTGCCAACACTTCTGATCTTTTCCAAGGATCATGTACCCATATGCGCTGAAAATGAGCGGGGACAGCTGGATTTGCGTTTGGGTCTGCCTCTCTCCATATTGGTGGAACTTCTCGCATAGGATATTGTGCCATTTTACAACGAACTGCAGGATCAGGCTCAAGAGAATTTTGAGAGAAGAAGGAAGATCGGAAAGTAACAAGCTTCTGAACAGCAGACTCTACATCAGGACCCACAATAAGTCCCTTATCAAATTGATCTCGTAATTCGAATAAATCCTGAGGAGATGAATCCAAATCCATATCTTCCCACCCTTTAATAAAAGTGTTGCACATAGTATTAAAGACATACCTCTGAGTAGGCGCGTTCCATTGCAGAAAGGTGTCTAAAATATCACGCACACTATACTGTAGTCTACTCGTGACCCAATTACGAGCAAGAGAATCTAACTTAGTCTGTTCTTCTAAATCTTGAATCTGGCTACGAGATTGTCTTCGAGACGAAGCAGGAGAAAAGAAAAGAGGTCCAAGAAGAGGTGACAGAAGACCAGAAACAGTTTCAACTAAACGTTGTTGAGCTGTAGGGGAATCTGACACTAGAACAGGAGACAACGTATTCTGCAAAACAGGAGAAGAACCAGTAGCAAAGAAGGTAAAGGTAGGGTTGACTGAGGCACAGAAGATTGGGGTACAAAAGTCGGTAGCAAAGGGCGCAGAGGTGGAATCACAGGAAGAGGCAACTGAGCAGGAACCGGAACAGCTGGGTAAGCAACAGGTTGTAATGGAGGTGCATTAGCGCCTAACACATAAGGTGGCGGTAACGTCAATAGATGGGACACGAAAGGATCTTCGTCAGAACCCTTACTCTTTGAGGCATTAGGTAACACAGGATAACATTGCCATACGATGCTGTCTTTCCGAAACCTCAACCATCTGATCAGCTTCATCGTTTTTAAACTGTTGGGCAGCCTGTAAAATCGTCATATTCTGCTCTTTCTTATCTTTCTTTATTTGCTTAATTTCTTTCTGTTTGGCTTCTTTGCGCCAGAGGCGGAAAGAGTCAAACATTGCCGGCTGGGCTTTTCTCTTAAATAAAATCGCTTCCAAATTATCTAGTATAGCAGGCTCAAAGGTGCCATTTTGTGGCCACCGTAAGACACCATCTTTCCTGGTATATCGAATCCATGTTTCATTAAAAATAATAGGACCTAAACCATGTTTTGAATAGAGCTGGTAAGTGGGAGTTCCAACCGGAGGAATCGGACAAGAATCCTCCAACCGGGAATCCATAATACAACCAAAACAACAACATTTCCTAAACTTACTAAATCCAGGCATTTCGTAACGAACTGGACTTCTTACAAACGTCACGGGATTTTTAGACAATATAGTCACAGCACAAACGTACTTACTCCTAGGCTTCGGTTAGTGTACTAATCGAATAACAAAAGCAAAAACAAAAAGTGGGCGCTACCGACGAATACTTAAATAAACGTTTTCTCACGCCAACAGATGTCCGTCTAACGTCTCGCGATACTAATCATCACTAGGGGCCAAAGCAGGGTGACAGTCAGGGCAGCAGTCATCAGCAGCCGTCGGGAAGGAGTAGCCGCGCTTCAAAAAAACCTTCGGTCCACTTCGACATACAGGGGTCGCTCACGTGATTCGCGAAATCCTCCGGAATTTTCTTGCGAAGCTCCTCACGACCCTTGGGCAAAACTACTACCATTGAAGTCGCCCACACGTTGGGCCGCCAATTGGAGAACCTGACCTTATGGGCCAGGCGGCGCAGGGCACGCCTAAGATCTCCGGGTTCACCTGCTTTGGCAGACAGAGACACGAGACACTCTGTTAGGCGTAGAAAAGCAGATTTATTAGCTGCAGCTAAGCACAGTTGTCCTGTAAGTACACCAATGGTAGGTTCTCAGGAGACTGCCACTTAATTCCGTGGCACACAATCTATTATACTACACAAGTTTACAATGCCAACACCCAAAACATACAAAACTGACAAATAGGAATAGTTTGAAAACAGGCTATCGAATGTCTAAAACACACCCTTCTTCCAGACCCTGTGTGCTCTCCTCCCCTCAAGTTAATCAACACTAGTGCCTGTAATTCAATTTGCAGGTGGTAGAACATGTTTGAGTGCTTCAAAAGACAGTTTATGTAACAAGAGAACACACGAAGAGAATAGCGAAGGTCAGTTGAACAAGATAAAGTCAAGAAGAATGGTGGGACCCAAACAGTGGAGTAAGACAAGGATTAATCAGTCTAGACATGGATTTACAGACTCTGCAAAACCCTGACATCGGTTTCGTAAACATGGGCAAGAGTTACTCTTCAACGAGAGAGACACGGAGCAGCTGAAAAGGCAAAAACATCGCGTTCACCACATTCGCCGTGCTGCCTGAGTGAGGCAACACAAAATGGCGGTTAAACACAAAATGGCGGCTAGATACGAAGCGAAGTCGAAAACCACGTAACCTCAGAGGGAATTGAGAAAGAGGACATGGTGACATTCCTGGAGCAGTTGCTTCGAGGGGTGGTGGCCCTGGGGGTGCTGACACAGTTCTTCACATTCCAAGAGTGCACTGAGTGCCTGCCCACCCTGTGGCACCGGGCCGCCCCCCCAAGACCAGGGGTGGCCAGACTATTGCACTATAGGGACAGAGATATAATTCTACAGAAAGCCTGTGCAGATGGCCAATTTCTGGTTAACAACGCCAAAGTTTCAATGTTCCCAGACTACACGCTGGAGGTCCAATGGAAACGGGCCTCCTACTTTGAGGTGAAAAAGGCACCCCGTGCAGAGGGTATCCAGTATGTGAGAAGTTGGCCTGGTATATGATGCTCACTAGTTCTAGTGATCACCTTGTACCATGCCAAGCAACCCTCATGATGATTGGTTGTAAGTCAACCTTATAGACCAGCTATCCTAGAGGTAGCGAGGACAAAGCAGTCTTAGGCTAAACTCTGTAAAGGCATGTGAAGCAAGCTGTTTTACCATATACAATTCCCTTGAATACCAAATGAAAGGAGTCCACACAGATATATATTGAAAATATATATATATTTATTTACTACAAATATCCCCTATACTCTTTATGAGCACAGAAGCAAATGCATTAAAACAAAACACTGTTTAAATATACAAAAGTTGCACAATATGGATAGACCCTGGTGGCCACTCAAACCATATACTAAAATAGTGGTATAAGAACCACCAATCGGAGAGGAAGTAGGCCTAGAGCCTTGGGAATCGCTGGAGCTGTTCGGGACTAGCAATGACTAAGTCGGGAAAGGCCTGCGGGACTCGGGTGCAGCGCTTAAAGCACACGCATACACCAATGCAAAGTCAATGGTGCGAAAAAGTTACAAAGTTACTGCAAAGGGAACCTTCCGGATGACCTAGAACCTAGCAACTTGGAACATAGACGCTAGAGATGTATTGCTACACAGGAGCACCGGAGTGCCAGGGTTACCTCACCCACAGGAAGCGGGTGCATATGTCTCAAAGTGTGTTGGGTTTCGTCGCGCTGGTCTATGGAGCCTGTAGATGAAGATGCTGCAGGCTGGTCGTCGAGGAGAGTTCCGGTGGATCCAAGGGTGGATCTAAAGAGGTGAAGACCTGAAAGCAGAGGGGACAATTTTCAAAGTCACTAGCCAGTGACTACCGTGGAACCAGGACGGAACCAGGCTATGTCGGGTGCAAACAGGTGAAGAAGTGAAGTTTGTCTCTGCAGCCACGTGGACACGAAGAGGTCGAGGACGTCCAGGCGTCGGTCACGAGCTGTCCCACAAAGGCTCTAGCTGATGGCGGTGTCGGATTCTTGATCGGAGCAAACAGGCCTTGGCTAATGCAAGCCACGCAGGAAACGATGCAGGCTTCTCACTCGGACCAGCAAGGTCAGAGGGGGTGCTTCTTTTTACAGGAGCGAGGGCCAGTCTGGAGCAACCAGACCAGCGGTGTTGATTTTGGATTTTGTTGCCAAAACGGCCACTAGCCAAGGGGCCAGTAACCAGGATGACGCGTCAAGTGGCAAAATGCAAAAGGGCCCCACTCAGATCGTGGAGATGCTGGGGGGCTGATCTTCGGTGCAGATGCTGCTCGGTGGTGGGACTTCTCAAGCCCCAAGCACAGCATCGAGGGTGCCTCGGGTGCTGCGCAGTCAGCTCCTCGTGGATCTTCCAAGATGGCGGGTCCCACGTCTCTCGGTGCCTCCACGGGTCACTTCTTTTCAGGGACTGTGGATCGGGCTCTGAGATGTCTGGGAATCCAGGTCTTGTTGGGCTCTGGGCTCGGGCTCCGGCGGGAGGCGGCGGCAAAGCAGACATCGAGTTGCTGGATGGTGCCTGTGTTCACAGGGTGGCCACTCCTTGGCCACAAGGGAGATGCTCTTCAGTCTCCTGTGCAGCAGAATGTCGAAGTCCAGTTTTCTTCATAGCTACAAGTCGAGTTCAGGATGATCTGAAGTCTTAGGACACAGCTCCTACTCTTAAACCAAATCTAGGGGCCGGATCACCTGCTAGGTCCCTCCTCTGGGTGGGACCAGGAAGGGGGGTGGTAACACCCCCATTCCTTTGTCCAGTTCCGCGCCAGGACTGGGGCTGGAAAGCCCCAGCACCGGTTTGGACTGGCTTATGCACTGGGACACCTTGTGTGCCCCAGGCATGTCTCATTCTATTCAGCCCTGTCCTACCTAATACACAAAATCCTGTCTGGGGTGGTGCTAGCACCTCAAAAGGCAGGAAACCCTTTGTCCAAGCCTTCCTCGCTGGAAGGACTCCCAGCAGCAGGAGGTCAGACTTGTGTCTGTGGTGGCAGCATCCATTTTGTGATGCTGAGGCTCGAGTTAACTTTAACCGGGGTTCAGGTTAGGTACATGTCGTGTCCCTCTAGAAGGGTGGAATGCTACCCCTGTCGCCAGAACTGGCGAGGGGGTAGTATCCCAATTCGTATGACACCTTACTTGACAGGTTTTGATAAAGCCAAACCAAAGTTAGCAAGTAACCGCGAGGATTATAATGCACTTAAGAGTATATGGTATGGCAATATCCCGTAACAGCTAAGGGAGTTGTTCCTGACAGCTGCAGACAGGCTCAGCTCATGCCAGGGCACCATCGCACATGAAACCAAGCACTCTGCCTCCAGGATTGTTAAGGCCTGCCATAGCAGTGACTTATAGGTTACCATGTGTCCAGATATGTTAGATATAGATATACTATATCTAAGTAAGAGGTGACTACACCAACTTACCCCAGCTGATTGATCAGCCAGTTGTGTCAAATATGGAGGCCAGGCCAGGGGTGGCATAATATATTCTGCAGCCCCTGGTAGGCCTTGGATACACCTATGCCCTGGGTACCTGGGGTACACTGTTACAGGGGGCTATAAGGTGAACCAGATCCAATTTGTAATGCACCTAAGGTACATGGAGTCCATTTTAAGGAGAGAGCAATTAGCCTGGGGCCCTGAATAGCAGCATCCCAGGCCAACTAAGTCAAATACCAGCTAAACACCAGGCAAAAAGTTTGGGGGTAAACATAGTCAGATATCCACCTTCCTACACAACCCCCCCCCCCCCAAACTAAAGGAGATAAGGCTATCCTTGACCAGGTAAGCCTATATTGCCTGAGTGGCCATATAAGGAAGTACCAGCACTGGCTTGGTTACCCTCTGTCTCATGGTCCACTAAGCAATCCCTCACCCTAAGGGTATCAGAGGGTCTCCACCATAGGGAATCTCTACCTGTGGTGTGTTTTGGCAAGGTAAAAGGCTGGTGTTGAGATGGAGTACTGAAGTGAGATTCCTCAGTAGGACTCAGCTTCCTCCAGTCACTCTCCACCATGTGTGCCTTTTTTTCCTTGACTGAGTTGCACTGTGCTCTCAGGGCCAACCTCTGGCTACCTAAAGATGGAGGCTGGGTCCCTTTGTTTGGCTTACTGGAGGGACAGGTCAGGTTTGGGGCCTTGGGGTCCCAGGTTTTGCTGTGCCCAACAGTATCCATTTGGGGGAAGTCCCTAACTAGTTGCAAGGGGGATCCCTCAGGAATTTTTAAAGTTTTCACCTCGCTAGGGCTGCTAGCTTTGGTGCCCCTAATCTGCTGATGGGGGTGCTTTATTTGACAGGGGGCCCTTTGGGGCTCACTGACCTTCCGGACCTCTGCAGCCCTGGGCTGACTGAGGCAGGGTAGAGAGGGGCAGGTTACCTTCTCCAGACTGGGTCCCACCTGAGAAGGGTCCACTGACATCAGAGGCTCTGTCAGGCTAGGCCTAACCACCTCTGGGGCAGTTCCTTCATCAGGGGTAAGATAAGTTCCCTGAGGAAGCTGATCCTTTCCTAAAGTCTGGTGGGAGGGAGATTTCTCTTACTCCTCAATGTCTCTGTTTGTGTGGAGTGATCCATTGTTTCAAGCTTCACAACACATGAATCAGTTTGAGTTTGGGCTGTGGCCATCACAGCCCCACCAACCTTTTCAGGAAGGGACTCAGTTTGGGTATGGGCTGTTATCATAACAGCTCTGCTAACTTGTTCAGGGAAATAATCTGTTTGAGATAGGGCTGAGACTTGCACAGCCCTACCAACCTTTTCAGGAAGGACATCTTGGATTGGGGCTGTGGCCATCACAGCCCCACTAATCTTTCCATGGAGATTTACCATTTTAGAATGGGTTTTCTGTTCAACCTCAGCCCAGGCTGAGATTTCCAAATCATTCCCCAGTAGACAATTGACAGGCAAGTTTGGGGACACTGCCACTCTCTTTGGGCCAGTGACACCTCCCAAGCTGAGATTTACCACTGCTATGGGATGATTTTTCTGAACTCCATCAATGTTTGTCACCTGGTATGTGGCACCAGGTAAAAGTTGCCTTGAGGGGACTAGGCTCTCAGTCACCATCGTGATGCTAGCCCCTGTGTCTCTAAAGGCCTCAACTTTCAGACCATTGATGATGGGCTCCTGTCTATACTTGCTCAAAGTGTTTGGGCAATCAGTGAAGTTGGCAAACTCCATGCCATTATCACAGACAAGAGTAGAGATAGTAGGGGACCTGGTTAGGCCGGAGTCCACCTGTGTTCCAAAAGTAAACCCAGCCAAATTCTTGGGGGTGCTCCCACCACCTGGGGGAATACTGCTAACAGTAACAGGAGGTGTTGGAGCTTTACTTGGAGGTATATTCTCGTTATTGTTGGCCTTTGGGCAACTGCTGTCAGTTTTACAAAGGCCTACCTGTTTGCAGGTATGGCAATAAGGTTTCTTCTTGTTAGAGGAAGTGTTCTGGGACCCACCCCCCTCATTGGAGTTTTGGGGCCCTGGGGAAGTCTTCTCCTTGGATTTATCCCCACCTTTCTCTTGAGGCTTGGTAGTCTCTTTCGTTTGGTCACCACCCTGGTTCTTAGGCCTGATCCTGGTTCTGACCCATTTGTCTGCCCTCTTACCCAATTCTTGTGGAGAGGTCAGATCAGAGTCTACCAGGTGCTGATGTAGAAGCTGGTTTTGACAATTATTTAAGATTTGCTCTCTCATCATCAAATTATACAATCCTGTATAGTCTGTAACCTTACTTCCCAGCAACCAGCCCTCCAGAGCCTTAGTGGCACTTTCAACAAATTCAGACCAGTCCTGAGTCTGTGTCTTCTGGGTTTCTCTGAACATCAACCTATACTGTTCAGTGGTTAAGCCTAACCCATCTATCAGGGCACTCTTCAGGACCAGGTAGTTTCTAGAATCCCCATCACTAACTGTGAGGAGTCTGTCTCGGCCTCTACCTTCAAAGGAGAGCCACACGATTGCTGCCCACTGCTCCTGAGGGATCTGCTGTACTCTGCAGGCCCTCTCAAGTGCAGTCATCCATTTGTGGATGTCATCCCCAGCTTTGTAGGGGGACACAATCTTACTCAGGTGTCTATTGTCATAGGACCTGTCTTCATCCTTAGGGATAGTGCTGCCACCAGTGGATCCTAATCCACTCTCTCTAGGCTGTCTTGCTTTAGCAAGTTTCTCTTGGGCCAGGACCACTTCTAATTCTTGCTTCTGGATCCTAAGCTCAACCTCATTTTGGCCTCATGTTCCCTCCTCTGAGGGGTTGTCATCCTCCTTCTGGAGTGACCATGAGAACCTCTAGAACAGAGGTCCTCAAACTTTTGGATGCCGAGACCCCCCTGTCAACATTTTCAAGCGTAAGGACCCCCTCTTGACAAAAATTTCTAAACCTCTAGGTTATGAGGAAGGTGAGGACCAAATTATGTGACAGGCTTGACTAAATTGTGTGAGTAGAAAATGTAAATAATGTTCTGTGATGCTGCGTATTTTGGGGTAGCATTGCTTTATTATTTGGAATTTTTTTAAACATAGTAATACTGAGGAAAGATTTCACCCCATCAGTACCAGTTTATAACCAAAATACAGCAATTAACATCAGAAAGGTGTCTAGTCAACCTCTGTGAAGGGCCTCCCAATCCACAGGAATACGCGCTGCCAAATTAGAAGCTCACCTGGCCATGGCCGGGAGCAGCAAGGGTGCATTCAAACCGTGACGGTCTTGTGCAGAGTTAAGCAGTTTACCCATGCCCCTTTCCTCTCACCCCCTTACTTCCATCCCTCTCTTCTCTCCTCTCCCATCCCCAGATCCCTCTCTCACATTGCAGGCAGATGGTTATTAGCCCCAGGACACCTTTTGGTAACAGTAGCGCACTACAAATGTAAATAATAGGCAGAAGACGGGGATCCACTAGACCCGAACTTCCTGGGGGGGGGTTAACACTCCCTGCCAGGGCTTGTCCAAGCACTGGTCGCACACAGTGCAACAGTCTTTCCACCTTCTCCATGAATTCCCTCACTACCACTCACCGACAATACACCTCATCTTTCTATAGCACCTGTCTGACAAACATTTCATTTTTTTATAGCCCTACTCATAGTTTACTCACACTCAGTTCTGTGATGTGCATGGTACATCTTCTTTGTACCAGGCACTTTAACCTTCTGCACTGTGTGGGTGACAAGAGTGCCCATGTGACTGCACGGTGAGCAATGCAACAGTGTGAGAGTAGGGTAAAAGGAGTGACTGCAGGGTGAGTGAGGTGACCATATGAATTTGGGTTCGGTTGTATGTGCAGAGTGGGACGAATTAGTGCATGGTTAGTGATGGCCTTGTCTGAGTGAGCTACAGATTGAGCATTAAGGGGGGACAGGTGAGTGAAGTATCACATGAGTGCAGGGTGAGAAGTGTGCTCGTGTGACTGCAGGGTGGGGTACAGAGTGAACAATGCAAGCAAAGTTTTAGTGCAGAGTGATCACTGTGAGAGCAGGGTGCGCGGGTGAATGTTGTGAGTGCATGGTGATCAGTGTGAGTGCATTGTGATCACTGTGAGTACATTATGATCACTGTGAGTGCAGGGTGAGTGGGTGAATGTTGTGAGTGCATGGTGATCAGTGTGAGTGCATTGTGATCAGTGTGAGTGCATTGTGATCAGTGTGAGTGCATTATGATCACTGAGAGCAGGGTGAGCAGGTGAATGTTGTGAGTGCATGGTGATCAGTGTGAGTGCATGGTGATCAGTGTGAGTGCATTGTGATCACTGTGAGTACATTATGATCACTGTGAGTGCAGATTGAGTGGGTGAATGTTGTGAGTGCATGGTGATCAGTGTGAGTGTATGGTGATCAGTGTGAGTGCATTGTGATCAGTGTGAGTGCATTGTGATCAGTGTGAGTGCATTATGATCACTGAGTGCAGGGTGAGCGGGTGAATGGTGTGAGTGCATGGTGATTAGTGTGAGTGCAGGGTGAGCGGGTGAATGATGTGAGTGCATTGTGATCAGTGTGAGTGCATTGTGATCACTGTGAGTGCAGGGTGAGTGGGTGAATGTTGTGAGTGCACTGTGATCAGTGTGAGTGCACTGTGATCAGTGTGAGTGCATTGTGATCAGTGTGAGTGCATTGTGATCACTGAGTGCATTGTGATCACTGAGTGCAGTGATTGGTGTGAGTGCATGGTGAATGGTGTGAGTGCATGGTGAATGGTGTGAGTCCATGGTGATTGGTGTGAGTGCATGATGATTGGTGTGAGTGCATGGTGATCGGTGTGAGTGCATGGTGATCAGTGTGAGTGCATGGTGATCAGTGTGAGTGCATACTGATCAGTGTGAGTGCATGCTGATCAGTGTGAGTGCATGGTGATCAGTGTGAGTGCATTGTGATTGCTGTGAGTGCATGGTGATCAGTGTGAGTGCATGGTGATCAGTGTGAGTGCATTGTGATCGCTATGAGTACATGGTGATTGCTATGAGTGCATGGTGATCAGTGTGAGTGCATTGCGATCGCTGGGAGTGCAGGGTGAACGTGAAAGTGAAGGCGAGAATGAGAAGTGAGTAGTCTGAAAGCAGGGTGCATTCCCAGAAACTTTAAGCGTAGGGTTTCAGATTTAAGTTAAACTATTGCTATAATGGCATTAATCAGGATTTGAGGGTGGAGGAAATAAATAATGTACTGTTCCTGCAGCAAACTTCCATTCTTATGATTAGGGTTACCAGTTCATTATTTTGATGGCCCAGAAATAAGCAGTCACCTAAAGCTGAATTTTTTGCACTTATCTGTGAATATTTAGAACAGCATATATAAATAGAAAACACTTTTAATTGTGTTCTAGGGCTGCCTCATTGATCCATGACTTATAATTAAAGAGAATAAAGACAGCAAAGTCACATAACTAATTAATACATACTTTTTTATTTATAACTCAATTTAGTGTCAAGAGCAGGTCTCTGCAGGATCTTTAAATAACACACGGCAGGCATGTTTCATTTGGCAACCCAACTTTATATTTCTTTTCATTAAATGCATTCTCACACTACAGCAGTAAGTGTAAAAATACAAATGTAAGGAATAGGCAGAGTGGGGGCCCAGGGGGTACTGGAACCATAAAAAAACTAAGCCTTGGTAATCTGTTAACAAAGGCATGTAAATATGCTAATGGTCTTTAAAGACCTGTGAAAAACTCGGCCGAGGCCCCAGGAGCGCGAGCTGCACTGCAGCAGCCCAGACAAAGGATGGGGGACGAGGGGGGCTGAAGCCCTGGAGGCCAGGGCAGAAGTGACACTGTGAAGGCGCGACCCCCTTTGCATCCTCCACGGCCCCCCTGGGGGTCGCGCCCCACAGTTTGAATACCCCTGCTCTAGAAGCTTGGGAGGTGTTGGATTCACCTGAGTGATTCCTCCTCCTCCTTTGCTCCTGGTTAAGTCCACTTGGGGGTCTGAGTGGGTTTAACCCTGACTCAGTCCCAAATAGGCTTAAGTTAGCCTGGCTAAGCCCTCTGGCTAGCACCTGACTATTTCTACCATCATCAGAATCACTGCTCTTACCTTCTGTCTCTTTCTCCTCCTCATCCTCAGGCTGAGTATCCCCAGTGGTCTGGTCTTCCTCATCTATCTGGATAATGGGGACAGGGGTTTCAGTATTATCATCTTCAGTGGGAGAGCCTCCTTCCACATTCCCTGTGGGGTCTGGTTTAGAGGTCTTTAGAGCTTCAGACTGGTCTAAAAGCTCTCTGAGGTGGTCTGTGGTAGGGGTTGGACCCGTCTTGAGACCTCTTAAGGTACACAGTTGCCTCAATTCTTTAAAGTTTAACATAGCAAATTTGGATAGTGCCCTTGGAGGGTCACTCTCAACAGGGGTAGGTCCAGTGGACCCCTTTGCTCCAGACATTGCTCTAGTGTGGGTGGATGTGTTGCAATCTACCTACACTGGTGTTTACCTACTAAACCTATCTAGTAGTTGTAGTCAGAGTGTCCTACTCCCTATCCTCTACAACAACTAAGTTCAGTAGAACTTAAGTATACTAGTCTTGTTTTATATGTACCTAACAGGTACCTGTATGATCTTTCAAATGATATTTTCAAAGATTGCAATGGTAAAACAACAGCAAGCTCAAATCCCAACCGCTGCTCACCAATGTGAGAAGTTGGCCTGATATATGATGCTCACTAGTTCTAGTGATCCCCTTGTACCATGCCAAGCAACCCTTATGATGATTGGTTGTAAGTCAACCTTATAGACCAGCTATCCTAGAGGTAGCGTGGACAAGGCAGTCTTAGGCTAAACTCATTAAAGGCATGTGAAGCAAGCTGTTTTACCATATACAATCCCCTTGAATACCAAATGAAAGGACACCACACAGATATATATTGAAAATATATATATATTTGTTTACTACAAATATCCCCTATACTCTTTATGAGCACTGAAGCAAATGTGTTAAAACAAAACACTCTTTAAATATACAAAAGTTTCACAATATGGAAAGGCCCTGGTGGCCACTCAAACCATATACTAAAATAGTGGTATAAGTACCACCAATCGGAAAGGAAGTAGGCCTAGGGCCTTAGGAATCGCTGGAGCTGTTCGGGACTAGCAGTGACTAAGTCGGGAAAGGCCTGCGGGACTCGGGTGCAGCGCTTAAAGCACACGCATACACCAATGCAAAGTCAATGGTGCGTAAAAGTTACAAAGTTACTGCAAAGGGAACCTTCCGGATGACCTAGAACCTAGCAACTTGGAACATAGACACTAGAGGTGTATTGCTACACAGGAGCACTGGAGTGCCAGGGTTACCTCACCCACAGGAAGCAGGTACATATGTCTCAAAGTGTGTCGGGTTTCGTCGCGCTGGTCTATGGAGCCTGTAGATGAAGATGCAGCAGGCGGGTCGTCGAGGAGAGTTCTGGTGGATTCAAGGGTGGATCTGAAGAGGTGAAGACCTGAAAGCAGAGGGGACAATGTTCAAAGTCCCTAGCCAGTGACTACCGTGGAACCAGGATGGAACCAGGCGATGTCGGGTGCAAACAGGTGAAGAAGTGAAGTTTGTCTCTGCAGCCACGTGGACACGAAGAGGTCGAGGACGTCCAGGCGTCAGTCATGAACTGTCCCACAAAGGCTCTAGGTGATGGCGGTGTCGGCTTCTTGATCAGAGCAAACAGGCCTTGGCTAATGCAAGCCACGCAGGAAACAATGCAAGCTTCTCACTCGGACCAGCAAGGTCAGAGGGGGTGATCCTTTTTACAGGAGCAAGGGCCAGTCTGGAGCAACCAGACCAGTGGTGTTGATTTCGGATTTCGTTGCCAAGATGGCCACTAGCCAACGGGCCAGTAACCAGGATGACGCGTCAAGTGGCAAAATTCAAAAGGGCCCCACGCAGATCGTGGAGATGCTGGGGGGCTGATCTTCAGTGCAGATGCTGCTTGGTGGTGGGGCTTCCCAAACTCCAAAGCACAGCATCGATGGTGCCTCGGGTGCTGCGCAGTCAGCTCCTCGTGGATCTTCTAAGATGGCTGGTCCCACATCTCTCAGTGTCTCCACGGGTCTCTTCTTTTCAGGGACTGTGGATCGGGCTCTGAGATGTCTGGGAATCCAGGTCTTGTTGGGCTCGTGCTCTGGCGGGAGGCGGCGGCAAAGCAGACATAGAGCTGCTGGATGGTGCCTGTGTTCACAGGGTGGCCACTCCTTGGCCACAAGGGAGATGCTCTTCAGTCTTCTGTGCAGCAGAATGTCGAAGTCCAGTTTTCTTAGTTTCAAGTCGAGTTCAGGATGATCTGAAGTCTTAGGACACAGCTCCTACTCTTGAACCAAATCTAGGGCCCGGATCACCTGCTAGGTCCCTCCTCTGGGTGGGACCAGGAAGGGGGGTGGTTATACCCCCTTTCCTTTGTCCAGTTCCGCACCAGGACTGGGGCTGGAAAGCCCCAGCACCGGTTTGGACTGGCTTATGCACAGGGACACCTTGTGTGCCCCAGGCATGTCTCATTCTATTCAGCCCTGTCCTACCTAATACACAAAATCTTGTCTGGGGTGGTGCTAGCACCTCCCAAGGCAGGAAACCCTTTGTCCAAGCCTCCCTCGCTGGAAGGACTCCCAGCAGCAGGAGGTCAGACTTGTGTCTGTGGTGGCAGTATCCATTTTGTGATGCTGAGGCTCGAGTTAACTTTAACCGGGGTTCAGGTTAGGTACTTGTTGTGTCCCTCTAGAAGGGTGGAATGCTACCCCCGTTGCCAGAACTGGCGACAGGGTAGTATCCCAATTCGTATGACACCTTACTCGACATGTTTTGATAAAGCCAAACCAAAGTTAGCAAGTAACCGCGAGGTTTATAATGCACTTAAGAGTATATGGTATGGCAATATCCCGTAACAGCTAAGGGAGTTGTTCCCGACAGCTGCAGACAGGCTCAGCTCGTGCCAGAGCACCATCTCACATGAAACCAAGCACTCTGCCTCCAGGATTGTTAAGGCCTGCCATAGGAGTGACTTATAGGCTACCATGTGTCCAGATATGTTAGATATAGATATACTATATCTAAGTAAGAGGTGATTACACCAACTTACCCCAGCTGATTGATCAGCCAGTTGTGTCAAATATGGAGGCCAGGCCAGGGGTGGCATGTTATGTTATGTTTTTTTTTATTTTATTTTGTATAGCGCGCGGATGCCGCAGCCAAGTGGCGTCCCGGCGCTTTGGAGCATTGAGAACACAACACATCGGAAAAAGATAAGTAAACAGAATCTAAACTGTAGAGAAGAGGAAGGTCTTTAAAGCCTTCCTAAAAGGGAGCAAGTCAGGGATTGAATGGAGAGGAGCCGGCAGAGAGTTCCAGAGGGCAGCCGCCAGCACTGAGAAAGAGCGTCCACCCATTCTAGCTTTTTTAAACCGCGGCACAATGGCAAGATTTAATCCAGCAGAGCGGAGGGTTCTAGCAGGGACATAGTGCAGGATAGTCTGTGAAAGAATAGGAGGAGAAGCTGATTTAAGAATTTTAAAAGTTAAGCATAAAGCTTTAAACTTAATTCTTTGCTCTATTGGTAGCCAATGGAGATCCTGGATGGTTCGACGAGCCGAGACAAACTTCGGGAGGCCGACAAGCATCCTGGCCGCCGCATTTTGGACCCTCTGAAGGCGGGATAGCTCGGCCTGATTTAGACCCAAAAACAGAGAGCTGGCATAGTCCAATCTGGTAAGAACCAGAGCTTGGACTATAATCTGTCTGGTCTCCGCATCAAAAAAATAAAAAATTGGTCGAAGACACTGCAGAGTCCCTAGACATGTGCCCGCCACACGCTTAGTATGGGAGGTGAAAGAAAGCTTATCATCAAACCACACCCCGAGGTTTCTGACTTCAGTCACGGGGGTGGGAACAGGGCCTAGATCAGATGGCCACCATTGATCTCCCCATAACCCACTTTCCCTACCAAAAATAATGACCTCGGTCTTAGAGGCATTAAGTGGGAGTCGATTGTTCGCCATCCAGCCAGCAACAGCTTTTAGAGCTGACTGAAAGGTGGGGGCATCCATTTTGGAGTCACCATTGAGTGCCACCGCCAGCTGCGTGTCATCGGCATATGACACTAGGGAGAGACCGAAACTATGGGCTACCTCCGCCAATGGCTGAACATATAAATTAAATAAGGTAGGGCTGAGAGCCGAACCTTGGGGAACACCCTGAAGTATAGGGCGAGAAGCAGAAACAAAAGGGGGTGTAGACACTTTGAAGCCTCGATCCTTAAGAAAGGAACGAAACCACTCAAGTGCCACCTCTCCAACTCCAGCCTCCATCAGACGATGTAAAAGAATCTGATGGGACACCGTATCGAAGGCAGCATTGAGATCCAAAAGGATCAGTGCCGCCGTCTGGCCCTGGTCCAACAGCTTCCTGATGTGCTCCACCACAGCCAAAAGAGCAGTTTCGGTGCTATGACCTGCACGGAATCCGTTCTGGGAATTATCCAGTATATTCGCTTCCTGCAGGTGAGATGATAGAATATGATTAGCATGCGCTTCTGCTAGTTTGGCTGGCCAAGGGAGAAGGGAAATGGGCCGATAGTGTTCTGGCTTAGTCGGGTCAAGGGTGGATTTTTTAAAGATAGGAATGACCGTCGCCTGTTTCCAAGCCTTAGGAACACTGCCCGTGCTAAAGGACAAATTAATAAGACCTTGCAAGGCAGGATAACAGCATTCAGCAAGTTCCCGAAATTGAATAGGTCTCATGGGGTCATCCGGAGACCCGGATTTGACTTTTGTCGTCAAGGCTAAAAACTCATCCAGAGTCGGACTGGGAATAATCAACAGAGGTTTGGGAACCGAAGATGTAGACATATTCTCCCTGATGGGAAGCTGAGAGAATGATCTATAAATGGCCTCCACCTTTTCTACAAAAAACGAGGCTAAGTCCTCGCAGTGTGCCATGGAGGGTTCAATAGTAGCAATGTCGGTCCTCTTGCTAGTAAGGTCCTTACACACTCTGAAGATGACCTTGGTGGGGTTTGTAGTGTTCTTTATCTACTGAGAGTAAAAAGCAGCCCTAGCTGCGCATATGGCCCGATGATACACTCTAGTGCAGGCCCTGTAGCCGCCTTGAGGTCAGTATCATAAGATTTACGCCACGCGCGTTCTGCCTTTTTACAGGAGACTTTAAGTATTTTAAGAGATTCATCATACCAAGGGCTAGAAGGACTGGATCTAGTCTTACTCCACTTGGCCGGAATAAGCATATCTAGCGAGTGATTTAGCCATTCACAGAAACTATCATAGCCACGGGAAACTTCAGTAGGGGGTAGAGGATGGTATTTCATCAGAAGCTGGTGAAAATGCTCTAAGTTCAAGTTTCTCCAGGGGCGTCTAGGACTGGCTGGGGTGTTATTTCTCGGGGAAGGAATAGTAGTGATGATACGAATTTCAATCAAATGGTGATCAGTCCAGGCCATAGGTCTGGGATGAAGCACTGAGATGTTAGTCGCAAGATTCGTCAGAACGGGATCTAGTAAGTGACCGCCTGTGTGAGTCGGTAGTTGTACCATTTGAATCAATTGAAGCGCTTCGAGATCTGCTAACAAGCTATGGACCGAGTTAGAAAGTGGAGCATCCATATGCAAGTTAAGGTCGCCAATAATCGTAAAATTAGCTGTTTTTAAAACTAAGGAAGAAATCACCTCCGGAAGACTTTGGCGAAAAGCGCCATCAGGACATGCTGCAGCCCCTGGTAGGCCTTGGATACACCTATGCCGTCGGTACCTGGGGTACACTGTTACAGGGGCCTATAAGGTGAACCAGAACCATTTCGTAATGCACCTAAGGTACATGGAGTCCATTTTAAGGAGAGAGCAATTAGCCTGGGGCCCTGAATAGCAGGATCCCAGGCCAACTAAGTCAAATACCAGCTAAACACCAGGCAAAAAGTTTGGGGGTAACCATAGTCAGATATCCACCTTCCTACACAGTACTCACTCATTTTCCCGGCTAAGCTCCGCATTGTTGTGGATGGCAGGACTCAATTCTGCGACAGCCCTCAGGTGGCTTTGGACTGCTTTGAAGCCTACCGCACAGAGAAACCAGGCCAGGCATTGAAACCACAACGAGGGATCACAGATCAGGCAAAAGGTTCCACAGTCGGTCAGAACGTATTGGGGCAAGGAAGCCCATCTCGTCACAGACGGAGTTGCTGCAGGCTGTGGTTGAGATAGCCCGGAAGGAAGAGTCTCCGTCAGACCAAGGTTCGAGGTCTATGAGGGGGTCAGGAGGCTCTGAGACAGAATCTTCCTGCATAGATAGTTTAGAACTCCCGGTGGTAACCCCACAAATGGCAGATGATATCATGTAACAAGGGAGGCCAGACTGCGCAGCTCTGAAACTTTACAGCTGGGCCGGTGCTGGAGGTCATGCACCACTGTTCATATTGACTGGTTTGCTGCAGCTTACTATAGTTTTACTAAGGTAGCAGTGCCGCGATCCCCCTGGAGGTCTTCACCACGTTAGGTTTGGCCTTCACTGTTTGACTTTTGTAAGGGTGGAGGTTGGGCAATTGGCCGTTGCCAGAATGCCCTGGGACCAGGGAGTTGTTTTGTGTTTGTTACAGTCCATCAGATACGTTTCTCACATGGGTGGGGGTGCTTTGCTAATGGACCTTAGTGTCTCGGGGTGGGCCTGCTGGGGAGGGGTGTTGGAACGCCCTGAACAGCAATGGCGCAACAGGAGGTGAAAATAATTACCTGGAATATCAGAGGTATGGGATCCATGGCTAAGCGCTACAACATTTATAATTATTTGAAGCACCAGGGAGTGCAGATCGCCCTGCTGCAGGAAACTCATTTGTCACAAGAAGAGGTGGGCCGGTTGAGGAGATGATGGAGGGGGCAGGTTTATGCCATTGGATATTCTGCATTTGCCTGAGGGGTGTTGGTGTGGGTGCGCCCGGGGGTTCCCTTCGAGATGACCTGTACCCTGGCAGATGATGCCAGTCGATATGTGCTGGTGGCAGAATGAATAATGGGTCAGGAATTGACCATTTGCTGCTTTTATGCCCCCAATCACGACCAACTGACATACCTGACATCCTTCAAGGCAATCATAGCAGACAAAGCGGTGGGACAGCTGGTGCTGGGGGGTGATTTTAATTGTGTAGCAGATGTACATCTGGACCACTCTCCTCCCCCTCTGGTGGGTGCACAGTCCCGTAGGACAGAAGTGGGAATGGATGGCACATTGGGACCTACACGTCATATGGCGCTTGCAGCACAGTGGAGACATTGAGTACTCTTACTGCTCACACTTGCATCAGCTCCACACTCGGATTGATGCATTTTGGTGCTCACAATTGGCTCTCTCTCTCACTCTACTGAATATCTAGGCCGTACCTTTCCGGACCACAGCCCCCTGCTGTTGACACTTAGCCCCCTGAAGCATAGGTCCCCGATACCTGCGTGGCGACTTAACCCTGTGGCCCTAGAGGATGCGCTGTTTGCGGAATCACTGCCTATGGCGGTGGACGCTTACTTTACTGAGAATGCGGACACGGCATCTACCGCCCTAGTTGAGTGGGAGACTTTTAAAATGGTGGTGTGGGGACACTGTATGGGGCACACTGTACAGATACACAGGGAACTCCATCAAGACCTTGCCGAGATTGAGGGGGACCTGCTTACCCTAGATAAAGTGCAAGGGCCGGATCCCAGGAACCGGGAGCAACTGCTGGCTAAGAGCAAGCAGCATAACAAAGCTCTAGACAGGCTTCAAGCGCACAATTATAGAGCATACATGGATAGAGTGCAGGGCGACGGGGGGAAAGCGGAGCGTCTATTGGCGTGGCTTATTAGACCTGAGTCCAGGGGATCCCAGATTACCCGGACCAGAGTGGCAGAGTATAGAGTGGGACATGATCCGGATAAGATTAAAGTGGCCTTCCGGGCGTACTATGAAATGCTCTACTTCGCCCTGCCAGGCCCATCACAGGAGGAGATTGCTGCCTTCTTGGCTCCTTTGGCCCTGGCTGAGGTATAGAAGGAGCTATGGATGATCTGGGGGGCCAGTCACCCTTCAGGTGGTCAGGGGATGGCAAGACACCAGGCCCAGATGGCCTACCTGCTGAGTTTTATATGAAATACAGGTCAGCGCTGGTCCCGCGCCTGGTAACCATGTATAATGAAGCCCTTTGGCTGTGTAGATTGCCGCCCACCACGCGGTCTGCTACTGTGATACCACTTCCCAAGACTGAGCGCTTGAAGGCCGGAGTGCGGGATTATAAACCGTTCTCTATACTTAACACCGACTTTAAGCTACTTAGTAAGGTTAACCAGGATCAGAAGGGGTTTGTCCCCTCCCACAATACGACGTTTAATTGACGCCGGCTGTATTCGGTTCTGTATCATTCTGAGGCGAAATACCTGCACCTGGCTGCATTCTTTTCAGTGGATCTGGAGAAGGCGTTTGATACATGCAGCTGGGACTTTCTACTGGAGGTAATGCGGAAGATGGGGCTGGGCATGGGCTGGTTGAAGTGGGTCCAAATGCTGTACACCGCCGACAGCACGGGTCAAGACAGGCGGCACTATATCCCCAGAGTATGCTATCACTTGCAGTACTAGTCAAGGGTGCCCCCTGTCACTGTTGCTGTTCGTATTGGCAGTGGAACCGCTTGCAGTGCTTTTCTGTGCTGGAGGTGAGGGATTAGGAATACTGGTGAATGGGAGGACCTATACAATTTCCCTGTACGCAAATGATTTGTTGATTTACCTTAACGATGCTGCTAGGCGGTTGGACACTGCTTTTGCGCTGCTGGAGGGTTTTGGTGGCCTGTCTGGGTTACGGGTGAATCATCGTAATATGCATTTGTTCGCGGTGGCTGGGCCCTCCCCTCCACCTGAGGGTCTTCCTGCTGAGTATAATTGGACACCAGCCTCTTTTCGGTATTTGGGAATCCTGATTTTCCATTCCCTGGATGATATGAGTGAGGGTAACCTGGGGAAAGCAATGCGCTCTCTGTGCTCCAGTGTGGCCTTTTGGAGCTCGTTGCGATTGCCCTTGATGGCTTGGCTATCCATGGCAAAGATGGTAATGTTGCCCCGATTGTTGTACTTTTTCGCCAATCTGCCGGTCCTGATGCCTGCAGGCTGGTTTAGGCCACAGGACGCGATAGTGCAGGATCTTATTTGGGCGGATGGGAGACACAGAGTTATTTTGCGAACACTGAGACATCCTATGAGGGAGGGAGGCTTAGGAGTGCCGGATTTAGGATTTTAGCAGTTGGCTGCACAATTGCAGTGGCTGGCGCAGTGGTTAGAATGAGTAAATTGGGAGGGCACCTACTTGGTAGAACCAGGACAGCATCCTAGATTATTATGAACTAAATTGTTGAACCCGGCCACAAAATTACCCTATACATTGATCTTGAAAATCACCACCTTGCGGTGCTGGAAGAGGTGCATGGTTCAACTTCTGACTGGTCGGAGATGAACTTTGATGTTGTCATTGATAGGGCTACATCACGGAGAGCCACAGGTGGTCCTGGGGGCAGAGCAATTGTCTGTTTGGATAGAGTCAGGGAATGACACGACTGGGGATTGCTTTCAGGATAAATGCCTATTACCTTTTGCGGAGCTAGTGGAGGGCTGTGGACTGCCTCCTGGCCAGTTCCTCATGTACGAGACGCTGGCTGGGTGCGTTTGAGCGATTATGGGGGGGCAGGACAGGAGGAACTGGCAACACATGGGGTTCTCCACTCTGGTCACACTGGGCATGGCCGGACATCAAATTAAGTGGTTTTATGCATCTCATGTGGAGACATCCCTGTCTCCACTGCTGGACCTGCGGGGTTGTTGGGAGAGATGCCTTAATAGACGACTCACTGATGCAGAATGGGGTCATGTTTTGGGATCTCCTAAGAAGATCTCCCGTAACTCCTGTCTCAAATACTTACACTTTAACTATGTCCATATGACATACATGACCCCGTATTGCATAAAGGCTGCATTTGGAGGTTAGCCTAGGGAATGCCCAAGATGTCGAAAACTAGATAAAGACTTCCTTCGCATGACGTGGAGCTGCACAATTGTGCAACAGTTCTGGGAGGCAGTGTTGATTAAACTAAACAATACACTGGGCCATGCACTGGCCCACTCAGTGGAGGTCTGCCTTCTGGGACCATATCCCAGGCCACCTAAGCGTAAGACGGGAAGCCGGTTTATTGATCCGTCCCTGAAATTGGCCAGGGGGTGAATTGCGATTTCCTGGAAGTCAGCGGTGGGGCGGCAGTCGGGGACCTAAATACTGGAGGTCCAGCGCTGGGGGGCGGCGGAGGATGTTGCACTGCGCAGAGAAGAACAGAAGGGTTTATGTAGGCGCTCTATCACCGAAGCTTGGAGTGAGGTGTTGTTTAATTGGGAACACCTGAGCCACACTAGTAGCGAAGGGGGGAGTGAGACAGCCACAGCACAAGAGGACTAGTTATGGGAGGGCACAGGGAGAAGACTGGAAGATAGTCAGGAAATTAACACCATGGCTTCTGACTTGGACCCGGATTAATACTGCTCACCTGCCATGTTTGTATCGCACCCCCCTCCTGTGAGAGACCGTCTGGGCCATGCCCCCCGCTCTCCTTCCCCCCTCATCTCCTCCCCCTCGTTGCCCCCTGGGGTAACCGTGGAATACCGATGGATCCGGAGATTGGTGATGACGGCTGGATGACTCCACCTAAGTCAGCCAGAGGTGTAACACAACTCCCCCGTGCGGAGAGTAGTGGTACTGAAGGCAGCGTATGTGAGGACTGGTTTAATGTCTTCCTTTTTCTCTTTTTTCTTGTTTTTTCATGTTATAGCTTAATGGTTTACAATGTAAAGGCAGTTGAACTTGAATCCACTGAAAGGGTTTAATGATAGTTTTTTCACTATTGATAACTGTCAGGCCCCAGGGACTGTGAACAGATGCAGTATTGGCATAACTAACTCCTAGATGGGGTGGGTGGATTTGCCCACTCATCGGAATGGAATAAATGGGGTTGCGTGCAAGATGGATCATTGTTAAGATTGACTCTCTGATTACGTCTGTATTGTATGGACTACATCATGCTTAGGGCCGACTGCACGAACTGATAGATATTCAACATATTATACTTGTCAAATATTGCATCTAGAAGTTCTCCATGTGAATGTTCTTTTGTATGATTATGAATACCAATGAAAATATTTTTTAAAAAAAAACAAACAGGGGCATGATCAGAAATCACAATTGGTTCAATAGAAGAATCGATAGGATTTTGGGAGACCGATTTAGAGACAAAGATATGGTCTCAACTAGAGAGGGAACCATGATGTCGGGTGAGCCCTGTATAAGCCAGATTCCACAGAAGCGAAGAGGAATTACCCCTAACTTCCTAAGAACAGCACCCAAAATGCAGTATAAAACACACTCTCAGAAGACTGTTCTTTAAAATATCAGGGAATAAACCAGGAAGTGTCCACCATACGTAGATGGTCGAGCTGTTGGTAATGGATTGCCAGGAGAGACAGGTACTGCAAATAAATAATATGTGTGGTAACAAGAATGCTTAAATACACAATACTCTCTTAACCCCTTCGACGCTCATGACAAGCTCAGCTCGTCATGAGGTATACCTCTAGGGTGCTCATGACGAGCTGTGCTCGTCATGACCACACCCATTAACATTATGGCCCACCACAGCAGAGGAATATCCTCAGCATCCATGGTGTTAAGCATTAGCATATGTTCAGTTCGCATGCTCCACTTACCACAAAATAGTCCTCAATGGTCTTGAATGTTTGTACTCCAAAGAAGCAGGCAATGTGGCTGATGTGTATGGTAGCGTGAACATTCTTAAAGGGACTGATCCAAGAAGGGGTACTCTCACACAGCATCCATGCCAGGGGTGAATATGCTAGAGGGAACAAAAGGAATCAGGAGGAGGTGAGACGTCCTGATCTAAGAGGAAAATAGGAGCAAAACATCCCACAAACAAGGAAACAGAATATGAGGCTCTGTCCGGCTCTGAGGGTTGCAGGAGTGAAACGGAAAGACCTCAGTAAAGGGAAGGAGGGGGGATGAGGTGTTCCGGCTGGCTGCCGGAAGAACTACGAGAGCGGAGCAGACACACACACTCAAGATGTGTGCCGTCCGGCTCTGGGGCAGAATAGAGCGGAACAGCAACACACTTGTGGAGGGAAAATGAGGAAAAAGCCTTTCAGTTCTAGACAAGGATTATGGAGAGGAACTGCCGCTATATACAGAAAGGAGTGGGAAGGAAGAGCTCCATTCGACTTTAGGCGGTATAATACGAGCTGAATAAACAGCTTGTATGAAGGGAGCTACAAGGCGGTAAACAAGTAGCTGACAATTCCGCAGAAAAGGAGTGGAAGTCTCAAAACCTGAATAGTTCTTCCTCACCGGGATCGCAAGGAAAGCTCTGAACAAACAAATCTTCTATGCGGGAACAACCAGGAAGCAAGATGGGGGCATGGTCACGTCAGTAATCAGTAAGCCAAGCAACGTCTTACGTTGGAGGCGTCCATTTATGCAGTTTAGGGACCGTCTCCAAAAATACACAAGGCGAAAGGGAGCATAGCATTGAACACACACCAATGTCCCTGATTATCGACCATCCCTAGCACATGAGGAGGGGAGAAGTAAGAAAGTTATTTATTAAAAGATTGGCAGATTCTCCATGAGTCCACCAAAAGACGTTGGGAAATAAAGGGAAGAAATTGTTTATGCATTTGTGGGGAAACAAGCCTAACTGGGGATTGGTGATCAATAAAGGGATCCATTACTTGATTACAATCACTGCCTAAAATAAAAAAGTCACCAGCAAGCTGTATATATTTTTTTGAAATGTTAGGACAAGAAGGATTTATCAGCTTGGGTAGGACCTTAAATATTACAAATAGTTAAGGGGGTGTCATTAACAATTAACTTGACAAAAAGCCATCTGCCTTCAGATTCAACATCTTGAGAAACAGTAACCAATTTTTAAATGATTGTGACAAAGAAGAATAACGCCTTTTACTTACTTAAAGAAGGAGAAACAAAATCAGACCCCATCCACCCTTGTTTAAATTTCAAAGCCTCAAGCTCAGAGGGGTGAGTTTCTTGGAGAAGAACGAGGTGAGGAGAATATTTAGCCAAATGAGATAAACTTCTCTGCCTCTTCATAGGGTTAATTACTCCTTTAATGTTCCAAGAAATAACTCTGAATGTAGTAACAAATGTAGATATATACACAAAGTCGGTCTTTTAAGACAGGAAGTACATCAAAAGGGAAGACATCGAAAAGGATAACAAAAAGAAAAGAAAAAGAGAAGATCAAAAAAGGGAGACAGTACATGTCAAAAAATTCTGACTGCAAAAACATAATTGATGAGTATGAATACGGGGGAAGAGTCGAAGACAGCACTAGCAAGAAGGCACAGCAAACGAGACGTGTAGACAGACAAACGTAACATGACAAGATAAGACTGGATAAAAACACGAAGGAACCTGAAAAGAAGAAAACGTTTAGTAGGTAATCACAAAGAGCCCAATAGTCATAAAAGAAGCATAAAAGAGCGAGCATAAGACTGTATAGGTAGAATACCATCCCAAAACTAGGATACTATGCAGGAGGAAGTCCTCCAACATGAGGAGCATTCATCTTGACGAAGAAGCAGAAGTCTCCATGGAGCTCGAAGAGTGCAGTTGAAGAAAATCTCGCAAGTCTGCAGGAGCAGTGAAGGAGGAAGTATTATTCTGAAATGTCACTTTGAAGAGACCGGGGTGAAACAGACCAAAGCCGGCACCCAAACAGCATACTTGTGGACGAGGATCTAGGAACTCATTCCACCTAGTGGCTACAGCTCTCGAGACATTCTGTAAAAGAAAAAATGTATTTCCCTACCATAAAAGTCGCTTTTTAGATTTTGCTGTATTGAGGACTTTCAGCAAGTCAGTAAATTAAAAAAAAAGATGGCATCTCTGGGTTTGGATGATTCGGAGGATGAAAGAGAGCGAGGACCTAGACAATGAGCTCTCTGAATATTTAAGGGCTGGAAGAAGGTAGGTCCACCAATTGAGGTAAAAAGAGATTTAAAAAAAGGTGATAGGATCCATTCCCCCAAATGCTTCCCGAAGATCATAGAGACATAGGATATTCCTTCTATTTATGTTTTCTAAATCTTCAGAATGAGCCTTCATTGCCGCTACCTCTTTTTCCAGAACTGCAATTTTCAGTGACTCCTCATGCACATCACTGACGCACTGTTTAAGAACCGTAACGCTGGTTTCCATTTAAGACCATTTGTCTTCCAAGTTCTGTTTGAGCATATTGGTTTCTTCCACGAAAGGTCGGAGCACACAGATTTCCTCAAGTACCAGGTCAAGAGAAATAGGAGAAGAGGACTTCTCAAAAGAAGGAGGATCCTGCTACGCGGCGAGGAGAGAGGAAGAGGTCAGACTTGCGGGAGCCAGTATCTGAGTTCAAATCTACAAACCACTGCTAGAGTAAGGAACCTCTGTGCCTGGAAAGCTCTTGCTGCCCTGACGCCTACCTGAATTACTGGAACCATCAGAACACTGGTGCTTGCCCTCCCGCCTCCCGCTGCCCGACTCCCCTGTCATCTCGGAGCACGGTAGCCGAGAGGAGCGCGGTCGAGGGGGGAAAAACTACCCTACCCAGAATCCCGAGCGGCGCACGCCGCGTCATCTGCGCGCAAGGAGGCGCTGAAATAGCGCGTCACCCCGGTCGAGGGGGGAACCTCTGTGCCTGGAAAGCTCTTGCTGCCCTGACGCCTACCTGAATTACTGGAACCATCAGAACACTGGTGCTTGCCCTCCCGCCTCCCGCTGCCCGACTCCCCTGTCATCTCGGAGCACAGTAGCCGAGAGGAGCGCGGTCGAGGGGGGAAAAACGACCCTACCCAGAATCCCGAGCGGCGCACGCCGCGTCATCTGCGCGCAAGGAGGCGCTGAAATAGCGCGTCACCCCGGTCGAGGGGGGAACCTCTGTGCCTGGAAAGCTCTTGCTGCCCTGACGCCTACCTGAATTACTGGAACCATCAGAACACTGGTGCTTGCCCTCCCGCCTCCCGCTGCCCGACTCCCCTGTCATCTCGGAGCACGGTAGCCGAGAGGTGCGCGGTCGAGGGGGGAAAAACGACCCTACCCAGAATTCCGAGCGGCGCACGCCGCGTCATCTGCGCGCCAGGAGGCGCTGAAATAGCGCGTCATCCCGGTCGAGGGGGGAACCTCTGTGCCTGGAAAGCTCTTGCTGCCCTGACGCCTACCTGAATTACTGGAACCATCAGAACACTGTTGCTTGCCCTCCCGCCTCCCGCTGCCCGACTCCCCTGTCATCTCGGAGCACGGTAGCCGAGAGGAGCGCGGTCGAGGGGGGAAAAACTACCCTACCCAGAATCTCGAGCGGCGCGTCATCTGCGCGCCAGGAGGCGCTGAAATAGCGCGTAACCCCGGTCGAGGGGGGAACCTCTATGCCTGGAAAGCTCTTGCTGCCCTGACGCCTACCTGAATTACTGGAACCATCAGAACACTGGTGCTTGCCCTCCCGCCTCCCGCTGCCTGACTCCCCTGTCATCTCGGAGCACGGTAGCCGAGAGGAGCGCGGTCGAGGGGGGAAAAACTACCCTACCCAGAATCCCGAGCGGCGCACGCCGCGTCATCTGCGCGCCAGGAGGCGCTGAAATAGCGCGTCACCCCGGTCGAGGGGGGAACCTCTGTGCCTGGAAAGCTCTTGCTGCCCTGACGCCTACCTGAATTACTGGAACCATCAGAACACTGGTGCTTGCCCTCCCGCCTCCCGCTGCCCGACTCCCCTGTCATCTCGGAGCACGGTAGCCGAGAGGAGCGCGGTCGAGGGGGGAAAAACTACCCTACCCAGAATCCCGAGCGGCGCACGCCGCGTCATCTGCGCGCCAGGAGGTGCTGAAATAGCGTGTCACCCCGGTCGAGGGGGGAACCTCTGTGCCTGGAAAGCTCTTGCTGCCCTGACACCTACCTGAATTACTGGAACCATCAGAACACTGGTGCTTGCCCTCCCGCTGCCCGACTCCCCTGTCATCTCGGAGCACGGTAGCCGAGAGGAGCGCGGTCAAGGGGGGAAAAACTACCCTACCCAGAATCTCGAGCGGCGCACGCCGCGTCATCTGCGCGCCAGGAGGCGCTGAAATAGCGCGTCACCCCGGTCGAGGGGGGAACCTCTGTGCCTGGAAAGCTCTTGCTGCCCTGACACCTACCTGAATTACTGGAACCATCAGAACACTGGTGCTTGCCCTCCCGCTGCCCGACTCCCCTGTCATCTCGGAGCACGGTAGCCGAGAGGAGCGCGGTCGAGGGGGGAAAAACTACCCTACCCAGAATCCCGAGCGGCGCACGCTGCGTCATCTGTGCGCCAGGAGGCGCTGAAATAGCGCGTCACCCCGGTCGAGGGGGGAACCTCTGTGCCTGGAAAGCTCTTGCTGCCCTGACGCCTACCTGAATTACTGGAACCATCAGAACACTTGTGCTTGCCCTCCCGCCTCCCGACTCCCCTGTCATCTCGGAGCACGGTAGCCGAGAGGAGCGCGGTCGAGGGGGGAAAAACTACCCTACCCAGAATCCCGAGCGGTGCACGCCGCGTCATCTGCGCGCCAGGAGGCGCTGAAATAGCGCGTCACCCCGGTCGAGGGGGGAACCTCTGTGCCTGGAAAGCTCTTGCTGCCCTGACGCCTACCTGAATTACTGGAACCATCAGAACACTGGTGCTTGCCCTCCCGCCTCCCGCTGCCCGACTCCCCTGTCATCTCGGAGCACGGTAGCCGAGAGGAGCGCGGTCGAGGGGGGAAAAACTACCCTACCCAGAATCTCGAGCGGCGCGTCATCTGCGCGCCAGGAGGCGCTGAAATAGCGCGTCACCCCGGTCGAGGGGGGAACCTCTGTGCCTGGAAAGCTCTTGCTGCCCTGACGCCTACCTGAATTACTGGAACCATCAGAACACTGGTGCTTGCCCTCCCGCCTCCCGCTGCCCGACTCCCCTGTCATCTCGGAGCACGGTAGCCGAGAGGAGCGCGGTCGAGGGGGGAAAAACTACCCTACCCAGAATCCCGAGCGGCGCACGCCGCGTCATCTGCGCGCCAGGAGGCGCTGAAATAGTGCGTCACCCCGGTCGAGGGGGGAACCTCTGTGCCTGGAAAGCTCTTGCTGCCCTGACGCCTACCTGAATTACTGGAACCATCAGAACACTGGTGCTTGCCCTCCCGCCTCCCGCTGCCCGACTCCCCTCTCATCTCGGAGCACGGTAGCCGAGAGGAGCGCGGTCGAGGGGGGAAAAACTACTCTACCCAGAATCCTGAGCGGCGCACGCTGCGTCATCTGCGCGCCAGGAGGCGCTGAAATAGCGCGTCACCCCGGTCTCGCGGGACGCCGGGCGAAGCCCGGGCCAAGGGCGGGCCCGTTTTAGCCCGTTCTAGACTGTGCAAGACTGGACTGGACCACCCCTCTTGGCCCCTGCGCCCGATTGTGGTAAGGCGATACACACCTTTTTGTGCTCCATATAAGTCTGTTCACTACTCCTGACACTAAAGTCCCATCTCCATTTAGCTGCTGTATTGTATTAGGTTTGAGTGGCCTTCATGTCGAGACTGAAAACCCCCGTCACCCCTGCCAACACCATGGACAATTATATAGTCCAGGTGGTGGCAAAAATTAATAGCGAACAGAGGACTTCGCTGGGACTTATTGACTCTCCACCTTGTGCTCAAATAGAAAAACTAGGTGCAACCCAATCAGACTTTGATGATACAAATACTATTGACTTACTCACTGATGAAACTAATGATTGTTCTGTGACTAATGTTTCTACGGCATCTATCGCTCCACAATCAGATACTAATGCCGATTTATTAACTGTGGAAGAGTTAAACATTTCTTGTAACGGTTTAGAGCTAGACAATGAGAGTATTTCCCCACCTACCCCTGTTCCCGCACCAAGAGCAAAAAGAGGGACCACTAAGGTTCCTGCTAAAAGAGAAGGATTGCGGTCTAGTAAGAACAAAGCAGCAACCCCCCCCAAAAGTAAACATAGAAGGGACATAGAAGGAATAAGGGAGGAAGGGAATGACAGTATAGGATGGGATGATATGATATCAAACAAGCTCATGGGTATGCTGGAATCTGAGATATGCCGGTTAATCAAACCCCTCATATCCAAAATAGACCACCTTACTGATAAAGTTAACAAATTAGAGACCCTCCTAAAAAAAAAAAACGATAGTGTGGGGGAAATTCCAAACTTAATAATAAACAAACTCGAGGAAAAGCAAGATACGGGAAACATACCAGGGGGGAACACGCTTGGAGGAGCAGAAGATATACTAGCCCCAATCCAGCTAATTAGTTCCAGACCTGGCAATAATCTCAACAACCCCACAGCCACAGAACTTCCGCAAATTCAAGGGAATACTACAATCTCTGATTTCAATACAGAAATAAGACCTGTTGAATTAATTGTAGAGGCCTCACCCTTGATCCTAGTGCTTGCTAATGTTCCACCTCTGAAATTAGGTCAGATTGAGTCTCCAGATTCTCTATTAAACAAGGCATTGCAGTGGTTGAGCAATAACATGCATATATCTCCCTGGGGCAAAGAAAAGCTGTCAGAAGACTTGCTAACAGCGAGACGGGTAAAGTGGATAGGGACTAAAACCAAGAAATTCCCAGGTGATTGTGTGGTTTTAAATTTTAAGGGTCCTGAAGTATTACCAGATGTCCTGCGTAATATTTTTCCTCCACAACGCAGAACAGCTGAAATTATTCCACTAACGTTGGATTTCTTTTATAGTAGAAGAGGACTTGTAGCAAAACCAAGTATACTAAGAACTAAGTGGACAGTAGTGGGAAATAGAAGGGCTAGGGATGGCCGCATTTGTGACTGGGGGCTGAACTTGGAAAACCATTATTCTGCCCTATCCTACTTGAATGAATGCGACTGACTCGCAAGTTGTGAACCTGCCTTTCCTAAAAGGCAGTTGTCCCAAAAGAACGGAAGGACAGGAAACTTGAATAAGTATTTAACAGGCAAGCAGATAACAGGTTATAGGGAATCTCAAACTACTGTTTCTGGAGAACCAAAGAAAGACATAGAGGGCCCAAATAGAGCCAGAGAGGCGAAAGAGAGCAAATCAAAATTGACGGATGGAGAAATAGTAACTGTAGAAAACGAAGTATTTGTAAATGAAGCTGAGAAGGGTCAGATACTACATCAACAAGAGACATTATTCCTGTCCCTCGTCTCTTGGAACATAGCAGGCATAGCAAGCAAGATAAATACACCGGAATGGGTTGATTTCATTGATCAATACGACATAATTATGTTGCAAGAAACCTGGTCATTGACCCCAACCTTTCGACAGGGGTATTTGAACTTTTATATGCCTGCAATTAGAAATCGTGTGGGACGTCCCTCTGGGGGCTTGTTAATTTGGATACGTCAGACACTGAATTGTACTATTAAACAAAGATCCATACCATCTAATGACATCATAGCACTCAATATCTGTTGGGAAAATGGCCAACAACTTGTCCTGTTTAATGTTTATGCCAGGGGAGTGGGTGGTGGTAAATCCTCAGAGGTTGTAACAACCCTAGAGCAGAACATTGAAATGTTATCACCAACACCTCACGTAATAGTGGGCGGGGATTTTAATGCCACCTTCGAACACTTGGGTGAAGAGGATAGGATCTTGGCCGAAGACGAGGATGCTAAATGGGGAATACCTCAACTGGAGGTGCCTGTTATTAAGAAATGGAGCACAGTGGCAATTCAGCTAAAGAGTCTCTGTCTAGCAAGAGGGCTGAGAGCAGTAAACGGGCGCTCACCCTCTGACTTAACAGGGAAAAATACATTTGATAATGGCCGAGCAGCTAGCAGAATTGACTACCTATTGTTGGATGTAAGGGCTTGGAGTAAAAGGGTAGATATGGTAGTGAAAGAAAAATTAGAAAGTGATCACAACCCCCTATGCCTGACCCTTTACCCCTACCAAGAAGCTATGGAGCTCTCCAACATAAATGAAATGGTGACGCAAGACGTTGCATGCTCAAACAATCATCGCCATTTGAAGTGGAGAATGTTATTAGAAGATGTATCTAAACTGGAGGTCCTTAAATAATTAGTAGTTGATGAAGTAAATAATATTAAGTCCCACTGTGGGAAGTCTAGCTTCAAAGACTACATGATGGAGGCCCATGAAAACCTCTTCTGTAAAATCCAAAGCTTCTTCATTAAAACAGTAGCCCCCAACAAAATGAAAAAGGATCAATATAGACAAGGATGGTACGACAAGAGTTGTAGATTAGCACGACACAACTTAAGTACGGAATTGAGAACTGGCAATGCAATAGCAGTTAGGAGGGCCAGAAACCATTATAGACAGACCCAAAAACAGGCCAGGAAACGCTGGGACGAGGAATGCTGGTATGAACTAAAGGAGGCCTGTGCTGCCAAGGATTCTAAACGCTTTTGGGCCTCAGTGAAATGGGAGAAGGGAGGGATAGCTGCCCAGCCTCAGAACCATGTTGCTAAAAATAATTGGATAGAGTTTTTCCAACCACAGTATGCCCGAAATCCAGCCTTCATCCATGACCAACCCCCTCCACCTATCTTTTTCAAAAATCCAATATTTGATGAAAAGGATGTTAGTAAAGTATTGGATTGTGTAGCGGGGGGAAAAGCGCCGGGCATGGACGGAATCCCGGCTGATATATTTTTATCGGACCGGAATTCCTGGTGCAGTTACTTTAAAATGTTGGCCAATGCTGTGGCGATGGGAGGGGAAGTACCTGCTTCATGGAAGGGAGCTGAAATTATCCCCATATTTAAAAAAGGCGACAAAACTCTGGCTAAAAACTATAGACCCATCAGTCTTATTGACACAGCCCAAAAATGATGGGCCGCCTAGTCCAGAATAAACTGCAACAATGGATCGACGAAAAGAATATACTGTCACCATACCAGGCAGGGTTTCGCCCCTTAACTAGCAGTGTAGACCAAGTTCTGCACTTCTTAACCATCTATTGGAGAAACGTCACACTAAAGAAGGGGACATTGTATGCAGTTTTTGTGGACTTAAAAGCAGCTTTCGACCTGGTTCCCAGAGAAAAACTGTGGCAGGTCACAACATGTGGCCACATTACCAAATGGGTCCCCCCATGCCTTTCCAACCGTACAATCCACATTTCCAGAACTGGATGAACCCCTACTTTCAAGGCCACCCCCATATGAATCACCAACAACAACAACAGTTGGGACCCAATTTCAATCAACGTCCTTTTTTAGGAGGGGGCCGTGCACCACAAAGACAAATAAGAAGAGGAGTGACCTGGTCCAACCAACCACGACAGGTACAGACCAGGAGTGTCACCAAAGCCAAAGCAGGGCCGAGTACAGCGACCTGATCGTAAACCTGACAGAAAGAACACTGACCCCTGACCAAGTCAGAGTATTGAACAAGGGTCTCGGGTATGTACCCACACCTAGCTTGGACATTTTTAAAATCAAATGCGAAATTTCAGAATTTTGCCGGAAATTAAAACTGAAGGCCTTCTTTGGGGAACAAGAAATGCCCACTACGGATGGTGATACCTCGCTCAGGAAAAAGTCAAGATTCTGTCCTTTGAACTCACAGATACCTATTGAAATACAGACATTCGAACAAGCGGTGATGCATGAACTTGATGATCTAACCACCCAAGTGAAGAAACCATTCCAGAATATATCAAAGAGAGAACAACAAGCTCTCCAAGAACTAAAAAATGACAAAGATCTGGTTATAAAACCAGCGGACAAAGGTGGAGGAATTGTCCTACTCACAAGAGAAAGATACCATCAACAATGCTTGGAACTACTATCTGACAACACCTTTTATGAAATCATCACCATTGATCCAACACCCAGGCTACAACAAACTATAACTTTTAATGATAGAAGAGGCTGAGGCACATAACTGGCTCTCTAAAAAAGAAGCAGAGTTTCTTCAAACGGACACTCCAAGGACACCATATTTCTATTCTTTACCGAAGACACACAAAGCCAGAGATCCACCACCTGGACGCCCGATAGTGTCTGGTATAGGATCAGTCCTGGAGCCCCTGTCCCAGTTTGTAGATGAATACCTTAAACCTTTGACCCAACAAACTCCCACGTACCTCAAGGACACTAGAGACCTTTTGAACCACCTCTCCACCGTGACTTTTTGTGAGACAACTATGATCCTTGTAGGGTTAGACGTGGAAAGACTCTACACGAGTCTTCCCCAAGAGAAGACACTAGACACCCTGGAGAACATACTATTCAATATGGATTGGAACTTTAAAACACAGAGACATTTCATTTTGGAGTGTTGCAGACTTGCATTAACAGAGAATTATTTTCAATTTGAATCCACCCTGTATAAACAACGACACGGAACCTCGATGGGCAGTACATTTGCCCCGAGTATGGCCGGACTATATGTCAGCAATTTTGAAGAAACGTTTGTCAATAACCAGTGTAACCCCTTCCAGAAACAAATCCGTTTCTGGAAGCGTTACATAGATGACATTCTCCTCATTTGGGAGGGAAGTGTTGACAGTTTGACACAGTTTCACAGATGGTGAAATGTTCAAGACCAATGGCTGAAATTTACATACACATCTAGCAAGGAAAGTCTGGATTTTCTGGATATCACCATCTATGTGGAAGAAGGCACATTACAAACAAAAACTTTTTTCAAACCGACGGCAAAAAACAGTTTACTGTCTTTCAATAGCCATCATCCACGACCATTGAGGGAGAACCTCCCCTTTAGCCAGTTTTTACGATTACGCAGGAACTGCAGTAAAACTGAGGAATACCAACTACAAGCAGATGATCTATGTACTAAACTTGCAGCAAGAGATTACCCTAAGAGAGTGATCAAGAAGTGTAAAAAGAGAGCAAGAAACCAAAATCGCGAAAGCCTTCTGGAAACCAATCCAAGAACACAAGAACCAGATCTTATGACCTGTGTCACAACATATAGTCCGGCTTCCAACCAAGTCAAGAAAAAAATAAATAAACATTGGCGAATCTTAACCTCGGCCAATCTTACATGGCCCAAACCAAGATTCTCCAACAAAAGGACCCAGAACCTCAAGGACATCCTAGTCCACACCAGACCACAACCAGAGCAAAGAATGAAACAAATACGACTTTGGGACCTTCCACCTGTCCAAGGTCACTTCCCCTGCGGAAGCTGCTCGGTGTGTCATTTAACAGTAACAACAAAGATGATCCAACTGCTACCAGATCTGAAATGGTATATCAAAACTCACACAAACTGCAATTCGAGTCATGTGATCTATATGATCACATGTCCTTGCAAAATGCACTATATCGGAATGACATGCAGGAAGATACGACAAAGGATCTGTGAACACAGAAGTAATGTGAAGTGCAAGAAAGCAACAACTAAAATGGCCAACCACTATCTGGAGAAGGGACATACTGTGGAAGACCTCAGATGGGTCATCCTAGAGACTCTGGCTACAAAAGATCACAATGCAGAACGCATCCTGTTCGAAAAAGAACAGAGGTGGGTTCACCGTCTAGGAACAGACCAACGGGGATTGAATGACAACATTCCATGGCTTAGCCTAAATAGATGAACCACTCTACTAATAATCCCTTCCAACATTGTGATAAGACTATACACCAGAATATAACCTTTGTTTATCCAGGCATATATATTTAATGTAACTAACTGGTGCAGTATATTCTATAATAAGTCTAATCAAAATCTATCTTCTCTTTATCATATGGGTACTCGTATAAATTATTTCCATCTATATAGATGCATCATTGCAAACCACCGAAAAACGGGAGTCTTTTTTCTATATCGGTCCCCTTTTGTTCAAATTAACCCTTCTTATTTATAGTACTAGTTACTGATGTTCCCCGGAGGATGGTTTCAGTATTAACATACTCTCCGATTATAATGTAATAATGTTCTAATATATTTTCCAAGTGTTAGCGGTGCACTCGCCGCGTTTCCATAGTCTTTCGTCAGTATCCATATTGACAGACGAGCATTTAACCCGGGAGCAAGGGTTACTTCCATATCCGGGCCCGCAAGAGGAAGAGACAGCACAAGCTGCACGTTGGAGAACGGAACGACGAGGTATGGAGAAAATGAACCAGGAGAGCAGGACACAAAAACAGAGATAAGTACTCGCCCGCCCTTTTACTGAATGTTGTGCTTCCGTTCTGTTTTAGAAGCGCCCCTCCTACTAACCTCCGGGAACCCGTTTTGAGAAGCTAACAATCTAGCCCTTGAAAGGTATGTGCAACCCGAGTAACTACAAGTGTCCAACAAGAGTCACCCTTTAAGAGATGAATTAATAGCTTTAGGCTTACTAGAAAAACGATAAGCGGGAGCATTTACTCAATGATGAAAGTAATACCTAAATGCACCACAACTTTAAAACGATCCCACTTCCTCCATGTGACCATACCTTTGTGCATTTCAACTGTTAACATGCCTTTTGATCCAAGAGATTTCGGAAAAGCATATGTTAACTATAAGATTTAAGAACTATTTTGACCCCCAACAATGTGTCATAATAGGTTTTCCTTCCCATTCTATGTTTGTTTGTCAGGATGAGTATGTGGTTGTTGTTCCCTCCAAGTAGGGAGTCTCACAGTGAAGTTTTACTCATAAATATCTTTTTTTAACCATCTTTATGAATACTGTTTAAGTAACGCACACATCCCTATGACCCGCGCCCTAGAAATTCAATTTTTGTTTCACCCACAGGTCCAATTTTGACCTTCATTAAAGAGTAGACATACGTCACTCTCTGCACAGAATCTCACCTGGTCCTGATGAAACCCGAACCGACCTTCTAGGCGACATAAGGCTGAAACATGTCGACCATTGTTTAAACTCTAGAGGATGGAATATGTATGAATCCTAATTATTTCTAAAAACGTATTCCGCCATATCCTCAACCTACAATTCAGTCCCGGACAATAAAATTGTATTTTTCCTGGCATGATTGGATTGTTTTTAAACTAACTCACCCACACATCACCCTACATCACTGATCACTACTGTTTTTAACCTAGGGTGTTCTCCTCCAGGTGGAGGGTGCATACCAACTGACCCCATGATTCTGCACAGACGTGTAAACGTAGGCGGAGAACCAAGATATACCACCCATACCACCATTACTACACGTGTATGAGGGTCTTTTACCAAGGGTCATTCCAGTTAGAACTGTACCCAGGTTACACAGGACAAGTGATCCCCCCCCCCTCCTTTTTGATTAGTAGTACTTGAAGCCTTGGAACTTGGCGGGATCACTAGCATTCCTTCTCCCCCCCTCTTTTGATTGCTATATGATGCAGGCCTAAGTCAGGAACTCCTTACTCTCCTAGTTCGTCTCCACGAAAACAATTTTGCTAAAATCAGGTGGGGCAAGCAAGGAGAAGTAACAGATCCCTTTCCAGTAGAACGTGGGGTGAGGCAAGGGTGCGTCCTAGCACCAACACTATTTTCAATTTATATAAATGGTATTGTTGAACATCTACAGAAATCCCCAAGTGACGCCCCAATCATAGCAGGCTCCCACGTCCCCGTCTTGATGTTTGCGGACGACACGCTTTTACTTTCACGCACCCCGAGCGGTCTCCAAAAAGTGGTTGATGCCTTTGGTGAATTTTGTGATGGCAAAGGCCTTGAATTAAATACTACCAAAACCAAATTCATGTGTCTTAACCACCAGTTCACCTTCAAAGGTGTAATAAAATATAAAGGCACCCCCTTAGAAAAAGTGGACTCTTTTTCCTATTTAGGCATCATCCTACAGGAAAACATGAAGTGGAAATCGCATATTAATACAACAGTATTGAAGTTTAGCCAGCTTACAGGCGCAGTTGCCTTAAAACATCGAGCCTCGCTAACTAAGCCGGTAAATTGTGCACTTGAAATTTACAACATGAAAGTATTGGGTGCCTGTTTATATGGATCCGAACTATGGGGGTTTTTCCAACTTGGGAGAGCTGGGACGTGCAGAAAACAGATTTTTGCGAGGGCTTGTAATGGTCCCACAAAGCACACCCATAATTCCCCTAAAATTGGATCTTGGCAGGAAAAATATAGAGGACATAGTTAGGCTACGGCCTCTTTTATATTGGAGACGTCTGATGGTGACCCCTGAATTAAGCCATTATGCTGCAGCCCTGACAGATGTTGTCAAGTTCGATCGTTTTCATTGTATTCCATGGCTAAAAGAACTACGGGGACTTCTTGTAAAACTGAAATTGGAACATCTATGGGGTACTAATGACGTGGCTAGTTTTCCCTCGAAAACAAAGCTGAAAGAACTATATTGGGAAATGGTGTATCTAACAATGTTTTGTAATGTATCCCAATCAAAACTGTCAACTCGTTTTTTGGATATAAAAATGTACCCGTCATGCGAACTATTTTGGGACGTAATCGAACGACCGCATGATAGGAAACTATACTTCCAATTCCGTATAGGAACATTACCAGTGAAAGTTTTTAAGAAACACTGGTCTCCATCATGGGATGAACATTGTTATTATTGCAAGGATCAAATAGAGCACATTTCCCACTTGTTGTTTTGTTGCCCACTGTACACTAGCCCTAGGCGCAAATGGCTAAAACCAGTGGCCTAAACATGGGCACCCGTAGCCAATCGGTAGCCCTTAGGATACTAGAATCCGATTGTTCCACACCGTTAGTGGTTGCTGTAGCAAACTTTCTTGCATGGGCATGGGCAATCCGTACTCGCTCGCTAATGTCAAATACAACAAAATGAATTATGTTTATCACTATTCCCCCATTCCGTCATATGAAATGCTATTTTAAAAATAATTTTTATGAATTGTGAAAAACTTTTTGTATTTTATTATGTATTGAATTCGACTGTCAATGTTTAAATATGTGTTTTATAAAGTATTTTTATCTGTAGTATTTATTGTATTAGGGTTAGGAGAATGCTTTTATGACAAATGTCGAATAAAGCTTTGAAACTTGAACTTGATTCGGAGGATGAAAGAGAGCGAGGACCTAGACAATGAGCTCTCTGAATATTTAAGGGCTGGAAGAAGGTAGGTCCACCAATTGAGGTAAAAAGAGATTTAAAAAAAGGTGATAGGATCCATTCCCCCAAATGCTTCCCGAAGATCATAGAGACATAGGCTATTCCTTCTATTTATGTTTTCTAAATCTTCAGAATGAGCCTTCATTGCCGCTACCTCTTTTTCCAGAACTGCAATTTTCAGTGACTCATCATGCACATCACTGACGCACTGTTTAAGAACCCTAACGCTGGTTTCCATTTAAGACCATTTGTCTTCCAAGTTCTGTTTGAGCATATTGGTTTCTTCCACGAAAGGTCGGAGCACACAGATTTCCTCAAGTACCAGGTCAAGAGAAATAGGAGAAGAGGACTTCTCAAAAGAAGGAGGATCTTGTTTAACTCTCTTGTGGATAGACGAAGATGCAACCGGACCAGTTTTTGCAGAGGAGGAGGATGAGGATGACATGTTGGTTGTAGAAGAGTTGCACCTCGATGGACAAATGGCAGACTTTAAAAATGTCTGCAGTTTCTGTGAAGAAGAGACGCCTTGAGTTTCTTCAATCTGCCCATAAAGCATCCAAGGGGGCATTCCCATAGAATAGGAAGGAGAACTGGTCGGATTCCACAGACCCCTGCTGAAAAATAAAGTGACGCAGAAGAATTAAGAGGGAAAAATGACCTCAGTGGGGATAAGCCTCCAATAAGCTACGCAGAGTACAACAGGAAAGCTAGAGGCGCACATGGAATCAGAAGACATCCATGAATATGATGGAGCAAGTTAATGAACCTCCTGGATGAATACAGCAGAAAATGCAGGAGGAAAAATAGATTCTTGCGACAGAAGCCAAATACATCTAAAATGGCCGTCGTAATGGGGGAAAAAAAGAGAGGACCTAATAAGGGTCGCAAAAAGCTTCAAAAGATCAGTTCCTCATGAATAGTGGCGTACCCTGCCTTCTGATGCTCATAATTACCGACTGCACAGAAAAGTAATAAAATAATTGGCTCCAGCCTGCTCCGTTTGTCCGATGATGTGAGGAGCTCCTAAGCTAGGCGGCCATCTTGCTCAGCGTCCACATGCACACCCCAGCAGGACAATTTTTTTAATTAAATACATGTGATGAGGATCTGCACCTAAAACACATAGGTTTGTTTGGTCCACAAAAAGAGCCTCTGCCTCTATAGGCAATGACACTAACCTGACATTACTGACTGCTTATTCTATGAAAAGGCTTGAGAATTAACCGTTGCCACACAAGATTGTATATTATCTGACCCTAAGTGTTTATAATCTTCCAAAGAAGCTTCTATACTCTTTGATATGTCAATGGTCTTATTGAACGAGGGGTTTTTGCAAGCCAGTAACCTTTGTTGTATTTTCTTAGAATGACATCTTGATACAATTGGTTCACATGTTAATTGAGAGGTGAAACCCTCAAACTCACAATACGCTGCAAGCACTTTCAACGCTGTGACATATGAATCAATAGATTCATTAGGAGCCTGAATGCATGTAAAGAATTTGTGTTGACATACCACCAAGTTTACGTTCCCCATTCTAAATGAGTTTCCACCTGCTAACCAGCCACCTCAAATTTGTCATACTCATCAGCCAACCCTCCTGAACCTCCAAATAATAATATAGTAAATTGACTTTGTGATGTGTTTTTAATTTCATACTATCACTGGTACCCAAATAAGCTTTACACGATCTGAAACGAACCCTCCGTTTTAAAGGAGGTTCACCTGGATATCGAAAAAATGCTGTAGGAGGTGTAACAGACTTCATCATGATTATTATATGTAAAGGTATGCTGTGAAATAATGAAGAGAACACAAAAAAGAAAATATACAGTAACAATACAGGAAAAAACAAGGTAGCACTTAAAAAGATACTAAACCACAGTAAACATTAACAAGAAAATGTGAAACAAAAGTGTGACGATCACTGAAATCCGCAGGTGGCGTTGCACGCAGAAAGGCAGGCACGTTCCACACTAATATGCCAGTCACAAGAAAGACTTCAAGTACAGTGTTTAAATCTCTGTGGTCGATGATCAGCAGGTGGTGCTGTGACCCAAGTTCCGGGACTTCCGTAAACCGGAAACTGACAAGTAAAATATTTTGAAGGAAGCAAAACTCAGAAAAGCCAGCACTCAGTCATCTCATCTATTGAAAATATGCTGAGATTTGAGCTGCGCGATGTGCTGGAAAATGCAGGACGTGTTCAGTCATTAATGTGTGTGTTTCGATGTGCAGCTGAGTTATGTGCTTGTGTTGCGATTGCGCTCTGATAGCGTTCCAATTCGCGATCCGATTGCATGAGGAAGTGCGTATGAAGCACACTGAAGTAAGCCACCTGTGGGCCATCCTTACTCACGCTCTGTGCGGCTTTTTTCGGCAGACACTGCTTACAATAAATATCCGCTTAAATTTGCTCAAAGTGATCAGTCTGCACCACATTGTCGGTAGCATGGCGGTGAGCACGCACAATCTCTAGGCCCCAAACAGTAAAAAAACTCAGGGGCATATTATCAAGGGTGGCGATATTGAATTATCGGCGCTTTAGCGGACGTTTTCCGCCGCTAAGCGGCGATGATTCTATTGCCCTATTAGCAAGCTGTCGCTAACAGCAGTTAGCGACAGCTTGTAGGCGATATCGAGCGGTTTGGGGCCCGCTTTGCATGTCAGCGATATTTATCGCTAATGACATGCGAAGTGGGCGTACCCAACCTGTTAGCGACTGAAAGCAGTTGCTAACGTCGCTATCGCCTATTAGCAAGGCAGGCATAGCAATGGAAATATTCGCGCTAAGCGCGAATATCTCTAAAAACTAACACCTGCCCAGACCAGTTCTTAGCCATGTTATCCAATAGGAGGTGGATAACATGGCTAAGAGCATTTCGTCGCTAATGCGTGAATATCGCTGTATTCTCAGCGATATTCATGCATTTCGCTGCTATCGCCGGGAAATTTATCGCTTTGGAGATAAACATTGCTAATAGCACATTATCTCAGTGTTAATTTCGGCGATGATCAGCGATAAAAAAATCGTAGCTAAGCTTATTTAGCGATATATATCGCTACTTGTTGGTAATATGCCCCACAGTACCTGGTAATAAATGTACCGAAAATACTGCAACAAACTATGTAACAAATCAAGGGTCCAATAGTGTTAAGAAAACGCTGGAGCGGTTGAAATAAAAGCTTTTATTCTAGCTGAATATCCAACACAGCTGTATGTCAGGATGGGAGAGCGGGGAAAGCGTCTCATCATGAAGGTCATCAGCTGTTGTCTGTCAACATTCCAGAACACTCAGCTGATGACGGGGGGGGAAAAATGTATTCAGATAATATAACATTCTTTTGCAGATTTTTAACAATTCAGATGGCGTTTCCTTGGATCCTTGCTGCTTACAAGAAGTTAAAGTAATGATGAAGGCAAATTGTTTGTGCAATAAAGAGGATAGTAGTGAAACGCTTTAATTGGGTCATGTCTATCTGATCCAGTAAGTACAGATTGTTACCTTTGGGTTGATTTTAAATGAAAATCTTTCTTTTGTTGACAGTGATCATAATAATATAAAATGAAACAAGGGGCATCATGATATTTCTAGGAACCTGGTTATTATGAGTATTTTAAGTATAAGGTGCTTCCTCAGAATTATGCGCTAATACATTTGTCTTAAAAGCAATAGTCAATGAATCGTCACATGAAGGTCATATAGAAATATTTAGGTTGTACATTTAAAGAATTAAAATAACACATGTCCACGGTTTTTAATATAGCCACATTAAGTAATGTAAAAATAATAATAAGTAAGTTCTCCTAAGTGGGAGTGCAGTAATCGGGTTTGGCGAAAAAGTGAAAATACAGAAAAGGCAGCACAGAGGAAAGCAATCTTTGGTTGTTAGTATCAGTCACCCACTGAAGAGGGCAATGGATGGTACAGGTGTGGTCTTTCAGAGGGGCGTTGGGGGGACAGGGAGGAGACACTGGTTCATCACTTTGACGACTCTCTAATGGTGAGGTGGACGCTGGTTGAACTTCCCTCGTTCTGGATGTTAGGTTGCAGCCACGATCCCCATGAACTTCGCCTATGGTGACGAACTTGGGTCATGTTTTTCCTTTACCTGTTGGTTATTGTTTAGGGGCTGGGGTTTGTTTGGGGTCTCCGCATCAGTTCTTAGGTCAGGAATGCGCACAACAGGGCGATGCAGGGTCTTATGCGCAGTTCTTTGGTCGATCAGAGGGTGTCTGCCGATGTAAATAGGGTCTTACTGGTGATCCAATGGGTAAAGAGTTGAAGATAGTAAGATTGAATATTCAGGGGCTGAATAGCCCTGTCAAGCGTGCTGCAGTACTCTCCCTTCTGGAAAATTCAGATAGTGACATCTGCCTCCTCGAGGAGACTCATCTGTTGTCCAAAGATACAGTGCACATATGTGATAGGCGATTCCCGCAGAAATTCTGGTCCACTGGACTGTCCAAAAGGAATGGAGTGGCTGTCTTACTGAGTATGCGTCGCCATTGCAAAGTGTTGTCGACTGTGGCAGAAATAAGGGCAGGTTGTTGGCCATTAGGGTGCAATGGGGCAATCACACCTGACTTTGGGCTCTCTCTATGCCCCTAACGAGAAACAAGAACACTTCCTGCTTTCTGCCTTATCAGAAATCCTCACGTCCCCAGATGCAGCGGTTCTAGTGGGGGGTGATTTCAATCTTGTTATGAGCACAGAGCTGGGGCGCTATCCATGGGTGGAAAGGGATGGCTGGAGGACAGTGAGTTGCATGATGTGTGGCGGACGCAGCATCCTGGTGAACAAGACTACACATACTACTCTGCGGCACACAAAACCTATGCGCACCTTGATCATTTCCTAGTATCTACTACTCTCATGAGCACCCTACATTCCTCGGAGATTGCTCCGCGCTCCCTCTCTGACCATGCCCTTATTTCAGTCCTTCTCCCTGTGCTTCACTCGCAAACTTTCCCCCCTGGTTGGAGACTGCGCAACAGCTTGCTGCATTCTGGGGCGACAATTCAACAGGTGCGGGTTACTATAGTGCAGTATTTTCAGGCAAATGAAGATGGATCCACTCCTCTTTCGGCGGTGTGGGAGGTTCTGAAACTGGTGACACGGGGTGAGTTTAAAGTGATTGCGGCAACATAAGTACCATGCGTAAGGACACGCGCTCAGAGTTGGAGAGGGAAGTGAGTGAGCTGGAGGCGATCCACAAGCTTACGGGGGCCCCGCAAGTATGGCGAGAGCTGGAAAAGCCAGACGTATGCTAAAACACCTGGACATAGACAGAGCAGAGCATGCTCTTCTCCGATTGCGTCATAAATTCTTTTTGAGCAGCGATAAATGTGGGAAGATGTTGGCCTATAGATTGCGAGTTCAGATGCAGGTGTCCATGATCCAATTAGTGAGAGACCAGTTGGGCGTAGATCAGACTGCAGATGATGGGATTGTTGACTCGCTTAGTAGCTTTTATCAACTCCTTTACGCTGAGCAAATTCTACTCCTGCATGACCCAACACCGTACCTGGCGGCGTGCGATATATCCCCTCTCCCTAAATCTGTCTCAGAGGACCTCGACTCAGTAATCCGTATAGAAGATGTGATTTCTACCATCTCTAGGTTGAAAGTAGCCGAATAACCGGGATCGGACGGCTTCTCTTCTATATTTTACAAAATGTTTTGTGTGGAGCGGGCTCCTTTTCTGACCCGATTGTTTAACTCTTTCCTCGATACGGGAGAGGAGACACCCTCGATGTCGGAAGCAGCGATCTCAGTCAATTTGAACCCGGGGAAAGATGCACGCTTATGTGGGTCCTACTGACCCATTTCGCTTCTTAACGTCGACGTCAAGTTGTTTGCGGGCATTTTGGCGTCACGCCTTAGCCCTCTCATTGCGATCAGTCGGGCTTCATTCCCTCTAGACAAGGGGGAGATAATTCCAAAAGATTGCTGCACCTTGTCGATAGTACTCACCGCTCCCGGAAGCCGGCCTTTCTTTTGTCTATAGACACAGAAAAGGCCTTAAATCGTGTCGATTGAGAGTATCTGTTTGCAGTTCTGCGCTCGTACGGGTTTGTTGTCAACTTCCTCCGTTGGATGCAGTGCTTATATTCCTCCCCCAAGGCCTTTGTTGGGGTTAATGGCTGCAGATCGACCCCCTTTTATATTGGCCGGGAAACACAGCAGGGTTGCCCCCTGTCCCCACTTTTATTTGCGCTCTATACGGAACCTTTTGCTCAGCAGATCTGTGTAAATTCTAATGTGGTAGGCCTCAAATTCAGGGCAGACATGCATAAGCTTAGCTTGTATCCAGACGATGTGATCCTCTCGCTAACTCAGTCACGGAGTTCCCCGCCGGCCTTGTTGGACGAGCTTGCAGCCTTTGGGGACATTTCGGGTTTTAAGATAAATGTTACAAAATCGCAGATATTGAATCTTTCAGTTCCCTTGGAGGAGGTGGAGACGTTGCAGCGAGACTTTACATTTCAATGGGCGTAAACGGATATAGCATATCGAGGGTTCAAGATTACCCCGACTATTGCTAAGACGGTATCGCTGAATTACTCCTTGCTGCTGGAACACACGACCAAGGCGCTGGACGCCTGGTCACGGTTAAGGCTGGCTTGGTTCGGGAGGGTAGCGGCGGTGAAAATGACGGTGCTCCCTCGCATCTTATACCTTTTCCATATGCTCCCAATGCGCTGCCCCCTGGGGCGCTTAAGAAATTACAATCCCTTATTACCAAGTTTGTTTGGGAGGGCAGGAAGCCTTCCCTCTCCCTAACGCAAATGACGACTCCGAAAGCACAGGGTGGTCTGGGTCTCCCGCTCGTGGGGGGCTACATTTTTAGATCCAAACTAAGGACACCTTTTCTGAGCTTCGCTGTTTCATAGGATTTCACTCTAAAATATGTTTCTTGGTCTAACTAAATAATCCTATGACTTGCTTCAGCAAGCTCAGGCTCGTCTTTTGGCAGCTGCCTGATTTTTCTTTGATCAAAGCTTTTAATTAATACATTTTGCAGAGTCATCCCAAGCATAGAATACTAATGTTTTGTTCAGTTGATTTACTGCAAGCAAGATGGAATAGTCCCAATCCACCACAAGAGGGAACGGGCCTCCAGCCAGTTTACAATAAATTTGCAGTAGCAGTGCACAATGCTGAAAGTTGTAGGTGCTGTGTGAGGGGGAAAACCCTCCCAGCACCAGAAACAACCACAAGAGCACATGCTATTCACCCCCACATCACCTTAATATGTAATTCACCCTTGTAAAGCTGGACACAGTAGGCATGCCCATCCGCTGCCCACATGAAGCCTGGACCAAAGACAGACTCGTCTGTGCTAAAGATTCTACAGGTCAGTACGGTGATGGCGTACGACTGTACCTCCAGAACTCTGCTCCAGTAAGTCCTTTTCCCTCATTCTTACCTTGTGTCCTATAAGAATTCTCTGAGGCTTAGCGAGTCCTGTTGAAGTTGCAGGTACTACATGAAAAAGTGAAGCCCCCTTACCACTGATTGTATTTAAAAGATCAAAGAACAACACAGGCTCACCAAGGATTTTTTACGAAAGCGGGGGGAGTTTTTAATGAACGGATAGCTAGTACCAAACATTTCTGTCCTCCAGGCGTCTTCGCAAGCTAATAGTTACAGTTTTTGATCCACTGATGTACAGGACACTCGATGTGTGGCTTCTGCACTTCCCCAATTCAAGGAAAGTGTGCCTTGACTCTATGAAGTCATCTTGATTCCTTCAAACTCAAAATCGCCAGTGATGGATACTCCCACCCAGCTAACCATACCAATATTTTGTAATATCAACTATTAATGACCAGATGTACAGGTCCACTGCCTTGTTTGCACCTCTGTTACAGCGTTTGCTACCCCAATAGCTCATAATGTAGGAATACCTTATGGCCACCTCACTCCATTGTAATCTGCAGTCATATTACGTACAGTGCCCCGGGGGCGCAATGGGCATGTGCGCTCTATTAGTAATTTGGGCCCCTACCCTATCCGCTGCTCTTGAGATTCATGTATGACACTAGACCCAATGTAAGTGGCTAAAAATGTCAGGTGTTCTTTGCATTTCACCACCATGATGGCTACACCCAGAGCCGGCTCTTCATCAGATAGTATCCTGGGTAGTAAGAAATTTGCGCTGCTGGTAAACAAATTTAAGCAGCAGGGGGTCCTTTCACAGGTCAGTCCCTGGTTGGCTAGATCACTCATTTGCCTCCCAATGCAAACATCTTCCCCCTCCCCACTTTTCCTGAATCAGCCCCAGCTTAGCTGCACCAGGCTGGTTCCAAGTTGTTTGTTGGGGCAGCGAGGTGTGTTGGTGTGTGGCATGAGGGGGTCAGAGGTAGATGGGAGGCCAAGTAAATGGGCTAGTAGGGTGTTAACTGCGGCACGGAAAAATGATTAGCACTGCTTTAAACAGAATCACTGGAGCCAAGGTAGAGGGACTGCTGTCTGCAGGACCTTAATGCAAAGAGCTCTGGGAGTCCTTCTAAAGATTGGCGCCCTGGGCCTGTGCCCAGCTCACCCCTGCCAAAAACCAGGATACTTCCAGTGGCACGAGGTAGACTCTGGGTTGGCCATCTGTGAAAGATACCCAAAGGAAATGTATTATTCTTACTTTAAATGTCAAAACCTAACTACGATGGCATTGTCTGACTCTCCCAGGTTCACAGTCTTCCAGCTTTGAGATTGCCACTTGTTATTTGCATTCAACTCACTCCTCTACACTAACATCACTGCATAGAAATGCTGAGCTGGCACCTAATGATCTTTCTAGTAAATTCAGATTGAGTCACAATGAGTCACCCGAGACTACCGTAGGAATTCCTTAGCATCAAATTACTGGCTTTAGGGATGGCTCCATACATCCTGTCATAGTTCCTACCGGGGAAAGTCCAGGTGAGTTTTTCTTTCTTGTCTACCTTGAGCAGGAAGCTTTCTGGCAGACCTTGGATGACTTCATTACGAGTAACAGTTTCAAGACTTTATAAAAACAGGGGGAGGTGGTAAAGAATTACTCTATTTATACTGAAAGAGTGGACTGAACAGATTTTTGAAGCTGCTGGGCCGTTGGAGATAAAGAGGAAGTTTACAGTCTTGGAAGTTGACAGGACGAGTTTTAAATTAGCAAATATGCGCTCACAGATTTACACATAGGATTGAGTGCAGATTTACAACTTTTTCGCAATCGCAAACTTTCCAGTAGTGCACCTGGAAAGCAGCACTAGGCACAAATTTCCAGATGTCCTTGTAGGGAGGTCACATGACCTTCCCTATGGGTTCCTATTCCTGCTATGCGGAGTTCACAATACCTTAGAACCTCGCACAGGGCGGATGGGGTGCCATGCGCAAATGAACACTTGTAAATATGTTATTTATTCAAAAGGGAAACATTTTCTCTGTGGCAAAATCCCTTACCCTTTAATGCAGGGGTGATCCTTTTCCCTTTCTACCCTGACAGGAGAGTTTCCCTAGCTTTGCTGTGGAGTAAATCTCTGACCATTTCCAGGGCGGAAAGGGATCAGCGAGAAGTTTGTGTATGCCACAAACATCCATTTTTTTGTGGTGTTCATAAACTTACAAGGCAAATCACACTTTGGCACTTCACTCCCCGCCCCCTGAGTGTGATTTATAAATGTGGATGTCTCCATTGCTACTAATTGGCATAGTGTACATTGTGTGATTACTATTCTAATGTTTTTGGATAATACAAAGGCTATTTTTATATACATCCTTGTGTACTGTTTCTTTTGTGGTGTGCCTATTGTGTTGCTGCTGTGTGTTTGTTGCGCAAACGCTTTACACATTGCCTCTGGGATAAGCCTGACTGCTCGTGTCAAGCTACCAAGGGTGTGAGGAGGGGTTATCTTCAGCGTATAACCCCCTTGTCCTAACTAGAGTGGTGGTTTCTGCCTGGCTTTGGCGCAAGCCGTAGCCAACCAGAAATTCTCACACCCAGGGCTTTAAGTGGGCCTGGTCTTTCCGGTGCTGAGCACTGGCAGTTCTTAAAAGCAGGTGCCGAAATGGGTACCTATTAGCTCTCCATTGTTACCCTCCTAGTTGGGGAGAAAAACATTTAACTCTGCAATAATAGCACGCAGGGCTGGCGCTAGGCATGGGCAGTGTGGGACCTGCAGCCTTCTAATTACAACACCCCCCCCCCCCTCCATGAGCCCTTCATCCTGTTGAAAATGTGCCATTGTCGAGTTCCAGGTGGGCAGCCCCTTCCTTGGGGTTTGCAGTCATGGTGAAGCATGAAAGACCCAAGGCGGGGCACCTGTCTCTTTGGCCCTGCTGCCATGGGCTGAAAGGGCAATATGACCCCCTCATCACATTCAGCTGTGGCAGACTTGTCAGTGCAAGGTTTCTGGCCAGAATGAGCTTTCCTTTACTGACACCTCTTTCTCTTAGCCTAATTACTGCAGCTGTATGATAGCAGCGGTTAGGCCGATGCTTGAGCTCCTCCTGAGGTGTGAAGTGAGCCCTCCCCCTGCGTGAAGGAAAAGCAGAGCATCCTGCAGGGCTCATAATAAAAACAAGCATTTGCACTGCAACAGGTCTTGTGTTTTTAAGATATAGAGCTATTGCCGTTCTATAAAATAACCTGGTCAAGCAAAAGATGACTGTTGAGTGCGAGTTACGCTACTTGCTGATTAACCATTTGCGTGAATTTTAGAATGCATAGGGCCTTCAATAGTGGATGCAGAAAAGCACCCTTAGTAGCAAGAAGAGAGCAAGTGATCGGAGATGAAATAAATGAGTGGAGGCTGAGGGCGAGTGGAAGGAGGTGGAGGAGTTAGTAAAGCAATGGAGGGCATGGTGGATTATGGGAACAAAAGGGAGGAATGATGGAGTTAAGGCAAGGAATAAAAAAATGGCATTTGTCTGGAGTTGTAGAGGTGTGAATTGGGCTGAGGGGCAGGGAGATCAGGGCACTGGTGAGGGGCAGGGAGATCAGGGCACTGGTGGGGGGCAGGAAGACAACTTCAGAAGGTGGAAGGATAATGTGAGAAAGAGGGGGAGCAAGAAATAAGAGAAAGGAGTGTACAGGAGAATGGAGAAAGACCAGAGGAATAGAAAAAACAGGAGAGGTAAGGCAGGAAGAGGTGCATGGGCATTGGAGTGTAGTTATGGAGCATTATGTTTAGGAGCAGCAACACTCTTGTTAGTATACAAACTGGTTGTCACTCACCGTAAACCCATGCGCCTCGACCATGCAAGAATTGTAATTGTAATTGTAATTTATATTTATATAGCGCATTATCACCAACGGTCTCTAAACGCTTGCTTTGGGAACCCGTCCTGGTTTTTCCCTGTGAGATAACCCGTACTGGGCACCCCCAAGGTGAAAGCCAGGCATCCCGCCGCTGGGGGCCATAGTGGAGATTAAGAAAGCTATTGCCCGGAGTTGCAGAGTGTGAACCCGTGATTTGAGCAGGCACCGAAGCGAGAATTATCGAGTCCGTGGACATTTTGGGCTCAAGACCATGCCGCGTCGGGAATTGAACCCTGGTCCCAGGTCTGACCTCTGCTTCATGGTCTGCCTTTTCTAACCATTGAGCCACACTTCTCCACAAGCTGAGGCGATTGTCTGTGAAGCACCAGAAAGCAACCATCTCTGTACCAGGGTTTCGCTCTCCACTTTCTCGCACCAGGGAGGAGTTGAGGGCTGGGGCAAGGGGAAATAAAGTGCGATAGTCTGAGTCAGCTGACAAAGGCCCTTCCTCGGAAGCAGGTTTAAATGAGCACTCTGCACGGATTAGTGACACATTCACAGTAGGGACCTATATATCCTTGTTTTATTTATGACTACAGCGGCATCCTTCGCTGGAGAGGAGCATGGGTACTGTTACTGGCATCACGATGCGTAGTTGACACTTCCTATGACGCCATTCCCTTTGACATTACATCTTATGCAAATTAGAGAGGCCTCGCATCTTCCTATCCTGCCCAGGACCCCACAAATCCTAGGACCGGCCCTGATAGCACTGCTTTTGATGTAACTTCAAAGTGACACGTTTTTCAGTTTTAAATAACGCAAACATGACCATCAGCTACATTACACAAGGACATGTCCATTTTTTAAATCTCAGGATGCTGAGCGGATGTAGGCTCGAACCTGCTTTCCCAGGGTCGAAAGTCAGTAGCTGTAGCCTTATGACACAACCTCGCCTACAAGAACGGAACCATTTTTAATATTATATACAACGAAGTCATAGGTGTTGCCAATTTGTACCTGTAATGTTACTTCTTGTATTATATATCTGGATGAATGGACAGAAGCCGCAACATACCAGTCGGCCGCACACTATGCTAAACACAATTTTTTTGCGTGTTTTTTAATCCACACACTTAATTACACGGGCTACGCCCCTATGGGCGACCCCCCAGTTTTTTCATCCCACTTAAAGCCCTGCCCACAACTACAAAAACACAGGTGCACTGTGCTAGGTTGAGCAAGCACCTGCCTTAATACCGTAACTTCAGCGTCAGAAATTTCTCACGTCAATCAAAGGGCGAACCTGTTTCTTTGTGTACGAAATCGCAGACTCACCCCTTAGAAAGGCTTTGTCATGCGCCTCGGGGAAGATCGTCCATTGCTTCCCAATGGGTGCAGCCGCGGTAATCACGTCGATACCAGCTGCAAGCATTCAGCGGCCTGTTCCGGAAAGCCCCGGTTTCAAACCTGATGATGACGTCATAACTATAGGAGAAGCGTTTCCTTCACCTCAGCCAGGCCAAGCCCAAGTTCAACCTGTTGAGTTCCCCCTGCATTCCAACTGTTTTTTTTTACATGTGTTTATATCTCGCAAACTTGACCCGAGGGCAAAGAGCGCTTTGCAAGTGAATCAGATTACCTGACACATTTTTTAAGGCGGGGATATTGAGCGATTTTCCCAGAACTAGAGATGTTGAATCAAGGCCGGGAAACAAAAGTGGTTCTAGCCGCTAGGACACTTTTTCTCCCAAGGAGAGCATCAAATACAAAATAGCACTGAATGCCCACACCGCTTTCGAGGAAACAATTGCTTTTAATCACTGTATCAAAGAGTTCATTATAATGAGAGAGTACATTTTGCAATTCACACAAGCAAGTCTGTCAGTCAAGAATACATTGATTTAAGCATGGGTACAGTGCCGTTCGTGACCCGGAAAACATACATTCCGTTTCACCTGATTGGGCCTCATCAGTCGAGTATAGCTTGGTCCCACTGTCATGGTGAACATGGTGGGCAAGAGAAAGATGGGTTAACCTGAGTGGTTGCCTATTGCAAGCTTTCCTCCTGTTACTGTTTGTGTGTTTGATATACCACCCTAAGTGGCAAGGGTATGCCCATACGTGGGTCCCATGCCCACAGTTCCACTGGAACCAAGCTGCACATGACTGACACCAGTCAGGGCAAAACCGGTCTTATGTTGCTTGTGTTTTGGTTCCGGACAGACCTGGCCTAGCAGTTTGGGCTGGAATGTTTCTATTGGAGCAGGGTCAACACTGATTTGCACATGGCTGGGTCCAAACTGAGGTGGCAGGGTGTGCAAAATGACGATGGACGGGGATGCTTCCCTCAGTAGTTACTAGAGGTGGGTGAGTCAACAAGTTACCAGTGAGAGCCAAGCCAGCAGTAAAACTCTGCTCTAGGAGCCGGTGCAGGAGCCGATCCCAGGAAAGGTTTCCATGGAAATCATGCTACAAACATTACGTAAAATATGAGAAAGTCACTTTAACATTGAAAAAGCAAATTTCTTTAGTAAGCGAAAGCTTTGATATTAATAAATCACATTGCATAACTGCACTGAGAGATACCTATAAGAAGTGATACTTTTTAGACAGAAACTTTGAACTAAGCCTACCCCTACCCCACCCTGGCGACAATGCTATTAATGTACTAAGAGGCGAGGCAAGTCAGTTGTCATGTGCACTCCGTATGCGGCCCATATTCTTATAGATGGAGCAACATTACAGTCTAATAAATCAAAAACAATATGTTTGTATAGCTCATATTAATGAACTTATGAACTTATTTGAAGGTGCGTTCTTATGTGATAATGAAGTAAGAGGGGGATGGTGATATAAACAAATCCCCTTGTTTCTAGGGCAGGGAAGACCTGGCTTGGTAGTTCGGGCTGACTGTTCCCATAAGGAACAGGGTCAAGACTGATTTGCATATGGCTGGGTCTAAACTGGTGTGATGAAGTGAGCTAAGGAACGATGATGGATTCAACCCAGATCTGTGACTGTGGGTGAGTGTCTGAAAAGTTTCACCACTCCTTCCATCATCTCCTTGTGTTTGCTTTGAAATAAAATAATTGCCTAAAATCACAATTTGTTGAAACAGGGAAGACATGATTAATCCAGGGTCTTCTTATTTCACCTAGTACAAATCACCACTATATTGGTGTCTGTTTGTCTGTCCTTTTTAACTCAAATATTGATACTTTGTTTTTAACTCACTCTTTATAAGCGTTGAGTGACGGTGGCAGGCAGAAACCACATGAAAGCTCAGCTCATTTTGGTAGCTACACCCAACCTAAAGGGTAAATTAAAGCTGTCAGACCAGTCCTCTGTCTCTGGAAGTCACATAAACAGTTTTTCCCAAGCATACCTAATCTTTCAGAAACTGTGATTCATAAAATGTAATATTTCCCATTCAAGCCTGCCCATGCCATCCCACTCACTGCCACTCACCCAGGCTCCAGGACAAGGCCTTTGCCTGCTATACCCTGGAAGGGTGAGTGGGATGGTGGTAGATTTGAGCGAGAGACACAGAAGAGAGGGCTACAAACAGGTGCCAGGAGAGAAATGTGAGAGGAGTGCTTGTGAGAGTTAGGCTGAGACCAACTTTTAGTATATTATCAGGGAACATACAATAGTGAAAAGAGCTAGAGGTTCAATGGCTGGGTATCATGTCTATCAGGTATAGTACATGGTATCAGAGGGATTACCGACACTGCTATTATTCTGCCAACCAAGCCAGCCAACACACTGTTACTGCCTACCACAGAGTTCTGGGACAGCAGTGTTTAGCTAGGGACCGGAGCTTTTCTCTGAACCGCAGAGTAGGCAGAGCACAATGGCTTCAAAGGCAAATACAGGATTTAATGTGCATCAATCCCTACAATGCATGAGAGGTGAACGGGCTTCCATGAGCTGCAGGTATACATCAAGCAGAAGAAGCATCCCTAAACTGCAGGTAGGGAACAGGAAGTGCAAGCTTTTCTAAACTATTGATGCTACACAAAGCATCCTTCCATACGCCCTAGGTGCAGGACAATTAGATAAGGCATTCATACACCGTAGGTGAGGAACACGTAGTGTGTGTTTCTCTGTGCTTTATAAGTAGGGTAGACAAAAGAAATGTCCTTAAACCACAGGTGCACGACAGGACAGAACCTGTGGGTTCTGCCGGTGAAGAAGGAGCGGATCCAGTCGAGGGCGAGTCACTGTATGCTGGCGTCATGGAGTCTGGTGGTGAAAGTACCGTGAGAGACTGTGTCGAAGGCGGCGGAGAGGTCTAGCAGGATGAGGGCAGCGGTGCGTCCTTAGTAGCATAGCATGCGGATGTCATCGGTGGCGGTGAGGAAGGGGGTCTCAGTGCTGTGTCTGCTGCAGAATGTGGACTGGAAAGATTTGAGGATGAAGCTCTCTTCAATGAAGTTGGTCAGTTCTGCATTGACGAATTTCTCAGTGACTTTGGTTGAAAAGGGAAGGAGAGAGATGGGACGGTAGTTTTTCAGGTCTGTCGGGTCAGTCGAGGTTTTCTTGAGGAGGCGCTTGACCTCAGCCTGCTTCCACTCATCAGGGAAGATGCCGGATTCAAAGGTGGTGTTGGTGGTGCGGCGTAGTTTGGGCGTGATGGTGGCGGCGGCTCTGTGGAAGATGTGAGGCGGGCAGGGGTCCATGGGAGCTCCTGAGTAGGTGCTTTTCAGGGTCGTGGTTGTATTCGGTGGTGATCGGTGTCCAGGAGGTGATGGTGGGCTGGCTGTCGTTGCTGGGGGGATGGTGTTTTCTGGAGTCTGTTCACTGAAGTTGTCGAACTCGGCCTTGATCTTTAGGTGGAAGAAGAAGCCGAGTTTTTTGCAGAGGTCCTGAGACGGTGTGATGTCTGTGGCTTCACTGGGGGGTTTGGTGAACTGCTGGATGATGTTGAAGAGTTCCTTTGAGTTGCTGGCGTTGGTGAGAATTTTGTTTCTGATGAAGGTCCTCTTGGTGGTTCTTATAAGTTGGTGGTATTCTGTAATGGCGTGCTTGTAGGTGGACTGGTCGTCGGTTGTTTTGCTGTTTCTTCATCGTTTCTCGAGCCATCTGCACACGTGTCTAGCTTCTTGGAGGTCAGTGGTGAACTGGGTGGCCTTCAGAGGGCGTTGTCTGTCAAGGCGGCGGAGGGGAGCGAACTTGTCTGCTCAGATGAAGATCCAGCGGTGTAGTTCAGTGGCTGCCTTTGGCATGCCTTCTGCACGGCAGCGCAACGGTCGCCATTAAATAGTGAAAAGGGGAGGGAGGCACAGCTAGGAGGCAGGAATCGGCAGGGGGAAGGGACTGTGGGAGAAGCAGCAGTTGGTGAGGGAGCAGGAAAACGGGCTCAAACAATAACAAAGGGCAAAGTTACAAGGCACAGCAATCAAGGGCAACAGTGACACAGGCAAGAAAACGGGTACAAGACAGGCAAAACAAAACTAATAAGGGCAACAGTGAACACAGGCAAGAAAACGGGCAGAACAACAGGCACAATGCGGTGGCTCGAACCCCTACCTGCACCGTGCACTGCACAGGGCAGCGTCAGCTGCAGAGGGGAAGGGCAGGTCTCTGGCTAGGAGGTCAGAGGTCCTGCTAGCCCTCCCACACAGCGGCTGCCATTAAATAGTGAAAAGGGGAGGGAGGTGCAATTGGGAGGCGGGAATCGGCAGGGGGAGGGGCCACGGGGCAGTAGCTGTGGGTGAGGGAGCCTCAAAACGGGCTGATACAATAACAAAGGACAAAGTTACAAGGCACATCAATCAAGGGCAACAGTGACACAGCAACAAAATGGGCACAAGACAGGCAAAAAATAACGGCATAAGGGCAACAGTGAACACAGGCAAGAAAACGGGCCAAACAGCACGCACAACTCTGTGGCTCGAACCCCTACCTGCACTGGGCACTGGACAGGGCAGTGTCAGAGGCACAGCAGCGGATCTGAGGAGGGAGAGGGCAGGTCTCTGGCCAGGAGGTCAGAGGTCCTGCTGTCACAGGACAAGTGGAGCAAGCTTCAGTAAAATGCAACTGTAGAACAGCCTGAGCACATTTTTCTAAATTATAGAGCAGTAGTCAGTTTCTCTAAATCCCACATACCGAACAGGAAACAAATGCATATTACATGAAGCAAAAGCTTCTACAATTTACAAGTACTGAGCACGCCTGTAAGAATTGGAGACAGAAGACGAGAAGCAAGCTTCTTTAAATCAAAGCTAAAGATCAGACAGAGATGTTTTGCTAAACCAACCGGTCAGAACAGACAAAGTTCTCTAAACCACTGAGAGACATTTTACTCCTGATTCTGTTGGTTGTGGGACGCACCTAACGTAAAATTGCACATATCCTTGGTCACCCGAGGTTCTGCATACTAGGCCTGCAAAGGTTAGCCATGACACTCCAGCTCACTTGACTCTCCAGTGGTGGAAATAGGCATGTCATCAAGGACAAATAGAAGAGAGCTGCTCTGAAGCTTGGTTTAAAAAAACTGATAACGCATTATAAGGCTGTACCCATAGCCTCAACATCATATTGTATTCAACAAAACACATCTCATCCTCTCCCATGAAACTCCCAGCATCCAAGCGAAATCTATAAAATGCATGTAAGAAGTTGCTATCTGGATGAAGCACCAGCTGCCAGAAGGTGAACTTGGTTAAGAAGGAGGTGGTTCACATCGGAAAATACAGCATACTCTATTGTTCTACCTCGTGGCCATCAGAACTAGGACCCACCCCCATCCCATCAAACCTAGCGAGGAACCTGGGGATTCGTATCAACAGCCATATCTCAATGTCCAGCCATGGTAACTCGATCGCCTCCTCCTGTTTCCACACCCTCAAGTTCCTTAGAAAAATCTTAAGATGGCTTCCTCTCAACACTCGACATACAATCATCCAAGCTCTAATCACCCTCAGGCTAAACGACATAATATTCCGATATCGGCAACCCTCCCCCGCATCATGGTAAGGTACTTAGCACACGCTGCATTAAAGAATCATGTCACATAAAGTTTGTTGAAAAACCAGTTTGCTGTAGGTTTATTTCACACATGAAATATGCCACCGTGGTGGGTTAACTTACGGGCGATCCAAGGGCAGGCAGCGATGAGTAACCCAAGCTACCCACCAGCCTGATGAACCAAATGGTACAGTGGCCAACCCAATCGGCGCTACTATTTTATCCGGGGATTTTCCCCCTTAAATACTGTAGGCCACCAGTCCATGACTTTAATCACACCTTTTTAGGGGCGGAGTGTTGCAAGGCAAGCCCCAGGTTGCTCAGGCTTACAACTGCCCAAAGTACTAGAGTGGCACTGACGTATCCATTAAGAGTCCTGCAGTAAAGACTCCTGGGGTTTTGCATAGAGCACCTCTGCTGTGCTCATTGAGAGGGTACCACTATGTACCAATCCACCTTTGGATCACCCTGTAACTCTGCCTGCAACACAAATTAATTTTAATACGTTTAGCACCTCGTAACAAAATCCCACAAACACGCTGGGTATGCTGTAGGGATGGTGACAGCGTGTCCAGCAGGGGGACAAACAGGATGCCCGGTGGGTGGGGCAGGTATACATACCTAACACCAGCCCCCTACATGCCAGAAATGATGCAGTGATAGCGCCGGACATGGGGGACCTCCTTGGGGGGGGTCCCAGCGAGAGGCACGCAGTGGATGTGCCAGAATGCTGCAATAAGGTGGCCACCCTCTTACCACGGCCGGACTGGGAAGAGAAACCAGTTTTGGCAATTCCATTTTACTGGCCCCCGGGGAAGGGGGGCTTAAGGCACTGAGAAGTACTGCTGTCGCTTTTATTTCGTTACAGGGGGCCGCTATTGCAGCACTACTGTAAAACCAGCCCCAGTGACAAAACTGGCCCCCACCTATCTGGCCTACTGGAGAAACGCCTGGTGCCTGCTACGGCCAGTCCGGCCCTTCCAAATACAAGGGCACACTGTGTGCGCCTTGAACACTTGCATTGTGCTGATATCAGCAACCCCCCCCCGCAGCATAGTAAGGTACTTACAGCCACATGCATCAACAGAAGGAATTGCGATTCCTAAATAGCGATTTTTAAGGAATCGCTATTTAGGAATCGCAAAAGCCTATGCATGTAGGAAATGCTATAAAAATAGCGATTCCTACACATTCCTTAATTGCTACTCGCAATTAAGGAATGCTGTCCCAGTCATTCCTATGGGCCTCCAGGCCCGTAGGAATGAATTGGAGATTGCATGAGCAATTTGTGGGCAACAGTAGGTACTAGCAAATTGCTCATGCAATTTCAAGGGTACAAGGGTGTCAAAATGACACCCTGTTGCACCCCTGAAATTGATCTGTGCATATATGTTGCACACACACATGCCCTAAGGACATGTGTGTGCTCAACATGAAACTTTGAAAAATGCACAAAAGTGCATTTTTCAAAGTTTTTGCAAATTACCATGAAGTTCAACTTAATGGTAATTTGCTACTCCTATTTGCGAAATCCCTAATTTTTTTACTTTGATGCATTGCATTTAAGGAATCTCAATTTGGGATTCCTTAAATGCAATCGCAATTTAAGGAATCTCAATTTAGAGATTCCTGAAATTGCGATTTTTGCATTTGGGATGATGCATCCCAAATGCAAAAATACCGGTTGCAAAGGGGCAGATTCTGAGAATCTGCCCGTTTGCGACCGGTTTTTAGCCTGATGCATGTGGCTGATAGTATACAATGCATTAAATAATCTCAGCACATAGTTTGTTGGAAAAACAGTTTGCTGCAGGTTTATTTAATACACAAAATATACTAACGTGGTGGGTTAATTTACTGGCAAACCAAGGACAGGCAGCGATGATTAACCTCAGCTGCCCACCCCTCTGATGAGCCAAATAGTACTGTGGCCAACCCAATCGGTACTACCATTTTATCTGGAGATTTTCTCCCTTAAATAACATGGACCACCGGTCGATGACTTTACTCACGCCTTTTTAGGGGTGGAGCATTGCAAGGCAAGCCCCCAGTTGCTCAGGCTTACAACCGCCTGAAAGACTAGCTGGACGGCAATGTTTCCATCCAGGGTCCTACTGAAAAGACTCCTGGGGTTTGGCATAGAGCACCTTTGCTTTGCTCATTGAGAGGGTACCCTTATCTACCAATCCACCTCTGGATTGCCCTGTAACTCCGCCAATTCTCTGGACGTGGCAGCCATCACATCCAGGGCTCCCCCACCAGTGCAGGCAACTTAATTTACCTACAGCCTGCCGTTACCAGTGTTGCTCCCAGATCCAACAGGAATAGGTCCTTTCCAACCTCTGTTTGGTGTATCCCTTCCTTCTCGAGGTACCCATTGATGCTGGCATTGATTAGTCCATGTCTTATGCAGCCAAAACCCCTCTGCGCTGTGAACTTGCGCATGGCACTATTCACCCTTCTGCGGGAATGTTCAATAGCCTCCCCAGACCAGGCCCCTTGCCAAACCATCCGGGGATAATCTCAGACCACCATAATCCGCAGTGCCCCCAGTAGTGGCCCATGGAGGAGTCCTGCGGGGCGGTGGAGAGGCACGGGGGAGGGGCAGGGTGGGGGGGTAGTAAACTCCGGCTTACGGCCGACCGGTGTAATGTAAACAAATAAAACAAATTTCATTGCGCGCGCTGAAACACCAAATGCATTTCAGCTCACGCAATTAAATTTGTTTTATTTATTTATTTACATTACTCCGGTCTGCCGTGAGCCGGAGTTTACTACCCTCCAACCTGCCCCTCCCCCACCCCGCCGCCGCCCTACGGCACTCCCTCCACGGGCCGCCACTGAGTGCCCCATGTATTTGCTGATCTCACCCATGGTGGATTTCATAGCCTTTATTGGTGCACAACACCCCAGGGATGTAAGGTCATTGCCACTGAGGTGGATAACTAATATGTGAGGAGGTGGTCCCCCCATCTAGTCTCTGCTGCAGCTTGTTGAGCAAACTGCACCAACGCATGCCTGGGATACCAAGCCATGCTGTCTGCATGTAGTGGAAGTTGTGCCTCCAGGTCCTGGACTTTTCCCATTTCGCTACCCTAGCAATGAATGAAGGACCAATGACACACACCATGAAACCGGACGAAATAAATGCATATTTGTACACACCGTTTAATTGTTGCACACACAATAAAACTAACATCACCATGGACTAGTGCCCTCTGGGTTCTACATCACCAAGACCACAATGCTGAAGTGAAGGAAAAAAACAAGAAACACACACATTTTGCAATTCCATTCACTATTTACACTGTTTGATACCTTTGTGCCATTCTGCCCCCTCATGGGTGAATATAGCAACTGTAGCACTGAGAGTCCCACCGCCCTAACTTCTTAATGCGATCAGGGGGAGGCCCACCTTGAAAGCTGTGGTGGCTGCTCCTATTCGTAAGCAATGGCTGGAGTAACGTTTTCCAGCATCAGAGTCCCCTGACAGTTCTAAACAGGACTTCCTCACTTGCCCAAACTGGTATCTTGTAAGGGGGAAGTGACCGGCATGTAGTAGCAGGTAACCCCCTGTATTGGGACATATTGCCAGGTAATCTGTGACCAGCCCGACAAGGCAGTAATTCTTGTTACCCAAGAGCTGCAGCACTGGCGATCTTCCATGCCCTACCTGATCAGTTTTAGATCTTCTCAGCATTATTGTTAAGGCGTCCCCTAGCACACTGATGTCCTGTCTGTATAGGACATCCTTTGTTCCATCTCTCTTTGATCTAGCTACCAACTCACTGGCTCTGAAAGCCCAAAAGAATGACAGGCTGAATGTTGCTGCAAATAAATGGCCTCGTAGGTGGAATAGGTAACCCTGTGCACACAATCCATCACCCCCCGCCGGATGTGGAACTCAATGGGTGACCTATTATCTGGTGCCCTTACTTCTTCTCTGGCCCAGCCTGTCAGTGGCGCCATTATAGAGAAGGCCCTGGTAGGGTCCTGGTGACTTCCCACTTTGGTATGGTGGCTAACTGCTGCTAAGTGTCCCGTAATCCAAGAGTGACTCTTGTTCTGATCCTTGGCCCATAGAACAAAATACTGTAACCTGCACTCAAGTTGTGCTTTGTCATTGCCCCAGGCCCCTGAAATCTTGCAGAATGTGGAGATACAGTTCTTGTATCGCCTCCTTGTCCCGGAGGTGAGCGACAACTCACCTAGTTCCATTAAGCGTTGGTCCACTGTAATAGAGGCCAAAGATGTAAGGGGAACGGTGTCTCTGCTCTCACTCATGGCCAGTGCTCCCAGAAAATGGAACCACTGAAAACGAGAGAGAGCATCAGCTGCTACGTTCTTTACCCCCTAAATGTGTCATGCCTATAATTCGACATTGTTGCGCACGCACATCCTCACTAGTTCCCTCAGCAGACAGAGTACCAGTGTGCCTTTGACAGTTTGCGAATTTATGGCCTTCACCACTGTCATTTTATCCAACCAGAACAAAACCCTTTTTGCAGACAATGCCTCTGGCCATAAGTGAAGTAAGGCCACTAAAGGGAATAGTTCCTTTTTTTTTTTTTTAAACAATTTTTATTAGCAGCACAGGAAAGAAATGTAATCAAAAACAAACATATCAAGAAGTTAACAATGAGAAAAAGAAGAAGAAAAAAGAATTTCAGATCATGGACAGGATAAACATATCATAATAAATGAATTCTCATTAGACCCAGGCACATCAAGTGTAATTCATGTTGCAGGCAAATATTATAAATCAATATTCATGTGCTAAGTAGGCCTTGTATAAGTATTCGTTTCAGCAAATAACAGACCCCCAAATCTTATCAAATTTAACCAAGGCCTTATTATCTCTAATCCTAGCCAGAGTAGATTCCATACAGTGAATCTCATTAAGTAATGACCACCCTTCCATGAAGTGTGGGGGTGTATGGGAAATCCAAGCGCGGGCGATTATAAGTTTTGCGCATGATAGCATGATTGTGGAGTGTTCGCGATATTAACATCAAGCAGAACTAAAGCAGGATCCAGGGAAAATGTACATCCTAATTTTAATTTCATTACATTCTCGACCGATGTCCAAAATTCAGATATCTTAGGGCAAGTATACAACATATGCACCAAGTCTGCCGCAGCCAACGAACATTTAGGGCATTTAGTTCTATCAGTATAGCTACTGTTAGAAGCCCATTTAGAAATTCTTTCAGGGGTATGATAAAGCATGCAACTTGTCTTAAATTGTTGCAATCTTAAGCTTGAGGAGAGAACGACTTTATGGATATTGCCCAAAGATCTGTTGATAGCTGCTGAACTAATATTACTCCCTAGCATCCTACTCCATTTCTCCACCAAGATACTACAATCACTAACTCTGTATGTAATAAAGCGTTTATAACAGTGACTTATTAGGGACTTACTCTTTTGAGAATACAGGCTCTCCCAGATAACAGTGGGCTCTGAGATACTCTGAAGCTGCATTTTTCGAATCAGGAAATCATATATTTGCATATACTTGTATCGCATAGTATCAGTAACATTATATAGTGTTTTAAGGCTCTCAAAGCTCAACAGCCCTTGTGCGCCATATAAGTCTCAGAGTGTTTTTATTCCATGCACTCGCCATACATTGGCGGCTCCATCGTTAAATATCCCGTGTTAGCCCGGATTTCCCCATAAAATTAAATTAGGGTGAAAGAAAGTCAAATTACAAAAAGCCTGTATATTGCGCCAGATTTTTGCCAAATCTCTTGCGGTCTTTAAACGTACTCTTTTAAAATAATTAGGGTCGTTAATCCTCCAAAGAAAAAACTTAGCATCCTTATCGAACATAAAAGTTTAAAAGTAAGGTCGATTGTCTGATCCTTCCGAATTAATTAAGTATCTCATACGTCCAACATAAGCGGACCAAAAGTATAATTTAAAATCTGGAAAGTTCAGCCCTCCTGCTTCTATAGTCCCTTTTAAAAGAGTCATAGATCTGCGGGCTTTATGATATCCCCATATAAAACTACTGAAGATACCTTCCAGGTTTCTAAAGAATAAGTTACCTAAAGCCAAAGGAATAGAGCGGAATAAGTAAAGGAATTTTGGTAGTATTATCATACGTACCAGATTAATTCTGCCTATGATATTTAAGGGTAGTTTATGCCATTTTTTTAATAGAGCTTTAGTAGTTTTAACGAATTCATCATAATTTATTTTCGTTATATTCTTAACTTGAGCAGTGATCCTAACCCCTAGATAGGTGGCCGTTTGACATAATCCAATAATTGCACTCCTCGGTTTGTAGTTGCCAATTATTTGGGTTTTATTTATGTTTAATTTATATCCGGATACATCCAGAATCTGGTTGCTTCTACCTTAATGCCTTGCATAGGTTTTACAATATCAGTTGAGTAGATAGCAATATCGTCAGTGTAAGCTGTGATTTTTGGTGTATGCGGGCCAAATTTAAAAGGAATGATATCAGATTGAAGTTGTAGTGCTTGGAGAAATGGCTCTATTGATAATGCAAATAAAAGAGGTGATAAGGGACACCCTTGGCGAGTCCCACGAGTAATAAAAAAAGGAGCTGACGTCAAGCCAGCATAGTTGATTGTGGCTTCAGGCTTATCATATAAAGATTGTGCCCAATTCAAGAATTTACCCCCAAAGCCAAACCCACCCATGACTAGTTCCAAGACATTGGCATTGTGATCTTTTGTGCCAAGTAATGAGCCATTTCTGTCCAACCGTTCACTCCCCATTATTGTGCCAAAACCTTCTCTGCCTGAAGCGTCAGTAAAAAGGCACAGCTCAGGGCTGCCCACCCAGGGGTATCTCCATAATAATTTCCCATTGAAGTTGGCCAAGAATTCCACCCACATTCTATTTCAAACCTTTGCTGAGTCTGACTAGGTGGTGTTTACGTGTTACATTAACTGGTGCCCTGACCAATCTTCTGGCAAAAACCCTACCTACCGGGATCACAAAATTCAATTTACCAGGTAGGCTCTGGATGATGCCTAGGGTGGCTTTGTCTTTGACCAATACTGTCTGTATGTCCTAAAACAATGCCTTCACCTTCTCCAATGGGATTCTGGGCATGCCCTTCACTGTGTCTAGTTCTATTACCAAAAACATAAGGACCTGCGCTGGGCCCTCAGTCTAACAAGGCGCTAATGGGACCCCTAACTGGTCAGTCAGGCCCTGAAACATTTGCAGTGCAACAGTGAAGTCCTGTGTCCCCTTCTTTCCAATTAACAGGAACTATCCAAGTAATGTGTGCCCCACTCACAGCATGTGACCACTGGTTTGCCCACTGCAGGAAGCAGCTGATGGCCTCGAATTAGGCGCAGGACATGGAGCAACCCATTGGGAAGCACATATCATAGTAAAACTGGCCCACCCACTTAAAACCTAAAAGTGAGTGGCTGTCTTCAGTTGCAGGCAGCAGGCAGAATACTGATTCTATGTCCACCTTTGTTAAACAAGCCCCCTTGCCTGCTCTCCTCACCATGTCCACCGTCACATCAAAAGAGCACTGGGTGATAGAACAAAGTCTACCATCCAGCCAATAGGCAACAGACTTGCCCTCATGGTATGATAAATGGTGAATACGTCTGAAACTTCCTGCTTCCTGCATGAGGAACACCCCCGGGGGCAAACGACAACATTATCCAATGGCTGGGAATGGAATGGGCTCGCCACCTGCCCTAATGCTAGTTCCTTCGAGATCTTCTCCTGTGCTACTGATGGAGGTTCCCTAGCAGACCTCAGGTTATCTGCATCCCTGCTTCCCTGTGGGCCTACGTAAGGTATCTTGAAACCTTCCACAAATCCATTCACTAGCAAGAGAACGTCTTTGGTGTTGGGATATTTCCTAAGCAGTGGAAGAAGGGTGCGTAGGATTATCGGTGATGGGTCCTTCCCTGTGCTGGTGGTGACTGTGCTGCTGCCTGGGATGGCTGTCTGGGGAGAGGGTGGTTGTGATGTTGAGGGGTGTTTGCATGCTGGTCGTTGCTGAACTATTCTTCTTCTTGTTTGCAGGTGGTGATGCCCTATGCATTCCTTGGCAGGAGACCACTGGGTGTGAAGCCCCACACTTGGAGCAGCTGTGGGCAAATTTACAGGCTTTCCCCCAAGAGCAGGAAACAGCATTGAATAATCTGCATGTACCTAGAGGCGCCCTTCTGAAACACCACCTCTGTCCTGCTGCTCCCCTTTCACCTCGAAAGGGCTGTTTGAAGGGGCGTCTCCCTAGTTGGCTCTGTGCCCTGAATGTTGTATGCCAATTTATATTTCCATTGTATAAATCCTTCTGGCGTGGGAAGAATTTGCCCATGTGCTCCATCCAGAGCTGGACCGCTTTCTGGTCCCAGCCCAATTCGGGGCACATGGCCATCTTTTCCTGAATTCCTATACTGGAGAGCTCTGGACCCTTTTCAGGATATTTCTCCATAACAACAGCTGATAGGATGGAGAAACCCTCCTGCCAGATTTTTAGTGTCTTATCTGGCCATGCCTGGTATCTCCCCTTCTTGTCCTCCTTCCTGCCACCCATACGCCTCATGTCCACCCTATCTTTTCCATTCATCCGCAGTGTGAATATGTCAACAAATTCTTTTCATCAAATCCCTTCTTTAGCTGCCAATGGAACCTGCCATTCCAGAGAGCAGAACCCCTAGACCAGAGGTGCAATTGTGACAAAGGTAGTTTACCCCCCACCGGGTGTGTTTCATTTGGCGCCTCAGTCAAGTTAGGGGGAAGCCCTGTGCTCGTGCTTGGTAGGTTGTCGAGGTTGGCCTCCTTGCCACAAAAGATTGGGGGGTTGTGTCCTCCTTGGTGGGGAGCTGGTTGGTTGGTGGCATAAGGTTGCTGCTTGTGGCGTTGTTGCCTGGAGTCTGGGTTGCCTGCGGCTGTCCCTCAACCACTGGGAGTGGACTTGAGGCTGCACCGGCTACCTGCTTGTCACCAACTTCATCCCCTCCACACCCATTCTATTGTAGGTGCAACCCCCCCCCCCCCCCCCAGGTGGTTGTGTCCCTGAGATGCTGCTGTGTCCCTGGGCTGGCATAATGGTTTTAAAGTCCACAATAAAATTCACCCTTGTGTTCATTAGCCTACCCATTCTGTCAAGGGGCTCCATGCTTGCTGGTGCTATATCGCTAGTGTGTGTTGGTGCTGCCACTGGTGCTGTCTTGCGAAGTCTCACTGGGGCCCTAGCCTTTCTCACAGGAGCTTTAGCTGGGCTTTCCCTGTCGGGTAGCCTGCAGGCCCTCTTCGGCCTCGTGGGCCCTGCATCTGCTGGAGCAGGCTGTTGCCCGCTGGATCTTTCACCTTCAACCCCGTAGTCCTTGGGCTCTCGCGCATTCATGATGCCCCTTGCCTACCCTAGGCCTTTCCCCCTGGCCATGTCCATAAATCCTAAGATGTGCTGATCTGGGTCTCATCAACTGTTGTCATCTAGGAGAAAAGGTGGGGAATACCCTGTCTATCCATGACCTTGCAGTTGAATTTTGCATCAAATTTGCCAGGTCCTGTAGGTGAAACAAATTTGTTTGAAATGATCCTTACTGCCCCTATGCCCGCTGTTTGGTCCCCTTGCCGTTCTGTGTTTCATATATGCCTGGAGCATTGCTCCTCAACTTTAGTCCTCTCATGCATCCGGAGTTCTCCTTGAGCGGTTGCCCCATTTTATGTTATACTTACTTAACCAAATAATGACAAGGCGAATTCTTGAGGTGATATCCCGACCATGGTTTCATTCCGATGAGCCTTGTGTTCAACGTGGTTATTTGCAAAGCACAACCTTGAGCACAAAAAAGAAGAATGCAGGATTATCCAATGCAATCAATTGGACCCTGCATGCCACCCCATCTTTTCCCACCTGGGATTTGTCCAATTACCCTCTTCAGACATGTTTCCCCATGATTTACCCCTTGAGTCCTATTCCACAATCTTTATTATCACGAGACCGCATGACCAGTCCCCCAATCACATTTTAGTGCGATGTGATACCTTAAATAAAAGGTGGGACACAAGAAACCCGTCAATTAATGGACATGGGCTTAAAAAGCCTCATGGCAGAATGTAGGCTGAACCCACACTGTTGCAAATACATTCTAATCAGTCTAGACCATTTAAAATCAGCCCTCTATGTTGAAGTCAGACCTTCCCGCCCATACCTGTTCATATCGTGTTCATGCCGGATTCTTGGGTACACAAGCACAATTGACAGACCAGAGATATTCAGTAAAACTGGCCCATACCACCCCTTTTGTGGCATCCCAATTCACTGCAGCCAAGGGAAACACACACAGTCCCACTTCTTATCAAGGCCCCAAACAAGAAACCTGGCATCATTAAGCATCCTAACATTGAACCCCTTGAGCACACAGAAATGATAAAAAAAACCATACACAACTCATGGCCTCAAAGCATTATATTCATATTAGGCATTACATTGCTTAAAGTGTACTCCCCCCGACAGCAACCTTCACTCGAGCTGGCATCAGCGCGTCTGCCCCGTGGATTTCCTGCAGTGGACATGAAAAACAAAACACTTAACCATGTTTCTCTTTAATTGCAAACCTTCTGCATAATTCCCTCTGTATTCCTGGTTTCCACTGTGCCTGCATTTATCTAACAGTGACACCCAGTGGCCAACATGAAGTATGGTCTCACATCCATACCTGCTGAATGAACCCTTGTTAGAAATGGGGGTCTTTAGTTGACAGAGATATGTACCTTTGTCCAAATAAGGATCCTTGCTTCTAGTCAGGGAAAGGGGGATTCACTCTCTAAATAACCCCCGCTCACCTTGGTACCTTGGCACGAGCAGTCAGGCTTATCCCAAAGGCAATATGTGAAGTATTTGTACCAACAGTCAAAGTAACATAGTGATAACATCACAAATGGACACCATACCACTTTAGAAAAATAAAGCATTGATAGATTGTAATTTTCCTGCTAATGATGTTGTGAATATGTTAGCCTAATGTGTCTAAACCAATATGCAGTTACAGCCTATTATTCATGTGCTGCAACCCACTGAGCTATTTTTGTAATATGCAAGCTTCATTTGGATAGAATTGTTTCTGTAATGGTTAAGCTTTTGTCTTATTTTTGCCTTCTAAGTTAGAAGACTTGCTGTAGTACATTGCCTTCTATCTGTTAGGTTCTCATTATTGATATTTTTGTATACTTTCCTATAAGAGAGAGAAGCTTGTCTATGACAGACAGATTTCTAATGCTGACATTTGCTCTGCAGCTCCAATGTCTCATGGTAGAGTTTCCCCCCCTCCCTTATGAGCAGAAAGTCCCTGTTTCAGCATTTCTTTCCTCAGAGCTTCGGCTCTGTGGCCTTGAGGGGTGATAACAGTGTTGCCTTCGCAGGTGCAGATGCCTCATGTATGAGTTCATTGTTCTCCCTCTGCTGAGCCCAGTACTTTTCCAGATTGGGCGTGGTTTTACTCTGCCATGCTATGTGATAATGTATTGCTGTGATGAGAGGTGTCAGTCCTCTTGATGCACTCCCTGGGGTGTAGTCCTGACAGGGCCCATCTGCAGATGAATATTATGGCCAATAAAAATATTTCTAATTCTTCTCCTCTGCCTGGCTGGCTTATTATATGAGAATGATAGAATGAGTGAGGTAAGTCGCTCAGGTGGATTTGAGCCACTCTTATCAGCATCTTTATCTAAACTCAACAAGACCAAAGCGACAAAAATCCAACATACAAGTATTAAGAACAATGACTTTCAAAAGGGTTTAGCAACTGAGTCCATAGAAAACTATGGATACGTGATTTCTTGCAATGTACCTGTCGTTGTGACAAAATTCACCAAGCCCAACAGCCGCAGCGATGATAAGCGGTGAAAAACAAAGAGTAATGTTGATTCCTGAGACCTTCGTTGATGCGATGCAACAGTTCGGCTGGACACAGGGGAGTGGTGCGTCGGCTCTGGTCCGTAGGAGGAAGCGATGCCTTGATTCTCAGACGACTCCGATCTGCGGGTGATGCATCGGGGAAAACTTGCCACACAGGGATGATTCATGGTAATCCAGGATGCATCGGTAAATGATGCGGCGGCATTGAGTGGTGCTGCGTCAATTTCTCCAGCCGCGATCCCTCGATGCGTCGATTCTTGCAGCGGTGGTTTGGGCTGTCTTGGTTTCTGCAGCGGAGCAGCGGTGCTGTGAGATTCTTCTCACAACACGCCGTTGCGTCGGAAAAACTGTAGCTAGAAGATTGATGCGTTGATTTTCTTGTTGTTGCATCGCTTTCCAGCTCGCAGCAGCAGAAACAACCTCCAGAGGCCCCACACAGTCACAGGCACTCTTGGCAGGTCAGAACCCCCAACAAGGAAGTTCAGGTGAGCTGGGGGTGAAGTCCTTGCGTTCCTGAGACTTCAAAACAATGGGGCAAGGTCAACTCAAGCCCTTCAAGACTTTCCTCAAGGAGGAGACACATCACACAGCAAAGTCCTTCCCCTTTCCTTGGCAGACAGCAAGGGCAGTACTTCTCCTCAGTTTCTCCAGCTCTTCTCCTTGGCAAACGTTCCTCTTGATTCCAGAAGTAGTCTAAAGTTCAGGGCTTTTAAGTCTAATACTTATACCCCAAAATGTCTTTGTTCTCTTTATGCATAGAAGCCCTTTGCTCAGTCAAAACCAGTTCTGTTCTCTCTGGTGCAGCTTCCTGGCAGGAGGTGGAGACAGCATTGTGGAAAGCAGACCAGGCCCATTCAGGTGAAAGGAAATCTCCTCCCCCTACTCTAAATGCAGCCTAGGTCTATTCAGCCAAGCCCTGACTCATCAGGCTCTCTGGAGCCACTACTCCTCCCCTGACACTCCAAACCCAGACAGTCAATCCAAATCCTAGCAGAGGCACACTAGATGGCTAAACAAGAAAATACCTACTTTCTAAAAGTGGTATTTTCAAACACAGAATGTAAAAAATCACCCTCACTAAAAGATGCATTTTAACATTCTGGGTTCAGGCATACTAAACTTTATTTTCCTACCTTGTTCCCTGGGGCAATTCTGTATACAAGATGTTATAAATAATCTCCCCATTCTGTCCTACGGGAACAGGTAGCCTTGCAATAGTGAAAAACTTAATTGGTCTCTGGCATCCTGCTGTCGGACGAGAACCCCGTTTATCAATGTTCTGTCTCATAATTTGAGACAACCACTCGGCCCGACAGTGCTCTGTCTCATAATTTGAGACAAAGACATAAAGGAGAGGACCCCTCTAACATTGCTTTAAGGTCAGGGAAAAGAGGGGGAAGGAAATACAATACTAAAGACATTCCCTCATGACCTATCTATTTCTTGTTCACCAACATAATTGATATATTTCAATTTATTCCAATACAACAACATCAGAACTAATTTACAACGTTTCTTCAGTTTACTTTTATTTCATTATTATTCATTTTTCATTTACAAAAATATTGTTGTACTTTTTCTTTATAATACATACATTATTTTATACAAAATTCATATTCAAAGAAGTGTAACTAATATTTCATAATAAATAAACCCATGGCTATAAAACACAATAATACTAATCCAATTCCACTCACTCAATAACATTCATTAAATTTAATAACCATCCACACACATCATACATATGCAGTATCTGAGCAAATCTTGATTCACAGGGCATGAAAATTCTCTGCCTAATTTTGAACCATAAGTTGTTGAATTTGGTTCCACGCAAGGTCGACGCGCGTTTTGGTGGGTTATCCACCACCTTCCTCAGGACCTATGCAGATACAAACATTCCATATGAACCAAAAGCCAGGGGATCTGAAATCACCAAACATATGTTGTTTATATGTACAGAGCATCCTTTTTAACCCCTTCCATGCTCATGATGAGCTCAGCTCGCCATGAGGCACAGTTGAGCTGTGCTGATGACGAGCTGAGCTCGTCATGAATAGTAGGATTCAAGGGATATCAGCACTCTGGGGGAAAATGCACAGCAGCCAAGGTGTTAAAGACAAAATTCATTTACTTTTGCTTACGCTGGTTGACAGCACCACAAAGATGGACAAAGCCACCTATGGCGGAAAACTAACATGCAAGTTAGTGGACTCATCAAAGTCAAAAACTTTAAACATTTCTCACTTACAAAAAAAGCCGTCACCCACAAAGTAGAGCAAAAGGGAGAAAAACAAATAAAAGAAAATTTTCAGAAAAAGACATTCCTAGCCCAGACATCCTAAATAGCACCAATTCATCTTGTAAACACCTGCACTATATTGTGAATCCTTTAGAGAAAGAAGAAAGAAGTCCTAAAAAACACAAAAAACAACGTACTAAAGTTCTCTTCCTATCATGGTAGTAGAGTCATCTTACTTTTGACCCGCAAAGTGTGTAGTAACTATCTTCTCTCAAAGTTCGGAGGTTTTCATCAGTCCAGTTAACTCAGATATTACTGTTCCTAAAGTATATACATGGAAAAGCACCTTTTCAGAATACTATGTTTGTTTTGTCTTCATGGTTTTAATTCTGCACTATAAGGAGACCTACCTTCTAATTTTTATAAAGTGCCAAGGAGTGAAGGTTCCTGTGATATCTATTTTATCCCACTAAATATGATGATCAGGGATAGGAGACTTTCATAGTTCCTGTAGGGGGATACAAAATGACCAAGGATAACCATAAACCTCTAAACCGTTATCCAAACTTGAGTGCTTAGTTCCACAATATGACCAAACTAACCCTTTTCTCCAAAAAAGTATGAGATGTCATCAAGTTTGTTTTTTCTTAATGGATTTTTTGTATTGTTTGAAATTGATTATTCCATAGAAATCACTGCTGCAACCTGCAAATTGATTGTACGAATGGTCAATAAATATACGAACCATCCTACGTCTCTGTATTAATAAAACCCACTGTCACGCAACGAGAAAGATCTTAATTATAAATACGACAGTACCGAGAACGGGGGGACCATCCGGTCTATTAAGTCCATAATAGTAAACCCATGACCATAGATCAACCCTACATCATCTGTTGGCACTCGCTTTATAGATTTTATATATTTGCTACATATATCAAAATTGCAGAAAGAGACAGATACGGTTGCCGTCATAAAATGATCTCTGTTCTTAGTCCCCACACGAGCATCCTACAACTGACCTCACATTCATAGTTAATATAATCGGTGAAAAAAGCAACCAAGCACATCAACAACTAGGACGTGCATGTAATACAAGTTATAGTTCAACGCATCCTAGGTGCAAGCAGAGTCAATCGGTCTAGCTTGTCTCTAGATACATCTTGAAACACGTAGTTCATATGAAGAAAACATTTTTTATATTTTTTCCAAACAAGTTATTATAATCCCTAAAAGATCGTGATATTCACGATTTCTCTTTATGTCTACAAGTGCTTGCTCATCATTTGAGAAGGACATAAATATGGTGAGAGGAAAAGATACTTCAAACGGAGGTTCGGGTGAGGCAAAACCAGCCGGTTTGTCTCATATCGTGATCAGCATAAAAATAAATATAACAAATATACTAATCTCATAGTACATCTTCAAGGGTCGATATTTATCTAGGTAAATCCGAAAATTAACGATATAACGTTGTGCCCCAAAGGTACTGTGCACTACCCATGTAGCCCTATATACTTCCAAAACCAACCCCGTGGCTCACCTTTTTTAAACAAAGTCAGTCTCCTCACACGGCATCTCCGAAAGCCAGTGCCCTCACTCGCGACGCAAGAGAAAGCACTGAGGTGGCAGCGTTTTTAAACTGAAATAGGGAGCCAAACCCAAAATTGCCCTCAGCTGAAGTCATCCGAATACATCTAATCATGGCCACTAGAAAGGTAGAAGATGGACTAACTAACCTTTTCACATCGCGGGCGCCATCTTGGGAGTCCCCGATTACATGAATCTCCAAGAAAAAACTGTATTCTATTCTTTCGTCATAGAGCAAGATGCCGAACATCATCTTATTACCCAGCTACCTTAGATGATCTTTTTAGATGATCAATTTAATAAAAACACACGCAGTAAATCTAAAGTTTAATCGTCCTCAATATAAATTATATTACTCTCGTGTATCTAAAAACCCAGACAAATGGTATATAGTTTTCTCGCGGACACTATCTACTTGGTCCACTAAGGTATATATAATTTGCACCCAGTCTCATGCAGAGTACACACGATAAATTAGGTGTCTATATAGAGTAGTGGAAATTAACGATGGACTAAGTGTGGATACTCCATAATCCACGCCATTTTAGAATAGTTGGTTATAAAGTGTCTCCATGGCTGAAATATGATGTTTGTTTTTTTTTGGTAAGACTTTATTAGTAGTTGCCAAATGTACATTACAATCTTTTTACAGCCCGGAGGCCAGTTGTCATACACCTAATAGTTCAACTTCATTGTTACACAGCTCTTCAGCCGACAACTTTCCGGTCCGGCAGCAATTTATTGACAATTTACGTAAGGCATTTCGATGACTGGTAAATAATCTGAATTGTCCTACTTTTTATTTTATATCTTAACACAACTTTGGACTCAATAGGATTAG